>NC_051075.1:39091457-40561457 GCF_004664715.2 Peromyscus leucopus | reverse complement strand
CTGAGGACAGCCTCAGAACTTCAAGTGGTCCTCAGGTGGTCCTCAGATTGGTCCTCATGTTGGTTCTCAGGTTGGTCCTCATGTTGGTCCTCAGGTTGGTCCTCAGGTTGGTCCTCAGGTGGTCCTCAGGTTGGTCCTCAGGTGGTCCTCAGATTGGTCCTCAGGTGGTCCTCAGGTTGGTCCTCAGGTGGTCCTCATGTTGGTCCTCAGGTTGGTCCTCAGGTGGTCCTCAGGTGGTCCTCAGGTTGGTCCTCAGGTGGTCCTCAGGTGGTCCTCAGGTTGTCCTCAGGTTGGTCCTCAGGTGGTCCTCAGGTTGGTCCTCAGGTGGTCCTCAGGTTGGTCCTCAGGTGGTCCTCAGGTGGTCCTCAGGTTGGTCCTCATGTTGGTCCTCAGGTTGGTCCTCAGGTGGTCCTCAGGTTGGTCCTCAGGTTGGCTCTCAGGTTGGTCCTCAGGTTGGTCCTCAGGTTGGTTCTCAGGTGGTCCTCATGTTGGTCCTCAGGTTGGTCCTCAGGTGGTCCTCAGGTTGGTCCTCAGGTTGGCTCTCAGGTTGGTCCTCAGGTTGGTCCTCAGGTTGGTTCTCAGGTGGTCCTCATGTTGGTCCTCAGGTTGGTCCTCAGGTGGTCCTCAGGTTGGTCCTCAGGTTGGTTCTCAGGTGGTCCTCAGGTTGGTTCTCAGGTGGTCCTCAGGTTGGTCCTCAGGTTGGCTCTCAGGTTGGTTCTCAGGTTGGTCCTCAGGTTGGTCCTCATGTTGGTCCTCAGGTTGGTCCTCAGGTGGTCCTCAGGTTGGTCCTCAGGTTGGTTCTCAGGTGGTCCTCAGGTTGGTTCTCAGGTGGTCCTCAGGTTGGTCCTCAGGTTGGTTCTCAGGTTGGTTCTCAGGTTGGTCCTCAGGTGGTCCTCAGATTGGTCCTCAGGTTGGTCCTCATGTTGGTCCTCAGGTTGGTCCTCAGGTGGTCCTCAGGTGGTCCTCAGGTTGGTCCTCAGGTTGATCCTCAGGTGGTCCTCAGGTTGGTCCTCAGGTGGTCCTCAGGTTGGTCCATTCTCTTCCCTGTTTCCTTCTTTTTCAGACAGGGTCTCTTGCTGCCCTGGAGTTCACCAAGAAGGCTGGGCTCACTGGCCACTGAGCCTGGTTGCAGCTCTCCAGTGCCATCATGGCAAGCGCACACCTCTATGCCCAGCCTCTTTTATAACTGGCTTCTGTCCCCCAGCTCTGATTATATTTAAACAGTCCCACTGCATATTCTGAGGTGCCTCGAACTTGTAATCCTTCTGCCTCTGCTTTCTGAGCAGGGATTTCAGGCGTGTGCCACCATTCCCGGTAAACTTTCTGACCTTTTGAAGGAATGAATGAACAAGGGGAAAATAACTGAAAGACAGTGAAGCTGGCATGTTGATACTTTCGCTTTGCATCTCAGTTGCCGCCATGTGACCTGCCTCAGAGGCTCAACGGCTCATTTAGAAATCTCTCCGTCGCCCCGCTTTACATTTTGCTCGTGATTTCTCCAAAGTTGACACGAGTCACATGTAATCAAATCTGTATTCCTGGTGGACAAGCCTTGCCCTAATAGCCTCTGACTCGCGGCCACGTTGTCCTCAGCTCAGCAGTTCCTTCTAGAACACCGTCTTTTTATAAGGCATAATTCATGTTCTCAGAGAATCATCACACCCTCTTCTCCAGAACAATTAAAAGCCATATGTGCTTAGGTAGAACTTACGTGCCACTATGTCAAGACATAAATACACAGGAAGATCAAAATGAAAAGTGTTTACATTACTCTTTGATAATGTCACTGCTTTTATTTATTTATTTTATGTAGTCACTCATACTACACTGTCACTGAATTACTTTTTATTTTTGTTTTCAATTTTAAAATATAAATTAAACATTAGTGTTCTTGTGTTTATACTACATTCCTAATGTATTATGATTACATAAAAGATTGGCTTTAATAGAAAATATAATTACTTAAAAAAAACTTTAACCCCTTCCAATGATTTTTTATTATGGTAAAATGTACACAAGGTAAAATTTACCTTCTTAATCACTTTTGTCCCCTTTGATCTGTGGGTTTCATTTTTTATGTTTTCAGTTAACTGCAGTCAACCATAGCTAAAAATATTAAATGTAAATTCCATAAATAAACAGCCAGTAAGCTTTAAACGGCAGTGTCCTGTTCTGAGCAGTTTGGAATATCATATCACCTGGTTCTGCCTCCCCAGGAATGAATCATTCCCTTGTCCAGCGTATCCACTCCGGGCACACTGTCTTAGTCCCTTCATTTTCTTATGGAGAGAGGGGTGGCAGTCACATAACATTACACGTTACAATTCTTCCACTTTGTTACTGTTAATCTCTTCATGTGCCTAATTTATGAATTATATATCTTGATGTATGTACAAGGGGAAATGTATTTCGGGCATATATCCAGGGTTCTTGGAAAATATTTCCCAGGAATATTTCCATTTGAGGTAAATTCCTTTGTGATTCTGTATGACCTGTTCTTTACACTACAGCTGAAATTCTATCCCGTTAAACAGCTCTCCATATCATCTTTCTCAAGCCTCTGGCCAGTAGCAATTCCATTTTCTGTCTCTGTAAATTTTGTCTACTTTAAGTTCATTTGTAAGTGAAAGGCCATTTTTGTCTTTTTGTGACTAGAAAGTTTATTTCACTTAGCTTAATGTCCTTGCGGCTCATTGTTCTAGTATCTGCCATGATTTCCTTCCATTGGGGGCCTGAGTAATACTTTACTGTAGGAGTGTGTCACCGTCTGTGGATCCCGCCCTTAGTTGGGGGAGTTGCCTACCTCTTGGCTCTTCTGGCTCAGCCACTTGAGTTTTCAAGCAAATTTTGAAATCAAACAGGGTGTATCTTCCAGCTTTGTTCTCTTTCAAGATTGTTTGGACTCTGCAATCCGCTGCATTTTGGAATTCCATGCTATGTTTTTTTCTCTTTATGCACAAAATTCCCACTGAGACTTAATAGGGATCGCACTGGGTCTATACATGGCTTTGGATAGTATTCGCACCTTGGTGTTCAGCCTCTCAGCCCATGGATGTGGGATTGGTTCCCATTTCTTTGTGTCTTCTTTGATTTCTTTCAGCGACGTTTTACAGTCTTCAGTATATACATCTTCTGTGGACCCTTTCCGATTAGGTTTATCCTTAAGCATTTCCTTTTTTGCTGCTCTTAGAAGTGAAATTGTCTTGGTAATTGCCTTTTGGAATGTTCCTTGGACAGAGGAATACAGCTGACCTTTGCTTCTTGTCTTTGTACTCCACTGAATTAATTTAAGAGCCCTTCCTGGATGTGTGTACATGTGTGCATACGTGTGTGTGTGTGTGTGTGTGTGTGTGTGTGTGTGTGTGTGTGTGTGTGTTGTGCACACATAGAGTATTATTCCGGCCACAAATGGGAGGAATAGCAAATACTTCAACAATGAGCCTATTTATTATTGAATATGGGGCAATTAAGTTTCCTTAACTATTATATTTTGCCATGAATCTCCCCCCTTGGATATGTCAGTGTTAGTGATGTTAAAGCACTCGTATTGGGGGCCTTTGTAGTTATAACCACTCTGCCAAGTGTACTGACTTTCAATAAAGACTTGTTTGTTTTATTTTATGTGTATAAATGTTTTGCCTGCTGTATACATGTGTATCACATGCCTGCCCAGTGCCCTCGGAGGTCAGAAGAGGTTGTCAGATCCTCTGTAATTGGAGTTACATGGTTGAGCCCCCATGTGAGTGCTGGGAAACAAACCTGGGTTCTCTGAGTGACAGGTGATCTGAATTGCCGAGTCAACTCTCAGGTGAATGTACTGACTCATATTGTTATATTAAAGTCTGGTTTTCCTGATAGTAGCATGGCCGCCTCCGCTCTCCTTTGGTTCCGATGTGCATAGAATGTCCCTTTTCATTATTTTATAGTAATCTGTCTATTTCAGGTAAGTCTTTTTAGACAGCATATGCTTAGATTATATTGTTAAAATCCATTTGACCAATTTCTATCTTTTGACTTGGTCGTTTAATTCATTTATATTTAAAGTAGTAATCGATAGGAAAATAGTAACCATTGTTACTCTGTGATTGTTAGTCTTATAGTTCTTTTCTGTCTTTCCCTCTCTCTTTGTTTTGTTGATTTCTTTTATTGGTATGTTTTTATTTTGGTCTCTTTCCCCGTGTGTTTAAGCTATATAGGTGTTTTATTACTTACCTTAAAACGTAAGTAAAATATCTTGTAGCTATAACTATTTATTTTAAGCAAATAACAAGTTGAACCCAAAACCTTACAGGTAAATACAAACGCTTTGCCATTTAGCTCTTCCTCTCTGTATTACAGTCTCTACCTAATCACACTGTGAGCCTTTAAACATACTTACAGTAATTTCTAGTGCTTTTTTAAAACCTTCCATTCAAGAATTAGTTGTCTCCCCACTACAATTACAGCATCACAGTGCTCTGTACCCATGTGTGTTTACACAGTAATGATTGAATGCTCTCTTTTGCTATTATTATTGATAATATGGAGTGTCCTTTCATTTCAACTTGAAGAGTTCACTGAAGAACCTCTTGTCTGACAGGTGATGAGTTCGTCCAGCGTCTTTTTTCTGGGAAAGCCTTTTATTTCTTCTTCATTTTTAGACAGTTTCTCTAAGTGTCTTAGTTGAGTTTCTGTTGCTAGATAAAGCACCTGAACAGGGCTGGAGAGATGCCGAGCAGGTAAGAACACTTGTCACTCTTGCGGAGGATGGGGTTTAGTTCCCAGCACCCACATGGCTCACAGCTGTCTAGAATCCCAGTTCCAAGGGATGCCACACCCTCTCTGACCTCTGTTTAAGAGTGTTTGGCCTCGGGTGCTGTTGACTTTCTTTTCAATTTGCAGGGCCCTCTTTAGTATTCCCTACAGAACCACCCTAGTGGACGAACCCCTCGGTTTTTGTTCACCTGTAAAGTCTGCATTTCCCTTTATTAAAAAAAAAATGGGATGGAGAGATGGGCCAGTGGCTAATAGTGCATATTGCTCTTTTAGAGGACCCAAGTCCAGGTTCCAGCGTCCATGTTGGGACCTCACACCTACCTGCCCTTCCAGCTCCTGAGGGGTCCAATGCATCTGTCCTCATAGGCATCTGCACATACATGCACATACGTACCCACATGAACATATCCACAGGCACAACATACCCACTTGCACATACATACCCACATGTGCATAAGTACTCATATACACATACCCACGTGCACATACATACCATATACACACACCCACATGCACATATATGCCCACATTCACATACCCATATGCACATACCCACACACAGACACATAATCAAAAAATAATATGCCGGGCGGTGGTGGCGCACACCTTTAATCCCAGCACTCGGGAGGCAGAGCCAGGCGGATCTCTGTGAGTTCGAGGCCAGCCTGGGCTACCAAGTGAGCTCCAGGAAAGGCGCAAAGCTACACAGAGAAACCCTGTCTCGAAAAAAACCAAAAAAAAAAAAAAAAAAAAAAAAAAAATTTTTTTTTTTTTTTAGCCATGATAGTATACAATTTTATCCCAGAACTGAGAAGGCAGAGGCAGGTGGACCTCTGTGAGTTCAAGGTCATCCTGATCTACATAATGATTTCCAAAACAGCCAGGCCTGCAGAGTGAGTCCCTGTCTCAGAAGTAAATACGTGCAGGTTAGTGGTGGCACAAGCCTTTAATCCCAGCACTCAGGAGGAAGAGCCAGGCAGATCTCTGTGAGTTCAAGGCCAGCCTGGTCTACAGAGCGAGATCCAGAACAGGCACCAAAACTACACAGAGAAAACCTGTCTCGAAAAAGTAAATACAGAAATAAATAAATAAGCTTTTTGTAGGGCTGGGAATCAAGCTCAGTGCCTCTCATACATGTTAGGTAAGTATTTGTGTCTTGGCCTCTTTATCATACCTCTGATCTGTCAGGCAAGACAGAAAACTGTCCCTTCATCAGTAGCCAGACATTCGGACATTACATTGGATACTTAGGACACCTGTGTCTAAGTATCCAAATGTGGGGTCCCCCGGGATGCTGGACTGCGTGGATTAGCCAAACTCCTGGATTTTCCTCCCCTTCTCACTGGAATCTCTTTTTAATTGGCTTGGGTTCAGTCCCTTCTCAACGTGTCTCTAGAGTTCTCACAGAGGTGTTCTTAGTCACCAGCTGTTGCTCTCACTCGCTGAGCTTCATGTTTCCTTTGAAGATCTGAGTATGGAAGAGGTATTTTAAGTCTATTGGTCTTTCCAGATATGCGTAGGCTGAGGGCCAGCAGGAGGGCTCAGCAGACAAAAGCACCTGCTGCCCTGACTGATTGCCCGAGTTCAATGCCCGGAGCCCACGTGGTGGGAAAGAACCAACTAAAGGTTTTCCTCTGGCAGGCGGTGACAGGTGCATGCCTACATATTAGTGGATAAGTGTTTAATATGTATATATGAATATATGCATGTGTCATAGTTAGGGTTTCTGTTGCTGAGATAAAACACAACCAAAAGCAACTTGGGAAGGGAAGGATTTATTTCAGCTTTCAGTTTCCATGTGACACTCCATCCCTGAGAGAAGCCAGGGCAGGGAGTCAAGGCAGGAACCTGGAGGCAGGAGCTGATGCAGAGGAACTAGAGAAACACTACTTACTGGCTTGCTCCATCATTCTTATAGAACCCAGGACCACTAGCCCAGGGCGGTCACCACCCACAATGGCTGGGCCCTCCCACATCAATCACTAATTAAGAAAATTCCCTACAGGCTTGCCTACAGCCCAGTCTTATGTAGCATTTTCCCAATTGACAGTCCCTCTTCCCAAACGACTCTAGCATGTGTCAAGTTGACATAAACTAGTCAGGACAGTATGTACTGAGCATACTACATGTTCTAAAATTTTATTACTAGTTTAAAAAATTCTGTAACAAATGGGTTCAAAAACCTATGTGATCCTAGGAAATATCTTTAGCTTCTCTGTCTTTCAGATTCCTTAGAGAATCCATGTACATATTAAGTGAATTAGCATAGGTAGAACTTTTGTAGAATATTATTTTAAGGTATGTTACTTTTGTTTACATTGCATTTGTTTTGACTCTGTGACACTGTATTACTGTGCCTGTCTAAAACACCTGAAGGTCTAAGAAGGAACTGAACGGCCAATAGTGAGAAAGGATAGGAGGGGCTGGCGGGCAGAGAGAATAAACAGAAGGAGAAATCTGGGAGGGAGGAAGAAGTAGCCAAAGAAGGAAGAAGATGCAAGGAGCCAGCCACCCAGCTACACAGCCAACAATGGAGTAAGAAATAATGAAAGCTGTACAGAAATAGAGAAAGGTAAAAGCCCAGAGGCAAAAACTAGATGGGATAATTTAAAGTTAAGTAAAGATGGCTAGCAACAAGCCAAGCTAAGGCTGGACATTTATAATTAAGAATAAGCCTCCGTGTGTGATTTACTTGGGAGCTATGTGGCGGATCCCCCCCAAAAAAACAAAAAACTACCAGCAACATAGAACACTTAGAACAATACCTAATGTATGGTAAGCAAATGTAAATGTGTCAGGTCTAGAGTCAATATCAATTATTCTTCCTCTCTGATGATGACAACTCCTTTAAAGGTAGAAATTGAGTCCATGTAATAGAATTATGATAGGTTTTTCAGTATAATTTCCATCTGTAATGAAGAAAGTAGAATCTTTTAATTTTGAAAACTGTTGTTACTCAGTTCAACAAATGTTTATTGTTAAGGCTAGTTGTAGAAGGTGAGCTGGAGTGGTCAATGGAATTTTTAGGATCCAAGATAAAGGGGGAGTCGGGGAAAGGTATATTTTCCTTGAATATTGTGGGCTGTTTTGATGGCTAACAGTGTTTGTATGTCTATGTAAGGCATCCATAAATGTCACAATGGCTTTTTCTGTGCTCCTGGGGCCCATGGTGCATGCTCAGCAGTGAGCCTGTAGGCGCAAGGCCAGAGTCCACAGAGCCATATGCATTTGTCCTCTGCAGTGACAGGCAGCTTACACACAGTTCCTAGGGTGCTTCCTTTCCCTTGAGTGGGACTGCAGCACACTTGTGCAGCTGAAGTTTTCCTGTGTCCCACCTGGCCCGAGGTCAGGACAAATCTCTCTCACCTGCTGGCCCTGCAGCTGCTCTGACCCAAGTAAACACACAGAAGCTTATACTGTTTACGAACTGTATGGCCACTAGCTCAGGCTTATTACTGACTAGCTCTTACACTTAAATTAACCCGTAATTCTTATCTATGTTTAGCCACATGGTACCTTGGTACCTTCTCTCAGTTCTGCCTTCACATCTTGCTTCCTCTGTGTCTGGCTGGTGACTCCTGACTCTGCTCTTCCTCTTCCCAGAATTCTCCTTATCTGTTTATCCCACCTATACTTCCTGCCTGGCTACTAGCCAATCAGAGTTTTATTAAACCAGTGTACAAGGGCATTATCCCACAGCACACTTCCAAAGGAATAGTGTTAAGATGTCACTTACATGACTAGGTTACAAAAGGACAGTAGCTTCATGTTGCTGCCTGCTCCTTCTTCACACACTGTGCTGAAGCAAGCTGCCTTATTATAAAATGCTCTGGGGAGAGGTCCAGGTTGAGTGGAACTTTTAAAAAACAATCTATTGGCATATGATCATTGTATATAGTAGTTGATTTCATAAGAATGTTTTCATACAACACATGTGTATCTGTCTCTCTGTACATGTACATGGTGTATGAATGTGTTTATACATGTATTAGGTACAGATGGAGGCCAGAGTTGACACCAAGTATCTTTCTCAATCACTCTCCAATGTTTTTTAAGGTAGGGTCTCTCATGAAATATTCTTCTGTCTAGATTGACTGACCAGCAAGCCCTAAGGATCTACCTGTTCACACTGCTAGTGTTCAGTACAGTTCAGAAAATGACCTACAATAGCCATACTTTTGTTTCTAAATGACTGGATCTATTAAGCATATAGCAAGCCAAAACAGAAGACTAAGTAGCAAGAGATAGATAGATAGATAGATAGATAGATAGATAGATAGATAGATATGATAGATAGAATGATAGATAGATAGATTATAGATATGATAGAAAGATGATAGATAGATAGATAGATAATAGATATGATAGATAGATGTTAGATAGATAGATAGATAGATAGATAGATAGATAGATAGATACATAGATACATAGATAACAAAACATCATCAAATCAGGCACTCGAAACATCCAGCAGAAATTGACTAGAGAAGTTTCTTTAAGGCAGCCAGCTGTAATTACCAATAGAAAACCCAGGGCAGAGCAGAGTACCCCTTTGGATGAGGTTTTCAAATAAAAGGACAATAACAGAAGAATGGTAATATAAAATCAAGGACCTGTACACACATGTACTTACCCTCTCATACACATTTACACATAAGATTTAAAAAATACAGTGGTTTGGGTTATATTATTGAAGAATTTCAGGTTATCTTAAAATATTTTCTACATTTTGTGGTAGAATTCAGCTTTTTAAAGTTTGTAGATGGTTTTCATTTATTTTCTTATTTCAACTAAATCTTCATTTTCTTGCCTAGTTTTTAAAAACAAAACTTGACAATCTGCCAAGAAATTTTATTATGTCAAAAAAAACAAAAACAAAACAATAAAACCAAAACAGAATTATCACCGTTTAAGTGATTTGAATGGGGAAGAAATCTTATGAAGAAAATGAATTTGTTTATTTTTTAAATTTTATTTATCTTTTGACAATTCCATATCTGTATACTGTCTTAGGTAGGGTTTCTGTTGGTGTGCTAAAACACCATGACCAAAATCAACTTTGGGAAGAAAGGGTTTGTTTCATTTTACACCTTGTAACCCGTCATCCAGGAAATCAGGGCAGGGACCTGGAGGCAGGAACTGATTCAGAGGCTGAGGGTGGGGGTGGGGGATGGGGGCGGTACTGCTTACAGGCTTGCTCTTCATGGCTTCCTCATTCTGCTCTCATAGAGCACCCAGGACCCCCAGCCCAAGGGTGTGGCAGACATGTCCCACTTAGGGACAAGAACTGCTGAGTACTTCTTCTCTACACTTTGACAAGTTGTATCATCTGCTGCACAGAGGCGCTTCTCTGATGAGAGGTGAGAATTTCACTAGTCTATGGGTATAAGGATAACTATTTAGAAAGTGACTTGATATCATTTCGCTTTAATGAAACTACAGTAATAGGGCCTATGACCTCCGTAACCATAGGTATTTGGCCAGGTTTATAGTACCGGGCTTAATATCCCTCCTATGGAATAGCCCCTTAAGTCCTATTAGAAAGCTGTGGAGACTCAAGGACCATTGGGGAGGAAAGATCCTAAGAGTCAGAGGAGGGCTGGAGAGATGGCTCAGCGGTTAAGAGCACCGACTGCTCTTCCAGAGGTCCTGAGTTCAATTCCCAGTAACCACATGGTGGCTCACAACCATTTGTAATGAGATCTGGTGCCCTCTTCTGGCGTCCAAGCATATAGGCAGGCAGAACACTGTATACATAATAAATAAATAAATAAATCTTTTGGAACAGGGAGTTTGCTGTGAGATTGTGTGTCTTCTACATGTCTTACCAACATTACTGCCTCAACATGAGCTGAACAAGGATAATAATACCAATAGACATGTTAACATGAGGTGGGGGTGCAGTATGTGAATGCACAAGGCCTCAACCCTATGCAAAGAACTCCAGGAAACTAAGGAAGAAATGCTGAGAGCAGGAGAAATAGTCTTCCCCATGGGAAGAGCACACCAACTGGTTATTCAATACCAAATGCTCAGCTCTGAAAACATAGACATACAGACTGAGCAGGTTGTATTTATGTATTCTGTAAATATAATATACATACATGTATGTAACAATAATCAATGAAAAAAGAAGCCACGAATTTGCCAGAGAGCAAGGAAGGGTGTATGGAAGGGCTTGGAGGGAGGAACTGATATAATCATATTACAATCTCAGAAAATTGATTTTTAATAAAAAAAAATAAAGGAAAGCTGTTGGTTACATCCATAACATCCATACCGCTATTGTACCATGGACTTATCACACCAGGCCAGTCATGCCTGTAGTTCTCAGGGTTCACAGTAAGGTAATTTTTCTACCACAGCAGCCTACAAAACATCTTCTGGCACTGTAAGAGCTAGCTGTCAGAGAAGAATCTTCCAGGTCGATGCCAGCTTGATTTCTCTGTGTCCTGGGACTGAAGTGTCATATATTCAACAATGGGGTCTTACCACAAAGTTCTTGTGGGTAACCAAGAGCAATGGCAATCTCATGCATTGTTTGGGGTTCTCTGGGACCCTCTTGATGAACAGCTGCACAGGCAGTATCTCACACCTGCTACTGCTTTTTGGTTTTGATAACCTGTGGCTTCTGGGAAGGACATTATTCCTCCACAGAGGGTGACTCCATTTAAATTTTTTAATATGTATATTTTAGGGACTTTATAAAATACTAGCTATCCATGTTTTTTAAACACCCTTAACCCAACCTTCTTTTCTGCTCCACTCTCTCAGCCTCCTCCCAACCTAAATCTGTCCCCCTATTAGAATTAGAGAATTTTATAGATTCTCAGGAGCACAGTCTGCTTTACCCTGCAGTTGATACATCGTCAGCATTATACTTTGTCCAGAATGCTTATCTCAGACTCAGAAGAGTAAACAAAAGAAGACCAGCCATAAGATGTGCTTCAGGTATTGAAACACAACTGTTTCCAAAACAAGTGACAGTGAGAAGTTACTACAGTCTGCTAACTGTGAAACAGCATCACACACACACACACACACACACACACACACACACACATGCATACACACATGCACACACAAGAGGGATGGTGGGCAGCCTTGGTGGTGCACACCTTTAACCCCAGCACTCAGAAAGCAATGGGAGGTGAATCTCTGTGAGTTCAAGGCCAGTCTGGTCTACATAGTGATCCTGGCCAGCTGGAACTACAAATTGAGACCTTGTTTCAAAAAACAATAATAATGACTTTCCTTGAAGGTTAGAGAGATGGTGCTCAGTGGTTAATGGCACACGCTGCTCTTGCAGAGGACCTTGGGTTAGTTCCCAGCACCCATGCTGGACAGTTTAAAACATCTTCAGGGGATCAGACACTGTTCTGACCTCCAGGGGTACCTGCACTCATGCGCACATACCAACACAGAGACATATAGAAGCCTGGCCAAGGAAACTGGACTTGATTAAGGGCATTATGTATTAAAGCAGTGGCCCAAACAAGCCTGTCCTTCTATTTGTTATACAGCTGCATGAGGCTGCTTAAGGCTGTGACCATTCTTTTAAACTGGATACCACTTGTATAATCCAATTTGTTCAATAATAAACATAATTTTCAAATATGTGCAGAGTTATATTGCATTTTACGGAGATCCTAGTGACTAATGTTCATATTATAAAGCAAGATGAATAAAATTATAGGATATGTTCCTTTTTTACACAGATGACCATTATAGTAAAACATCCTCTCTCCTATTTGCATTTCTTGAATCTAAATAATCTTTACCTATTATACATGAAATTATACTAAAAGTAATAAAGTTATTAGTATGCAACAGATATAAATATGGCCAAAATAGCAAAACGGAAACTTTTTTAAATGATGTGGTATTATTATTTACATCCACAGTTTCCCTTCTCTCCTGTCCTCCCAGTTCCTCCCCCAACTTCCCCTCTGAACCCCCCATCCACTCGTTTCTATTCAGAAGAGGGCAGGCCTCCCATGGGTAGCAACAAAAAGGTATATCAAGTTGCAGTGAGGCACGGTACCTCCCCCCCCCCTTTTTTTTAAGATTTATTTATTTACATTATGTATACAGTGTTCTGTCTGCATGTATCCCTGCAGGCCAGAAGAGGGCACCAGATCTCATTACAGATGGTTGTGAGCCACCATGTGGTTGCTGGGAATTGAACTCAGGACCTCTGGAAGGGCAGCCAGTGCTCTCAACCCCTGAGCCATCTCTCCAGCCCCGACATCCCCTCTTATTAAGGCTGGACAAGGCAACCCAGTATGAGGAGTAGGATCCCAAAAGCTGGCAAAGGAGTCGGAGACATCCCCTTCTCCGACTGTCAGGAGTCCCTCAAGAAGACCAAGCTACACAACTGTAACATACATGTAGAGTGCCTGGGTCTGTGCCATGAAGGCTCCCAGGTTGTCTGTTCGGTCTCTGTGAGCCTCTATGAGCCCAGGTTAGTTGATTCTGTGGGCTTTCTTGAGGTGTCCTTGACCCTCTCCCGAAGGGTTCCCGTAGGTCTGCCTAATGTTGGCTGTGGGTCTCTGCCTAATGTTGGCTATGGGTCTCTGCCGAATGTTGGCTATGGGTCTCTGCCGAATGTTGGCTGTGGGTCTCTGCTGAATGTTGGCTGTGGGTCTCTGCCGGATGTTGGGTGTGGGTCTCTGCCGAATGTTGGCTGCGGGTCTCTGCTGATGTTGGCTGTGGGTCTCTGCCTAATGTTGGCTATGGGTCTCTCTGAATGTTGGCTGCGGGTCTCTGCCGAATGTTGGCTGTGGGTCTCTGCATCTAGCAAAACAGAAGCTTCCAACCAAATAAATATCCACTAATTTCTGAAATAGTTGAAAAGAATTATTATAGAAAAATGATCAATAATTAATGTTGTTTATTTTTAATAGATGGAAAAGACTATAAATAGAGTATTATTCATGCATAGCTCTCATTATACATATGGATGTCAATTAGCAGAACTTATTAACTAAAAGGTGGGTTTTTATGAATAAGTGAAAATTACACTTTTTGCTGTAAAAGATAATCAACCACCAATTATCAGTGTTTATTAATGAGCTCTATTTGATGCTAATTTTTCAAATTATATTAGAATGACAAAACTAATTTAGTAAAGGTTCTTAGAACATAAATATAACTGTTACATTTCCTTAAAAATATACATTAGGCCAGGCGGTGGTGGCGCACACCTTTAATCCCAGCACTCGGGAGGCAGAGCCAGGCGGATCTCTGTGAGTTCGAGGCCAGCCTGGGCTACCAAGTGAGCTCCAGGAATGGCGCAAAGCTACGCAGAGAAACCCTGTCTCGAAAAACCAAAAAAAAAAAAAAAAAAAAGAAAAAAGAAAAAGAAAGGATACATTAGACTAGAAAAGAAATGATATGTAATTGCTGGACTTTGAAGCTTAAATTTAAATTTTTAGTTTTTGCTATATTTTTAATTATTGTACTCACCTAATAAACATTAGAGAATAAGACTTAGAAAAATATATTTTTTAATTTTTAAAACTTTTGAGCCAGGCAGTGGTGACACATGACTTTAACCCCAGGACTCAGAGGCAGAAGCCAGTGGATCTCTTGAGTTAGAGGCCAGTCTATTCTACAGAGCAAGTTTGGGAACAGCCAGGGCTGCACCGAGACACTGTGTCTCAGAAAGAAAAAAGGAAAAACTTTTGATTTCCTTTTCCTCAAGCAGAAGTGAGATCCAAAGGCTCTAGCGTTCCCTGCCTTAGTGTTGTCCATCCCATGGCAGATACAGAGAAATCCCCCTGGGGAGACCAGAGTGCTCTCACACTTGACTGCACGATGATAAGCCAGTGACCACGGTCTACACAGTCGCATACGAGAAACTTAAAAGTCAAGTTTCTTGTCACCCTTCAAATTTAAAATTAACTCTCTCTCTCTCTCTCTCTCTCTCTCTCTCTCTCTCTCTCTCTCTCTCTCTCTCTCTCTCTCTCTCTCTTCCCGAGACAGGGTTTCTCTGTGTAGCTTTGGAGCCTTTCCAAGCTGGCCTCGAATTCACAGAGATCCTCCTGCCTCCGCCTCCTGAGTGCTGGAATTAAAGGCGTGGGCCACCACCGCCCGGCTCAGTTGCGTTTTAAAAACTACTGAAAATGGAACATCTGTGTCTCTCCTTCCAAGACCTGGTGAACACCTCGGAAGAGGAGGCAGAAAGACCGTGAGAGCTGGAGGGCAGGGAGGAGGGTTGAGAACTGTTCTCTTCTGAACGCCGCCTGGCAGTCACACCCAGGAACTCACAGGAGGGATGATTACCTGAACAAGACCGGCTCAAGTTTGGGCCCATCGTTATCCCGGCATTCCTCAGTCATGTAGCCACTGGCAAATTGCTCTTGCCCAAGAAAACAACCCTTCATCCATGCCTACGCAAGCAGCCCTAATGAAAGGCAGTGGAAATGCATGCATGCACACACGCATACACACAAGACGTGAACGGAGGAGAGAGATGTGTTGGGGAAAAGACGGTGTTCATCAGTGGGAGGAATAACAGGAGATAACAGGTGGGATATGACAGACGGACATAATACACGAGCGCGCGCGTAAATTTGTGAAAGAATCAGTGAAAACAGCTGGAAATGAATGAATTTTAGGAAACCAAGGTGGGTGGCAGCTTCCCTGTTTGAACACATTCAATAATGAATTCATTCCCTAACATGCTATAAGCACTTCCAGACACCATGTAACGTCTACTGGTAGACTCCAAAGGTCCCCGAGCTCATGGAACTTCAGGCTCATGAGACCTTTGTCTGGGAACCAAGAAAGACACTTCTGAGGATTTTGTTCTTGATATGTAGAGACAAACACCTTTGCAAATGCCCAAATGGAACAGAATTCTACAAGTTCAGTTAAGGTCGCCCCTCAGCCCCCCTCACCCTGGCAGTGGCGACCTTGTGGTTGGTGTGGTGGTCATTGGGATTTTGGGAACTAGCACTGGGCAGTAAGGAGCAGGATCTGAGGGAAGCATGTCTGTGTCCCTCTGGTCCCTGCCTTCCACTCACACGCTTCAGGCAGCAAGAACCTCTGGGTGTCCATTGTCTTACTTATAAATATTTCTCATGCAGGAAGACCTTTAAAGTAAGCGAGATCACCCAGGAGTCCTCAGTGGAACCATTTGCGTCCAATGCTGTCAGATGCCGCATTTGCTTGTTGCTGATCAAGAGTAAAGCAATATCCTGAAATAACATGGAAGCCAACCTCACTGTGGTGCTCTTCACGCATAACACAGCTTTCGCTTCGTCTCAGACCAATGGTAGGATGCTTCCTAGCTGCCCCATTCTGTGTAGCAGGGACAGGGACAATGGACAGGGTTGACAGGTTCCCCAACAACGGGATCTCACCTCCATCAACCACACAGGAGCAGACATGCAGCACATTCACAGACATGTATTAAAGAGTCAAAGGCAAAGAATTAACACCTGCATAAAGGATGCAAACCAGGCCATCACATTAAAGAGTATAAATTGATCAAATGAAAACGTAGTAAATGACATCCTAATGGTCCTTACTCTGCCTTCCTAATTCCCTGCGCGCACGAAGCTTTTAGGCACCACTGAAGCGCAGTCATCACAGCCTCCAACTAGCCCCAGTTAGTTTAATTATAGCCTAATGCTCTCCAAATATGCCTGGCATAAAAGCCCATAGAACTGCCTTGCCTTAATTTAAAAGGATGAGATTGAGCACTTTTTAAAACAAAACTTTAATATAACCCTACCGAACACACAAAATATACACTCTTACCAAAAAAAAAAAAAATCTTTAAGCTAACTTTGGTAAAGTAACCAGACAGAATTTGCAAAACTAAAGGATAGAGAACAAGCAACACACAGTTACAAAAGCCCTGAGGGAGCCCAGTTTTGTTTTAACATGCAGTGACAATTATTTCATTGTGTTAGCAATAGAACGGCTGATAAACACTAATTGTAACTGCTCTGCATATGTTAGGTCATTTAATCCCGTATGAGGCATAAAACCACAATGAGACAGATACCATTATCTCTGTTTTAATGATGAAGAGGCCAGGGGGAGATTAAGTAAACGGTCTCAGGTCCAGCAACACAGTGTGTGTGGTGTGTGGGGGATTGGAATACATGCAGTGTGAGTCTGCCTCCAGATCGCAGCTTTGAACTGCAGACCTGACTGTAGGAATACAGAGCTGTCAGGAAGGGTTCTTAAATCACGCCTTAGCACACATAATGTCCAGGAAGGTCAGAGAGCCCGGGATGCAGCCGCTTAATCAGGAGTCGTGTTGGAAGTGAGCACAGGCCTGATCCTGGAATCCACTTAAGCTCTCCTTCTGAATGAATATGCACTGAAAGCAAGCTACATCCTGGATGCTTTTAGAATCATTTTTGCACAGTCCTTACTCATCGGCACCCCATAACTGATGATCTCAGAGAAGTTACCCTATACCGATACTGTAAGCAATGCCTTGGTTTTAGACTAAACAATTGTATACACCTTTAAGAAAATAAACGTTTTTTTAAATGTTGATAAATGCCACCAAGAGGAATTTAAAGTCACCAAGTACATTTCAATTAATCCAGAACGCACTGCAGAGATCATGAAAAGCCGGAGTGTCTCCTCAAGGATCTGGTTGGGTTTTTTGTTTTTGTTTTTTTCAGATTAGCAAAAGAATCCCGGAAACCCTTGCAGGAGGTGAGGCAGTGGCTGCTGAGCCTCCTACATCTCTCTTTTGCAGGCAGAATGTTTCGCCTCGTGTGACGCTAATGGAGAAAAAATAGTTTTGTTATTTGAGTGTAAAGACTAAATAATGATAAATTGGTTGCCTGAAGTGCAGCAGAGAAGAAACAAATGGATGTGTGGCATTAACAGAGTTAATTGTAGATGCAGATTAAAAGGCAAGATTAAGTAGTGGAAGAAAAGCAGAGTCACCTTCGGCCCAGACCCGCCAAGCAGCGGCCGCCAGTCACCTAGCAACAAGTTTCCTATCCCCGCTGCGCTCTTTAATTCAGCAAATCTGCTCAGGATGGCGGGCTGTTCTCCTGACAAAACGCATTATGTAGGAGACGGAGGGATACAAAAATCCACTGAACACAGCACTCTGCTCCCTATTGACCACTGGTCCTTTCTCTCAATCCACAAAAGAGGCTCACATAATGCCCTGAAAGGAGGAGAGTCTCCACAGAGAAAACATTTGCTTGTAATTGAGATTGACTACATAATGAAAATGATGTTCTTTTTTAAAATTCTGCTTGTTGAGGCCACACTTTTTTGTCTCCTGGCACTCAAAACACATCCCCGCTGGGAAAAGGGGCAAACATTGTAAAAACTCAGAACTGTGATTTTTTTTTTTAACCCCTTTACATTGAAAACACCCATTCTGTAACAAAATAGCCAGGTCTCTCTCCTTAGAACTTAAACAAGTGCTAAGTAGGTAAACAGGAAAACTTCTATTCAGAGTTGCGGTCACGAAGGGCCGGCTTTGCTGACAGGCTATGCATGCGCATTGATTTGCACAACTGGACGGAACTGGCATGGAATTCCGATTTCTTGATTGTGTCGTCTGTGGGGAGATCGTACACTGCTGGACAAAACTCAGCCAGCATTTAAAATACGCGGCTTTAAACACCCATTCAAATGTCTCCCCTGGCCGAGAAGCAGGAGCGACAAGGAGAAGGTAAAATGGTCGTCTCAGTCTGGAAGACAGGAAGCCACCGGGTTGAGTTCCCATCCAAAGGAGGAGGCCAGGCAGGCTCTCGGTGGAGGCTGACACAACCCCGCAGCGGTTCGTGTACAACCATGTCACTAGATTTATTAATTTTAAAATAACGTTGAGATTATGCTTAGATTAGGAGACATTAATCTATTTCCGGGTTCCTAGATTTCAAGGATTTTTTTCAGACAAAGTGACTTTCAAACACAAACGAACACTCTGAAGGGAGCCTGCATCCAACACTCCGCTGTGGCCAGGTCCTGTTCTAGAGGCCAAGGATGCAGGGACGGAATGTAGTTACTCCTCCACAGAGAAGCCGAAGAGCAGGAGCGGGAACGAAGGTGTTGGCACCGAGTTTGGCATGGGGTACTTAGAGAACGCCTACAGCACCCGTTCTCAACACATGGGGCACAACCCCTTCAGGGCTTGGGTCAAACGACCCTCGGACAGGGGTCGCCTAAGGCCATCGGGAAACACAGATCTTTACCTTACGATTCGTAACAGTAGCAAAAGTACAGTTATGAGGTAGCAATGAAATAATTTCGTGGTTGGGGGTCCCCGCACCACGAGGAGCTGTTCTGAAGGATCACAGCGTTAGGAAGGTGGAGAACCGCTGGGCTAGAGTAAGGTGCGGCCTGGTGGGAGAAACGGTTGGTCCACATTTCTGCAGAAAGAAGGCAGCAGCCCAGGCCCTACCCAAAGAGAACGTGGCTAGTGATTGTCCTGGAGAAAGAGAAATTCTTGGCTGAGAGAACACTACGTGATTCTTCAAAGGGGAAGTCGTGGTGTTTCAGGTGACAGGCAGTGGTCCCAGAGGGTGGGACTACTTGTTGGAGTTTGGAGTAGTTAAGCCTTACAGGGAATGGGGAAACAGACAGCTTACTCTGGGACAACTCAGTTTGCAAAGGCGTTAGCAGGTAACTACTGAGGACTTTTTAATCTTCTCTTCCTAAGCAAACGCTCTGGGAAATGAAGAGATGCCAGTTGCCTATTGTGAACTGCCATTTTAAATTAGATGACTGAGTTCACATTTTGAAAAAACAAAACAGAACAAAAAACCAAAAACAACAACAACAAAAAAAAACAAACAAACCCACAAAACAAAACAAAAAACCTGATGTGGAAAGACTAAGTGTGCCCAGTGATCCACAGGATATTATGAATGAGAGTTGCATACAACACCGTGGAAACACAAGGTGTCCAGGGTCTCACGTGAAGAGTCTCTTTCAGAGAATGGACAATAATTTTGCAAATATTATCTTCTCACAATTGTGTTTAATCACTTAAACCACATTATCTACCCTCTTAGCTTTCTCGACAAGAGTCTCTGTCGCGAAGCATTCACCAGATTTTTCTAAAAAGGTTAATAGTTCACCAGGCAAAGTTAGAACTAAGCAGAACTGATCATTCCTAAAACTCTTGGTTGAAACATGAGGACTTTGTGTTGACAACCCAGGGGTGGTAATGAGTCTCTAGTACATTCTTAAGGCTTGTTTCTTTTTACTCTGTGAATGGCAAGAGGGAAATTACAGTCTCTAGGTGTTTTCCATGGCTCTTTCACAGGCAGGCTTTCCGATACCAATTAAAGAGATTATGTCAGCAAGTGAAAGGAAAACCATAACCTGCATGTTAGTGCTGTGATTGCTTCAGACAGGGTCACAGGACCCGGTGGCACAGCAGCTGACCTTCAAAAAATTAACTTTGAGCTCAATTCCTAATTAACCTTTTTCAATACAAGAAAGTATAATTTCAGGCCACTAGTCCCCCCAAACCTCTACTTTTTCTTCTACAATGAGTGTGTTAACAAAACCAATTAGCAATTCTCAAAAAAAAAAAAAAAAAGAAAGAAAGAAAGAAAGAAAGAAAGAAAGAAAGAAAGAAAGGAAAAAAAAAGAAAGGAAGAAAAATGCTTTCCCTTAATGGTGGTATTTTTGGAGATGATTTATCTTTTCATAGTCTCCCTCCCTGTGTTTATAAAAATGCAACACAAACTTAACCCTGCGTAAGTTTTAGCATTAAAATAAGTTCATGCTAAAGCCCAAAAATGTCAAGTAAGAACTGGGCATGGTGGTGCATGTGTGTGATCCAGGTGGAACAGCCTGAACTACACTGTGAGTACCAGGCTAGCCTGGACTACAGAATGAGAACCAATCTCAAAAATAGAGGAAGCCACATGGGTACATTTGTTACTCAATTTCCACATGAGAGGTTGGTCCTTGTAGGTCTCTCCCTCATGGATACAACAACCTTGGATGCTCAAGTACTATGTAAATGGCATGGTATTTGCATATTACTCATACATCCTAATGTATGCTTTGAAATCTCTCTAGCTTCTTTATCATCCCTAATACAATTTAATTCGATGTGAGTAGTTGTTATATCATAGAGGAAATAATGAGAACAGGGTTGGATGTGGGACACACGCCTTTAATTCTAGCACTTGGGAGGCAGAGGCAGGCAGATCTCTGTGAGTTCGAGGCCAGCCTGGTCTACATAATGAGTTCCAGGACAGCCAAAGAGATCCTGTCTCAAACAAAAACAAAAATCAAAATAATCCTCATAATGGAAGCAATGCATTTAAGAAATGTGGTGGCGCACGCCTTTAATCCCAGCACTCAGGAGGCAGAGCCAGGCGGATCTCTGTGAGTTCGAGGCCAGCCTGGGCTACCAAGTGAGTTCCAGGAAAGGCACAAAGCTACACAGAAAAACCCTGTCTCGAAAAACCAAAAAAAAAAAAAAAAAAAAAAAAAAAAAAGAAAAAAAAAGAAATATGTTCATTTGGTAGTAATTTATGATTATTCAGTAGTGGTCTTTAATATTATTTTTAAAGGAATTAATTTACAAGTATTTTGTTCAATATTTTTCTTTATGATTGTACTTTTTCACATTATTCTAGTATCTCATTGTATGGATAAACTTTTTATAAGATTTTCTTTTTTTTTTTTTACTTTTTATAAGATTTTCATTTAAATAAATAAAATAAAAAGAAATTTTTAAAAATGACAAGAAAAAAAAAAAGACCAATGTAGACTTTTCAGATGTGCTCCATGCCATGCCTGCTTAGCAGTGACAGAAGAAGCCTTGGCTGTGGAGGGCCACTGTGTCACACTGCTGTACCCTCGACAATGTGGCAGCACCAATCATGTGGACTTAGGTGTAAACACAAGCAAACCTTCACCGATTATGTTGAAGTTCAATTTCTTCGCAGCTTAGAATTCATGCCATTCATAAAGCCTCCCTCTGCTGTGTACGGTGCGTGTTTTGTTCCAGAAATTGCTCTCCTATAGGAGTGCCCCAATTATACTAGCTTTATTTAGCTGGCCTGAAGTTAGACAGCTGGTGGACTTCACATTTCTCACCCTTTCTGGTCTCCCACTGAACAAAAGAACAAGTCACTTCCAAGGCAGTGGTGAGGAACGGGAAAGGCGTGCAAGGGCCTCTGGGTAAGTGGCTTTCGTCACAGTAATCACTCCCTTTTGGATCCTCTATTAAAGTGGCATTCATCACATTTTAAATCAGAATTAGCAATTCACATGTAAATGTAGAAAATACTTTTTCTTGTCATTTTTAAATAGGACGGATGTACATCTTGCTGACTCTCTCTCCACATGGCTGCTTTGAGTCTAGGTTGCAGCTCGCACTGGCCAAAATGTTACTTTATTGACAATTATTCAGAAACTAACCTACATACATCTCTATTTTCCTATTTTAATTTTCCCCTCTAACAGCACCTTTAAGTCCTGCCGGTGCTGGACAGAGAAACAAAATACTGTCATCTCTAACGGAGAAAGCTCCTCAGAACTGCCCCTTCTGGCTCTCACCCTGATAAACAGGACTGAGGTGGTACTGCAGTGGGAAAGAGCAACAGGCTTTTTAAAGGGCCCCACAGGATGCCCTGAAATGCACCAGCAAAATAGGAGTTCATCTGCCCCAGGACTGACGTACAGACAAATCTCCCCGTTTTCTTATTGGTCGGTCATGTTTCTCTCTGCGCGCTCATACATCCCAGGATGGAAAAGAAGAGCCAGGGCTACCACCGAGACACAGTTAATGTGTTGTGCAGGTTTCACTTGAACCAGAAAATGATGCCAAGTTCATGATCAAGAGAGATCCCACCAGGAAACTGAAAGAACGCCTGGAAAGGTGCCCCGATTTGTCAGTGTGCGACCGGCTTTGTAGATGAAACGAGAGAAAAACTTCCATTTCTCATCTCAAACAAAGAAGAATCACAGAATGTTGGGGAAAGTGCACGTTTAAAAAAATGAAAGTTTTATTTAGTTCTAGCCATTATCTATGTCAAGACACACACATACACACACACACACACACACACACACACACACACACACACACACACACCCCTGGCCCCACCAACAACACGGGAGAGAACTATTCAAAGATTGTGTAAGGTGTGTGTGTGTGTGTGTGTGTGTGTGTGTGTGTGTGTGTGTGTGTGTGTGTGTTTGTCCATGGGTAAATTGAGCACACACAAAAAAACACTTACATGGTTATAGAATGGAGTTGACAAATTCAAGGGAAGGTAAATGACTTCTATTTTAAAGACTTATTTATTTTTATGGTGTAAGTGTTTTGCCTGCATGTATGAAAATGCACTACGTGGGTACCTGGTGCTCATGGAGACTGGAAGAAGGCACTGGACCTCTGGGATTGCAGTCGTGGATGATAACGAACCACTGTGTGAGTATTGGGAACTGAACCCCAGTCCTCTGCAAGAGCAATAAACGCTCTTAATTACTAAGCCATCTCTCCAGTCCTGTAAATGACTTCTGAAACTGCCATACTTGTTCGGTTCCTGTTAGATGTGCACGCACTGTTGGGGTCCCCCAAATTCGCTCAGGAAGGAAAGTGTTCTGACAGGGTCTGAGCTGTGCTGAACATGCCCGTTCTTTATCTGAAGGCTCGGGTGAACCAGAGAAAAGAAAGGCGCAGGCAAACAGTTGGCTTTACTAACCTTTGCCAGATGTAGTTGGCCAGTTTACCAAAGACACAATGTAATTCTAGGAGCATCAATTATTAATACATTTTAGTAAGTCTTGGGAGATAAATGTGTTTAAAATACTTGTAACTCTGTAAAATGTTTGTAACTTGTAGCCTGCAAGTCTTTTTTCTGGAAAAAAGCAAATCATTTATAAGTACATTTTAACTCAAGCTTTCAGTTAATGAATGGATTCATGAATACCTAAGGAGATATATATATATACATATCTCAAGTATATATATCAAGTATATATCTTTTAAAAAATCCTTCATTTCTAAGTTATAAGTGATAGGAAATAGATGGTACATTTAGGTCTTACCTCTTATAACCCAGTTTCTTTCATTTAGTTACAATATATTTGAGACAGCCAAATTCTAAAAGAATAGAGTTGAGTGACACAGTGAAATTCGTTGTGATAAGATTTGATCTTCATACAGATGTTTATGCAAAGACTATGCATGTATCTATGGAAGTGAGAACATATGTATGGGGATAGCACTCATATGTAAAATTAAACATTTCTGCAAATGCTTGGCTAAGGAACCCTTTTAATAACTTGTGGTGCCTGCCATGATACAGGAAAGTGTGAGAGCAGAGGAAGAAGATGCCAGACAAAGGAGTTGGGGACACTGAGTTTTAAGAGCTGTCACACCAGGGCCCCATAACAAAAGCCAGCATGAGGAGGGCTCTGATGAAGGAGTAGTCTACCTTCCCAGCTCCTTGATGGCCAGACCTGAAGCAGATCCTACAAGCTAGCTCCCCAGAGCACCAGGCTGGGAGGAGCCAGGAAAGTCCCACCTCACAATCAGCATCAGTATGCTTTTTCTTCCTCTTTCTTTCCTTCTTTCTTTCTTTCTTTCTTTCTTTCTTTCTTTCTTTCTTTCTTTCTTTCTTTCTTTCTTTCTTTCTTTTCTTTCTTTCTTTCCTTCCTTCTTTCTTTCTTCCTTTCATTCTTGTTACTCTCTCTCTCTCTCTCTCTCTCTCTCTCTCTCTCTCTCTCTCTCTCTCTTTCTCTGGTTTTTTGAGGCAGTGTTTCTCTGTGTAGCCCTGGCTGTCCTATCTACTGCTGTAGACCAGGCTGCCCTTGAACTCACGGAGATCTACCTGCCTCTGACTCTCAAGTGCTGGGATTAAAAGGCGTGTACTGCCAACACCAATGCCGCCCGGCTCAGTATCATTCCAATAGATGGTCCTGGACTTAGTCATTCACAGCCAGCTCTGGAGACAGACCTGCTTAGTGCAAAATGAATCACAGTGGATAAAAGGCCAGCATTTCTTTCCAACTAACTAGCATGGTGAGAAGAAAATGGAATTTGAAAACAAAAACAAGATCCCAAAACTTTACAGCTGTATTGGATTACTAAGGGAGGGAAAAAAAAAAATAATCCAGTAACGTAATAGTCAGAATTGAGTTGACTTCATATTAAGTACTATGATTAGTGATATTTTAACGGAACATTGGCTGCTAAATTTATTTGGCCTGATTGAAATTTTCAGCAGTTACTTTTGAAGTGAACTTGAAAACCTGCTGGTGGATTTGGGAACAAGGTTTGCTCTGCCACCTGCTGGCCAGTTAGAAATAATGCCGCTCTCAGATGTTCTCCGTATTCAGAGGAAGCTCGCAGATCTCAGCCCTGGTTTGTGACAAGACAATGCTTAAACCCTGTGGTCCTGGGTCACTGGAATAGCACTGGACCTGGCATCAGCAAACCTAAAGTGGAAATTGTGTGTGTGTGTGTGTGTGTGTGTGTGTGTGTGTGTGTGTCACATACATATGAGGAGCCCCAGCTTACCCATTTCTTTGTATGCTGATGCCCTCAGAGCTGTTCTCTATCCTCAGGATGCTCTCAGTTCCTCAGTGCAGCCACCTCTATGCATAATTTAGTGGCCTTGTCTCTTGGAAGGTATTATGAAATCTACCTAACCTCAAATGGAAGGATGCCCTTTAACCCCGTCAGGCACCGTAAGGAAGTCACTGGTCAGATTTACTGGTAGAGCTGATACTATGCAGGAGCTGGCGGGTTGGCCTCCTGCGGTCTGTATTCAGGACATCTTCACAGAGCTTTTATTCAAGTTCAGAGTCTGACTGGACTGGTGGCTTCAAATTACCTTTATAAAAGAAAAGAGAGTCGTTTGGGCAGTGGGAACAGTTCAGTGGGTAAAGCTGCCCAAGCATGAAGACTTGAGTTCCAATCCCCAGCACCCGTGAAAGAGCTGAGGCAGATGGCATGTCTGTTACCCCAACACTGGGCGGGGGCCATGTGGACAAGTAAATGCAGGGGCTCGCTGGACAGGCAGGGTAGTCCAATGGTGAGCTCCGGCCTCAGGGAGACTGTCTCAAGCATGAGGTAGAGATCAGTAGAGGAAGATACCTGAAGCAGAACCTCTGTCCTACACAGGCACTCACATACACCACACACACACACACACACACACAGAGAGAGAGAGAGAGAGAGAGAGAGAGAGAGAGAGAGAGAGAGAGAGAGAATTCCACCAGTTGGGTGCTCCTCACTTACTTGCTTAAATAGGAACCAGTTTCCTAACTTCGGCAGTCTCCGGCCTCTGCCAACTTAGGTCTTTCAAAACAAATGTTCCAATTAAACTGCTTGAAGATTTCTACATTTGTGCTCTCAGTGGAAAGAGCCGGTGCCAGTCATCACGGAGACAACGTCTCCTCCCTGCCCTTCTGCCAACAGGAGCGTTTACGGGACCTAGAGAGACCCGTGTGCCATGGAAAGGCTAAAATCCATCAAACTGACACATGACATGTTTCTAAAAACCATTTCTTCGACTTCCAGCTCTGAACTAGACCATTCTCCTTTAAAAGTTTCCCCACCGTACCCTTCTGAGGGATTCTGCTATGGAGATTTGAAGTGGCTTTTCAAGCATTCACAATAGACAGGTCCAGCAAAGTAGTATCCTTCCCACGTGCTTTATGAACACAAATATCTTTAAAACAGGGGTTTCCACACCCCCGGGCCAGCGCTCTTACAAAGCAAACAGAATTCTGAACTAAGCTAACTTCTGCATTCCCTGGCAATGGACAATGTCCCCCCATGCCCCCCACACTCCTTTTTTTGTTTAAGAAAACTCCCCCCCCCCCCCCGACCTGTTTGCAGACCACCCAGGAACCTTTTTCTTTTTCGCACTTAATCTGAGGAAGAAGAGAAAAGGGGACTTGTTGCCCTTAGCAGTTCTGAGCTTTTCTCCTAATAGGGTAAGTTAATTATTTTCACCAACTGATGAGGGGTGGCCAGGCAGGCCGGCAGGGGCAGGAGGCGAGCAGGTGTTTCACACACCTGCACTGCCAGGCTTAATTGCTCTGAAATCTTGAGGCTTCCGTGGTATTTTCCTTTCTTGGCGGAGTCTCAGGGGGAGGGCCTCCTTGGTGGAGTTCTTAACTAATTGCAGTATAAATATGCAGGCCACTTTTGACCGAACAAATCGTTTTCTTTAAAATGAACTCCAGGTAAATTTAATTAGGGAGAAAAGGTGATTGGCAGGGACTAAGCTGAATGCCTGGATTATAAGTCCTACTTCTGTTCAAAGATGAAAAAAGAAAGAAAAGAAAAGGCATATTCTGTTTTCTTCCGAGGTCAGTGAGTTCAGGTAGAGAAAAACTGTTGTACTGACGTTTCCACAGTTACACCCAGAAAGATAACTTCGTTTGTTTTCAGTACACTACAAGAAAAATCGGCTTTAAAGTGAGGTAATCCACTAGCAAAATGATATTTATTGTGGAATTCGGTGGAATTCGACGCTGCTTATATATTTGTGTATGTGTGTCCGTGGTGCATGCATGCACGTGTGTGGATGCCGGCTATGTGCCGTGGTACCTGTGTGGTGGTCAGCCTCACCCCTATATTCAATCGAAATGTATCTGTGAACGTGGTTTATACTGAGTGCTTACCGTGCGCCTAACGCTTCCATGTGCACTGCCTCCTTTGACCCTCATATCAACCTTGAGAAGCAGTTCCTGTGGTTAGCCTGGTGCCAACCACAGGGATGGACGCCGAGGCAGGAGGAAGTCGAGCAGGAAGAGGCTAAGCCAAGTCCCAACATCGGTAGCATGCTCCCGAGTCTGTGACTGCCTTTGGGGTTGCGCAGTCACCAGAAGTCAGTCAAGCCCCCCACTATTTTCCAGGCGTGTTTCCTCTTGATTGATAAGAGCAGTCCAGGCAAGACAGAAATTCAAGTTTGAATGCTTCGAAAAGAAGCTGGAGGAACGCCTCGCTCCTGCCTGGACTCCAGGGCACAGCCCTCTGTTATTTAATCCATGGCGTAGGAAACACAGAACTTCAGGTGTGTGGGGGGCCTCAAGTAAGGAGATCTTGACTGTGATTACGGCTTAGAAAGTTGATCATCTTAGAAGTAATCCTCCTGCTCAAGGGATCAGCCATCTCAGGTCCAGAAAAAGCAGAGGATATTTGGCCAACTTTCCCAACAGAGTCAGCCAGGTGCAAGATTATACCACAGAAGAAACACGGCTCCACAGACAGTGCCTGATTGTTCCCGGCGGGCGGGTGGGCGACCAGCACTTCTTCCTCGGGAGAGCCACAGTTTCACGTTTGTCACGTGACTGCCTCTGTTCTGATGAAAGCACCTGATCCAGAAGCACGAGGTTGTGACCGACAAGGGGGCTTCTCATTGGGCAGCAGCGAGCACGTGCTCACTCGACCCAGGAAATGTGCCAAGCAGGTAAGTCTAGCCTCAGACCAAGGAGTCTCAGTTCCAGCTTCCACTTCCCTTCCTGGCTGGGCGCTTTCAGGGTCTGGAGGTGAGGACTGGGAAGCGGGGGGATTCCTCTCTGGGGACTACCTGGAACCCTCTGCTTCCTGGAGGAGGATCCCAGGCACAGCCTGCCTCCAGCCTGGGTTTCCTGCTACTGCCTATTGCCAGCTCGTTTATGACCATCGAGTCACCTTGCTGAGACACATTGGAATTGTGAAGGGCATGGGAGTCGAGCTCAGCGATGGCGCACTGCTTGGCAGGTATGAGAGACCCCTAGATCCAACCCCCTACTCTCTCTAAAATGAACAGAGAACGGAGTGAGTCACGGCAGCCCCAGGATGGTGTCCAGAATTCCCCTAGAATCCACCAGGTCTTAATGCAGGGATTTACAGCCCATGGAGGGATTTTGCAGAGAAATTAAAGGGAAGGAAGCATGTGTCTCGGGTGGTCTTTCATCTGAAACCTTACCTGGACTGTGGATGAAATCTGAGCTCGGAACTCACTTCAGCAGCTCCTGCTCTGGTCTTTGAAGGCCTGACCGGGTTATCACCGTGATGCTTTTTGAACACTTACAATGATAGCGTCCAGTATGGGATGGCAGTGTCTCACCAGCTTCAGGTGTGAGGACGCGCTATCTGGGAACTTGCTAAAACTAACAGTTCTTACATAGAAGGCTTCCCACTGGCCACGGAGGTAACTTTTTTTCCTCCGTTCATTTTGATGCTACTGGTCTGTGGAACCTATTGTGGCAGAGTCTCCTCACTTGGCTTGAAAAGACAATTGCGCTTTCGTTTTTCACGTAAACAAATGTACAGCTTTAATAGTGGTGTTTTTAAACTAGTAAATCACAGGGCTGGAGAGGTTGGTCGCCAGTGGAGAGCACTTGCTGCTCTGGCAGAAGACTGGAGTTTGGCTCCCAACACCCACACTGGACAGCTCACAACCACCTGTCCCTCCAGCTCCGGGGGAATCTAACGCCCTCTTCTGGCCTGCTCAGGTATTGCGTACACACAGACTGACAAGCCTATATGCATAAATAAAACTCAAAATAAATCTTTAAAAATAATAATTACGCCTTTGTAGATTGAGTTCTACTGTTTTAGGTGTTGGAAACTCTAGAGAATCAGATGTAGTTTAGGGTGTGTAAGGGAAGTAAAACAGTTATCTAGATGGTATTAAAATGTGAGGAAATGTAATCATCTAGGTCAGTTTAAATGTATTAATGTATTAATTCAATTTTGTTAATTGAATATTAATAAAGCAAGACAAAAAGAAAACAAATATAGAAAATAAAAAAATTATAATGAAAATGAAAAAAATATTAAGAATGTGATGGCAAAAAATTCTATATATCAGAACTTATGGGAACGCTGTTGAGGTGACCAAGCAGGTAAAGGCATTTGCTCCACAAACATACAACCCAAGTTTATGGAACTTACATAAAGGAGGAAGGAGAAAACTCATGCGCACTCACATGAGCGTGGGCGCACACACACACACACACACACACACACACAATATGCTTAGAGAAGTTGCAGGATACACAATATGCTTTAAAAAGTGTATGAACTTAAACTGACAATTTTAATAAAAGTTTCTTATTAGTATGTATTAGTTATATATGATACTGGGTTTCATTATGACGTTTTCATACAGGGATTTGATTATTTTGATCATATTCACCGTCTATCATCCTCTCTTGTCCCTTCTCTATGATCCTTTTCCTCTTCGTAGCCAATCCCACCTCCCCCTTCATGTTCCCCTCCCCTTTGGTGACCCAAAGAATTTCATTTACAGAAGCATGGGGTGAGGGTATGGGCACCTATGGTGGTTTGAAGGAGAAATGTACCCCCTCCCTCGTCTTGAGCATTAGACATTTGGTCCTCAGTTGGTGGTGCTTTGGGGGAGGCGTGGCCTTGCTAGAGGAAGTACGTCATGTCACCGGGGTGGGCTTTGATGGCTCAAAGACTCAAGGCATTCTCAGCTTACTCTCTCTGCCTCCTGCTTGCATCTTGAGATGTGAGCTCAGCTTTCTTTCAGCTCTCAGCTCCAGCCACCATGCCTGCCTGCTACCTTGTCTTCTGTCAAGATGGTGACAGACTCTTCTCTCTCTGGAACCATAAACCCAAATATTCTCTTCCTTCTACAGGTTGCCTTGGTAACTAGTGCCGCCCCTTAGCAGGGGCTGTACCACTGAAGAAAATGTCCATCTCTCTCCTATCAACTATTAACGGCCAATAGATCCTCGGGGAGGCGTGGGGCTTCCTAAGCCTCCCCCTACTCCATGACAGGAAGCTGATGGGCCCCCTACTCCATGACAGGATGCTGATGGGCCCAGCATTGTGCGGGTAGTCACCACCGCTGTGAGCTCAAGGGTGCAGTATCCACAGGGCTCCGCCCCTCCCTCCAGCTCTCACAGTCTTCCTGCCCCTTTTCTGTGACGTCCCTATGCCCTGAAAGAGGTGATGGACAATCATCTTGAAGTCCAGCATTCAACAATAACCTGTTCTCAGCACTTTGACCTGCAAAAAGAAGTTTTTTGTTTTGTTTTGTTTTTGTTTTTCTGACCAAAACTGATGCAGCAATGATCTGTGATATTCAGAAGTCATTTTGACAGGCACATCATGTCCATTTAGCAAAACAGCAGCAGGAATTTCCCCCACTGGGGTTTATGACCTCCATAGTCATGGCTCTTAATCAGATTTACAGAACCAGGAGGGAATTCTTTCCTGTGGAGAGCCTCAAATCTGATCAGAAAGCAGTTAGGCACCACCACCGAGACTTCCTACTCCTGCACCAGGGAGCCGAGCACCTTGCCTAGCAGGCTGGGCTCGCAGTTTAACACAACTGTTGATGATGGTTCTTCCCAGCAACCCGACACAGCACCATGAAAGGGAGACAGCGGGAAGGAGGCTTCCATCCGGGTTCCCACTGGATTTGTCTACATCCTGCAACCAGAGCACATGGTGTCTTCAGCAACATGGTTTTTCCATCTAGTTCTGGAGTGCGGCCAGCGGCGATGGTGATTGCGGACTTTGTTTTAGGAGCACCCCAGGTCTCCCTCACCCACAACTCACAGGGAGGTAGCTCACCCCGGCACTGGGGTTTTCACTGAAGGAAAATCATTAAATTTCATTTAAATTTATGGCTTCTTGGAGTAGCTTTATACATCCATATGGTACCTCTGTTAAAACTTATTTTAAAATTTTATTAACTTACCAAATATAAAGGTTATGGTCTTTTCATAATTTTTAGTTTTATAGTTCATACTTTTTAATACTTTAAACAGAAACTGTACCTTTCTTGTTCTTTTCTATTTTATTTTTTTTGAGACAGGGTTTCTCTGTGTAACTCTAGCTGTCCTGGAACTCACTCTGTAGCCCAAGCTGTCCTCAAACTCACAGAGATCTGCCTGACTCTGACTCCTTAGTGCTGGGATTAAAGGTGTATGCCACCATGCCTGTAAATATCTAAAAAGCTGAAATTAGAAGTTAGGAAAGGGACACAGAGGTGGCTCAACAGTTAAGACCTGGGTTTGGTGCTCAGCACCCACATTGGGTGGTTCACACACCTGTAACTCCAATTCCAGGGGATTCAATGTCCTCTTCTGGTCCCTGTGAGCACTGCAAACGTGGTGTGCACTCAGACAAGCAGGCACACACAATACACATACATAAGTTTAAAAGAAGGTCTATGGGCTGGAGAGGTGGCTCAGTGATTAAGAGCACTTGAGACCCTGGCTCAATTCACAGCGCCCGCATAGCAGCTCACAGCCCTCTGAACTCCACATAAAATAAATAACTCTAAGGCATTATAAAGACAACAAGAGAAGGAAAATGATGCAGATAAAAACATAAATTAGTGGAGGGAAAACAAGAATGAAAAAGCTAAAGACTGGCTACTTGAAAAGATAAGTATGTGGAGTGCTCACTGTTTTTCTTTCCCAACTCAAATGATTCCTGTTTCCCACCCAGCAGTTCTTAAGATAACAGTTTTCTTCATTTAATTCACAAGTCACTAAACACAGAAAGAGGATTGAATTATTCACTATGGTGCCACCCACCTGATAATCGTGACATATTCTGTACCTCTCTGGACAACCCAAAACAAAACAAGACAAAAGCTGCTTAATTTATCTAACCGTACTTTTTTTTTTCAATCTGAAGAACTAACTTTTCCTGAGCATGTCCCTTGTTTGTTTCCATTTCCTTAGTGGTACCCAGAGACTGTGTGGAAGAGTGTTTGTGGTCCATCAGGAAATGCTAGTATCCGTGGCAGGAAGCCTGCAAGGGGTCCGGGGTACACAACTTCACGGACAAAGATAAATGAATTTGAAAAGGTTGTAGTTTATGTAAGAAATTGTGATCCTCAAATAGGTACTAATTAAAAGCAACGGTCGTGGTTTTCTTTCTTTAAGTCGTTCACAAATATTCCCACCTTAGAATAAATGCCACTGCTCATGAGATCGTTCAAACCACTGTGCAGTTTCCTGACTTGCATAAATTCTCTCTTGAAACAGAAATCAAGGGAACTGTTAGCAAATCCTCCTGAGATGGGACTCTCAACATCGATGGTGTCTGTCCTGCCTGTTTAAGAAGAGCAGCGTGACAGAGCCACGGCATGCAGCTGTGTGCACCCCGAGATAAGTAGGAATGTTCCCAACACAAAATCCTAAACTCACAGAAAGCAGTATGAGATATTTTTTTTTAAAACTGTATGGCAAGTTCTTGAGCAAGACTGTGGATGCTGTATTATAGACGGCAACATTGTATCACAATGTCAAAAGGTTGGAGACACCTGCTAGACAGTTGAGAACAGAAACCCGCTGCACTGGGAGAACGGCTTTGTTGCTCCAATTTAAAAAGCGAGCACAGGTTCTGCGAAAATAGGTTGCGATTTGTGAGCAGCCGTTCGACACCAACAGCAAATGTTTACTGAGAGCATACCACGCGTCTGGCATATCCTGGGTGTTTTATGTGTAAAATTTTAACCCGTTCAATGATGGCAACCTCCCCTCAATCTTACAGATAAAAAAAGTCCAAGGTCCCATGTGAGTGAGAAGTTCGGTCAGGACATCAAATCTCCGCTCCGAACTACAGAGCCGCTCCACGTGGAAGTGACCCGTGCTGTCACATGCTGTCTGGCTGTGCACCCTCACCCTCTGTGGTCACCGTGGATTTGTGTGCAGACAGAGCAGCAGCTTGGCGCATGCCATCTTCCTATAGACAGTGGGGGACGTCTGCTCGGCTCTCTCCTGCTCTCTGCTCAACACTACCACATCCCTGTACCTTTCACAAAGCTGCCGACCTCTTTCCCAGGGCCTCGAATCACTTTACGCTTGGGAGACGGGAGTCCTCCCTCTCTTAAACCAAGTTGCAATCCAAGGCCTTCCTAAGAGCAATGCCTCCTAGGTTAGCTTTGGATTCAGAGGCTGCATTATCACACCGTGACCAAGCAGTTGACATTGCTTCTGTGTGGGAGAAAGACCTAATTATCGATCAGTTTCTCTGTTGATGACATAGGTGGATGCAAGGCGGCTCAGTGCTGTGTCACAGCGTGATCATCCCGTTCATCAGAAGGGACTTACATCAACAGGAAATATCCTGCTCGTGTGGCTATTTCTGCCTCCTTTCTATGACGCAGAGTGTCTGGGAAGGGCAATTAAGCACACTCACTCTTCCTTGCATCCACTCAGCAAAAGGCAATGGACTCCACTGGACACCAGCAAATGCTGCTTGGTTTTGTTTTCATGTAGCCCCCACCCTTATGGGATTAAATCTTCCAAAAAGGACAGCCCACTAATCAAAGAAGTACCATAAAGTATAACAGGGAGAGTCAGGAAGTTTATGAGAGAAGGAGCTCTCACATGAGTTCCAGGAAGTTTCCTCAGAGGAAAGGCATGAGTCCCGAAGGAAGACGAGAGCATACTCAGAGTGGGGATGAGCCCAGGGCTCATTCAAGGATCCAGTTCCTGGCACCACACACAAACAAAACGAAAAGGACTCAATCAGGGCGAACGGCCTGAAGAAGGGGAGTGAGGATTACATGGTAACAGCTGAGGGGGAGATTGTGGTACATCCGGGGACTTGGAAGAGGTGCCCAGAGCTGCCTATGTTCGCTGATCTATGTAAGAGCAGAGGAACTTCCTGTCTACAAGATCTTATCCCTGTCCAACTGGAGTTTGGAAATAGCTAGTCAGGAAGCAGCCAGCCACAAACAAGACCGGATTGTAGGTAGAGGGTACTGTGGAAGCTCCCAGGTTACCACTCACCCCCTGGGGAAGCAGTGTGTGAGCCGCTCAGACCATGGTTAGATGCCGCTGGGTTAGAAAGTAGGGTGGAAGCCTCTGTTGTACTTACATGTCCCACCACAAGCTAAAGATAATTTTGTAAATATTTGGCAGTCGGTGAGTAGCTGCGTGCTTTTTTTAATTCATTTTTTAAATCAGCATGCAAACAAATAATGGGTTTTCTTGCAGCATTTTCATACACATTTTTGATTATGTTGTCTCTCTCTCCCCCAAGTCTGCCCCCTGCCCCCTCTTCTGCCTTCATATCACATATACTTTATAGAGCCCCCCTTCTTCCTCCCTTCCCCCACCCTTCTTTATTCTTTCTTTCTTTCTTTCTTTCTTTCTTTCTTTCTTTCTTTCTTTCTTTCTTTCTTTCTTTCTTTCTTTCTCATGGTCCACTTTCTAGTTTCATGACACATCCACATGCACACACACAAAAAGTAGAATCTGGGACCCACATACGAGAGAGAGCAGCTGGTCCAGGCTTTTCTACTCAGTCTTTCTGGAGGGAAACTGCAACCAGGAGGCATGGAATTGGAGCAACATACGAAGGGGTCCCTTCTCCTCCGGGTATGTGCTGGGAGAGAAACGAGGAGAGTCTTGTTGGTATTGAAAGTTCTCTTAAATGTTTTGGGCCCAAACCAAACATTTGAATTGTTACATAATTTAAAATATGTACTTTGGAACTAATAAGACTTTGTTACAGTGTTTCAGAGTTAAAAGCTATCTAATCTATTCAATGTATAGGTAGTGTGTGAAACTGAATATAATGTAATTCATTTCATGGACATTTCCAGGTCATACTAGGATGCTGAGAGCTGCCTTCCCTTCTCCCTGCCCTTCTGGGTCTATGTTCCCATGGCCTTCAGCTGGGAGTGGAGAAGTCTGAAGCAGGCAAGTATAGGTATTGAGGGAAAGTTCTAACTTCTTACTTTAATGGTAACAAAACAACCATTTCCTACTTATTACTAATAATAGCAATAAAAAAGCAACAGGCAGTATTCATCAAATGCTTACAAAAGGTTAAATTATTTAAAAAGCTGTTCCCTATGCCGGATGGTGGTGGCACACACCTTTAATCCCAGCACTCAGGAGGCAGAGGAAGGCGGATCTCTGTGCGTTCAAGGCTGGCCTGGTGTACAGAGTGAGTTCCAGGACAACCAGGACTGTTACACAAAGAAACCCTCTCTTGGGGGGGTGGTTTGTTCCTTTATTAATAGGGGAAGATGTAACACTAATCGTAAAAGTCTTATTAATAAAAACAAACCCGGAGGCAGATATTGGGGTGAACGCTGGAAGACCAGAGAAGCAGAATAAGCCACACCCTCACTTCTCCAGTTCCTCAGCTGATCCTGTTTCCTCAGACTGGAAGCCTCTGAGTCCTCATCCAAATGGATCTCAGCTGAACTGCTGCTAAAAGCCTAAAAGCTTAAAGGGCCTCCAGTTCCTGGTCCTCATGCCTTATACACCTTTCTGCTTCTTGCCATCACTTCCTGGAATTAAAGGCGTGTGTCACCATGTCTGGCTGTTTCCAGTGTGGCTTTGAATTTACAGAGATTCGCGTGGATCTCTGCCTCCGGAATGCTAGGATTAAAGGCGTGTGTGCCACCATTTTCTGGCCTCTATGTCTATCTAGTGGCTGTTCTGTTCTCTGACCCCAGATAAGTTTATTAGGGTGCACAATATACTGGGGGACACAATATCACCACAGGAAGACACTTGTAACACAGCACATATATGAAGGTCAGAGGACAACTTTCAGCAATCAGTTCTCTCCTTTCTCCATGTGGTCCAAGAATCAAACTCAGATCATCAGGCTTGGCAGCAAGAATCTCACTCTACTCTCGGGGCTCAGTGCTAAGAACTGTAAAATGCCTTCTCATTTGACACCATGTATTCCCGATGCACACACACCACTGTAAGTCTGTATTGCTAATATGGGATTTTCAAATCAGAGACTGAAGCAAACAGCTGAAGTCACACAAAGGCCTGTATGTGGAGCTGGCTCTCCAACTCAGATCCTCTGACTTCCAGGCCCACACGGAGGCAGTGGACTCTCAAGATGCCAGTGAGCTATGCTGCCCCCTACTGGGGAGAGAAGCCATTGGCCCTCATCCAATGCATCCTTTGACTGCCCCAGCCATCTACGGGGAGCCTGGCATAAAGACCCTGCTCCAGGAGGGATACACTGATCAGCAATATTTGACCTTCCTGCCTGGACTGTAGGAGTGTGACTATAAGACAATCAGAGGCTGCAAGAACAGGGCTGGTATGGGAAGGCACTGAGGAAACAAAGGAGACTGTAATGTAGCCAGAGATAGCCAGGCTCCCAGGGACAGGGAGCCCCTGGACAGTTTGACGTAGGAACCAACTCCCAGACCAGTCCTGAGATTACATCTGTGAGACCTGCAGAGTGAGGATGTGTTCTGCTCCCCCAGGGGCCTGTGGGGTGCTACATCCCACGTGGCTTATTCCTGGAAACCTAACCGGGGTCAGGTCACACGGGAATGAAGAAAAGGCAGACAGCTACAGAAGAGCTGGGTTGTGATCAGTCTGGTGGAGGGCACCTACCAGGCAACCCACCATGTTGATTATGTACAGCGCAAGAGGAAGTATGGGAGGTGTCTGCAGAGGAGCCGTCTCAGGCTAAGATCCAGGAAGAGGAAGCTGTGGTCTACATGCTCTGAACACAGGTCTTAGCTAAAGGTCAATTGTTCATTTCAACACTCATGCTTGGGCCAAGGGAAGGCTTTGCCATTCTTCCGAGCCAACCTAGAGAAGGAAGGCTTTGCTATTCCCATGGGTCTGAGACACTCGGGTCTGTGTATGGCCATGCTCCTATCCGTAATACACGTTCACTCAGGACTTCCCCTGCTCCCCACAACTGGGCAGCCCCTGAGATGGCCTCCTGGTTCTCCCCATCTCTGGAACTTCCAGTAAGCCCCAAGCATCTGGAGTGACCTGAAGTTCTAACACTTGACAACAGTGCCTGTCTGGTGTGGGTCTCCTTTGTAAGGGAGGCAGTCGTGGGTCCTTACATGAGGGTGTGTGCTACAGAGGCCAGACGGAATGCCAGGGAAGAGGGATGTGGCAAAGACTTTCGAGAGGGGGAGCCTGGCACTGCTCAGCCAGGAGCAAACAAACTGCTCATCCTGCCGAAGTCTGTGGAAGCCCTGATGAGAAACTCTAGATAATCACTTTGTGTCCTCTTTCAAAAGTATATTGTAATTGGAGTGTGCATGTGTGTATGCGTGCGTGCGTGCGTGCGTGCGTGCGTGCGTGGGTGCGTGCGTGTGTGTGTGTGTTACTCTTTGTTTTTTGCTCTTTGGGGACCCGCCACCCTGCTCCCAAATAATCACAGAGAGACTTATTCTTCCTTATGAATGCCTGACCTTAGCTTGCCTTATTTCTAGCCAGCTTTTCTTAAATTATCCCAACTACTTTGTGCCTCTGGGATTTTACCTTTCTCTACTTCTTACTCTGTGGCTTTCTGTGTAGCTGGGTGGCTGCCTCCTGGGGTCCTCCTCTCCTTCTCTTCTCTTCCCAGATTTCTCCCTCTATGTATTCTCTCTGCCTGCCAGCCTGCCTATCCTTTCTCCTGCCTTGCCATTGGCCATTCAGCTCTTTATTAGACCAATCAGGTGTTTTAGACAGGCAAAGTAACACAGCTTCACAGAGTTAAACAAATGCAACATAAAGGAATGCAACACATCTTTGCATCATTAAACAAATGTTCCACAGCATCAACAAATGTAACACATCTGGGTCAGGAGGCATGAAACAGCATGTGATCGGTCCCCAGCTTTCCAAGGACTCTGCAACTGGATTTACTATATCCTGTATTTGTGAGTGTATTTCCCCATTTCTTACCTTAATAAATCCCTGATACCCCTTAATCAGACTGTCATGGATTTTGATAACACAGTAGTATGGCTCAGCTTGCTGCACCAATCCCGGTGGTCTGAAGTGGATCCTTGGGACCCACATAAAAGTTGAAGGAGAGCACTGTCTCCACAAAGTTGTTCTCTGATCTCCACATGAACTCCAGGGTAAGAAGAACACACACACACACACACACACACACACACACACACACACACACACACACCAATAATTTAAAATATATATTTTGACATTCTGTTCAGTGAGCTTCTGGGAGTAGAATGTTACAGTTGTTACAGGGGAGAGACAAGCTGCCTAATGATTCGTATGGAATGTTTCACACTGAGCTTTCCATTCTGGGTAATTTTCTAGAGAAGTTATAACTGGAGGGTATCTGACATGCTTTTGAAGCCCGTGCACTGAGAAGGTCAAGCCGTGACTGCATTAAAGAGATGTCTTGTGGATCCCAAGGCGTTCTGTTGCTAAAATAGCACTGTCGAGTTCCCTAAGCCCTAGAAAGGTGTATAGACATATTTTTTTCCTTGTGCCCATGTGCTTGGTTTCATTTGTCTGCTAGTGAATGCTAGTGAAATGTTTGGCAAGGACTCTGTGAAGGCCTTTTCTGTAGGAATCCCAGCAGTTGCCTTTTCTCATCTTCCTACATCCTCTAGGAATCTCCTACTGAAACGCTGTTCTCTGCCATCTATATTATTTTTGCTGTATCCAAATGCTGCTATGTTAACCTGACATTTTTTCAATAATTTACCTTTTCAAAACTTGAGTCTGGTGTGGTAGCACACACATATAATTCCAACACTTGGGAGATGGAGACAAGAGGATCAGAAGTTCAAAGCCATCCTCAACTACACAGTGAGTTCAAGACCAGCCTGAGCTACATGAGACCCTGTCTCAAAAAAAATTAAATGCATAAATAAAAATTTAAGACTTGTTTGTATCCCAAGTTACTTCTATCAACCTTAGTTTGATAAAGTATATTTTGCATACACTTAAAGTAAGTTTTAATTATGAAATATTTGACGTTTGCCTGTATTATCCTGAGTAAGTATAACCATAACTTAAACAAAGATATGAAAGAGTTAAAAGTCAGTATTCTTTACAGATAACAAGGAATTGCTTCTAAAGCGGATGTATACAAATTCATGTCAGAGCTGACTGAAGTATGGTTTGTGTCACAGGCCTTTAATCCCAGCACTCAAGAGGCAGAGGCAGGCAGATCTCTGAGTTTTAGACTAGCTTGGTCTACATAAAGAGTTCCAGGACTTTCATGGCTACACAGTGAGACCTGGTCTCAAAAACAAACAAACCAACAAACCAATGAGAGCATGACTGGGAAGAACAACTTCATCTGTTCATCCTGTGGCTCTCTCTCCCAAACACTCTGTGGTTTAACAAGTCCCTGCTAAAATACTGAGCCAGGGCACCTCAATGAGCTGCGGTCAAGCCCCAAGCCAGAAATCGATGGACAGACTTTTATACTATGAGAATCATTGGGCGGAGACAAGGAAATAACTTCAGTACTTCATTGGGAGTCGAAGATAGTAGGTAGTAAGAACTTAACGAAGGGGAGGGGATGTTACAGGATGGCAGGATGTTACAGACTACGGTCACAGTCATTCTCCATCTGCTCTCATGGTTCCTGGGAACGGAGACAGGAAGTTCTCAGTCCTCAATGTCTCACAGTGGAACTCCTACCCCACCCAAAGACTCACAGTCCTGGGAAAAGGTTCACATGTAGTTGAAGCCTCCTCCTAGATAAGCCTGTACAAATGGGTTAGAAGGTTTTATTTTCTACCAGCATGCATTTCTCCCCGTGCCCTACTCCCTTTTTCTTACACCAACCGAGTCATCACAACCATTGCTTGACATATACAGAGAGTGAGGTGTCGGCATTTCCGGTAACTCAGACGGGAGGATTTCACCTGCTGGAAAACAGCACCAGCCCACTGTCAGGTCTACACCGTCCATAGATTCCACCCATTCAGTTTGGCTTTTGGAAGCTTTGTGTGGGTATGGATTCTTACCTGTTTTGCTTGCTCTTGATGTTGGTTGAATGATGGATGGATGGATGGATGGATGGATGGATGGATGGATGGATGAATGAACCGACCCTGGTCCTTTCCCACCATTCATGAAAAGCACTATAAGGTGACTAAGGACAAAATAAGAAACCCTCAGTGTCTGACCGCCAAGGATCAGGAGACGATGAAGAACGGAGAGGAGACTTTCCATGGATTTGGTCATGCTGTCAGCAGGGAGCGCTCGGTGAAGAGTGTGTTCCAGCACCTAGAACCTCTGAGGGCTCACAGATGTTAACAGTGTCTGTTCCCTCTCCTTGGACAGCTCCCATCCTTTGGAGATAACAGTGTGGCGCCGTGACGCCTGTCCTTAAGTCTCTGATGCTCTTTGCCACCTGACAAAGACAGCAACCTATTGTTAGGTCCGGCTCAAAGCTTTCAAAATGCCTCATCCGCCAAGCCAAACTTGACTGCCTAATATCAGCCCTGACTTCCAAGAGGCTGCCCAATATTATTTACTTGTAGGATTTTCAATAGGAATGTTTAAAAATATATGCCCCCGAAAGTGACACCCATTGTAAGATTTCCCCATCTGCAAGAATCTCAGATTCATAGAAAAACAAGCCCTTGGACAGATACTGAGTCTTGATCTGGGGCTTGGAAAAATCCCAGACACGGTGGGAAATCCGCTTCAGACAGAACCAGCATGCAGGCCAGATTAGGTTTCCTCCGGAGTGGGTGCTCCACCAGCCACCACCTCCCACAGTAGATGCCCACTTGCCGAGGGACATCACCTGTCCCCAGGAGCCCATAGTCGGGTCGGGGCGCAGGTGTGGTGGGGCGGTGACCTTGGAGAGGCCGCGCCCTTCCCGGTTTGGCCTTGGCAGTCTCCCGAGCCACCTCTGCCCTGCGCCCGCCCCGCAGGCGGCACCCACGCCCGCCCGGCAGCCCCAAGCCGCGCCGCCGTCCTGGAGGATTTGTCAGTGCGCCCTATATAGGTGCAGACAGCTGCCATCTGTTATGTTTAGTAACACCACCCCGCGCCCCCTCCTCTGTGAACAAGCCGGCCTCGGTCGTAAGTTACGCCAGGAAGACAGTTTTAAAGGACGCTCTCTTGCAAGCCGGCTTCCCGCAGCGTCCTTTCTCTCTCGGCCTCCTGGGTGCTCCCAGTGCGGGGCTGCACCGGGGTCTACAGGCAGCTGCTTACGGGGGAGAACAGGCACAAAGCTCCTCTCTTCCCTCCGTGGGTTCACTGGAGAGAAAAATCTGTGATGTGTGCACCATTTTAATGCATCGCATTTCAGTTCTGCAAATGGGAAGTGTAAATTGGGCTCCAAGACGATGGTGAATCAGACCCGGCCGTCATGATTAATTTATCACCGCGCTCCAGATACATCAGCTAAGATAATGTGCATTTAAAGCATCGCTTCCCCCTGCCTTTGTGCTTGCTGGAAAACGTGAAGGGCAGATCACTAGAGAAAAAAAAGAAAGAAAGAAAATCTCACCCTCTTCTTGTATTTAGTTTGGCAGGGCATGGCCACAACTAAATACTTGAAACCCAGGTCCTTCCACCATTTAAAACTGAATTTGCCAACTCGAGGCTTGTTTTGTTTTTAATTAGTATAGGGGCCGTTTCTCTCTCTTCTTTAGCACTCATCCACACACCCTGAACTTCTCATTAACATTAATGTGGAAAGATAAGCATTTGCCCCCTACCTCAGGCAACTTCTGCTTTTCAAACTGCTTAGTCACTGGTATTATCCAGGACCTTGCCATTCAGTGTGACCCATGAAGAGAGTGTATAAGTATCACTTCTCAGACCTTAGGAAACGTAGGCTCTCAGATCCATACAGGCCTGACTTAGTAAACACAATAAAAGTGCAAGACCTCCACTTTTATTATTATTATTATTATTATTATTATTATTATTATTTTGGGTTTAGAGAAAAGGTCTCATTCTATAACCCAGGCTGGTCTCCTGGAACTCAGTAGGTAGCTCAGACTAGCCTTGAATCCAAGGTGTTCCCCTACCTCAGCCTTCCAAGCACGGAGATTGCAGGTATGAGCCACCATACCTGGCTGAGACATTCAACTTCAAAGTTTGAGAGAAATCCATCTAGGTTTCAAAGCTGCAGATACCTCTGCCTAGACCTCTATGAATGTTTAATAAGTAGTCCAGGTAATTCTTCTAAGTGGGGTGGAGATCACTCGTGTCTGAAGTGTGTCTAGGGGCTCAGATGATTTTTATGCTCATGACATCACCCGAATCTATTGAACCAACTGAACAGTCTCAAAGTACAGGACAGGTTTATCTGTTTAGTCATCCACGAGTTACAGATGCAAGAAAGCTTATTAATCACAGTGTCTGGTTACATAACACCACATCTAGTCCTCCAATTAGGAGCGCTCAGCACAGAGGAGGGTTTCCCCTTTATGTAACTGGCACATTCACCCTCCAATTACGGGCATGAGAAAACCTCTTGCTGGCCATCAAAGCCATTCAAATGGCCCGACTTTATTGAAACAGTACCTTTCATTCAGAAGGATACAAAAGGCCTTTATGCAGATGTTCAGCGCTGTGGAGGGTTATACTGGAGGACAGTGTCTGGTTCTGGGCTTGTCAAGAAGAGGGTGGTAGAAACCTTGACAGGGTTCTGAAGAAACTCATAACAGTTATTTGGAAAATTCAAAACCGCATCTTCGAATTGGGGTGTATCATCTGGAAACTGGTCACCTGTCACTATACAAACAAACAATGAGCCCTCAACTGCAGCTTGAGAAATTTCTTTTATAAAGAGCAAAGGAGGTAAGGGTGCTGTCCAGTTAGGGAGTACTTCTCTAGCTTCCCTGAGGGCCCAGGTTCAATCCTCAGCATAGCCTAAACCAGTAGTAGTGAGTGAAGGCCTGGGATCTTGAAGAGTGGAAGCCAAAGGACCAGGTCATCCTCAGCTACATATAGAGTTCTAGGTCAGCCTGGGATACAGGATAAGGAGGGGTGGGGTGGGGAAACTGTAGCCGGAAGTAGAGGAAGTGGGAAGAATCACTCTGCCGCAGAAGCTTTCACCTTGCCTGCCGGCCATTTCAGCCACCTGGGGAGACGTTAAACATCTTGGCCCTTATCCACTCATGCACATTGCCCGGCTACCCAGGTGACGCCAAGGTGCATCCCCCAGTGAGTCAACTCCAACTTTAATGTCATGGGCACCACCTGGAGGTGGGGTGATACGATACAGAGTCTGAATCAGCAGTCTGGGGCCAGGTCAAAGTTCCTGCGGTTCTGAGACAGTCCCACGTGATACGAAAGCTGTGGGCTTGGAGTCAAACAGAACTGTGTTTCAGAGAGAGTTCGTGATCTGTTTGCTTTGTGCCATCTGCCGGCGTACAAAAGAGGTTAAGTCCAACCACGTCAAAAACCAGTGGCGAGAAGAGCAGGCTTGGGTGTGGCTCAGTAGCCTTAGCATTTGCCTAGCTTGTGGAGAGTGCCCAAGTTCCATGCCCACACCGCAAAGAAGAAAAGAAAGGAAAGGAAACCAAACTCATTGAGGAATAGTCCCTCCAAAGAAAGAATTTAACCACGAGAAGTAGCTCCTTGAGTTGAAAAGCCTTCGGAGGAGAATCTAAAGGTAGAAACTTGTCTGGGCATCCTGTCCCCGCTGTTCTCAAGACCCCACTTCTTAAGACGGTTTTAGCAGAAGCAGAGTTCCCGTGATGTATACCCGGAGCAGGTGGCCCTGAGGGCTGGGATGCAGGTACTGCTGAGTCCATGCTAGTAACACCTGGTCCAAAGCTGCGCCGTCTCAGAACCTAGAGGTCTTGTTGGCCATGGAAGAGAGGCAGGTGCCGGAAGGGGAAATCAGTAGTAACACCTTCAGAGTTGTTTCCTGTGTCAACTAGGAAGCTCACTGAAGAAACTTTCAGAGAGCTGGCAAAGGTTACCCAGACACTGACTGGCACATCCTTTATGCGTCTTAACCTTTGGTCTCGTGCTCCAGGACCCTGAGCTGAACATGCCTAAAAAAATGTGTCTGCCATCTTTCTTTCTCGAACTATGCTTAGGAATGGGCCAGCTCTGAGAGTGAGCTCCTAGGTATATATTGTACTGTGTAGTTTTCTTGTGGCCGTGACAGAATACCAGACGGAAGTGACCTAAAGGAGGCAAGATTTCTTCTAGAGACCAGCTTCAGGGGGTACCAGCCCATCTGCAGGAATCCGGGGCTGCTGAGGTGGCTCAGTCCCTGATAGCTGGAGCGGGCTGTGCGGCTGTTCACATCTTGGTGGATCAAGAAGCTGAGCGCTCCAGTCAGAATAAGAAGCTGATGTACTGCTCACGGCCCACCCACGCCCAGCGACTCAGGAAGGCGCCACCTCCCAGAGGCTCTATGGACCTCCTGAAACAGCACCATCTGTTTAAACACATGATCCTGGGTGGAACATTTCATGTTCACCCAGAAATAAAACAATTGTGTTTCCTGGTCCAGGAAGTGCTGTGAGATGGTCTGTATATCAAATGCTTTAATTGGTCAATAAATAAAAAACACTGATTGGCCAGTGGCCAGGCAGGAAGTATAGGTGGGACTAACAGAGAGGAGAACTGAGAGAACAGGAAGGTGGGAGGAGACACTGCCATGACAAGTAGCATGTGAAGATGCCGGTAAGGCACAAGCCACGTGACAAGGTATAGATTTATAAAAATGGATTAATTTAAGATAAAAGAACAGTTAGCAAGAAGCCTGCCACGGCCATACAGTTTGTAAGCAATATAAGTCTCTGTGTTTACTTGGTTGGGACTGGCGGGTGAGAGAGATTTGTCCTGACTGTGGGCCAGGCAGGAAAACCCTAGCTACAAGGAAGGCTCTGTTTCAACTTCAGAGCTACCTTGACCTGCTGCAAGTAATAAAACCTTCGTCGTTATTTTATCTTCTGTCTGCTCGAGGGAGCTGGACTCACCAAACAGAAACCCATTGCCTTCCATTACAGTTTCTCTGAACTGTAGACACAGTGAGAACAAACTTCTTTGTCAAGAGATTCCATTCAAGGCCTGGAGAGATGGCTCAGAGGTTAAGAGCGCTGGCTGCTCTTCCAGAGGTCCTGAGTTCAATTTCCAGCACCCACATGGTGGCTCACAAGCATCTATAGTGGGATCTGATGCCCTCTTCTGGCGTAAAGTCAATAGAGCTCTCATATACATGAAATAAAATAAATAAATCTTTTTAAAAAAAGATCCCATTCAACTGTCAACATGACGGAGTATGTAGATAAGTCAAAACAAACAAACAAAATTAAACTTTAATGTGTCCCCAGTAGCATGACCTGAGGGCTGCATCGATAAACTTCAAGCACTGTGGTCATCTGCATAAGACTGGGCCCATCTGCTGGATGGTGGTGACGCACGCCTTTAATCCCAGCACTCAGGAAGCAGAGGCAGGTGAATCTCTGTGAGTTTGAGACCAGCCTGGTCTACAGAGTGAGTTCCAGGACAGCCAGGGCTTTACAGAGAACCGTGTCTTGAAAAACCAAAAAAACAATAGGCCCATCAGCATTTCATCATGAATGGGGGAGGTGCCTCTGCTCCAGTAAATATCCTCCCGCCCACTCCTGGAGGAAACTCTGATTAAATTCAAAGGGGCACACGCAAGAAGATACAATGTAAGCGTGGGGGAGGGGAAAAGGGTGCAAAACAACTAAACTTCATTACAGAAATGTGAAGCAAATTTTCAAAAGCATCCACTGTAGGAGCTGGAGGTGTACCTCAGCTGGCGATGGGCTTGCCTGCGCTGCCTGCACGAAGCCACGGGGTTTGGTCTCCAGCATTGCCTAAGTCACGTGTGGTCGTGCATGCCTGCAATCTCAGCACTGGGGAGGTGGAGGCAGGAGGATCAGAAGTTCAAAGACACCTTCTGCTACCTAGTGAGTAGGAAGCTAACCTGGGATACCTGGAACCCTGTCAAAGAGAGAAAGAAAATGATCCACGGTAGGGAACAGCTGTACTCAGTGGTAAAGTGTTTGTCTAGCTTGTATGAAGGCCTGTGTTTCATCCCCAGGACTGAAGGAAGACACACACACACACACATACACACACACACACACACACACACACACACACACACACACTTACGGCGAGCCTAAGTGACAGGGCTTAACAAGTACTATTTCGTGTGGTCTTCTCGACCATCTTACAAAACGATTATTTTACAAAGAAGAGTCCAGAGTCCAGAGAAGGAAGAAACTCGACCAAGGCCTGGCCGGTAGAAAGTGGGAGAGCCAGGCATCGGCTCTGCTTCATTTAATCCCAGGATCCCCACTCCACGCACAGACGTGTGCTAACAGATCTGGCTGGCGGCTTGGAATGTCTGTAGCTATTTCTGCTGCCATAGCAGAGGGTTCCTGCCTTCCCCAGGCTTTGGTCTAAATAGTTTTAAAATGCAACCGTTTAATTTTAAAATTAGCTCGGTTCCCCAGAGATAAACTCTTTAAAGGTCAGCTGTTAACTTAATCCTTTTTGGGTTATCACTGAAAAAGATCAACAGAGTTGACCTTGACTGAGCTGCCTTGCAGGCTTGGGGTCCCACCGTCTCTTCTGATCCACTGAACACAGACCCTGCTGTTACGGGAAGGGGCGCTTTCCACGCCTTTGATAGCAGGCACATTTGTTTTTTCGTGACAAGACCTGGAGTAAAAAGACTTAATACCCATCTTCAATGTGAATGGAATCATGCCCCAGGGAACCCCAGGCTGGCCACATTAGACACGGATGACGGTGAGGCTTAGGGGCCAGAAAGGGTGGGCTCCAGACACCCTCTCAGGCCTGTCTGCACTCGGAGGAGCTTCCCTAGGATAAACCTCGCAGAGATCCGAATCCACCACACACTCTGGCCAGGACTGAATTCCAGGAATATTAACCCAACGGCACAGTTTGCCTGGGAAGGAGCAAAACTGTCGGCGAGAGTCAACCCAGAAACCCACGATACAAGACAGGCATACAAAGTCGCTGCTGCCTCCTCGGATAAGGATGAGCTGGGCTGGGCCCGATAAGGATGAGCTGGGCTGGGCCACCCTGAGAAGATACCGCGTTCAGGATAAAGTTTGAGCCCACTGCCCCGCCCCCCAGCCAGCTGGCTGCTGTGGGAGCATCTGTGGCCCACATCCATCCTTCTTTCCACTGGTTGGGACGCTAATGCACCCAAGTAGGGCCAACCAGGACCCTTTCCTGGAGTTTTTGAAAGTGGAAGACAAGCAGAAGGAATGTGTGTCACTGGAGGGAGGCCCTGTGAAGGATTGAAGCTAGGCGATGTCACCAGCCTCTTTTCATCCCCTGCTGAGGGATGTTGTGAGGGCCAAAGTTATGTTTCAAGTTTTCTTTTTCCTTTTTTTATTTTTTATTTTCATTAAGAAATTTTTTTTCATTTTCCACACCAATCAAAGGTCCCCCTCTTCCCTCCTCCCCCTCCCAATCTACCCCCCAATCCCCTCCACAAGAAGGCAAGGGCCTCCCATGGGAGACACATCCAGTAGAGGCAAGTCCAAGCCTCTCCCCCTGCCTCAAGGCTGCACGAGGTGTCCAGCATAGGTTACTATGCCGAAGAGATCCGTAAAGCAAAACCTGTAAGCCGCCCCCTTGCCCAAGGAGAGATACTTCGAGACTGCTGGAGGCTAATGTTTGTGAGAGATAACAAGTCATATGTCTTCACTCCTCTAAACAAATTTGTTTGGCCCAGCTGCATCTGATGGACTTGATTGGTCACATATAGGCAGGAGGGACGCAGGCAGGAAATACGTCAGGACGTATGCTTGGCCCTGATTGGACCTGGTGGGAAATACATAGCCTTCTGGGTTTGTCTTTATAAGCCTTGCAAAATGTGACTCCTCACCATATTCTGGGAACCCCAGAATGACCCTGGCCAGAGTCTCTCACCCTGGCCAGTATTAGATTAAAGCTTGCTTCCAAGGGGCTCACAATTGCGGGAGTGGTCTTATTCTCACCCGCTGGGATGAACAATGTAGGGAGCTAACCTGGCCAACAGAGGACGTCCAGAACTGAAGAGGAAAGCGGTGGGGGTGCCTTCCAGGGCCTGGCTCGGTGGCCTCTGAGACCTGGCCGTGTTCCTTCCTAACCAGCACAAGTCGATGCCGAACTCTGTGTAGTTAAGCTTCTGTCCCTGGTATCCAGGAAAGCCCTCCTCACGCACAGGCAATGGGTGAATTTGAGCTGGTCCCTCTCCCTTCGTCTTAATTTTCATATCCTTGCCTCTCAGTGCATAGGCACACCTTTTCTACTAGGGACAGTTTTCTCCTGTTTTAAACCCTTCAGGGATGCCTGGTGGGACGCACCTGCAATTGTAGCACTCGGGAGGTGGAGACAGGAAGATTGAGGGCCAGCCTGGGCTGCCCAGGGAAAGGCATTGCTAGACCACCTTTCCGACATTACGACACCATGTTGTCCTCTGTGAAGTTCCTGTTAGCGAACCCTGCAATCGGGTGACATGAGTAAATCAATCAATCAATCACAAAATGGTTTCAGTTTATGATTCCGTTTGGGGACACAGTCATAGCTGTCCTGAGCCACAAGTTGAACACACCTGGACATGGTTTTAACAAAACAGAGAAAAGATGGTTCAGTGGTTAAGATCATATACTGCTCTTGAGAGGTCCAGAGTTCGGTTCCCGGCACCCACATCAGCAGCTTACAACTGTTGGAATTCTGCCCTTACTCCAGCTGCGTGACCACACCTGCGCAGTTCAGGAGTTAAGCAAAAGGTCTTGCATCTTAACGTCATCAGCGTGCCCTGGCAACTACGTGTGGGCGGCGTGGCCACACAGTCAGCACATGTGTGGTGTAGCTCCATACCGGGAGCCCTTAAAAAGCCAGATGCAGGCTCCACCCTCTCTCTCTCTGTTCGCTCTGCTCTGCTCTCTCTCCCTCCCCCTCCCCCACCATCTTTCTCTCTCTCCTCCCCAAGCCTATTCCCTATTCCCTCCCCCCCCCCTTTCCTCAAACAAAGCTCTTTGTAACTAAGTAGTCGTGGCCATGGCTCATGACTCCCCCCCCCAACCAGTGCCAACAGCAGTTTATCATCCTCTCAACAACCACCCTTTCTTCCTTCCTTTCTTTCTTTCTTTCTTTTTTCTTTCTTTCTTTCTTTCTTTCTTTCTTTCTTCTTCCTTCCTTCCTTCCTCTTCCTTCCTTCTTCCTTCCTTCCTTTCTTCAACGTAGCATTTTTGTCGATTCTCTGGGAATTTAATGCACTCCAATCAGACTCACTTCCCAGTCCTTCCATGTCCATCCCCCAACTCTTGTGACCCCACTCCCTAAAAAAGTAAAAATAGCCAGGTGGTGGTGGCACATGCCTTTAATCCCAGCACTCGGGAGGCAGAGGCAGGCGGATCTCTGTGCGTTCAAGGCCAGTCTGGGCTACCAAGTGAGTTCCAGGAAAGGCTCAAAGCTACACAGAGAAACCCTGTCTCGGAAAAACCAAATAAATAAACAAATAAATAAAAAATAAAAAATAAAAGTAAAAATAAAAATAAGAATAAGAATAAAAAGCCAGGAAGTGGTGGCGCACACCTTTAATCCCAGCACTCAGGAGACAGAGGCAGGTGGATGTATGAGTCTGAGGTCATCCTGGTCTACAGAGTGAGTTCCAGGACAGCCAGGGCTACACAGAGAAACCCTGTCTTGAAAAACCAAAAAGAGAAAGAAAGAGAGAGAGAGAGAGAGAGAGAGAGAGAGAGAGAGAGAGAGAGAGAGAGAGAGAGAGAGAGAGAGAGAGAGAAATAAATGTACAAATGTGAGTGTGGTGGTCTGAAAGAAAATAGCCCCCAAAGAGATGGATTGGCACTATTAGGAGGTGTGGCCTTGTTGGAGTAGGTGTGGTCTTGTTAGAGGAAGTATATCACTGTGGAGGCGGGCTTTAAGGTCTCATTTACATTCAAGCCACGCCCAGTGAGGCCAGCCACTTCCTGTTGTTGTCTTCTGATCAAGATGTAGCCAGCAGCCTGTCTGCCTGAATGCCACCGTGCCCACCGTCATTCTCCCCGCCATGATGATAATGGACTAAGCGTCTGAACTGTAAACGAGCCCCCACAATTCAATGTTTTCCTTTGTAGAAGTTGCCGAGGTCATGGTGTCTCTTCACAGCAATAGAAACCCTACCTAAGACAATGGTTTTGTTCAGAGTGAGTTAACTTCCTGCTATTTCTCTAATGACGTCCCGCGTTGATCCTAGAGGGGAGGGATGGGAGAGGGTGGGCGTGCCTTGACCATGAATCACAAGATCGGCAATCGCCCAAGTGCATTTTACTAACGGTCTCGATCATGAATCCCGGCAGTCGCTGTTCGGGAAGATCATTGGTCCATTTTGTCAATGCAGTTCAGATAAGTGGTCTTCATGATTTTCTAACTTCTTTGCCCCATCCTTTCTTTCTCTTACTGTTCAACATCTGGAGAAATTTCTACATGATCTCTCTATAGTGTGCCTAGAAGAAAGAAAGAAATGCTTGGTGTTTAAATTCAAAACAACCTCCCCTCTCCCATGCTAAGGATCAAATCCAGGGCCTTGTGGTGGGCTGTGCCCTCTGCTCTTGAGCTCCAGCCCAGCCCAAGTTCAGTGACTTTTAAATCTTTAGCATATTCAGTTCACTTTCATGGGCAAGATAGTTCAACCATTTTTTTTTTCTGTTATTGTAAACGTTTGTTCTAAAATTAAAAGCGTGGGTCTGGAGAGATGGCTCAGCAGTTAAGAGCACTGGCTGCTCTTGCTAAGGACCTCAGTTCAGTTCCCGGCACCCACATGGTGGCTCACAGGAGTCTGTGACTCCATTTCCAGGGGACCCTTCTACCTTCCAGGAGCAGGAAGCATGAAAGTGGTGTGTGTGTGTGTGTGTGTGTGTGTGTGTGTATGTAAACAAGACACACAGAAAACAAACAAACAAAAATACATCTTTTCCTTTTCTTTTTTCTTTCTTTCTTTTTCTTTTCTCTCTTTCTTTTCTTTTCTTTTCTTTTTTTTTTTTTTTTTTTTTTTTTTTTTTTTTTGAGACAGGATTTCTCTGTGTAACAGCCCTGGCTGTCCTAGAACTTGCTCTGTAAGTCAGGCTGGCCTCAAACTCACAGAGATCTGCCTCCCCAGTGCTGGGATTAAAGGCACATGCTACCACTGCCTGACATATAAATAAATCTTTAAAAAACAAAATTAAGAGCAAAAGAAAAAGAGAACCTTAGAGGCCAAGTCAGGGGCCAACAAACTACAACCAGGAGGGTTAAAGTTTTATAAAATAAAGTTTTATTGAAACACAGCTATGTCCATGTGGTTCTGTGCGTCTGTGACTGCTTTGCACTTAGAACAAGCAGAGTTGAGTTGCAAGAAACTGAGCTGCACAGACTAAAATATTTGCTGTTGGCCTCTTTCAGTACTTTTTCTGACTCTTGCTAGTTAAGTTCTAGAGAGGAAGAAGGGGGGCCGGGAGAGAAATGCTTTCTCCCCACAAAAGGAGGTAAGCTTGGTCTGCAGAGAAAAAGGTTGGTGTTGAATTTAAGAGCCTATGACTAGAGCTTAGAGCATCCTGGGCCCTGGAGAACAGGCAGAGCGCGGAGTTGGAACAGAAATCAGGGATCTCAAGGTACCCTCTGGTAGACCATTATCTTTAATTCTGGTTCTTCTAGGTGATGTGAAGAAGTCCTTACTATTTTGTGAGCTTGTGTGCATCTATGTGTGTTGACATCATAATGCTGCTGGTCCTAGAAAGGAGGGGGGCGGTGGGAAGAAAGGAAGGGATGGGTGTACACTGGACATTCATCATGTGTGGGTATGCAGGAGGTGTCCACGTGAGTGTGGCCACCAGAGCTTGACATCTGCTGTTTTCTTTGATCTCAGTGGCTCTCAACCTCTTCTTTTTAAAGTTGGTGCTCACTCACCAGTGGCTGACTGGCTGGCTGACCAGCCAGCCCTCCTAAGCGTCTTCTCCCCGTTTCCCTGACTTCTGTTCTAGGGTTAAGGATGCATGTGCGACCACTATGCTCAGCCTTTTTACATGGGTATTGGGGGTCTGAACTCAGGTCCTTGTGCTTACACACCAGGTACTTTACCAACGGATCCATCTCCCCAGCCCAGAGTCCTTGTGGATGGAGGAGACAGCCTGTTTTCCATCAGATAATTGCTGCTGCTTGGGAATGAAGTTCCGCTGTTCTGAGATCCAACGTGACAGCGGTTTAGGACAATGACTGGAGGTCTTCCGCTGCCTTTTCGGAGTCTGCACCGGGACACTGTAGAAGATGACAGCAAATGCCTCATCACTCTGTGCCTTCAGTCTTGAAGGGGAGCGAGGCAGGTTACATGTTGCCGGTTGCTCCTCAAGTGACTGGCATGTCTGTGTGGAGTGAAGCGGGAGCGTGACCCAAAGTAAAAGAGACAGATGTCAAATAAAGACAAGGATGGCATCTTCCCTGCGTTTGGGTACCTGAGGACATAAGTGAGGAGTCAGCGCTTTTCAGTGAAGGCAGTTCCTAAGTGCCGGTTATGCAATCAGTGGGAAGAGAAACAGTCTCTGAACTCCGGCAAAGACAAAGGATGTCACGTGGCTCAGATGCCCCACCCTCGATGCCAGGATAATTTTTTGGAGCCCTATTTCAGAACTTAAACAGAAAGAGAAGACAGATCCTTGGCTAAGTGGTTCCCCAAAAGTGTTAAGGGGACTGCTGAGAGGGTGACAGCTATCTGATGGCAAACTGAGTCTTTGGGCTGCTGCTTCGGGAATTCTGCCTAGGACAGGTTCCCAGTGCTGGGGGGCTCCTGCTGCTGCGGGATGAACATTCTGCCTCTGTGCTGTCCAGCCACCAGCTACACACAGACCATAACCACGTAGCCCTTGAAGGATCGTTCACACAGCCTGAATTCTCACTTTTCCTTTTTAATGTACAGGAAGCTTTTTTTCAGAGACCTTGCAGAATGCTCGCCTTTGGCTTGTTAGAGCATTGTGAGTCTGGAGAGACAAAATGTTACAGATTGTGAGTCAAAATCCCCTTGGGCTATTTAAACCCTTAAAGAGCCATCTACCTTAACTTTTATATTTGACCCAGTGAGCACGCTTGTGCTGGGTAAAATTTATGGAAACACAGAGCCTTAGGAGACCACCTCTGGGCCCCAGTGACACTAGAGCAAAAAATGCCACATCCGAAACCTAAGGCTTTAGCTTTTCTGCCACCCTGAAGCTCCGGCCAATATAACTGGTGAATATCTTGATCTGACTTTTCGATGTTGTTCTGCGGCTACAAAAGGTCATGCAATCTTTTCTACTGTGGGATGTGTTATTGCAAGGTAACCTGGATCTCTCATCAGGCCATGATCTCTTACATTAAGCTGGGAATAAACTTTCCCTTTTTCTCCCCTTTAAAGTAGAATTTGTCATTTCACATGGATACATCTGATGCCTTTTAATTTATAAGTTAAATAGCCCCAGGGTTGGGATGTAGCTCAGTGGTAGGTAGACAGCTTGCATGAGCCCTAGGTTCTGACCCAGAGCAGGAGGGAAAGCAGAGAAGGGGGAGAAGAGGAGGGGAGGGGAGGGGAGAGGAGAAAAGGGAAGGGGAAGGGGGAAGTGAGGAAGCCCGCCAGCTACAGTTCCGGTGTAAGACACTAGATTGCTTTCCAGGTACCAAATGTTCTCATACCACTTCAAAATTACAAGGGATGACTAAAGGCCTGGCTCCGGGAACAGGGGACAGCGTCATCGTGCCCTGTTTTTGTTAAGTCCCCTCAGCATTGTCTCTGGAGGGAATTCTTGAGCGTTCTGGCAAGTTCTCAGACATAAATAACATCAGAGAGGGCGCCTCTGAAGCAAAACACAGGTTGCTTGCCACGAAGATGTGGATGCCTCATGAGCTTTGATTTCATCCTTATGACTCGCCTGACGCTGCTGTGGGAAGCGGGACAAAAAAAAAAAGAGTCCTGAGATGAGGAAAAGCAGAAAGAAAAGGAAACAGACAAGCCCCAAGTAAGGAGAGGAGGGTGCCGAGTTGGGGCGGGGCGGGGCAGCATCCTCGCTGCTGGCTCTTCCTGCCCAGCCCTGCGATCCCTCCCCTTCGCCGGGCTCAGCTGTATTTGGCCGCTCCATCCCTTCTTTCCTCCGGTGAAAGCCTGTAATTACAAACACCAGGTGCTGCGGCTCGCTCTCCTCTCCGGTGACTCCATCAGTCCGAGCGGTGAACGGTAATTTGCCAACCACCATCGAAGTTTCCTTTCAAAAGCAGGATGCGCTGGGTGTCAGGTTACATCACTCAGAAGCCCGAGACAATAGAAGAGGAAATAGAATTTACCCCGGGAACAAAGGAGTCTGCAGCTCACTTTTCTCTAGCCCTGGCGAGGGGAGGATTGACTACTGCCTCGGCGCCGGACAGCGCCTGCCCAGAGCCTGGAAGGGAAGGGGCCGAAGCCTGGGCACCGGGTGCTGCGGCGCCCCAAGTGCCTAAGGGCGTTATTTGTTCCAAGCCGAATTAGAGTGAAGCAACCACACAACAGGCTGTAAGTGGGCACCCCAGGACGATTGAGATGCTCTTAAAGGCAGACTTCTGAGGTTCACATCCTACTGGTCACACGCCTTCTCAGACCCTCTTTATTTACATAATGATGACGATTCCCGGGCCCCTCCCCTTCTCTCTTTCTCTCCCTCCTCTCCTATATCTGTTGTCTTTCCCCCTCCCAACCCTCCTGGCTCTTCCTCCTTTTTATTTGCCATGCTGGAGATCAAACCTAGGGCCTCCTGTACACTAGATAAGCACTCTGAGCTTAGCCATATACCCAGCCCAGTCATGGCAATCGTCACCTTGGTGTCCCAGTGTTATTTGGAAGATTGTAATGACAGGACTCAGTAAGTACCTGACTGTGCTAGGATAGACAGACAGGTGGACTCTAAATGCCAGCCTTGTGCTGGTATCTGTTTGATTGCTTTGCCTGGCTCCATGCTACCAGGCTGAGGCCAGGAGCAAGCAGCCGGGGTGTGGCATCTGATATCATTTGAGTCTTTTCTGTGTCCCCCGCTTCTGGAGGCTTCAGCCTGTCTGTCCCCCTCTTCTCTGTCACCGTCTGGAGGCCTGAGGACCATCTGAACGGTCAGGATGGAAAGTCTGTGCCCTATGAGTGGACACAGACAAGGAAGTAATTAGTAACTGGCTTTCACCCCAGGTGACAAAGGGATGGGCAGATGACAATTGTGACTCAAACACTGGGGACTCTAGGCTGTAAATGTTCCTTGTGTCTCCTCTGAGTTTTCTCAGGAGTGGGCTAATGAGTGCCAGATCCCTCCGGGGCTGCCACAGATCCCAAGGTGTCATGGCAAGGGAGGGTCTTGGGTCCCCTCCAGACCAATGCATTTTTTTGGTGGGGGGGGGCAAGGAGGGGTTCGAGACAGGGTTTCTCATTGTAGTTTTCGGTGCCTTTCCTGGATCTCGCTCTGTAACCCAGGCTGGCCTCGAACTCACAGAGATCCGCCTGGCTCTGCCTCCCAAGGGCTGGGATTAAAGGTGTGCGCCACCGCCGCCCAGCCGACCAATGCATTTTCTGAGGAGCCACTTCCGTAGGATTTGGCAGTCCTTTTCTAGAGGCCAAGCTTCCCTAGGGCCCTGTCTCACTGCCCTTCTGTGGTCCTGCTGCCTCTGAGGAGTTGGTGGGATGCCTGGCTGTTTCTCTCTTGCTCAGAAGTCAAGGACTGGGAATAGTGATGTGCGGCACCTGGGAGGGAGGGGGCCCCATGAGGGACAGTGATAAGGATTATTGGGGCCTCTTTGAGAATTTGCCTTTCCCAGGGAGTTAGGGTCCGCAGGTTCTTACCTTGAAAATTCCAAGGTCTGAGTTTTAGAGAGTGGTTTATAGATGTATAGGTGGGAGCTTGAATGTGTGTGTGTGTGTGTGTGTGTGTGTGTGTCTGTGTCTGTGTCTGTGTCTGTCTGTGCGCGTGCGCGCGCGCACACACACACACACACACACACACACACACACACACACACACACACACGGGAACTTCCTGTGTAGCAGGAAGGGGTCCAGGAATTAGGGGACAATTGAGCTGCTAGCCTGGAGCGTACTTTGAAAGGGCTTATGACAGAAACCTGGGTGAGGGGTAAGGAGGGGTGAGCTGCAGGTCCAGTTGGCCCAGCCAGGTGTCTAGGTGGCCCCTCTCAGTTTCAGGCATGAAGCTGCGTACAGGCCAGGCAGAGGGTATCTTTAGGAGACAAGAAAGACACGGGACGCACAGCTCTCCTCTGCACCTCTGGCCTCTGGCAAGGGCATTCTCCAACTGCTGCTTTGGAGTCCCTGCCCTACCTTATAGCCAGAAGGTTTCTCCAGTCCTGCCCGGCCCGGCGGTCCCTCAGCCGCTTACAAAAGAATCATTCAGAGGCTTGATATTAATTATCGGCTGGATGGCCTATGGCTCAAGCCTCTTGCTAGCTAGCTCTTTTAACCCATTCCTATGTATCTATAAGTTGCCACATGGCCGTGGCTTACCGGTATTTTCACATCTTGCTTCTCCTGGCGGTGGCTGGCATCTCTCTCCCCTCAACCTTTCTTCTTCCTGTCTCTCTTTAATTTCCCACCTAGCTATAACCTGACTTGCCACAGGCCAACGGCTTAATTTATCAACGGGTCAGAGCAACACATATTCACAGCGTACAGAAAGACATCCCCCAGCACTACCTGGCCAGTTTCTATGTCCTGTTCTCCTCAGGAAGACCAGACACCTTAGCTCGGATGGGGAGTGTGACACTGAGCCCACAAGACCTCCTGACCTCTGTGACAGCTGTGCACCCTGTCCATTCACTGTTTACAGACTAATCACAATTGACTGGTTAGAATTTCGGCCCAAATTCAGTCCAAGTGACACAGTTCATAGCCACATGCTGGCAAGTCAGTAGTCCTGGCCTGTAGAGAGAGTGGCCCTGACCCTCACTCCTCAGGGGTAGCCTGAGCATCACAGCTCTCCTTCTGTACCTCCAAAGGTGGAGAGTCCCCCCTCCCCAAAAGTTAGTTCACAGGTAATTTTTCCAGCCGTGCTCCCATGGTGTAGTCTTTTTGAGTAGAAAAGATAAAATAATGGATTTGAGCTGAGGAATCAGATGAACCTGGAGAATGGCTTCTGCTGTTATCTGAAGTATCCCTGGCTGATCGCTCTGACTCTCCATGATCCACAAGCAATCACGTCTGAGAATCGGGTCACCCCGTCTACACAACAGTGTGGCTCCCCATGTGAGCCTTCCACAGGCATGGAATGATGACCACGCAGGCTCTGTAGGGGTGAGGACAGAGAACTCAGCTAGATTTCCATAGATTTCAGGGGGTCAGGAAGGATGCGGTACTGGAACTCCAAGACCACACAAATCTTCCTGCTCCCATGGGAGTCTCTGGTGTGCACCTCACATCTGCCTAAATGAAAAGTCCTTAGGGATAGCATTAGTGACTCTTTGGGACGACTAGGCCGACCCTGTGGACATCGCCCCTGCCTGGTTCTCTTCTGTTTTACAAAGACAGTTGCACATCACAGCCTGACTTCCCTGAGCCCTTCTTGGCCCAGCATAACTGCATGGAGCATGAGAGCACGCCTCAGATGGGGCTGTGTCTGCCGTCTCCATAGCAACACCATTACTCAAGGAAATCTCCCTATACAGCAGGTCCTAAGTTAAGAACTGACCCATGTTTTCCCTGGGGTGGAGCTAACATTTCAACCAGCTGCCTCTCCCCTACCCATTCCACGTTCACTGGCCCATCTTCTCCATACGGCATCCATGACATTTCCTGAAGAGCAGCAAACTTTATTCCCTACAGTTAGCTCTGGGGCCTGCAGAAATGGTTAAATGTTGAATAATATCTCCTACTTAAATACTGGGTATGAGATACCACACTCAAAGCCTCTATTGGTGACCCAGCTTTATCTTACATGTCCTTTTGCTCTACATCAGAAGTTGGCACCTACCCAAGTCAAAGGCACCTACCCAAGTCAAAGGCACCTACCCAAGTCAAAGGCACCTACCCAAGTCAAAGGCACCTACCCAAGTCAAAGCAGCTACCCAAGTCAAAGGTACCTACCCAAGTCAAAGCAGCTACCCAAGTCAAAGCAGCTATCTCATAGTCTAACAAGGGAGCTCAGCCCAGCAAGGATTCATGATAATGGACATTGAGTAGCCAGCCAATCAGATCTCCTCTCTTGGGGAACTGGGACTAACGTAAGTCATCCATTTGTTGGTGGCAGATACTTATATTTTGTTTTGACATGTGACTTCCCCCTCTCACTGGCTTACAGTAACAAAAAGTTATTTTTTTTTTCCAAACACACTATGTGTAAATTATAAACCACCAATTGTGGCTCTGTCCATGTGCAGTTCACTCTGGGACCTAGGAAAATGGAGTGTCTCCTTCACGGAGCTGGGCCAAGTCTGTGGCCAGGGAGGGGAGAGCAGAAGCACTTGGTTAAGTTTATCTTCTTGGAAGACTCAAACTCACATGGCCAGAGCAAACCTCATGGCCAGCCTGATATCCATGCATAACCCTTCCAAAGGAATGTCCCATCAAGAAGGCCATGGTATAGCTTGAATAAAATACAATAGGTAGGGTAACTGTCAGGGGAGTGTACATGTTTTAGGGTTTCTACTGCTGTGAAGAGACACCACGACTGTGGCAACTCTTATAAAGGAAAACATTTAATTGGGGCTGGCTTACAATTCAGAGGTTTAACCATTATCATCATGGTGGGACATGGCGGCGTGCAGGCAGAAACGGTGTTGGAGAGGTAGCTGAGAGTTCTACATATTTCAGGGAACAGGAAGTGGTCTGTTTCACTGGGTGTGACCTGAGCATATATGAAACCACAAAGCCGCCTCCACAGTGACATGCTTCCTCCAACAAGGCCACGCCCACTCCAGCAAAGCCACACCTCCTAATAGTGCCACTCCCCTTGGGGGCCATTTTCTTTCAAACCACCAACAGTACACATCTGAATTTTCAAATAGTACCCTTTCCATCTATTTACCCATAATCTACAGTTAGTTGTGGACTAAATTTGCCATTTAATATATAAATTACTGAATGGCAAGATGGGACTATGGTGGGAGACATCACAGAAGCTGGGTGGAGTAGCTTCTGTTGGTTTTAATGCTGCAGTGCTGTTTACCGGGAGAGAAAAGCCAGGAGGCACAACAAAACCCACTACGAGAGTTTGTTAGGAGAAGGGAGGGACAGGAAAGGATGTGATCAGGCCTGTTTGAAAGACATGTGCAGGGGCTGGAGGGATGGCTCAGAGGTTAAGAGCACTGGCTTTTCTTCAGGAGGTCCTGAGTTCAATTCCCATCAACTACATGGTGGCTCACAACCATCTGTAATGAGATCTAGTGCCCTCTTCTGGCCTGAAGGCATACATGCCGGCATGCGCATAGATTGCATGATCACGCTGCATGCAAATTATGTGATCATGTAATGGACTATATATTGTATATAGTTATTGTATTTTTGTATATAGTTTTTCTTTTGTTAGTTATAACCTTTTGCTTTTTTTTTTCTTTTTATTAAAATAGAAAAGGGGAAATGTGGTGGTATTCTAATTGCACTGAAATGTGATTTTTATTGTATGTTAATAAATAAAGTTGCCTGGGGGTCAGAGCTATTAGAGCCATAGCAAGAGTGTGGCGGTGGTGGCACACGCCTTTAATCCCAGCACTTGGTAGAAGAGCTAGGTAGATCTCTGTGTGTTCAGGGATACAGCCAGCATTGGAGACATACACCTTTAAGACCTAGGGGGCTGTACATACAGACAGTGATGAGGCAGTCACGTGTTTGGGTTTACAACCAATGAGAAGGCAGAACAAAAGACTATGAAATGACTTACACACAGGAAATAGCTCTCTTTCGGGAAGCTTAGGAGCTCACAGGAGGAAGGGTAAGATTTTAGCTCTGAGCTCTGACCTCTCAGCTTTCTCTTTTACATTGGTTCTGTGTTTCTTATTTAATAAGACAGTTGGTTACATCTACATCCCAGGGCTTACATGTAGGATGTAAGGCCCTGGGATGACTAATTGTTTTGCCAGCACATACAGAGTCATGTAGCTGGGGAGTGGCCAGTGGCCACAAATTCCAACAGCTTCTACCTGTGATCCCAGTACTTGGGAGAAGGATGCTGAGTTTGAGTCAAGCCATGGCTACATAGTGAAACCTATTTCAAAAACAAAGCATCTTGGGCTGGAGAGATGGCTCAGAGAGGTTAAGAGCACTGGCTGTTCTTCCAGAGGCTCCGAGTTCAATTCCCAGCAACCACAAGGTGGCTCACAACCATCTGTAATGAGATCTGGTGCCCTCTTCTGGCCTGCAGGTAGACATGCAGCCAAACAATAAGAAATAATCAACAGCCATAATGGAGATGGCCTGGACTTTGAAACATAACCAGCAATAGTGGGCAGGCTCTGCTAGGAAGATGCTCACCCATTTTTGAGAAATACACCACGTGAGGCAGGGCACACTGGGACACACATGTAACATCTGGATGTGGATTCTGGGAAAGCGGTGAGGTCCATGACAGCAGGCAGCTGACACAGACTGTTGCTTGGCCTATACGTATTAGCTAGTTTTCTGTTGCTACAATCAGATGCTGTAACTGTGGCAGCTACTCGAGTTGGTCTTGGCATATGGTTCCAGAGGGATAAGAGGCCATCATGACAGGGAAGCATAGCAGGAAGCTGAGAGTTCACATCCTCAAGTGCAAACGGAAGTAGAGAGAGCAAGCTGGAAGCAGGGCAAGGTTACAGAGTCTCCCCCAGTGATGGACTTCTGCCAGGAAGACTCTACCACCTCACCCCACCCCCAAACAGCACCATGGACTGCTACAGGAGGCCTGTCAGTGATGACCGCTCACACCCAGTTTATAGCCAACTGAAAGTCTTTATTCCAACCAGCTGGGACTACACTCAGGCATTCGGGGACCCAAGTGTAGCCCCCTAAGCATTTAGAGCAAGGGGCTTTTAAGGAAAAATGTCTTGGTATTTAGCTCAGCAGCTGCCAGGGGGGAGATTTGCACAAGCAAGCGCTTAACAGAAGTTAAGTTAGCTGGGGCAACCTGGCCTCAGATCCTGGAATAGAGTTGGGTAGTTTTCCACAGGTTTCTCCATCAAGATCAAATCTGATATGGCCTCAACGAGAATACAAGATGGGGGGATCTCTGCACTGTCTTGCCCTGTCACACAACTGGGGACTAAGTGTTCAAATCCTGAACCCTGGAGGGTATTTCTCATTCAAACCCACCATACCCCACCATGGATGCTAAGGACAGATCCTTCCTCTAGTTACATGCATCTACCCATTTCCAACCTGTTTTGTAGCCTACACACACACACACACACACACACACACACACACACACAAACCAACCACACAAATTCTTAATGGATTGAAAAAATACATGTATGTGTGGTGTCCATGAAAGTTCGTGCATTTGTATGCATGTGGGCTCATACTCTCCTCTTTTTTTATTGAGGGAACGGTCTCTTGCTGAATGCAGAACCCACTGATTCTGGTTGGTCTAAGCTAGCCAGCTTGCTTTTGTTCTGGAATTACAGGCAGCCACCATGTCTGGCCAGCATTTACATGGATTCTAGGGATCAAAACTCTGGTCCTGAGTCTTGTGGATAGGCAGGTGTTTTATCAACTGAGCTATATCCCTAGCCCTCTAGTAGACTTTATATACACTTCATTGTTGGCTGAAAGAAACCAGTCAATAAAAAGGCCCACACTATTTTTTTTGTTTCTTTCTTTCTTTTTTTTTTTTTTTTTCTGTGTGGCAGGCACTGTGCTAGGTGTCTTATATATTTATTTTCTATCACTTTCTAGGAGAAGACAAGCATGGAAAAGCAAATTGCTGGTAAATAAGACCCACAGACGCTATTCCTTGGCTAATTAGAAAATTTAAACGGGAAGTCAGGAACCATTATCATCACAGGAATTGATCATTGATCCTTACCAACTAACAGGAACAGGAAATAACCTTTGGCTTTCCTGTCTCGTCTTTGGCTAGGGCTGGTAAGACAGGAAGAGAAAAAGAAATACTCAATCCATTGTAAATAAGGCTGGTACTCTTCAGTGTTGGGGAGACGGCTCAGGGGATAAGAGCACTTGCTATACATGGAAGAGAACTCAAGTTCAAATCCCCAGCAACTATGTAAAAGCTGGACTGGTAATGTTGCAACCCCTGGATTGAAAGGACAGGTAGACCAGTGTAGCCAAAATGGCAAGCTTCATGTCAGTCTCAAGAGTCTCTGACACAGAAGAGGAAGGCAGAGAGTGACCGAGAAGACAAGGTATTCGGGCCTCTGGATGACGTGGGCCCATGCACGTCACCACTGCATACATACACCAACACACATAAATCATAAAGCAGAAACAATGAAAAAAATCAAGACTGGTAATCTTTTTAAAAAATGATGCTGGGAAAGTGGAGCATCCATGGACAAAAGGATGAAGTTGAATGCTCAATATCAAGCACATAGACTTAAACAGGTTCCACGACCCAAATGAGCGGATTTGTGCAATAGCTGTAGGAGCAGCTTGAAAATATCCACCTAACATTTATGTCCTACCAAAAATAATTATTAATAAACTAGATTGAGGTGATTACAAAGTACCTGCTATTCATTGTAAGAAACATGAAAAAAATAGCAGGACCAACCATCAATTGAGGTGGTTTCAACTTTGACTCCATCTTCTGCTGCTCCATTTGGAAGCTGGGGTCGAGGCTGCAGCAGTGCTCAAATGTAAACAGGAAACTCCAACAGCATTTGTGGTTTGGGCCCTCTGCACTCACGTGCTTGACCCAGTATGCACAGTTCAAGTTAGATCCTGACTATTGACATCTGCTGGCCCACAGCTAGCCAGGCCAGCAAGGTGGTACTGGACATGAAAAATACTTTCCCACTATGCCCAGTTCTGCCAGAATCATGGCCATGTCTGTAAATCTCTACTTCTGGCTTCCAGAACATTCTACTCAGGTTATATAGCAGGTGCATGTTCTTGACCAAGCAGCCAACCAACATCACTTATCACAGCTAGATTTAGGGTGGACTGTTGAGGTCAGGATGGTGATTCTTGTGTATTATTACTATGTATTATTACCATATTCTTGTGTAAAATGCTTTGGAGTAATCCTTCTGTACACTGTGTATTACTCTCATTGGTTAGTAAAAAGCTGACAGGCCAGTAGCCAGACAGGAAGTATAGGCAGGATAGTCAGACACAGAGAACTCTGGGAGAAAGAAGGAATTCAGGAGAGATTCCAGTCAGCACCAAGCAGGAAGACCATATAGAAAATGAGATAAAAAGCTATGAGCCATGTGAGGCATAGATAGAAATATGGGTTAATTTAAGTGCAAGAGCTAGCTAGTAACAAGCCTGAGCTTTTGGCCAAGCATTTATAAATAATATTAAGCCTCCAAGTCAATTATTTGGGAAGCGGCTGCCAGGTACTTGGGAACAGGCAAGCAGGAGAGGAACATTTGACAATATATGGCACCCAATGTAGATCCATTTAAGACCTGAGAAAGCTTTAAAAAGGTTCTAAATGCACAGAAACAGAGCCACACTGGGCTTCCCAGTCTCTCATGCCAGCGGTGGTGCAGAGATGCATATCCTGCCAACTACCCATGAGATGGAGTCAGCTGATAATCGCCATGAGTTAAGCAGTGTGGTGGGTTTCTGCAGTCTCTCACATGGGTCACATTATAGAGAGGTGTTTCTCAGCTGTTGCCTTTAGACTTGAGCTTTGAGCGCCAGCTTGCTGCGTGACAGACTTGGGGTTTTGCTCATGCAGGCAGAAAAGGTTACAGATACACAGTAAGGACAGATTCAGATGGAAAAAAAAAACCTCTAAACAGGTTACAGTGTATTTAAAAATATATATAGGCTTGGGAGAAAAAAGAAAGAGTATATAAAAATAGTTTAAGAAAAAATAGTAAAGTCCTTTAAAAATAGAGTAATAAAAATATTATTAAAGCCACATTAAGATGGGAAATACAGAGTCTGGATTCTGTATGTTATTCTGTTGTCTTCAAATTTTTTGGCTGCTAAGAGACACTAGGTTATAGAAACTGCTATATTAAGCCAACCTATATATTTAAAAAATATCTTGACTTCAAAATTTAAGTCAAAAGGTATCTTACTTTGGGGAAGAGGTTATGCTTTTGTTTTCACAGAAAATGAGAGGCTATGGATTCATTCTGGGCTAAGAAAAATCAGGTTTGATTGAAGAAGATCCCCTAAAAAATCTGCAATGGGAATGGATGGCCCAGGTGATCCAACATCTCAGAGCGCCTCTGTTGCAGTTTCTTCTGAGTTCTGCATCCAGAACAGCTTCAAGGTGGCTGACTAAGATGGTCCAATCCCACAGACTGCTCCAGCCAAGACTTAACCATTGTCCTAGATTTTCTCAGAGTCCCTCAAAAATAATAGCACTCCCCAAACAACAGGAAGTAATCTGGAGAATGATGCCCACATTCCCCCCCACCAAATAAATTATGGATATTTGTCACTCTTTGGGGGTTTGATTACAAATTGTTATTGGTCATAGTCAGGAAAAAAAGCTAAACAAAAGAGTTAAATTCAAAGATACCTTTCTAAAGGAAAAATGGGGGTAGGATATAGAAATGATAGGGTAAAAGGGTAGATTATTGAATCTACTTTAATCCAAAAATATAACTGTTACTCTCAAAATATTTTACATTGGTATAGATTTCCGTTTATTGATACAAATTTAAAGTTATTTCTGTAATGCTGTATGTGTGTTTCACCCTTCTGGGGTCTTTGATGGAGTTGAAAGATAAAAGGTAAATTAGACACAAAGCTTTAGACTCACAAAGAAGATAAATGATAGAGTATTTTCTCTAATTTTGTCAAATATAAATGGACTGGATATTGTAACTGTAATTCTTAATAACTGTTCTGTTTTGTGTGTGTGTGTGTGTGTGTGTAGTTTTACTATGTTTTTTTTTTTTAAAAAAAAAAAACCTTCCTTTTTAATTAGACGAAAGGGGGGAAATACTGTGGAATAATCCTCCTGTACACAGTAATATGTATTACTCTCATTGGTTAATAAAAAGCTGACAGGGGAGTCGATTCAAGATGGCGGAGACAAGCAGACGCAGGTAGGCCTGTGGCAGTGGCCCGCGGAGGTGACGGCCCGGCGGCAGCAGCCGACAGGGACATTTAGGCCCGGCGGCAGCTGGCGGAGACATTCAGGCCCAGCGGTGGCCCACGGAGGTGGACAGGCCCTGTGGCAGAGATAAGTAGACGGAGGTGGACAGCCGGGCGCCGGCGGTCGACAGAGACATTCAGGCCCGGCAGCGGCCCACAGAAATAGACAGGCCACGCGGCGGAGACAGGCAGACACAGGTCAGCGACCCGCGGAGGTGGACGGGCCCGGTGGCAGCGGCCGACAGGGACATACAGGCCCAGCGGCAACCGGCAGAGACATACAGGCCCGGTGGCAGCCCGCAGAGGTGGATGGGCCCGGCAGCAGTGACAAGCAGAGGTAGGTAGGCCCGCGGTGGCAGCCGGCAGAGACATACAGGCCCGTTGGCCGCCCGCAGAGGCAGACAGACCTAGCGGCAGCTGACAGGGACATACAGGCCCGGAGGCAGAGACAAGTGGACGCAGGTGGGCCTGTGGCGGCGGGCCACAGGGGTGGACAGGCCTGGGGACAGAGAGGGGCGGACACAGCTTGGAATGGGGACGCCTCTAGCCCCAACACCTGGGGAAGAGGCAATCTCCATGGGTCGGAACCAGGGCGAGTCTGGACGCTCCGTCTGGGGACAACCCAGGGCCCAACTGCTGATCCTGAGAAACCCAACAACTTGGAGGTGTTGGTGAGACTACCCTGCTCAGCTGAAACCCATCTGGGAGAGGATTCAGATGCCTACAGTTTGAAGTCTGAAGAAACAAGATCAGCTGAGGAGTTGACAAATGAACAAAACGTGACCTGGGAACACAGAAGAAGGCGCTACCCAGCCACTATACCAGATCACCAGAATCATAAGTATATAATTCACCGACTGAAATCAGCTGTCCCTGAAGAAACAGCCCAATAGCACCAATTTAACCAAGAACCCCTACTAAACCAAGACTAAAAATTAGAACAAGAGAGGCACTCTCAGACACAGACACCACCTGCACCGCACAGAGGAAAAGATGAGTAGACGCCAGTGCAAAAATACAGGCAACAACATAAAGACCTATATGGCAACATCAGAACCTAGTGATTCTACACCTGCAAGACCTAAACATACCATGACAGAAGAAACAGAAGAAATCAACCCTAAAAATGACTTTAAGAAGATGATAGAGGCCCTTAAAGAAGAAATAAAACATTCCCTCAATGAGGAAATAAAAACTTTCCTTAAAGAGGAAATGAAAAACTGCCTTAAAGAGGAAATAAAAACTTTCCTTAAAGAGGAAATGAAAAACTCTCTTAAAGAGGAAATAAAAACTTCCCTTAAAGAGGAAATGAAAAACTCCATTAAAGAGGAAATAAAAAACTCCCTTAAAGAAATGGAAGAAAAAACGAACAAAAAATGGGAAGAAATCAAATCAAGCCAAGAAAAAGCAATTAAACAGATGAAAGAAACATTCCAAGATCTGAAAAATGAATTTGAGACAATAAAGAAAACACATGCTGAGGGAATGCTGGAAATAGAAATCCTGACAAAACAAACAGGAACTACAGAAACAAGCATAACCAACCGATTGCAAGAGATGGAACAGAGAATCTCTGACACTGAAGACACGATAGAGAAAATAGATTCGTCAGTCAAAGAAAATACTAAAGACAAAAAAGTCGTAACACAAAACGTCCAGGAAATTTGGGAGACCATGAAAAGACCAAACCTAAGAATAATAGGGATAGAAGAAGGAGAAGAATACCAACTCAAAGGCACAGAAAATATATTCAACAAAATCATAGAAGAAAACTTTCCTAACCTAAAGAAAGAAATACCTACGAAGATACAAGAAGCTTATAGAACACCGAATAGGCTGGATCCAAAAAAAAAGTCCCCTCGCCACATAATAATCAAAACACTAAACACACAGAACAAAGAAAAAATATTAAGAGCCGCAAAGGAAAAAGACCAAGTAACATATAAAGGTAAACCCATCAGAATAACACCAGACTACTCAATAGAGACTATGAAAGCTAGAAGATCATGGACAAATCTCATACAGACACTAAGAGACCACGGATGCCAACCCAGACTATTATACCCAGCAAAACTCTTAATCACCATAGGCGGAGTAAACAAAATATTCCAGGATAAAACCAGATTTAATCAATACCTGTCTACAAACCCAGCCCTACAGAAAGCACTAGAAGGGAAAATTCAACCCAAAGAAGCTAAACACATCCATGAAAAATCAAGCAATAGATAATCCCACACCAACATACACCACAGAAGGACAACACAACACAACCACAAAAAATAACAGGAATTAACAATCACTGGTCATTAATATCCATCAATATCAATAGTCTCAACTCACCTATACCTGGCGATCTCTGAGCAGGCTTCAGATTTTGACAGTTGATGAAAGATACGACAAGCATTAATGTGTGGGTGAAAAGCTTGGTGAAATTCTGAGTGAAGTTTTAGTTAAAGTTGGTTGAACTTGGGATTGACTGGGAGGCCAAAGATTTAAAAAGCAGAAGATTCTCTCAAGACACAAGTTGTGTGATAATAGTGTGTTTTGTGTGTGTGAATGACAATTTGTAAATGTTGAATTCTAGGCTTCGACAATCATTGTCAGTGCAGATCAAGCTGATGTTGAGAAATGTAGCTAGAGTTTTCCTGCCTTGCCCACAGTCAGGACAAATCTTTGTCACCTGCCAGTCCCACAGCCGCTCAGACCCAACCAAGTAAACACAGAGACTTATATTGCTTACAAACTGTATGGCCGTGGCAGGCTTCTTGCTAACTATTCTTATAGCTTAAATTAATCCATTTCCATAAATCTATACCTTGTCACGTGGCTGGTGGCTTACCGATGTCTTCACATGCTGCTGGTCATGGCGGCAGCTGGCAGTGTCTCTGCCTCAGCCTTCTGCTTCCCAGAATTCTCCTCTCTCCTTGTCCCACCTACTTCCTGCCTGGCCACTGGCCAATCAGTGTTTTATTTATTGACCAATCAGAGCAATTTGACATACAGACCGTCCCACAGCAGAGAAAGATGCATCACAAGCACAGGCTGGAGGCTGGGGGCTAGATGGTTTTGAGGAAGAGGTCTTGGTGGACTCTTTCATGGAGCAAAGAGAAGCAATGCCTTCTGGGAAATGAGCTAAGTTTTAATCTAGTCTTTAAGATTAGAAGTCGAAAACAAAAATATTAAGGAAAGGAAAACCTAATTGATCTTTGAAGTATTGTTATGTGGAATTGAGTGGGACTTTTGAGGCTTTTCTTCCAGAGAACAGGGACTTGGTTGTCAGGCCTATGTTAGGCCTAAACCTTGGTGCCATGTAGTTGTACTTAAATCATTTCAATGGAAAGTGTCTTAGTGATTGGAACTTCTAGTGCAGTTTGGAGTTCTTCCATTTGAAAAATGTGATATTTGCATGGGATTGTTTGAATTTTGTTTTCTAGTCCCTCCCCATCACCACCCTCATAGTCTGAAGGTAGATTTTTCTTTCGATAAAGGAACAAAAAAAGTGAACATCTTGTTTGTAAATGGGTATCTAGTAGCTAGTGGTAAACTTGAAATGGTAGAATTCTTTAAAGCCTAATTCTAGGTAGCCTTACGAAAATGTATCTTAATTATTTTTGAACCTGTATTCACCTTGTTTTTTTCAAATATCTTAAGTTATATTTTCTTTTTCAGAGCTGCTTCTTATTTAGGGCTACTTTTTTTTTTTTTAATTGAGGTGTAATTCATAAAAGGGTATATTGTTTTGATGAGACTTTTTACAACTGTGGCTGGATGTCTTTCTTTAGTCTTCCAAGAAGGGCCATTTTACTTTTTTAGAGTTACTTTTAAAGTCATGAGATCAACAACTTGGACTACTATGCATGTAAGTGCTAATGCAAATTAAAGCCCAAGTTGACCTCCAGCAGCAGTTCATTCTATGTTGACAGTGAGAGAACACTTTGCCTGTTAGGATACTGTTACTCGTGGACTGAAATGCTGAAGAAACCCCTCCCCCTATTTTGTTTTTTGCAAAAATCAAGGTATATTCTAGGGTTTCCTGGTTGACCTCAACAGATAAACTGAGATGATAGTCTTAGTTCAGAATTGATCTGAATGTGGATTTACAGTCTACATGTACAGCTGGCTAAGTGAGATCACTTTCACAGTTCTGCATGTATCCCATCAGCTCCCCATTAGTCACTGAACTCTTAAAACTGGTATTGTAACATTACCACAATGTTTTGCGCCAATTTTATAAACTTTACAGTGCAGTATGTGTTCCTTTTCTGAGGCAAACCAAAGGAATATTTCTCAAGCTTCTGCTGCTATCAGCAGCGTTGATGGAGGATTTTTTATACATTTGTAATAGATAGAAATAAACCAGAAAAAAAAAAAAGAAGAAAAAAGTGGTGAAGGAAAAGGTGAACACTGCAAGAATACTCAAAAGGGCTGAGAGTTGCAAACGCCAAGAATGGCTTTGCATAGTAAATGGAATAGAACAGCTCTGAACTATAGCTTACTTTTCCTGGTTTGGTCTGACAGAATGATTGAATGCTTTTGTACAAAAATCAGAGCCTTAAAAACAAGGATTTGGTGAGATTGTAAAATGGTGTGCCACTTTGGCAAAACAGTTTGGTGGTTGGTCAAAATGCAAAACATTGTTACTCTGTTACTCAACAATTCTACCCTTAGGAATATATCCTCAAACTACTGAAAATGTGCACCTATGAAACATGTACATGAAGGTTTACAGCAGTGTGTTGCTAATAGTAAAAAAGTTAAAACAACTCAAATAGCTATCAAATACTGGAAAGAAATAAAATGTGGCTTATTCATACAATAGAATATTATTAAGACATTAAAATGAATGAGAAACTGACAGATTAAATGACTTTGGTGAACCTTCATAATTTCATTTGTAGATCTTTCCATTTCTAATTTATAAATACATTTGGGGTTATAAATTATAAATGTACTGCCTCCTGTCAACATTGTATACTTCTATTTGATGATTTCTGTGTCAAACATTATATGGAAATGTTTCCAAGTATTTTCTGTATTAACTGTGAATGAATAGAACAAAATAAATTGCCTGTGATGGAAAAATAAAAAAAAAATAAAAATAAATAAATAAATAAAAATAAAAATAAAAATCTGACAGGCCAGTAGCCAGGCAGGAAGTATAGGTGGGACAGCCAGACGCAGAGGGCTCTGAGAAGAGGAAGGGCAGAGTCAGGAGAGACGCCAGCCAGCCTCTGAGCAGGCAGGACATATAGAAAATGAGGTAATAAGCCATTAGCCACATGGCAAAGTATAGACAAATATCAGTTAAGTGTAAAAGCTAGTAACAAGACTGAGCTATTGGCCAAGCATTTATAAGTAATATTATGCTTCTGAGTCAATTATTTGGGAAGTGGCTGCCAGGTTTTTGGGAAAAGGTAGGCGGGAGAGGAATGTCTGGCTACAGTAAAATTCCACCAATTCTGAGGGGAAAGCAAGCTGATAAACAGGAGTCAAAATTCTTTTCAAGAAGCAAAAGACATAAAAGGCCTTTTTCACAGGGCCTGTGCTTCAGTGTAAACTTCTCATCCAAGGGTTTGCGTGTAGGAAGTTCCTGTTGAGACTAACATCTTCATTGCCCTCTGCTGCCATATTCTCCTTTGCTCAGCTATTGCTTTTGCATAGAACCCTGGTGAACTGGGCTTATGCAATCCCACTGCACTTAACTTTTTTCTCCCAGATGCAGAACCCTGCCCCCTTGCTGTGAGTGTCTTAATTGGGATTTTATTGCTGTGAAGAGGCACCATGAGTCTTATAAAGGAAACTCTTATACAGGAAAACATTTAATTGGAGCTGGCTTACAATTTCAGAAGTTTGGTCCATTATCACCATGGCGGAACATGGCAGTGTGCAGGCAGATATGGTGCTGGAGAAGGAGCTAAGAGTCCTACATCTTGATCCACAAGCAAAATAAGAAAAAAATGGGCATAGCTTGAGCATATGAGACCTGAAAGCCTGTCCTTACAGTGACATACATATTCTAACAAGGCCACGTCTCCTAACAGTGCCAATCCCTATGGGCCAAACATTCAAACACACGAGTCTATGGCATCCATAACCTATTCAAACCATCACTGTGAGCATTTACAGCATGACACCATTTCATATGGCTGTATCATCCCTGCTATGGTGGGGTATACCTTTAATTCCAGCACTCAGGAGATGGAGGTCAGTGGATCTCAGTGAGTTCAAGGCCAGCCTGATTTACACAGTTCTGAGCCAGCCAGGGCTACATAGTGAAAAACCTTGTCTAAAAACAAAAAAAACCCCTCAGATTAACTGGCACAGTAGGAGACAAGACTACCCGTGGCACACACAAGACCAACCTCTTGTTCTGCACAGACTCACATGTAACTGTTCAATCAAATGCAAACGGGATCCCTCAGGAAAGACTGAGTTTGTTCTTTCAGGTTTCCTTGAACTCTCATGTGACTTGCTTTGGCCAATGAAACAGTCCAGGAAGGGGTAATATCAAGAGCAAATATCTAAGAGTCTAGGGTTTGAATGAGACAGGTACATTCTGGGGATAGCCAGATGTGTGGCCAAGGCAGGAGAGAAAGGGAGGCGAGTCTAGGCAACCAGAGGAACCAGACATTAGCAGCTTTGTAGAGCAACACAGGGATGTCTTTGAGACAGGGTCACTGGTGACCTAGGTGGCCTCAGACTTGGTATATATCAGAAGACCTTAACTTTCTGATCCTCTGCCTCCCCATCCCAAGTGCTAAGGTTATGGGTGTGCCCTCAGCCCAGGTTGTCACGTTGTGCTGGGCAAGCACTCTACAGAGCTGCAGGCCAAGACGCAGCATAGGGATTTGAAGGGAGGGTTAACTGTGTGCCCAGGGGAGGCAAGAGAGGGTGCAGGCTTCCCTGGGAGGAGCTGAACTTTCAATGGGAACTTCTCAACATAACAGTCACGGCAAAGTGTTTTTGTTTTCAAAGCTTCCAGGTCATTCCATCTTGTTGGTTAGGTGCAGACCAGAGCTTCCAGGGGGTTAGTAATAGAGGGACAGCAGCAGTAAAACTCTTCTTCAAGTTCAGTTGCTTCCAACACACAGTGATAGAGGACAACTGAGGTTGTTTATCCCTTCCTTCCCCTAACTCAACCCCCCACCCCCCCTCACACCCCCAAGGAGCTAGTAAAAGTACAGTGGAGGCTGAGGAGACCAATGTACCAAGTGATGACGGTAGCCATCACTCTACTATAAAGCATATAGATAGATGATTTACGGTGCCTAATTCCATTTTCATATCAGAAAAGTGGCATTTTCTCAACTTCAAAGAATTGTAACCTTGTTTGGAGCTTTAAAACAACGATCTTCCAGTCTGAGGCTTTGTATCCTCTTCTCCATGGTCCCTTTGTTTCTTCCTGTCAGCCACAGGAAAATGTCAAGTTCGCTATTGAACTTCATTGAGTAACTTCAAGTCGCAGGGTACAATCATTTCCCCATGAGAACCCCCAATTTTTATACTTGAACAAAAGATCTTTAAACAAAAATATTTGACATTCAGCCCAGGAAATCAGAATACAAGCAGTTCCAACAGAGCCGACCCTGTAATCTTCAAAATCTAACACTCCATTCTTAGCACACTGTGGAGACTTGATCTCCCTTCGTGAAGCCTTGTTCCTCCTGGACTGAAACTTCTCAGATAGCTCTGGTCTCCAAGCCTGCATGCTTCTCTGAAGGTCAAGGTGACTATGGAATTGACTCTGAATAAGGACATGAGCCTACGTAATACACTTCAAACCACACAGCAGCAGTACCTAGGGTGCTGCAAGTCAGGAGAGCTTATACAGCAGAGAGACCCCAGGGACATGTAAGGGTGCAGATTGGATTTCAGAATTCTCCGAAGCATTCATGGAAGACCTAAATCAGACTGTAGTCTGCGATTGTGTGTATTTAAAACATAAACAAAGGATAGTGTGGGGGTGGGGGGTTTTGACTCTAGATCTGCAAGTAAACATTTAAAAAGAAAGCCAAGTCCATTTCCTTTCTGTGACACACACAAAGGCAGTTTTAGGGCATTCAGGAAGTCTTAAGGCCTCTTTCATTCATTTCATGCAGCAGGTACCTAAGGAAGGCAGAGGTGGTCACTTCCATGGATAACTACTCACTTTGCCTAATGATGAGCTTTTTAAAAACATCACTTCCTATAAACCTGAACCGTACTATATCTACTATAATCACCAAAACTGTGTAATCTTTTAACAAATGTTCTTAAAATGTTAGTGTAAAAAGGTTCCCACAGTTCTAAGTAGTTAAAAGTTAAATAATTGATAATAACTATGTTCTCCGCATAATAAACAGTGGCTGTTAAAAAAAAAATCTTTTGTTACACAGAATCAGAACACAGTCAAGACTGTTTTATATACTGAAGACAAGGATACGATGGAATGGTCTAATATCAGGCATGTGCAGCCACAAACTGGCAAGCCCTGGGATTTTTTAATCCTATACCATTTTGCCAGTCATTACCAAGACAAACATAATAGTAAAATACAAGTTAAAAGAGACTTTTAGGGGTTGGGGATTTAGCTCAGTGGTAGAGCACTTGCCTAGCAAGCATAAGGCCCTGGGTTCGGTTCTCAGCTCTGGGGGAGGGGGGATTTTTAGCCGGGTGGTGGTGGCACACACCTTTAATCCCAACACTCAGGAGGTAGAGCCAGGCGGATCTCTGTGAGTTCAAGGCCAGCCTGGGCTACCACATGAGTTCCAGGAAAGGTGCAAAGCTTTTCTTTTTTCGAGAAACCCTGTCTCGAAAAACCAAAAAAAAAAAAAGAAAAAAAAAGATTTTTTAGAAAATCAATCAAATGGCCAATTAGTTTGACATCCAGAAGGAAAGCTGAATTTAATGAACAGTTATCGTCACAGAAATTTTCAAAAACTGAGTTGGACCCCCAACACCAAAACTCTAATAAAATATGACAAAGAACTTTCTACTCATCTCAATTGTGCATTTCAAAATAAATCCTTTGTGTGTGTGTGTGTGTGTGTGTGTGTGTGTGTGTGTGTGTGTGTGTGTGTGTGTGTTGCACATGTTGCAGATGTGTGTGGAGGTCAGAGGCAGCTCTGTGGAGTTAGCTCTCTCCATGGCTCCCAAGGATTGAACTCATGTTGCCAGCATACCTGATGAGCGATCTTGGGGATCACAACATAAGATTCTCTTACAATCATCAGTCTACTGTCCATGACAGAACACTGCTCTGAACATTTCAGCACGGCGCCATCTCCTTCCCTCACCGCTACTGGAAAAACACATCTCACGGATCAACATACTAGGAATTGCCTGTTATTAAACTCCATACTTGCAAATTTGCTCAGGTATGTACCTCTATATGGATACATACATGTAGTTTTCTCTTTAAGACCTCTCACCCATCCCAAGGACACACAAATAAAATACAGTGAGAAATACCAGCTGCTGACACTCTGGTTGGTTAAAAACAACTCATTTCAAAGGGTGTCAAATTGAAGAGTTTATTCTTTCCTAGATTGATAGTGGTCAAATACTGGAAATCCGCTGGTTCAAATTAACTTCTGGAAAACACTTTGTATGTGGTTGTAAAGACAGCTGTAGATGGAGCTCTTTGGTCAGGAAGATGCAAGCCTGTGCCTAAAATCTATAGCCATGACTCTCCTGGAGTAGCTAATCAAGTTTAGGCAACAATGCAACTATTATCATAAAACAGAATTTTATAAAAAGCCTTAGAACATAAACACAGTGTAAACCTCATGCTGACTCCAGGCAATCAGTGAAGCAAAATTTTCTATCTGACCATGTGGTGGGTATTTGTGGCAAACTTTCTGTTCTCTAACACAGTTCAAGAATATTATCTTCAATTAGAATCCCATTCGATTTGACAGCAAGTCCAATCTGAGTTACTAAGAGCTAACAAGGAAAGGAACATTTTAAAATACTAGATGTCAGCAAGCATCGAGTAAAAGTAGCTTGCAACTTACAGAACTTCCATTTAATTACCTGCTCAGTTTTCAAACTTCTAATTGTGGAAGTGAAGACCAGACTTGGAAATCTGAGGTCATTTTGAGACATGGGTGAACATATGAGATATCCACTATAGCCAATCATTAGGAGGAGCCGAGCAAGCACCTCCCTTCTGCATCCTCCTCCCCGACACATACGCACCAGGGCTACTCCTAGCTGCCAGTCCTTCTCCAGACCACTTCCGATTCCCAGTCTCCACTCTCCTTGTCCAAGAGGAACAACAGCTAACTGGCTTCCTTATTTCTGGAGTCTCTATAACAATAACCACCAACCCAGTCTTTGTGATTATCAATCATCTCCCTAAAATTAGGGGCAATTCTAGTTCAAATAATGATTTTATTGATCTGATCAATTTACCACGTTCCACTAGAAGATTCTCTTAAGATCACTCAATAATAAATTCCCAGATCTCTGGATTCCTCAATACCGCACACACGTCCTTGCAGCAAACAATCATAAACACACACGTTATGCAATTGCCTGTTTTATTTAGTGGCACTGATTTTGCAAACTAGAATCTCTACGTTCCATCTCACATACAATCTGTGACCATTCACAGGCTGAATGCAGTTTTTCAAAGAACTAGAAAACAAAAGTACATTCTTAAAATTAGAACTAAATTCACATATTTCTTTGGACCAGGAAATGGTACATAATACAAAATATACATTTATGGAATTTCTTTAAAACTGTGGGTCACATAAACTGCAAAGTGGAGAATTCTGTTACATATTATGTTTAAGAAAAATATTTCTGCAGTTCTTACATTGATTAAGTTTAAAAAACTGAATTTATGTATAATGCAACATGCTTTTAACATGTACATGTCTCCCCACTCAAAACACTCATATAAATGAAGTGAAATAATTACAATTATAAAACTAATCAATGCTGGGCATCACTGCTACATGGTACCTTCCTGCAGATATGCTATGGCGTTATTTCAGGGCTAGCCAGGTTAAGATAATGAATTCTGTTTCTACTTCCACAAACACAAATCAAGCTAGAACTGAACATGAAATTTTGGCAACAAATTTAACAACCATTTTTCAATGTAATTATGCTATCTTTTGTAGCAATATCAATAATCTTCTACATTGCTATGTAAGACCTTATTTTAAACATTCTTTTTAAAGTACGCAATTCCTTAGCATCTGAAATTAAGTTAGTATTTAATGAAAATCTTAAAACCTGAGTGAGACCTGACAGGTAATGTACTGGTAACATATTAAGCTACACTCTGGAGGGTCAGGAGCACACCAGACACATTCAATTTCCATTTCACTTTTTGTTGTTGAGAATCAGGAGTAGCAAACCTTAAAAGACATCAACCTCCCTAACTGGCCTAATCACCAATCTTCCCCCTTTACAAATAGGTTCCCACAACACAGGACCTCAGGAAAGAAACAAAAAACAAAAAAACAAAACAAAAAAGCCAATCAACCCAAACCAAAAGCCCCTCATACAAGATTCCTGCCAGGTGCCCACTCGTCTCCTTACTGTTTTCAAAGTCAAACAAACAATTCCTTCGGATGGATTTTTATGCTCTTGGAATATCTGGGGCTCTGCTGGAGGATGGTGACCTATTATAAAGGAGGGTCTTGACCAGGCCAAGCAGACATTCTTGGGGAGTTATATACACCATCTGCACTTTCCCAGGTGCAGTCAGCCCTCAAACGGTTGTGACCCCCAAAAGTTTAAGGAGCCCCTCAAGAACAAACCTGCACTATTCAATGTATGCAAACAAGATCTAATTTTGTCCTATAGCTCTCCAATTTCTACACACACTAGCTCACTTCAGACAGGACCACACAGACACACAGAGTGCTCAGCAGTCTTTCATTAGTCAGGACTAGATAAAATGAACAATCATCCTAAACATTCAATGAGAAGGCAGCCAGGAGAGAGTGGGAGCAATGTGGAGCAGAGGGGTGGGTTTGGGTGAATAAACACTCTGTTTCTCAAGTTGCTTGTGTTGAATCAGTAACAAACAGCAGATCAGAAAAGCAAACTCACTTGCCTCTGGCTGACTTCTATGACACTCAGTTCTGGAACAATGACAGCCAGGTCCAAAGCAATCATAGTGCCCCTCCTCCACTATCCCACATCCTGAGTTTTCTTGCTTTCAACCCAGTATAATAAAGTATTAATTGGTCTTGATGAGGTAATAAATGGCTTTTCTGGTTCAAGAGAATAGAACTGGCCTTTCTATTTAAGTGGGGGGGGGGCACCCAAGAGAGGGGAGGAAATGGAAGCTGGGGCTGACAGTTCATGAATAATATGAAGAAAACCGGTCATTTACTATTATTTCAACTTAAACAACTTTCCCGTCTTGTAAAAGCAACTGCAATTTGAATACCATTTGATTTTTTTCAGGGGGGAGGGGGAGGACAAGGTTTCTCTGTGTAGCCTTGGCTGCCCTGGAACTTGCTCTGTAGACCAGGCTGGCCTTGAACTCAAGAAGATCTGCCTGCCTCTGCCTCCCAAGTGCTGGGATTAAAGCTGTGTACCACCATGCCTGGCTCCATCTGAGTTTTCTGACACTCCACCATGCTGTTTCAATGGATAGGAAGAAAGCAGAAGCCAGTAGCTGAATAGAGGGCACATAAAAAGGAAAGACTTTATGTTGAGTTGACTCTAAATGGAAAATGCTCATTTGACAATACAGCAGAACCAACGCCGGTCACACTGCATTCTACCAGTAATAATGTTTAGCTGAGTTACTAACATAGTATTACACATTTAGGAAAACATGTTCTTAAATATTTCAAGCATATTCTGAAATAATATATAATTTAAGACAACTGCAAACCAAAACACATAGCACATTACTGGAGGATATAAAGTGAAATCAGGCTTCTAAAATTAAAGACTTTCAAATGTCTGAAAGACAATCTAATTAGAAGACTAACAAGTTTAAAATGGTCATCTCATTATCTCATCACCAGAATATGTGAGAATATATAACATCCTTGAAGGTCCCTCCAAACAAAAAACCTCAAATGAGAAACATTTACATGCTATAAAATATTTACAACTTTTAGGATACCAAATTCTATACTGTAAAACCAGCAAAGTTTGAACTAGAAGTGTAACATGAAATTAGAAATTAAAACAAAACCAATTAATCAGTCTTTTGTTCAGCAAGGACAGGCAGTAAGTATGGCTACTCTAAATACTAATCCACATGAGCTAGCACAACCATTTCCTATGAACACTGGTGCTGTATCACGAAGACCAGTTTTACTTAAGGTAGAAGCTGCAGGAGGCTCTAAGCTGAGATCCCACCTGTATCCTGGGGGTTGGAGAACTCTAGGACATCCATCCATTCCTTGCTTGTGACTTGCTGCTGTCGGTAGGGAAAGCCAAGGCCATTTCTTACAGATAACCAAGTACTCTGTCCAAATGCTAAGACACACCTCAGCAGTCCAATGTACTCTTACGCTGAGCATAATCTATTGGATAATTTCAACTTTGGGGGAGAAGAAACAATTTGGGGGAATAAAGGAAAAGCAACTATTCCTTCAGGTAGTGACCTACTTTGTTGAAGAAAGTCCTAGGTAAGGAGGGGGTGGGCAATGCATTTTCCTTTATATGAATGATCCACTTATAATACATACACTGGATTCTAAATTCTGCCCAAATGTGAACTCCCTGAGAACAAGGACCTACTTCATCTCTCTACGGTCCCCAGGGACTTAACCTAGAACAGTATTTTGGTAACATTTAACACTTTGTGGAAAAGCTGAGCTTAGCTGGTTTAACATGCTCAGTCACTGTAAGCAGTTCTGTAATTCAAACTATTTGTGTCATGTAACTCATTATTCTTTCATTTCTTAAAATTTTTTTTTTTTTCAGATGGGGCGTAAGTCACTTGGTAGGCCAGTGTAGTCTCAAACCCATGATCCTCCTGCTTCAGCTTCCCAAGTGCTAAGACCGCAGACAGAGCCCCCCAAGTGGCTTTTCCACCCCAAGTTCCTGATACTCTGTGGTATAAGAAGCACAGCTGCTCGGTTATCTAGTCAAATAAATGCACAGTAACTGAAGATGCTTGAGAAGTGTTCTGAAGTCAAGAGTGACCACTTTGGTTTTTATGAAGTTTAAGTTATCAGAACACTTTCGTTATAAGCGAAAGGACATCCCACAAGAAAGTGAAAATCAGATGAGACAGGGTCTCACTGTGTAGCCCTGGCTGTCCGGGAACTATGCAGATCAACCCACACCAGCCTCGAACTCACAGAGGTACACCTGCCACAGCCTCCAGAGTGCTGGAATTAGAGGCGTGCACCACCATGCCTCATTTATTTTATTTTTATGATCTTATGTTAAAACAGTAAGAGATATGAAAAGGAGTGGGGGAGGGATTGAGATAGGGTTTTTCTCTGTGTACCTGTATATCCTGGAACTCGATCTATAGTCCATGCTGGCCTTGAACTCAGAAATTTACCTGCCTTTGCCTCCCAAGTGCTGGGATGAAAGGTGTGCGCTGGCTTCCTCAAAAATTTTAATGTAAATTAGCAAAAGCCTGCTCTGCAGAACTGAATTTTTCACTGACGTGAAAGTACACTCTGCATTTTATGTTACCATCACAGAAGAACTTTCCCCCTCTACATAAAACAGAACAAAACAAAAAGTCACACATCCAGATTTTTTGAGGCATTTGTCCTGAGATGTTAATTAGCAGGAAAGGGGATAGGGATCAAGACTGAAGTGTACCATGCAGGCATAAACATTCTCTCCAAAAGTGTTGCTGGCTTCTACCACAGCCATTTTTCCAGGAAGTAGTCCAAATCTGCTTTTACAATGCATACCTCCTTCCTGTAGTTCTATAATGCAAAATGGTTGCTAGTCCAGTGCTGCCTCATGTGGAAAGACTGAGTATTCTCAGATCACAGTGCTTCTTACTCCAGCCTTCAAAATTAACCACCTCAATAGCAGAGCATTCCAGTTTCCTTTTTTGTTGAGACAATCTCAAACAAGGTTTACTTAACTAAGTACTGTCGTTTGAAATACAGCTTTCCATCACGTAAGTTTCAATTTCAAAAGCTACCACAAGCAAACTGGCTTGAGGTTTTGATATTTCTAAAACTAAAGGTTTTCAGGTTACTTCTTAAAAACGAAGGACCCAGGTAGTCCGTCAGGATCTCAGCTTCAGCTGTCAGCCTAGAGCCCAGCCTGTGCTAGAAGCACTGGCTTTCATGAAATGCACATGTACATCTTTGCAAGCCATAGCTTAGAACATTACCATACTTCCAACTCTCCCACAGATTTAGACATTAAGCATTTATTAAGTTTGGAATTGGCTCTGTAATTCCGACTGTTATGAATTTCTAAATATAAATAATATTTCAGCTTTTCTTCATTCATGCTGGACTAAGATATAAATTAAATACAATGAAGTTACATGAATCACCTCCCGAGAGGGATACTGAAGAGTCCGCTGGTACTGGAGCTACTCAAGTCTGCGGCACTTCACAGTGCTTTCCTACGAGACCCTTAACGGTACAGTGGTTTTAAGGCTGTATATACAAACACGTCTATTTCCAAGTTTGGGAAAAACAAACAGAACAAAATGTATTACACTAACTTTTGTACACAAAGTTGTGACTTTGTACTAAACATTTTAATTGTTTCCTAGTGGGGCATCTGACTACTAACCGAGTCAATCGCATGTTGATAAATACAGCACTCAACCTAAAGAGACGGAAATACAGACGGGTACAGAACAGTAGTCTTTATAATGTGACAGACTGTAAAACTTACTCTTACATGCTTAATCAGAGGGGTTTAAGCCTAAATTAAATTAGGTATTTTATATCTACAATTCCTTAAGCTTTGAAATTTATTTTTAAAGGCCAACAGCTAAATATTATCAACATGCTATATTTCAAATCACAAATACATCTTAACCTCTTAGATTCTAAAGACGTGGGTCAATGAAAAGTTACAGGCAAACATACATTCGACACACACACATCTATCATAGTGTTAAGATTGTCAAACGTTGACAATTCTTTTAATTAACAGTAGGTAAATTCAAGCTGACACACATCTTACTAAGAAGTAAGCAGCCTGAAAGAAACTCATTTTAAAAACAGGTTAGGACAACACAGACTTCGATCTTTCGATCCATCTGCACCTGGGGTAACACCATCATCCAATTTAAGGAGACTAACACCTTTCCCTAGAAGGAAATGTCCCATTTACAATAGCATGGGGTCTTGAAAGCCGGGTGAGAGGAACTACACGTACATGATTAAATTTCTTGTTTGTTAAACCAAGCTTTATTGATAAAATGGAATTCAGAATATCTTACTAGGAACAGCAGCAGGCCCAGCCAATCATGATAGGAAAAAATGTGGCAGTCTCCTACTGTGTAGGAAGCTGCTGCTCACCAATTAGTAACTGAATGTAAGGACTCATAAAGAGGTGCAAAGAATCAAGGCATTTTAGCCCCAACCTGATACTCTTATGAATATATGGTATCACCTGCAATACTCTCGGCTGCAAGGAGAGGACATCCTAGAGACAGGTAAGAAGGAATGGCCGCATTAACAAGCCAATCCCTCGCCAGAACACAGTCTTCCATGCTCCCTGGACGCTGAGCTTTGTAAGATTCTGGAAGTCTTCACTGCCAAGTGCACACGAGCATCTAGCTATGTGGCTGCTGCTTTCCCTGTCCCAACCCCAAGTCCAAACACAGCATGACTGACTGACTACACCCGCTGTGTCTCACAGCAGGCCAAACATCTCCTTATCACTGATAGTGAGGTTAAAGCAGTTCATAATTAAATATGAGCACTTTGTACAAGGACAATTACACTTTACAAAACCCAAAATCATACAACAAAAATTGCTGGAGTCTGATTTACAACATGAATTACGGTTTGAAATCACGTTTACATAAGTCTCAAATTTACAATTAAAAAAAAAAATCCATTCTGGGCTAGCTGTTCCACCGCTGACGCTCTCTGGTGTAGTCCCTCACCCACGTCGTACCCTTCCTGAAGTTGATGACGGATGTTAAAAGGTTCAGCAAAGTTGAGCTGTCCTCTCCTTTGGAGGCGAAGGTGAATCCATGGCTAGATGAGCAGCTTTACCACATATCATCAGTTGATGTAGAATCCTTTACAGAGGAAAACAAACAAAACAAGGCATTTTAATCAAAGATGCAAGATACTAAAATGTACTACTTTCTGGATAATGCAGAAAGACAAGGTTTTGTAATAAACTAACTTCTAGGACTTGGCCGGTTTTAAAAGTATGTATGTCTATATATGAAATACTAACATTTAATCTGCTTTGTTAAACAAATTAATCCTTTGGTTTGGAAAAATATTTGGATGATTTTACTATGAGGATGAACAAAGTTATCATTAAATCAACAAAATTACTAAAAGCTTGACCTAACTTATATTACAACTCCATTTTCATGACGTTTATTGCACTGTGGGAGAAAGAGGTTTGCGAGAGCTTCCTGACGCAGCAGCCCACAGTACGTGAGAGCTGCACTCAGTGACCACGAGGTAATGGCTGCAAGGGTCTAGGTCACTGCAGAAAGGGACTTCTCTAGTGCCACCTTAGCGCAGCTCGGCCTCAGGACTGTGGCAAAGATATCTGAAAGCATAAAGACACTTCACGATGAACATTCGGAATTCTGCTGCTGCTCCTCATAAAACTCAGAATAATCCAAGATTCTGAGGAAAGAGATCCCTAACTTAATTAAAAAAAAAAAAAAAAATGGTGAAGGCAGGTCTTCTGAAGTTGACTGCAGAGGTTTAAAAAGAGACCTTCTTTTGACAGAGAGAAGCAGCCACTCACCATGATTATGTCCCCAGTCACTGGGGACTCTGCTATATGCCAAGACCAGAGCAAGTCGGGTTCAAAGTGCTCCCCTGGGCTGTGTGAGGGGAGGACGGACAAGGAGAGGAGGGGCAGGGAGAGAGAGGGAGGGAAACCACTACTCACAGTGTCGTCGTTTTTGTAAGGGTTCAGTCTATTGTAAACGGCTTCAATTACATTCCGCCTAGATGTTAAAAAATGCAGAAAGTTAATCCTTCACAAAGTAAACTGCGGCTAATAACCCCAGTCCAGTGCTCATCAAAGCTTCAAAAATAATCTTATACTTCAAATACACTCAGTTCCAGCTCCTGCTGTTAACACCAAGCCTGTCTTTGAGATATCTGTGTCCTCATGTTAAAGCAGAGTTACAGTTTCTCTAAAGTGGAATAAATGTTAACATTCCATTGGTTCAGATAACACTAGAACAAAAGTCAGTTGATTTTATTTATTTAATAAACCGACCAGTGGTTTTTTGTTTTTTTTAACTTATTTACTGTGAGCACATACATATGGAGGTCAGAGGTCAGTTTGCAAAAGTCTGATCTCTATTTCTACTATATGGGTTCTGGGGATCAAAAGCAGGTCACCAGGCTTGGGGCAGGTGCCTTTACAAAATTAAAACAGCACAACACAAATGCCCAAACCAACCTCCCGAGAAGTCCAGCCTGGGGATTGGGCGGCAGGGCTGGGAAGCATCTCCTGCACAGCACAGACCTTGGTCGGGACCCCACACAGTGCTGAGTCTGTGACTCAGTGACTTAGCATCCCAAGACGGGCAAAAACAAGTGGATCCCTGGAGCTTATTGGCCAGCTAGCTAGTGAGCTCTGGGTGTAGTGGGACCCAATCTCAAAGATAAGATGGACAGCAACAGAGGGAGATGTCGTCTGTCATCAGCCCTACATTAGTAACCTCTGGCCTCCAAGCACATGTATGGGCATGTACACAAATACATGTACACACACGCACACACTAAGAGTCTATATGGCCTTACTTCTTTCTACCTGAGCTGACTTAAATGGCTACACTTGAGCAACAGCAATACCAATCTTAAGACATGTAATTAAGGATGGTACCATAGCTTCCAAGGAGAAGCAACTTTAACATGCTACAGTAGACTAATCCAGCATATTACTGTCTCTGCTTTTCTTAACACCCCTTCAAAAAAACTTCCACAAAAACTAAAATGCTGAATACTTCTGTGACAAATAGGAATTTGTTTTTGAATACTATTTTATTTTCAAGTCTGGCCATGTGTGGTGGTATAGGCCTCACCCAGCACGCAACAGCTAAGAAAAGATTACTTGAGTCAGCAAAGCCTGGGCTATACGGAGATCATGTCTCTAAAAGAAGGGGAATACCTCTTTAATCCTTAATAGCAGAGCACTTGACTAGCAAGTGTGAGACTTTGAATTTACTCTTCAGTATCACAACCCCCCCCACGCATACTCTCCTCCCTCCCTCCCTCCCTCTATCCTCTTCCCCACGCTGCCCCCCCCCCAATGTAATGGTGCTTTTAAAGTATAGCCTTCACACTTCTAAAATTGATTGGAAGCAATTTAATGGACAGTCATATAAAAAGTTTTCAAAAAATACAAGGAGCTTTTAGAATCTCTGGTGAAATGATCACAAAGAGTAAAGATTAGATGTGCAAACTACAGAAATTTAAAGAAATGGTCACAATATCCGTCCACGTGCCAAGCACTGAATTAAATAAAACAAAACAAAACAACCAAAACACTTGAAGCCTGGCAGCGGTGGCGCACGCCTTTATACCCAGCACTCGGGAGGCAGAGCCAGGCGGATCTCTGTGAGTTCAAAGTCAGCCTGGGCTACAGAGCAAGATCCAGGCAGGACAGGCACCAAAACTACACAGAGAAACCCTGTCTCGAAAAACAAGAGAAAGAAAGAAACAAAAACCCAAACAACAACAAACCACTTGAGTTGTGCAATGCACACTGTTAACTACAGATATAAGCTTAATATCTAACACAAATTAGTATGGTTCTATGAAGCGACAGGAAAGGAAAAAAAGGCAAAGAAGTGTCTACCCTTTCTGACACCAAACATCAATCAATAATAAACAACCAAACACTGGAAAATACAGACATGTAGAAACATTGCCCAGACTGAAGATAATCTTGAGTGTTAAAGTTATACAAGGATTGGCAACACAAAAATACCCCACCTATTACCACAGCCACTTACACTTTTGTAGTATCATGTCATTTAAAATAATCTTTCACTGTATTATTTCATTTATTCTTTAAGGAAATCAGCGTTACCCAAGCTTCCACTGAGGACAACCCTCAGTACAATTATAAACAGTGACAATAAGTACTGATTCCAAACAAGTACTACATTTCCTAACAGTGAAGACAGGACAGGACATTCGAGTAAACCATAGTTATCTACAGACAAAGGCCAGGAGCTACAGAACATACTCACTTGCTTGCCAATTCACCCCCTGGTGGGAGGCTGGGGATGTTCTCACTTGCTAACGTTCGCATCACATGGACTAAGTCAGGGACGCCTTCCCCCTGCTTCTTTATGATTTCTGGGAATCAGAAGTACTTTTTTTGTAAATGTTATCAAAACTCAATTTTTAAAACACTGAAACAAAGGTATCTTAGGTTATCACAGACAGTATTTACTTTACTACACCTGAGATTTTCTAAACTAGTATAAAAATAGTCAATATTCTTCAAAAATTTAAGGCCAGGGGATACAGAAGAAGACACAAAATATCAACTTCAATGAATGAAAACAAGATAAAAATGTGAAAAGAAAAAAAAAATACTTTGTGTTAACTTGATGTGTTAAACGATCAAGGTGTGTACAAATGACTTCCTTTAGGATGCCGATTAGTTACTGTTGAGGAGATCAACTCCTGTCCTTACACTCGATACAAGTTTTCTGTACTTTACCCTGTAAAATACATTGCACATATAAAAATAAATAAATAAATAACTCAAGACTTGAAAAAGTACCTTTAAGTATAAGGCAATTTATTGAAGATATACTAGATCCTATCATTCTAACCTACATTTTTATAGTGGCAACATGACTTAAGTAGATAAATTAATTATATTCTTGAACATCACTCTGTATATCAATTTCCCCTCTAAGACACCTTTAAATGATATACAGATACACACAGCCCCCTTCATTTGTTACTTAAGCAAGGCTCCACATGAAAAGGTCTAAATTTCATGACAAAAAGATGAAGAACAGAAAGACTCAGGAACTGTACGGCTGCATTAAAAATAGTTAGTTTCACAGCATCAGGTTGGCCCAAGGGTACAGAGAGGGATCGGCAGTGTTATCAGGCAGTTGCTGTTCTTCTTATCAGACATCCTGAGCTGTGAGCAGAGACCCTTACCCCAACTCTAAACTAAGTACAAGATGTCATTTGGAGACTCCGCATAATTACTCTCAGGGCAAATCCCAGTCCAAGGCACTTGAACATTTTTGTTTCTCAATATTTATAGTAAGAAATGGTATTTTCTTTGCTACCAGAGCAAGAAATTATCATTCTAGTTCTCCATCTGTAAATCCCTCTGAAAATAACACATATAAAATCTTCATTCTCTATCAAGTCTCAAAATGTTACTTCACCATTAAAGGCACACGTTAAGACAGACATCACTACCCATAAAAACCTCTTTAAATGGCTCAGAATTATCCTTTTAAAATAAAGGCCAAACTTTACATCTATTATATCATGCCTTCTTTTTCTTCAAACAATTAAAAAAATAAAAGAGTCTTAAATCTGAACAGAAAGCAAGGATCTCAGATTCGGTTTGCCAAGTTCCTTTATTGTATGATCTTTAACATGTTGGCATATTAATTTTCTACATGGTTCTAATGCTGAAATCTACTATACAAAAATAAAGGGATTTGATGCTTGCCTATGCTACACAAGTTCACAATCTAAAAGCGTAACACACAACACAGTGTCTACTAGGCCAATACAATCATTCGGTGAGAGCTCTGGATACAAGAGAAATGAACACTGATGATAAATGCAACCAAGGATGGCTTCGGTTCTAAATGAAAAAACCCACTGTATTTGATGTAGCTTACATCTTCATCAAAATATAAGTTATGATATTTTAATTGTGAAGAATACAGGAAAGTAAATTCTTTTAAGAATAATAAAAGCTTTAGAAACCATTAGAATCTCTTATTTGATGTGGGACAATCATTTAAATTGAACAATTACACTATCCCTGCTTCCTTCAGCTTCTAGAAAAGTCCTGAATGTTAAGAAACTTCTTTTAATTGTTCTTGGACTACATATTTTAATTAGATTGCACAAAGACTTGGTGCTTTCCTAAAGAACATAAATGTCAAGAATTCTCTGTTTCATAAACACAGACACAAACACACTCTGGTCCTCCCCACTTTCCTCAATGAACTTAAGGAATTCTCAGTTCCCTGCATATTAGCAACTGTTCAGGGAGTCAGGCCAGTAGCAGCGATGGGACAGTCACACTCAGGCGAGGATAATCTTAACTCGCCTAAGGACCACAAGTGCAACAGCATCTGGTTATGTAAGGCAACAGGCTTTTCCTCCCCTCCCCTCAGTAAAGGAGAAGGGAGGCTCTGAGGAGCTTTGTCCTTCAATGCTGTAGACACAGATGCCAACGTGGAAAGCAAATCACACGAGGCTCAGTAGGTCACAGCAGTTGAGTCAAGGCATGTATTTAAAGAAAGAAAAAGGTATCTGGTGCCCGTTTTAGAAGCTGTATACTTCTTCGGTTAAGACATACATCTTTTACAGTGCAAAGATACATTCCTTCCATGCCTTTAAATAGCAGCAGCTTGAACTAACATGATTTTCTCTCTAGTTGCATCTCATCATATCTAAAAATACCATACTTAATTTATGACATATTACCTCCAATTGCATGGTATAACACTTGAACATAGCAAAAATACTGGCTATTAATGTAAACTCTGCCCAGGTGGCAACTGTCACTTGATAGTATGAAATATAAAACTTACTATAATAAAATTATATGTAGTGAATATCTGATAATTCCACCAAAAACTTACTTTAAAATAAAGCACACTGAAGAGAAAAATAGCAATTCATTCTAAAACTGGATTCCACTCCATAGTAAAAATGCTAAAATACTTATTATTTCTTTATACCAATAAAATGTATGCCCATTTAATACCAATAAAATAAAGTGCCAAATATCAACATCAACTTACCCCATACAGATTTTTTTTGGTTCCATATTTTTCTACTAATCAGCAATTTAGACCAATCACTCTGTAACATTCTAAGTATTTTTAACTTTACTGTTTTATCTACAGATAACATATTGAAATAACTTAAGATGTGAAAAATTACAAGACCCTTGAAAATAGTGAGGAAAAATGCATTGACTAGTACATTCCATGAATGAAATATTAAACAGTACAAATATACGTTACCATAGGGAAGGGAGAGTAATAAAACCTCAAGCCTCTAAATACACCGACAACCCAAGCCAAGCATGATTCTAATAGACAAATTACAAATGATATCAAGCAATAAAAAGGGAGAAAATAAATTAAGATGCACAGTAATTTTAATAATGAAGACACAATGGGATGCAATAGTGTGGTAGGTCAATGCTTGCATGCCAATTACGGTATCAGGAGACCAAAATGCACTTTTTACAGTGCAGTGTTTCTGTTTCTAGGGCCTGCATACTCTACATGCTTACTGTATATATCCACACAGTGAACCCAGTGCTTGAGTTTATACTTAGAGAGCAGCTTCATCCAAGATGGTGTAAGCACTGGGGCGTGGCTCAGAGGAAAACACCTGCCTACTGTGCAAGAGACCTTAGATTTGGTCCCCAGTCCACAACCAACCTACCCACCCCACCAACAAAAGAATAAATTCTTCCAATATTTAAAACTGTCACTTTTTTTTTTCTGAGGTATAAACACTTTGCATTTGTTCTAAAATAATTTGCCGAAATTTTAGAACCACACTCCTACAGTTCCAAACCACTTTCTTGACCTCATTTGAGAGTTGATTCCTGCCAGGTCTGTGTTGTAAGGTGAAAGCTTAGGAAGGAAGCTGTCAGAGCTGAAACTAAGTTTTAAAAGCTGTAGGATGTGACAGTTATTATTAACCAGTTGACCTTCAAGTTATCAAAAACAAAAAATGAAACAAACAAACAAAAAAAAACACACCAAACAAAACCACCCCAAAACCAACCAACCAAACACAGGTAAATAAATGAAATATTCCAGAGATTGAAGTTAATGCACACAACTTTTCACAGGAAGATGACATACTCCAAAACAGGACAAATTGGGTTTTCCTGGCATAAAATTACTCATGCCAGTGAGTTCAGCCATCATTCAATCATTCAGAACAGAAGTTCTCTAATCATAATGCACAAGGCCATGCTAGTTATTTCTAATCGGACATGATTCCTGGGGCACACATCTAAATGTTTACTACACAATGTCCTGTCCACTTTTACACGGTAAGTACTAGGTGTTAAAGGCATGTAAAAAACTAAAAACTCTAAAATGTTAGACTTTGTGTTGAAGGTTTTGTTTGTGAAATAAAGCTACTTATTTTTGTGAAATGATCCACCTTCTACTCTGCATTCCAGGTACTTGTCCAGCTCCGCCTCCTTCTTCACGGCTTCTGCTGAGACTTTAGGTGCATTGGGAAAACAGATCAAAATCACACTCATGTTGTCTCGACTTCCCTGGGAAAGGAAAAGGGCAAAAAAATATTTGGTTTTCCCTCTACTTTTTATAACCTTGAGAATCTTTATAATTATGCCCATTATAACTATATCATTTCTAGTTTAAAAAATGTTATTTTTAAGGAGAAAAAAGTAGATATGTATGTGGGGAGAAAGTTGCCTCCACATAATCTATTAAATATTATAAGCAGCATTCCAGGAGAAACAATCATGCCAGGCTCCATCCTCTGTGAGAATTACTGGTCAGGAGCCTATAAAACACAGCTTCCCCTACACATTCTCGGCGGGCACTTTGCGGGGAGTCCCCTGCCATGTCAACAGCACACAGGCACACATGCCATCTCACAGGGCAGAGCTGGCCAACGCTAGTCTTACACTCTTGTCACAGCACACTCTGGGGTTAATGCACTTGTTTCTGAAGTAGAAATATGCAATCAGAAGGAAAACTAGATGAAAGTTTATACTTTTATAACACATATTTTAACACATAACTTATATGATAAAGTACTGACTTAACTTAGGAAGTACATTCAAATTATTCAGACTGCTCTAAGTAGAACATTTGAATTGACAGCTTTCCTACACTTTCCTTACTTTTAGTATTTAATTCAGCTGTATGGAAAAATTGATCTTATACACATTAAACAACAAATAATTCAAACAGCTTAATAGCAAAGAGACTCTTATGAGGAAAATCATAAAATATGGCAAATGCTAAGGTATTGAATCATTTTAAAACAGAACACAGAAAGATAAAGTCTAACTTGACTAATTTACTAAAATTCGAATCTAACAATTCAAGTTTTTATTTAGCTAACAGCACTTAATTCTCTAGTACTACATAGCGAACCTAGCAAAAGGCTGCTGAGCTCATGCGCACTGAGCGGGACAAAGACCATGTGCACCTTACTGCTGTTCTCCCTGCTCAGAAACGGACAGCACACTGCCACCCCGTGCCCTTTAAAAACACACACGCAGGCGTTACAGAAACTGTCCTTCTAGTAGAACTAAGATTTTACACTGAGCTGACTGTGTAGACACATAAATGTTTGTTTTCAAAGACAGTCAACAAGCGTTACTGATAAAACATTACAGTGTGGTACAGGTGTTCTGGTCTGGATGCTGCGACTGGAGTTGTGTGACATTGCAGAAATGAGTTCTGAATTCCCAGGAAAGCTAGCAGCACGTATCGGCTATGTATTACCTATCAGACTAGAGTGTGTACACGCATGCGCACGCACACACTCACTAATGTAAATCTTTAATAGTCCTATAAGTTAGACATTATTTATATTTTGTAGCTGAGAGAGGCTGAACAGTTTCTTTAGGTCTGAAGAGTACAAAAGTAATAGAGGTAAGCCCTGATCCCAGGTCTGTTCGACTCTTAAGTCCGCACAATCTTCTCTGGCTTCAGCTTCCTCATCTATAAAATACCTAAGGGCTCAGCTAGCTGATCTATGTACACGATCCCATTTGATCCTCCCAAAAGCCCCACTAGACAGGGTAATCTCTGTTCTTTGATGTAACAATTCAATAACAGCTTACCTCAAGTCGCAGGGTCTCACACCAAGTCCTTCGGACTCCACATCCGAGGCTATCTGTAGTGCGCCATACCCAACACTCACTCAACTCCGCTGTTCAGCTAGTGTTCCAAAGCATGTCCAGAACTTACAGATAGAGCTCAAAACCTTCCCACCCTCTTTCTCAGGCACCCACATAGAATCTTTTATCTCTGTTATTCTTCTATAGTACCAAAAGCTTAAATACTCATGGTTAAAGACCAAACATTCAGACACAACTCTTGCACAGATGGTAACTGGCTAATTCCTAAAGTATCCCTATATTTTCACAGTTGGTAAAAAATTTACTGTAATTGTGCCCCAAGTGTATTTTTGGTATCTACAGGCTCCACAGTGATTAAAGGGAACAGTAATTAACGACATAAAGCTGAGAGAGAAAAAGAAGTCTACCTTGTACAAACAGGTGTCAACTACTTCATTGCAAACTTTCTCAAGGTCATCAGTGACTTCAAGTCTGGATCTCACGAAGTCACAGAGCTCTTCGTTTCCCATGACGTCCCAGATGCCATCACATGCAAGAATAATGAACTGGTCATCCTCTTCAGATCTTTCAATATCATGGACTTCCGGCTCCGGTGAGACGAGCTGCTCTGTGGGACCTTTTCCATGGACACATTTGTAATCGAAATCCCCAAGGGCCCTTGACACAGCCAGAGAGCCGTTCACACGCTGAATCATCACAGAGCCCCCTGCATTCTGAATTCGTTCTTTCTCCAGCGGATTGCTTGGTTTGTGGTCTTGTGTGAAGAAGTGAACTTTCCTGTTCCTACAGAGTAACCCTCGCGAGTCTCCACAGTTAATGAAGTAAGTGTGCTGGGGGGAAATTAAGACCCCCACAGCTGTCGACCCACTTCTGTCTGCACCGTGTTTCTTCTCTGACATAACCCTCATGTGTTCATCAATCTCCAGAAACCCTGTTCTGATCCCATTCTTTACATTTTCCACAGAAGGTGCTCCTGCAGAGCCTTTAAAATCCTGGTTATTGGTGATGTGATCTAACAAATGCTCACAGCAGTATTTGGCAACCTGAGAACCAGCATGCCCATCATATACAGCAAAGAATGACCACGTCTCAAGTCCGCTTGGCAAACCGATCACAGCTGTATGCGCATCCTCCATTTCAACTCGCCAACCTTGCATGCTGCTTAGGCCATAGCGTAACCCATTCCCCTGCCCCTGGGCATTATGCTTTTCCATCTTTGGCTTGTCTAAAAATGCTCCCATTATGACTTGATCCTCTAGGTCTGTAAAGGAAGAGAGAGAACAAAGTCAGTGACTGTCTGAAACAAAACACATCCAGTAGTCTTTTGAAAGTGCCTCCGAGACACAAGGAAGCTGTGACCACAAGGCGCAGGCTCCAGCCATAAGTGCTGAGCTGCTGACTTGGAACGTGGAGATGAACAAGAAGGGGGAAGGCGGATCGAGTACAGCTCAACCAGACAAGCAGCAGAGGGAACTAAGTCCCCAGGCAAAGGGGAGCTTGCCTGCCTCTCTGTGACACCAAGGAGACCCAGCAGTGACCATTAACTTACGGGAACTAGGCAAGATTTCAGGGTGTACTCATCACACCCAATCTTGCAATTATGGTGTGTGTCAATAAAAAACTCACACTGGTCCAAATTTTCAATGCCTTTCTTTAAGCTCTTGTGCAGGTCATTCTCCTTAGAGCTGGAATCCCTACCTAACTCACCTCTTTACCAACAGAAAAAAACTACCTGTATCTACCCTTTCAAGTCCAGTTCAGATTCTACCCTTCATCAGACTCTGCAGTCTTTTATGAAACCAGTCAATTTCTAAAGGGGTCAGCTTCAATTTTCAAGTTGCAACACATTTAATGACAAATTTTATTATGCAAAAAAGGTAACAGAATTAATCTGATAATAAAGCTAATAGTAATAATATGTATCATTACATGCTTTATGATCATTGGGTATAAATCATAAAAGAGATTCAAAGGTCTAGTTCGGCTCATCTAACCCTTTACCAATACTTAACAGCCAGCTCCTTGATCTGGAATGGACCCACAAAGACAGACACATTTCAACATTTTAATAACGCATTTAATAATGCAGTCCAAGTAATCAAATGAATCACAAACTAAAGAAAATCTTCAAGTAGGATAGAATACTGGATGGAGACAGGAGGTAGAGAAGATGTGTATAATGAGGGTGACAGACGGTGTCCAGGTGAAGTTTTGAAACTAGAGGACTAAAGAACCAGTAATGATAAAACGCTTTAGGAAAGAATTTTGCTTCGCAGCAATCCCACACACACACCACATTTTTTTTCCTTCTGCTGAACAACTGATGCCCAGGGAGAGAAAACTGAACCAACTCCTCCAAGTTCTGACTTCCACTACGCGCGCACACACACGCACGCGCACACACACACACTAAAAACTCTGAAGATTACATTTTAAAAATTCCCATGCCAATTATAAGGCCTACCAAAGTTGCAAATCATAGGGGGGAAATCAGATGAAATACACAAAAGGTGTAAAAGATGAGGTAAAGCCTGGTGTGGCGGTTTGAGCAGAGGCAGGTGAGTCTCTGTGAGAAAAGTTCCAGGACGGCCGGGCGGTGGTGGCGCACGCCTTTAATCCCAGCACTCGGGAGGCAGAGCCAGGTGGATCTCTTTGAGTTCGAGGCCAGCCTGGGCTACCAAGTGAGTTCCAGGAGAGGCACAAAGCTACACAGAGAAACCCTGTCTCGAAAAACCAAAAAAAAAAAAAAAAAAAAAGTTCCAGGACAACCATGACTACATAATACAGAGACCCTGCCTCACTCTCCATCAGGACCTCAAAAAAAAAAGGGAGGGGGGATGTCAAGAGATGAGAACCAAAGAGAAAAATCAGCTCAAAATGTGATCACACTAGAAATAACCACCTGAACGTTGGTAGTAAAACTCAAACTGAAGTTCACTTCACAGCCAAACCAACAAGAATGATGAGGAACCCATAGTCTTCTAAGACCTTCCCAACGACTGCAGGCACTAAAGAACCCAAGTTAGGAAGTCAGACCTGCTGGGTTTCAACTCTGGTTCTACTCTTTTCAACAGTGTGGTCGCAGCAAGTGTGAGACTACTATCTTTTCTGAATGGCTTTCTTCAACTGTGTAATAAGGTGCTGATCTTTTTATCACACACACACCCCCCCCCAGGTTAGGGTTTCTCTACCTCCTGAGTGCTGGGATTAAAGGTATGCACCACCACTGCCCGGCTAATTTTTTTTTTTTTTTAAAAAAACAGAGTCTCCAGCACTTTTAATCCCAGGCAGAGGCAGGGGTCTCTGAGTTCAAGGCCAGCCTGGTCTACACAGAGAGTTCCAGGACAGCCAGGGTTGCACAGAAAAACCCTGTCTCAAACAAAACAAAACAAAACAAAAACCAACATCAAAGACAGGGTCTCACTGTATAGCTCTGGCTAGCCTGAGACTCACAGAAATCCCCCTGCCTCGCTCGGCTTCTGGAGTGCTGAGAATAATGGTGTGCACCATCATGCCTCGCATAAGGTGCTAATCTTGTGGGATTATTTTTGGGGGGGGACGGGGGGTTGAGACAGGGTTTCTCTGTGTAGTTTTGGTTTTGGTGCCTGTCCTGGATTTCACTCTGTAGACCAGGCTGGCCTCAAACTCACAGAGATCTGCCTGGCTCTGCCTCCCGAGTGCTAGGATTAAAGCAGTGTGCCACCACTGCCCAGCTCTTGTGGGATTCTTACAAGAATAAATGTACAATGCACTTAGCATCATGTCTAGCACAGTATACACACAATACAGTAAAGCCATTTATTATTATGCAATACTTACAGTATTACTTTCTACCAGAGCAATGGAGTCAACCATGATGTTTCTCCTGGACGCCTGCCTTGTCTGCCCTTCAGTAAAAACCTGTATGTATTATACATTTGAGGAGTGGCCAAGATGGAATTCAAAACCTCACTCATGCTAGGTTAAGTAGTCTACAAATGAGCTACACATTTATCCCTTGTATAATACACTTTAAAACATACTTTAAAGACATTAGTAAATGGGGGAGGCAATTAAAAAATGTCACTTCTTGTCTACCTGACAATATCAGAAGTTTGGAAGAGTGTGAGTCAAACAGAAACTCCAGTGATCTCACTAATAGCAAAAGCTGGAAGATGCACTGCACGTCAACACAGTGATCCTAATGACCACTCCAGAGCAGTATGTTATTAATGGCAGGCAATGCCCAGGCGATGGAGTCTCACCTCTGTGCTTGTGTCTGATCTGCATCTTATAAAGTAGGAGCAAGGCAACAAAGGTAAGGTAATAACACTATTCCTCCAAGTTGCTGCTCCAGATGTACACTTGTGTTAACAAGCTCAAGCGCACCATGTTTCTAACTGTCGTCAGTTAAAGAACTTGAACTACGCCATCTTAAAGAAACTGTCCCATCTGCCAAAGAAAGTGTGTGTGACTATTACTAAGAGCTATAAATGGCAACCACTGGAAATAACCTGCTTATTAGAAGGTACGACAGATAGCATTTAACAACAGACATTTAATTCTATCACACATCGTGCGCAACAAAAGGCAGTGTCTTGAGTAATGCAGCAAAGCCACTCTATACACACACACACACACACACACACACACACACACACACACACACACACACGCGCGCGCGCGGTACAGCACATACGGGGAGGGCAGCAGCCAGCTCAAGGCCAATGGCTGCCAACTCCATGAGCATTGCATGCCCTCAGGGCGGAAGTGACCAGCATATCACACAGCTGGCTTCTCTATGGAAGAAGAAACCAGACAGGCTGGCCTCAGGAAGAAGTCCAACATTGGAGTCTGGCTGTACTGAAGGGACAAAGAGGACTTGAGAACACTGCTTCCTCTACAGTGTCCTCAACTCTTACCTCAACAGTTACCTCTACCCAGAAGTCCAAAGAAAACCAAACCAAGACTTGTTTTAAAAGCACAGGATATTCTCTTAAAAACTAACCTATAGCCCACACCCACCCCTCTCAACAACTAGAGAAGACATTAGTGAATGATTACAGGCTTAGAAGTAACATCTCACATTGTTTGGGTGCATGTGGGGGAGGAGTACCAGGCAAACACTATTCACAAGTTTGATGAATGTATTAACATCTTGAAACTGTTATGCCAATATTGGCATTATTACAGCCCTACCTTACCAATGAAGAAACTGAGCCATTAAGTTACCTACTACTTCAACAGCAAGTTGCCTCATTTGGGTGTGAATTGCCTTACTAGGCTGACTAGCCAGCTGGGTGTATGTATGAGTTGTGATTAAGACACCTGATGCCGACCTAGACTATCATTCTGCAATTTCCCCACTGAAAGTGGACATATTAACACTGACTTTCGGAATGATACTGCAAACCAGTCACAGACAGCTTGGTAAGAAAGGAGGCACTGAGCACAAGAACACTATTTAATCACTACTCTATTCCCACAAACAGCAAATCTAGATTTTCACTCTGCGTAACAAGAGACCTTGCTCTCCCCTTTAGAAACAAGTCCAGGACTTATTTACCATGTATGCATATGGAATTACCAAATAAATTAATTCCTCCAAACTAAAGTAGGCGATTCACAAATCTTACCTACTTAGACTCTGAATAATTTATAGAAACCTAGTGAAGTAGCCAACTATAAACTACATAAAAAAGGATGCTGATTATGTAACTCTAGTGTCAGAAGGTCTTTACTAATATAAATATTGTTTACATAGACCTCTTGCATACCTGGATGACTAAACAGTATTTTACTTAGTCCAATTATTAAATGAACAGATGCGTGTGTGTGTGTGTGTGTGTGTGTGTGTCTGTGTGTGTGTGTGTGTGTGTGTGTGTGTGTGTGTGTGACCATGAAAGTTTCACTCAGTCTTCTGAGTCTTAAACCTACTTGAGTACATACCGGGTCTCATCACAAGTATTAGCAGCTGATCTGAATTTCAAAGCAAAGTGCTATGATAAACATTTTGAATCCTTTAAAATGAAACCAATCTCTAAACTGAAAAATCCACTCATTAAAGGTCAACCATTGTCTGCTTTTTCCGGTAATGCTAGGAACCAAGCCCAGGACCCAGTGTACGATACAGTCTATAGCAAAACTACATCCCTAACCCCTCAGCAGCTTGTGCCTCTCACTAAGCAAAGCTAATGTAATAATCCACTAGTCATGAGGTTTATTCCACTAAGAATCACACTGAAGAGCAGTTTAACAAGCTTTACATATTTTACCATTGACCCTCTCTGAGAACTATAATAGCAAACATGAAAACAACTTGACTACTCTTTAGAAGGCAGAATAGATAAATAAGGAGATACTATTTATACTATACTACACATCCCTATGCAACCCCCTATTAGCCTTAAATAACAGATCATTATCTATTTTGGGCAGTCTTTAAAAAAATTGAAACAAACTACAAATATCTGTTTGCCTGTGGACAGTCTTATAATAAAACAGTCCCCCAAGTTTCTATGTCAAACAGACACATGTCAACAATGTGAGGAAAATGATACTCTCTTAGCAACTGATACTGCATTATCTCGTATCGAGCTCTCAATGCTGAGAAGCAATACCGAATGTGGATATTTACGATGGGGGCTGGTAAGATTCAAGGGGAGACTCAAATAACAAAGCACTGCTAAGCTGGCATTCCAACAGGAAGGATGCTGGGAACTACAGGGCCTTTGAAGGGCATTAAAATAGATTTAGTTATAAAATGGGACATTCTGGAATAGATCTGCCTAAGAGATGGGAATCTAAAGATGGAAAGGAAAGCCACAGAGAAAGAGGAGTGCAAACAGGATGAGACAAGAAGCTTCCCAGGGAAAGAGGAGTGGTAGGAAGGCACTGGTTAGAGCGCAGGAACCACATGGCAGGTGTATGTGCGTTATATGCAGGGGATGCAGAACAGAAATGCACGAGTGCCATCAACTCTACATTCTACAGTTCGCCCGGACTTACGGACAGACAAACCTGGTCCTCAAGGAGTGGCTGCCTTCTCAAGTGTACACTGAATAGCAGTATTAGGCGACATATTAACAGCTGCAGTTCAGTACAGCAACACATGCTGCTTACAGTCACATCTCTGCAAAGGATAATTCAGACCACACAAAGCACTTTTCATTTCCCAAGCCACTACTAATTAAGGCAGCTACCTCAAGGTTATCTACAGCCGTGAGAAAGAAGCGCATAAAAAACTGACAAATTGGGAGGGAAGAGCTAATAAGAAGGGGAAAACAAAAATGGTTAACACATTTGCACTCCAATTCTACACATGCAAATAACAAAGTCTGAGGACAAAGATGAAAAATGGAGAGTTGCAATGGAGATGGAGATGGTAATATTAGGTCAGCAAATGTGACCAAATTCCTGTCAGAACTCATCCTGCCTCATCTGTTTTTATTCTAATAGAAAACTGGGGGACTGTTTTATTAGACTGTGTCCATAGGCAAACAAATACTTGTAGAGTTTGATTCATTTTTTTTTTTAAAGACTGCCCAAAATAGATAATGGTTTATTTAAGGCTAATATGGGGTTGCATAGGGATGTGTAGTATAGTATAGTAAAAATAATATCCCTGTATTTTATCTATTCTTCCTGTTTCTTGTCCATGATAAACCCATCTGTGAGAGCTCTAGCATCCAGGCTTGAATGAATTTCAGACTACTTTTCTGGGCTCCCACACTATTATCTTCCTTGGCTCCTTCACATCAACATCTCTCAAATGGTGTGACTGACTGATGTTTTTTATTTTTTTATCTTTTGAGACAGGGTTTCCGCAAAGTAGCCCTGCCTGGCCTGGAACTTGCTATATGAGTCTCAAACTCACAAAGATCCCTGAACTCACACTGTTTCAGGAGCGCTGGGGTTCTAAGTGTGCCACTACACTAGGCCTTGAAACATGACGTTTAGACACTCAGGTGCTACTCATGCCGCTCACCAAAATCTTGGTGTCCACTCTTCCAGCCACGCACCTGCCTCCTTTTCAGTTAATCTTCTGAAGAGCACTGATACTCCCAAGTGGAACCTGGCCAGGGTCCTTCAAGACACTTTATCCAATCAACTTTGAGTCGTGTGAGGGTTTTGTGGTGTTGTTTTGGGAGGGGGTTTATTCATGCTTTTATTGTGTGTATGGGTGTTTTGCCTGATGTATGTCTGTGCATCACAAGCCTGCTAGGTACTCACAGAAAGTAGAAGAGGGCATAGGATTCCCTAGAACTGGAGTTACAGACAGTTGTGAGCTGCCGTGTAGGTACTGGAAACTGAACCTGGGTCCTCTGGAAGAGCAGCCAGTGCTCTTAGCATCTCACGGCCTATCTAACCAACTGCTCACACTGCCTTTCAACACTACGATCCTTCCTGAAACATTCTTCCCCTGACTAAGATGCGCTCCCTGCCCCCAATTTCCACACTACTCCAGGTTCCCCATCCTTGTCTCTTTGGGAGGCTCACCCTCATCTCCTCAGCCATTAAGCACTGGCATTCTTCAGGTTTCTTCCTAGGCCTTCTCCCACACGCTGCAAGAGCTCCCTAAGCTCTTCCATCAAGTCTCATGGATTATGCTTCTTAAATATGTGAAAATTTAACCTACTTTTATCCCTAGCAAGTCGTAATCTCCAAGTTAGCACTATTATCAGTGCATAACACCAACTTTTTATTTTGTCCCTTTGCATGCATGCTGGTATTTATTTTTATTTTGTGTTGAGTGTTCTACCTGCATGTCTGTCTCTGCACCATGTGAAGACTGCCATGTGGGTACTGTAATCAAACCAGGGTCCTCTGGAAGAGCAGCCAGTGCTCTTAACTATTTCTCTTTTTTGTTTTTTTTAAGATTTATTAATTATGTAGACAGTGTTCTGCCTGCATGCCAGAAGAGGGTGTCAGATCTCATTACAGATGGTTGTGAGCTACCATGTGGTTGCTGGGAATTGAACTCAGGACCTCTGCAAGAACAGCCAGTGCTCTTAACCTCTGAGCCATCTCTCCAGCCCAGCTCTTAACTATTGAGCCATCTCTCCAACCCCTGAACTGTTAATACATCCAGAAAACCAAAATCATAATTAACTAAGAAAATTGCCTAATCGTTTTAAAATACCAGGGAAATAGCTCTTTCTTTAGGATTTGGCATATCAACAAGCAAGCACTATCAGAAGATTGATTATTCAGGCTTGGTGGCACATGTCTTTGATCCCAGCACTCAGGAGGCAGAGGCAAGAAGATCTCTCAAGTGAGCTTGAACCCTGCCTGGTCTACAGAGCAAGCCCCAGGACAGCAAGGAATACAAAGAGAGACCCTTCTCAAAACACAAAAACAAGCCAGTCGGTGCTGGTGCATGGCTTCAATCCCAGCACTCAGACTGCAGAGACAGGTGAATCTCTGAGTTAGAGGCCAGCCTGGTCTACAGACTGAGTTCTAGGACAGCCAAAACTACATAGAGAAACTCTGTCTCAAACAAATAAACAAAAACCTGTTATTCTTAAAATTGTGATATTATTTTACTACAGAAAGATCAATTTGTTAAAAAAAAAAAAGTGGGGGGTAGCTAAAAATGCAGACTGCCAATACTACCATACCAACACTAATAGAATTTGACCATCCTCGGGCAGTGGTGTCACACGCCTTTAATCCCAGCACTTGGGAGGCAGAGGCAGGTGGATCTTTGTGAGTTCAAGGCCAGCCTGGGCTACCAAGTGAGTTCCAGGAAAGGCACAAAGCTACACAGAGAAACCCTGTCTCGAAAAACCAAAAAAAAAACCAAAAAAAAAAAAAAAAAAAAGTGTGGGCTACTCTCCCTGAGGTCCTGAGTTCAATTCCCAGCAACCACATGGAGGCTCACAACCATCTGTAATGAGACCTGGTGCCCTCTTCTGGCCTGCAGTCATACCTGCTGTATACATAATAAATAAATCTAAAAAAAAAAAAAAAGAATTTGACCATCCTGATTTGTTAGCCCCTCCCAAGCACCCATCCTCTGAAGTCTCTGCAGCTCCCAGGAGCTAAGCTGAGCTCATCTCACTTCTCACCAGTGTCTGAGTACCATTGTTTTAGAAGGAGAGCAATACCACTAGATTCTAATTAGCAGCATAAATCTGAGGCTGTCGTTTAATTGAGTCCACATGGCTGTGTCATTCCAAAGCAGCAAAACAAAATGATACCTGTTTGTGGGCTAAATAATGGCTCCTGAAATTACCAGGCCTTAATCCTATGCTACCCAATTTTAGATGTCAGGGAAAGATGGTGTTTGCAGATACGATTAAACTGTGAATTTGAGATGGGAAAGTAATCCTGGATGATCCAGGTCTACAAATGCAGCCACATGTCCGTATAAGAGTCAGAACACAACTGGCATACAGAAGTCTGCTGTGGACATCGTTCTGTATAAATAAAACACTGATTGGCCAGTGGCCAGGCAGGAAGTATAGGCGGGACAAGGAGAAGAGAATTCTGGGAAGTGGAAGGCTGAGTGAGGGAGATACTGCCAGCCGCCACCGTGACAAGCTGCATGTGAAGACGCCGGTAAGCCATGAGCCATGTGGCAAAGTATAGATTTATAGAAATGGATTAATTTAAGATGTAAGAACTAGATAGCTAGAAGCCTGAGCCATTAGGCCATATAGTTTGTAAATAATATAAGTGTCTGTGTGTTTATTTTATAAATGGGCTGTCAGAATGCCGGGACTGCTGGGACTTGGCGGGAGCTGGAGAGAAATTCTCCAGCTACAGAAGTCATCTGACAAAAGAGAGGAATCTGGAGATGGTGACCTTGATGTTTGGGGTGATGTGCAAGGTGAGGGACAGAATGCTAATAGCCACAGAAGGTGGGAAAAGCAACCCAAAGTCACTGGAGTGAGCACATTTCTGTGAAACCTTGACTATGACCTAGGGAAACCCACTTTCCCCTAGAACTCTAAGAGGACACAATCAGTCTAAACTCCTTTAAACCACCAAGTTTATAATACTTTATCAAGTCAGCTGTGAAAACTGAAGTCCTACTGGAAGAGATGGTACTCTGCAATAGCTAGAGTTTTCCTGCCTGGCCCACAGTCAGAACAAATCTCTGTCACCCGCCAGTCCCACAGACGCTCAGACCCAACCAAGTAAACACAGAGACTTATATTGTTTAAACTGTTTGGCCTAATGGCTCAGGCTTCTAGCTATCTATTTCTTACATCTTAAATTAATCCATTTCTATAAATCTATACCTTGCCACGTGGTTCGTGGCTTACTGGCATCTTCACATGCTACTTGTCATGGCGGCGGCTGGCAGTGTCTCCCTGACTGAGCCTTCCACTTCCCAGAATTCTCCTCTCTCCTTGTCCCGCCTATATTTTTCTGCCTGGCCACTGGCCAATCAGTGTTTTATTTATTGACCAATCAGAGCAATTTGACATACAGATCATCCCACAGCACTCTGCAGTTACTGCAACAGGAGAAAACCAATGGGGACCAAGTTCCTTACCTGTCCCAAACTAAGGACTAGCTAGAAGAGGACTATCAACCCCTTCAAAGACTGATAATAATACATATAATTCAGTCAGCCAGCTTGAATTCCAAAGGGAAGATATGAATGATGTCCAGATACTCTGACAAGCAAGTTAGCTAATCATACTATTCTGGGGTAAACAACAGAGAAAATTAGTAATCTTTAAATAGAAAAGAGGAACCAATTTGTGGACCCATCAAGCTAGAACCAATGTGGAAATGTCCTACCTTTCATAGTGTTGGAAGGGGCTATGCATGCCATTAGTAGAGAAAAGTCATCAATAGACTTCCACTGTGGTGGACCCTGCATGCTCAAAAACCAACCTCTCAGACAAGACGTGCCCACTGGTGCGATAATGCAGGACTGGGCAGGGGGCAATCAGCTATTTTCTGACCGGATATGAGGCTTGCTCCACTGGAGGGAGCCTGGTAAAGAGCCCAGGGCTGAAGTCATAGGCACGATGGCTGCAGCAGTTTTCAACCTCAAGAACCTGCAAGTGGCGACCCACTGGGGGTCGAACAACCCGTACAAAGAGGTCGCCTAAGACCACTGGAAAACACAGATATTTAATTATGATTTATAACAGTAACAAAATTACAGTTGTGAAAAGTAGCAATGAGGTAATTCTATAGTTGGGGGCCATCACATGACGAACTGTATTAAATTAAGGGTCGCAGCATTAGGAAGGCTGAGAACCACTACGCTGGTGGGAAACTTACTACTGTAATTTTGCTGAATTCTCTTGTCGAACTACCTTTAAATATTTACATCCACAGGCTAGTGCTGCTTGCTCTTGGGCTGGGTCTGGGTCAGAAGCTTCTGTTTGTAGTGGGCAGCAGTCAAGGCAGACATAACCAATCAAAGTGCTGAGGACAGTAGAGTGCTCAGCCCTTACTGGAATATTTTATCATGCCCCGCTCCCTTCCCCCAGCCACTGCCAAGGCTCAGGGAACACAGAGGAAGCTTGGGGTGGGGGGGTAGGGGTGGGGAAGAAAGGATGTAAGAGTCAGAGGGTGGGAAGGAGAGCTGTGAGATGCTATAAACTCAACAGCAGCTATGGTTACCTGCACAAGACCAAGCCAGTCAACTTTCTAGCTTATTGGAGTGGCGTATGAGCACCCAGTTCCCAGCTGAGGAGCTACTGGCAACTCATGGCTGCTGGTTGGCTGCCCATGGCTAGTAGATGGCCATGCAGGTAACACTAACTGGACTCCATGGGTTGTTAAAAAATTAAAAAGATGACAGGGTATTAAGGTAGGAGAGGTGTCTGGGGGGAGAGGGATTTGGATTAGATAGGATCACAATACATTGTATGCATGTATGAAATTGTCAAAAGAATAAAAAATATTCCACAAAAGCATGGAACCTAAATATATAAATTCTAAAGATACTCAAGAATGTGCTGACTTTGATTTACTCTAGAACACTAAATCACTTACACATAAAAAAATTTAAAAATCTGGTTTGTGAAACATGAAAAATAAAAACAAAAATCGTTAAAAAAAGTAAGAATATAAATTTAGGATATTAAAAAAACTGCACCATTTTAGCCGGCATGAGAAGACTTAGGAGACGCCAAGGCCACCGCGGCAATCTGCCATGGGAAAGACAGAAAAGAGCCAAGTGTCCAGGCAGTGAGCAGAGACCAATGAGCAGCTGGAGAAAGGGTGCAGGCCACGCGAGGCAGCTCTCCCCAGAACACTGTAAGGAAACCACACAGCCCGGGACAGAAGGAACAAGCCAGAGAGAAGGAAAACAAGGTGCTTCTGAGTGCAGTCCAACTGTCATCTACGAAGTCACACTCCGAAGCAGCCCAATCCAGGGCTGAACGGAAATCTCAGCATGTTTTAGGTTTACGATTTTATGTTGGGCTGTTCTCATTGCTATTTGGGGACATATGCCCGAAAGGTTTCATTAATCATGAAATAATTTAAATTTAGTAGAAACTGGCCAGCATCAAAGCATATTTCAAGAATATAACAGTTCAGACAAACTTAACATGTCCCCTTCTTCTCAAAAAGAGACAAGTCAGCCTGGCGTCAGACTTCTTTAGAATATCAAATAGGCAATGATGAAATGATGTCTATATATTCTGTGGCTAAGGAAGTATATTCCAACAATTATATATAATATATATATATTATGTAAACATGCTCATTAACAGATACAAATTAAATGTGATTTTAAATCACCAGTGTTCGTTTTAGAAACACAGCTATGGACATGTATTAAAGATTATATCAATATACTATTTCTTTAAAAGTTCAAAGGAGCCTCGTGTTGTGGTGCACACCTTTAATCCCAGCACTCAGGAAGCAGAGGCAGGTGGATCTCTTTGAATTTGAGGCTAGCCTGGTCTACACAGTAAGTTCTAGGCCAGGTCTAAAATAGTTAGACTACCTCAAAAACAAAACAAAAAAACCTAAAAAGTTCAAAGAAAAAAAGCACAACTATATTATAGCCTAAAAGACATTTAAAGTCAAAGATGAAACACTGTGATTGGAACAATCCCTAGGAAAAACCAAGACCAAGTATTATTCCTATTATTTGGCAATGTCTCCCAAGATTACTCAATACAGTGGAGTAAGATAAAGAGATGCAAAATGGTAGGAGATAAAAGTGTTTGTTACCAGCAACTATTCAAAACTTAACCTCTACATGAAAAAACTGTGAGCTCATAGGGATATAGAAAAATCACAAGAAAACTATTAACAATTGTCACTTAGGAAATCAAAAAGAAATGGCCATACAAACAAGAAACTTTCCCACTGGATCTGGCAGCATGTGTCCATTACCCCAGCATCTGAGAGTCTGAGGAGAATATCAAGTTCAAGGCTAGCCGAGCCACACAGCAAGCCCTGCCTGCGGCCAAAGTTCAGAGAGGACTGGGACTTTAAGGCAGCTTTGGAGTAAGAGACTTTACCAGACAGCCTCATTATAAAGATGACTATCATCTCACTTCAGTGGGCTACAAACTCAATATAATCACAAGTAGCCCTTTTGGTTCCCAGACCTTGGTCAAACTCCAAAATACACTGGAAAAAAAAAAAACAAACAAAACAAAACAAACAAAACAAACAACCAAACAACTGAATGGCCGACACGTTCTCAAACATGATGAGAATGTGCACAACCAAGGTATATAAGAAGCGGTGTTGAAACAGAAAGACTTGATAAGGGCAACAGAATTGCGATTTCGGGGAAATATGGGAACAGGTTCGGCAATGGTGAGAACAGCGGACCTATTCACCTCTGCAGTGGGGGGGCTGCCTCCCACCTTATACATAACTCTGGAGTGAATAGACTTCTATCTTGAATTGACTAACAAAGCCATACTAGTACACCTGGGAAGGGCTCTCTAAGAACGGCAGGCCTGGTACAGAGGGCAATACTAACTCCACAGGAGCAAAAAGCTGCAGCTGATAAACTCTTCTACTCAGAACAAAGTCCATAACCCTGTAGGGGGAGTGTTTAGTGAGGCACACTTCTGGACAGGAGGGTCACATATTTGAGGACAGCAAGACCCTATCCATCTCAAAAACAAAATAACACAACAGCAACATCAACAAAAAATTTGAAAAGGCAAGCAATTTCAAGTATCTGCAATATGTGAAACAAAAATTAATATTCCTAAATATGTAGAAGGTTAAGGCAAGAACTACTGATTTATCATTTTGAGATCTGAGTCTCCTGTAGCCAGGGGCCTGGAGCTGGCTGAGGCCCAAGACAGCTTGAAGTCCTAATCCTCCAGCTTCCACTGCTGGGAAGAACAAACACCTCAAGAGAAATAAAATGGAAAAAGAATGTGAACAGGCGATTAAATGAATAAATAATAAAACAAATGGCCAATAAATACACGGAACAACAACCACCCTCACTAGTCACAGTACCTCATTTTAAAAGTTGTTTGCACTGATTTATGCACATAGGTGTTTTGCCTAAGGGCACATATGTACACCATTTATGCGTGTGGTGCTCCAGAGGTCTGAAGGTGTCAGGGACCCTGCATGAGCGTTTGGCGGAGCCCGCCCCAAGCATAGTACCTGAGCCATTTCCTCAGCCTTCTTGAAGGTTATTCCTAATTCCTACTAGCAAAGCAGTTTTTAAAAAAGTAATTCCTACAGATAGATTGGCATCATTCTGAAGGATATGCCAGATCTATTAGAATAATGAGTAACAAACACAGACATAGGCTCTATCTAAGGAATGCAGGATTCGGGCCCTGTGGTTCCAGGTAGAAGCAGGTTCTCTAATGTCACCTATTACAGACACTCAAAGCCAGCACAGTGGCGGCACCTCATCCATAGTGAGCCAATTCTTGTTTACCAAACGTTCTGCCAGCTCATGTTTTCTAAACCCTTTCTGTCAAGGGGAAATCGTGCCACCAGACCCCCTGAACTGGAGTGAACAGATGACTGGGAGCCACCGTGTGGATGTGGGGCACACTTAGTGGCACAGATTTTCTTACAGGTCTATTAGCTGGTAGTTTACAAAGCCAACATCTTTAGAATGTCACACTCATTTCCCTCTCAGGATTATAAATATCTTTTCAGATTTCTCTTGATTCAAGTATTATTAAAAAAAAAAAAAAAGAAAGAAAGAAAAAAAATCAATGTAATCTGTAGGTTAACTAGATAAAAACTGTGGTGATGCCAGGCGTTGGTGGCGCACGCCTTTAATCCCAGCACTCGGGAGGCAGAGCCAGGCGGATCTCTGTGAGTTCGAGGCCAGCCTGGGCTACCAAGTGAGCTCCAGGAGAGGCGCAAAGCTACACAGAGAAACCCTGTCTCGAAAAACCAAAAAAAAAAAAAAAAAAAAAAAAAAACCTGTGGTGATATTTTCTTTGTGCACCCCAATGAAGTTTATCTGAGAATCAGAAGAAAAAGCCAGCCACTATAGTAAACACAGAGGTCAGGCAATGGTAGCACATGCCTTTAATCCTATCACTTGGGAGACAGGGATCTGTCTGGATCTCTGTGAGTTCAAGGCCACACTGGGAACAGAGCCAGGCATGGTGGCACATGCTTTAAATTCCAACACTAGTTAACCATAAAAGTCAGGAGGTCTGTACAGACCGACAGGAAGTGATGTAGCTGGGCGGAGAGAGGAAGTGAGATGCAGAACAGACAGGCATATAAGTGTGGGTGTGGTGGTATTGTGTTCCCCAAAATATCGTGTACCTTAATAAACTTATCTGGGGTCAGAGAACAGAAAAGGCCCTAGTTAGGCAGTGATAGCACACACCTTTAATCCTAGCATTCCAGAGATAGAAATCCCTCTGGATCTCTGTGAGTTCAAGGCCACATAGGAAAAAGCCAAGCATGGTGACACACGCCTTTAATCCCAGAAAGCAAGCCTTTAATCCTAGGGAGTGATGGTAGAAAGCAGACAGGTATATAAGGCGTGAGGATCAGAAACTAGGAGTATTTGGCTGGTTAAACATGTGGCTGGTTAAGCATTCAGGCTTTTAAGCAGCAGTTCAGCTGAGAGCCATTGGGATGAGGACACAGAAGCTTCCAGTATGAGGAAACAGGACCAGCTGAGGAATTGGCAAGGTGAGATAGCTGTGGCTTGTTCTGTCTCTCTGATCTACCAGCATTGACCCCGATAACTGGCCTCGGGTTTGATTTTATTAATAAGAACTTTTAAGATTCCTGCTACATGTGGGTGCATAGGAAGTAGGTCTCTTTGGAGATTGAGGAGTTGGTGAGGTGAGGTTGGCTGTGGCTTTTCCTATTCTCTGATCTCTCAGGTTTTCTCCCCAGTATCTGGCTCTGGGTTTTTAATTAATAAGACCATTTAGCAATTCGTCTTAGAAAAAAAACCAATAATACTCTTAAGTTTCTCCTATAATTTATAAAAATTTTTATAAGAGTAATTTATAAAAGTTAATACAGATTTTATGCATTATAAGTCTTTTACAAAGTATCCTTATTAAAACAAATAATACATTCTAAACCTGTTTCCATTACAAGCTCAATATAAAACAGGTAACTTTGTTAAAATAAAGAACCTCACTAGGTGATGAGGGAAGCAGAGAACACAACTTTATCCTACCACTGGGGAGGCAGAGGCAGGGGAATCTCATGAGTTCCAAGCCAGCCTGACCTACAGTGAAACCCTGCCTTGAAAAAACCAAAAAGAAGAAAAAGAATCCTACACAACACATTTCGATCACTTTGTCCTTAAAGAACTATATACCAAATATTCTATTCATGCCAGATGTTGGCACACGCCTTTAATCCCAGTACTCAGGAAGCAGAGGCAGGTGGTTATCTGTGAGTTCCACGACAGCCAAGGCTACACAGAGAAACCCTGTCTCAAAAAATAAAAACCAAACCAAACAAAAAAATTCTAGGCAATATTTGACACAAAGAAGTAAGTATTTGCAGGAAAATGGAAGACATATTAAGTGAAATAATTTTAAAAGAGCAACACTGCATGCTTTACACACACACACACACACACACACACACACACACACACACACACACACCACAGCCAATAGGAACTATTTCAGGGAAGGAGGGGACCAGTGAAAGTGGAGGGGGAATGGGAGAGAAGGCAGCAAGGAGACATGACTACAGGAGCAAAGCACGGTGATAACGTGCTTGCACAGATATCAATAAAACCCATTATTCTGAGGACAGTCGAGGCGGGAGGTCAAAGCCCGCTTTCACCGTCTCCTTGAAAACTGTACATAATGGCCTGGAAGAAGGCTCGGCATTTACCAACCCTTGTCTTTCTTCTAGTGGACCTGGCTTTGCTGCCCAGCACCTACACGGTGAATCACAATCCTATGTTAACCGAGTTCCAGAGGATTCAGTGCCTCTTTCTGACCGCTAAGGACACACACGGTACACAGACATACATTCAGGTTCAACATTCACACCCAGAAAATAAACTAGATACACAATATTCTTGGCAGGATTTCTAATCTAAAGAACTGAATATAATGTTTACTCTATAATATCCAATCAGTCAAACATATACTACGACATCTCATAGTTCATACCTACTGCCCTCAAATTTCCAATTTGTTTACTATAGCACTTTACTGACTTTAAAATTCTATGTAGGTTTCTGATTTCTGGAGGGCACTTTCACTGACTGATCCTAAAATCTCACTAATAATTCTGACTAAACCAGACAATCCTTATCTCCCACACTGAGTCATTTTCTAATTAGCTCTATTTTGCTGGCTAATGAGGAACTTCCAAAGCAACCCTGTTGTATGATATTTTGATCGAATTCTAACAATAAAGTTTGCTATCAGAGGGTAGAGCTAGCTACTAGCTGACCAAAATTAACCATAGAGGTTTTGGAGGACTGAGGACAGATAGACATAGTAGGGTGGGCTGAGAGAGGATCTTGGCCCTTTTGGATAGAGGAATGACAGAGATAGGAGGTCACTGGTCACTTCTCTGATCATTCAGGTTCTTACCCCAATATCTGACTTCCGAGTTTTTATTGATAAAGAATAATTAGATAAATGCAGCACAACCCGTTATGGGCAGCATCCAGACCAGGTTTCCTCAAACATGGAACCCTAGGTGGATGCTACTGAGTCCTCTCGGAAACTCCTCCAAAAACTTATTTCAAGGTTATTCTATGGTTTTACTATGCTACACTGGTTCCAAACTGAATGCCTTGTATAAGAAGACTTATTTCTCTTATATTTTTGGTTGTGAGCCTAGCCTTTAACGGCTGAGCCATCTCTCCAGCACGCCTTTAATCCCAGCACTCGGGAGGCAGAGCCAGGCGGATCTCTGTGAGTTCGAGGCCAGCCTGGGCTACCAAGTGAGTCCCAGGAAAGGCGCAAAGCTACACAGAGAAACCCTGTCTCGAAAAACCAAAAAAAAAAAAAAAAAGAAGACTTATTTCTCACCTAAAAATTCCTAAACAAGGTTCTAGAAAAACAGTCTTAAGGATATTAAGTATCAGAAAGGTAGTTAATTTTGCTTACCACTGAAGTATGACTGGGATTCATACAGCACTCAAAGTTATGTTTTAAACTCGCCTATGTGTTACTTTTTTTTTTTTTTTTTTAATCACATTACACTTTTGCTTGAAGTCTTCCTCTTCCCTCCCCAGCTCTCTCAGACCCTCATTCTGTAGCCCTGGCTAGCCTGGAACTTGCTGTGTAGACCAGGCTTGGCCTTGAATTCAAGACTGATTTGCCTCTGCCTTCCAAGTGCTAGGATTATAGGTGTACCTCATAATGCCCAGCTTTATTCTTCTCTTCAACAACCTCAAGTTATATTCTATTGTCCACAAATTCAGTATGATGAAGATCTGAACAGCCATTTGGTTCTTCCCAGTATACTCCTCCACACCTTGAGCAACGATACTCTCTATATACCCATCTTGCTTTTAATTAAGGCTTCCTCATAAAACTTAGGAGGAAAGAACAGACGAATCCAAGGCTGACATTGCAAAGAAAACCATTTCTGTGAAATTCAGGGAAGTCTGAGTTTTAGAAAAGGGGGGGCAAAAGACCATAATAGTAGCACTTTTGAAAGTGGAGGTGACACTGAGCAACCACCAAAAACACAGCACACATTCAGTTATGCTAGAGACATGTTCAATTCTTGATTTAAAATTGGACAATCTCTGAATTATCATGCATTTTTTCCTAGTCAGACAAGAAAGCAGCAATCATTATTTGGATGATTTATTTATAACTAGCTCTCTTGCAAGCATTCATGTTTTCAGGGGTTAAAAAATAAAATCACCGAAGTGTGTCATTGGAGGTAGGCTTTGAGGTTTAAAAAGTCCAAACCAGGCCCAGGCTTACTCTCTCTGCCTGTGAATCAGGATGTAGCTCTCAGCTACTGCTCCAGCACCAGGTCTGCATGCATGCCTCCATGTTTTCTGCCATGATGATAATGAACTAAGCCTCTGGAACTATAAACAAGCCCCCAATTAAATGCTTTCTTTTATAAGAATTGACTTGGTCATGGTGTCTCTTCATGACAATAGAACAGTGATTAAGACATCTTCCTAAAAAAAAAAAGACACCTTCCTAACATATTGGAACATTTCAAGAATGGTTAATTAACATATATATTATCTCTCACCTGATTCACCAATTATTAAAATTTTGTCATATTTTTTTTTAAAAAAAAATAAAATCACCGATCAAAGTTACCTACATTGCCTTTATATCAAATATCCACATAGGCAAATCTATAGAGAGAAAAGCGATCGATTTTTGAGGACAGGAGAGAAGGGACAGGGCCTGACTGCTGAGAGTTTCTCTCAGAGACAGGAACACACAGGGAAACTGGGAAAGGGAGTAAGCACAGTGCCTCACAACTTCGCTCTCAGCTCCTCAGGAGGCTGAGGTAGGGGACTGAGCAAACCCAAGAATTGGAGACCAGTTGGGGTGACAGTGGGAAGATCCTGCCCCCCAAAAAGTTTTAAAACAAGCACACACAGCAACTGTAGCAATGGTTGCATAATTCTGTGAACATACAAAAAACTTCAACTATAAATTTTAAATGGGCAGATTTATGACATAAGTTATAAAGCTATTTAAGACTATCACTATAGCTTTTTCTGTATTTTATTTTACATAAAATGGCTAAAAGAAGTGGCCATAGACTAGACATACTAATATAGAAAAGATCTGTATTTGTTTTTCTAAAAGTGAAAGAAATTACTGGAAAGTTTCTCAGCTGCCCAATATTTCATGGTATAGCCTCAACTAAATATTTATTTTTTCAATTAAATATTTACCTTCCTTCAACAACAAAAGCTTTAATTCTAATGTAAATGAACTCCTGTATTAATATGCCCCCAAACAAAAGCTTTTAAAAATGCAAAATGCAACTAGAATCAACTAATTGAACCAAGCACAAGACAAAGGTCTACTGTGCTAAAGGTCATTTTTCTAAGCCCCAAATTATTAAGAAAAAAATCAGTTCTTGCCAGACTAGGTAAAAATTTACAGGTATTCCAGCTAGTCAGTTTGACAGATGTTGGCAACAGTTTCAGAGTGCATATTATAGAGCTGTTACTTGTGTTTCATAATTTAAAAAAAGACCAGTATCTTCTGGACTGGTGAGATTTGAACTGCATACTGCAGAAAGTAGCTGTCTCATAGTTTACCTAGGTGTGTCTCACACAATTTTTTTAAAGTAATTTTTACAAGTATACTTGAATATATATAATATATAATATTTTAATAATAAAATATATAATATTTTACAAGTATACTTGAATGCCTGAAAAAAAATACTAGTGAGCATAAAAATTAGAGATTGACTCATTTTCTCCAACAATTAGAGATCTAAATGGCACAGAGCGATTTCATCTGTAAAGTTTTCTAAGAATGCTTGATAGGTACAATCTCAATTGGCCTCATTTGTTAACTGATTCAAATTTACCAGCTCTGAAGAACAACTACAGATTTTAAAATGTAGTTAATTCCTAGTTTGCTAATTTTTAATGCTTGCATAACGATTCAGATTCGGCTGACCCAGAAAACAACAGTTGACTTGAGCCAATTCACCCCCGCTTTTTTTTTTTTTTTTTTTTTTTTTCTGAAAACAAGCCCCTCAACTGAACATCTTCAGCATTTGCTAAAAACCTTGTATATTTGAGTTGAAAGAAGGAAGAAATGTAACTTATGTAACATTTAAGGCAAGAAAGTGTCTTCAACAAATGAAATACAAGGGGCTTCTAAATCTTTCCCTATGAAATGTCTCCTCTAGGACAGAGCGCCAATAGCAGCTGCTCTGAAAAGACTTCTGAGTAGATATGTCTTCCAAAACAAATACCACAGTCACTGAACCTATATACTGCCACACATATTTTCTATGTAGGATAGGGGTACCGGGAAAGGAAGGAAGAATAAAAACTTAAGATGAAAATTATATCCACCTACCGCCTATATCTTAAGTCTCACTTCTAACGGCATGGCCCAAGAGGAACGTCAAGTCCCTATCATTTTCCTTGCCTCAGGAAACAGATCCACCAGTCTCATGCCCACAGAAGCCTGTATTTCCCTCGGTAGCACTCACTGCCAGAGCAATCTCTCCCTTTGTATTTCAGATTCATCAAGGATGGGAGCATGGCTTTGGTCAGGACTTAGCGCAGGCTAACACCTATAGGATGCTTGTGTACAGAAAATGAATGGCAGCGACCATCTTGACCTGCCCAGTGATTCAGTGATTCTCCTCTACACAAGATATTCTCATGGAAGCTGCCCTGCCAACAGTGTCTTAACCAATTCCACCTTGCTTAGTCTAGAGCATGCACAGTTCATTCTGTTTCACCACCACAGAAACAACCATACATCATGAATATAAACTACTGAGCAGGGCAGGGCACTGCACTGCACCTGTGAAACGGGGGAGGAGAGTTAGTGGTAATCTAGAGACCAGCCTGGGCAACCTGGTGAGATAGATCCCTCTCTGAGGAAAACAGCAAACTAGAGTTATAGATGGGTTCATTACAAATTACAAGGCAATTCAGACATGACGAGGACTAACTTAGGAGAGCAGGCGCCACTCTCTCTGCCATGGCCTTGGAGTTATACTAGAGGAGCGCTTTTTTCCCACTGCCCACAGCCAGCACAGGGCCGCTCTCCAGCGGTCCCGTGACTGACTAGAAGCTGAAGGACCCACAGTAGCAGGAAGCATCTTTACAGACAGATGAAAGGTCTGAACTCACATGGGGTAAACTGTGGGCTGACCACATAACAGAAGTAGCCCCTTCCAAGACCTGCCCCATGACATCTCAAGTCTTCCCGATCTCAGTGGGAACTGTCTACTATAGTCCAAGCTGGGACAACCACTCCCCACCACACCCCTCTGAAGCATGACAAGCTACAAAGATGTGTTTCTAAAGCCTGACAAATTTTGAGATTTTGCAGAGAAAATACAAAGCTATGCTTTCCTTATCTTTCACTATGGAATTCCATTAACAAAGGAAGGCAAATCATATCCTATAGATGTAAAAACAAATTTGGTTCAATCTTCTATCAAGCATACTGAAGGAAGCAGCACTAAGAATTTAGGCATTCGAAGTTGGTAATCAATTGTTATTCTTTGAAAGAGAACAGACAGTTCTTGAATAACATATTCACTAAAATAATTAAGATACATATAGCATGAATGATTTTCTCCATCTCTACTTCAGTCATATCATAGATGAATGCAAAATACCAGTCTAAATTTAAACTGAATTACACATGACCTATGCTTTCTCTTGGTCTGACATATTTCTGGCTCACATCCAATTCTTTTGCTGTGTAATCAGAAACCAGAAGAGACTGAAAAGATTTAACAGGCACACACTAAGGATCTATTTCCAATGAGTGAAGACAGGCCTCAGTTTTCAAGGACTTTCTTTTGTACTGTACCCCTACCTTAGGGGTGTGTGTGTGTGTGTGTGTGTGTGTGTGTGTGTGTGTGTGTGTGTAGAGCTCTTCTTGGTTAAAAGTTCTAAAGGAAGCTAATATGACACAATGATGTGCTTTTCAAGTGTGTTATACACAGCCATCTTAGATTCGAACTCAAGAGTAATACTCTTTGGGTACAACAGAACTGAAGTCATATCCTTCATATACAAAGACTTTGACACATCACTGCTGCCAACAGACTTTGAACAGCAGCAATAAAAATGCAATGACCCACATTTAGAGTTACTTTCAAAAGCCCCAGAACACATCTGGCTTTAAAGCTTTATCTCAATTTCCTCGTTTGTTAGGACATAACTAATAATGCTAACTATCTGATAGGAACATTGAGAAGCTTTGAAGAGATAATTGAAAATATCTCCTAACAGTACCTGTCATATAAATGCTTGTTGTTACTAGTTATTGTTAAGGTCAGAAAAATAAGATGCAAATAAAGATTAAATTCATGACTGATCTCATTAGCATCATAGTCAATAAATGAATTGAAGTCACTAATTACAAGAAATTACCCACTTAAAAATCTAATAATGGAATTTTTCTAAATCCTAGAAGTAGTTGAATATTTTGATCAACTATAAAGTTTAGCTTAGGTCTATATGAATAGACTATATGTTAGCAATCTGGTTCAAATTAAACCTTTTGGTAACTCTTCTCTAATGAATGCACTGTCAAATTCCTGTGACTAGATAATTCCTCTGTGATTACTAGGTTAACTATGACATGATAATATTTGCAATGTCAGCTACTCTGAAAAGAAATGTGTGATCACAAATGTCCTATTAACGACCAAAGCCCAACGGTAAGAAGTTGGACAGAAGCTGTAAAGTCTACCATCAGGAAACCTAACCTCCACACCAACATAAGAAATTGTCCTGCTTCAGATGCATGTAACCTTTACACTTAAACATCTCTGTTCACAAACAGTCAGAATGTCTGCTACCAGAAAGCTCATAAGCACTCTACCTCCTCCTCCTCCTCCGGCAGGAACATATATGTCAGGCAGACTTGATTATTCCTTACCCAATAGCTCAATGCCCACTAGCCATACAGCATTGCAGTAGGCCCTGGGAATAAATGATTGTATTTCCCCTTTCAGAATCAAGCATAACTAAGACACACATACCTAGAAAAAAATACATAATTTAAAAGCCATAGAAATAATGCAGGTGTGCTATTAAAAATAAGCTTTAGCCGGGCGTTGGTGGCGCACGCCTTTAATCCCAGCACTCGGGAGGCAGAGCAGGCGGATCTCTGTGAGTTCGAGGCCAGCCTGGGCTACCAAGTGAGCTCCAGGAAAGGCGCAAAGCTACACAGAGAAACCCTGTCTCGAAAAACCAAAAAAAAAAAGAAAAAAAAATGAGTTTTGATTTTAAAAAGAGAGGGTGGCTGGAGCAAATTAGTATGAGGAAGACCCTAGAGAGAGAAGTAACAGACGCACTCCAGAGACAAGGGTCCAGTTTGATGGAAACATTATGCCTGGGATCTAATCACAGAAGGAGCAAGAGGGAATTCCTAAAGAATGTGAAGAAAGAAACAATACGAATAACAGTACTGGGGGAAGAATTCTGTATTTGTAGAATGGGTTGGTGGTGGTCCAGGATTAATGGGAGAGAGACCAGGAACAGTGCTGGTACTGGGCTGGGCTGAGGCAGTAGGGACAACCCAGACCAGACACACAGCCGTGATGTCCATCACAAAGATGAGTTTTAAAACAGGTAGAACTGAATGTGCAGAATAATGCCGTTTATCTCTTCTTGTTTCTAACCATGAAACTGAACTCCTCTTTAAAAGACCAACTCAACTTTCCCCTACTTATTGATTATCCTCACCTTTGCCTTATTACTCCTGTTCTTTATCACCAATTCCATCACCTATTATTGCCTAATCACCAACTCCAAACCCAGGCACGACCTTTTCCAACTCCAAAAAGCCAAGTACAATTTTCACACTTACCTTTCTTCTACTTGACTTTTATCCTGTGCATATGAAAACTCTATATACCAACAGTCTTTACAACACATTCTCAATTTTCTACTCACACTCAACCAATATTCCCCTAATTATTTTAATATTCCATAACTTAGCCTGGTGTGATGGTGCACACCTTTAATCCCAGCATTTGGGAGGCAAAAGCAGCTGTATCTCTTTTGAGTTTGAGGCCAAACTGGTCTACATATTGAGTTCCAGGACAGATAGGGCTGTTACAGAGAAATCTTGTCTTGAAAAAACAAAAAAAGAAAAAAAAAAAAAACAAGATTCCATAATAGCTACCATTTATTTGGTACTTTCTTTATGACAGAAAATGTCAAGCACCCCACCACCCCCATTTTGAGACAAGGTCTTGCTATGTAGTCTTAGCAGGCATTGAGCTTCCGTATATGAAACTCACAGAAATCACACCAAGTGTTGGTGTGCGCTACCATGCCCAATGCAAGTCTGTATATAATTATTTCACCAACTCTTTAAGACAACCTTCTAAGAGACAGCTCCATTTGACAGATAAAGAAAACTGAGACTTACAATCAAGTAAATTAGCCAAGAACAGCCACTGTATGTGGGAAGGAGCAAGCTGCAGCTGTTGAGGGCTGATTTGCCCTACTTCTTCTACCTCGTGGATCCTTTTGTGAGGCTCTGCTGGGTCTACTCAGAAACAGTCCTCCAGGTTCTTCACTCAGGCCCTCAACCACTCAAGATACTAACTCTACTCAGTCTCAACAGTAGTGGGGAGGACATTTTTGGTTTTAACTTCTAAAGCCTGGAAATGAAAAAATAAGCATCACCACATATCCTTTTTGAAGGGATTCTTGCAGAGGAAGACAACTATGTACACTTACTCATTTTAACACCAGAAAACCACAATTCAGAAATGCTAACCTTCAGCTTTTAAAGTTCTGATTCCAGGAATTCCCTTTTAAAAGAGAGAATCCATCCACTCAGGGCCATTTTCAGACTATTTTAAATCTATCGATACAATTCTGCAATGTCACTTAGGTTCACCAAGTCCATATGTAGCTATCCACTGGTACTTAACAAGGGAGTGGTTACAGGATTCCACATGTCCCTCATTTAAAAAGGTGTAGTATTGCAAAGGGAACACTCCTCCACTGTTGGTGGGAATGTAAACTTGTACAACCACTGTGGAAATCAGTATGGCGTTTTCTCAGAAAATTGGGACTCGATCTACCTCAAGACCCAGCCACACCACTCTTGAGTATATACCCAAGGAATATTCAATCATACCACAAAGATACATGCTCAACTATGTTCATAGCAGCATTATTCATAATAGTCAGAACCTGGAAACAACCTAGATACTCATCAACTGAAGGATGGATTAAGAAAATGTGGTACATATACACAATGGAGTACTTCTCAGCAGAGAAAAACAATGACAGCATAAAATTTGCAGACAAATGGATGGAACCAGAAAATATCATCCTGAGTGAGGTAAACCAAACCCAGAAGGACAAACATAGTATGTACTCACTCATAAGTGGATACTAGATATAAAGCAAAGAACAATCAGACTGCAACCCACAGATCCAGGGAGGCTACATAGCAGGGGGGACCCTAGGATGACTGTGGCTTATAATAAGTTTTGGTTTTACTCAATTACTGGGCAAGCCTCAGAAAAATAAATTTAAAAAAATTCTGAAGCCATGGCTGCTTATGAAATTATATAACAACCTTCCAGGAATGTGTATGTATGTATGTATGTATGTGTGTGTATATATATATATATTCCAAATAATGAGTTTTTTCTTCATCTTCTTAAAAAAAAGGTGTTGTATCTGCATGTAACCTATACCCACCCTCCTGTATACATCAAGTCACCCTTAGGTCACGTAATACCAAACACAATGAAAATGCTATGTAAATTAAATATATATTGTTTAGAGAATAATTACAAGAAAGTTTATGAATGTTTAGAAACATATCCAATTTAAAAATACTTATTCAAGGTTGCTGAAACCAAGAGGTAAAGAGCTATCTGTCAAGAGCTGATAACATCATGTATTTTAGATAGCTTGACACAAACAAATGGTCAATAAAGTACAGGGTTGCTGTTGCTGCTGTTGGAGACAGGGTTTCTCTGTGTAGCCTCGGCTGTCCTGGAATCTGTTCTGTAAATGTGCCTGCCTCTGCCTCCCTAGTGCTGGGACTAAAGTTGCGCGGCACCCCCCACCACTGCCAGGGAAGTATAGCTGTCATTATTTACTTTCTTCTGTTTATCCAGAAGAACTTTAGTTTCATGATTTTCAAATCACGATCTGCCACAAATTCAGATCCTAAATATTAATACTATATACACTTGAATCAATGGGTTGCAAATAAAAACATTAAGAATTAAGCCGGGCGATGGTGGTGCACGCCTTTAATCCCAGCACTCGGGAGGCAGAGCCAGGCGGATCTCTGTGAGTTCGAGGCCAGCCTGGGCTACCAAGTGAGCTCCAGGAAAGGCGCAAAGCTACGCAGAGAAGCCCTGTCTCGAAAAAAAAAACAACAACAAAAAACATTAAGAATTATAAACTCAGCCGGGCGTGGTGGCCCATGTCTTTAATACCAGCCAGCACTCAGGAGGCAGAGGCAGCGGATCTCGTGAGCTCGAAGTCAACCTGGTCTCCAAAGCCAGTTCCAGGACAGCCAGAGTTGTTATACAGAGAAACCCTGTCTCAAAAAAAACAAAAACAAAACAAAGCCAAAAATTATGAAAACTCAAGTTCCCTCTTCATCATCACTCCCAGAACTTAAAACATCTCCATTAAAAGCATAGTATTGATCTCTGTGAGTTCAAGGCCAGCCTGGTTTATAGAACAAGTTCCAGGACAGCCAAGGCTACAAACCCTGGTAGGGGGAGGGAGGAGCAGATGAAAGGTCCAGTATCTAAAGTCCAATTTATTCATTTTTATTTTATGTATGTGAATGCTTTGCCTGTATGTGTGTCTGCATACCACAGCTAATGGAGGCCAGAAGGCATCAGATTCCCTGGAAATGGTAATGGTTATGAGCTGCCATGTTGGTGCTAAGAATCAAATCTCAGTTCTTTGCTATAAGAACAGTAAATGTTCTTAACCAGACACATCTGTCTAGCCCCAGAGTCCAATTTATCAATGTATATAAATCTGCACTTCTCAGTTTCTTATAAAGAGCTCATCACACTCCATACTTTATCTAGCTCTTCCTACCTGCCTTGGAGGGACAAAAGCTCAATAGTGTATGTAGTATTATTGACAGGTAATATAAAGGTTAAAAATCACTAAAATAGATATATTCTGGAAATTCATAATGAAGTATAAAATTGTTACTGTGTGCCAGGTGTGGTGGCGCGTGCCTGTATTCCCAGCACTGGAAGACAAGAGTCGGGTGGATCTCTGTGAGTTCCAGGCCAGCCTGGTCTACATAGTGAGTTCTAGGCCAGCCAAAGCTATGTAGTGAGACACTGTCCCCCACCCCCATCTCAAAAACCAAACAATACATTTTTTAAAGTGTAACTTATATTGGAGTACATTAAACTTAGAAATCTTGAAGGAAGAAAGACTGTAATCACCCTTTCTTTTGCTATATATTAATCCAAGCTTCTTCTACAAGAATGGCTAAATAACATGCCAGAAAATAAATACATCCTGCTAAAAACAGCAACATAATACATGAGGCAACTGAATTTTTAAATATTTTGTTATCTAAAGACAGGACAAATGTGACAACTCATACGGAAGAAATATTTTCCTAATTACCTCATATTGCCTGTTTTCCCTTCCCCAAGGTCCATCCCTATATGTATGTCACAAGGCCGAGATTTTTTTATCTTTTTGTGTTAACTCATAACAAAATTCTGCTTGAGCTGTTTTTTGTTTAAGACTGTCTTCTGATTTGATTAAGGATGGAAAGTATTCAAAGTTATTACTCAGACAACAGGTGATCATCTGAAGGGAACATCAAATATAGTATCAGAATTACTTTTGCATCAGTATAGACTAAGCTTAGGACAATCCAGTCTTTAAAATTTAAAAAATTTTTAAGTTTAAAATTATAAAGTAAGTAATTTTGGTTAGACCACAATCAGCAATACATTCTATTGATCATACAGTAAACAATCCGGTATGGTCTGAAAAAAATTAAAAAGATGAAGGCATTTAGTAACCACTTAACAATATTTACTAGGTGACAAACACGGCTGTTATACATTTGGGGGGGGGAGGTGGTAATCAGGTAAATTTCCAAACAAAAGTTTAATATGGCACAATCAACAACACTCAGCTTGAACCAACAACAAAAGACACAGACACACAGACACACACACACACACACACACAGACACACACCTATAATATATTCTTATAATGCCCATCATATCCAACTACTAAGGGTCCCAGCTTTTTCAAACACTGCTGTCTCCGGCACATGCTGTCTCCATAGGACATAGGATGTTCCTCCTCCTCTCTCTCCCAAGAGTTTTTCTAGGCTTCTCAATGGCAAAAGACCAGTGAAGGCCACCACAGGAAGCTTCCCTAAAGTATAACCACAAACTTCACGTTCTCTTAAATAGAATAGAGCCCAGAAAGAAAAATAAACTTCAGAATGCTGAAATATCTAAGTGGCTGGCACATATCAGGCAGGTATTCATTAAAGGTATGTGTAACAGCCACATGATATCAAGAGAACAAAAAAATTCAATAAATGGACATGTGATGATATAATCTACCCCTCAGCTTCCCTGACTCAGAACCCGAGACTCCAAAGGTTGGAGGACTCGTCCATGGACACAGATATTTTGGAGCACAGCCATCCCTCCATGATTCTGGCAGAGCAGCGTTCCTTTCAACAGGTTATACTATAATTATGGTTCATCACTTCAGTCCTTCTTACTGAAATATAGTTATCCAATCCATGTGAAAATATAGAGATACAAGCCCTGCAAGAAGCAACTTGATCCTTCCTGTAGCCAATTATACTACTTCTCATACACACATTAAAGTAACTAATGTGGAATGTTATCTGTCTTAATAACTTTATACCACCATCATAATTACTTCCCAGATGTGTTTAGTATTAAATAAAAAACATTTGAAGCAACCTGCACATGTAGTTCATTATAACTGCAATGCCTTACTGCTGTAAGCTTCCGGGTCAAAGGCAGTCATTCCAACATAGCTGAATGTTAATCAGATATATACAAGGTAGACAACTGAGAAGAACCTGGGCAGACGGTCTAACTCTTGCACCATGAGAGAGGCCCTGAGCTAGATCTATGCCCAACAATGCAAAACAAAACAAACACAAAAACCCCAGAAAAGAACTAGGACACTGGGAAGGTGATGGGATTTTTGTGCTTCAAACTATTAACTAGTAAAGCAGACATTAAACCAATAAAGGCAGTATCTAAGACTTGGAAATAGAGGGTGAAGCCTCTCACTATCTTCCTTGTCTCAAGTTTCCTCATCTCCAACGACAGAAATGATCTTTGGAAAAGGCCCAGAATATAGAAAAGAACAAAAGTGTGAAAACGAAGTATTCTGTCTGGTTAAAGGGAGGTGAGGACCAACCACTACTTGACTATGGAGTGAACGCTCTGGAACCCTAAGGCCCAGAAGAGAACCGTTTAAATTCTATGAGGGCTTCTCACCCATCAAGGAAGTGGTCCTGTTTATAATCTGAAAGCTGGGGTCTGAAAAGATTATGTTTTTTTTCTTCTCATAAATGTTGAAAATTACTAATTTCCATAACGTCAAAATCATTTATTCTTCTCAAACAATGCCCTTCTCCTATACTCTAACCACGTTTAAAAATACATCAGGCCCATTATTCCAACTAGCAGGAAACTTGGGGTGGGGGTGGCACTGTAGGTTGCTCAGACTCTGACCTTCGTGGGTTCCTAAGTACCATGTGGTGCTTGAGAAAAGAGAAAAACAACTTCGGACGGTGAAATTTGCAAAACAGCTAAAACTCCAGTTGGCAGGAGGCTCTCTCCTCAGCCAGCTGTCTTTCAAGAAAAAGGATCCGAGTGTATTTACAACCTACAAGCAGAAGGGAGCCGCGCCTCAACTAAACTCGAACATATAAAGAACTTTCCTCCGATATACACGGCCAAAAATGATGCAAAAACCTGTAGTTGACTTCAACGGCTTTGCTCAAAGCCGGAATAATGAATGAACTGGAGGCACCACTGCCGAGTTAGGGGGCCTCACTTTCAGCCCGGCGGCAGAGTTTCCAAATCGTGGGGACTCCCGAGCTGGTCAGCTCCAAGGGGCGGCCTCGCTTCGGGCTCCCCGAAAGTTCCGGGGCCGCTAAGGGGCCCGCCCCGCCCGGCCGCCCGCCCGAGGGTCGCGCCCCCTCCCCGCCGCCGCGCACAGCCTGCCCCCGCCCCCGCCGCGCGTTAACCCCCTCGCCGCCCGCCGCGGGCTCCGGGAGGAGGCCGCCCAGGGGGAGGAGTTGTCGCGTCTCCTCCCGGGAGCGCCCGGGCAAACGCCCGGCTTGTTTACAGGCCCCAGGCCTGGCCGCCGCCGCCGCCGCCGCCGCGCAGGCCCGCCCGCCCTCGCCCTCGCCCGAGCGACGCGCTTACCCGGAGCAGCCGCGGGCGGGCGGGTCCCTTGGTCGACCTGGGCGGCGACAGCGGCGGCGACGACGGCAGCCGGGCACGGGGTCCCTCAGCGGCGGCAGCGGCAGCGGCAGCAGCGGCGGCGGCCGGGCCCCGGGCAGAAGGAGGGGAGGAGCCGGGTTGGGTCCGGGCCCCCGGCTCTCGGAGCCCTCGCGGCTCAGATCATCCGGGCGTCGGAGCGGGAGGCAGAGAGCGGGGCCCGCGGGAGGCGGAGGAGGCGCCGAGGACTCATCGCTTGCCGCCCCACCTGCCTGGGCCCCCCTCCCCCCGCCCCAGCCACCCGATCCCTGAGCTGCGGACCCGGCCGGCGCGGAGGAGACCACGGCGTTCTGGCTCCCGCGCGCGCTCCCGCCCCTCGCGCCACCGCCGCCGCCGCCGCCTCTGGCGCGGCCCCGCGCGCGCACGCGCGCTCCCGGCGGCGCCGCCCCTCCCCGGCCCGGCCCCGCCCCGCGCCGCGCCGCCCGCTCCCTCCACCCCACCCTCACCCTCACCCCCACTCCCCCCCTCCCTTCGACCGGCAGCTGCGGCGCGGGCCCAAGCGGCTGGAGAGACCCGGATGTGGGAGGGCCGGAACTGCGGCGCGGGCGCGGGGGGGGAGGGGCCGCGGTGACGTCACTGCCCTGCGCTGCTCCTGGGCGGCTGGCGGTAGGGCGTCCGGCGCCTGGGGCTAGTCTCTCGGGGGAGCCTTGGCGTCCTGGGGCGGGAGCCAGGCGCCCGGCCGGCCGGCCTTCGCGGTGGGGCGCTCAGGTCCCCTCCAGACCCGGCCACACCGCCTTTTACACCTGCCTACAGACCCCGATTTCCTGGCGCAGTCGCGGTTAGGGCCCGGCGTGGGGGCGGGGGGGGGGAGTCAGCCCTCCTCGGCGACCCCAGGAGCCCCACACGGGTGCCGCGGCCACACCACGTGTGTGTGCGCGCGCGCGCGTGTGTGTGTAACCAGTTCACGCCTTGGGACATGTGCCTAGAGCTGCTGGCAGGCTGTCCCTGCGTCGCTCCAGGGATTCCGAATTGTATTTATGTGCATCACGTTAACGGGGGTCACGTGGTTGCGTCTCAACGGGCACTTCCCAAGACCTCCAATGAGGTTCAAGGAACCCAGGGTTTTTCAAAATCCGGAGGGCAATCCGAGACGGGACAGCTGCTTCCGTCAGGAGCTAAGAGATGAGCTAAAGGTGGTTGAAACTGCACGTGCAGGCGGCCGAGATCCAGTTTAGCTAGCTAGACCACAGAGAACCCGACCCACGCTGCTTGCAGACGCCGGGGGATAGAATGACAAACCCTAGGCAGCCAATGAATCAGAGCTGGAAAGCAGTACATCACCAGTATGAGTTCCTATTGGCTGGGGTGCCTTCCCAGCTTCTCAGTCACCGGTTTAACCCTTACACCGAATTCGCAGGAACAGAAGTTTAAGAGAGATTCTCTTAATAATACAAAGAAAAACAAAACGTTTCGTTGAAATAAGCTAGTACTTTAAAAATAACACTAAAACTATTAGCCAAATTCAGCTCTGGCCAGTAAGAAGATGAATTTCATTAAGGCCTTCCCTTTTTCTCCTGGGTGCTTACTGTAGCAATTTGTACTCTGTTACTTTGTGTCTCCTAAAATTACTACCTTTCCTTGACTGTTAAATAAAATGCAAACTGCTTTTTGCTGTCTGTCATTCAAAGAAGCTATTCCTTTACTTTGGAAGTTGTGAAAGCCATTTCCAATATTTTCAGCATGACTTTTGGGAAAAGATTCTGTTTCCTTCACTTTTACACCTGACACCTAATGGCAACGACTGTCAGTTCCTGACAGACCACATCTTCATTGAACCTCCAAATTGCTCGATATCTTGGGAGTAAGGTGAAAATGTAACATTTCCAGGTATTTAAAGTAAAAATAAAATTCGCTATGCATTTCTTAATTCTCTATACAAGTGCTTAAGATAAACGAAATTAGATGAGAAGTCTTTTAATGAAATGCTGCCTTGTTGGAATGATTATATATTATCACATACAATATATATTTAAATTAATATATTTGTTTAGGTTTTCTTGTTAAGTGGTGATGCTGAGCATTGAAAACAGGGTCCTTTGCTCGTTAGTCAAGTACTCAACCACGAACTCTGTCCTCAGCCCTGGTTAGGGTTTATTTGGTGGGGGTAGGTTTTTATGTATGTGTGCCTATGTTTGTTTTGTTTTTGAGACAGGGTCTCTATGTAGCTCTAGCTGGTCTAGAATTCTCTATGTAGATCAGGCTAGCCGCAAACACACAGTGACCCTCCCGATTCTGCCTCTGGATATTCCGAGAGTGTTCCACCACACCTGGCTAAATTCTTAGTACTTTTAATACTTCAACAAGTTAGGGCATGACGAGCCTGCTAGTGGGTTCGTTAACATTCTGAGATACAAAAGTCATGTGAGAGCCACCATCTAGTGCCGTGTGTGTGTGTGTGTGTGTGTGTGTGTGTGTGTGTGTGTGTTTTCAGGACAGTCTCGGATATTTCAGGCTGACCTTGAACCCTATGAAACTGAGGATGACTTTTAACGCATCCTCTGGCTTCCACCTCCCTACTCCTAGGTGCACCACCACACCTGTCTAGAGTGCTCTTAAGCAATAAATTTTCATGTTGAAAGAAAAGCTGAGTCATCTGTGTACTCTATAGAGAACTGGGAGGGTTTTGTCAGGCTTCGTTAAGGTTTACGTTCCTGAAGCCTCACTGTTCTGTCTCTATAAGAAAGCCTGGGTAACAGAAGAGGTAGAAAAGTTCAAAATGTAATCATAAGGAGATTTCTCAGGAATCTTCCCAATGTGTCACAGACAGCCAGTCAGCTGTGCCTACCAAGTCTCATTTTGGACACAATTTGTAGGGATATTTTCGAATGAATGAGGAAACTTGTGAGCTATAAAGCTAACATTTAAAAACTTCAAATAAGACATTAATATCTAAAATGTTGATTATGATATTCCCTTATCTTATTAAATGTCTTTGTTGTTTGAAGCAAGGTCTCTATAGTCTTGGCTGCCTGGAACTCACTGTATAGAAGTGGCTGGCCTTGAACTCACAGAGATCCACCTGCCTCAGCCTCCTCAGTGCTGGGATTAAAGACGTGTGCCACCACACCCGGCTCAATTATTAAATCTTCTACGAAGGAAGGAGAAGTATATATAGGAGGGAAGAACCTTTGGAAATAAGAGGGTTAAATGTTTTTCAGCTTTGAATTCTATGGCTTTACTTCATCTTCCAACATGTTCAAAGTCTCCACAATAAGTTTTGGTGAAATACCAGTTTGATCGTTTTTACATATATAAAACTATCATATTGCACACAAGAGAATCTGATTTTTATATTTTAGTTAACAAAGAGAAAGGAAGTTGAAAGGTCAGTTTCAGAGTGCTCCAGTAGCTTAGGAATTGAGAGACTTGGGGCAAGCACTAGGGCTACAATAGGAAAGCTAACGCCTAATACTGAAATGAACTACTACTATACAATTAAAGCCTAGCACACTCAATATTCTCCCATTAAAGATGAACTATTAGCATACAAACAAACCCTAGTTAACACTCAGCACTCTCTCCCTTTCCTCTGCAATCCTGATTTTAAAAGAAGAAAAAGTATGGGGGGCGGGTGGACTACAGTCCTTCTTCCATAACTATTGTGCTTGCACCCAGAGACTCAGCCCTGAGAGGGCCTCACCTGGACCTCTCACAGTGCTTCTCCGGCATGGAAGTGACCCCCACCACCACCACCGAAGGACGCCTGAGGGGCCCCCTCCCCCAGCCAGGCAGCCATTCATCCACCACAAGCTGAGGACTCCCCAAGAGTTAGGAAACCAAGCGAGCCAGAGGTCCAGCTCTCCCTTCCTCTGCCGCTCGCCTGCCCGATTCACTACCTGGTGCGTGCCTGTCTCTCTCCCAAAGCCTCTTCTTGTGTCCTCTGGCGAGTCTTCTTCTGGTCTCTCTTCGCCCTTTCTTCTGCACTCTTCTTATCTCATTCCCCTTTCTGGCTCTCATTTTTCTCTTCCTTGATTTGACTAGCTTAATCCAAAATGCGGCTTCTGTTAGCCATTTTCTACCGAACTTGGACAAATGAGCAGATAGCACTAAACTAATTTCATTCAGGGGTGGGGTGCCCCACCCCATGCCCTCCCTCCCTCTCCCCCCCTCACCATATCATGTTAATGAAAAACAGCTGTTTACGGGACTGTGCAGGAATGAGAAGGGTTAGAGAATCCTGCCCTATGTGACATCACCACTGGGGTGGGGGAGGGGCAGGGTAGGCCTCCCAGGGTAGGGCAGAGGGGAGCCAGCCGCCTTTTGCTGTTTCGGTGTCTCCTCTTGGTCCCTGAGAAAAATGTGGACAACTCTAAGCACTGCTGGCCGAGCGCTAGTGAAGGGCCGCTTCCCTCAAGCCCCAGCATGTGGCTATGGCCTCACACTGGCTCTTAGCAGATAAACACTTCTGTCTGACAGATAGATAGCCATTGTAGGCCAGGCACTGGGCTGGACGTGGTGGTAGATGACATGGATGGAAAAGGATCCCTGGCCCCACAGAACCGGCCTTAGAATGAGGGACGTTCACAAAGAAGTGAATAAATAAAATTAGGTGGCCTGGGGGCGGTGGCACATGCTTTTAATCCCAGCACTGGGGGGCAGAGCCAAGTGGGTCTCTGTGAGTTCAAGGCCAGCCTGGGCTACAGAGTGAGATCCAAGACAGGCACCAAAACTACAACTGTGTCTCAAATTCCCTGTCTCAAATAAAATAAAAAATAAAATTAGGCGCCATGAAGGTGGTAAATGGGGCAGTGGAGGAGGTGACTTGAGCCCGGATGTTTAGAATAAGAGGTTAGCTTGATAAAGAATTGGGGGACATTTTTCAGGCAGAGGTAACTCTGTACACATGGTGTATGAGGGTGTGCATCCACATGCCTGTGTGGAAGCCAGAGGTTGACATCCAGTGTCTTCCTCTGTCCACTTTATTTACTTACTTGTTTTGAGACAAGGTCTCTCCCTGAACCTGGAGTTTGCCATTTCCCTTAGACTGAACGGCCATCAAGACTCCATCTCCCCTACACTAGGGTTACAGAGATAGACACCACCACACCTGGCTTTTTACATGCATGCCTGGGGTCTGACATCAGCTCCTCACACTTTCATAGCAAGCGCTTTACAGACTGACCCCGGGGGAACTATTTTTAATTAGTAAATACTAACAAATTTTAAGGGGACTCCTCAAAAACAATTCACCTTGGCATTTCTATTCCTGACATTGTGGGAGAGCCTGAACTAAACCACATCCTTGAAAGTAAAATGGCAACAGTTTTGCATTTTAACAATGACAGCTTGGTTGGAAACTAGTAATGAAATAAATGGCCGTCACAATAAAGCCTTTTATCCGTACAATCACAGAGACCTGTCAACAAACCCTGTGTGGGGACAGGCCAAGGACTATGGCAGCCTCCTTTACAGAAGAGAAAGCCAAGCTCCAGAGAGGCAGCAATTACTCAGAATTGTCACAGAAAGCAAGGACTGGTCCCCTGGACTTTTTCCAGATAATGGTCACCACTAGCCTTTACATGACAGTAATACAGGCTTCAGAGAGGGCTGATATCACTGTCGGACAGCTAACGTGCACGCACAGTTAACGTCTCGAAGTTTTGAGAGCTGTTGCTAAATATAGCCATGATTAAAAATAACTGATGTCCGGCATGGTGGCACACACCTTTGATGCCAGCACGAGGGAGGCAGAGCAGGTGGATCTCTGTGAGGCCAGACTGGCCTACAGAGTGAGTTTCAGGACAGCCAGGGCTGTGGCACAGAGAAACCCTGTCTCAAAAAACCAAAATAAATAAGTAAATAAATAAGCAAGTAAATAAATAAATAATAGGGCTCAGAAAGATGGCTCAGCAGTTAAGAGCTCTGACTGCTCTTCCAGAGGACCCGGGGTTCAATTCCCAGCACCTACATGGCAGCTCACAATTGTCTGTAACTCCAGACCCAGGGGATCTGACACCTTCACACCAAATGCACATAAAGTTAAATAAATTATTTTTTTTAAGAAATCATTTATAAATAAATAAATAAAAATAGAAATTATCTATTAATGTAGTCAGGTCCATTTAAATAAAGATTGCACATGATTAAAATGAATCACCTCCACTTTGCTTTTAGTATTTTTCGTGTGACCTATGTTTCTGAGGTAATTTCTGCATATTGTGTCCGAGCAGGGGAAATTCAGAGCTGTAATTTTGGTGACTTGAGATTGGCTCTAAAGGGAGAACTAGTGTCCTGGAAAGTAGCAAACACGACAGATAAAGGCTTGCCGGTGCCTTTTTGCCTCATCTTCAGAAAGGGACCGAGAAAATGTTTCCTGCAGATTAAGCTAGGCATGTCATATCTGTGGCTTTTACATGATGCTTTAGAAAAACATCCAGTTCGACCACAAAGTCCCTCATATCAGTAACAGATTAGCCAACAGGCCTGTCAGGACCACATTGGAGGGCCACTTGTTAAGCATGGGCCAGCACATCCCTGGATCTGCAGCCGCTGTACCATGTGGGACCCATTACTGACTCTTCAAACTCAAATAAAATGTTTAAATTAACATCAGTTTCTTCCTCCACAAAATGCTTCCTCCCAGGTTAGAAAGGGATCAGGTACTTTGGAAAACGTGTTTGACATTGTTGGCTGCACCCTCCAGGGACATCTTCCTCCCCGGTGGCAGCTCTTTCTCTCCCCAGAGCTTGTATGTGGACATGTGCTCTTGTCCTCCCTTGTATCTTGGACCAGCGTCTTGTACCTCTTAGTGATGGGAAATGCTTTGGGAACTGTTAGGCCTCCGTCACTGTGTGAGTACTTCTGTAAACCTAAGCGCTGAAGTTCAGTCACTCCATGCCTTGATGCAATCTAGAGATGTGGAAAACAGGACACATTTGAGGTTACCACCAGAATATCCCAGTTTCATAGGAAACATTTTTTTTTTTATGTAGGTGAACACCAAAAAATAATTAATAAACTGGGTGGTGTTGGCCCAGCACATGGGAGGCAGAGGCAGGTGGATCTCTGAGTTCAAGGCCAGACTGGTTTACAGAGTGAGTTCCAGGACAGCCAGGGCTACACAGAGAAACTCTGTCTTGAAAAAAATCACCCCCAAAATTAATAAATAAAAAAATAAAAGTATATAAACCAGTAACATGATTGTTTGTCATCATTTTCAAGTACTATATACCGCTTATGATTGTATTGCTATGCTTTTTTTATACTGCTGACAGAACAGTGACTTTGTACCAGCCTCACCTCAAACAGGAGTCACGTGTGATGTAAGGGTTTCATCACAGCTGTAGCGTTGCTAGATTTGAATGTTTTAGCCCCCTTATGTATGGGACTTCCAGACAACACCAGACCTGTGGTCTGTCACTGAAGTATCGCTTTGTGACAAATACTATATACCAATCTACGTACCCGCAATGCCCGGGTATGTCTCGAGTGGACCAAATGTGTGACCAGGTATTGACCCCATAAGCCCTTGGAACATTAGAGTGAAGCTAAGCGGTTGATGTCCTGAGACATTCCCAATTTACCTACCAGCTACCTCGTCCAGATACGCTCCAGATCTGGTTGTGTCATGACATGAAACGCGTAGAAAGCACCGACTTGGGGTGTCAGTATGTGCTCAACTTCTGGCCATTAGGCTCTGAGAAATCTTGAGGCGATGAATCTGGAAAGCTCTCTAAAAAAAAAGAGTCACATGAAGAAAACACGCCATCTGCGGCCATGTTTTGTCTGTGCGTGAACCACAATAACACAGGGAAGGAGAATGTTAGCCCATCTGTGTGACTCACATGGCCAAACCATTCAGCCTCCCCTGCAACTGTCTTACTTCTGGAATTTTTATTCATGTAGGGATGAATTAATTAGTTATTAATTTTGAGATAGGCTTGCCAGGCACACCGTGTAGATCAGGTAGGCTGGCTCTGAACTCAGAGAGATCCGCCTGTCTCGCCTCTTGAGTGCTGGGATTAAAGGTGTGTGTATGCCACTATGCCTGGCTGGGGAGAGAGGGTGTTAAATGTTCCTTATTGATAAAACCCCACTTATTTTTTGTATTTGGTTATTGGCAACTATGAGAACCCAAGGACTCAGCAGGAACATCGGCTCGGTTGCGGCTAGTGGCAAGAGCTCATGGAGCTAGTCCGCACAACCAGCTCCTTTGCCTTTGGGAAAATGGACATAGTCCGGTGGCCGCCGATCTTATCTCCTAAATATCTGAAGAATTTTTGCTCACTTTAGCTCCACTTTTAATCTTTATCTCATTTCTCTCCTAAAAGTGGTTTGGTTTGGTTTTTTAATTGGCTGGTGAAATGGTAATTGCAAAGTCATTTAAAATTTAGGACAACTAAATGCAGAGATACTAGCATGCGCTTTCTCTTGAAGGACCCGGACCAAGGCTACTTTTCAATGGATGAGGTCTCAGAATCACTACATTTTGCAGAGTAGATCCAGAACTAATTCATGAGCATTACAAAGATAATTTCCTTTCAATATAGGAAAAGGAAAGAACTTGGCCTAGAATACAACATACTTCATACTAAGCTCTTTATGAGTGTGATCAAATTCAATTCTCATAACTTTGCCAAGAAAAAACTTTGTATGTGTGTGTGTGTGTATATATTAGATATATGTAATACATGGTATATATGTGTGTATACATACATACGCATACACATATATGGATGGATGGATAGATAGATAGATAGATAGAGATAGATAGATAGATAGATAGATAGATAGATAGATAGATAGATAGATAGATATTAGAAAGGAGGCAGTCAGGAGAAAGGACTCCTTTGCAAACACAGGGCAACATGATTTTCTAGTCCCAGTATTTGCTATTGCAAAGCTGGTTGGGCCTTCCTGGGATGGCTTGCTTTCTTTCTGTGACCCTTTTCAGATCATTATTTTGTAAACAACAACAAAACCACAGAGTCCCCGCCCCCCAATAAAACAATAACTCCTCAAACAGGATCACAAAAAGGAACAATCCTGACAATGGTATCTTCACCGACCACGTCTTGGGGAAGAGGAAGAGGTGCACACTCCACAGCAAAATCTCCCATGTTCCGGGTAAAATTGTCACTTCAGCTCTCTGGTCTCTATTCTTCTTTCTCCACCCAGGAGACTTCTCCCCTGTCTGTGCTAACATACCCCCTTTCCTTCCACACACTTATTCCAAATCTTACATAATAAGACAGAAACCAGCAGAAGCCCCATGTTTCCTCCATGTTCATGCTGAGTCTTAAAGTCTCCTGTCACTGGAGCAACCACAGCAGGGGCCACTGTAGAGAGCAGGAGCTAGTGGGGGAGTCGGGTGAGGGTCACAGAGTGAGAACTCAAGGGCTCAGGATGGGGCTCCTTTAGCTTGCTTGAGGCCAGGATCTGTTCCGGTAAACCAATCAAACCAAATTGAAAACCCAAGCACCCGGGTAGGGGCCAGACTGGGAACAGCAGTGTTAGTTACATCAGGCTGGGTGTAATGAAACATGGAATGGTAGGGATTTAAAACTATCATTCCAAGACCCTTTAAACATACTGGAGTCAAAAAGGCCATCTCTTGTCTCTCACTGTGGATTCAAGTTCAGAGGCCGTCTCTGCTCTGTCTAGGGTGTGGACAAGTTGTTTAATCTCTCTTGGGCCTGATGTCCTCATCTGGAACAAAGATTAACCCCTGGCCACAGATAAGATCCTGCATGTAATGCACCTACCACATTGTGCCTGATACAAGAGCAAGGAAATAGAATTATTTTAAGTGCATGTGTCAATGTGATGTTTTTAATAACAGCAATAGCATTCTAAAGAAGTGAAGACCCTTTATTATAAGTTTCACTGGAGTTGCTGGGTGTAGGATTAAATCATTCTTTCCAAGACTTTAAAAATATCTGGTCCTTCAGTTTTAAATAGCTGGTCCATGGAAGGTTCTATAGACTTCTACGCCCCCACCCCTGCACTACTGTCCCCTTTGTGCCCATTTTCTCCTTTGTACCATCTGTATCAAAGGTCACCACTTAGTTTTGAATCTCAACTCGAGATGGTATTTTTTTAGAAGATTCACAAGAAAGACCCAGTTCCCATTTCTGTTTTCAAGGTTGCAGCATTCTTAATTGTATGTCCAAGAACTTGAGTCACCACATGCTCTCCTCAGCTAACAGGTCCTTCCTAGGTCATGGCAGACACAGTTCTAGATGTTGCAGGTCATCCAGCAAAGCCAGGTGGTTTTCATGTTTACCTAGGTCAAGAGAAGTAAGCAAGGTCAATGCAAAAGGAGATCACACTGTAAATAAACAAGCCATGTAGGCCATGAGTGGGTGGGGTCAGTGAGGGAGAGAAGGACAGGTTACTTGACCTGGGTAGTCAGAGTGAGTCTGTCAGAAGAGGAGGCTGGCAGCTGAGCTGGCCTGAATGACAGAAGAAAGCTGTCAAGTGATGTTGGGATGGACGGTCCGACGAGGTCAAAGGCCCTAGAGTGAGAATGAATTTGGCATGTCCAGGAATGGGTGCCACTCTGGGGTGTCTGGAGCACACTGAGGGAGGGAGCATGTGGTGTATAGATAGAGCATAGAAACAATAAGAACTTTCCCACAGAAAACCGCTTGAGGGTTTTTGTTTGTTTGTTTGCTTGCTTGTTTGAGGATTGGTATCATCTGATTTCTGTTTCCACAGGAAATAGCTTTTTAGGAAAACAAAAGTAAAAGCAGAAAAAAAAAAATCCTTTCATGTCACTTCTGTTTCCCATGAAAGAGAAAGTGAAATTAGTTTCCCACCGGAAGTGCTTGCACTTTGGTGGTGAGTGTGTAGCCTTTTGAAAGCTCATGATTTCTATTTTCTGGAAACTATATTTGGATCCTTCTGCCAGTGACTCATCAAGTAACCTTTCTTAGGAAATTTAGCAAGGATGAGTATCTCCTAGAAAAGGCCGGGTTTAGTTTAGGGAAGGCAGAGGCACACTTGAGGAGTTCAATTTCATTTTCTCCAACAATCCCATTACTCAGACCTTTTTGTTCTCTCTCAACATAAGTCTGAGGACTGGAGAAAATAGTTTGCCCATTAATTTCTAACTCATGCTCTCCAGTGAGAGCATGTTAACTAAAATGTCCTCACACAGGGCAGGTGATTATATTAGGATATAGTCACAAGACCCTTTGGACAGTCAAGCTTTCACCCATAGGAAGCAAGTTGCCTTGGTGTGTGTTGGTGAAATAAATGGGTTAAAGCCCCAAACAGAACAAACCTTAAGTGAAGACCTCAGTAATGCCAGTGACGGGTGGTGTTTCAACCCCCACTTGGGATAGCTCCTTCTCAGGAACTGACGGGAGGAACAGCTTTGCTTCTTGTACCCTGTCTTCTTTCAACTGCCGGGGTTTCCTCATCTAATTTAATGACTGATGTTGCAAACCTACAAAGTAAGCCTAAAGCTGTTGTGGGATAATCTTTTCACACACTGTGAAGATGTGTCTTTTCCAAGGCACTTTTCTGATTGGTTTAATAAAGAGCTGAATGAGCAATAGCTAGTCAGGGAGAGGTTGGGTGGGACTTCCAGGCAGAGAGAAAACAGGAGATGAATGTAGAGGAAATAGGAGGTACAAGATGGAAGAGAGGTAAAAAGCCATGAGGTAAAACATAGACTTAAAAAAATAGATTAACTTAAGTTATAAGAGCTAGTGGTACAAGCCTAAGCTATAGGCTAAGCTTTCATAATTAATAAAAAGTCTCTGTCATTTTTTTTTTTTGTGAGCTGGCAACCCAAAGAAAAAATCCATTTACATAAAGCCAGGCACAGTGGCTTGTGCCTGTAATTCCAGTACTCAGGAGGCTGAGACAAGAGGGTTGGGTGAAAGTTCAAGGTCTGCCTGGGCTACACAGTGAGTTTGAGGTTAGCCAGAAGTTTGATAGAGAGCATCTGTTTCAAGAAGCAAAACAAAAGACCCTTCCCCCACCCACATTTTAAAAAGTAAATCAAGACTAGGTTTTTGGAAAAGGCCCATGATTAATTTTATGTTAATTTATATAGCTAGTCATTAAAATCCACCAAGAAATATTTAACAATAGAATCAGTACAGTATAGCTGTTACATAGAATCCTGGATTTAAACTCAGCCAGCACATCAGGTAATGTCACTAACAAGAACTTGCCACTAGAAAGACCCCTCAGTGAAACACCTACTATGTGTTAAACACCATTAAATAGGAGAGGAGATGTAAATAATATATTGCAGTGTTTTTCCTTATCAGACTCATGTCTCTTCACTGCTATTGCTGATTTTTTTTTTTTTTTGGTTCAAATCCTATCTTATGACAATTCCAAATTCTTGAATATTTAATGAAGTACATGCATCTGAACTTTAAAGAAACCACTTGTATAACGAACGCCTGGGAGGGCAGCACACGAACTGACCTTTGTCCAAGTAGGCAAGACACACAGAACTCTTTTGTGTTGTCAATCACAACAAAGCTTGGAGAGGCTGGAGGGAACAATGTGGGTACTTGAAACATGCCATGCCAAAAGAGAAGGCTTGGCTTGATATAGAACACCAGTGATTTATACAGTCTGGTGAGTCACGGATGTCATATCTGGATTATGTACCCATGAACACTGGTTGAGGGCAGCCAGACTATCCAGAGTGTCGTCACTAAAATCACCATCACATGACAGTGCCTCCTGAACTGGACAGCGAGAACCGAGACCCAAGCAACACACAGACAAGCAGTCAGTCTGGAATCTGACTGCTGCTTCCACTTAGAGTCTCAAGGGCGACGTTACAAAAGGAGGTGTTTAAAAGCCATGAGAGGTGTGGTGGCTCCATGGGCAAAGGGCAAAGGTGCTTGCTGACAAGTCTGGAGAACTGACTTTGATGCCTGGGATCCACATGATGGAAGGAGAAACCAATTCCCCTAAGCTGTTCTTTGAGATCCAGACACATGTGCATGTCCTCTGTGTCTCTGTCTCTGTCTCTCTCTCGTCATGATGTACTCCTTGCAATATTAGATCCTTTTGTCTATTTAATATAGATTTGAAGACTATAAAGTGGGCCCTCAATGAAATGTTCTAGATGACATAAGTCACGAACCCTCACTTCTGGAATTAGGTTAAACACCATGGACATAATGAAAATGTAGTATTAAGCTCTATTAAAATGGCAGTAGATGTAAACAATACCTACCCATTTATTAGAACTTAGAATCTTTAGTTATACACCATTCACTTAATTGTTCCAATATCCATTCAAAGCAGGTGCTGTTACCCATGCTTTATAGATGAGAAACAGAAGTCTGCTGGGAGCCGCAGAGATGTGAAGTAGGAATTCAGCTGACTATGACAAAGTTACACCTGGAAGAAGCCAAGGGACTTTCCAGAGGGTAAAGCCAGGGCTTAAGGAGTCTTGGTGATATGGGCTTTTGAATATTAGCCGTTTCCTGCGATGAATTTCTCATGTGCTATTGCAGCTTTTCCATTCCTAAGAACAGTGTGTTTGATCATTCATTGGGCACAATTTCCCCATTACTGTTGGAATATTTGGACAACCTTCTCCCAGCTGTGCCACAGCAGACACAGTCAAGACCCCTAATTTCAGGTCTTTCTGTAATTGTCATCATTCGCAACATCTGGCCAGGACCTTCTCCGGTTGAAAGTATCTTATCTGAGATTCTTCCCAGACTTTCTAAGAACATACTTAAGCATCCAAACTATCTGAGAAGACCTGGCAGATGTGCTAATTAAGCTTAACCTTCTTTCTTCCAAATGCTATCTCTGCTCTAGATTAATTAATTCAGCACTAAAGAGTTTTTACTTACCAGGTACATCAGTCTGTGACTCAGTTTGCCTAGCCACCCAGTGCACTCCCCTGCCCTGCCATAAAACTGCAGCAGTCAAGACAGCTTGGATAGATAAGAGGCCAAAGGAAAATAAGGCAGTTTTATTTTCACTGGTCGCTGATAGACTCCTCACACTTTACCTAACCACTTTTAAGAATGTAGCTTGAGCACATAAATTCCCTTTCTCAAATCTATTAACCCAATTTAGCCTCAGTTGATCCATTACCCATTAGTCACTTCCCTTTTGGGTTACAGATGATGGCTGACAATTACTGCTCTTTTGTGTGGATCTTACAGCCCCTCCTTTTGACCCGGAGGGAATTCAAGCCTGGAGACCTTGCCTTAGCCAGAGCATAGCTATTGTGTAGGTATAGAACTGTAAACCTCAGAGACTGGAGGGGAACTAGATTGGAGGACTAGAAGAGAGAACTGGAAGAATGAGACAGAAGATGAGGAAGAGCCAGGTGGGGGAAGAACAAGATGAGGAAGAACCAGATGAGAAAGGAGATGGAAAGAACTAGATGGATGAGAACCTAGACGGGGCAGAACTAGATGAAGGCATTAAGATAGCACTTAGACGGAACAGCAGAAAAAAAATGTAGAGAGAAATCAGGCAAGAAAGAAGCTAAATCAGAGAGCAGAACAGAAGCTGTGTAGAGAGAGAACTGATCCAGAAGAATAAAGTGAACGGACTAAAGAGTTTCATGTATGGGGTTTATTCGCTTATCCCTCAGATTAATTAATTCACCACTGGTAGCATCTCTTCTGGAACTCTGGGAAAAGGCTGTCAAGGCCTTATCAAGGACCAATAGTCTTTGTCAGAAACCACTTGGCCACTCTGGAAAGCAAGTGGGTAAATAAAAATGTAAAGTTTCTACAAATGTGAATTAAAAATGTTTGGTCAGTTCACCTTCACAGTCCCTTCAGGCTTGACCATTCAGCTCTAACAAGGAGGAACAACCCTGCTTTCATAACCATCTATTTCCCTGGTGCACTGGTTACCTTATTCCACAAGGCCTTCAGGAGACTCTGCCTTCCTTCTACCAGTAAATTCCTTGCTGTGAGTCCAAAATCTAACGTAGGGCTAGGCTTCTAACCCAAGTGGACCAGTTAGTAAGCCACAGCAATTTTTCAGTGATTACCAAAGAAAGCATTCGGAAGCTAACAGTGAGAGGAGAGGAGGCTATGACGTGACGTGACGGGACGGGACGCTTCTGAGGTATTCCTAAAGCCACAGAGTATTCAGGTAGTTGAGGCAAGAAAGTCCTGGTTTTGTCAGCCCTACTGTGTTGGTGCTTTCTCTCTGTTGATTTGTAAGAGTCACAGCGGGTGCACCGTTGGAGGATGGGCAATTTGTACGAAGAAGAGAATTTGTAGTGGAGGGAGCTATGTCTGGATGTCTGGAATCCTGGCTGGGAACCACCGGTTCACTGGTTTGGAAGCAAAGGCAGTTAGGCATGAGAAGGGACAAGCACTGAGATGCAGTTGTCAAAGGTTTTGAACGTCCCTAGGACATCAGAGTTGATGGTGTGAAGTCAGGTTCTCTGGGCGTGTGGGGGGTGGGGCATGGCGGGTGGACGATGCCCATGTTGAAGATTCTGCAAGGCTGATTGAACGATGAGAACTTCTTGATGCAGAGAATTGGAATGTTACATATCTAGAGGCAAACTCTCCTGGGCTGTATCCGCCCTTAGTAGCCATTTGGTTGCCTACTTCTGTGTCCGACCTAACACACGGTCAACTGTGAAGCAGAACGTTTGGAATAAATCATCTTTGCAGCGTAGTCGCTTCTACTAACCCGAAGCTAAGGATATTACCAGCAAACGTCTGAAATCCACAGCAGAATTTTCTCTACTTTCCTGTAAGTCACCTTGCTTTAATATACATAATAAATTATATATTACTTTATGTGTATTATGAATATTTTGCCTGTGTGTATGCCTGTGAACCAGGTCTGGGGAGGTCTGAGGAGGGTATCGGATTCCTGGAACTAGAGTTAAAGACAATTGTGAGCTGCCATGTAGGTGCTGGGAATTGAACTCAGGACCTCTGGAAGAACAGCAAGGGCTTTTAACCTCTGAGCCATCTCTCCAGCCCTGTAACCCACCTTTCTAATGTCCTCATTGATGTATTTGGTAAACGCTTTTCTCTCTCTTTTTATTCCTCCCTCTCTCCTCCCCTCCCTCCCTCTCTCCTCCCTCCCTCCTTCCCTTTTTTGTCTTTCCTTATTTGTGTTGGTATATATCTCTAGGGGTACATGTGTATGCAGAGGTCAGAGGTCAACATTGGGTGTCTTCTTCGGTTGCCTTCCTCCTTTTTTGAGATAAGAGCTTTCATTGAATCGTAGATTCAACTAGGCTGGCTGGCAATGAACCCTAGGGATCCTCCTGAGTGTCTCTCCAGTTTTGGAGAGTTACAGAAACATGCTGCCCTATCTTTTTTTTTTTTTTTTCCCTTTATAAACAAATAGGGTCTCACTATGTATCCCTGCCTGGCTTGGAACTCAATGTGTAGATCAAGTTGGCCTGGAGTTCAATATGGAGAGCAGGTTGGTCTGGAACTCAGAGATCTGCTTGTTTTCCCTCTGCCTCTTGAGTGCTGGGACTAAAATCGTGGCCACCATCCCTGGCTCCCATCCCACCTTTTTATGTAGGCACAGAGGATTTGAACTCAGGTCCTCATGCTTGTACTGCAAGCTCGCTGCTGACCTAACCACCTCCCCTTGACTTAGGGCTTTCTTTTGTTCTGTGACTGTGAAAGTTCAGGTAACTGCTTCTGCAATGGAGTGCACTATTCCGGATACATTTCCTGGGCCATTTGGCTCAGAATAAGCTACCTCTAAATCACTGTGAGTCAACTGGGGTGCCAGTGTGGGCCCTGATGATGACCTGCTCTGTTGGAGGAGTTTCCGAGACTAGTGACTGGTGCGAAGCCATTCACGCTGCCTTTCCAGGTGAACGTTGGTGAGTTCTTTATAGGACCCGGACCTCCCTTTGGTTTCAACTGAAGGTTCATTGGTTTACTCATGTTTTTATGAGTGAGAGTTGGGGCTTAGTACTGATATTTTAATGTAGGCTTAAGCATAAGGGTTAAGAGGTGCTCTGAAGAAAGTGAGACATGGGGGTGGATTCCTTTAAAAAAAAAAAAGTCACCCATTTGTTTATTCCTAGCTGATTGTTTAAGATCCTTGTGTTTGTTTTCAGAGGATTTGATCAATAGCATTTGACCTTCCCTCCCACCACCCCTTTGATATCTAGGCCTTGTCCTCTTCTGTTGATTGGAGATAAAAGTTAGAGAGTCTGAGTACCTGTCATAAAGACACCCAAAACAAGAGACACTTGTTCCTTCCACCCTAACAGGTTAGAGATATCAGGAGGTCTACTCAAGATGGGCAGTGGCCTCAAGACAATGTATTTCATCCTTGGATTGGGTGAGTCAGGAAGATACACATAAGGGACAATCCCTCAGGTACCCACAGAGGTACAGGATAGACCTAGATGCAGTTGGGGAGAACCGATCTCGGGGTAAGACCCAAGAGAACGTTCCCCAAACAGCACATGCTCTGATCCAAAACACAAATCCTTGAAGCTGGCATAGAATGTTGAAATTTTCAGGAAAAAGAAAAAAGGAAACAACCAACAAAACCCTCCTAAAATGGGAAGCTGAAACTGAGAGAAAGCAAGCTTTGGAGAAATCCCTCCTTGGGTACTCAGGCGATTTTACATAGTAAAGTTACAATAACTCAACCTCTAAGTCTTAAAAATGAGGAAAACCCAATATTCTCAAGCAAGCTCCCCCCCCCCCCTGCCGCCGCCGCCGCCGCTGCCCCCCTCCAACACATTAGAAGTTCTAGGCAACAGAACCAAAGATCCAAATTGGGCAGACTACTTTAACTGGAAGTTTTAAACTCCCCAAAATAGAAATTGAATGAAAAAGTGAAATAAAAGGAGGAGGATATGATTACCCCTAAGTATGGAGAAGATTTTTATCATAGACATAAAGGAGAAAGCAGGCAGAGGGAAGAGGCCAGGATGAACATGGCTGCCAGACTAAACTGGACCATGGAAAGAGGACGGTGGCCAGAGAGGAACCGCTGACCCAGAGAGGTGGCCCAGGCCAAAAGCCCAAGAGATTGGCGACGCCAAAATGGCTGGATTATACAGGAATCAGGCTGGGGGAAGGGAAGCGGAAGTTTCCTGGGGGTGAGAGGTTTAGGGTAGGGACCGGATGAGAAGTGCTGGGAAGAGCCACAGGTACTGAGAGATGCTGGGAGAGCTGGGAAGGCTGGCAGCATCCGTTTAGATATGGTAATAGGAACCTGAGTCAACTGTTTGTCCCGGGTTTCTGTGACCCAACAGAAAAGATGCCATTACAAAGTACAAAGATTCGTAAGAGTTTGGAACCTATCAAAAAAAAAAAAAAACCCAAAAAAACAAAAACAAAAACTCAACATAGGCTATTAATTAAAACCTTTAGAGGCTATATCACAACTAAAGGTGAGCACTGGGGAGTCTGAATTTTCTCAAATCCGATCCTCGTCTGTCATCTGACTTTACCACTTCCTCCCTTCCTGTCCACTCTTTCTACTCTCTTCTCTAGTAATCCACACGTGGAGACAAATTCTGCATCAGAGGAAAACATTTATACAGTCCGTGAAAATAAAGCCTAGAGGAAAAAGTGATTCCGATACCATCTGTATTCCCTGACAAAAAACTAGGCTAAAAAAATGTGATTATGAGATTTCCTGAGTCATCAGGATCTGCTAGGATCTGCTAAAGAATTTCCCGGCACACTATTGACTTACAAAACAGGGTTTTCTCACTTCTATAAGATATTTCCATTTGTAATGACTTCTCTAAGCTCTTAAAACAGGAACTCCTATTTGACCTTTCACTGAGTCCTTCTTAGACCTCAAAGATATAGAAACACAAATGTCCTACTGTGAGCGACATTGTTTTTTTTTTATCAAAGGTAGCCAGCCTGCCAAGCATGTGTGTTTCCCTTCTCCTTGCAACATTAGCCAATCACATCAGATTGTGAAGGTTAGCTTCCTTTAGGGGAATGAGGTGCAGCCACCATCTACTTTAAGGACAAAAGAAGGAAGCCATAGTGCCCTGTAATACGAATGTTAAATTGGTCTTTTCATAAAAATTCCAGAGCCAGATACTGGGGTAAATGCTGAAAGATCAGAGAGACAAAGGAACAAGGCGCTGCCACGTCTCACCTCACCTACTCCACAAATCCTCTGACTGGAAGCCTCCGAGTCCTCAGCCGAAAGCTCTCCAGCTGAAAAAGCCTTCAGCTGAAAAGCCTCTCTAGTTCCTGTCTCCTCACGCCTTATATACCTTTCTCTGCCCAGCCATACTACTTCGTAGTGCTGGGGTTAAAGGAGTGTGCCACCACTGCCTGGCTCTGTTTCTCCCCTAGACTGAGTCAATCTCATGTAGTCCAGGGCCAGGCTCTCATTAGCTTTGAACTCACAGGGATCCAGATGGATCTCTGCCTCCCAAGTGCTAGGATTAAAGGTGTGTGCCACCACTGCCTGGCCTCTGGGTTTAGTCTAGTGGCTTGTTCTGTCCTCTGATCTTCAGTTAAAGTGTGTTATTAGGGTACACAATATATCACCACATTGCTCCCCACCCCCAGTCTTCTTGCTAATCTGATTTGGGTTCTGGTACACACTTTTTATAATAAGAATTGCCACGCCAAGCTGCTTTCCCTTTGTTTGGGTATTATTTTATTTTAGGCAACATCGAGGTTACTCTTTGTGTGACTCTAACACTACCTTGCTTTGTACTTTGGTTTGACACAGCTGTGCTGTGTGTTCACCCTCCCTCTCTTTTTCTCTCCCTCCATCTCTCTCTCCCTCTGTTAGTAAATATAATAAATTACATCTCGAGCCTTATGTATCTTTACCCTTGGTCCCCTACTGCCCTCCCCCATGCCCCTGGTGTTGATCTCCCAATCCCAGTCAGTGCACCCTCTGCTTCCTCATTATAGGACTTTATTACCTTATGTTCCTCCTTCCTTAAGATCTCTTTTTCTCCCCTCACAATCCCTTTTCTAGTTTCACAGTCTACAAAGTCATATAAATACAGATATGTATATATATATATAAATGTATATATATATAAATGTATATATATAATACGTACATTCATATATAGAAACTCCACATTTGAGAGAAAGCATGTTGCATTTGTCTTTTTCAGTCTGGCTTATTTAGTTTTTAACATAACGAATTCCACTTTCCTGCAAATGTCATATTTCATCTTTCTTTGTGACCTCAAACTCACTACGTAGCTGAGGCTGACCCTTGATCTTCTGATCTTCCCACTTCCCCTTCCAAGTGCTGGCATTATAAATACGTGCCGCCATGCCTGGTTCATGTGGTGATAGGAATAAAGCCCATTGCTCAGTGCATGTTAGGCAAGTGCTCTGCCAACCGAGCCACATCTTCAACTCTTACCAGTTTTAATATCAACAGCAGAATAGGAATCCTTGTTTACAGAGCATTATTTCTACCTGGGGCATTCTGACTAAATTACAAATTAATTATGAAACTATTTTAATAGACAAATGTCTAAATTTGCTCATAAAATTTGGCCTATTGTATAGAATTTTCATTGTGCCTACAACCTTCAATCCTTCTGATCAATGGTAAAATAGACAGATGGCAACAAAAAAATCAGTAATTAAAATTGATGAAGGCCTTTGACCTCCTTAGCCAGGCTCTCATTAGCTCTTCCAGATCTAAGATCTGTCTCAGTGAGAAAACATCAGTTTTCCCCTTATAAAAATAATCCCTGAGCAGACAAGCTGCCTATGCTAAAGGGAAATATTACCTGCTATTATTACAGGGGATCTTTAAGTGGTAAGTGAGAGTTCAGAGTTAATTTGAGTCTCTCTCTTTTTTTCCATTTTATTCGTTTGTGTGTGCATATTTCTCAGTGAAATGAGCCTTCAAAGTATTCCATAGCACAGTTAGAATCAACCCATGGAATGCTGGTGGGTTTATAATCACAGCATTGGGGAGGCTGAAGCAGGAAGATGCCAGGGGCTCTATCATCAGCCTGCCTAGCCAGCTATTTGTCAAGTACCAGGTTCCAGTGAGAGACCTGTGCTGATTTTCAAATGGTTGCAAATTCAGGTCTGTGTTCTGATACAGCATACATCTACCCACTGAACTCTGTCTCCAGCCTAAGGCTGACTATTTTTTATCCAGTGTATACAAAAGCAATCTCAAATAAGAACTGCGTTCAGTGTGTGTGTGTGTGTGTGTGTGTGTGTGTGTGTGTGTGTGTGTGTGTGTGCTGTCAAAGCTGACCAAATACGAGGACCAAAGGATACATCTCTAACAGTATAGATTTGGGACTAAGAATTTTAGGACACAATCAACTAAAAGTCACCATCATCATTATCATCATCATCATCATCATCATCAAAAGACATACATTAAAAACAAATGTTCACACATGGGCATATAATTTGAGTTTTATTTAAAAAAGAAGCAATTCTTAACATGAGACTCTATTTTAAGGGGCTGTGTTTCTCAATTAAATGAGTCTTCCTGGTGTCCCATAGGACAGTTAGGATTAAAAACTACTGAACTGCTACAGTCAGTGTTGTGGCTATTACATGTTTGATGCCTCCTTTACACTACAACAATTTAGTCATTACACTATTCCACAGCCAAAAAAATCTACAGGTTTTTCCACACTGCCGGAAGAGGAGTCCATGGGGTATGGTTCTTGCTTCTGGTCATAATGAAAAGAAGCTCACAGTGTCCAGAATTTCTACATCCTGCAAACCAAACAGGGGGATGTCCTTTCAGCAGGAACCCACTTTATCGGGACTAACTTTGATTTCTAGAAGGAATCATCTACAAAAGACAGTGATGGCATCTACATCATAAATCCGAAGAAGACTGGGAGAAGCTGCTGCTGATAGCTCTAGCCATTGTTGCCATGGAGAATCCTGCTGATGTCATTGATGTCTCCTCCAAGAACAGTGGCCAGTGAACAGCGATGACCTTTGCTGCTGCCACCGAGACACTCTGATTGCTGGCTGCTGCATTAACTCGCTCCGAGCATCCTACAGGGAGCTGAGTCTTCTGGTGGTGACTGAGCCCGGGGCTGAACACCAGTCCCTCACAAAGGCTTCTTTTTTTTGGGGGGGGGTGTTTCGAGACAGGGTTTCTCTGTGTAGCTTAGCGCCTTTCCTGGAACTCACTTGGTAGCCCAGGCTGGCCTCGAACTCACAAAGATCCGCCTGGCTCTGCCTCCTGAATGCTGGGATTAAAGGCGTGCACCACCACCTCCCAGCTCACAAAGGCTTCTTATTTCAACCTGTGTACCATCACTCAGTGTAACATAGATTCTCCTGTGGCATTGTGCACATCACCGTCCCATGCAACAACCTGGCAGCTCACTGGCTGGCTGGGTCTGATGTGGATGCTGGCCTAGGGAGTTCTGAACACATGTGACGCCATCTCCTGTGAGCATCCATGGGATGTCCTGACTGATCTCTACTTCTACAGAGATCCTGAAGCAATCCAGAAGGAAGAGCAAGCCCGGATGAACAGGCTGTGACCAAGAAATGGACAGCACTAGCTCCTGAGTTCACTGATGCTCACTCAGCCTGAGGTGACAGATGGGTCTGAAAGTGTGCAGGTGCCTCTGTGCCCAGCCACCAGTCACCTACCAGAGACCAGAGTGCCCAACTAGCCACCGAGGGCGGTCATCAGCTCCTCTTGCTCAAGGTACTGAATGAATTGGAACAACCACAGAGTGGTCACAAGCAAAATGGAAAACCAAAGGCGGAGGTCGAGGAGGGAGGCAGGGAGGAAAAAGAAACAGCTTCTAAAAGGGAAAAAAAAGTTGTCTGAACATGGTAGTGCACACCTTTCAACCCAGCACTCAGGAGACAGAAGCAGGAGAATGGACCTCTGTGAGCTCCAGGCCACCCTGCGAAAACTTAACTAACACTACTTTTGTAAGGATTCTGTCATTAATTATGTCATCAGCCTGCGACGGTGTCCCAGCCACAAGCAGCGTGCTGTTTAACCAACACTACTCATGTTTTACAAGGGAGAAGTAGATAGGTAATATTGTAAAAAGATTCACAGTCCATTCCCATTTTTTTTTCTTCCTGATTATAAAGAAAAACAAGATTTGACTCTGGCTACAAAACCTTTGAAATCTTGATCTGTCATGTCTGGCTTCTTGTCTTTACCCTGCCATCAAAAATATATAGTACAGGGGCAGGGATGATGTGATGCTTTGAAAAAATGGCCCCCAAAGGGAGTGGTACTATTAGGAGGTGTGGCCTTGTTGGAGTAGGTTTGGCCTTGTTGGAGGAAGTGAGTCACTGTGGAGGCAGGCTTTGAGATTTCCTATGCCCAGTATCTTAGTCGACTTCCTGTTGCCTGCAAGATGTAGGACACTCAACTACCTCTCCAGCACCATGTCTGCCTGCTTGCCACCACGCTCCCAGCTGTTGTATCGGGTATGGGTTCACTCATTCTAAGGATGAGTTTTCAGCCTTTCCAGCTGCAGGGACATCAGTCTCTGGTGGACTGACTCACTGCTACTTTACAAAGGGTCTTTTTATTGTTACACAGTTCACACCGTTAGCAGGCCACTTTCCCCGTGTATACCAAAATCTCTTTCCTAAGCCCCCCCCCAAGAAACAGTGCCAATGCAAAATTTCAGTGAAGAGACATCTTACCTGCCAGTCCTCCCCAAACCAAGTTTTGCATGGGCTTTGAACCTTGAGGAAACTCTCAGATAAGATTTACATACTTCAAATGGAGGGTACCAGAAACAAAAGGTAGCAGTCACAAAAGGCAGGTCAAAGCTAGGAGCTAACACTCTGGGAATCAAACCAGCTGCAGAACTCCCCTAATACCCCCCCCCCCCCCCCCGCCGCCCCAGATGATAATGGACTGAACCTCTGAAAGTGTAAGCGAGCCACCTCAATTCAATGTTTGCTCTATAAGAGTTACTGTGGTCATGGAACAGCCATAGGAACTCTAAGAAAGATAATTTTATTGAAAAGACATTTTAAAAACATATTGTTGGCCGGGCGGTGGTGGCGCACGCCTTTAATCCCAGCACTCGGGAGGCAGAGCCAGGCGGATCTCTGTGAGTTCGAGGCCAGCCTGGGCTACCAAGTGAGTTCCAGGAAAAGGCGCAAAGCTACACAGAGAAACCCTGTCTCGAAAAACAAACAAACAAACAAAAAAAACAAAAAAAAACATATTGTTATCCATTTTATTTTCTTATGTAAATACCCATTTACTTCCCAAAATCTGGAGTAATATCAAGATAACAAGACAAAATTACTTGTGACAAATAATGGAATAATTTGGACATTAAAGACTGATATTTTCTAAAATTAAAACTAGCCACATATGGTTATGCCTATAAAATCAAAGGGACCTGGAAAAAGCTAAAATTAAAAAAATTCAAATATGAAAAACATAAGATAAAATATTTCATAGAATATAAATGACTGCAGATACAGGGAAAAAACCCATATAACCTTCTCCTTCTCCTTCCTCCTTCTTTTTTCTTTTCAAGACATGGTTTCTCTTTGTAACAGTCTTGACTGTCTTAGAATTAGCTTTGTAGACCAGGCTGGCCTCGAACTCACAGAGATCCGCCTGCCTCTGCCTCCTGAGTGCTGGGATTAGAGGTGTGCGCCACCACCGCCCGACTAGTGATTTATTTAAAGCATTGCTTGTATTGCCTATTTGCCAAGCATGGGTCATTGCCCTTAACAATCTGCTTAAGGCCACGTATGTTTCTGTAAAATCTCATTTGCTTGCCCACTTGTGGGTTTAGAGTATAAAATGAGAATACAACTGGACCCAGTATCAACGCCTCTTAGGGGTTATCTTGGCTTTGGTCCACCAGTGACATCTGCTCTCTTCTACTCTTGCTGTTGGTGTCCAGAAAGATTCCATAACAGCTGTAGAGGGCCAGAGTTCCGTTCACACCTCCCACATGGTGCCTCTCAACCACCTACCTATAACTCCAGTTCCAGGAACTCTGATGTCCTCTTTTGACCTCTGCAGGCACCCAACATATAGTGCACAAATATACATGCAGGGCAAAACACTCGGACACATAAAATAAAGTTTTAAAATCTTTTTTTAAAAAAAGGAGAAGGATATAGGAACAGGCAAGGACTTTTTGAAAAGACTCCAATAGCACAGTGACAAATGCAGTTGTATGGCCTTAAAAAGCTTTCCTAGCAATGCAGTCGTGGCAAACACCTTTAATCTCAGCACTCGGGAGGCACAGGCATCTCTGAATCCGAGGCCAGTCTATAGAGTTAGTTCCAGGAGAGCCAGAGATACACAGAGAAACCTTGTCTCAACATCCCCGCCTCCCCTCCCCCCCCAAAAAAAAGAGATTTGAGAGAGAGGAGGCGTGTGTGCATCTGTCCAATTCTCCTGGGTCCGCCTCCCACCTTGCAGCTGGAGGGCTGGAATTACAGATGCAGGCAAGCATGTCTGGCTTTTTACATGATATTGGGGGAAAGCAAAGTCCGCTCAGGCTGCCAGGCTTGGGAAGCAAGTGCTCCTGAACCCACTGAGCCTGGCTCCAGAAGACCCTCAGCAGCTTGAAGAGACGGTCCGTGAAATAGGAGAAAATCTTCACCAATTCCACATCCCACAGGGGACAAATACCTAAAATGTAAGAGAATTACAGAAACTAAACTCTCCGTGACTCATGCAATCACTTAATGAACCGACAAATTGAACCATCAGTTCTCCAAGCAGGAAAAGCAACTGTCCAACAAGTATATGAAGTGTCCAATATCCATCTCAGAGAAGTACAAGTTGAGTCTAGTTTGAAGGGCCTTGAGAGGTGGCTCAAAGGGTAAGAGCACTTGTAACTTTTACACAGGATCCAGGTTCAGTTCCCAGCACCCATATCTGTTGGTTCACAACCATCCCTAAGTCCAGTTCCAAGGAATCTGGTGTTCCTTTGGACCACCATAGACACCAAGTGTGTATCTGACACACAAATACATATGCAGAAAAAACACACATACAATAAAATAAACAAATCTAATTTTAAAAAATTTTAAATAAAGATTTAAAAGAATTGGTGCTATATAAAGGATGCTCTCTGGCCACAAAGGGATAATATTAAATGCCAACAATGAAAGGAATATAGGAAACTCTCAGATCTGTGAAAATTAAACATGTACTTAGAGTTAAAAGTTTGAGTAATAAATCAAAAGAGAAATTAGAAAGTGCCTTTGGGTTTTTTGGAAAGAAACAAACAAAAAATTCCATAGTATATCATAGCCATACATTATCATGCTTGTTTTAGGCAGGGTCTCATGTGGATCAGGCTTGGCTGCCTTCAGACTTCCTGTGTAGCTGAGAATGAACTTTTGATTCTCCTTTCTCCACCCCATGAGTGCTGGAATTATAAATGCCTACTGTTGTTTGTTTGTTGGGACAAGATCTCAGTATGTATTCTAGACTGGCCTGAAACTCATGGACCTCTTCTTCAGTCTTCCAAGGTTTGGGATTGCTGGCATGTGTTACCAGGCCTAGCTCTCAAATCTTATGTATTAGTAGAATTTGGAGAGAAAATTATAGATATCAAGTGATTATTTTAAAAAAGAAAAATCTTCAGCCAGTAGCCCTAGAAAGCTAAATAATGAGGTAATCAAGTCCAGAAGAAGCAGAGAGAATATAATAAAAAAAATAGAGAGAAATAGGAATAAATGAAATAAGAACATAAGAGAAAAATTAAAAACCAAAAGTTAGTTATTGAAAATATTAATATGCCGGACAGTGGTGGTACAGGATCTCTGAGTTTGAGGCCAGCCTGGTCTACAGAGTGAGCTTCAGAACAGCCAGGGCTACACAGAGAAACCCTGTCTCGAAAAACCCAGGAAAAAAAAAAAAGTAAATAAAAGATTATAGTCACAATCATTTAGAATTTCTTGTAGGGATGTTACAAATCATCTTGAAATTAGCTAATCTAGTATACCATTGTTAATGGGGTAGAGGACCTAAATAAATCATGTTATTTTATTTTTAAGACAGAGTTGTATGTAACCCTGACTGTTCTGGAATTAGCTATGTAGACCAGGCTGGCTTGGAACTCACAGAGATCTATCTGCCCACCTCTGCCTCTTTAGTGCTGGGATTAAAGGCACAAGCCACCATGTCTGGCCATGTTATCATGATTGTAGGTACACACTAAAAGCATCTGGCAAAGTCCCCATGCTTTTTGTGATACAAGCACTAACAAATTAGGGACAAAGGGGAATTTCTTACACCTGCCAAAGGGTATCTTCAAAACTCTCACAACTGCCACGATTATTTGAACTTCACCTACTGAATTCTACTGGGCAGGATGGCACCTGCAATCCTAACACTTGGGAGGCTGAGGTAGGAAGCTCATGGTCAGGAGACACCCCCCTCCAACAACAATCTGAACATTTGTCCTTATACCCACAGAGAAGTGTAGTCCTCACCCATCATCATCAAGGAAACATCTCTTTGCCACAGACAGAGACCATCGCAGAAAACCACAACCAATCAAGCCGCAGAGCTGTGGAGCTCACGTTTACAGATCACTGCTGCTCCCGAGGCTCAGCGAACATTGTGAAAGACGGGCCAGAAAGACTGTAAGAGGTCAGAGAGTCTGCTGTGAGACTGTGTCTACACCCACAAATTCTCACCAACACGCCTGCCTAAATACGCGCTGAACAAGGACAGCACCAGTAGTCATGCCAAAGTGGACAAGGGAAAGCCCACCAGGCCTCAGCCCTCCGCAAGGAACTACAGACAACCAAGAACTGCTGTGAGTGGGAGAAACAGTCTTCTCTAGGGAAGAGCACACCAGCTGGTTATCCATCACCAAGTAATCAGCTCTGAAAACACACACACAAGTAACATTATACACACTGAGTATGGTATACTTAGGAATCTATATCTATATCTATATCTCTATATATGAATCAATTTTTTTTAAAAAAAGGTCATAAATTTGAAAGAGAGCAAGGACGGGATGGGGTGGGGTGTATGACAAGGTTTGGAAGGAGGAAAGGGAAGGGGAAATGATGTAACTATATTTTATAATCTTAAAAATAAATAAGGAAAAAAACAAACCAAACCAAACAAACAAGTATTATAACACAGAACAACACACACACACATACACACACACACACTCACCAGAAGCCTGAATCCTTTTCCCCTAGGGTTCAGAATAAGATAAGACTATCAATCCTTTCCACTTCTAGACACCATACTAGAGCTTTTAGTCAAGGCAAATATGAAAGGAAAAGAAACAAAAGCATCCAGACTGATAGATGTGAGGTACCAGGAAGAGGGAAGGTCACAGGGGGCAGGAGGTTGAAGATGACAAGGATTTGAGGTCAGATGAGATATACTTTATTTAATTCTTCAGTTTGAGCTATAGCCACGGGGACAGGCTGCTGCAGGCAAGCACTCACGCACAGGGCACACACAGGCCCACCTGGGCCGCACACAGGCAGGAACAGGCACAGACACAGATTGGCACGCAGGCCACATGGATGCAGGCACACAGATCCACAGGCAGAAATACACGGGTAAATTGGTCAAAGCAGGAGAAAAGGACTTAGGCCTCTGAGCTCACAGCCACATTAATACTGAGCCCACACAGAAGTGGCATTCTGCCAGGAATAGTTACAGAACAGATTACATCACTATTGTCTTTCGGGATTCCCAGGCATCCAGTGTCAGCCATTTTGAGTTGACTCATAGGTCTGAGGATGTCTGGCGTCAGCCATGTTCTGCTCAACTCCTACTAGATAGTCATACCAATATACAAATTGGCTCTTATGGTCCTCTGTTTCCAACAGAAATGAAGAAGTAAAACTTAATTCAAAGTAGACACACACACACACACACACACACACACACACACACACACACAAAACAACCAGAACTAGTCAATGAGTTCATGACAGCCAGAGAATAGAAGACCAACACACAAAAGTCAATTGTGTCTATCCACCAGCAATGGGTAATACAGAAAGTGAATGATAAAACACCTCACAGTACCGCTCTTTCCCAACATCACAATTATCACAGGTTTGTCTGGCCCCAAGGTTCAAGCTCCTCAAGCTCCAGAAATAGTCAAAAGAACAGCAGACCTGTTTCTACCTGGAAATAGGGTAGCTGTGAGCAGTAAACACAAGATGTTCCCCAAATCGTTTTGGTCCTCTAGGCTTAATTTTCTCCTCAGGAAAGTGAGCCTAAGAAGGATACATGGGCAAGTCCAAGAGCCCCATCAGCTAAGGCAGAGATGTGCCCAGGTGAGAAGGATGGTGTGTTTGTGTTCCTCAGGGGCTGAAGAATTTGAGTCCTCATCTTCTCTGTGTGTCTCTCCTTCAGTTCATCACTGATCTTCCACAGTTCAAAACCTCCAGCTGTAGGTAGAAAAATGAACTCCAGGCTACTTAAACAGACCAACAGAAACTACATTTCCCAAGATAAAAAGGTTATGGAGACAGCTTTACGTTTGGGTAGCCGTGAGCCAATTCATCACATGGGTTATCGGAGCGCTTCAGAAACCCACCAGTCTTCCTCTTGCCTCTGCTGGTTGAAGAGGATATGGATTCACAACACAATCCCACGGTTGGGCATGGTGGCGAATGCCCAGTGGACCGAGTCACCTCCGCCTAGCCATTTCCCGGTCAAAACATCTCGTGTGACCAGGACCCCGTGGCTTTGTGTGGTTGTGTAAAGCGTGCAGGGCAACCATGTGATCTACGCGCATGAGTGGAATAGCCACATGGGCCTGTGTGCGCAGGCGCGGCCCAGCCTTTATAAGCCGGCGCCATGATTCCTGACTCCATGTTTTACTCACGTGTCTTTCCGCAGGCCTGTGCACGTCTGTCTCTCTCCCTAATCTTAATAAAACCCTTGTTAGTGGATTCTGTCATGTTTCGTGACGTTTTCTCGCAGGGTAAGAGCGCCGCTAAATAACCAACATAAGATCTGTCACCAAACCACACAAAGCAAGCGTACAACTCAGCCAGAGGCCAACTGCTTCACTTGATGGTTTCAGGTCAATACGTTTTTCTAATATAGCTTTTTATTTGTAAATATAGGTAATAAAATATGTATTTGCAATAGGTGGAAGACATACACAAAGAAAGAACTTCCAGGATTTTGTGTTCCACACCCAAGAGAAAAGAACACTTTAATTATTTGTAACAGCATTAACAGAATTTTCCCAGAGGCCTATGCTGAGAGGATTCCTCCCAGAGTCCTAGGGAAGACACTATGTCAGGCATGGGGCTATCTCAGGGAAAAGAATCTGTGTACACCATGATCTTTTGTCCGTTTGCTTTATTTCTCTAAGATATACAGCTTCAGTTCCATCCTGACACTCCATCCTCACCCTCCATCCTTCCTTCCTTGCTCCTTACCCCTGGCTCTGAGGAACTCTGCCTTCTCTTCTCTCTGGCCATGTGGCTCTGCTTACCACCTATCAAAACTGCCTTGTCCTTTCTCTCCTGGCCATGCAACTTTGCTCACCATCTACAGAAATTCTCCTTGATCTCTTCTCTCTGGCCATGCGCAGCTCTGCCTTCCTCTGGAATTCTGCTCCAGTCCTTACTGCACCTGGTTATGCAGAAAGTCCTATTGTCCCGAGTCAATAGCTCTGCAATGCTACTAGGCCTGAAGGTAAGGGATGGTCTGAGCTTCATTTGCACAAGAAACAAAGTTATGCATCTACAGCCTGCCTGTCTCCTAGGCCCTGCAGGGGTGTTAGTTACCTAGGGGATCAGCAGTAGGTCTGAGAAGCTTAGCTGTTTGCCAATATGGCCTAGTAGTATATGGGCACTCAAGAATTTCATATCAAAACCAAAACCAAAACCAAACAAAAAGTCTGGCCGGGCAGTGGTGGTGCACGCCTTTAATCCTAGCACTCGGGAGGCAGAGACAAGTGGATCTTTGTGAGTTTGAGACCAGCCTGGGCTACAGAGTGAGTTCTAGGAAAGGCACAAAGCTACACAGAGAAACCCTGCCTCAAAAAACAAAAACGAAACAAAACAAGAATTTCATATCAGAATACAGCTGATACATATTAATAAGCTAAATAACACTAACTATTCCTTGATAAATGGCTTCCTTTTGAAGGCTACCCTGGTCAGTCAAGATATAGCTTATTATATACAGCTGACTCTCTATAATATATTGTTGCAGCTTGCTGTACAACACGAATCCTCGTTTTTTTCCTTCCTCTTTAGAAAAAAGAGTTTTTATTTTTAATTATGTACATGTGTGTGTAACTGGTGTTTGTGTGTGGGGGTGTGCGCGCACACAAATGCAGGTGCCAGGGAGGCCAGAAGAGGGCACTGGACCCCTTGCAGCTGGAGTTACAGGCTGTACGAGTTACTTTCCTGTGGCTGTGATAAAACACTGTGACCAAAAGCAACCTATAGGAAGAAAGAGTTTATTTTGGTTTACAGTTCCAGAGGGATAAGAGGCATGGCAGGGAGACATGATAGCAAGTGACAGGCATGGCGGCAGGAACAGGAAGCCTGAGCGATCACATCTTTAACCAGAAACACAGAAAGAAGGGATTGAAAGCGAGATAAGGCTACGAATCCTCAAAGCCAGCCCACGTGGATGTGCTTGCTCTATCTAGTAAGGCCACATGTCCTGAAGGCTCCAGAACTCTTAAAAATAGCTTCACCAACTGGGGACCAACTGCTGAAATACCTGAGCCTCTTGGGGACATTCCTCATTCGAACCACCACATAGTCTGTGGTGAGCTGCTCACTGTGAGAGCTGGGAACTGAACTTGGATCCTCCGCTAGAACAGTATGTGCTCTTAGCCACTAAGCCATCTCTCCACTACCTCTCCCACAGTTTTTGAGAGAGGGTCTTACTACGTAGCCCTCACTGGACTGGAACTAACTGTGTAGGCAAGCCGCTGACTGGCCGTTCTCCTGTATCTGCCCCCAAGAACTGGGATAACATAAGCAAGTGATGCCGTGCTCTCTAAAAAACTGAATGTTCAGTGAACATTTTAAAATGTAATGTACTATGAACATCTTCAATGTCTCCATGTCTTTAAAAATATTGTTTTATTTACTTATTTATTTTGCAGCAATGGAGATGGATCCTGAGGTCCTTCACATGCCCATTTCCCATTGAACAACACCCCCAGCCCAAAACATAGCTTTTGTTTGTTTTTGAAGAACATGATTTTTTATTGCTGTTTAATATTCCTTGTTACAATTCATCTAATCAGCTCCCTGTGATAGAAGATTTACATAACTTCCATGATCTTGCTGTTCTCAAGAGGGCTTAGAACATCCTTTAACTCAAGTATGTACATTTCCAGTTGTTTTTTTTTTTTATGTCGATGGGAGTCACTAGCTGAAATTGCTAGGCTCTCAGTCAAGCAAGACAAACCACCACAGGAATTTATTGCAAGGTGTTGGGCAGCCCACAGACTTTTCAGGAAAACTGGGGCCTCAGGCTTTGAAAGTGGTTAGGAAGGTGGGGAGGTTTGTGCAGCTGGAGCCCCGGCCAAAGCCTCCCTGAGGATCCAATCCAGCCAGGACTCCTTTGTTACTGCCACCGGAGAGGCAGCCAGGGCTGGCACCGAGCCTGGACATCGGATATGACACCAGACACCAGGCTGGCAGCTCGGTCCTGGAGGCTCCTGGAAACTGAATGCTGCTAGTCCGGAAGGAGTCCTGCTCCCTCCCGGCTTCTCAGCATGACTGCTACAGATGCCTTAGGTTAGGATATCTGAGTGTCCAGGGGGTAGGAATGAGATACTTTCTTACAAGACCAGCCTTGCAAGACCCATGGTCTACCCAGTACCCACAGGATAGATGAAAAAACAGTGCCCTAATCTCACTTCAACTTGTATTTATTTGATGGCTAAAGAGAAACATCACGTATAGCTGTTAAGCCATTTTGCCAATTTTCTTTTTTTTTTTTTTTTTTCTTTTTTTTTTTTTTTTTTTTTTTTTTTTTTTTTTTTGGTTTTTTGGGGAGACAGGGTTTCTCCGTGTAGCTTTGCACCTTTCCTGGAACTCACTCTGTAGTCCAGGCTGGCCTCGAACTCACAGAGATCCGCCTGCCTCTGCCTCCGAGTGCTGGGATTAAAGGCGTGCGCCACCGCCGCCCCGTGCCATTCTTCATTTATGATTTGTCTAACAGTATGGTATCTTTTGATGACTTTGCCATTGGAGCAGAGAGCTTTCTATAGAGCGTCTCCTCCTCCCTCTCTCACTCCTTTATCAGCGACATTTGAATCCTCTGACAGTTATTTATGTTTTCTCTTCCCCTTAATCTACTTAGCCTTTAACCTCTAACATGATTTAGGAATATTTTTCCTAATTAAAAAAAAATCCCTTTTTTAAAAAAAATTTATTTTATTTTGCCAAGTGGTGGTGACACACGCCTTTAGTTTTAGCACTCAGGAGGCAAAGGCAGGTGGATCTCTGTGAGTTTGAGGCCAGCCTGGTCTACAGTGCAAGTTCCAGGACAGTCAGTGCTGTTACACAGAGAAACCCTGTCTCGAAAAACAAAACAAAACAAAGATTTACTTTATGTTATTCATATGAGTATTTTGCCTGTGTGATTGTATGTGCTCCACATATATGCTTACTGCCTGCTGGGGTCAGAAGAAGTCATCAGATCCCTTGGGACTGGAGTTAAGGATGGTTGTGAGGCACCCTGTGGGTGCTGAAAACTGAACCTGGATCTTCCGCAAGAGCGAGCCCCTAACTGCTGAGACAGCCCCTTGAGGTGGAATTTTCAATAACAGCCTGCAGAAGTTTATCTGAATTGGGCAAGTTTAACATCTCTCCCCACGTGCCTTTATCTTCTGCTTTTAGACTTGAGCTTTCCCTGATCTGAAGTTAGGGCCCACATTTTCTAACCTAAGTAAACATAATTTCCTAATCTTCAGATGCATTGGTTACTTGGTCAGGAAGTTACAGATGCAATATCTATATTCTCAGACGTCGGAGCAATCCTCTTCCAAGGGCCAGCACTGTCCTTTCTCTCATGAAGTCCAAGAGAACCCACTGCAAAAACTGAAGGGTAGATGTGGACTGATGTGTTAATAATATATGAGCATACTTAAGTTTTCTGGTGTCTTGTGAGAGGGCAGAGAAATCGAGTGGCTGCTCATTTAGAGAAGCAGATTTTATTTATTTAATTTTTTTGGTTGTTTGTTTGTTTGAAACAGGGTTTCTCTATGTAGCTCTGGCCATCCTGGAACTCCCTCTGTAGACCAGGCTGGCCTCAAACTCAGAGATCTGCCTGCCTCTGCCTCCTGAGTGTTGTAATTAAAGGCATGCGCCGCCACCACATGGCTAGAAGCAGATTTTTTTTTTTTCAGGATAAACTAAGGAAGGCTGTGCTTTCTTAATTTAATATGATCCCAGGAGTCACACTGAGAAGCATCTCTCACTCTAGACACAACATTCATTTATTTACATAAGGAGGGTGCCATGGTGCACATGTGAGGGACGAGGACAAGTTGTAGGAGTCAGTTCTCTACTGTCACCATGGGTCTTGATGTTCAAGCACAAGCCATCAGTTTGGGCAGTAAGGGCCTCCCTGCACTGAGCCATCTCGCCAGGCCTCATTCACATTTCTTTTTTTATTTTTTCTTTTCTTTTCTTTTTTTCCCCTTTTATTTTATTTTACAATACCATTCAGTTCTACATATCAGCCACGGGTTCCCCTATTCTCCCCCTCCCACCCCCTCCCTTTACCCCCAGCCCACCCTCCATTCCCACCTCCTCCAGGGCAAATCCTCCCCCGAGGACTGCGGTCAACCTGGTAGACTCAGTCCAGGCAGGTCCAGTCCCCTCCTCCCAGACTGAGCCAAGTGTCCCTGCATAAGTCCCAGGTTTCAAACAGCCAACTCATGCAATGAGCACAGGACTTGGTCCCATTGCCTAGATGCCTCCCAACTGATCAAGCCAATCAACTGTCTCACCTATTCAGAGGGCCTGATCCAGCTGGGGCCCCTCAGCCTTTGGTTCATAGTTCATGTGTTTCCATTCATTTGGCTATTTTTTTTTTCAATAATTGAGTAAAACCGAAATTTTTTATAAGCCACAGTCGTCCTAGGGACCTCCATGCTATATATATAGCCTCTATGGTTCTATGGGTTGTGGTCTGATTGTTCTTTATTTTATATCTAGAATCCACTTATGAGTGAGTACATACCATGACTGTCTTTCTGGGTTTGGGTTACCTCACTCAGGATGATTTTTTCTAGTTCCATCCATTTGCCTGCAAATTTCATGCTTTCATTGTTTTTCTCTGCTGAGTAGTACTCCATTGTGTATATGTACCACATTTTTTTCATCCATTCTTCCGTTGATGGGCATCTAGGTTGTTTCCAGGTTCTGGCTATTACAAATAGTGCTGCTATGAACATAGCTGAGCATGTATCTTTATGGTATGAATCAGCATTCCTTGGGTATATGCCCAAGAGTGGGATGGCTGGGTCTTGAGGTAGTTCGATTCCTAATTTTCTGAGAAACCGCCATACTGATTTCCACAGTGGTTGTACAAGTTTACATTCCCACCAACAGTGGACAGTTTGGGATTTAAAGGACTGTGCTGTAGGATGTCTTTCTGGATGCTGTGAATTTATGTTGCTCTGATTGGTTGATAAACAAAGCTGCATTGGCCTATGGCAGGGCAGGATGGAGCCAGTGGGAAAACCCAAGAAAGGCAGAGGAGAAAGGAGAGGAAGAGGAGACACCAAACGGCCCTCCGAGGAGCAAGCAGCATGTAATGAACGCAGGTAAAGCCATGTGGTGATACATAGATTAATAGTTATGAGTTGAGTTAAATTGTAAGAGCTGGCTAGTAAGAAGCCTGACCCGTAGGCCATAGAAGTTGCAAATAATATTAAGCCCCTGTGTAATTATTTTATAAGCGGCTGTGGGACTGCTGGACCGGGAGGAACTGGAGAAACTTTGGCTACAGGACTGAACTAAGAAAGGATCCACCTGTGGTGACTGTAGGGGGTCTCTTCAAAGCCTGTGCCCAGAGAATTGTGAAATAGAGACAAAAAGTTTATGCCCACCTGCCAAAGCTGATGCTGTACTAACAGGAAATAGGGGGGGGGGGACCTAGTCCCCTGGATTTGGTCTCTTGAGGCTCACATATCCCGTCACAGTGCCGATAGTGATGGGAATTAGAGCTCCCCATTTCCTTGGAGAAAAATGCAAGTTGATGTAACATGGCAACGTAGGAAGGTGTATAAATATGTCCCAAGATGAGGAATGTGGGAAAAGAATGCTACTGTGGAAGCCAATATGCATTCTTTAAAATGTTTATTGCTTTCATTTCACATTTTAAAGAAATTGTAAGATACATTCCACAGCAAAACATATTTTTGACCTCTGAACTGAATCTTTTATCCACTCAGAAATGAAGTGGTGGCTTTATGTTTCTTCTTGTTTTAATCATGTGCCGTTTAACTCCAAGTCTTTACAAGTACCAGTTAAGAGGGGAGGGGTGTGGAGGACTGGAGGTCACCTCTCACTTCGCTCTGAGCACACTGACCACCCCTGAGTTTGATGGTGTTTGTTCTCTCTCTCTCTCCCTCTCCCTCTCCCTCTCCCTTGTCTTTAGGAAACTCTCCTGTGACCCTCTGTGTGTCCTCTCTGTTCACTTTGGAGGTACTGGGGACAGGGGTAGCAATTTGAAAAGTAAATTGAAGTTGGATCATTTGGAGGCAGAGTCACATTAATCCACAGGGTCTACATTCACTGGTGACTTTCCCAGCATCACGCTTTCTGTCCCTAAGTACAGGGAGTGTCTGAGTCGGGCAGGCTATGTTTCTGTTCTTTTGAGCTACAGAACTTGAGCGCATTAGTGTTAGCACCAGCTCTGCTCAGCTTTGGTCAATAAGGCAGCCGTGGGTAGCCTGCTATTCCTCCAATACCACTCAGGGGCTGTAAAAATATGTAAACAAACAAACAACCCTCCTGTCAGAAGTCCTTATTTAGGGAGTCTGGGGTTTGTGCTATGAAGGCCACAGGGGTCAGAGTTGAAAGGAAAAGCAAATACCCATATAATGTAAAGAAAACTTTTTTTTTTTTTTTTTTTTTGGTTTTTCAAGACAGGGTTTCTCTGTGTAGCTTTGCGCCTTTCTTGGATCTCTCTCTGTAGACCAGGCTGGCCTCGAACTCACAAAGATCCGCCTGCCTCTGCTTCCCAAGTGCTGGGATTAAAGGCGTGTGCCACCACTGCCCGGTGGAAAACTTTAAACAATTATTGCTGATCAATAATTCAATAACCTTCCTGTTAGTTCATTGCTACAGGAAGTTTTCTAGATGAGGCTGGTTTTGACATAAAATATAACCACACCCTGAAGTTCGTTCCTACACTATCTTGTTACTCTGCACAAACGTCTCATGGGGCAGATGTCATTATTATTTGACATTTTACACACGAGAAGAGCAAGAGGCTGGGACTGTAAATGATTTGCCTAAGATGAGACAGCCAAGAAAAGATGAAGAAAGGGTTTCTGTGAGGATAGTTCCCGGTATACTACCCCATGTGGCCTCCATCTTGGAGACATGCCCTGGCCTGAAGGAGATGGCTGGGTGCCTAGGCTATCCGTCAGTTCTTCCATGGTTCTTTAGATTTGATTTGAGACCAGAGTGGGGGTGGCGGTTGGGTCAGCAGAGGCAAAGATTACGGGGCTGTTGCCAGCTACTCTGTCCTGCTCATCTTCCTTGAGCCTTGGCTTTTGTCTGCCAGTTCCTGCCGCCATTTAATAAAGGTCTGCCAACAATTTTTACTGCCCAGCACTGTCTGAATTGATGAGATATATGAACTTAGCCATTTAGAAGCACCCCATGAGGAGGAGGGCATTAGGTCTTCATTTTCCAGTGTGCAACTGAGGCTGAATGTAATGCAGGGATCACACAGCAAAGCCATGAATCAAGGTCAAGGTAAATGGGATCCAAACCCATGCTCTACAGAAAGGAGATTTGGGAACAGTGGTACTCCGGAGGGAAAGGGCTATCTAGAGGAATTAGCTGCTGCTTTGGATTTCCCAGTGCCTACCTCCAACCCTGTTGCCCTGTATAGACCGTTGGCAATTTACATGGATACCCTAAGGCAGAAAGAACCTGGAGCTCTGTTTTTGACCTAAAGGGACATGTCAATGGTCATCTCTAACCTGAACCGTCTTGTAGTGTAAGAGAGTATAAAGGCTGTACCAGAAACGAGATGCAGTGTTTTCAAGGTTGGGAGAAGATGGCTTAGTGGATAAAGTGGTTGTTGCTTACGTATGAAGGCTGTAGTTCAGGTCCCTAACATCCATATAAAAAATCTAGATACCCAGGGCAGCTTGTCTGTAATCCTAGCACTTGAGAAATGGAAGCAGGGATTCCTGAGGGTAAGACTGGCGCTCCAGAGAAGCTGGATGGGTGAGTTCTGGGTTCAGCAACAGACTCTGTCTCAGTAAAGTGAAAAGAGGTTGATGAAGGTATCCTGAGTCCACCTCTGGTCTCCACACATACACACCAGCCTGTTGTAGACTATTATTTTAAGATGTGTTACATTTGTTGATGCTGTGAAATATTTGTTTAATGATGCAAAGATATATTGCATTCTTTTATGTTGCATTTGTTTAACTCTGTGAAGCTGTGTTACTTTGCCTGTCTAAAACACCTGATTAGTCTAGTAAAGAGCTGAATGGCTAATAACAAGGCAGGAGAAAGGATAGGCAGGCTGGCAGACAGAGATCAATGGGAGGGGAAATCTGCTAAGAAAACGTCAAGGAGCAAGAAAAGGAGGAGGTCTCCAGGGGCCAGCCACCCAGCTACACAGCCAGCCACAGAGTAAGAAGTAAAGGTACACAGAATAGAGAAAGGTAAAAACCCAGAGGCAAAAGGCAGATGGGATAATCTAAACTAAGAAAAGCTGGCTGGTAACAAGGCAAGCTAAGGCCTGACATTTATAAGAAAGAATAAGACTCCGTGTGTGTTATTTATTTGGGAGCTGGGTAGTGGGCCCTCCAAAAGAGCAAAGAGTCAAAAAACAACCAACTACGTTTTGGCCCTGGGGTGGATGCGTACACTTCCACTTTTGAGATGAGTCAAGGACACTTCCATCTTTCAAAACTCAGAACTGCAGAGCAACCAGAACTTGGCAAGGCTACTCTGGCCTTCCATTCTAAGCTCGGGACAACAGGCTAGTTTAATGCACGCATGGAGACGTGTGCTCCTTTGTGGTGCTCAGACAGCTATGGCACATCTGAAGATGACATGGTGTCCTGCTGCCACATTCCCTAAGACTGGAGATGACATGTGTATTATCCCTCCTCTGCTATATCCCACGCCCTGGTCTTGGGATCCCACAGGAGCCTCCAGGAAGTAAGTATCTGGAAAGACAGTGACAGCATGCGTCTTTTGAGTAGGTGGCATCGATAGGGGGGTCTGCATTGTGATACATGGCTTTGGATTTGGACAACAGAGAGTTAAACCTGAATCAGTCTCTGAGTAGCCATGCTCTCTTGGCAGGTGACAAGCTTCCCTGACCTTTGTGTCCTACTCTGAAGCGGCCTGACTGCTTCCACCTAGGACCTGGCTGGCACCCAACTCTTAGAGATAGTGTGATTTCAGCAACACTGGGCAAGGCCCTTGGATCAAGATGAATCCTTTCCCAATCAATCTCCTAATGCAACATTACACCATCTGCTTCTCAGGCTCTAACAGGAAGAAGGAGCATACTCTGCTCCCATATCGACTGTTTTGTGGGGCGTTTACCCACCAACCCCACAGTTCCCTAGAGTTTTCTTGAGTGCAAGCAGCAGGAAATATTAGATAGAAGGATTTAGATTGCGGAGATAAACAGATAGAAAATAAAGGATAGCCTCGAGAGGGCCTGGAACCTATTCCAAGGAGCCCTGACTGTCTCTGCCCCAGGGTTTTTATAGAGAAGCCAAGGAGTGGAGCAAAAGACCTCCTCCCCCAGCCCAGCCAAGTGCAGACCATCTCAGACACCTGCACTCAGGCCCGTGGTCCTGATCATCCTCTCTATGTGGACCTGCTGGGTAAAGCCACGAGGAACCTGAAAATGGGCTCCCACACTGTTTCTTCTTGCTTGCACCCTTTCCTCCCACACCTCCCTGCCTCACTCACCAATACCTGGTGCATATCAAGCCTCCATGACTATCTGTTGAAAACAACCTATAAGAGCATGTGACTCATGAGACTGAAGATTCCCCGAAAGCTTTAGTAGTTATTCAGTGTGGAAGTCCATTGTCAAATACGGTGGACACTTGGAATAAAACAAAATCAGACAGGTTTCTTCTATGTGGGGCTTCTTAGTGTTTGGTCTGTTGACATGCATTATGACTTTTGAGCAAGAGGAGGGGAAAAATAAACAAAGGAGTAACTTGGTCATTTTATACCTCATTGCGAATAGGTTTAACGGAAATCTTGCTTTAGAGAGTGATATGGAATCAGAGAAGTTGTGAGCTCTTGATGTGGGGAACTCTGTCTTCCTACTTCAAAATGCAGGAGTCCTGGGCTCTTGAGCACTAGGGCAGGTGACCTATTTACAGCTCACTTCCTACAACTGAATCTTGATTCACAATGACAGCTTGACCTTCAATTGTCTTCATTACCCTCCCTTCAAAAGACCTCTTGTTTATATCAGCCATTGAGGGATTCTGTCTAACAAAACATGTCATTTGGCTCCTTCAGTTAAGAAGAAAAAGTGCCTCTCACAAGACGGCAGAAGGTTCAGTTGGCCGAGAAACAGACCTGCTCTTCGCCTGAATTCGCCTTCTGCAAATGCTTTTTTAATTCAGTATTCCCCTTCCATTGCTGGCTTGGGTTATACGGTTTGTTTTGCTTAAGTAGAATATCTCTTTGAGTTGATTGAAAATTAAAAAAAAAAAAAAAAAAAAAAACCTGGATAAAAGAAGGTTCAGGCAGGCCCTAAAGATAATTATAATAGAATTGAGAGGGTGACAGAAAAATCAGATGGGCTCCCGAACCTGGATGGTTTTTGTATTCTGAGCATCGGCTTCTGGGATGCTGTGTTTGAATGACAGGATAGAGCAGCACCTGGGATGCACCGTGGGTAAAGCGTGTGGATGACAGAACAGAGGGGGGCTGGAGTGTGGGTCATCCAAGACTCCACTGATGCCAAGTGGGGAGAATTTGTCTCCTGCTCTTCTCTCTCCTCCCCCAGCAGGGATGCTCGGGTTGCTCCACTTTAGACAGACCTTTCTGAGGGTCTGGGTTGCTCCACTTTAGACATACCTTTCTGAGGGTCTGGGTTGCTCCACTTTAGACAGACCTTTCTGAGGGTCTGGGTTGCTCCACTTTAGACATACCTTTCTGAGGGTCTGGGGCCATGGTCTGGGCTAAAAGACTTGCTGCTCTTTCAGAGGGTTTGATTTTGGTTGTCAGGACCCATGTCAGGTGGCTTAGAACTGCCTATAACTCCAGATCCACGGGGACTGATGTTCTCTTCTGTTTCCATGGACATCTACACAGATATGGTACATATCACACACACACACACACACACACACACACACACACACACACACACACACCTTTTCTTGCCTTTCATTTGTACTGACCTAAGATCTAAATTATTTCTATCCCACTCGTTCAAATTCAAGGACATGATCCTGCCTTTCAACTAATGGATAATAGCTAAAAAAAAAATGTCACTTCTTCCAAAGTAAGTAATTTGAATTTTACAAGGGTCTTCTGGCTGATACCTAACAAGTCTGGGGTGGTGGGGAGTCAGCGATAGGGTAAATGCTTCAGGGTAGATTGCCTTTCAATTCCCTTCAAGTTCTAGGCAGAGCCAGCTGTCTGCTCTGGCTTGCTAGGATTGGCTAAGTGACAGTGTTCTTTGCCGTGCAGTAGAGGTAGGTTAAAGGGCCAGAGTGGACGGAGTGGAGCCCAGAATAGAAAACAGCACATGTACATGGTATTCTGTCCAGGGATTGGGGATTACTACCCTAAGCAGCCAGGATTTTTCCAGTAGAGTTTTATACAATACAATGAATGTGTTCTGCACTTTCAGTGTTTAAATAAACACAGAAGATTTATTTCTAGCCATAATGTAAATCGGTGATGTGGAAAGTTATGGAAAGAGAACCTATGCTCCAACTGGGGACCGCCTGGTTTCCGTCACTGTCTGTGTACCCAAACAACGGCTTTCTACATAGATAACTCACTCTTAGAAAATGTTTGTGAGATGTTTAACTCCGAGGATCTTCCCCCTTTGCAGAAAAGGTACTGTTTATGTGAACAGGAGTTTATGGAAACTAACGCAATGTGGTCCAAGAGCAGAGTGTGGAACACATGCTCAGATGTTTTTCCACTGGAAATCTTGTACGAGTGTTCAAAAGTGTCACTGAATGTCAGGCCCTAAACAATGCGTACTGTTCCTAAAATACGTACTGGAATTGTGACTTTCTAACCTCAAAAAGTTACCCTGTTGTTCTACCATAGCTGTAAGTGTACGGATGTCTTGTTTCCATGCCTGGCCCCCAGGAAGGTCGGAAAAGGGCATCAGATCTCCTAGAACTGGAGTCACTGACAGTTACAAGCTGCTGTGTGGGTGCTGAGAATTGAACCTGGGTCCTCTGGAAAGGAAGCCAGTGATCTTAACCTCTAGAACATCTCTCCAGCCTACATTTTTTAATTTATAGAAATAGATTTATTTTACTTTACACATGCATACCACATACAGACAGACAGACACACACCTAAAATAAATGTTTCGTAAAACAAAGCTTATGCTTGTTACACACAGTGCATATTTTATCTTCTTCTATGTTTTTATGTATTTGTTTATTCGTTTATTTTATTTTGAGACAGGGTCTTATGTAGCCCAGGTTGGCCTCAAACTCTCAGTGTAACAAAAGATGACCTTGAACTCCTGACACTCCTGTTTCCACTTTTCAAGTGCTGTGATTACAGACATCTAGTTTATGCAGTGCTGGGAACTGAATCAACTCTGCCAACTAAGCTACATTCTCAGCCCCTCTTTTTCTTTTCTTTAAACACACACACACACACACACACACACACACACACACACACACACAACACACACACACACACACACACACACACACACTTCACCAGCATGTTATGGCCCCTAGTTTAAAATATATTGATTTAGAGGAACTCTTGGATGCAAATATAAAAATATTATAGGAGCACTGTTTGAAATAACAAAGAAATGAGAAAATGGATATGGCCAGTGATAAAGACTGTGTATAACAACTGAACACAACTGAATTAGGTTGCTAGGAGAAAATAAGAACACATTCAAATTTAGCCTGGAAGGCACAGCCTGGCAAAGAATATTGTATACTGAACATGTTTTGAATGAGCAAAGAATATTGTATACTGAGAAAATCTTGAATAAGCAAAGAATTGCCTGCCTGTCCAACCCTGAAACTGGAGAGGGATAATGTGAGTGGGCCGCAGTGAACCCAGGGGCCTCGTATGAGAGAAGATTAGTGATCTGTGGGGGGTAAATCATTCAATGCCTTGGAGGTGATATTAAGGCTGGTTTACTTCTAGTTGAATACAGTGGACAGTCATTGGAGGATGTTAGGAAGACATGATCAAATTTGTCTTTCCAACTGTTCCCTGGCTTCTGTGAGGATAATGGATTAGGTAAAGGATGAAGGAAATGAGACACACAGAGCCTGGAGTGACAGCATCCTGCTTTCTTCTCAGGGCTTCAGAGTCTGGGGACCTTGTGTTTCCGGCTGGCAGAGCAGGCCCTGCTTTCTCTCTCTTTTTCAGTTTTAGATGTATTATTGTGGGTGGGCAGCTGTGCCACAGCTCATCTGTGGAGGTCAGAGGACACCTTTGCACAGGCTGTTCCGTCCTTGGACCCTTGTCCAAGGGCTGAGGATGAAACTCGGGTCATCAGGTCGCTTCCGGGGTGGTGGTGGGGTGGGGTGGTGGTGGTGGGGTTTACCTGACGAGACAGCTCACTGGCCCAGGACCTTGTTTTTTAAAAAAATAATAAAAAAGACTAGAGAGATGGCTCAGAAGTTAAGATCACTGGCTGCTCTTCCAAAGGAGCCAGGTTTGACTTCCAGCACCCACAAAATGGCTTACAACTGTCAGTAGCTCCAGTTCTAGGGATCTGATGGCCTTGCCTGACCTTCGTGGGCACCAGGCACATACATGCAGACACACATGCAGGCAAAGCCCCCATACACATAAAATAATATTCAATTAACAAACAAACATACATGCATGTCAGGTCAGGTGGCATACTCCTTTAATTCCTGCACTTGGGAGGCAGAGGCCAGCCTAGTCTACAAAGTGAATTCCAGGCTGGGCGGTGGTGGCCCATGCCTTTAAACCCAGCACTTGGGAGGCAGAGGCAGGAGGATCTCTGTGAGTTCAAGGCCAGCCTGGTCTCCAAAGTGAGTTCCAGGAAAGGCGCAAAGCTACACTGAGAAACCTTGTCTCAGAAAAAAAAAAAAAAAAAAAGTGAATTCCAGGCTAGCCAGGGTTACGCAGTGAGTCCCAGTTCCAAAAATAAAGCAGCAGAGAAGTTCTTAGTGGCTTAGATTGTTGTGAGAGAAGAAACAAGGAGAAGTCAATCCACAGAGGCTGTACAGAAGTATTACCCATGGGGCTTCGTGATGGCTGATTTCCGATTGAAATTAGGGCTGGAGGAGGCAGACGCAAAGGAAAGTATGGACAATGTTAAAGTCGATGTACCTAGAATCCTTTCGATAGCTCAAATGGAAATGGCCCAGATGGAAGAATGAATGGGGAACACATCTGAATGGATGATTGAGACTTGGTTTCAGAAGTCTTCATTCTGAAATATTTGTGAGACATCCAAAGACAGAATTGGGTTGTCAATTAAAGTTAAAATCCATTGAGGGCGGGCATGGTGGCCCATACTTTTAATCCCAGCACTTGGGGGACAAGACAAGGGGGGGAATCTGTGAGTTCAAGGCCAGTATCGTTTACATAGTGAGTTTCCGGACAGCCAAGGCTCTATAGAGAGACTCTGTCTCAAAACAAAACACACACACACACACACACACACACACACACACACACACATCCCCCGCCCAAATTAAAATGCACAATTCAAGCCACACAGTGGTGGCACACACCTTTAATCCCTGCACTCAGGAGGCAGAGGCAGGTGGATTCTGTGAGTTCCAGAACAGTCAGAGCTGCACAGGGAAACCCTGTCTGCGAGTGGGTGGGGCTGGGGGTGATGATGGGAGTGATGGGGGGTCCACAATTCAAAGTCTGGTTTCCACAGAATGCATATTGCTTTTGCGCCGTTGTAAAAACTTTTAAAATTCAATTTATTCTTGTAGAATTTCACACGATATATATATTTAGCATATTCTTTCTTGTTACCCAACTCCTCCCAGATCCTCCTGTGACTTCCGACCCACAGAATTGCCTATCCTTTCTCTCTCTTAAAAACAACCACACGCTTTCACACCGGAGCAGGAGATCTCTGTGTTCTGATACCATGGTCCAGAAAGCGCAAACTACAAAAACCGTCTCAAAAAAAAAAAAAAAAAAAAAAAAAAATACAGAGTCTGTTGTGGCTAACACACTCCCGTGCTGTGGGACATTTGTTTACACTGTGTGAAGATGTGTGTGTCATCATGATTGGTTTAATAAAAAGCTGGACAGCCAATAGCTAGGCAGGAGAGAATAGGATTTCTGGGGGAAGAGAGAGGAACGCTGGGAAGAAGAAAGGAAGAGATGCCAGGGAGACACTGAAGATGTCGGCTATACGGTACAGAGTAGAGGTAACTGAGCCACGTGGTAGAATTTAGATTAATATAAACGGGTTATTTTAAGTTATAAGAGCTAGTGGGACAATTCTAAGCTAATGGCTAAGCTTTCATGATTAATAAGAAGTCTCGGGCTGGAGAGATGGCTCAGAGGTTAATCTTCCAGAGGTCCTGAGTTCAATTCCCAGCAACCACATGGTGGCTCAGAACCATCTGTAATGAGATCTGGTGCCCTCTTCTGGCCTGCAGTCATATATGCTGTATACAAAATAAATAAATAAATCTTTAAAAAAAAAAAAAAGAAGTCTCAATGTTGTTTTTGGGGGGCTGGTGGTACAAGGATAGTCCGACAAGAAAGCTTGCTACACTCCCGAGCATGTCCTGAGTGTGGTTGTTAAGCTTCCCCTCACCCTGTTGAAGAACACTGACTGTCGCTCCCTCAGCAGCTGTTATTGACAAGTAGCGTTTTGGCTAGGGAAGGAACTTGGTGACTACCTCCTCTCCTCCATTCAGAAGTTTTGTCTGCCTTGAGCTTGCACAGGTCGGTGTGTGGGGTCACAGTCTCTGTGAATGCATATGGGCCTCAGCCCTGTTGTGTCTACAAAATGCTGTTTCCTTAAAATCGCCCACCACCTCAGGCTCTTATAGTCTTTCCACTTTCCACTTCCTCTTCTGCATAGATCCCTAAGTCTTGAGGAGACCATTTAGAAGAAACAAAACAAAACAAAAACAAAACAAACAAAACAAAAAAACAGCCTTAAATCAAATCATTTAAATCAGGTCTGTTGGTACAAAGATGTTTGGATGCTACTTCCAAGGTTCATCTGAAGTCTCAGGGCTAAAGATGCCATGGGCCCTCAGATGGGGACAGTTGACTGCAGTGATGGCCTTCAGAAGAGGAAAGGACAAGGGCAGAAAGGATGTGTAGATCCAGGAAGTGTCTTGGGCTCACGGGGGATTGTTAGGAATTCTCTGAGATTGAATGAACAGGCCAATCGGTCCACGCTGTGGCTGCAGGCTGCAGAGAGCCCAACCCCAAACAGATTGTGCAAAGAGAAGCTTGTTTTTCTCCTCAGTGGAAAACCCAGAGCTGAGCAGTTTGGGAGCTGGAGCAGCTGAGCAAGGTCAAGGACTTCAGCCTTTCTACCCTTCCATTCTAACACTCTCTCATTTAGAGAGATCTTATTTATGGAGGCAAAATTGTATTAAGCCTGTTAAATAGTCTATAAAACTGAAAATTATGCATTTTATACTTTTCACTTTGGTTATGAACAAAATATCTATAATTAGTTCAAGTACTAAATTTTCAGTCCTTCTCAAAGAGTATTAGAAAGGTGAGCTTTTTCTACCGTTTAACTGTGAGATGATACTGTTGTTTTTCATCCCTCAAATCCTTCTTAGTAGTCCCATAAAGCCCAGGTTGGCCCAAAACTCACTATGTAGCCAAGGCTGCTCTCACACATGTAATTCTTCTGATTCCACCTTCCAAATTCTGGGGTTATATGGATGAGTCTCCATTCCTAGTTCAAACAGAAAGTACAGTTATGGATTTTGTATCATTGCTATAATCACAAATTTTCATCTGAGAACACAAAGCCATGTTGTAGAATATTATTTTAAGATGTGTTACATCTGTTTATGCTGTGGAACATTTGTTTAATGGTGCAAAGATGTGTTGCATTCCTTCATGTTGCATTTGTTTAACTCTGTGAAGCTGTGTTACTTTGCCTGTCTAAAACGTCTGATTGAGCTGAATGGCCAATAGCAAGGCAGGAGAAAGAATAGGCTGGGCTGGCAGGCAGAGAGAATAAATAGGAAGAGAAATCTGGGAAGGAAAGGAAGAAAGCAACAGGGATCAAGGAGGAGGACATCAGGGACCAGGCACCCAGCCAGCCAGCCACAGAGTAAGAGTGAAAGTAAGATTTCAGAAGTAAGAAAAGGAAAAAGCCCAGAGGCAAATGGTAGATGGGATAATTTAAAGTTAAGGAAAGCTGGCTAGAAATAAGCCAAGCAAAGGCTAGGCATTTCTAATAAGAATAAGCCTCACATGGCGGTGGTGGTGCACGCCTTTAATCCCAGCACTTGAGAGGCAGAGGCAGGTGGATCTCTGTGAGTTCAAGGCCAGCCTGGTCTACAGAGTGACTTCCAGGAAAGGTGCAAAGCTACACAGAGAAACCTTGTCTCAAAACAACAACAACAAAAAAAAAAAAAAAAAAAAAGGAATAAGCCTCTTTGTGTGATTTATTTGGTACCTGGGTGGCAAGCCCCTTAAAAGAGCAAAAACAAACAACAACAAAGCCAGCTCTACATTCTAGGCTACATTTAGGGAGCTGATTGTTCTAATCTGTATATAAGACTTTTCATAGTGATATCATGTCTGCTTTGTGAAAACTTAGAGAATATTAAAAAGAAAAAGAATAATGGGCCTCTGTGAATTCAGACTTACCAGGGGATCATTAATGTTCCCCGAGGTTAAGGAAAAATGCATATGAACTTATAATATGTGTAATCTTTTGATAAATGTTGATGAAAACCTTTTCATATCAGTCAGAACAAATGTTGAAAACATCAACCCAGAGCCATGCTCTTTTTGTTTTAAGCTCCGTTGTTTACTTGTTGGAAGTCAACATAAAGCTTTTCACCTTGTGCAGGTCAGTTTTGTCAACTCAAGAATCACCTAGGAGATGACCTCTGGGCACTCATTGTCATGTTAAGTGAAGTGGGAAGTCCTGCCCACTGTGGGTGGCACCATTCCCTGGCTGGGGTCCTGGACTGTGTCTCTGTATAATGGACAAAGGGGGGTGAGCAGCAGCAAGCATTCTTTGCCATCTGCTTCCTGAGCACGAAGTCCATATGACCAGCTGCTTCAAGCTCCTGCAGATGTGGACAGAAACCCTTGAAAGGAAGCAGTGTCTTCAGAGACAGATTGGTTGGCCAGAATTTTAGTACTATGGAGAGATTGGAATGTTGCAGGTCTAAAGGCTCGTTAGCTTTTCTTGGGTTCGTTCTAGCCCTCCAGAACATCCGTTCATTTCCCACTTCTATGTCTGAACTGACATCATGTAACTAATAGTTAGAAACCTTTTGAAATCTATTGATCTAACAGATCCACTGGCTTCTACCAACTCCAAAGCTGAGAATGTCATCAGATAGCATCTCAGGCCTATAGAAAAGATTCTCCCATTGTGCTGTGCCTGACTCTCATGTACTCATCAAAGTATTTTAAATTTATCTTAATTTCTGACTTTCTCTATTCTGTAAAACTATAAATACATCATGAAACTGCTTCTGAGTTGGAAGATAGAATTAGGGGTAATGGACATCCATGCTTCCAGGCCAAGGTCATTCAAAATGGCTCCAGAATAGTATCTTTTATTCCCTTTAAGAGCTATGGTTTCGCATTGACACCTGCCTTGATTTCTCTGTCATGACAGACCACGCTCTTGAACTTTGAGCCAGAATAAATTCTTCCTTCAGAAGAATTGCTATTGTCAGGGCATTTTATCACAGCAGCAGGAACAGAAATTAAGACACAGCTACAGCTCCCTTTCCTTGAATTCAACAAAATATGTGACTGGCATACAGTGGTGGACACTAGCAAAGGGGACGTCGGCATTTGGCAGTCTCACTCACAAAAACCTCATTCACTGTGAATGGAGAAAATCCGGAACCTCACTTTGCTACAGATCCCCTCCCCACCTCGCACGCACGCACACACATGCTCCAAGTCCTAAAGCCTTGCCATAGCTGGAGAAGGTACCCTTACCCCCCATCAACTTTCCTTGTGTTAATCCCACGGGGGCCGGGTGAAAATAAGGCCACTACTACAATTTTGAGCCAAATTTGAAGGAAGCTTTAATTAAATACTGGCCAGGATGATGGACTCTGGCCAGGTCCATCCCAGGGTTCCCAGAAAATGGCCATTAAGCTACGTTGGTCAGGTGCTTATGAAGGCAAACCCACAAGGCTGCCTACTTCCCGCCTTCATCCAGTGGGGGTGGGGGGGGCAAGCTTGCATCCTGATGTACTCCCTGCCACCTACGTGTGACCGAGTACATCTGGTGTAGTTGGGTCAACTGAACTTAGGGGAGTGAAAACATGCGGCTTGTCACTGTGTATGAGCAACAGCCTCCTGCATCTCAGGAGTACCTGTCCTTGGGCCAGGCCTTACAAGTTAGAGGTCTTTTTGTTGTATGGATCTCTTAGGCACAGTAATTAAAACTTAAAACGTAACGGTGGCTCTCACACTTGTGAGTCAGGAGCAGAATCACCAGTACCCTTCGCGCCGTACCTTACAATAGATGCAAACTCGAAACACCTTTATTTAGGCTAAATACTCCACTTATAAAAGTGCTTTACTCTTAAGGAAGATGTGTTACAGACAGGAATCCCTGCTGTGGGCTTACAGTGCACTGATTAAAGAAAGCTTCTGTTAGAATTCCTAGCCACGCCCTCAGCTATATGACCATGCATGCACTGTCTAGTAGCCAGGCAAGTAGATGCTTAGTCATCCTAGGGCCTTAGGTCCTATATAATTCGTGCACTGCGTGATCACATAATCTATGCACATGTGTGGTGTAGCTACATAAGCCCATATGTGAATGGGGTGGGGGGCGGGGACCTATAAAAGCGGGTTTCCCCTACCTACTCCTTCTCTCTCTTCCTGCAGGATCATTCCAGAGGCCTATGTACACCCTTTCTATTCCCTTCCCTTAATAAACTCTTTCAGTGGGTTTTGTTGTGCCTCGTGGCCTCCCTTATACTGTAAACAGTGCCGCTTAATACATAACAGCTTCAGTGATATTAAGATTTCGACGTGACCCTGGAAGCTGGATGTGGTGACTCACCCCTTAGTTCCTGTGCTTGAGAGGCAGAAGCAGGAGGATCAACACAGTTCTAGGGGTTACATATGGATTATGGAGGAACAGTATGTCTCAATTAAAAAAAGAGAGAAAGAACAAAAATTACACATAAAGAATAAAGCAAGTCTTAAAATGTCTCTTGAATTATTTTTTTCAGGACCTTACATCATTGGATAGCGTACCGCAGTAAGATATCAGAGGGATGGAATGGATGCACTTTCTCTTCAAAGGAAAAACAGCAATAAAATGGACTGGGTGCAGTGAAGCATGCCTTTAATCCCAGAACTCCAGGAAGCAGAAGCAGAGGCAGCTGGATGGATCTCTCTGAGTTGGAGGCCAGCCTGGTCTACACAGTGAGTTCCGGGCCAGTCAAGGCCACATAGTGAGACCCTAGCTCAAAAAATGAACAGTAACAGCAGTAAGAACATTAAAACAAAACTGAGAATGTGTGTGTGTGTGTGGGGGGGGTGTTTGAGAACGGACAATTTATGGGGACGTTTTCAGATGTATCAATTAAGAATTTATAAAGCTTTGCACAATGTAACTGAGTATGTGTGTCTGTACTCCCTTGAATGCCCCCCGTACTCCTCCGGGGGTTTGTTTAACTCAGGTTACAAACCGTTGAGCTCAGACTAAATGAGATTGTATGTCAGTTAAATATAGTTAGGATTCTACAAACAAGGTCAGTTCTGCAGCGTCTGCAGCAAATTGTCTTCCGAGGATGAGTCAGAGAAAATAGCAATCGCAGACAAAGGCATCTCAGGCTTTCCAGAGAACTACAGTTAAGGTTTCCAGCGGTGTATGTTAATATTCTGACCCGACCTTTGGGGCCGACCTGCGTCCTGACATAGAAGCCTCTTCTTAAGGAAAAACTCCGCCCCTTCCTCTCTCTCTCTCTCTCCCCTCCCTCCTTCCCTCCTCCACTCCCATGAGGTGTGCACCCCTCGACCTCTCTTTCTTTCTCTTTTTCTCCCTCTGTCAAATCTTCTCTTCATCTCTCTATCATAATAAACCATTTCCGCTAGATGTAGCATCTGGGTTGTGACTGTCCACCCACCCCTCCACCACCCCCACCCCCGTCGCCATGCCCACATGGAGTGGGTCACCCCCAGCCCGCCACTGCATCTGCCCAGCATGCTTCCCTCCACGCGTGGGATACCCTCGGGGTCCCCGCGTAATACATCAAGAGTGTAGATCACCCACGGAACTCAGTAATCAAGATGTATGGTGATACCCATCTGAATTGGTTTTGTGATTTCTCTGCCAACCCTCAGGTGGGCAGACCCTTCCACAAGGGAGGTGAATGGTGGAGTTCATTCAGGACTGACTGAGGTTGGGTAGGCTGATGTTGTGGAAATGAAAGGCAGTCCAGCCCTAAGCATCCACTGTAGTAGGATGATTTTAATGATGGCCTTTGACATCGGAGCTGGTACGAGAGGGGAGGACACATGAGCATGATGAAAATCAAAGGCGTGAAAAAGATCACAGACCGGGCGGTGGCGGCGCGGCGGCTCACACCTTTAATCCCAGCACTCGAGGCAGAGGCAGGCGGATCTCTTTGAGTTTGAGGCCAGCCTGGTCTACAGAGCGAGTTCCAGGACAGGCACCAAAGCTACACAGGGAAACCCTGTCCCGGGGGGGGGGGGGGAAGATCACAGGTCAAAAAGCCCATCGGGACCAAGAGGAACAATGGAAGGAGGAAGCTTGGGCTGAGGGATGTGATATTTAAATTTTTTTTTTTTTAATTTATTATGTATACAGTGTTCTGCCTACATGCATGCTTACAGGCCAGAAGAGGGCACCAGATCTCATTATGGATGGTTGTGAGCCACCATGTGGTTGCTGGGAATTGAACTCAGGACCTCAGGAAGAACAGCCAGTGCTCTTAACCGCTGAGCCATCTCTCCAGCCCCGTGATATTTAAATTTTTCCTTTGTGAGATGAGAAACTTATGGGGGTGAGAAGCTAGGCTTTCACCATGGCCTTGAGCCCCTGTGGAAGAATGGACAGTACTATCAGGCACCAGGAGGCTAGGGGATTGTAACCCAGGGTTACTATAAAAGTCTTTGAGGGTAATGGCTGTGGACTCGAGGAAGTGAGAGGCCTGAACCACGCTCTTCCATCAGTGAGCAGGAAGCAAAGGAAGCGCACCGTTATTTCAGATGGGTGGGGTGGGTGTCTTTGGTACAGTGTGAACCTGAGGGAAGAGGTTTTTCAAAGAGGGTGGAGTGAAATGGCCTGAAAGTAGCTTGGGAGACGTCTCGGCCTGGCGTGTGTGTGTGTGTGTGTGTGTGTGTGTGTGTGTGTGTGTGTGTGTGTGTTTGTATACAGTCTGTACACAGTCTGACCTTAGCTCTCAAGAGTGGGAGGCACTATCCCTGAAACTTTACATCGCTGACACTAAGAAATCAAATCACAATGGGAAAAAATATATATAATTAAAACTCGCATTTTGCAAGTATATGGAAATATCCAGACGTAACTGGATTTTTTTTTTTTTTTTTTTTTTTTTTTTTTTTTTTTTTTGTGGAGACAACATGACTTCCCTAACATTTCTCAACTTTTTGCTGTCTCTTTGCCATTTTTCTTCCTCTGGGTTTAGTTAGGTAAGGCTGGGCCTGACAGGAGCAGTTATTCTAAAGGGACATTCTGTGCCTCTCAGTCTGGCTATCTATTGAAACAAGGGACGGCAAGGAAATGGGCATTTCTGCAGGAATCTCATGCTGGGAGAAGAAAAAGGCACTAGCAGAGAGGGGGAACTTGTGAAAGAGACTTCGCACAGGCTTACCAGCTTGTCCATCACCTCCCCGGCTGAGACTGAGCCCATACAACAATGGGTCACAGGTGTGCAGGGTCACGTCAGATGAGACAGCGTGGGTGTGCACATGCTGGCCCCCTATTTAAACTTTAATCTCCCTTCAGAGCACCTCACAAAGAAGACTTAGAGAGGGGGACCATGGGATCATTTGCTCCTCTTCCCAGTGTGCCCAGAATGAGTAAGTCCCCCCCCCCTTTTTTTGCTTTACACTATTTGGCTCTTTTCTTTGGTTTATTAAGGATGGGTGGCTGAGTCTGGTCTGAGGATGGGTGGTGGCTCCCAAATTTGGTAAAATGCTCCTTCTACCGAAAGACACTGGGGCCTGGGGATACGGCTTTGTGGGAAACCCTTGCCATGCAAGGGTGATGACCAGAGTTGGGATCTTCAGAACTAGTAGAAATGACAGGTGGTCATGACAAACCATCTATTATCAGAGCATGCAGGAGACGGAGCAAAGATGCTAGCTAGACCAGCTCCACCCATGAGCTCTGCTTTCAAGGGAAAGACCTGCCTCAATAAGTAAGGCAGACAGTGATTGAGGGAAACACCTGATGTCAACCTCGGAACTCTATGAACACACATGAGCAAGCCCACCCCCCAAACACATTTAAACACGAGAGACTAGGAGTTAGACTCCCTGGTAGGCAGATGGGGAGGGGCATGGCTAAGCTAATAAAAGTGGCGAATTTCCATAATGGCCAGCTTCAGTCCTCACCTTCTTGACTTGACAAAAGCCTGGCAGCTTAAAACAAAGGCCTTTTGGCTTTTGTCTCCCACCCACAGGCCCCCTGCTGATGGACTGGCTCAACAAGTGCAAGGCGGGATCTGGACATGTCACTCAAAAGCTCTGGGCCAATCAACCATTCTATCATTCTTCAAACTGACCAATCCTAAATTAGGTGAGGAAAACTCTTCAGAGGATTTAAAGCGAGCGCAGCTTGCTGGAAGAGATTGGATCTTTTGGCTTTCTGAGTTTCCCCTCTGCAGAAGCTCTTTGTCAGTTTGTCTGTTGTGTGTATGTGTTTCCTCACCCCCAATAAACGCCTTTCTTCAACTGCTGATTCTGTCTGCGGCTGACTTTGGTGCTTGGAATTTTTCTACTGCTCCCTGTTGCGCTGGAGAATTTTCTTGCCTATTAATTCTTTAACCAGCAAAGGAAATGAACTCAATCACGACACCTAGGCTGTATCAAACATGCATGCACAACTGCACGGATGCCACTGTAAATCCCAAAGATTCAAGGAGGAAGACCACCGGCCCAAACCATACGGTCAATTAATTAAAGCAAGCGATCAATTAAAGCAATCTTTTTTATTTGTGTACGCGGGCTGTCTCCCCCTAAGCTGGGCCTCAATAGGTCAGCATTGGATGTGAGGAGGACAAGGTTTTTACACCTCAGGGTTAGGGAGTTTCTAAATGGGGAATTGGTGGGTAAAACAGGCAGGGTTACAAGAACAGAACCTAAGCATGACAAGGTAGTCATAAAGACCTCCTGAAACAAAGACATGGTTCAGGTGGGTATAACAAGGTTGTCATAACAACTTTTTGAAACAAAGACATGGTTTCTTGGAACAGGTGTTGGTTATGCCGCGGCGCTGCCCCTCGTGGCTGATTGCCGCCCGAGGCGACCATGCTGGTGGAGCAGCGTGCTGATTAAAAGAATCATAGCCATGGTTACCTTTTTAGAGCTTTATTGGGGGGTAGGGGAGAGAAACAGAGAGAAACAGAAAGGGAGGGAGCCGATGGGAGGAAGGAGCGGAAAGGAGGGGTTCACCCTCTTTTTAGGCTGGGCAGCCGGCGAAGGCTGATGATGTAATTAAGAATCAAATCCTTACAACAGGCAGTGCAGAACCATTTGTAGTTAGTTAGGTTACGGGTAGGGCATAGCCCAATCCTTGAGAAACAGAGATTTAATCAGAAACAGGAATGAGACTAGTTTGTCTTTATTATAAGATGGTTTTTAAATCCTCTTTCTTTCTTCTCTTTCCTCCCTCCCTCCCCCTCTCTCTTTCTTCCTTCCTTCCTCCTTTCTTTCTCTCTCTCTCTTTCTTTCTTTCTTTCTTTCTTCCTTTCCTTTTTCCTCTCCTCTCCTCTCCTCTCCTCTCCTCTCCTCCCCTCTCCTCTCCTTTCCTTCTTTCCTTTCTTTTTTAATGATACAGATCTTTCTTTGTAACTCATGTTAGCCTGAACTTTCAGTGTTGGTTTTTAGCAGCGCTCTTACCCTACAAGGAAAAGTCATGAAACATGACAGAATCCATGAACGAGTTTTATTAAGATGAGGAGAGAGGGATAGATGTGGAAAGACACGTGTGTGAAGGGGGCAGGGGAACACTTATAAAGGCTGAGCCGCGCCTGTGGCCCACGTGGCTATTCCACACATGCGCATAGATCACATGGTTGCGCTGTGTGCTTTACACAGCCACACAGCCACAGGGTCGTGGGTCACTCAGGACATTTGACCTGGAAATGACTAAGTGTCCCACCAGGCATGTGCAACCATGCCCAACCATGGGGGTGTGTTGGGAATTTCTATCACTCAGCAATCCTCATGCTTCTGTCTCCCAAATTCTGGGGCTGTGAGATGTTGTTATTATTTAGATATAAGCTGATTTAATAAATTATTTTTATGTGTATATATTCATGTTATTAGTCTGTTTCTCTAGAGAGTCCTGACGAATACAGTAGTCATTACTGAAAAGTTTCTCCACCCCGATAAGCCTCTCTGCCAACGCAGTAATCCAAATCGGACCCAATCAAACCAAATTAGAAAAAGCCCAGGTTTAATGGATGATTTTCCAGCCCCCCAGAGAGGAGACGGGGAAGAGAGACCAAAAAACCACGTGTCTGTTTTCGGGGGCTGGGGCGGGGGGCAGTTTAAATACCCTGTGGAGTGGTCTTGAGCATCTCTGGGGGAGGAGCTGTGTTTGGTGGAACTTTCTGAGATGAGGCAGGGTTTGAGGAGAGAGATGGGGGAGGGGAGTGAGGTGGAGCTTCCACCAGAACAATTACTTTTATAATTAAAAAAATTGAAACTATTCAACTCACATACCCATTAAAAAATGTGGGAATAAGTAAGAATTTACAAAAAAAAAAAAAAAAAAAAAAAAAAAAAAGGGTATGTTCTGTAGAAATGATGATTAAGCCCTTGTGTTGGTTTTTATTGGAGTCAGGAAACAAGATAGAATCCATTAACAAGAGTTTTATTAAGATGAGGAGAGAGAGATAGATGTGCACAGGCCTGTGGAAAGACACGTGTGTGAAGAGGGCCGGGGGAACATGGCGCTACACGTGTGCCCTGCGTGCTTTATGCAGGACGTTTGACCCAGAAATGACTAAGTGTCCCGCCGGGCATGCGTGACCATGCCCAACTGTGGGGGTGTGTTGGGAATTTCTATCACCTTGCCCTTTTCTTTTCCTGTTATTGGAACTCAAGATCAGCATCGCTGTGAGCGATGGGGGCGGAGTTTGTGGAGACACAGTTCAGTAGATTTTGTTGACGTTTGCAAACCCGGTGATTTAAGGAAAAATGTAAAAAGTCGTCTACCTTCCCAGTGCTTCGTATGTGTGCTTGCATGCCATTATCTAGCCTCCCGATTGTCTTCTCCAGGAAATTTCAGAAAATAAGGGTGAATATCAAAGGAAGGGACACTCTTCACAGACTGCCTGTGAGGTTCTCTGCAATTGCCAGGGCCAGCGGGAGTAACACTCTGCAGGAGTCGGGAAGGTAGTTCAGTTCAGTATGACTAAGTAGCCAATGTGGGGTCAAACTTCTAGAGGCTGGACTCAAGTAGTTCAGTTTATGCATATTTAAGGACAACACAATTTGTAAAAAAAAAATTTCCCGGTGATAAATAATTCAATCTTGTGTGCACGATAAAGCTTAAGACACGACTGCTTCGAAACTCTTTGTAAAGTACATGTGACATTTTCCATAAAGATGGGTTCTATATATTGTCCTATTTTCTATAGATTGACAAGCTAAGGGGGGAGGATTTGGTGTGGTCTCGGCCACACAGATAGCACAAAGTTTACCAGGCTATTGATTATGTCCACTCTCAACCGTCTTGGCAGAAAACAGTTATACATCCCCCCCTTTGAAAGGACAACCATTTGTGTTTAACATTTCTGGTTCTTCTGGTGCTTACCTGTGAACACAAAGACCTCCATACCTCCCACATTTTCCTTATCTTTAAAAGGTAGGTCCCATTCTAGAATGTTCAGTTACACTATGCACCAGACTGGGGTATCAATAAGGGTTTATTTGTTTTTGTTTGTTTGTTTTGTTTTTCTTTATTGCTTTGTTTTTTTTTTTTTTTTTAAGAGGAACAGAACCAATATGATGGCTATTTACTACAAAAGGGATTTATTAGATTGGTTTACATGCCTCAGGCCGGGTGGTCCAACAATGGCTACCTGCATACCAGGGAGTCTGAGAACCCAGTGTCTGTCCCGTTTGCGAGGTTGGATAAAGCCACAACCCTAGCACTGCTGAAATCTGGGGTGATTCCTAAGAGCTGAGGTTCTTCAGTCCCTGTTAGGAGGATGAAGACGTTGTGTTTGGATGTCAGCGAAGATCAACAGTCTATGCACTCACTAGCAGGAACCAAAGGTGGGCACACCACCACAGCCTTGTTATCTATCCCGCAGACCTCTTCACCTTTGGGGCCCCCGCAGGAAGGTACTGCTCAGTTTCAGAGAGGGTCCTTCCTCTTCAGTTAATCCTTCTGGGAATTACCTTTACAGACTAGCTTAGAGACCTGTGTGCTGGCTAGTTTTATGTCAACTTGACACAAGCTGGAGTCATCTAAGAGGAGGGAGCCTCAAGTGAGAAAATACCTTCATAAGGTCAGGCAGCAGGCAGGCCTGTAGGGCATTCTCTTAATTAGGAATTGATGGGGGAGGGTCCAGTCCATTGTGGGTGTGGCTACCCCTGAGTGCTATAAGAAAGCAGGTTGAGCAAGCTATGGGGAACAAGCCTGGAGACAGCACCTTTCCGCAACCTCTGTATCAGCTCCTGCCTCCAGGTTCCTGCCCCGTTTGAGTTCGGGTTCTGACTTCCTTCAATGATGAACAGAGAAATGGAAGTGTAAGCCAAATAAACCCTTCCTTCCTCAAGTTGTTTCTGGTCGTGGTGTTCCATCACAGCAATAGTAACATTAACTAAAACAGCATGCCTCTTGGCTGGTCCCCATACAATCAAGTTAGCATCCCAGATTAACCTTCACACTAGAGAGACATGTCTCCATAGGCCCTCTATAGAACAGGCTTCCTCCTCTCAGGGTCCCTTGTTATCATCCTCTTCCACCTGATATACCTGACTACTATCTACTGTTTTTGTTTTGTTTTGTCTTTGTGGTCCTCACCTACAACCTTTTCCCATCGGCTCCTCTGTCTAGGCTGAGGAATAGCAGCACTCTGTGTTCTCATTTGCTGCTGACTATGACAACCCCAATCATGGTAGAGCTAATGTCTTGGCCAGGAGGAATGAAAACTCACACAGTACTGTAGATAATCTGTAGTCTGACACATAGAATCTCACCAGGCTTGGTCACCCCTTGGAGGGGACCTAGGAAAAGTGAGTCTGAAATAAGGACTCGTATCTGGCGCTGAAGACCAGCTGGGAAGAAGTGTGGGCTGGAGGAGCTGGTCAGCAGCGAAACAAGGAGTAGACATCTTGCTTCCCTGTTGCCGCACCAGAGGCCTTCTGGTCTTGTCTTGCTGCCTCCTGCTTTCTTTGATGGGATTTAACACTCTTACCACTGCTATATACTATAAAGATACTTTCATTCTTTGTAACCGGACATTTCCTATCCCGACTGCCTGTACCCAAATACCAGGCAGCCGCTTCCCAAATTATGACACAGACGTTTATATTAATTATAAATGCTTAGTTGATAATTCAGGCTTATTACTGACTAGATGTTACACTTAAATTAGCCCATAATTCTTACCTATGTTTAGCCATGTGGCTTGGTACCTTTTCTCAGTATGATGGTCTCATCGTGTTTCTCTGTGTTTGTTGGCAACTCACTGACTTCACACTTCCTCTTCCCAGAATTCTCCTAGTCTGGCTCTTGAGCTCAATCTCTTCCTGGCCAGCTATTGGCCAATCAGATTTTTATTAGCAAATGTGAGCAATACATATTCATAATGCAGAGAAGGATTGTTGTACAGCAATTCTTAATTATTAGTGTGGCTTTGATATGCTTAGAGTATGTTTTCCAGGTCCAAGGATTCACATGTTGAAATTTACACCATTGTGCCGTATTAAAAGGGTGGAAACTTAACCTGTGGTATATAAAGATGGGATGTTTGGGAGGTGAATGGGATAGGTTGTATGGATGGGGCTCTATGATATGATTGAATACCTATTGGCATATATACGTGTGTGTGTGTGTGTGTGTGTGTGTGTGTGTGTGTGTGTGTGTGTGTATAGAGGGAGAAAACCCAACATACATATATGTACACGCACCCGCACATTGCACATGCACATTGCACCTGAGAATTCCCTACTTCTTGCCACATGATGCCTCGAAGAACCTTGAGGACCCTCTCGGTAATGCCCACCTGAGATGTAGTAACCTGACCTTGGACCTTTAGAACATGAGCCCAACTAGGTTCCTTTTCTTTACAAAGTAGCTTGTTTGAGTATTTCATCATAGTGATAAAAACTTAGAAGGTCAAGTACGTTGCTATAGAATGTGACCATGAAGCTGATCTGAGCAGCATTTTAGTCATTATAGCACCTCAAAGACTTATTGTGCTGTAATATCTCCAATTTAAAGCAAAAGAAAATCAAGATAACATTGGCCTAACTGTTTGAGTGTGAGCCCTTGGTCGGACAATCTGGGCTTAGTGGGTGTATTACATGTCACTGTTAGCTGAGCCACCTGTTGGCTATGTGACCTTGGGCAAGCTGGTCATTATGCCTTGATCTACTGCCAAGCATGGACAATAAAGGTGCCTACCTTATGGCGTTACTGCTAGCATTATATGAACTGACATATATAAGTTACTGGGAGCAGTGCCAGGGAGGAAGTAGGCTCTCTAGACATTCCCTTTACCGGCAGTTGGCAAAATGGGGGGAAAAAATCTTCCAGATAAATTGGTGAGAAAACTTAGGAAACATAAAAAACAAAAGACTGAATTTTTTGGCATTACAACATAGTTCAACTAATCAGCACAATCAGTAAGATGAGATGAGAAGGCTATAATATTAAATGAAGCAATGAAGCACATTGTACACAAGATACGGTATCTTATTCAGTATCTGATAAGAATGACATTTAAAATTTGAGAAGAAAAGTTGAACTACTCGATAAAATAACAATAAGACAAATGCTGAACCATTAAGAAAAATTGTGAGATCTGCTTTTTTTTGTTTTGTTTTGGTTTTAGTTTTTCTGAGGCTGTGTTTCTCTGTGTAGCCCTGGCTGTCCTGAAACTCACTCTGTAGACCAGGCTGGCCTCGAACTCACAGAGATCCGCCTGGCTCTGCCTCCTGAGTGCTGGGATTAAAGGGTGCACCACCACTGCCTGGCTCAGATCACACTGAAGTGAATTACAATAGGATAAAGGTTAGATGTAGAAACAACATGAAAATATAAATAGATATTAAGAAAATACAAATCAAAACCCAGTGAGATCCATTCTCTTACCAACAGAATAGCGTCATCATCGTCATCATCATGAAAACAAGTGCTTCTAAGGAGGCAAGGAGTTTATTTAGTATAGGTGTGAAGGCAAATTCATCCATCTATATGGAAGTTAGTATGTAGTTGTGTGGTGGTTTGAATAAGAATTGCTGTCATATACCCATATATTTGAATGCTTAGTCATCAGTGAGTGGCACTATTTGAGAAGGATAGGAAGGGTAGCATTAGTGGAGTAGGTGTGGCCTCATTTGGGGAAGTATATTGCTGGGGGTGGGCTTTGAAGTCTAAAAAGCCCATGCTAGGTCCAGTTCTCCCTCTCTCCCTGCTGGCTGAGATCAGGACATAGAACTCTCAGCTACTTCTCCAGCACCATGTCTGCCTGTGTAGTGCCATTCAGGTGATAATGGCTTAAGCCTCTGAAACTGTAAGCAAGCCCCAATTTAATGCTTTCTTTGATAAAAGTTGCTTTGGTCATGATGTCTCTTCATAGTAATAGAACAGTGACTAAGACAAGCTGTGCCTTAGAAAACTGAAAATACAATTCCCATTTGCTATACTGCAAATGGATATTTACCCAACAGAAACTCAGTCAGTATACCACATAGATGCCTTGACATCATTTTCTTTGCCACAATATTTATAATTTCCCAGTCATAGAGTCGGTGTGGATGCTCATCAACAGACGAATGTTAAGAAAACACGGTGCATATAACCGTGGAGTTTTATTCAGCAATGACAAGTATGTCATTTTCAGAAAAATTGATCAAAACTGATCATTATCATGTTAAGTGAAATAAGCCAGGCTCAGGCAATTGCTGCAGGTTTTTCTCTCATGAGAGAATGTAGATGATTATATATTATAATTATAATAATATATCTATGACATAAAGTAAAAGGAGGTGTCTTAGTTTTGTTTCTGTGATAAGCGCCACGGTTAAAGGGAACCGTGGAAGAAAGGATTTATTTGGTTTGCATATCCTCCTTATAGTCCATCATTGAGGGAAGACAAAGCAGGAATTTGAGGCCAGAACCTAGGGCCAGGAACGGACTCAGAGGCAGTGGAGGGGTGTTGCTTACTGACTTGCTCTTCGTGTCCACCTGCCCAGGGTGGCACCACTCCCCAGTAGGAATGATCCCTCCCACGTCAATCATTAATTGAGAAAATGCCCCACAGACTTCCCTGCAGGTCAGCCTTATGGAGGGTCTCCTTTCCAAGAGTAGGCCAGCTCCTGTCAAGTTAGCAAAAGACTAAGCAGACAGAGGGGCCATGGGAAGAGGAAGGGGACCAGAGGAAGGGAAGGGGACAGGAGAGGGTAATGGGGTGATGGGCAAAGTACAGTCTGCATATAGAAGTATCATAGTGAAGCTTATCATTTTGTACAATGAATAAATAATAAAGAAGAAAATCAAAATAAAAAGATATAAATGGACAAAACGTAAATGTAGGTGATAAATATGACTATCAATATCAGCCTTCAGGTTTAGAAAGGACTTGTCAACATGAACTTAAGGAAGCATAAGCAGAGCCTGGGAGATGACTCAGCACCTCTGATCTCAAGTATGCTGTGGCAACTGCCCCCCCTCCATTAAAAAAAAAAGCTCAAAAGAAAAGAAGGTAAAACAAACAACTTGTCTTGAATACACATGCATTAACTGCTTCTCTACTGCAATGATAAAACACCATGATCAAGATAACTTATAGAAGAAAGAGTTCCTTTGGTGCTTACAGTGTTCGTGTAATGAGTCTTTCTCTGCCCCACCAGCCAGCTCCCAAATAATGATACAGAGATTTATTATTAATTATGAAAGCTTGGCCTTTAGCTTAGGCTTGTTTTTAACTAGCTCTTATAACTTAAATGAGCCCATATTTTTAGTAATCTACATTCTACCATGTGTCTTTTACCTCCATTCCATTCTGTGTGTCTCACTCATTCTGCATCTTTCTCACACCTGGATTTATCCTTCTGCTTCCTCTCTCTGCCCAGAAGTTCCACCTATACCTCCTGCCTGGCTATTGGCTATTCAGCTTTTTGTTACACCCATCACAACAATTAAACCTTCACACAGTGTACGAATATCCCACGCCAGGTTAGAGGCCATGATGGCAGAGTGGAGACAGCAAGTGTCAGGTAGCTGTAGCAGCAGCTCAGAGTTCACAGGGTAACCCACAAACAGGAAGCTGAGAGAGCTAAATGGAATGGCTTGTGGCCTTTGGAACCTCAAAGCCTTCCCCTAGTGACATTTCCTCCCTCAAGACCATATCCCCTAAGACTCCCCAAAGAGTGTCAACAACTGGGAACCAAGTATGCACATGTCTAAGACATCTCATTCAAACCACTACATATAAAATTGTGAAAATTTTGTGCATTAAGAATTAAAATAAAAAAGCCTGGCATGATTGCACATGACTTTAGTTCCAACACTTGGAAGGCAGAGGCAGGTGGATCTTTGAGTTCGAGGCCAGTCTAGTTTATAGACTGAGTTCCAGGACAGCTAGGGATCTGCAGAGAAACCCTGGATAGAAAACAAACAAATCCAAACAAACAACTAAACCCTAAAATAAATAACTTGGAAAAAACTGCATTTGGGGTTGAGAACCTTCATAAAGCTCTTTTACACAGTAATAAAAATTCAGTACCCACTGAAACAGAAAAAGAGATAAAGGGCATAAGAAGTCAATGTATAAAGAAAAGCCTCTCAACTATTTTATTTTATTTTTGAAATGTTGAGGCCTTTTATAAAATAGGCAAGCCTGAGCAACATTAAGAAGAGTCTTGATGACCAAAGCCAGATAAAACTTCACAGAGCAGGGAGAAAAGGCATTTGCCACCAATCCTGACCCAGGTCCCATCTCCAGTACCTGAATGGTGGAAAGAGAGAACATTATTTGTTGGATATGTAGTTCACAAATATTTTCTACTGGTTGGTTGCCTGTTTGTTTATCTTCTCCGTATTCTTCACAGCAGAAAACCAGTACTGACCCTACCTACCAACAGATGTCTAGCTGATTTTGAAGGTGTCTTAGTCCCTGTTCTATTACTGCGAAGTAGCACCATGACCAAGGCAACTCTTAAAAAGAAAGCCTTTAACTGGGAGCTTGCTTACAGTTTCAGAGAGTTAGTCCATGATCATCCTGGTGGGACTCATGTGGTACACAGGCAGGCAGGGAGGCATGGTGCTGGAGAAGTAGCTGAGAGCTGCATCCTGATCTGTAGGCAGCAGGCAGAGAGAGAGAGAGAGAGAGAGAGAGAGAGAGAGAGAGAGAGAGAGAGAGAGAGAGAGAACATGCCTCCTAATTTTTCCAAACAGTACATCAACGTGGGACTAAGCATGCAAGTATATGAGTATATTCTTATTCAAAAGACCATAAAAACAAATGGAGAAATTAGTTTTGTTTTGTTTTTTAAAGCAGTGATTACATAAGATTGATGGTTCATTTACCAAAGTGGTTAATGCCACATAAAGTCATAACTATAATCAATAGCAATTATTTCATTTGTATCAGACAAGAATCTCTAAGATCACCTCTGTCCTTACCAAGTTGTAAAACAATCCAGTTGATAGGCAGTTAAGCTTCAGGCTTTGCTGCAATAACACTAGTAAGCTCCTTTTCTTCTTTCTAGGTTTAATGATCGTCCAGGAACACTACACTGAGAGACCATGGGAGCACCATTGTCTCCCAACTCCAGCCTCTCCTAGGGCTGAGTTTCAGTTCAGTTTCAGTTTCTGTTTTGGTCTTCGTTTTTGTTTCAGTTTTGGTTTCTGGTAAAGCAAGTGAGGGCGATACCGCACACCAGGCATGATTCAGCACTTACAGCCCCAGCCAATCAGAAACACATCAGTGTGGCTGCTGCTCACTTGGCCAATCATGTTTAGGATGACCTAATCCCCTCCTGGCTGTCTATAACAGGAGCCTGCCAGCTTCTCTAGGGGTTGTGTGGCTGATCCCTGCATGCAGGAATTCTTCTTTCGAGAAATAAATGCTCTTGCTTTTGCACATGTGAGTGGTGGTCTTTTGAGGGGTGATCTGTGGACCCTAACAGACGCTAGACCTGAGCTAGTGAGAGCCCTTAGGATCGAGCTCTATTAAATGGCAGGCTTTGAATGCACAGGTAAATGGATATAAGCCACTGGCTTTTGGTAGACCTATATGGGGTAAACAATCCACAATGAGCAATTTGCTGAACAATTACTAGGTGTTTGCTTTCCAAGGTGGTTTGAGGTGAGCTCCATATGGTGTGACTTCAAATCTTCCTGGGCAGCAGTTACAAGCCAAAGAGAACTCCATAGCACAATATATAGAGAACTCTTGCTCCTCATTACTCTGCTGTTTTGGGTTCTATTTAAAATAAGTGGAGTCATCCCTATAGGCTACCATCCTTAAAATGATTTTCCACCTTATCTTAGGGTTCTTTCTTGGGCCAACCCTTCCCCCGCCATGGGGATCACATGGATGCTAAGCATGCCTGTGTTTATAACACTTCACTGATGGCCATTCTATTTAGATGTAGAAACTATGGCCTTGACTTCTCTGCTGGCAGATCCATGCCTTCCTTCTCAGTTTCTCAGCTGGAACCGAGAGGGTAAAGAAGACAGACATGGGAGATGGTACAGGCCTGAAACATGCACATGCATTTGCCCCATACAACACCTTCCAGAACCTGCTCGATTTCCCCTGCCCCAGGACTTTCAAAAGTTCGATTTTGTAGTGGTCTAGATCTCTCGTGGAGGAATACAAAGGATCACTGGGTTCATTAAGTAGTGTTCAGAACTGTGGTCATCATCGTAACCACATCTGATGTGGTTCCATGTCATCACCCCAGGTCTCAATTCACATCCTCACCTCCCTTTCACCACCTCATTCAATGACCCAAAGCAAGTTTTTTTTCTAGAAAAGGTGATTTTTCTATTGCCTCATCCAACCTTGAACTTAATTTGTTAGTATCTCCTTTCTTTTGTTTTTTTAAAAATAGAAACAATTGGGTTGGAGATGCAGCTCAATTGGTAGAGTGTTTGCCAAATGAGCACAGGATTCTTGGTTTAAATGCAAGCACACCACACACGAAATCTACCTATGATCCACCCATCCATCCATCCATCCATCCATCCATCCATCCATCCATCCATCCGTCTGTCTGTCTGTCTATATATCTGTCTGTCTGTCTCTCTGTATCTGCTTACCTATCTATTTAACATCTATCTCTCTAACTACTTAGCTTTCATGACAATATACACACAGGAAAGAGAATAACCCCAAACACTCCTCTGTTAGTACAGAACAATGAAATGAACGTTTGCAAAAGGACTGTCTGTTTAAGAAAGAATGCTGCCTAAACTGGAAGTCCCAGAACGCCCCTTTCTAAATTTAGCCCTCATCTCCTTCTCTCTCAGAGGAAACCACTATTTTGATGTTTGTGATAATTATTTTTTTACTTTATAGCTTTATCCATTTTGTATGTGTACACTTATAGCATAATTTAATCTTTGTCTGTTCTGACTTTATGATGGACTCATATAACTTGCCACTTTCATTTATGGGTATGTTTATGAGGTTCCTCTACTGTGCTGGATCTAGATGTTGCTAGAATATTCGGGTATATAGTGTATAGTACATGATGAGACCACATGCTTATCTAGTATGATGTTTAATCTTTAGTGTCAGTCTGACAGGGTTTGAGGTCACCATGGAAATATACATGTCTATAATGATGTTTCCCAGAAGGGTTTTATTGAGCAGGAAGGAAGGCTCAGCCTGAATTCATGGGATACCATGCCATGGACTAGGGTCCTCTAGCAAATAAAATAGAGAAGGCAAGCTGAACATGGTCATTTATCTCTTTCTCTGCATCCTGACTGAGGATGCGGTGTCACTAGATGCATAGAAGCTGTCATGATTTCCTGTCCAGAGAACTGCAGCCTCATATTGTGAGCCAAAAAAGCCCTTTCATCCTTAAGTTGCTTAAAAAAAAAAGTGTGTGTGAGTCCACACAACAGCACGGCTGAGGCGGTCAGAGGACAGGTTGGTGGAATGGATTCTCTTCTAGCTTTTCCTGGCTTCTGAGGGGGAGCTCAGGTGGCCACCCCCACCGAGCCTTCTCACCGGCCCTTCAGTTGGTTTGGTCAGGTATTTTGTCTAGCAACAAGGAAAATTATGGATGCACCTGCCAGCAAGGCCGTTGATGTATGCTCAGGTTGTGTTTAGTTTCAGATACTGTTGCAAACATTCTGTACATATTTACTGGTACATCTGTGCACATACACCACGTGCACGCACGTTCACACACATGTGCGCACACACATGAGAAGTAGTCACTCTAAATGTATGCTGAGTGCTTCCTCAGAACCCTCTTTTACAAAAGAATACTCCAAACTCCTGTCATCTAGAAAGGCTGGTCCTTTGGACTCCAAGGATGGGCCACAAGTGAATCACTGATCTCTTAGTGTGCCCTCAGGCTGTTGCTAATCCATTGGGATTTTAAATCATGTTTATCCATACATCATTTTCCTTCTTTAGACTATTTCCTTGGCATAATTCCTTTTTTCCCTTAGTATTAATCTTACAAGAAGGTTTGATGAGTTAAAAGTATTTTTTTTCCTGGATCATGATATATAATACTAAGGCATTTTATAAAAGTTGCAACATCTGCATCCCAACTCCTGCACTGGTGTCTTAGGGAAGGGGAAGAAAGAATATAAAAGGAGCCTTCTGTGAAATAGTCTCTTCCAGAAAAGGCTGCACAAAAAGATCCACAGCCAAGCACCAGGCCAAGCTCTGAGAGTCCAGTTGAAGAGAAGGAAGAGGGAATATATGAGCAAGGGGGGGTGGGTGTCAAGATCATGATGGGGAAACCTACAGAGACAACAAAACCAAACTTGTGGGAACTCATGAACTTTAGACTGACAGCTGTGGAGCCTGCATGGGACTGAATTAGGCCCTCTGTATACAGGAAACAATTGTGTAGCCTGGGTTGTTTGAGGGGCCCCTGGCAGTGGGACCAGGATCTATCCTTGGTGCATGAGCTGGCTTTCTGGAGCCCATTATCTGTGGTGGGACGCCTTGATGGAGTGGGGAGGGGCTTGCTCCTGCTTCAACTGAATGTACCAGGCTTTGCTGACTCCCCATGGTAGGCCTTACCCTTTTGGAGGAAGGGATGTGGGGAGGTGGGTCAGGGAGAGGGAAGGCTGAGGGGGAGCGGAAGAAGGGATGAGAGGCAGATCTGTGGTTGGGATGGAAAATTAATAAAAAAAGAAAGAAAGAAAAAGACAAACAAGATTGGAACAATGGCAGTATCAATGGACATGTTAACGTGGAAGGGGGAAAGTTTCCTGGAGTCCTAGCCCTAGACCAAGACTTACAGGCAACTAATGATGAGTGGGAGAGGGAGAATTAGCTTTTCCCAGGGATGCACTCCCTTATTGATTATCCATTGCAGAGTAGTCAGTCCTGAAACCACATACACACAAAAACAAAACCAGACTTAGCAGGTTGCATTGATATATTTGTGTATGCACATATATAAATATATGTGTGTAACAATAATAATAATGATAATAATAAACAGGCTATTAACGAGGGGAGGGGAGGAGAGGGGAGGGGACACAGGAAAGGTTGGAGGAAAAGTAGCTGAGAAAGGCTGGAGGAAGGAAAGTGTGGGGGGAGTGATGTAATTCTACTTCCGTTACAATATATTTAAAAAAATTGTGTTTTAATTTGTATTTCCATCAAGGATGTAAAATAAACAATACTGTGTTTATTGGTGTCCTCAGTTGCACACTAAGGACTGTATTGGTGCTTGCAGAGGTCCGAAGACTATTCAACCACAAGGATGCCCATGTTACCGTATGGCACTGCTCCAGAAAAGACTATGTTATCAGGAGACCCCACTATAACCTATCTGCCGAGTCTAGGCTCTGGCTACCATCTAAGTTCACATTTTCACGAGCAAGTGAATTCCGTGCAGCTTCTACATCCTCTGATTTCTCTCATTTGTAACAAAGGCTCAATTGGCCATTTGCAATCCATGAAGCCTATATTACATGCCTGTACCTCTGTTGCTAAGGAGACAAGAGAAATGAGTTTTATATTTTTTATTTAAGAAGCAGGACTCAATGGGCATGGTGGTGCATTTCTTTAATCCCGGTACTCTGAAGGCAAAGGCAGGCAGATCTCTGAGTTCAAGGCTGGCCTGGTCTACATAGCAAGATCTCACAGATTGAGAATAAGACCACTACCACAGTTTAAAGCCAAATTTGAAGCAAGCTTTAATTAAATGCTGGCCAGGTGGATGGGCTTTGGCCAGGTCCATCTCCAGGTTTCCAGAAGATAGCTCTGAGTCACATCACAGTTTACAGTGGCGTAACAGGTCCAATCAGGGGAAAGCATACATCCTGAACCTCCAGTTTATATCCAATCAGGGGCAAGCATATATCCTGATGTATTTCCTTCCTGTGAACCTCCTGCCCACATGTGACCAAGTACATCCGGTGAAGATGGGTCAAACAAACCTATTTAGGGGTGTGAAAACATGTATCTTGTTGTCTCCCATAAACAATAGCCACCAGCATTTCAGGAGCTATCTGTCCTGGGGCAAGGGGCTTGCAGATCAGAGGCATTTTTGTTTCATGGATCTTTTGGGCACAGTAATTAAAACTTAAAATGTAACCTTGGCTCTCACACAAGTTCCAGGACAGCCAAGGCTACATAATGATTCCTTGTCTCAAATAGGAAACAAGTAACAACAACAAAAGAAGCAAGGCTTACAATTCGGGAACTTCTCCAAGTAGAAGATTGTTTATCAATGCTGATGGCCATAGACATGATATATATATGTGTGTGTGTGTGTGTGTGTGTGTGTGTGTGTGTGTGTGTGTGTATATACCTCCCCTTCCATAACTGCCAAAACTAAATAAGAATTAAATTGCTTTTGTTAGCAAAATAGCTTTTCATTTTTAATCTGATTATCAAATCCTCCTCTCCAAGGTTTTATGTGCCAGTTTCATAGTGATTAGCATCAACTATTACTTCGTTTTCCCTGCCCATTTTCCTCTGAGAAGTGCCTGTGAGTAGATTTATTAATGCATTATTTAGATTTGTAGAGGAACTTTTCTGTCCTATCAAGATGAACCTCGGCTGTCAGGGTTTTAATCTTTATGAAGCTCTGCTCCTTCCTGTACATGGTGAAGGTCAGCCAGGCTCAACCTGTCCAACACTGACCCCTGTCGTCTTTCCTTGCTGTGCCGTGATCCACGAAGAAGCAGCTGTTCTCTGTCCTCTGTGTGTGGACATATGCCCAGAGAATTTCAAGTTCACGCCAAAGACAGAATAAAAAATCCAAACACTCACAGATATCTGCTTTGAGCCTGTGAACATTTCACGACTCTAACAATTTTAGGAAGGAGAGGAACCTTATGCCCGTATGAAGACTGAAGTCAAGCTCAAGGTCTCCAGTGGTATTTCTTAAGCAAGACTTGACCTTGACACTCTCCCCCTATCTTCACTGTGGGCAGATGTAACAGCCAAGGGAAGGGACGTTGCTCTCGGTATCAGATCTTCCGTCTAAGGATTCATTAGTTTACAAACATGTCGACCTCAAACTGAACCTATGCCATCTCCCCACGCTATACAGTCAATTACGTATTAAAAACTAGTCAGGGGGCTGGAGAGATGGCTCAGCGGTTAAGAGCACCGACTGCTCTCCCAGAGGTCCTGAGTTCAATTCCCAGCACCCACATGGTGGCTCACAACCATCTATAATGAGATCTGACACCCTCTTCTGTGTACATAATAAATAAACAAATTTAAAAAACAAAACAAAACAAAAAAAACCTAGTCAGGTCATTTTATCAAGGTTATAAATACTCTAACATCCAAGTCAGGAGTGGACTCCTCCTCCGTTTTGGTGGTTTGTCGTTATGATTACACACGCTTTGCACAGACGTTTGTAAGAGCTGAGGTCTTGGGCAGCGTTCTGTGAAAGAACCAGGCCAAACTCCTTTTCTTCTCAACTAACCATATTTTTCAAAGGTGTGGATTACCTCACAGATCCTTAAGCAACACCTAAATCCTTCTAGAGCAATCTGCCTGCGCTTTCCTGACACACATGGATTCGCCCTTGCTGACACCCATGTCTCAGAAGGACTTGGACACATGAATGGTACTTTTCCCTATTGGTGAATTGTGTGCTCCAGTGGATAATAAAAATAAACACAGCCGATGTGATTGCATTCCAGAGAGGGGGTAGCAGAGTAGGGAGTAACCAATCAAAAGTATCCAAAGCACCAAATTACGCCCCAGAGGAGTCATCGCGCATATCCTTGGCTCTGTTTCCATGGTAGTAAGGATTGCTTGGGATACTCAAAGGCAATTTAAATGCATTTAGGCCACAGCTTACACGGGGATAATCTTAGGAATATCAGAAGTGAGTAAACATTAACAGCCACCAAAATAAGCAGTATTAAGAACCACACTCCATCTTGCTTGGTTTTCTATTCAGTATAAAATAATTTTTAAAAAAATCTGGAAATTAGGTCTGCTCCTAACAGGGGCTTACAATGACTCATTTCTTTTTCTTTTTCTTTCTTTTTTTTTTTTTAGTTAGTTAGTTCATTAATTAATTTCTTTGTTTAAAAATTAATTAATTAATTAATTAATTGAACTCAGGACCTCTGAGAGAGCAGCCAGTGCTCTTAACTGCTGAGCTGTCTCGCCAGTCCCACAGTAACCCATTTCTAGACTCACAACCAGCATCTGCTAGACTGAGGATGTCTGGGGCTGCCTAGGTTTTCAGTCAGATGTTTTCCAGCTCAAGGGTATGAGCTGCTTTAAGGTACGAGCTGCTGCTCTGTTCACAATATGGTTCTCTGTGGAGGCAACTTCGTGACGGTGCGGACTATGGAGGGTCATACCACTGGAGAATACGCCCTACCAAAGGTGCAGGGTGGGGCAGTCACACATGGAATTCGCAAGATTAAAGAAAACTTCTAATAAAAATAAATACCATCCACACAGGAACACACACAAAAAAAGGACTCCCTATGGATGCCGGAGAAGAAAAGCAAGGCAGAGAAGGAAGTGGATGCATATCGGGGACTATGGGGGTCCAGCTCCTTGAGAGTCCCCTACCAGGGTCCCAGAAGAATCTACAACCAGCTGATAATTAATCTTTGATGATAGGAAATGAATCTATGTACACGAAACTCCTTAGTTCATACACTTCATTATTCTGTGATAGTTCTCTCTACACCGCTTATACTCTGTTCTCTGCTTAGCTCCTTTCTTGCCTGATTTCTCTCTCTATTTATCTACTGTCCCCTTAGGTTCTATCTTAATTCCTTCATCTAGTTCTGTCCCTTCTAGGTTCTCATCCATTTAGTTCTTTCCCCTATCAGCTCCTCTCCCATCTCCTTCTCTCTCATCTCGTTCTTCCTCATCTTGTTCTTCCCCATCTGGCTCTTTCTCATCTTCCATCTTGTTCCTCTAGTACCCTCTTCTAGCCCTTCAATCTAGTTCTTCCCCATCTCAGTTTGTTCCTTTCAAGTTCTTATCCATCTAGTTCTTCCATTCTCTTTTCTCTTCTCTGTCCTGTGCCCTGGAAGTCCTGGTATAAAAATGGGGGGTCCGAGTTAAATTGTGTAAAGCTAATACTTAATGTCCACCTCACCTAGGCGGTGTCTCCTTGTGGAATTTACCTTGTCAGGAGACTTGCAGGTGGGCTGTTATCACTGTTAGTCCTTGAAAGTTGGGAGTCAACCTAGGCGGTGTCTCCTGTTAGTCCTTGAAAGTGGCTAAGGGAGGTAATCTGATTCCAGAGAACGCCTTTCCTGAGGCTGTTCTCCAAATTCCTGGAATGGGTATGTCCAGAGAGTGATCAGTCCACACTATTAGCCCTTCTAGGGAAAAGTCAACTGGGAAAACTATGAAGGCACACATGATTTTCATAACAGAATACAGCTGATATATAACAAGCCAAATAACACCAAAAACTCCTTGGAATTTGGCTTCCTCTGGAGGATTCCCTGATCCCTCCAGGTAGTGACATTACCATAATCAGCTGAGTTCTTATGATATCTTCCTGCGGCCCGCAGCAGATGCAGTAAAGACAAAAGCCCATTTTTCCATCCTTTCCTCTAAGGCTCTGCATGATTGTAAAAATGGGACAAAGGTTTCATGGTCCACGCTGATTTTTATGATTTTTGCCTCACAAATACGTCTTTATAGTACTTGGTCTGCACTAGACACATGTTATAAATATTAATTATTAATCGTTACAAATATTAACTCCTTTATATCCTCATGGAAACCTTGAGAAGTAGGCACTTCTTTTTCTGTCGGGTCAATGAAAACAAAACAAAACAAAACAAAACAAAACAAAACAAAACATGTATATAGAGATTGAGGCAGAGGGTCCCCAAAGTCATGGGCGAGCAAACAGCAGGGCAGTATCTCATAACACCCTTTGAAAACGTAGGCATTAGGAAATGGGAATGAGGAAAGAGATTGACTTAATAGTAACAGATAACTCCCAGGACTGATCTTTCTTCAGCTGGAGAATTTCTAACATCTATAGAGGATCGGGAAGAAAGATGCTTGGAAAAGTCTATTCCTTCATGTGCTTCATGTCACATTAAAAAAGCGGTGTCTTGATGTCTGTATTCACTTTTGATTGGAGGCTTTGATGTTGATCGGATAAGGTTTTTAATTTTAAAAAGGAAGAAGCTGGCTTGAATTTGTCCTGGAGGCAGATTCCTGAGCTTCATGGCCTGTGAAGGAAATAATCACTTTCGGTCATCTGAATAGAGACGAGAGTAGGGAGGGATATTAGGGAAGGAGACTGACAGTATTTCGTGGAATCTGCTCTCTTTCTTTGTGGCTTAGAATCATGGGAATTTTCTTGGCCTGAGTTGTGAAGGTGGCATGACCCTTTCTCTGTGAAGGATGGGAGCTTGTCGCCATCCCCAGTGGTACAATTGCTTCATTATGTCCACACCCACATTTTTCTGTCCATGGACAAAGAAAGGGCTCATTGATGCTACTGAATCACCACCTGAAAGCTACTGTATCACGACCCACCCAGACTATCTGAGACGCTTCTGAGAAACAGTGCGTGTCAGCTGCGACTGGAAAAGCAACGTCTGACACCCTCCCAGAAGAAGAGTTATTAAGACTTTCTGTTTAAGACACCTGGGAAGCTACTAAATCTTTAAAAGCATGAAGAACATGGCTGGGAATATAGCTCCACAGTAGGGTCTTGCCAAGTTTGCACAAAGCTCTGGCCTTATTTCCTGGGGGCTGGGGAGGGGAGTGGAAGAAGGAAGAAGGAAAGAAAAAGAAAAACAGTTCTTCATAACGCTGAAAATCTATGTTCTATTTTTTTTTTTAAATGTTACATGTTGGGGTTGGAGAGATGACTCAACAGTTATAAACATTCACTGCAGAGGACCCAAGTTCAGTTCCCAGCACCCACGTTGGGTGGCTCACAAATGCTTGTAACTCTAGCTCCAGCTACAAGGGATCCAATGACCTCTTCTGGCCCCCTCAGCTACCTGCAATCATGTGCTCATACATACAGGCACACACATAAGTATACATAATCTTTGGAAATGTATTTATTCATTAAAACCTAGGTTTTAAGAGCTGCCAAAGACATAAATGCATGTAAAACATTTTTCAGAGACCATGGCACTCACAGGTCTCTAGAGTAACTTTGGCTCTCAGGGAACAATTGGAAATGTCTGGAGGTACTGATAATTATCAGGACTGATGGTGGATAGACACAGTTACTGGCATCTAGCAGACTATAAATGCTACTAAATGTGCTATAACACACTTGGGCAAGCCCTTAGAACAAATAATTATCTGGCCCAACACATTAAGAATTGGAAAACCATGCAATAGAAAATTTTCAAAACATGTAGGACTTTTTGCATAGATCTTTTATTTTATTGTTTGTCTTACAGACTACTTATACATTTGACTAGTCCACCTTGGAGCTTTTTAGCTCAAAGGGGTGCCGAACAGGACATAGTGACTAGAGAAGATCAGAGCAAGCCAATTTCAAAGCCAAAGGGACTATGCCACACTAAAAACAATTTTGTGACCTAACTCAAGAATTTACTCTTCATTTATAACCTAGGAGAAAGTATTTTCTGAACTCTCATCTTTAAATGGACTTTTGGAACACATACTTCTTTAAAAACCTGCTTTGATGGTGTTTCTGAGTGCAGGTGTCTCTAGCTCCCCAGAATCCTTCAGAATGAGTCATTGCTAGTAAGACCTTAGGTTGGAAGGATACAAACTGTGATGGTTGTTCTTATTTGTCAACTTGAGTACACCTGGAGCTAACTGAATCCCTAAATGGTTGGTACACTTGGGAGAGATTTTTCTTAATTAAATCATTTGAAGTAGTAAGAACCACTCTGGATCTTGTGAGATGGGAAAATCCACCTTTAATTCAGATCTCTTGAGGAGGGAAGATCCACTATTTTTTTTTTTTTTCAAGACAGGCTTTCTCTGTGTAACCCTGGCTTTCCTGGAACTCACCGCCTGGCTAGGGAAGATCCACCTTTAATCTGGGCCACACCTTCTGCTGGCAGCCTGTATAAAGGACGTGGGTAAAAGAAGTTCTCTAGCCAGCTTGCTCTTACATTAGCTAACAAGCCCATCTCTTCCTTCACTGGCATTAGAACCAGAACCTACTACTTCAGGATTCTGGTGTATACTAAAGACCAATTGAGACCTCCAGCCTCATGAACTGAACAACTACTGGATTTTCAGACCCTCTGTTTATAGGCAGCCATTGTTGGATTAGCAGGACCATAGAATGTCAGCCATTCTAATAAATCCCCCTTCTATAAGTACACGATTCATTCTGTCAGTTCTGTTCCTCTAGAAAACCCTGACTAATCCACAAAGTGGTAAGAGTCAGGTGTCACTACCTCTGGTTGTGTGTTCTTCCCTAGTTCAGTCTTCAGTACTCCCACATGAGAACCCCAGTCTTTAAGAGATGTTGGGATAATATGTCCAGTGTTTGCAACACAGACCTTCCATGAATGCTTATTTCATTCTCCTGCTAGTCTTCCTTTGGGAGAACTCTTCCTTTGCTATCCTGGTTTTTAACAAATTAGATTTCCAGTTTTCTCTCAACAGTGTAATCGAGAAGTGGATGTTTTTCTGCTCCTTTTTTTTTTTCTATCGGGGGGTTTTGTCCTTCCTTCTATCCACTCTATCCTTCTCCTAGGGATCAGGAAAGACTTGTCCAGTTGGTGGAATCTGAGGGAATGATCGAGTTTACATGGAGCTTTGGTACAAATGAGATAAAAGGTCCCCCTTTATACCAGTCTAATGAGCAGTTTCTTTCCTTTCTTCCTTCCTTCCTTCCTTCCTTCTTCCTTCCTTCCTTCCTTCCTCCTTCCTTCCTTCCTTCCTTCTTTCCTTCCATTCTTTCTCTGTGTGTCCTATGCATATTCATATGTGTCCATGGAGAGGCCGGAGGTGGATGCTAGGTCTCTCCTTTTATCACGTCCTACCATACTTCTTGAGACAGGGTCCCTCACCGAATTTGGAGCTCACCAGTTGGTTAGGCTGGCTGTCTGGCTTGTGAACACCTCTAGATCCCCCTGTCTCAGCTTCCCAAGGCTGGGATTGCAGGCACAGACCACTGTGTTTTACCTGAATGTTGGGAATCCGAACTCAGGTCCTCTTTCTTATGTTCCAAGCACGTTGCCAACTGAGCCGTTTCTTCGGCCCCAGGTGATGTCTTCCTGTAACACAGACTCAAACCAGTAGTTATAGCTTAGCTAAGGGAGCATGGATTGAAGTTTAGACCTCGTCTGCTCCTCAGCTGACACTTTGTGTAGAAAACAACCCACACTAACCTAGACATGTTTCATTTCAAAACTACCTGTCTGTAATAAACATACAGTTTCTTAGCCCCTTTATGTGGGGGTAAATACACCTGGGGCAAAGCTAATTATGAGTTTCTGGAACAGGCTAAGTGTAAGACACAGAGCCATTCCTCAGTGTCGAGGTGACTGCTCAGAAAATCCTGTGGAACTTCTAGAGTCCAGGATGCAATGTGGGAAAAGAAAGAGGAAGCTTGCCCTGGTTGCCAGTCTGCAGGCGGCTTTCTCCACTCCTCTCTGCTGTGGGATGTTCTGTATGTCCTGTGGGAGCCCGATCTTGGGTTCCTCATGGCTTTACCCAGCAGGTCCGCATAGAGGATGATTAGGACCACAGGCTTGAGTGTAGGTGTCTGAGATGGTCTGCACTTGGCTGTGCTGTGGGATGGTCTGTATGTCAAGTTGCTCTGATTGGTCAATAAATAAAACACTGATTGGCCTGTGGCTAGGCAGGAAGTATAGGCGGGACTAACAGAGAGGGGAAATAAAAGAACAGGAAGGCAGAAGGAGTCACTGCCAGCCACCGACAGGACAAGCAGCATGTAAAGATGCTGGTAAGCCATGAGCCACGTAGCAAGGTACAGATGTATAGAAATGGGTTAATTTAAGATATTAGAACAGTTAGCAAGAAGCCTGCCATGGCCATACAGTTTGTAAGCAATATAAGTCTCTGTGTTTACTTGGTTGGGTCTGAGCGGCTGTGGGACTGGCGGGTGACAAAGATTTGTCCTGAGTGTGGGCAAGGCAGGAAAACTCTAGCTACACCTCTCTTAATTGTACTGCTCAATTGGCTCAGGATCCCTTGAGGAAAGGAATAAAATTAGTGTCTCAGATATTCTAATTAGGGGACTAACAGCACTCGGCTGCTCTTTCAGAGGCCCTAAGTTTGACTCCCAGCTTCTACGTGACATCTCACAACTGTTTATAATTCTAGTTCTAGAAGATCTGATGCCCTCTTCTGGTCTCTTTGGGTACCAGGCATGCATGGGGTGCGCAGACATAAATGCGGGCAAAATACTCATATACATACAATAAAATAAAATTAAATTAAAAAACAATTTTTAATATCCATCCATCCATCCATCCATCCATCCATCCATTCATTTAATCTATCAATGTTTTTCAGCATCTTAATGCAGCTGGTACAATGGGAGAATGTAGAGGTAAAAATTAAAATACTATACACTCCACGTGCACCCATAGCCCAGGAAGTAAACTTTCTCTGTTTTCTAAAGAAATAAGCCACCATTCCACAGTGGTTAGTTCTCCGATGGAAGCATAAACAAGGTCCTTCAAGAATACGCAAGCGAATGAGAACTAAACCCGAGACCATCTGAGAAATCTAGGCTCCTTCCAGAAGAGAAGGCACCTGGCCTGAGTTCTGAGGCGAAGTTGGAGCTTTGCAAGCACGTAGGAGGTATGCAGGAGAATGGCCGGCGTGTTTGTGCCTTGAACACGAGGGTGAATCACAGTGGCAGCAGCTGAGAAAGAAGATGTAGGAGGAGAGAATTTTAGGGCTCATGTTACCCCGAGATGATGGCTTCTGTGCATCCCTCTCGGTGGTCTAACACCCACGTGACCGTAGGAGACTGTCGAGAAAGAGAAAGAAAACAAAGTTTTGGTATATGGAGATAGCGCGAAGGAAAGTATATGCTCGATTTCATTTACTTTCCCCCACATTATGTGAATCTCACACTGCTGTCTCTACCTTATAGGTAAGAAGGCTATACAATCACATAACTAGAATTTGAATTTCTATCTGTTAGTGCTAAAGCCGGTGCTCATCTAGGTGCAGAGGATAGAGTAGGGGTGCAGAGTCTGGTTTGAGATCATTGAACCCAGAAAGGAAGACTAACTGGATCCAGTTTGTCTTATAAAATTGTCTAGTGTGCCTACTGCTATTATCAGAGCATGGAGGTTATGGGGGTAACTAACTACTTTCTGGTTGGATTTGAGACTTGCTTCACAGGAGGGGATTCATACCTGCTATTGTAAACTCACTCAAAAGCTCATAGTTCAGGAGACCATAGGCCCTGCGAGAAAATTACTACTACCATTGTCCTAAATGGACAGGCTGTCAAGCCACCTTCTAAATATTTATGTTTATACCCATGGATTAGTGTGGCTCTCAGCCTTGGCCAGAGAGGCTTCTTTCTGCAGTGGGCAGCAGAGTGCAGAGACTCACAGCTCACCAGGGTACTTAGAATAAATGATTACTGAACGCTCCGCTCAAAGTGGGACATCTCTATCAACCCCACGAGGCTCAGTGGGCATTGAGAAAGTGGGGGCAGAAAGAATGTCAGAGCCGGAGGATGGGGAAGAGCGCTGTGAAATGCGGCCTTCTGGACATGGCTTGGCCACTGCACTGATGAGCCCGCTGCGGATAGAGTTGTCCACACCAGATCAAGCCACGAGATCAGGTCATATTCCATCAGGCAACACTAACTAGATCAGTAGCTTATGAAAGACAGACAGACAGACAGACAGACAGAGGAAAAATAGACAGACAGACAGACAGATAGATAGATAGATAGATAGATAGATAGATAGATAGATAGATAGATAGCCTGGCAGATAGATAGATAGATGGATGGATGGATGGATGGATGGATGGATGGATGGATGGATGGGTAGACGAATAGACAGATAGATGGATAGGTGAATAGATAGATGGATAGATAGGTAGGTAGATAGATAGAAAGATAGACGGATAGATGGATGGATGAATGGATGGATGGATAGACTGATAGATAGATAGCATAACTGTGAAAAACAACTTCGTGATGCCTGGGGTGAGGTATTTGGGACAAATGGGAGGGCAATTGGAGGAGGGTATGACCAAGATACTTTGAATACATGAATGAAATCGCCAAAGAATAAATAAAAGATTTAAAAACTGCATCTAGGCGTTTATGGCACAGAAATTTATAGTCCATAATTTAGTTTTTTTCTTTTCTTTTTTTTTTTTAAAGATTTACTTATTTATTTATTATGTATACAGAAGAGGGCACCAGATCTCATTACAGATGGTTGTGAGCTACCATGTGGTTGCTGGGACTTGAACTCAGGACCTCTGGAGGAACAGTCGGTGCTCTTAACCTCTGAGCCATCTCTCCAGCCCTAGTTCTTTTCTTTGTAAGAACTAGACAATAGTTTCTTTTACTTCTGTCCATTTCTCGTACCCTAACAGTCCAACTTTGAAGCATGCTTCCGTCGGTTTTGATGCTGTTACCGCATCAGGTGTAACAGGTGGCCCACCGACTTGCATCCGGCCATAGTTTAATCTGCCTTGGTAGAAGCATAACATTTGCACAGCAGGAGGGCCCACCCTGGCAGTCAGTCGAGCTGGCAGCTGAAATTCTGTCGCCAGAAGATAAAAAGTTTATCCCAGGTGCTAGAATTAGCAGACACACAGTCAGCACTAGAGCTGGTGTGCCACAGGAGAGGTTTATTGAGCTTATTCTTGAGGTTGCCAAAGTGGGAAAAACCACTTAATGTGACTTGCTTCGAATTGCTTTCTCTTTCTCTTTTCCAGGTGTCAATCTGTCTTTCTATCTGTCTATCCTTTGTTAACACATTTAAACTCACTTTTCAAAGCCACAATCCTGGGAACCAGAAAGCCAAAGGTTCTCTTAAAGGAGAATATTTTTCCCTGTGCAGATGAACAGCATAGAGGAATACTCACCTCGGCTGGCTAGCTGCTATTTACGTGCCATTGACATTAAGGAAAATTATCCAAAATTCTATTTGTCACCTTGGACCCACTTATTGACTAGTAAACGCAAGCCATCCAGTAGAGGGCAGTACTGACTTGTTCATTAATGCTCCTAATAGTAAATGCAAATTTAGTAATGAAAGATTTTTCTTGATGTAAATTGTTCAGCAATCAACCAGATGGGATGACTCCAAGTGCTGTAGCAATTCACATTTAATGCAATCAGGCTGTCATAATTTGCTTGGGACATAAATTAAATAATTGCTTTAGAACCTAGATCATAAATCAGGGGCTCTCTCTTTTTTTTTTTTTCCCTGCTTTCTTCTTCCCCCATTGACACTGTGGCCATGGGAAAATCTTTTGTCTTCTCTGAGCCTCATTTTTTTTTCCACTAGAAAATGATGTATTTGGTACAGATGAAGCCTAACTTCCCTTTTGTTTTAAGGAACACTTATTCTATGAAAAAGTATGCTAAATAAATTAATTTGTAAATAGCGACTTCCTAGAGACGTTTAAGGTGGCCATTCCCAAACCTCACTGATCAGAATTGCTGAGTTAGCTACTCCGAATCCCCTGCAGGGCTTTTCCTGAAACAAAATGTGGCAGAACGTGTGTCCTACAGGGGAACACACAGACAGACAGACAGAGGAAAAAATAGACAGACAGGCAGAGAGAGAGAGAGAGAGAGAGAGAGAGAGAGAGAGAGAGAGAGAGAGATCCCTGGCCTTCCTGGGGCCTCAACCTTTATTCAGCTAAGACACTATCCTAAGCAAGCCATGTGAGATGCACCTGATATCTATCAGCTTGCTTTCTGGTGTGGTAGACACTGCTAAGCCTCATGTCCGAACTGCCCCCCTTATTTCCACACAGCACTGTTTCTGTAAAGGCCTCCACAGTCGGTGTATCTGGTCCCTCACCGCTGTGGATTTCACAACTGTAGATTCAATCAATCGTGGATGGAAAACACTCTTTAAAAATTGCGTTCTTGTTGGGTAGGTATCTTGGTCACCACCAGTCACCATGGCTTTAGTCCCTAAACAGTGCAGCATAACACTTATTTACACAGCAGTGAGACTATGCTTAGCATATATAAGACACAGGGTTGGATCACCAGACACATGCTGAACATGATCGTGCATACTTGTAATCTCGAACTTGAGAAGTAGAGGCAAGAAGACTGTAAGTTCAAGGCTAGCCTGGACTACATAATGTGGTTTGAGGTCAACTACGTATGTAATTGAGGCTATGGGAAAACCATATTTCAACAACAACAACAAAAAGGACGAAAGTAAAAAAGAACATCGAAGAATCGAGAGAGAAGCCATTCATCACGTGCAAAGAATCTTTAATAAAATAATCAGCAGAGTCTTCATTCGTCAGAGGGACCAGGATGGTAGCGAGTGGTTCCCTTCGGTCACCAGGCTTGCTTTCCGTGATTTTAGTCACCCATGGTCAACTGAGGTTAAAAAGGTTGAACAGAAAGTATGGCAAATAAGCCATTCATAGTTTGTGGGTTTTTTTTTTTAATTTTTATTTTTTACATTTCGCAGTGGTGGGGATAAAACAGGGCCTTGTACAACCTCAGTAATTCATCTGTGGCTGAGCCATATCCGTAGTGTGGCACCAGTGCATCCATTTCAAATTGTATGTCACTCTGAGCCGTGTGATAAAGTTCATACTGTGTAGCTCCATGGAGCCTGGAAAGTGGACTGTCCCTTTGTCTGGCTGTATATGCCACAATCCACTCGCCACTTAGCCCTGGTTATGAGATCAATTGTCACAGTACTTATGTTCGAGTCCTCCATATTGCTGGGGACGGGGGTTGGTACATACATATGTTCTCAGCATTTAGGAAGCCTAAAGCAGAGGATTTCAAATCTATGACCAGGTTAGGCTACACAGCAAGACCCCATCTCAACCAAACCAAACCTAAGGGTGCGAGTGTAGTCTATTGCCAGAGCGCTTGTCTGGCATGTACAAGGCTTCAGGTTTGATCCCGAGCACCACAACAAGCCATCAATCGATCAGGTAAGCAAATAAGTAAAAAATTCTATGCTAACAAAGTGCAAGATTAGCAGCGGCACCAGAAATCAGGGTACAAAGGGAAACTGTAACGTGTTTTCTTTAAGCGGAAAAAGCAGAAGTTTATCTTAGCCGCGCTTGTGTTTCTATGACATGTAGAGTTCAGCATCGCCCACAACGTTCACTGGGGGTCTGGGGTGATCTCCTATACACAAGTGGAGGCGCCTCTGTTTTCAACGTTGGAGACAGACATCTCTGTCAGTGTGGATACACAGCTCTCGCTTCAAAGAAAATAGAGTTTACTCTGGAGCCCAATACAAGTGACCATGACCCAGAAACACAGAATCAGATTGTCCCCAATACCATGTTTCAGCGTGGTAAGTTTCACAAGTTTTTTTTTTTTTAGCTGAGGATCGAACCCAGGGCCTTGCGCTTGCTAGGCAAGTGCTCTATACTGAGCTAAATCCCCAACCCCGTTTCACAAGTTTTTATGGTAACAAAGAACGTTATAAATCAGGCCTTTCCCCCCCTCTTCTCTCTTTTTTCTTCTTTACATTGGTGGAAAACATCAGGCGGGCAGGCAGGTCACAGCAAAGCAGGGACATCTCTGTCATAGGTCCCAGCTGTTACCTGTGGGGGCTAGAGGCCTGCTTAGACATTTCAAAAAGGGCGTCACCTGGCAGTCATGGAATGTGTTAGGTCACTGAGCTGGGGAATGAATGGCCAGTATGGAGACTAAAGGTATCGAAAGATAATTTGGCTCCCAACCTGCAACAATTACTGAAATTTTACTCAGCCCAATCAACCGTATCGAATATTTAAACACTTAAATGATTATTTCGAAATAACCATGGCTTTGTTTCTGGGAACTTCACAGTTCTCTCTACTGGCCAAGCATAACATTTTGTGTATTCAGCTAGCAAATACTGTCTTATGTCCCACGGTGCTAGGAAGGCTCATTCCTAGACTCTGACGTAGATGAACAGGCAGGAAAGCACTCTTCAAGGGAGATAAATAGTCAAAAGAGCCTTTATGGAAGAAATCTCTGGATCATTTGAAACATATGATATAAATTTATTTTTCTCCTCTATTTGACGTAACATTTACAGGTGACCTATAATAACTAAAATTAAAATAACTAGGGATGCAGGATGGCCTTAAGAAGTGAAGGCCATAGATATGGGAAACACATTTTAATCAATCAAAAGTAGCATTTTTTTTTTTTTTTTTTTTGGTAAAGATTTACTTATTTCTTATGTATACAGTGTTCTGTCTGCATGTCTGCAGGCCAGAAGAGGGCACCAGATCTCATTACAGATGGTTGTGAGCCACCATGTGGTTGCTAGGAATTGAACTCAGGACCCCTGGTAGAGCAGTCAGTGCTCTTAACCTCTGGGCCATCTCTCTAGCTCCAAAGTAGCATCTTTTTAACTAGGTGGACTGTATGTCCCCTGTGTCTAGAGTTATCTGTACTCCATGGAATATTGTTTGACCTTTGGGCATTTGAAATTACTTATTATCTTTAATTCTAGTTTGGAAAAGTCAATGGACAGTCATAATATAGAAGAAATTAGATAATAATATAGCAATTTATTAAAATTTTTTTAACCAAATTGTTCTTTGTCATGTATCAAATGTTATCAGTGATGGGGATGGGAGTAGGAGGTGAGATTTGTGAGAACTACAATCCCCTGGCTTGGTGGGCACAACCAAGTCTAATTTCTCATTTTATAGAGAGAAGCAGGAAACAGGACCCCAACAGAAGTCACTTGTAAATATTATCCATTTACTTTGTATTGGTAAAATATGACTATTATTTCATTTAAAAATTTGAATTAACTGTAGTATAGGATACCTTAAATATTCAGTCAAGAAACACAGCGCTCAAGTTGTAATTCTCTGTGAATGTTACTGTCGTTTGGATGCTGCTAATTGGTCTTTTTGTTTCTTTTTTGTTTTTGTTTGTTTTTTTGAGATTCTATAGCAACGTACTTGACCTTCTAAGTTTTTTTGTTTTTGTTTTTGTTTTCTCGAGACAGGGTTTCTCTGTGTAGCTTTGCACCTTTCCTGGAGCTCACTTGGTAGCCCAGGCTGGCCTCGAACTCATAGAGATCCGCCTGGCTCTGCCTCCCAAGTGCTGGGATTAAAGGCGTGCGCCACCCGCCCGGCTTGCAATTGGTCTTTTTTTAGGCGGTGTTTTGGTGGTTTAACTTGTTCAGGAGTTAACTCTAAATTTGGGTAGCTCTTACAAGAGTCAGGGGAATTAAAGTCATTTAAAGGTAGACAGAAGTCTGGATATGCTACATGACTGACTTTTTATGCCATAACTTGTAATATCTGAACACTTTTCGTACCAATAAAAACATGGTGATCTAAGTGGTTGGACCAAATAATATTGCTTCCTTTCTCTTAGTAGGTGGAAATTTATTTGTTTTAGGATGTAGAAGTTTGAATTTAAGATGGATGCCTCCCCAGTGGAGTTCCTTTTAGAAGATTTAACATAAGTCATTATCAATTTAAAAACTGGATTTTTAAAATTCCAAATTATATCTAGCAATGGGAGAATTATTTTACATGGTAGTGAAAATACTTTCATCTTTTTTTAACATAAAGAACATAGTTAAGTAAGGTGGGAAAGCTGGTCAGCAAACTGTCATAGCAAGAACATGATAGCATCTTCCTCTGTAGATTCCCTAAGACCAAAATTAGGGTTTTTTTTTAATCACTAGCAAATATATCAAGCAAAATGTCAAGCATATTAGACAATTTAAAAAATATTAGCCGGGCGGTGGTGGCACACGCCTGTAATCCCTGCACTTGGGAGGCAGAGGCAGGTGGATCTCTGTGAGTTCGAGGCCAGCCTGGTCTACAGAGCTAGTCCAGGACAGGCTCCAAAGCTACAGAGAAACCCTGTTTTGAAACCCTCCTCCCCCCAAAAAAATCTAAGTACAAAATGATTTAAGAAATATAAAAGTACAAGCGTGTGCACGTTTATAGCAATGTGGGCAGAGAGGATTTTGTGAGTTCAGTATAGTTGTGAAGAGCAAACTACAAAAATTAAAATATAAATAAGAGTAGAAATGGGCAAGAGGTTTGAGTCAGTTATTTGAATTAAATAAATAATAAATATTATTATTATTATTATTATTATTATTATTATTATTATTGGTGGTTTTTCTAGACAGAGTTTCCCTGTATAGTCCTGGCTGTCCTGGAACTTGATTTGTAGAACAGGCTGGCCTTGAGCCAGAGATCCACCTGCCTCTGCCTTTCAAGAGCTGGATGTGTGGTGTGCACCATCACGTGAGCTACGACAAAAGAGATTGGAAACAAAAAAAACTGCAGACTTTAAAAACACATGTTATTGCATGTGATATTATTTAAGCAATGTGTAGATAGAGAGTGCACCTGACATGGCACACATGTTGATATATATAAACACGAACTTGTAGGAGTACGGTCTGCATTTTCTAGAGCCTCCAGCACATGCTGCTAAAAAATGCTACACAGGACCTATTTGCTGTGGGAGTCACACCATGGCTTATGAACAACTGTAAAGTCTCTGACATGAGTACAGGACTATCTGTACAGGCTATCCTCAGAGTGGAGGCTATCCTCAGTGAAGTTCCTCAACCATCAAACATATCAACTTAATGTTTGAACACAATCTAATCAGAAGGATAGATCATAAAATTCTGGTTTCTTCCTTTTCTTTTCTTTTCTTTCTTCCCCTTTCTTTTCTTTCTTTCTCTTTCTTTCCTTTCTTTCTTTGCCTTTCCTTCCTTCCTTCCTTCCTTCCTCTCTCTCTCCTTCCTTCCTTCCTTCCTTCCTTCCTTCCTTCCTTCCTTCCTTCCTTCCTTTCTTTTCTTTTTTTTTCTCCTGAGATGGGGTTTCTCTGTGTAGCTTTGGCTCCTTTCCTGGAACTCACTCTGCAGACCAGACTGGCCTCAAACTCACAGAGATCCTCCTGCCTCTGCCTCCTGAGTGCTGGAATTAAAGGTGTGTGTCACCATCACCCAGCTAAAATTCTGGTTTTCTAAGCCAGTTTTGTGATAAGATTACTCAGGGATCTTTTCTACCTCAGAATGTTGAATTTTAACATTACAAGTTTTATGACCTTTAATTATAGTCAATGTAGTCATAGCTATGATGTCATCTTTCTTTAAGCTTTAGCTTTGCATGTCCTTTTTATGATATACTTTGTCCCTTTTCTATTTTCCTTTGGAATAATCCTTTACCTTAGGACACAGTTTTAAATTTTTTCATTACATTTATTTACTATGTGTGTATGTGAGCACATGTGTGTGCATGTGCGTTTGCATGTGTGTATGTGTGTGTGTGTATGTGTGTGTATGTGTGTGTATGTGTGTGTATGTGTGTGTGTATGTGTGAACATACGTATATGTGACATGGTACATGCCTGGAGGTCTGTGGCCCCCATAGACCCATGTGTTGGAATGCTTGGCCCATAGGAAGTGGCACTCTTAGGAGGTGTGGCCTTCTTGGAGTAGGTTAGGCTTTGTTGGAGGATGTTTGTCACTGTGGAGGCGGGCTTTGCAGTCGGCTATGCTCCAGCTGTGCCCAGTGTGGCACAGTTCATTTCCTGTGACCTATGGGTCATGAGGTAGAACTCTCAACTACCTCTCCAGCACCATGTCTGCCTGCGTGTTACCATGCTTCCCACTCTGATGATAATGGACTAAACCTCTGAACCTGTAAGCCAGCCCCAATTAAAGGTCTTCCTTTATAAGAGTTGCCATGGCGGCGGTTCGTGTTCCTGGAGTTGTATCCATGCCAGTGGATGTCCACACGCTCCAGAAGAGAATTTGACATTGCTGCTGCTGTTGTTGCTGTTATAGCAGTGGCAGTCACCACTGCTACTGTTTCTGGGATTACCATTTCATAATTGCTTACTACAGCAAGCACAGTGGAGACGCTGGCAGCAAAAGTAGCTACCACAGTTAATTAATCTTTCATTCTATTGGGCATGATAAATTTAATTCAATAGTTATATACATTTTGATTGGCTTTGAAAATTATAAATTTATAAACTCAATTCCATTTGCTTTTGGGATACCATCTTATAAGGACTCCAATTTGCAATAAGGCTCGTTAAGGAAGGGAATGGATCAGTAGCCTTTAGCCTACTGGCTATGGGTGGGATAGGACCTCTGTTGGTCTTTTCTGTGTTGAACACACAGATTGCAAGCCCAGCACCACTTTGAGATCTTTGGTAGCAGTTGACTCTGCAGCTCGCACACAATTGAGCCTGTATGATAATGAGTATTCAGAGACGGGTAATGCCTGGGGGGCACTCACCAACCTAAGACAGAGCACCTGTGTGGCATGGGCAGGCGTCTCCATGACAGATAAGGAGACCTGCTGATGTCCCATGCAACCTAAGTCAGAAGCTCATTTTTTAGTAAAAGGGGGACCTGTAGGGTCCTGGCCCCGTTTTGGGTAACTGTTGCCTTGTTTGTTGACCTTGACCTTGATATCCTCCCTATGCTAATTCCCTGCCAGTTTCCACCCTCCTGAATGCTTAAGGGAAGTTCCTTGTCTATGTATCCTGCATAATGGGCATTAACAGCTTAGATGCAAGATTGTAAAACATCGGTAGCGAATTTCTGCCCTCTGGGGTCCTTCTATTGTGCTGTAAGCCTGTATTTAAGACCTCCTCCCTCCTTCAATAAACAGCATTCAGCATTAAATAAATAAATAAGAAAAAAAAAGAGTTACCATGGCAGATCTCTGTGAGTTCAAGTCCAGACTGATCTACAGAGCAAGTTCCAGGAAAGGTTCCAAAGCTACACAAAGAAACCCTGTCTCAAAAAACGAAACAAAACAAAAAAAGAGTTGCCATGGTCATGGTGTCTCTTCACAACAATAGAAATCCAAACTAAGACCAGGTCAGAAGTCATCTTGGTTCTCTCCTTCCAGCAGGAGGATTCTGGGGATCAGGGTTAGTGGCAAGCAGCTTTGCCTGAGCTGTCTTGCTGGCCCCACTTTAGGGTAAAATCTTATTTTACAAAATCCTTTCTCATCTGACAACATAAACTTTTTCTTCTTTCTTCCTTTCCTCCTCCCTCCCTCCCTCCCTCCCTTCCTCCCTCCCTCCCTCTCTTTCTTTCTTTTTTGTTTTTTTTTTCAAGACAGGATTTCTCTGTGTAACTTTGGAGCCGTCCTGGAACTCGCTCTATAGACCAGACTGGGTTCAACTCACAGAGATCTGCTTGCCTCTGTCTCTCGAGTGCTAGGATTAAATGTATGTGCCACCACCACCAGGCCATAACCTTCTCCAAAAATACATTTTATATCTATAATTTAGCACCTCCCTCTTTTTTTTTAACCTGGTTACTTTTTTATCTTTTTTTTAAAAGAAAACATTTCTTTCTCCCTTCCTTCCTTCCTTCCTTCCTTCCTTCCTTCCTTCCTTCCTTCCTTCCTTCCTTCCTTCCTTCCTTCCCTCCTTCTTTCTTTCTTTCTTTCTTTCTTTCTTTCTTTCTTTCTTTCTTTCTTTTTCTTTCTTTCTTTCTTTCTTTCTTTTTTCTTTCCTTCTCTTTTGAGACAAGGTTTCTCTGTGTAGCCCTGGCTGTCCTGAAACTTGCTCTGTAGAATAGGCTGTCCTTGAACTCAGAGATGTACCTGCCTTTGCCTCCTGAGAGCTGGGATTAAAAGTGTACACTACCACCACTTGGCAAATATTCTTTCTTAATAAAATATATTTCAAATGAAAATCCCAAGAAGCCAAATATGAAGCAGAGAAAACATGTATGTAGATGTAACCAACCGTCTTATTAAATAAGAAACACAGAACCAATGTAAAAGAGAAAGCCAAGAGGTCAGAGCTCAGAGCTAAAATCTCACCCTTCCTCCTGCAGTGGTCCTAGCTCTCCAAAAGAGAGCTACTTCCTGTGTATGTCTTTTCATAGTCTTTTTGTTCTGCCTTCTCATTGGTTGTAAACCCAAACACATGACTGCCTCGTCACTGTCTGTATGTACAGCCCCCCAGGTCTTAAAGGTGTATGTCTCCAATGCTGGCTGTATCCCTGAACACACAGAGATCTACCTAGCTCTTCTACCAAGTGCTGGCATTAAAAGTGTGTGCCACCACCGCCACACTCTTGCTATGGCTCTAATAGCTCTGACCCCCGGGCAACTTTATTTATTAACATACAATCAAAATCACATTTCAGTACAATTAGAATAACACCACATTATTGAATATTCAACAGTTATGAATGCAGGTAAAATGTTCATAGTACTCTCTCTTCTTAATAAACTTAATTTAAATATCTGTTAAAGATTTAAGCCTTGGTATAGTAGGCATTTAGAAAGTGTCTTTGGATTTAAAAAATATTTATTAATTCTATTTTATGTATGAGCATTTTGCCTACATGTATGTATGTGCATCGTGTATGCTTGGTGCTCATATAGGTCAGGAAGACAGCATGAAACTGGAGTTATGATTGTGAACCTCAGTGTGGGTCCTCTGCAAGAGCAACAAGTGCTCTTAACCACGGATCCCCGGAAACTGCCTTGTAAAGGAGGTCAGAGGTTGATGTGGTGCATCGTTATATACAGAGGCACAAACTCTCAGTGAAGCCAGAGTTTGCCAGCTTGCCCCAGGGGTACCCCCACCTCTCTCTTCTGAGTTTCGGGATTACAGGCAGGCTGCCCACTTAGTATTTACACAGGCAGGAAGGAGGTCCAAACTCACTTCCTCACACTTGTGCGGCAACTGTTTCACCCACTGATCCGTCTCCCCAGCTCTAGCATTCTGTGTAATCTACTCTGTGACAAGATCTTCAGGTCAAAAGAATAGGATCTGAGTTCTACTTTGGGCCCCATGTGGAGACAAGATGATATTCTAAAGTGCCCCAAAGATTATAAAATTACAAAGACATGCTACGGCCCTGATAGAATGCCTTGCCCTTAAAGCAGGATTCCTACAGGATTACAGATAATCCTGCTTGACTTTGCTAGGTTATCTGTTGAGACTGTGGGACTCATCTTGGGCAGGCACTGGTGATAAGAATTCCAACCACTTAGTCATTTCCGGGCCATACATCCTTTGTTACCCATGCCCCATGGCTGTGTGGTTACATAATTGATCGGTGTGATCCCGTGATCTATGAGTTTGTGTGGAGTTGCCACGTGGGCCTGTGTGCACAGGCACAAGCTGGCCCTTAAAAAGACAGGCCCCCACGTTCCCCCTGTACCCTTTTACACACATGTCCTTCCACAGGCCTGATCACATCCATCCTTTTCTCCTTGTCTTAGTAAAATTCTTGTTAGTGGATTCTGTCATGTTTCGTGACTTTTCCTCGCCGGGTAAGAGCGCCGCTGAACTTACCATCAGCTGGAGGTATTCACTGTAGGAGGGAAGCTAAGCTACCTCATTTCCACTCCTCTAAAGGGTGGCAGCCATCTTTCTCTGGTATGTCCGCCATGGCTGTGTGTGCCGATAAACACCGTCCCCTCTGCTGAAAGGTTGGGCTCCTGTCTCTTCTTTGCCACTTGAAGCTGCCACGGACTTCTAACAGGCCCCTCCCTGGAGAACTGATCAAAATGGACCTACCAGTCACCTGGACAGGAAAACACCCTTCAAAAGGTTGAGACTCAAAGAACCATGATACATTTGAAGATGTGCTAACGACGGAGGAACATCTCTCCCCTTAAGGAGGAAAAGCCTTGTTTTTCTTTCAAACCCTAGTAAAACTGTCCACTTGCTTCTGAGTCCATTTTTAAATCCTTTTACCTACTAAACCCCATGTTTCCTGTTACAGGCAGTGGAGGGTCATTGAAGTGATCACCAACTGTGGCAGATGAGACCAGGCCTTACAGAAGTAGTAAATGCTGTGTTCATCACACCAAGCAAAGCAGCAGGGAAGGGGAGGGTTCTTTATGCCCCCACTGTGGGTCCACAAACAAGAGAAGGGGAGATCTCAAGCAGCAAAGGCAAAATCTTGGAAGATCCAGAAGCTGCGCTGAGCAGCTGATGGGCAATTACCCAACGCAGGCCACCTTACATTCTGCTTACATAACACAAGCCCCAGGAGGAGCAGACACTTGATTGACGAGAGACTGTAATCAAGCTGCTCTTCCAGGAAAAGAGGAGAGAAGAAAGAGAACTCATCACAATCCATTCTCCAAACACCCAAAGGCCAGTGTCAGTCATCATACCATGTGACCACTCCCGAGTGTTGCCCTGGACTGGAACTTAGTGGAAACTTAAACAAGCCAAGATCAGACCACAGTAGACGCCTACAAAAAGGCAATCAGAACATAGCAACAAAGTAAACAAAAGCCTGGGTGTGGTTCCATCAGAACCTCAGAAGCTGAAATCTGTGGGCTTGGAAAACAGCTGCCGGGGATGGCAGCAGTCTGGAGGAGCACTGCACACTAGGGCATGGGAACCTCCGCCAGGGGTGCTGGGAAACTCCTGCAGCAGGGCCAAGGCCTGCTGATGGCCAGGCAGAGTCACCCCAAGACTCTGCGTACTGACCGATCTGGTCTAACGAGTGTGATCTGGAGCCAGACTGCAGGTCTCTCATTAACAGTTTGCTCCCTAAGACATTTCAGGGAAAGGAGAGATCCAGTGCACATCTGAGAAAGTAAGAAATATTGTCTGATCATATGTATGTGATCATTATATAATACATTATATATATTCACAATAAAACCTTCCCATATTCACATATATGTATAAATACATATACACACATACATACATATATACATATTCAAATGTATGTACGTATGCATATTTGTGTAACTTTGGCTTTTATTCATTGGTACATGAATATTTTAATTCATTTTTATGTTGTTTAACTATGTTTAACTATAACTGTATCATCTATATCTGCACTGTCCTGATTTATTGGCTTGGTTTCTTACTCTGACAACCCACAAACTTTCCTTTTTATTCATACCTCATTTTCTTCTTGTTCCATTTTCCATCTCCCTTTTTAAAAATCTCTTTAAAATGTTTTTTGAAAATTATTTTATTATTTTATGTGCATGGATTTTGCTTGTATGTATGTCTGTGCACCGTGTGTGCAATGTCCTCAGAAGCCAAAGAAGGTATCAGATCCCCTGGAACTGGAATTGCCATGTAGGTGCTGGGACTTGAACCCAGGTCTCTCTAGAACAGTGGTTCTCAACCTTTCTAATGCTGTGACCCTTTAATACAGTTCCTCATGTGGTGGTGACCCCCAACCATAAGATTATTTTCGTTGCTACTTTGTAACTGTAATTTTGCTACTGTTATGAGTCATGATGTAAATATCTGTGATTTTTGATGGTCTTAGGAGACCCCTATGAAAGGGTTGTTCATCCCCAAAGGGGTCGCAACCCACAGGTTGAGAAAATGTAGATCTAAATGACCATCCAATTTTTTTAAAATTAATTTTTATTTTGTTTGCATTGGTGTTTTGCCTTTATGAATGTCTGTGTGAGGGTGTCAGATCTTGGAGTTACAGACAGTTGTGAGCTGCCATGTGGGTGCTGGGAATTGAACGCAGGTCCTCTGGAAGACCAGGTCCTCTGAAAGAGCAGTCATTGCTCTTAACCACTGAGCCATCTCTCCAGCCTCCCATCCAGTGTTCTTAACTGCTAAGCTATCTCTCTGGCTCTCTCTTCTTACTTCTTAACTATAAGTTTCTATAGCACTATTAATCTTCAAACTCCATTTACTCTAATCCTATCCAAGCTGCCTCTATTTACCTTCCCCCTTGTTTTTCTCATACCAATCCCTCGTTTTATTCCGCTTATTTCTTTCCTTCCCCTTCTTCCTTTAGTGATGATTATCTTAATAGACACCAAACTATTCCTCCTTCCCTTATTCCTCCAAAGTTATCAAAGTTAAAGAGGTGATGTTTTTAACTGACTTGTGGCTTCTGCAGCTAGTGTTCTCCTCTTGCATAGGTCGTAGAGATTGCTCACAGTGCCATTAGCATGTGGACTTGTAACAGAGCAGACTAATTACATACAGAAAATAAAAATGAATGCATATGCATGTATGCACGTGTGTATGTATGTACGTATGTGTTAAGGTCCTGGAGAAGTCCCGCAAAAGACCACCATCCATGTATGCAATCAACAAGAGCGTTTATTATTCCAGTATGCTGGGGCCTGCCATCCCACATAAAGGCGAGATGGTGAAGAGCCTGAGAGAGATGTGTGAGCTCCTCTTAAGCATAGCCAAGGGGAGGTCCTAAGACAGGTCATTTTAGATATGACTGGGTTAAGCAAGTAGCAATCAAAGCAGTTCTAATTGGCTGGTCAGGGTGCAGTTTCCCATTTTGGGGCAGGCCTGGAAAAGTCCCTGGCTTTGTTCTTGAGCTGCTGTGGAGGCTGGCTGGCCTAGCACATACTAACTGTGGGGTTGACTCAGTAGCTCAGGCTTGGTGTGCCTATCTCCCTTGTCCCTGTGGTCAGTGGCATCAGTGATTAATTGTCTTTTGTTTGTGGCTCTCTCAGAAACTGCCTGTCCAGTCTCAGGAAACTGAAATTGAGGCCTATTCTCTGAGAGAAGACTGAGCAGCCTGTTGTGGCGTCTGCTCGGTCCTCTCAGTATGGATGTACATATGTATGTATGTATGCATATATGTATTCATTCTCCATCTGTCAGACATGCCTTACCATGAAAGACTAGTTTTTATTTTTGCTGGGTTTTTATATTAGGTGTGAGCAAAGTCCTGCAAACCTACTCTCCTCCCTTGTGTCTAATACACAACAATCTCTTCCTTTTAGGTGGTTTTAATTCCCTCAGTTGTTTTCCCTTTGAATAATAATAATAAAAAAACTCACTTCATCCCAGTCCCACAGCAATAAGCGAGTTTACAAAAGCAGAAAGCAAGTGGTTAATTACTTCACATCAGGAAAATCATTATTTCTTATCTCACCTACAGGCTGCAAGGATCTCACAGAGTTTTGAAATTTTCAAAGGCTCAAGCCAGGCCTAGAGTCTCTCTCTTCCTGCTGCCTGCAGATCCCGATGTAGAACTCTCAGCTCCTTCTCCAGCACCATGTCTGCCTGTGTACCACCATGCTCCCTGCCGTGATGATAATGGACTAAACCTCTGGACTGTAAGCCAGCCCCAAAGAAAATGCTTTCCTTGATAGGAATTGCTGAGGTCATGGTGTCTCTTCACAGCAATAGAACACTAACTAAGGTACCTGACTTGGAGGAATTTCAGAGTCCTGTGACATCTTGCTCTGGCCCAAGCCCACAGTAATCTTTCTGCCTATTTCTTTCTCTTTGCTCCTCAAATTAGTGCCTCAGCAGGGAGCCAGCAGTGGGTGGGCCTCCCTTCCTGGCCTAGGGGCAGCTCTCCCTTTCTTTTTCACTTGGGAAGAAAATCTTAGCTCCTGCTGGAGGCTGCTTACTCACCCTCATTTCCCAAGACTCTGACAGCATCCATCAGGGACAGTTTGGAAGGGTGGGAAGGGATTTGTCGGGATCATTTTTTGGGAATGACAAAACAGGTTCTCAGCTATAAATAAGCTTCAGGAGGTGTCTAGCCCTTTTTAGAACACGGATTGCGTAATGCAGCTTTCCCAGGAACTCAGTGCTCACTGTCAATTCTGCAGCCACAAGAAACTTTCCACTCAGCATCCTAATGGGTCTGCGGCCTGCAGAGATGAGGGCGGGAAATGCTTAGGAGTGGAACATATGGGTTCTATTTTGGACATTTTGAAATGAGTATTAGAAACCAGTAGGGGTGCGAGTGTGGAACTCAAGGTGAGGATAGTGTCGGGGCACGTCCCCGCGGGACTCCTCAGAGTAGATCGCAGACAAAGAAGAGCTCACTAGGGCATATAGCAGACAGAAGGGCAAGAGGCGAGGGTTGCATTAGTCACAGCGCTCCCACATTCAAAGGTGAGGAAGAGAAGGAGGAGCAGTCACCAGTGAAGGATGAAAAGGAGCCAGCTCCTGCAAAGTCAGGGCAAATGATCTGGAGAACAGGTGGGCTGACCCCTGACTAGGGAATGTGTCAAGGAAGGTCCTTTGGTACAGGAAGGAGTGTTTCCCACGGTCCAGGCAAAAGCCTGACCAACAGAGCCTGAAGAGCAAACGAAGGGAACCAAGTAAACAGTGCTTACAGAGAAGTTCTGAATTTTGCTTTGAGGGAAAGAGTGGAAACTGTAGCCGTAGCTAGAAGGAAAGTGTGTATCGTCTATTCCATCTTAAGGAGGAATTGATCCTTCTTTCTCCCAAATTCCCTTCTAGCTGCGGCTACAATGATGAAAATTCCATCCAAACCAGTTGAACTTGAACAAAGGTGCAGAACTCCCCCACACACACACCCCAAGAAAAGTCTTTATTATGTAGAGACATAAAGGAATAAGAAATGGTTTATTCTGGGACCAAATAAGAGCGAACGTGGCCTTGGAACATGGACTCAGGTTGTCCCAACTAACATGTTCCTATGTGGTAACAGTTTCATGAAATTTTTATGGCATCACAACAGAATCGTAAGTCAGAGCACTTTTCAGATACGCTAGTGGGAACTTTAGGGAGGTGAGTTACTGGAAGCAGGGGAAATCTCAGCTGCAGCTCTCAGGTGCTGTCTATGATGGTCTTAGCTTTGGGGCTGGTGGACGCTCGTGGTCTGTTACTATATTCCAAGAGGATTTAGCAGACCATCACTGGAATATTAGGTTGTTGTTGTTGTTGTTGGTGTTGTTGTTGTTGGTGGTGGTGGTGTGTGTGTGTGTGTGTGTGTGTGTGTGTGTGTGTTGGAGTTCGAACCTAGGGTGCATGCATGATATCCCTTGGTGCACTCATGGAGGTCAGAAGACACTTTGGTGCAGCTGGTTCTTTTCATTCACTTTCACATGGGTTCTGAAGATCAAGCCAGATCACCAGGTTTACGCAGTAGGTGCCTTTGCCCACTGATTCACTTTGCTGGCCTTCTTCTGTTTTGTTTTAATATAGGCTCTCTATGTGTAATCCAGGCTGGCTTCAGCCTCTATTCTCCTGAGTGCTGGAATTTCAGATATGGGATACCTGGTCACATCTCCTTTTAAAAATGGCTGTGTCCAACTTTTTTTTTCCCGAGACAGGGTTTCTCTGTGCAGCTTTGCGCCTTTCCTGGAACTCTTTTGTAGACCAGGCTGGTCTTGAACTCACAGAGATCCTCCTGCCTCTGCTTCCCCAGTGCTGTGATTAAAGGCGTGTGCCACCACCACCCGGCTGTATCCAACTTTTTGACATCATGACACAACATTGTCATCTACACAGTTCATGCTCAAGAACCGAGCAGTGGAGTTACAGAAAGACACAGAAAACCCTCGTGATGTCTTCAGTAACTTTGTGATTTTTTGTGTTGGCCACATTTGTAGAGCTTGCGCTCTGCTGGGTAATTAGGGGCTCCAGACTGTACAAACAGGAGTCATTCTTCCTAAGTTGCCCACACTTTGCTCCGACATTCCTTTTTCCTCCTTGTAAACTGTGTTTATCTTTCATATTAGAACTTTCTCTCTGATACGTGTGAGTAATTTTCCAACAGGCGAACACCTCCAGGTTAGAGTTCAGTTCCTGACAGAAAAACGAAAGAGAAAGCTGAGTTTATCGATCAACAGGGAATTGGTCCTAGAATCATGGATATTCAAGTGAAGTTTTTGTTGATTTGTGGGTCCCCTAAAATGACCACATCATTTCAGAGTTGGGATCCATTCTCAGCTGGCTTTTTTGTGGGCGGGAGGCTGCTGTTCAACAATGATGTTAGTAGTCTATATTCACCTTGTAAGCCAAAGGATTTCACCGCGACCTTTTCATCCATGCAAATAATGAGCGTGTATCATATTCATCCACGTGAACAACTTAGGAAATGGTTTACCTTGCTGATGGTTTCAGAGAGTTCAGTCTGGCTTTGTTACTTTGAGTGCAGGTAATATTGAATTTCATAACAGCCCTTTGTTCCCCAGGCTTCTAATGAACAGAGCATGTTTGTGGTGCGGCTTGGGGAAGCCCTCTGAATGCAGACAGGAGAGTCAGGTCCTGTCAAGGCTACATTTCACGTGGCTGGATGGTTTGGGTCTCTTCCCTCGCTTCCTTAGTCTTCTTCCATTCTTAGGAGTGTTTTTCCTTTCTTATATTTTTGGTTGTCAGCCTAGCTTTTAACACCTGTCTCTCCAGCCCGCTTTTCCTTTTTTAACAAGTTATCTCTATTTATAATGGCATGCCCCTGGTGCAGTGCTTTGCTATAGGACACAAGAGCCTGGGGTCAGATTCTCTGAACTCACAGCTGAGATTCTCTGGCCTTCCTCGCCGCTTCTCTGGTATCTGTGGCTAACTTGAAAGGCATGCCTTTTTTTTCCGTCTCCCCGCTCCTCCTGGTAGATGCTGGGGTTTTCAGTTCACCTGTGCTGTTGTCTTTCTCTCAAACTCTAATATGATTGTCCTCAAGTCTCCTTCTGGGCTCAGTTTTAAATTCTTTTACTAATGAGGCTAGGACCCCTCCCACCCAAGTAACCCGAGTTCCCTTGATAAGGCAGGGTCCTTGACTGAGAGCATCGCAGTAGCTCTCAGAGAAGACGGACCTAGTAAACACTAGTAACTCTTAGTCTACCATCCATTTGAATTGGGAAGTTCAAGGAGGCTTAGCTTGCAGGGGAAGAAGTCAGTTAGAGATGGGCTATGTTCTTGTTTGTTTGTTTGTTTGCTCTGTTGACACTGAGCTCTAAACATTACAAGTGCTTCTAACGAAACAGCAGTATTGTGTTATCTTCTCAAGGATTTTCTTTCTTTCTTCCCTTCTTTCTTTCTACCTCTTTCTTTCTTTCTTTCTTTCTTTCTTTCTTTCTTTCTTTCTTTCTTTCTTTCTTTCTTTCTTTTTCTTTCTGTTTTTGAGACAGGATTTCTCTGTGTAGCCCTGGCTGTCCTGGAACTCACTCTGTAGACCAGGCTGGCCTCGAATTTGGAGATCTGCCTGCCTCTTCCTCCTGAGTGCTGGGATGAAAGGTCTTCCCAAGGAGTCTTAAGCTGATGATCACAAGCAACCTTGAAAGCAGCGAGAGTGTTAACACTGTCAGCCTGGGTCTCACCAGAAGCAACCGTGAAGAGAGGTGGGATCAGGGATATGTGTACAGGTTGAAGAGCGCCTCAGACAGACCTTTCTAGAGAAGGATGGTTACTGCCCAGATGAGTGGGCGGGTTTTCAGTGGGACCAGAAAGCGAGAAGGAAGGACCCTTAGTGACCAAGAGTAATACTCTTCAAATCTACTTCAAAACAAAAGGGAAGCCAGTCAGCAAAATGGGATGCTTACTCAGCACTGGGGAGGGAAGCCCTGGCTGTTTTCCACGTTTATTATTATTTTTTGGCACGTTTGTTTATTTTTGAGACAGGATATCACCTTGTAGCTCAGGCTGGCCCCCAACTCTCCACAATCCTCTTGCCTCAGCCTCCAAAGGGCTCATATTGCAAGTGTGAGTCACCCTAGCCTATGCGCATGCTGTGGTAAACTTGTATTTAGTTTTTGTGGAGGAACAGCCTTTGACATCAGAACATATATGTTATTACAGGAATTAGATCTCTCCACATTGCCTTTTTCTGATGCTAGGGGCTGAATTTAGGGCCCCCCTCCACAGCCAACTGTGCATCCCACCAGTGAGCTACACTGCCAGGCTCCCAGAAAGTAGAGAGGCCAAAAGTTTGAAAGGTTTTGCCTCATCAGAACTGAGAACGTCCCCCATTTGAATGTGACTTGTGCTTATCTTGCACTCTACATGTGTCCCCGTGAGGCTTGCGGAGTGAAAATCTCTTTCTTTTAGATGCTTGAAAAGAAGGACATTGCTACTCTCAAAGCGTTTAGCCAAAAGCAGTGAAGTGTATCTAATTAAAATGAGTCAAGAAGAATATTTTATGATGGTGCTATGAGAGTAGGCAAGACCACAGTGTGTGTGACACTCTGTGTTCACGGTGCTGTTGGCGTGAGCATGAGCCTGTGCCAGGGCGGCGGAAGACAGACGGGCCTTGCGGTGGCTCAATAGTCGCTAGTTAAGTTCGCATGGTCCGAGTCCTGGCGTAAGGTGTCAGTCTTCTCTGCTGTGGAAAGGGTCCCGTCCCAGGGGAGAGACTGTTTGCTTTCATTTATGGGGTCCGGAATGATAGCCACGTTCGTTCTTCAGCTCCCCTGACTTCCAGAAGGAGCGGTGGGTGGCGCAAGAGAGGAGGAAGCTGTGGCCACCCTTTCGAACGGGAGCGGGAAGAGAGTTGCAAAAGGGATTCTCTCTCCTCATTGTGTAACTTTCCTGCTCAGAGGGGAACTGATGTTGCGTGTTGATGTAGCTAGTGCTGGAATTTTGTCCTTTTAATTACTGAAATTTTACAGCTCAGTAGTTAAAATTCGATCAGAATGAGCTGGACACGGTGGCACATACCTGCGATCCAGTACTCAGGAGACTGAGGCCAGGGGATCACAAGTTTGAGGCCAACCCCGGGCTACATAATGAGGGCCAGGTCTGCCTTATTTCAAAGCAACCACGCCAGCTTAAGGACCGCTGCTTCAAGAGAGCCAGCCTGTTTTGCTCTGTCTGTGATGGGTACCCAGGTCTCGGCAGGGGGCCCACTTTTGCTTCCTACCCCCACCCCCAGCCCCACCCCCACCACCACAGTGAAGTCTGGGAGACTCGATGGCGGGGATGGCCGTGAATTTGCTGGGCGTCTTCACCACTGAGTCCAAGGCTGCTATTGTTTGTCCTTTCTCACTGGTGAACACAATAAACGAGGATAGTTTTATGTCGCTGAAATAAGAGTAATAGATAAGTTGTCTAGGGACGGTTGAAATGGACTTGCTAATATATAACCGTGCTCAGTGGTAAAGAACTTGCCTAGAGTTTCTGAGGCCTAAGGTTTGAGCCTCAACACACACACACACACACACACACACACACACACACACACACACACACACACACGTGGGGGACAGAACCTGATTCCAACCTGAATTATTGAATTATGCCTGTATTCAAGTGAAAAATAATTTCTGAAGTTGAATTTGTTGGTGTTTTTCTTCTCTAGCGCAAAAAACTACCCTGTGGTTTTATAACAGCTTTGTCAAGGTCTTCCAGAGAAACAAAAATAACTTGACACACACGGTGAGGTGGGGCTGAAGAATTAGCACACTGGGCTTTGGAGCCTAAAGTCTTGGACGCACCAGCAGCTGGAATTACAGGAGAGAGGTTAGGTCACTGGAGTCCAAGGGCAGTCTGGAAGCAAGATCTCCTCTTCCTCCCCAGCCCTCAGCTGTCTTTTCTTCAAGCTTCAGCTGACTGAATGAACTGCCCACATTATGAGGGGTAGGTCATGTGCTTTATTGGAAGTCCATTGATTTAAATGATAAATACATCTTTTTTTTTTTTTTTTTTTTTTAAATTTTCTGGAGCTGAGGACCGAACCCAGGGCCTTGCGCTTGCTGGGCAAGCGCTCTACCACTGAGCTAAATCCCCAACCCTGATGAATACATCTTTAAAATACCTTCACAGCAATATCTAGACTGATATTTGAACAAAAATTGGATACCCTGGCCTAGTCAAGTCAGAATATAAACTTAATTAATTAAAAAACCCAGAGTGTTTGTTTTGTTTTGTTATAGGAGGGGCTCATGCGTCCCAGTATAACCCGCAAGAACCTTCCAGCAACATGCCTATGGACCACAGTTCGGAAGTCCAATTAGAGACGGAGACATAATGACCAAAAATCTTTGCCAGGTTTTGTGCGTAATGAAGAGGGCAATTTATCCAACTTTGAATGTTGAATGGTTAATATTGTATCATGTAACGCCTGAACATCAATACTCAAATTATCATGAGACTATCTCTGCTTGGGGAACAATATCATTAGCAGTGGGGACACCAAAGAAGGTCAGCTTTGTTCTTCAAAAAGCTTTGACCGATCGAATGAACTGCCCATGAGAAACAAAATCTTGATATAGCTCCTCAGTCCCTGTCTAATTTTAGAAAGTTCCTTTGTCCTTTTTCCCAGAATTTGGTCATTTACACCATGCCTGTAAAGCCAAAGTATTGATGTAGTCATAAGCCTCAGGAGGACACATGAGCTGTCGTCATTGAGCATCACTGTGTGTGCTTTCTCCTGCTAACATTTCAAAAGTTATGGGCACATTATGTTGTTGATTTATAATAGCTTGGCCCTGATTGCTAGAATTCCTAGCCACTCCCCCAGGACCCAGCATGGGCTGGCAAGATGCTTAGTCATCCCAGGGCCCTACATAATCTGTGCGCTGTGTGATCACGTAATTTGTGCGCAGTGTGGTCACATAATCTATGCACATGCGCGGCGTTGCTACATAAGCCCATATGCACATGTGTGTGGGAATCTATAAAAGTAGGTCCCACTCATCCCTCTGCTCTCTCTTCCTGCGAGATCTTTCCATAGGCCTAAGCACCCCTTTCTGTTCCCTTCCCTTAATAAACTCTTATAGTGGGCTTTGTTGTGCCCCATGGCTTTTCTCCAATGGTAAACAGCGTCGCTTAATGAATAACATTGCACCTCTTAATAAGTAACACTGATATATTTTTGAATGACCAATCTTCTATGGTAAATATTCACACACACACACACACACACACACACACACACACACACACACACCCAGTAAGACAAGTTATTTTTAAGGTTTTTCAGTCAGAGGGAAGAAGAGTTTCCCCAGAAATAGAATCAAGGAGAGAAAAATGTAAAAGGAACAGTTGGTTCATTGAGCATAAGGCCTGTTGTAGATCCTTAAGCATCTTAAATGAAATGGGTATATAATTTTTAACTCCTTTCCCTGGGTTATAAGGATCAGGTGTTTTACTCACTGCGAAAAGAGAAAATCCTTCCATGTCGTCTTCTCTCATCTCCAGGGCTCGATACAGAGTCTCTTGGCCAGGAGATCTGTACTGTGACCTTAAAGGAGTTAATTCTCTTTCTTATATAGAGAGAAACTTCCTAGACAGCCTCAGAAAGAAACCCAGCAAAGCAGCGAAACAATGTTTCCAGGCCATCAGGAACTGTGCTTGATGGATAGGTTTTAGAAGCAGAGGGAAGTTGGAGCTGGAGATGGGGTGGTGTGGTGTGTGTGTGTGTATGTGTGTGTGTGTGTGTGTGTGTGTGTGTGTGTGTGAGAAATCAGCACAAGGAGGAGGAAAACACTCAGTCTCCTCACAGAGAGAGACACTAGAAAATATATATCTTCAAGTTCTGACTTTTCTTCTATTCTTGTGTTAGTTCTGCTGCTTTTTTTTTTTTAAAAAAATCATTTTATTTGTAATTTTAACTGTGTCATTTTTATCTATTACTGTTTTATTTCTTTCCAAAGCTGAAAAGCATCACTAGGATTATTTTTGGTCCCCTCGCATCTAATTCTCCTGTAATTGCTCTTCCTAACCAGGACCATATTCAGGGATCCAGAGATCCATCTTCAAGGGAAAGACAGCTGAAACTCACTAATGAACTCCAGGACTTTAACCAACTGATGGCGTCTCTGCTTCAGTTCTTTTTCTCCAACAACGTTGGTGCTCCTCCAGCCCTGCCTGCCCCGTCTTTTTGCCTCCAATGAACATTCCTGCCTTATTATACTCATATGCACACTATTTCCAGGAGTTCCTCACCTTTAACTGCCCCCCCCTCTTTTTTCTTAAATCCCCATATTTCAGGTCCCTGTTCCTGGCACCACCTGTAAACGCCTGTGCTTACTTACCTGGCCAAGGCCACCGGATGCAGCTTCCAGGAATTAAATCACAGCACAACTGAGGCTGTGGCAATTTTACTGAGAGCAATCAGACTTTTTAATACCCTTATCAGAGACAGAATATAACGGCACTTGCCAGGATCAATACCATGCCAGGACACGGTGAGGTACATACTGGGTACACAAGATTAATGTCTAAGACCAATTGTCCTGCCAAGTTCCCGTACCTCCTTGACTAATCCTTATCAAATAAGGGCACTTGCCGCTTGAATAAATAAATAAATAAATAAATAAATAAATAAATAAATAAATAAATAAAGGAAGAGAGTATGGCGAGTCCCCAGTATGGTGGAGGAGAAAGTTTATTATAGATACATGGAAGAGCATAGCCAGAGGCAGGGATATCTAGGAAAGTCCAGAGTGGACATGACCAAACTGAGCTGGGCCATGTGGCTCCAGAGAGGGGGAGGGAAAGCAGAGGGGAAAGCGAGGGTGGGGTGGGTGGTGGGTGGGGGTAGAGGTGGGGGTGGGGAGGTGCAACAGCCAGGAGACCCAAGGGTACAAAGACAGCAGGTAACCAAAATGGTTGGATTCTATAAAGAAGAGCAGCCCAGTGCCCTGGGCTGGAGCGTTCAGGGTAGGGGTGGGGTATGCCAACCAGGGGGACCCTGTAACAGGTGGTGACTGAGGGAGGCTGGGAGATCCTGGCAGCCAGGTCTGCTTTGATATCTTAAATAGGCACCTCAGCCATTTGTTCCAGGGTTTGAAAACTAACACTGCTAAGGCTGATGAAGATGTGAGTTTGATCCTTGGGCCCCATAAAGTGGGAAAAGAGACTGACTCCCAAAACTGTTCTCTGAACTCCACACACGTGCAGCAACACACTTATGTCTAAATACATATATGTGCGCGCACGCGCACACACACACACACACTATAATTTAGTTAAAATTTTTATTATTTTTTGTGTATATGAATATTTTGTCTGCATGTATGTCTGTGCACCAGGTGAGTACCTAATGCCCTTGGAGGTCAAAAGGGGTATCCCCCAGGACATGAGTTGCAGACAATGGTGGGTGCTGGGAATTGAACCCAGGTCCTCTTCGAGAGCAACAAGTACTGTTAACAGCTGAGCCAACTCTCCAGCTCCATTAAGTAAAAAACGTCTTAAAGATCTGCTTTGGCACTTTGACACTCAGCATGCACACAGATCTAATCCTAGGGGTGGTGAGGGAAGAGATCCTACTTCCCTCCAATCCCTCCTCCCCACAGCTGGGGGCTGTGATCCAGAATCCAGCTTGTCCAGCTCGTGTTAGGATACCAGTTCCACGTCAGTCCTTTCATTTTTACTGAAGGCGAAACGTTTGCATAAGGTTCATCAGGAGACTCCGTGGGGCGTTTTAAGGCATCTTACCATAAAAGTTATGTAAGAAAATAAAATTCACATGACCCAGGTCACCTGCCAACTAGAGCGGTTCTCGACCAATATACTATTCCGAATGACAATCGTGCTAAGCAATCCCACAAGGTCAGAGTTTAGCTGACATGCACCTTGAACTAGAGCAAAAGCAATTTCTGATTCCGACTAGTTTAAACACTTACTGCATAGCTCATTCTACATCTGCAAAATGTAGGCCTTTATAAAGTCTCTGTCGCTGCAATGGGAGAAACAAGTGACAATTCATAAAAAGAACACCAACAATACAAAAGAAATACTAAATACAATTACTATGCATAGAAGCTGCTCGGGCGTTTTCTTCTTCGATCCTCCCCACATGGGCACAGAGGCACAGGTAACGATATCATTTACATAGGGTGGCAGAGGGCGCCAACCTGTGGGTTCAGTTCCTGGAACTCACCAACAATTGCCTTCCTGTCCAGTTAATCTTATGTTCTGATTCGGCTAGGCCAGGGTATCCAATTTTTGGCCCAATATGAGTGTCATTAGGAATGTTTTTCTAAATATAAGCTGACCGTCCATGAGGACAACCCAGTTCAGTTGCTGGCTTAGCTGGGTGTAGTGTTTCGAAGTCTGCTTATCTCAGTTCGCGCAGATAAAAAGAAAGGGAGAAAAGCAGATTAGGAAAGGAGGTGAGAGAGCGAGGCTTTGGCTCCGCGGTTGGGAGCTTGCTCAGCGTGCAGGAGAACTTGGGCTCAATTCCCAGCGTAGGGCGGGGGAGGCGGAGAGGCAGTGTTCAAAGTTAGAAAGTTTGTTTCTCTCCACGTCGCCGCCAAGGCCTTGAAAAGTACGCCGTCCTAAAAAAAACCAAACAGCTATTAAAGACTTATTCATGCTCTCACACAAATCTTGTTGACTGTTCTGCCAACAGCGGTGTAGCCAAGTAATTAAGTCTCCCGTGCTTTCTGTTTCTATTGAAACACTCCAGCGGTCCTACACGCAACAGGGACGCGCAGAGTCCCAGCCCAGGGACGCGTGCGTGTTTCACCGACGCCGCGGTGCAGCCCGGGACACAGCCGGGGGAGCCCCACCTTCAGGAGCTGCTCTTTGGGCGGAGCCCCGGATTGTGATCTGTGGCGTAGAGGGCGGGCGCCGACTGTCTTCCGCTCCCCGCACAGCAGGAGCGGCCGTGACAGCGACGATGAGCTGGGAGCTGCTGCTCTGGCTGCTGGCACTTTGCGTGCTCATCTTGCCCCTGGTGCAGCTCCTGCGCTTCCTGCGGGCGGATGCCGACCTGACGTTGTTATGGGCCGAGTGGCAAGGGCGACGCCCGGGTGAGCAGTGCCCTCGGGCTCCAAAGGAGAGCCCCTACTGGGAGTGGCGGGCGGTCGGGTGGGCGGGAAAAGCGTCCCGATCTCCACTGAAAGCGAGCAAGGGCAGAGGTCCCTCCCGGTAGGATGGAGCCTCTGTGGCCAAGTTAAGCTTTGTCCCAGGGCTGGGGGCCCGGGAGGAAGCGGCTGTGTCTAAATAGGCAGTTCTCAGTGTGTCGCTTGTTTTGGTTCAAGGATGGTACTGATGTGTCGCTCAGACTAGGAGAGAAAACGTCCAACTTCGAGAGAGCGCTGCAAGCCTCTGATGCCTGCAGGATACAGACTTCTTCAGTAGGATCCTAGGGATCCCGGGACACTGTCAGGGAGGACATTGTGGAGAGCAGAGTGTGTCCCTGGCTTTGTAAGAGGCCCAGTGTCTGTTTATCCCGAATATGTTTCTCCTGTGCTTTTAACTCTCCCCAAGCACTGAAAGAAAATTGGATCTGACTCACTCACTTACCTAATTGCTACAAAAGTGTCAAAATAGAAAGCACCGAGCTGGCATTTTGCCAGGGGGGAGATCATTCTGGGCACACTAAGGCACATTTCACCTGCTGTATTTTGCTCTGCGCCTTGCTCAGTATTTGACACTCGCTTAATACACCTTTCAAGGATGTGGCGTGTTGTGTCACGTGGGCAGCGTGCTTAGTACTTCACAAACAGCCCCTGACCTTTGGAACAATTCTTATAAGGTGCTCATTATTCGTTATTGTTTTTCAGTTAGAGTCACTGACAGAGAAACTAAAAGCCTGCCCGAGGTAGGCTTTTGATCCTTAAAGGACTATCTATGGTGACAAACAAGTACTAGGAGCATCTCAGGAAAGTGCTTTGAAGTAGCTGGCCACTCAGAAGATAGAGTGTATTCAAAGTCTGCAGAGCAGGAGTAGGTGCAAATTGGATCTTGGAGACTAAAAGATAAAGAGAGGGTAGCATTTTATGTCCTTCCCGAACAAGGCTGGCAGACATTCCTGCTGTTTTATTTCTGAGGCGGCATTTCTTTGACTCTAACAGGTACAGTACTGCTTGCAAATTCTCTGCTGCAGAACTGAAGAAGACATGGCTGTGACCTGTAGACTGTCTCTCATTTTTGAGGGCAGGAATCCCAAATACCCTACACTTCTATTAACTGTAATTCCCTCTTCCCTGATCATTGTTTAGACAGAAGGGATGTGGGCCAATTCACTGCCGGGAGCTGCCTGTGGTTGTTGTTTGTGTTTGAGCCTCTGTGCTTTTATTTAATCTGAAGATTGAATTAAAATCAGTTTATAAATTATATAATTGTATGAGAATTACTAACACATTAAATTATGTCTGAAATGTAAAATTGCATATTGAGCAACTGGCAAAAGTTGTCTTTTCAAAGCAAGCAAGAGCTAAAAGCCACTAAAAGTAATACTGTTAGTTGACTTGTTTCTGAGACAGAGTCTGCTCTGACTCTGCCCCTCTTCTTCCTGTCTCTCTGCTTGGATTTCTCGCCTGGCTCTTATCCTGTCTTATCATAGGTCAAAGCAGTTTTGTTATTAACCAATGGCAGCAACATATATTCACAGTGTACAGAAAAACCATCCCACAGCACTTCCCCCTTTCTGTCTAATCAAAAAGGAAGGTTTTCATTTTAACATAGTAAAATTACATATAACAAAACAGTAGTCAAGCAAGATTTACAGTTACAATAATCTAGTCTATTTGTATTTGGCAAATTTAAAGAAAATATTCTATCATCTATCCTATATTTGTGAGTCTAAAGTTTCATATCTAATTTGCCCTTTATCATAACAAAGGAAAACTATAATTATAACTATCTAGTCTTCAACTCCATCAAAGACCCCAGAAGGATATAATAGTAATATCTGAATAAACAGGAAGTACATTGTAGGCAACTTCCAAAATTCAAGAAATGACAGAGACATCTGACTGCCTGGACATTCATCCAAAGTTCCTCTGTAACACTGAGGCATCTATCTTCAGCCTACAGGCCTAGAGTCTCTGGCAGACTTTTCAGTGAAGCAGGAAATTTGAAGACTGTTTCATCTATTGGCAAGGTTCATCAGTTGCTTTACTCTGTGTCTTGCGGAATGTCTGGAAGTTTCTTCTGTAAAACAGGAACCTGAAGGACCATCTTACCTTGTTTTGGCAAAGTTCAGTGGTCATTTTCCTATGGGTCTTGCATGCTCATTTTATATAATATATTGTCAAGCAGTCCAGGCAAGATCAGTTTCCTGCCCAAATTGCTAGCCTTTTCCACTTTGAAAGCAAACTCCATAACAAGTTTCTTGGATGTCCATCATTCTCTTTGAAGTAATTGGTGCTGTCCAGAAAAATCTAAGTTTTAAAAACATTTTAAATGCCATAATCTGTAGGTCTTTGAAGTGTTTGAAGATTATCTATCTAATTGAAATATATCTCTGCATACCTAAAAAACTTACTAACATGACTATAAGTTTGATTATTATAGATGACTACTAATCTGTATTTCTTAACAATATATTACAATTTTAAATGAGTTGCATAAACATAATGTCTTAAAAAAAGAGTAGAGATATACATACAGTATAACAAAATTGACCCTGAATTTGTATTAATAAACCAAAATCCATACCAATATAAAGTATTTTGAGATTAACAGTTGTTTTTTGGATTAAAGTAGATTTAATAATCTACTTTTTTTTTCATCATCTCTATATCATATCCCCCTTTAAATAAAAACAAACATTCATAAACAATATTTTGGAAATTTGGGTGTAGCTTTCTATGCTACTTCCTGCTGATTGGTGACACTGGCAATCTTATGGTGATCCTGAGCAAATTTAGAATTATGGTCAAGTCTTGATTGTAGTAGTCTGTGAGGCTACATCATCTCAGCCAGTTGCCTTGAAGCTGTTCTGGATATTGGATCATCTGGAGACCTCTCAGGGATTCTTCCTTGATGGAACCATATTAACCTGGAAGGAATCCACAACTTCTCATCTGCTGTGGAAACAGAAGCAAAACCTCTTTTCCAAAGCAACATGTCTTTAGACCCTAATTTTGAAGTCAAGATACTTATGTATGTATATATATATATATAATAATATAATAAATATAATATATATATATATAATATATATATATATATATATTAGTTTAACTTAGCAGCCCCTACAATCAAATGTCTCCCTGCAGTTAAAGACCCCAAAGACAACACAATAATATACATATCCAGACTCTCTGTGTATTTTTCATCTTTACGTGCCTTTTTTTTTCTATTTCTTTTTAAAGGACTTTCTCTATCCTTTTCTTCTCTCTCCCAAGCCTATGTATATTTTTAAACACACTGTAACCGGTTTAGAGGTTTTTTTTTTTTTTTTTTCTATCTGAATCTGTTTTATTGTGTATCTTTAATCCTTTTCTGACCAGAAGAGTTTTTAAATTGCTAAGCTGCGTGGCTAGAACCAAAGTGGCTGCTCAGCTTTTCAACATGGCACTGGTACCAATGAGCCTTGCTTACCTCCCCAATTCTGGGAAGCAATATTAAGTAGCATGCCTGTGTTTTTAAGCTCAAGACTGTGCTCCCAAGCCCCCAGGCAGCGGCTGGGAGAAGCCTCTTTGTATTGTGGCCTGTGAGAGACCTCAGGAGTCTGCCATATTGCTGCTGAAGCCCACCTGGCCAGGAGACGCGTCTCTATACTGCAGCCTGTAATGAGACCTGAATTAGGAAGCTGTTCTTGGCTCTGTTTTAGAATCTTTTTTTTTTTTTAACTCTCAGGTTTTATGTGGAAATTCTTGCCAAACATCCGGGCGCCAATTGTAGACAGATGAATCTCTCCCACTCTGCCTGTTCCCGAATAACCGGTCAGAGGCTTAATATTAATTACAAACTGTTTGGTCTATGGCTCAGGCTTATTGCTAGTTAGCTCTAACATCTTAAATTAACCCATTTCTATTAATCTATATTTTGCCATTACCAGTCTGCTGGCATCTTGCTCCTTGAGCAGCTGGATGGCATCTGTCCTGCCCCTGCCCCTCTTCTTCCTGTCTCTCTGCTTGAATTTCCAGCCTGGCTTACCATAGGTCAAAGCAGTTTCTTTATTAATCAGTGGTAGCAACATATATTCACAGTGTACAGAGAGACCATCCTACAGCAAAAAGCTTTGCTTACATAGTTTGGTTATTTACAGGACAAATTATATGTGTTCAAATGTCTAAGAAACTGTTGGGTTTTAAAATACTATCTCTGTTTAGGGCTTTGACTGCAGTTGGATGGTATAGTACATATGTCTATTATGCTTTGACAGTAGTTGGATGATATAGTACATATATCTATTATGCTCACAGCATGGGTTCAGTCCTCAGCACTAGGGAACTAAATTGACCATATCTGAATTTGTACACCATAGGGTAGCGGATAGTGGGGGTTCTGTTTCTGCCAGGGTTCTTAGTATTTATTCAATTGATATATATTTATGGAGTCCTTTCTATGTTCTAGTCTCTGCAAAGTGTTAGGCCACTACTGTGAAGGAGGACAGGGTCTCAGCCTCAATGGATTTAACAGACCTCATCTGTGGTTTCACTTCAGAAATTAGAGTTATGAAACTACAAAGTGGGGGTAACTTACTCCCGAAAAGCTTAGTTTTCTGAAGAACTCAGACTCCGTGAAGTTCTTGTGAGGGTTTTAATATGGAATTGTGTTACGCTCGTAGACAAGAATGAAATAAGGCCAGCCTGGATAGCCTTATTACCCCCTGTCACGGGACAAACTAGAGTCCCAAAGAGACCAGGCGTGAGGCCTGGTGAGTGTAACAGGGCCCCAGACCTTAGGACAACTGACTCCATGATGGAAGTGCCATTCAGGCTGTTAAACTCAGCATGTAGACAGCACCACCTGCCAAAACTAAAACAATGACCTAATGCATCAAAGCCCACAGTCCTGGGAAAGTCTCTAAAGGTACCAACCTTGCCTTTTGGCTTCTCTAGTTCTGCTTCTGGCTAACTGTTCTTGTTGAGTGAAGTATGTCAACCCAGGACACGGTTTTTGTCCTGAAAAGTTTTCCCTGAGAAAGGCTCAGGGCTACACTGGGATCCTGAACATCCTGTGTAGTTGCCGGCCAGCCAATAAAGACTTCCTTTTGGTTTAAACCCACGAGCAAGCAGTCTGCTCTGGTGGATGCCCCACAACCGGGAGACTGGCCGTTAAAGCTGCTTGCTGCATAAGCTTGATGAGCCGAGTTCCGTCCTGGAAGCCACAAAAAGCTGGAAGAAAAGAACTGCCTTCTCCAGTTGTCTCCTGACCGCCAACATGCACAGAAGGCATGTGTGCATAGGCCCTGTCATGTGCGCATACGCCCTGTCATGTGCGCATGCGCCCTGTCATGTGCGCACCTGTCATGTGCGCATGCTCCCTGTCATGTGCGCACCTGTCATGTGTGCATACGCCGTCATGTGCACACCTGTCATGTGTGCATACGCTCTGTCATGCGCACATACGCCCTGTCATGTGCATGCCCACACAACAGTAATCATGATGATGAAATTTAAAAAAATTAAGTCCAGGAAGAGAACTGGGGCACAGTATTACACCACGGTGACCCTGGAACTTATGATGTGGAGGCAGGGGGATGAAGAAATACGTGTTTCAGGCAAACATAGCAAGATACTGTCTAAGCAACGACAAAAACCCAAGGTGATTATGTCATCCTCTTGAGCACCCTAGGGTGTTTCGAAGGCCTCACCTGTGGTTTCACTTCAGAAATTAGAGTTATGAAACTACAAAGTGGGTGGGAACTTCAGAATCCTTTATCCAAATCTCCCATTTAATAGAGAAAGCAATGAGTTTCTAGTCACTGGCTTTGATTTTCTTTGTCAGGTAAATGGATAAATTGAGACTTAGAGTGAAACTGTGTAGGTATGAGTCTTAGAGTCTTAGCTACTAATAGATTCTGGTACAGTCACCCAGATTCCAAAATATACAGCGTACCGTATAGATGATTAATTAATAACATGGTGTTCACCATTTTTAAGAAAACTCTGGTAGAAGATGCTTTCTTAGAATTCTTCCATTCTATTTCTTTTTTTTTTCCTCCCGGAGCTGAGGACCGAACCATTGAGCTAAATCCCCAACCCCACATTCTATTTCTTTACTTATTTATTTTGTTTGTTTGTTTGTTTGAGACAAGGTCTCTGCCTATTAAGCTGGCTCCAACCGACTATGTAGCCAAGTAAGTACGGCCTTGAACTTCTTTCCTCTTGTCTCCACGTTCAAAGTTCTGGGAGAACAGACATACACCACCACGCCTGGTTTATGGAGGTGCTAGAGACTGCTCCCAGACTGTGTGTACTCCAGGCAAGCATCCCGACAGCTGGGTTGATCCCCCACACTTGAACTTTTACGCTGCACATATTAGCCCTTCATAGTTAGTAGCGGTATATTAAAAAGTTTACTTATTTCATTCCTGTTTTACTACTCTTTGGCATTTAGGTATCATTCACCATATTCTGGCTCCCCTGTAACCCTCCTCCTTCCTCCGCAGAATGGGAGCTGACTGACATGGTGGTGTGGGTGACTGGAGCGTCCAGTGGCATTGGCGAGGAGCTGGCTTTCCAGTTGTCTAAACTGGGCGTCTCTCTGGTGCTGTCAGCCAGAAGGGTGCAGGAGCTGGAGCGGGTGAAGAGACGGTGCCTGGGTGAGTCAATTCCCGACAACAGCGTGCGCCCTAGAAGTGAGAATCCAAACTCAAGGGCAGCTTCGGGAAGTGAGGGGAGGTGGGACTGTCCTGCGCAGCCCGCGCCGTCTCCAGAGCGGCGCATGCACAGTCCGGCCTCCTCTTCTGCTACCTCTTTGCCTTTTCTGCCACCCTTCCACTGTGCTTTTATGCCAACTTTTGATGTCGAGGGGCGCGTAAGCACCAACCAGTTCGTAAGTGCTGCTGGATTTTAATGATCGAACGACTTATATCTTTGCTTTAGGAGAAGAGGTTGTTATCCACAGTGTTCCTGTGTGCAACCAATGAAACGTAGTCAGGAATGATCCTTATTAGGTTTTGCTTTATGTCAGATAGTAAAGTCCTGGGCGGGAGTGTGTGTGTGTGTGTGTGTGTGTGTGTGTGTGTGTGTGTGTGTGTGTTAGGATGATGAATAAAAAGAAAGGAAAGAAGAAATATGGTTTAAAAATGAACCTGAGGTAATACCTCCCTCTATATACACACAACAGATGACACTGTTAATATTGTCATTGGCTTGAGTTTTAATGTGGTCATGTTCACTTTAATAGTAGCCTCAGGGAGTGTTTAGCATTTAGTATTTTAATATAGTCTTAAATATACGTGTGCCTCTGTGTGTGTGTGTGCCTCTGCCTGTGTGTGTGCCTCTGCATGTGTGTGTGTGTGTATAATCTCTGCCTGTTATTCTTTCACTTTTTTTTCTTTTATTTTGCTGACTGCATTCACCCAATGATAAGAGTTCTTTGCCCCAGTAAATAACGTCACAAGGTTCTTTTCATGACGTTGTTTTCAAAAGCCTCTTGTGTTTTAGTTCTGTGCATTTTTTTGGGGTAACGGTCATTGGTCCTGTGCCTCTGTGACTTGTAAGGCTTGCCCTAGCAGAGAGGATAAATCACATCAGCAGTGCTGAGGTGGTTTGAGGACCACCGGCCCCTTTTCTCTGTGTGGTCACTGGTGCAAGCCTTTCCATTTTTTAAAAGTTTAAAAGTTTTATGGTGTTTTTTCATCTCTTTGCCCACGAGACTTCTGTTCCGCTCACGGTCTATGTACTTGCTACTTTTTTCTTACTGGCATTTATTACTTTAGATTCAAGTTAAAGTCCAGAATAATTCATTCCAACTGTTCCACTGGTGACCAGAAATAGAAAGGATCAATTATGTCCCTGACTTAGTTAGGGTTTCTATTGCTGTGATGAGACACCGTGACCATGGCAACTCTCATAAAGGGAAACATTTAATTGGGGTGGCTTACAGTTCAGAGCTTCAGTCCATTATCATCATAACAGGGAGCATGGTGGTGTGCAGGCAGACGTGGTGCTGGAGTAGTAGCTGAGAATCCTACCACTTGCAGGCAACAGGAAGTTGACTGAGACATAGGAAACCAAAGCCCACCCCCACAATGACACACTTCCTCCAACAAGGCCACACCCACTCCAACAAACCACACCTCCTAACAGTGCCACTCCCTGTGAGCTCATGGGGGCAATGACATTCAAACTATCACAGTCTCAGAATGTTTTTAGGTAGGAATTGTATGAAGGACTGAGTACTTTTCCCTATTTACCTCTTGGGATCCTTGGCCTAGGGAGAGAAGCTTCTACCTCCCATCACACTGCTGGCCTTCTCAGCTTCTTATAGATGTATAGTATGGACTTAAAAGATTTAGTTTTAATTGCGTGTATGTGTGTCCGTCTGTGCATGTGAGTGCAGGTGCTCTCGCAGGTGCCGGCTCTCCCTGGAGCTGTAATTATAGACGGTCGTGAGCCGGGTGCTAGGAATTGAACTCAGGTGCCAATGCAGTGCACGATCTTAACCACGGAGCCATCTCTCCAGCCCTAAGCTGCTGTTTTAAATGTGGGTGCACGAGCTACTGAACTTGACGAGTCTATTGATAAAAGTAACTCTATACTTGTAAAAAAAAAAAAAAAAAAAAAAAAAAAAAAAAAAAAAAACACAAAAACCGTGGTATAATTTTTTTTTTTTTTTTTTTTGTGGGTGGAGTTACTGTTTCTTTTTGATGTGCAACCTATGCTGGCCTCAAGATCCCAGTCTACCTGGCTCCATGCTCTGAGTACATTGCGGTTGTGGACCACTTTGTGCAATTGGCTGAGTTTCCTCAGTTTCTATCTACTAGTATAATATTTACATATATATATAGAGAGAGACAAGGTCCTGCCACATAGCCTCTGCTCATCTGGAACTTGCTGCGTAGACCAGAATAAACTCAAGTTTCTGCAGTTCGCCTCTGCCTTCCAAGTGCAGGGACTCTAGCTGCGTCGTCACATCCAGTTCATTCTTTGCAAAGTCCCTCTGTGTATAGTCAAGGGGAAGGAAGCACGCTGTACTGCTTCCGGTCAGCTAAACCGCTGGTCTGAGACGGCGGCGTAACATCACTGGTCCGCTTTCCTGCTCAGTGAGGGTGCAGAGTCGCCTAGAATGAGTTCATTGCCGCCTTCCTGTGGGATAGAGGTTAAACTGAACTGCTAAGTTGAGTTCAGTGGAACTGGGGAGTGTCTTGCTTACTGTTCATGTGTCTTTTTTCAGAGAACAGCAGTTTAAAAGAAAAAGAAATACTGGTGTTGCCCCTTGACCTGACCGACACAGGTTCCCACGAGGCAGCCACCAAAGCCGTTCTGCAGGAGTTTGGTAAAGTAAGTTGCATTTTATATCCATGAAGCATGGATGGCGTCGCTTGTCTGTCTTTAAAAAAAAAAAAAAAAGACAAACTAGCTGGGCGGTGGGCGCACGCCTTTAATCTCAGCACTCAGGAGGCAGAGCCAGGCGGATCTCTGTGAGTTTGAGGCCAGCCTGCAGAGTGAGTTCCAGGACAGACGCAAAGCTACACAGAGAAACCCTGTCTTGGAGGGAAAACAAACAAACAAAAAACCAGCAACAGGGATTTCCAGCTGTGGATCCCCTTCAAAGGGAAGGAGACAGACAGAGCGCATGTGGTGAGGTCAGGCCTAGGCTTAGCTTCTGCTGCTGCTTCTTCTCCTTCTTTTTCTTCTCCTTCTCCTCCTCCTTCTTTAAAGATTTATTTATTATTTATTATGTACACAGAAGAGGGTGCCAGATCTCATTACAGATGGCTGTGAGCCACCATATGTGTGCTGGGAATTGAACTCAGGACCTCTGGAAGAGCAGTTGGTGCTCTTAACCTCTGAGCCATCTCTCCAGCCCCTAGGCTTAGCTCTTTAACCGTTGGCTGTTGGGCTTCAGCTCCTTAGTACTTCTCGCTTCCCAAGAACAAATTCTCTATGCAGAATGAGAGAAGTTAACATCCGCGGATGCTTTTCTTTTTCCTGCTACTTGTTACTTTACTTCGAATGGAGAGTCTATGGGTGAATTCTTGCTTCTTCTCTTCCTTCCTTCCTTCCTTCCTTCTTCTTCCTTCCTTCCTTCCTCCTCCTCCCTCCTCCCTTCCTTCCTTCCTTCCTTCCCCTCCTTCTCTTCCTCTCTCCACCCCCCTTGACACAGGTTTGATGTAGCTCTCTTCTGGAACTCACTCTGTAGACCAAGTTGGCCTTGAATTCAGAGATCTGCCTGCTTCTTCCTCCCAAGTGCTGAGATCAAAGGTGTGCGCCACCACACCTGGCTTTGCTTATTTTATTTTTTTAGCTGCCACTAGAACCACATCACTGTCCCTTTTACTATTCAAGTTAATAACACAATCATTTTCTTAGGCTATCTCTAAGTACCCATTTTCTGATTTTTTAGATTGACATTTTGGTCAACAACAGTGGAAGAAGCCAACGTTCCTTAGTTCTAGAAACCAACCTGGATGTCTTCAAGGAGCTGATCAATCTGAACTACTTAGGGACGGTGTCCTTGACCAAGTGTGTTCTGCCTCACATGGTAGAGAGGAAACAAGGGAAGATTGTTACTGTGAACAGCATTGCGGGAATTGCTTCTGTGCCCCTTTCCAGTGGGTACTGTGCCAGCAAGCATGCTCTTCGGGTAAGACAGCCCAGACTCTGTGCATGACCTCTGTGTGTGCATGACCTCTGTGTGTGCAAGACCTCTGTGTGTGCATGACCTCTGTGTGCATATGACCTCTGTGTGTGTTTGGGCCATAAGACTTTCAGTGAATATGCTGATTAAACCTGGGCTGTAAACGTGAGACTGAAACAAGAGAGCTTGACATCTCCCCTTAGATAAAAGAACAACCCTTTAGTCACTCCTGCCTAGAAATCCGTAACAGCTTGGCACACATTGTACCAGACCCTGGGGATGTAAGGATGAGACACGGGTTCTTCCTTTAGGATAATCTGCTCAGGATTTCACATTTCCTCTGACTCAACCTGTGTCCTCATGGTAATGAGGCTCTAACACTGTTTCCTCCCGCACACGTTTTAGGATGTGTTTTTGTTGTCCCGTGTCTGTGACTTCTTTTCATCCCCTTTCCTTGGTCTTTATGTCACCTTGTGCATGCACGTTAGAGACAGGTCCTGCAGCCGGGTGATCAGTCCTGGGCCGGTCTCACTTGGGGAGCATGTGACTCTACTTCTTATGGTCTCTTTGGAAGAAGACCATCTGATCAGGGCAGTGACTAGGCTTGATTTGTATTCTATATCTGATGAGGCATAAACAGCAGAACTGAATGAATTTTTAATTTTGGCTTACGAGTAAATGTGAAGAAATAGTGAATTCAGTATGACAATAAGGCATTACTAAACGTTATAGCTCATGTCTCAGAAGGAGAATTTTAGTGGCACATTCTACCCCTGGCCGAATGAGAGACAGTGACGCAAGTCATCATGCTTTCATGGAAACGGAAGTCGTGGTTCGGCAGGATCCATCTCTGCCGTACACAACAGGTAGTGTCAGGTGATGAAGGGCTGCATCTGGGAGGCTTTCCTCGGACTTAGTAAGGGGCTGTCAATCAACCTCCCTAGAGACAGTCCCATCTCAGACAGGCAGATGCAGTGGAGTACAGATCCCGCCGGTTGGTTGTTGGCACTTGGTCTAAGAGATGCAGGATGCTCTCAGTAGAGCACAGTTGGAGCTGTCTAGTCTGTCCACTGAGACTCTCTGTTTTGAATTCTGGGCTGAATTCTCTGACAAAAAGCAGGCAGGTAGAGCGGTAGCTCTGTACCCAAATGCTGAGACTAGGAGGCTTTTTTGTTTGTTTGTTTTGAGACTGTCTCTTGTGGCACAGGCTGATCTTGAGCTCTATACTCTGCCTTTATCACCCAAGAGCTGGGATCACGGGTACGCACCACCATGTCCCAGGAGGCCTTTTTAAAGAACACACTTCCTTCTCATATTCCCGGATGTTACAGTGAACTTTTTCTTTTTTTCTTTTTTTATTTTTTTTTTTTTTTGGTTTTTTCAAGACAGGGTTTCTCTGTGTAGCTTTGCGCCTTTCCTGGAACTCGCCTTGGAGACCAGGCTGGCCTCGAACTCACAGAGATTCGCCTGCTCTGCCTCCCGAGTGCTGGGATTAAAGGCGTGCGCCACCACCGCCCGGCTAATTTTCTTTTTTTAAAGAAAGTATTTTTATTTTGTCTGTGCACCACATGCATGCAGTACCCAAGGAAACCAGAAGAGGGCACTGGATTCCCTGGAACTGCAGTTACGCATAGCTAGCTGTAAGTGTTGTGCCCAGGTCGCAAGACCCCCAAGCAAGACCACCGCAGAGCCAATATCCGATACAAGCACACAGAGGTTTTTAATAACAAAACAAGCAAGCTTGATCCGCGTCCAATGTCCGACACAGCAGGTGGAGGAGAACGGCCCCGAGTACTCACTTTAAGGGGTTTATATAGGAAAGGTTTACGTGCAGTTTGGGATTGGACAAGGGGGCTAGGGGTGAGGTAGTTCTTTGAAGTTACTGGCTGAACTATAAGCATGAGGTTACTGATGGCTAACAGGATTCAGGGGAATCTACAGAGACATCAATTTTTACTCCATATATCCTGCTTTTGTTGAACCTAGGATATATACACTCAAATTTATTGTTCCAGTCCTACTTTCCTCTGAGGTCAACTTCTGGTCATTAGAGCCCATTACTCCCCATATCTTGTTTTGCCAAGTCCAGGATACATAGATTTATTGTCCCAGCCTTAGAAGTTCAAAATTTGGTCACTTCTAAAACTGCTGGTCAGCAAATACTTTTGGGGAGGGGAGGGGGAAGTGTCTCTCAAGATGGCTACTGACTTTTCCCTTTCATAAGCTGCCACATAGGTGCTTGGGGACCAGACCTACAAGAGCAACAAGTGTTCTTCACCTCTGAGCTATCTCTCCCTCTCTAACAGTGAACTTTTTTTTTTTTTGGTTTTCCGAGACAGGGTTTCTCTGTGTAGCTTTGCGCCTTTCCTGGAACTCACTTGGTAGCCCAGGCTGGCCTTGAACTCACAGAGATCCGCCTGGCTCTGCCTCCCGAGTGCTGGGATTAATTAAAGGTGTGTGCCACCACCGCCTGGCTAACAGTGAATTTTTAATCACTGTGTGTACATGATATGATAGGAGAGGATTCAGTGTCGTGCTGGTTGCTTGGTTCCCTCTGTCTTGCTACAGAGGGAAAATATTAAATGTACAGGAGTTCTTCATTCCTTTACCAAGCATTTTGTTTTGGAGCCTCTCTGAGGTAGGCACTGTGTGAGTGTTGTATGATACCATTTCTGGGAAGACATGAACAACATCTGCTCCCCCCAGACAGGGATCCCATGACAGACCAAAGTATAGATACTATCAAAGTCCAGCTTGGTGAACCAATGAGTTGTATTGGAATGACTTCAGGATATGGGTGAGGGGTTACTTACAGGAGCAGAAATGACCAAAGACAGCTGCATCGTGAAGTCCACCCCGGCATGAGTGACAGCTCACAACAACTGGGACCCTGGTGCACACTGCACAGCCTGCAGGCAGCTCAGCAGGTTGGAGAGTTTCTTCTCCAGGGAGCTCAGTTGGTCTAAGCCTTTCCTAGACAGCTCGGCTTGCCTGACATTGACTCTCAACAGTCCGGACAGCTTATATATGCTTAGGGTGGGAGGGGCCTAGTGAATCTGGTCAGTTTCAGGGACTTCCTGAAGCTATTTTGAGTTGTTTGCTTTCTGAATTTAAGGAGCTTTGCTGCGGGATGGAATGCTTCATTCCCTCCTTAGAACATTCTGTTTCACCTCCTTTCAAACATTCTACATCTGAAGGGGCTTCCCTCCAAAGTGGAAGGTTTTAATCCCACAGGAAACTCCTATGTAACAGCCAGTCTGTCAGCAGGAAACCCCATCGCTTCTGCGCTTGTTAGGAGTCAGTACTTAAGAGCTGACAGATACTTGATGGTCTTCGATTGTGCAGGAATGGATCACAATCTTTCTTTTTAGGGTCATAAGTATTGCTTTATTTGTTTGTTTGTTTTGTCCCATCCCCCCACTCCCCCCCAACCCTCGCCCCTCAACCCAACCAGTCTCCTGGGGCACATGTTGGCCTCTCACTCCCTTATTTGCTGAGGATAGCTTTGAACATCTGATCCCCCTGCTCTCCCTTTCTACTGAGGGGTAACAAGTGTGAGCCACCATACCCAACATCTGGTCTTTTAACATAATGCAGGAACATTGCCTAATTAAGGAAAAGAAATAAGGGGAAGCAAATATCTGCTTATTTCTGTTGCATTGGAAATGGCCTGTATCTTCAAGTGCAGATTCATCTTGGTCCTTGGAAGGTCCTGCAGTAGGTGGTCACATCATATCTATACTAGTCTTATATCAGTCATTGGCTAGACAATGACTAATTCTACACTGAAATTGAAGTAGATCCCCCTTCCCACTGCCCTGCCCTTGGAACAGTGGGGGCTTCCTTCCAGAACCTTGATTAGGCACAAAACACACCCAAATACCTGTTTTTACAGAGAGATCTTTTATTAAGTGGGGAAAAAAAGTTAAAGTGGCTGCTTTCTGACTCAGGCAGAAAAAGAGCAGCAAATGACCTACAGGTGTAATTTTTAAGAGGGAAAAAAGGGAGATCTGTGTTAGAATGGGCTAGGATGGAGGTGTGTGTTAGGATAGACTAGGATGGAGGTGTGTGTTAGGATAGACTAGGATGGAGGTCTGTGTTAGGATAGACTAGGATGGAGGTGTGTGTTAGGATAGACTAGCATGGAGGTGTGTGTTAGGATAGACTAGGATGGAGGTCTGTGTTAGGATAGACTAGGATGGAGGTGTGTGTTAGGATAGACTAGGATGGAGGTCTGTGTTAGGATAGACTAGGATGGAGGTCTGTGTTAGGATAGACTAGGATGGAGGTGTGTGTTAGGATAGACTAGGATGGAGGTGTGTGTTAGGATAGACTAGGATGGAGGTCTGTGTTAGGATAGACTAGGATGGAGGTGTGTGTTAGGATAGACTAGGATGGAGGTGTGTGTTAGGATAGACTGGCATGGAGGTGTGTGTTAGGATAGACTAGGATGGAGGTCTGTGTTAGGATAGGGGGAGGTCTGTGTTAGGATAGACTAGGATGGAGGTGTGTGTTAGGATAGACTAGGATGGAGGTCTGTGTTAGGATAGACTAGGATGGAGGTCTGTGTTAGGATAGACTAGGATGGAGGTCTGTGTTAGGATAGACTAGGATGGAGGTCTGTGTTAGGATAGACTAGCATGGAGGTCTGTGTTAGGATAGACAGGATGGAGGTCTGTGTTAGGATAGACTAGCATGGAGGTCTGTGTTAGGATAGACTAGCATGGAGGTCTGTGTTAGGATAGACTAGGATGGAGGTCTGTGTTAGGATAGACTAGATGGAGGTCTGTGTTAGGATAGACTAGCATGGAGGTCTGTGTTAGGATAGACTAGCATGGAGGTCTGTGTTAGAATAGACTAGGATGGAGGTCTGTGTTAGGATAGACTAGGATGGAGGTCTGTGTTAGGACAGACTAGGATGGAGGTCTGTGTTAAGATAGACAGGATGGAGGTGTGTGTTAGGATAGACTAGGATGGAGGTCTGTGTTAGGATAGACAGGATGGAGGTGTGTGTTAGGATAGACAGGATGGAGATCTGTGTTAGGATAGACTAGGGTGGAGGTGTGTGTTAGGATAGACTAGGATGGAGGTCTGTGTTAGGATAGACAGGATGGAGGTGTGTGTTAGGATAGACTAGGATGGAGGTCTGTGTTAGGATAGACAGGATGGAGGTGTGTTAGGATAGACAGGATGTGGTGGTAAAAGATAAGGGATGAAGGATGGAAAGGGGGCCGGGTATTTGTCCCTGAGGGATGAAGGATCACCTCTGGATAGAGGGGAGACAAACATGGCCCATAGAAAATAGGCTGTTTATAAAGGTAAGGGGGACCCCCTGTATTAGGAGTGTTTAATTTTAATTGGGCATGTATTTGGATAACATATTATACTTGCTTTTTTCTTTACTTTATCCTTTCTCTTTTTTTTATGTTCTTGTTTTGTGGTCCTTAGGGTTTTTTCAATGCTCTCCAATGTGAGCTTATCAATTATCCAGGAATTACATTTTGCAATGTTTACCCTGGGCCTGTGCAGTCCGACATTGTGAAGAATGCCCTAACTGAAGAAGTAACTAAGGTAAAATTCTAGAAGGGAAATAATTGAGTCCTATCTAGCCACGTTTGCTTAATCTTATAAGTCCGGGCCAATTCAGAGCTACTCGTGAACTGTTCACAGAAAGCGACAGCGTTAAGAAAAGTGTTTAAGGGGTTGGGAATTGAGCTCAGTGGTAGAGCGCTTGCCTAGCAAATGCAAGGCCCTGGGTTCAGTCCTCAGCTCCGGGGAGGGGGGGGGGCGGGTACGGGGGACAAAGAGGAAAAAAAAGTGTTCAAGTTACTTGGTAGTATTTCAGTGTCTCATTTTAACAATGGCTAGTGACATTGCCAGAGTGTCCCTTATAAGTTCGCCATTATAGATCCACTACTCTTATTAAGAAAGTCCTTTTATCTTTTTCTATTTCTTCCCTATTATGCCACTTGTTAAATATAAGTTATTTTTATGTTGTGTGGTGCTAGGGATTGAAGCCAGGATCTTATCCATTCTAGATAATCATCTCTGGACTGTACAGCCTTAGCCCCTAATGGAAATCTTGGTAATTTGATACTTCTAAAAATGTGATAATAAAGTAGACATTGGTGCCCTATTCTGAGATAATTATAATTAAAGGTAAAGAGCCTTTAGCATGTGCAATCTTATCTGATGAATGCATGACTTGGGCTCTTTGAAATATCATAAATTACAAACCTCCAGTACCTCCTATGAAGACTCCCAGTTGACAGACAGGTCACAAAGAGTCTCACTGCTGGATGGCCTCTGGGTCCTTCCTGGTAAACATTCTCATGGAACGGTTTGGAATCTTCAGTACTCACTTCTGTTTGACTTGCAGCCCATGAAAAACGGTATAGATCAGTCTTACAAGATGCCAACGAGCCGCTGTGTCCAGCTGATGCTAATCTCCATGGCCAACGATTTGAAGGAAGTCTGGATCTCTGATCACCCTGTCTTATTGGGGGCATACGTATGGCAGTATATGCCAACCTGGGCCTTATGGCTGACCTCCAAATTGGGGAAGAAAAGAATACAAAGCTTTAAGGATGGTTTGGTAAGAGCAATTTATAGATTTCTTCGCAGTATGCATGAATCCTGTGAAAATCCTGTTTTCCAGGTTCTTAAAGATTTTTTTTTTTTTGTTTTTCTGACTCCGTACCAGTCTCATGATTAAAATACAGAGAATGTGAAACATATTCTGTACCCACACAGTATATTTGATGGTTTGCCACATGATTTCTAGTCTGGAAGAGTCAAATTTTTATAAGGTAAAAGTCAAAACGAAGGCTGCCAGTCTCTCTTCTTCACTCATGGTCAGGTTTCAAAAAGTCCCTCACTCTGTCTGTTTCATGTTTTACTTGCTTTACAACTATTTCTAAATAAGCTGGGCACTTCTTATTTCCAGGCACCGTTTCTGGGTGATGATTGCATCCAGGGCAGTAGCCACACTCCATCTTAGATTATCATTTTTTGTCTGTCTTTGTGCCAATTCTTGGATGAGCAAATGCTTACCCTTCCCAAAGAAAAGCCACATTTAGGGGTAAACAAGTTGCTTTGTTTTATCTTGTAAACAGTGTATTAAAAGTTCATAAGTGATTCTAGAGTAACATCCAAATATTTCTTTTCTTTTTCCTTTCTTCCTTTTTTTCCTCCCTCCCTCCTTCTGTCCGTCCCTCCCTCCCTTCCTCCTTCCTTCCTTTCTCATTACATATTTCTGGCTACCCTTGACATCCCTACATAAACCAAAACTGGCCTTGAATTCACAGAGACCTGCCTGCCTCTGCCTCCCAAGTGCTGGGATTAAAGGTGCACACCACCACAATCAGCCAGATATTTCAAAATTCTAGGCACTCTGACCTATTGTGCACACGGTTAGGCTATCTATCAGTAGGTATGATCCAGAGGAGTAACAACAAGAGTACTCATTATTTAAGTAATTCTTGCCACGTGGAGCAGATAAAAATACTAAGCCCTGGGGCAATATTTACATGCAGATCAAGAGTTTGGGCTGTGATATTTTACTTCTAATTAAAGTGTTTGCCCAAGGATTGCAAAGATCACTCTTGGTGCATGATGATACAGTACATACAGTTGATTACACAGAGGAGCTTGGTTGTCAAACATAGGAAGAAGGTCTAGTTCATGTTACGTCATTCTTTTACAGGACCCAGACTTGTCTTATATACTCCGGAAGACGAAGAAAGATTGAAACAGCCCCTTGGGATGTCTGAGCCACTTGTTGAGAATGACGGGCCGCATAAGTACAGTAAGCGTCACACAGAAGGAGGGTCAGTGACTGCTTTCTGGGTTAATTTTTTTTATACAAATATCTATTCACTATGTAATGAATAATAAATATACCTTGCCCTGTATCTTGCAAATGTGTATGAACACGCGTTACCTGCTTGAATAAAGTAATAGTCACAGTACTTTAGCACGCAGACTTAGAATCCTGGTTAGCAAACCTCACCCAGCAGTTAGAGCTGTGTGGTCAACCTCGTCTTAATTCACTTGTGCTTCTAAATGAAATACCACTGACTGGCTCCCCGCAGACCATGCTAATTTGCTTTTCACAGTTCTGGGGCCTGGGAAGTCCACAATCAAGACATCAGCAGCACTGGAGTCCTGTGATTCTGGCTCATTCTAGCTCCAAGGTGATGGTATGCTGCTGTGTCCTCCAGAGGGAAGTGCTGTGTCCTGACCTGGCGGAAGATTTGGAAGGGCAGGGCAACTCCCTTCACCAGGCTCATTGCTTTGCTTGTCTCTTTTTCGTTTTCCGAACTGAGGGCTGAATCTCGGGCCTTTACACATGCAAGGCATATGCTCTGCCACTGAGCTGGACCTTTAGCCCATTTAAAAAAAAAATCTTGTGTGTCTGATATATGTGTGAGTACAGGTATGCGCATACCACCAGGTGCATGTGGCGGTCAGAAGATAACCCGAGTATCAGCCTCCAACCTTCCACCTTGTTTCAGATGGGGCTTCCTGTTTCCTGCTGCATACAGTAGCTGAGCTGGCCTGAAAACTTCCGGGAGTTCTTTCTCCAGCTCTCATCTCCCCATCAGCGCACTGAGACAACACATTCATTGATGAGGCTGGTTTTAGATGAGCGCTATAGATCTAAGCTCATGCTCTCGCGCCTCTGTGACAACTTCTCAGGTTCTCGTGAGTCCCAGGTTCTCGTGAGTCTCAGGTTCTGGTGCCTCCGTGACAGCATCTCAGGTTCTCATGCCTCCATGGCAAGCCATTTCCCCAGTCCTATTTCTCATTCATTTTTTACTTTTGTCTTGAGACAGAGTGTCACTAATTTGTTGGAACTGGCCTTGACCTTGACCTGTATCATAGTCAACAGTCAAGCTTGCATTCTTCCTGCCATAGCTTATCATGGGGCTAGGATTAGAAGCCAGGGCCACCAGACCTTATCACTAAGCCCTTTTTATAAAAGCACCCAATCCCACTCATGACTCAGTCTGCTCTGACAGACCATATCTTTTGCTCTACTGTTGCACTGTGATTTTTCAACATCAATTTCGAAGAGAACAAATGTGATTCAAAACACAGCAATATGAGTTATTGCACACAAAGTGGACTGCTAGGCAGTGCGTGGAGGTAAAGAATTATTTGGAACAATCCTTCATCCAAAAGCTTCCAGTGTCTTAAGGAGAGTGGGGAGGGACAAATGACTAGCTGGCAGCAGCCAGTAGGATGCATAGCGGCCTGGGATATGCATCGTTATTAAACATCTGTGATATACCATTTGGTACACTGGACCGATTCCCCCACTCCACATAGCAGCCACTAAAGTAGGTGATGTTTTCTACCTTTTATATCCTCAAGAGATGCTTAAGGCAACGGCGTGTAACTTTTTCAAGATCCCAAAGCTATTTAGGCACAAGTAAACACCCCAGGAAGAACCCACTGGCAACTCCTCATTGGGATTACCATCAATTTTATTTTAGCATTCAGCACGGAACAGTCCCAAGTAAACACAGACTAGGATTGAAAGGCAGCAGGAAAGCCACAGCTGTTTACCAGCGCTTTGCCGTTCAGCTGGGATCGAATAGCACACATACCACAACTGTAGAATAGTTGTTGAGGCACGTGGGAGGCCACTCCAGGGCTATCCTTGGGAAAGGGAGAAGGTGACACACGGATTTACTCCACAAAGCACAGTCGGTAGAAACGCTGGCATAAACACACACACAGAGTTCATCCCAGAAGCATAAAGCAGTACGGTTTGCCAGAACAGGAGTAGACCACAGGCTCATCTCGTGAGAGAGCATGCAGTAGCAGAACCCCGTATTCCTACTGCAGCTGTGTTATTAGCTGCTTAGGATGGGATGGGAATGGGGTGTGCCATGTGTACACAAGTAAGAAATGAGAGGGGACTGTTGTATGACCAGTGATAAAAATGGGAGTCATGGTTTATTGCACACATCGCATCTTCGGTAAAAAAATGAGAAGAACACTACCATGTAGTTGTTTTCTCCTTCCTTCCTTCCTTCCTTCCTTCCTTCCTTCCTTCCTTCCTTCCTTCCTTCCTTCCTTCCTTCCTTCCTTTCTCCCTTCTTTTCTTTCTTTCCTCTTTGGGGGCTCACCACCCAGCCCCCAAATAAATACACAGAGATATATCCTTACTTATGAATGCCCACCCTTAGATTGGCTTGTTTCTAGCCAGCTTTTCTCACTTAAATTATCCCATTTCTCGCCGGGCGGTGGTGACGCACGCCTTTAATCCCAGCACTCGGGAGGCAGAGGCAGGCGGATCTCTGTGAGTTCAAGGCCAGCCTGGTCTCCAAAGCCAGTTCCAAGAAAGGCGCAAAGCTACACAGAGAAACCCTGTCTCGAAAAACCAAAAAAAAAAAAAAAAAAAAACCATTTCTCTTTAACATTTTGCCTCTGGGCTTTTTGCCTTTCTTTATTCTATATATCTTTGTTTCCTTCTTAGTCTGTGATTGGCTTGGCTGTGTGGCTCAGTGGCTGGCCCCTGGCTGGCATCTTCCTTCATTCTCCTTTTCCCACTCCTTTTCTTCTTCTTCTTCTTCTTCTTCTTCTTATTCTTCTTCTTCTTCTCCTCCTCCTCCTCCTCCTCCTCCTCCTCCTCCTCCTCCTCCTCCTTCTTCTATTTATTCCCTCTGCTTGCCAGCCTTGCCAATCCTTTCTCTTGCCTAGCTACTGGTCATTCTGCTCTTTATTAGACCATCAGGTGTTTTAGGCAGACAAAGTAACACAGCTTCACAGAGTTAAACAAATGCAACATAAAAGAAGGCAATACACCTTTGCATCATTAAACAAATATTCCACAGCATTAACAAATGTAACACATCTTAAACTAATACTCCATAACACTAGCATGCAAGAAATAATAGCACATATGTCATATGTTAGGAAAATTCGTTATGGTAGGGGAATAATTGAAGTTGTGGTGTGATTGTCTCGATGATCTTGAAGGAAGGGCATAGAGACAGATAAAGAGTAGTTACTTCATCTTATTTCCAGGTTAGCATTCCTCACTGAAGGAAGTCAGGGCAGGAACTGAAGCAGAGACCATGAAGAAATATTGCTTACTGGCCCATCCTCTGGCTCATGCCCAGTTAGCTTTCTTACACAGCTCAGGGATGGTGCTGCCCAGAGTATCCTGAGCCCTTCCATGTCGATCATTAATCAAGACAGTCTCTTACAGACATGGCCACAGGCTAATTTCATGGAGGCAGTTCTTCAGTTAAGAGTCCCTCTTCCCGGAGTTGTATGTAGGTTGATGATAGGTTCTATCAAGTGGAAAAAAACAAACCCAAACCAAACAAAAACCAAAACTAAGATAGAGCAAAAACAAACAACACAGCAAACAAAAACAAAACAAACAAAACCTAACGAGGACAGGAGGATTATTTTGTCCACAGTGCTTGCCTGGTATTGTGCCAGATGTATTTGCAGTGTGTGAAGCAGATGTTGGGCAGGCATTCTTTGCCTCCAGAGAACAGACCAAGGAGGAGAGGCTTGAAAAGAAAAACACCGTGGTCAGTTTGCAGCACTCTTTCTAGGAATGTGCATACAGATCAACTTGAAGAGTTTGTGCAGTTTCCCACGACTTATGATTTGCAAACCCGAGTGCTTGGCATACTTCTCCCTTCTCCCTGCCAGGTGTGCCATGCTGCACAGGGACGACACATTTATGGATCATTACCATTTAAAAAACAATTTCCCTTGCACAGCTGAGGGTCAACCCCAGGGTCTAGCTCATGCCAGCAAGTGCTTCAGTCAGGACTGGGTCTCCCGGCCGCCCAAAGCCCCAACAATTATCTTTCACGGCCCTTTGAAATGAAGGGAAGGACTCACTGAGCCATCCGTGAAAGTGAGGCATAATTGTTGCTATGCAATGGGACAAACTGGGCAAACGGGCACTGTGTGAGACTCACAAGTTGCCACTTTGAGGATTAGTCTGCATAACCAGTTAGTGATTTGAGACCGCAGTTTATAATCACTACCTATTACTTCTACCCCTGTCCTGAGGAACAGTGAATACACTACACTGAACATACATGAAGTGTCCACTTGGGGAGATCTGACCTATACATACATTTGCTGGCCTGGAAAGATGGCTCAGTACTTAAAAGTACTGGTTGTTCTTCCACAGAACCTGGTTCAGATCCCAACACCCCCATAGCAGCTCACCACAGTCTGTGACTCCAGTTCCAGGGGATCCGATGCCCTCTTCTGGCTTCTGTGAGTTCACGTGGTGCGCTTACCTGCAGGCAAAACACCCAAGCACATAAAATAAAAACCAATCTTTAAAGGCCACCGGCAAGGCTATAACTACATCAAGAGGGCTAACTTATCCACCAGCCTGTAAAGTTCAACCTGTAAAGTTCTGCTGTGTCCTTGTGAATGGCTTCCAGTTGGAGGTTCCGTTGTGTGTGTGTGGGGGGGTGGGTGGGCAGGTAGACACTGAATCCTATTGTTATTTGGGTAAGAAATTTATTAAAAGCATTATTCACTCTATAAATAGCACAATGTCAAAGGCTCTTAGAAAAAAAATAAAGCCTATGGGGCACAGTCTTTTCTTATACATTTAAGAGGAAGGGAGAATATATATATATTCATCACATGACTGATGGGCAGTCCATAGTACATGCTTGGTGGTCAGGTTATCTGCGATTCTCGTCTGGTGGGGGGTTGAGGGTGCATAAAAGCGGGCGGGTGCTGAGTGGGAGTAGGGTTTGTTGGCCTGCAGCCCATATCAGCTAGGAAGGTGAGGAGAGTAGGAATCCAGAGGGGCAAAAAAATCAATGGAATTGCTTTCCAATTGCTCTGCCCAGATCGTGACTCCCCAGAGAGACCAGATGAGCATACTGGGATGCAAGAGCAAGGCTTTATTGGGGAGCAATACAAGCCTAGGCAGGGACCCAGGCAAGCGCATCCAATGTCGACATGGCTATCACCCTCGTGCTGTAGAGCCTCCACTCCACGGCTCCCTGAGCGAGCAGGGGCCTGGCCCTGACCCCACCTGTGGTGCTCACAGGCCACCTGGCCCACTCAGCAATGGCCCGGGTCCCTTCAGTAGCCCCCGGGCTGTGCAGCTGCGGCCTGCCAGACTCATTGCAGTGCATCCCCACCCAATGCCTGCGCTCTGGTCAGAGAGCAAGGAAGCAACGGGGGAATTCTGTTCATCTGCCCCAGTTCCATCAAAGGGACCTCCATCCCTTCTGCTGGCCCTCCCGCCCAGGAGTTGCAATGCACACACAAGCTCAGGCATAAAACTGCATAAAAAACGTATATATGTGGCCACACTTTTTACCCACTTGTACATTTATATAGGTAGGACATTCCAACAGAAAGGTAAACAAAACTTTTTACAACATAAGACAAGACCACAAAACAGCTCTCCTGGCACCTGCAGACAAAAACCAAAAAGATGACAGCCTCATGCTGGTCCCTGGGAGCACCCCATGTCGTCTATAATACAGATATGGGGTTCTACTACAGATGTGGGGTTCTCTGTCCCCGCTAAACCCACTAATGGGGTCTGAAACATCTTTCAGTCCCTTGTGATCATGGTCTGCAATGCATTAGCAAATGAATGATGAGCAGAAATACAATAAATCACACTGACGAACAAGACAGGCAGAAAGGAAGAACAAGGGCCCTTAAAAAAGTTCCGAGGCTGACAGATGGTCCAAGCAGACAGGTGTATGGAGAGGGAGCCTCGATTATGCCAAAGACTGTACAGATGGGACCTTATGGATGGGACCTTACAGATGGGATAGGGACAAGTCAACAGAGTCTCCCAATCCCCAGAGTTCTCGGATACACAGATTGGACCTCATGGGTCCCTGGTAAAGTGGCCTTAACAGATCCCCGGGGTGCAACAGAGGGTCTCTGGCCTTTCGTGTTAAGATACACAGAGCCAAGGACCATATGGATGGAACCATGAAACTCTAAAAAGGGTTCCCAGTCCCCTTCATGGGTTTCACAAAACAGACAAGTGTCCTCTGATGAGGGGACCGTGGGGACCCTGCGTCCTGACGAGGGGTCTGGATGTCTCCCAACTCCTCCAGGGTCACCTTACAGGTGCATCCACCAAGGTGAGATCCTATCAGATTCAACTGCCAGCTTCGGATAAGAAAATTAAAGTAAAAAGGAATGCAAAGACAAAAAAAATTGAGCACTGTTACCAATCGGTGCAGACAGACCTCCAGAACCCTTAGGGGTCCTGGTGGGGGTCTCTAGGGATCCCGGATGAGCCCCCAAATGCTGTGCCCAGATTGTGACCCCTAGAGAGACCACCGAAGATGAGCATACCGGAATGCAAAAGCAAGGCTTTATTGGGGAGCAATACAAGCCTAGGCAGGGACTTTGTCAATACATCTAACACTGTGGAGGCTGGAGGAGGTGCCCGCCCCTCTGCAAGCTCAGTTTTTAAAGGCAAAACCCACAAGGTTACATCAGTTAGGAGTGCTAGTACGGTACAATTCTGATTGGCTTGTTTCTGGGGACGTTCCAGAAACCTGATCTTTATCTTACTGCTAGATGGGCGGCTGTTTGCCAGCATTTTGTTTTGGCTGCCCGCATTGGGACATTTTATGGTTAAACAATCACCATGGAGACCAGGATTAGGACATTCCAATGGTCACACAGTCACCATCACATGATTAACTTGTTATTCTGTACTTTGTACTTCCAGGTTCCTGCAACTTGGGTCAACTGTGGGAACTCAAAACCTAAACCTAAAATAGAGATTCTTAAAACTGGAGGCCTTATTTTAAAAATGGAGGAGCTTTGATCTCACATTTCCCCCTTCTCATGTGCCTAATGGAACCCAATCATGGGTTTGGGGCAGTTAGCTCATAAGTATCCCTTTCTAATAATGACCATGTATAGTTGGTCATCTTGCCTCTATGCCAGGGGGTTTCATTTTGACCCAGTATTTCAGCCTTTTCTGAACAGGGAACATGGGATGACATATTCTCTTCTGGAACTGCTTTGAGCTTTGTCAGGGCCCCAAAGGGGCTGGAAGGCTGGTCAAAGGCTGGGCAATGGGGCATTTGTCAGAAGCATGTGGCTCTCTGACCCTGAAGAGACAGGGAACAATCACGTTGGCTGGGCTGGTCCACGTCAGCTTTTAGCCAGTCCAGAGCTCACAGTCGTCTGGAGCAGTGGAGTCAGCAACTGAAACTTGGAGGTGTCTGCCAGACAAGTAGAAATCTGTTGAGACAAACTTGATCTAGGAGCAGAATTTATGAACTTATTTGGAACACTTAGGCCCACATCCTTAGTAATTGGGAAGATCAGGAATCCCAAGACCAGGAGAGAGGAAAAATACCATCCTTAGGAATAAGCTGTACTTGTCTGGGGTCCTTCTGACCTCTGTGAAGTGGACCCAAGTTTTATGACTCTTTTAATCCTCTGAGGCCTACACAAACTATCTTATAAAATGACACAAAAATTTTAGATACATTAGTTTTGCCAATCTGTACTGAAACCCATATCATAGACAAAGCAGGTAATGAGTATCTGTAAAACAGCAGGAATGGACTCAGACCTTTGAGCCCCAACAAGAACTACAGATTACAATAAGCTGTGTCCCCTCTTATATTTTGTAATCCCTTGCACAGCAGATGGAACCAATTGTGTGCTCTGCAATTGTATATATTTGCTTGTGTTGTACCCAGAGTCCACCAAAGACCACCAAGAGACCGAATCCAATGCAAAAACAAAGCGTCTTTGTATTGTTATGAGTTAACTCAGGATTGTCCATCTGTTTGATGCAGCAGCAGAGCAGGAGAGACCCTGAGTAGCAATGTGGGTTTTTAAAGCAAAGGGAGCTTGGGGGTCTACAGACTACATAGGAACAGACTCAGGATTGGTTGTGGTTACAGTTACCATTTTTGGGCGGGTCTGGACAAGTCTCAAGGTTTGTCCTTGAGCTGCCATGGAGGCTGACTGGCCTAGCACGTACCGACTGTTGGGGCTGATTCAGGAGCCCAGGCTCTGTCCTTGAGCTGCCATGGAGGCTGACTGGCTTAGCACATACTGACTGTGGGGGCTGACTCAGCAGCCCAGGCTCTGTCCTTGAGCTGCCATGGAAGCTGGCTGGCCCAGCACATACTGACTGTGGGGGCTGACTCAGTGGTCCGGGCTCTGTCCTTGACTCATGCACGTAGTTCTAAGTTGGTGAGAGATCAAAGATGATAAATAATTGGCTGAACCTTGAGCAGTCAGGGTACGTGTAGAAAGGGAGCTACTGCAAGGACTATGTCTTTTGCTCATGGCCCTCCCAGAAACTGCTTGCTCAAGTCTCAGGAAACTGAAATGGAGGTCTGATCTCTGAGAGAAGACTGAGCAGCCTGTTATGGCATCTGCTTGGTCCTTTCACTTGCAACTTATGTAAAATTAATGAGCTAGGGATTATAGGCCTGGAGATTTTTCTTTCTTTCTCTCTTTGGTGTGACAGAGTCTTGCTCTATACTCTACGCCAGCCTTGAACTTGTGACAGTCCTTCTGCTTGAGATCTCTGAGCACTGGGATTACAAGCATACACTGTCCTGTCTAGCTTTAGAAGTTCCTATTTTCAGAAGATTTAAAACTATTGGTTCAGTTTCTTAAATGACAGCAAGGCATTCAGATTGTCTATTTCATTTCAGTTGAATGTTAATCATTTGAAAGAATGAATAAACAACAACAAAAAATACTTCAGTATCCATTTACCAATATTAAATCGGTAAACACAATTTTCTTCCTTGGCGATTTTTTCAACTAAATGAGAGTTAAACTTATTTCACTTTAAAGGAAAAGTAGTAAGCCAGGTGGCGGTGGCGGCAGCACAGGCGGCGCATGCCTTTAATCCCAGCACTCAGGAGGCAGAACCAGGCAGATCTCTATGAGTTCAAGGCTGGCCTGGACTACAGAGCGAGATCCAGGAGAGGCACCAAACAGAAACCCTGTCTCAAAAAACAAAACAAAACAACAACAACAAAAGAGAAAGCAGTGATTTGAATGAGATGTCTCCTATGAGTCTCACGCTGGTAGGAGAGGACTGGGAGGTGTGGTCTTTCTGGAGGAGGTATGTCAGTAGGGGTCAACTTTGAGGTTTGAGAAGTCTCTAGCTATTCCCAGTATGTTCTTTGCTTCCAGTTTGTGATTGGAAATGTAAGCTCTTATGGGCTGCTCTGACGCCTGCTGCCTGCATTCCACCATCATGGATTATTATCCCTCTGTGTTTTAGTTTGGGTTTTATGTCTCTGAAGAGACACGGTGACCATGGCAACTCTTATAAAGGAAAATATTGAATTGGATCTGGCTTACAGTCCAGAGGTTTTAGTTTATTATCATTGGCAGGTAGCATGGTGGCGTGCAGGCAGACATGATGCTGGAGAGGTAGCTGAGAGTCCTACATTTTGATCAGCAGGCAGCAGAAAGAGGGACACTGGGCCTGGCTTGAGCATCTGAAACTTCAAAAGTCCCCATAGTCTATCACAGTCTCAGCAATGTTTAAAAGTTCAAATCTCTTCTGAGATTCATGCAGTCTTTTAACTGCAATCCCCTGTAAAAATCAAAATCAAAAAGCAGATCACATACTTCCAACATATAATGGCACAGGATATACATTACCATTGCAAAATGGAGGAAGGGAGCATGGTGAGGAAATACTGGACCAAAGCAAGATTGAAACCAGCTGGGCAAACCCCAAACTCTGCATCTCCATGTCTGATGTCAAAATGCTCTTTAGATCTCCAACTCCGTTCAGCTTTGTTGACTGCAACACACTTCTTTCTCTTGGGCTGGTTCCACTCCCTGTGAGCAGCTTTCCTCGTCAGGTATCCCATGACTCTGGCATCTCTAACATCTTGGGATCCCCAAAGCAATCCAGGCTTCAGCTTCACAGTTTCATGCAATGGCCTCTCTAGGTCTCCATTCAGGGACAGCCCTGACCCATGCCTGACCTCATCCTTAGTCTCAGGGCCAAATTCCACAGCCTCATTCTTCTATCCTTAACTCCAGAACCATGTGGATGAAGCTGCCATGTTCTGCTGCTTACTGGGGCTGAAACATGGCCCCCTTGTTCAATTACATCTTCACCAGCTTTCTCTCCTTGACTCCCTAAGCTTGGTTGTCCAGGCCTCAAACTCAGATCCACCAGCCTCTGCCTTTTCAGTGCTGGCGTTAAAGGTGGACACCACCATGGCCAGCCCTAAACTTCCCTTTAGTTCGTTTTCACAAGTTGGAAGCTTAGCTGGGTGGGGTCTTGCTCTGAGGTCACCACTCCCTTTATTCCACTTAGCATCAGGCTTTTCTTTAACCCGTTTATACTTCCTGGGGCTCCCTTTTCTCTTCAAATGGTCCACTTTGTATTTTTCCTTGCTCAGCTTGCTCCTTTTCATTATAGCTCTGCATGAGCCTGGCCACTAGTAACCACATGACACAGTCCACGCTAGGCTATTTTGAAATCTCTGCAAACATAGTTAACCTAAAACTCTTCAACTTAGCCTTAGGAAGTTTTTTTTTTTTTTTTTTTTTTTTGACAAGGCCAGAAGGCAGCCACATTCTTCACCAAAATATCACAAGAATGATCGCTAAGCCACATACTAAAATTCTTCTCCTCTGAAATATTGTGTGTGTGTTGGGGGGGGGCACAGTTCAAATCACCTTCAGTAACACTGTCTTCCATGCTCTTACTAGAATGGTCCATCAGGCCCTGCCTAAAGTGTCCAATAGCTTCTCCAGTCCAAAGTCCCAAAGTGTTCTCCAAACAAAAGCATAATCAGGCCTATCATAGCAGTACCCCAGTCCTTGGTACCAACTTTCATCTAAGTTAGGGTTTCTATTGCTGTGAAGGGACACCATGATCTCGGAAACTCTTATAAAGGAAAACATTTAATCAGGGCTGGCTTACAGTTCAGAAGTTTTGTCCATTATTGTCACAGAAGGAAGCATGGTGGCCTGCAGGCGCACATGGTGCTAGAGAGGTAGCTGAGACCTGGATCCACAGGCAGCAGGGAGAGTGACATTGGGCCTGGCTTTGAGCATTTGAAACCTCAAAGCCCACCCCTAGTGATACATGCCCTCCAACAAGGCCACACCTACTTCAACAAGGCCACACCTCCTAATGGGGGCCATATTCATTGAAACTGCCACAACCTGTAAACCCAAAATAAATGCTTATATACGTTGCTTTGGTCTTGATGTTTTATCACAATAACCAAAAAGTAACTGATAAAGAAGGACCTGCGAAAATTAGTGTTTGTGGGGAGAGACGGCTCAGTGGTTAAGAACACTGACTGCTCTTCCAGAGGACCCAGGTTCAATTCCCAGCACCCACATGGCAGCTCACAACTGGTCTGTAACTCGAAGATCTCACACAGACATCCCAGCAGACAAAACATCAATGCACATAAAATAAAAGTAAATAAATTATTTTTTTTTAAAAAAAGGAAATAAAAAATTAATGTTTGCTCTGTGTCATACTAAAAAGAGATCTCACTGACAGCAGTGGCTGGTGCAGGAGGTAATCAAGAGGCACAAGGAACTCTGTAGGACAAAATGGTCCATTAGATGGACCGAGAAAGAAGGAGCTTCAAGTTTCGTCATAGTAACTGCAGCCCCCACTGTACCTAGCTTCAGACAGGTTGCAGCCAGTGGTGGAGCCTAATCAAACCAGTTGGTGAAGCCGGGCGGTGGTGGCACACGCCTTTAATCCCAGCACTCGGGAGGCAGAGCCAGGCGGATCTCTGTGAGTTCGAGGCCAGCCTGGGCTACCAAGTGAGTTCCAGGAAAGGCGCAAAGCTACACAGAGAAACCCTGTCTCGAAAAACCAAAAAAAAAAAAAAAAAAAAAACCAGTTGGTGGATTTTTTCATCAGAACTGTCAGCTCACCAATAATGACACGGAGACTTATTATTGATTATGGAATCTTGACCGGTAGCTTAGGCTTGTTTCTAACTAGCTCTTATAACTTAAATTAACCCATACCTTTTAATCTACATTCTTTTACGTCTCTCTGTCACCCTTACTTTGTAATGCCCATGCTCTTGGCTCTGAGTCCTGGCATCTCTGCCTTTCTTTTTCCCAGCATCCTCTGTGCCTGGAAATACTGCCTAGCTATTGGACACTTAGCTCTTATTAAAGCAACCACAGTGACATATCTTACACATAGTCAGTGTAAAGGAATATTCCAGAATAGGTGGACATCTCTACATCATGATTTTGTCAGCACTGCAATTGATTGTGGTAAAATAATGAACACATCAGGTTTTGTAACACCATGACTAAAGTTCTTATCTAGAGTAAATAATACAGAAATAGGTCTTAGATCTCCCAAACATCAGTGCTGAGAATTCTCCCCACCTCACCCCACCTCCTCATTGCTGAGGATTTTAAATGTTAACTTTATTATTGTTTTTACATTTTATTTATCTTGATGTGGGTTGGGGAAGGAATGTGCCAGCGTGTCTATGTGGAGGAGTCTGTTTCTTTTTCCATCATGTGGGTCCCAGGGATCAAACTCAGATTGTCAGGCTTAGTGGCAAGTATCCTTGCCCCCAGAACCACCTTACCCCCCTGAGTCTACCTTTAAAACAGCACAGGATCTACAGCTGTAACACGAAGATAAATTATTCAGATTGTTTGTCTTAGGGTTTTGATTGTGTGAAGAGACACCATGACCACGGCAACTCTTTTTTTTTTTTTTTTTAAGATTTATTTATTTATTATGTATACAGCATGTATGACTGCAGGTCAGAAGAGGGCACCAGATCTCATTACAGATGGTTGTGAGCCACCATGTGGTTACTGGGAATTGAACTCAGGACCTCTGGAAGAGCAGCCAGTGCTCTTAACCTCTGAGCCATCTCTCCAGCCCCAACAGTAACTCTTATAAGGAAAGTATTTAGTTGGGGTGGCTCATTTACAGTTTCAGAGGTTCGGTCCCTTATCACCATGGTGGGGAGTTTGGTGGTGGACAGGCTGATGTGGTGCTGGAGAAGTGGCTGACAGTCCTACATCTTGCAGGCAACAGGAAGTTGCTGCGGGCCGCAGGAAGATATCATAAGAACTCAGCTGGTTATGGCAAAGTCACTACCCGGAGGGATCAGGGAATTCCTCCAGAGGAAGCCAAATCCCAAGGAGTTTTTGGTGTTATTTGGCTTATTTTATATCAGCTGCCTTCTCTTATGAAAATCATGTGTGCCTTCATAGTTTTCCCAAAGAAGGGCTAACAGTGTGGACTGATCACTCTCTGGACATACACATTCCAGGCATTTGGAGAACAGCCTCAGGAAAGGCTTTCTCTGGAGTCAGATATCTCCCTTGGCCACTTTCAAGGACTAGCAGTAATAACAGTCCACATGAAAGTCTCCTGATTCAAGGTAAATTCCACAAGGAGAAACTGCCTAAGTCAGGTGGGCATTAAGTAATAGCTTTACACAATTTAGCTTAGATCCTCCTTTCTTACATCCTTACTAACTTTATAGACCTCTAACTCCTTATCTAACCACTTCTAGGAATATTTAGCTAACTTTCTGTGCTGACAGCTATGCTCAGCCAGAACTCCAGTTCAAGCCTTCCTGTAGTTATCATCATTGGCAGCATCCGGCCAGGTCCATCCCCAGGTGGAGGAAAGTACCTTATCAGAGACACCTCTGTATTCTCTAAGAACAGACTTAAGCATCCAGACTATCCGTTTGAGAAGGCCTGGCGGATGTGCCAGTTAAGCTTTACTTCCTGCTTTCCCAAACCTTACCTCTAGTTCCAGATTTCCCTTTAACTATCACCAGAGGCATCCAGCTGTTCACAGGTTGCCTAGCGACCAAGCACACTTTCCCCCACCCTGCAGAAAAACAGCAGATCGCTTGGACAGATAGGAGCCACAGGAAAAAAGAAGACAGTTTTATTTTACTTGAGAGGAACAAACTGAGATGGGGAAGAACCAGGTTGTAGGGCTAGAAGAGAGGACTAGAGGAACGAGATGGAAGAAGAGGAAGAGTCAGATCGGGAGTACTAGCTGGGTAAGAACAAGCTGAAAAGGACCTATATAAGGCAGAGTTAAGACGAGAGTATTAAGATAGAACTTAGAGGGAGCAATAGATAAGTATAGAGAGAAATCAGGCAAGAAAGGAGCTAGACATGAGAACAGAACTGAAGCTGGGTATACAGGATGTTATGCCAGAGGAATTAAAGCAAGTGGACGATAGAGCTCCGTGTGCTGAGATTCTATTTCCCGAAAACAGTCCTCGCCATTAGTAGTTCCCTCTCCTGAGCCCCTGGGATGTATAATATTAAGGCTGGTCCCTCTAATATTATACAAGAGGAAGTCCACTGAGACACTGGGCAGTGTTCTGAGCACAGGAAACCTCAAAGCCCTCCACAGCAACACACTTCCTCTAACAAGGCCACACCCACTCCATCAAAGCCACACCTCCTAACAGTGCCGCTCCCTGTGAGATTATGGGGCCAGTGACGTTCAAACCGCCACACTGTTTTATTTAAATCTATTAGTAGCCACAGGCGTGCTTTTGTTTTTGTCATCATCATTATTATTAATTTGTCACTGCTGGTATTCAATGGTTACAACCTAACACTACCTTTCTTTTAACCTATCCTACCACAAGATTATTTCTTCAAATCATTCTTTGTGTCCCACTACGTTCTTATTATAAAATCACTAGTATGTGTTTTGCTTTGTGTCTTTTTAATTCAAAAGGTTACATCCCCCAGAAGCACTCTATGAAAACAAACATGGTCGTGGCTTACCTGTCCCTCCCTCTTCCTGAGATCAATGGGGGGGTGGGACTCATCTCATTTAAATCTTGTATTCTAATCTTGAAACATTTGTGTCTTCTAGGATAGGTAACAATTTCTAACTATGACACAGGCATGCCAGCCAACTCCTATGACTGGAAATCCAAAGCTTCTCCAACTAATGTGTAAAATAGGGAGAGCATCTCCCAGTTACCTGTTGACTGTACAGAAGCTTAATGGAAAGCTTGAGCATTGCTGTTTTAGTCAGGATTTCTATTGCTGTGATGAAACATCATACCAAAAAGCAAGTTGGGGAAGAAAGGGTTTATTTGCTTACACTTCCAGATCATAGTCCATCATTGGAGGAAGTTAGAACAGGAACTCAAGCAGGCAGGAACTGAAGGCAGGAGCTGATACAGAGGCCACGGAGGGGTGCTGCTTACTGGCTTGCTCCCCCGGCTTTCTCAGCCTGTTTTCTTACAGAACCCAGGACCACCAGCCCAGGGAGGGCACCACCCACCATGAGCTATCCCCCCCTCCATTATTCACTAGTTGAGAAAATTCCTTACAGCTGGATCTTGTGGAGGCATTTCCTAAACGAGGCTCCTTCCTCTCTGATGACTCTACACACAAAACCAGCCAGTACAATTACCCCTTCTGATCCCTTGAAAGATATGTTGGATGTCAACACTTGATGTCTTAGGGTTTCTGTTGCTGTGAAGAGACACCACGACCCCGCGGCCACTCTTCCAAAGGAAAACATTTTAATGGAGGTTGGCTTACAGTGCGGAGGTTTTTAGGCCATTGTCATCATGGCAGGAAGCATGGCAGCGCACAGGCAGACATGGTGCTGGAGAGGAGGAGCCGAGAGTTCTACATCGGGATCGGAGGGAGCAGGAAGAGAGACACTGGGCCTGGCTTAAGCATTTGAAACCTCAGAGGCCACCCCCAGTGACACACTTCCTCCAACAAGGCCACGCCTACTCCAACTAGGCCACACCTCCTGATGGTGCCACTCCCTGGAGACCAGGCATTCAAACACAATCAGGAGGGGGCTTCTATTCAAACCACCACACTTAGGGAAGCCTTGAGGATGGAGACTAGGAAACTGGGTCAGCAGGTTCTCGAGATTAACAGGTAAAAGACAGTAGGAAGATGACCAGCTTACCTGGGCCAGAGACAGAATATGGGGAGAGGAGAACCAAAGGATGGAAGGGCTCCAGGGCCCCTATAAAAGGTCAGTCCAGAGTCCACGGACAGAGGGCAGCCCTGTGCCCTGCCCTTCTGGACCGGGAGCTTTGCTCTTTGCTTCTGATTCAGTAAGTATGTGGTTTTCACCTCTCCTGAGTGAGAGTATTTACTTCATTTGGCTCTGATACGAACCTGGAAACCTGAAGCAGATATGGAAATAAAAAACCCATTTCCCCGCTGGAGGGCTGGGGGTTTGAAATGATTTTTGGTAGCTTAGGATACGTTTTCATCCTCTTAGTTCAGATTGATCAGTTTAGACAAAAAACCAAGAAGCAGCGTGGGGTGGAGTGTGGGATGTTGGTGACTGATGGGCACACAACTTCAGATAAGCAAGTCCAGGCCTGACCTTGAAAGTGTCTTACTTGGCTGGATAGGAGGGAAGGGGGCAGGGCAGGCCTTCTGGCAGAGAAAACTTTCACCAGGTCTTTGCATCAGTTAGGAGGGTGAGGGAGAAGTTGGAAATTGGTTATCTGCCCTTTGGGGGTCCATGTAGCTCCTAGTCTCTTACTATGCTCCCCAATTAGGTGTTATATCTTACACAAAACCAAAACAGAAATGGACTACTTAGCAAGGATACTACAAATAGATTCAATAAGACCTAACCATGTAAGAACAATTTGTGTGTGTGTGTGTGTGTGTGTGTGTGTGTGTGTGTGTGTGTGTGTGTCAGCGATCAGGGCCCGGGGAAGGGGAAAGGGGGCAAGGTCTCTCTTTGTCCTGGAACTTGCTCTGTAGACCAGGCTGGCTTCAAACTCACAGAGATCCACCTGCCTCTGCCTCACAAGTGCTGGAATTAAAGGTGTGCACCACCACCGCCAGGCTAAGAAATTAGTAGGTGTCTTTACGGTCCCTTAAAAGACAGGCATGGACTGCTCTAGATAATGGTCCTTTATAACACATGTGCCCATTTGTCTTACATAGGTAAATGAAGTCTGCAAGTAAAAAACGAAATCCTAAGAGCCTATTTGTTCTATTGCTGTAATAATCCAGGAAGTAAAACCTCGACACCGCCCTTCTCTAACAAAGGACAGGCTCAATCTGAGAAAAAGATTGGCACACACCTCCTTGCCATGGATATAAATACCTTCTGTCATTCACCGGCATGTCCTCAGGAAAGACGTCTACCCTGCCTAGACTGGACTCCAGTGGAACCCCATCTATCTGTCCCTCCTGAGTCCTTACAGCCTCAGTATCACTCTCAGGATCCTAGGATGCATTCTAACACAGCTTAACCCCGCTACCTGCTACGAACAAGCAAAAACAAACGAGAAAACCTCTCAAAGGTCTAAGAAATAAAATCTGTCGGTTTGTTTTCAAAACTGCTTGGTGTGCTTTGAATTTCCTGTACAGATATTCCTGGACTTCTGCTGGAGTCGGATGCTCTGACAACCCCCATCCCCCAACTACTAAATTACCCCTCCCAGCCAAACTAGACATTTAGAGTAAAAAATTATTAACCCCCAAACTCTCCTGCAAAGTCATGTGTCCGACAAGCGTTAAAATAAACAGGTTGTAAAATATTTGGACCCCCACACAGTTTTTATTGAGGGGGAAAAAAAAGAAAGGTAAACCAATGGAATGTAAGATTATAGCCTGATTACTCAATGAGGGAAGGTTTTACTCATGCATTCAGGGTTATTGAGATCATTTCCTGACTCAATCAGTGCCCTTACTTGACATTGTGGTCTGTGTCTGACTTTGCAAAGCCAAAACGTAACCCATCTCTAAGGGAGGATGGTTATTCTTGCTAAAAGTTTCTTTGGACACATAAAAAAAGTACTGCTTCTATAGAGCAGAGTCCACTTCTAATTCATGTCTAGCCCTAAGTTTTCTTCGTGGTTTGGCATGCTTCCTTGCTTCCCTGTAGGCACTGACTGTTGCTACAAGACACACCCAGTAATTAGAACCTCACACTGTTTTCCTTTAATCTAGTCCATCACCTGACTCCTTTTAAAATTTATATTTTCTGCTTTGCTGCATTTTTGATATATAGCTCTACATGTAACTATCACTACATCTTGGGTGTGTTTTTTTAACAGTCCAAGAGATCTCTCTTTAAGAGCTAAATGACGTAAGCAACTGTACTGCAAGGCTTACTGGCCCTTGGCATCCGACATCAGCGCAAACAACCCCGTGCCATTATTAAAGAACCTTGGCACCTTAACACCTAATGTAGACACCTTGACACCAGGGGCAAGGAACCCGGCAGTCCTCCAAGGTTTAAATACTGCGCTCTGTCTGTCACACTCTGACTTATGTTTCCATGATTTAGTAACATTGTAGTCTCTCTCACCCTAGAATAAAGACGCTCTGCTAGTTTTGGGTGCTCATCTGAGCGGAAGTTATTTGAGCGCTTCATTTGCTTAACAAGTCTTGACCTAACAATGGGTTTAGCCATTCCAGCAGGCTTCGCTTCACAGTGACTCCAACCTGTCACTCCGCCAGCTGAAGGAAAGATTCCTGCCTCTTTCGGAACCAGGCAGGTTGCCTTTTCCTTCAGTGTGCAGAGCTAACTTATTACTAGTAAGCAAATAGTTCGCACCGAAGGTAACCAGGAACACCATCATTCCACGCCTTCCTGTCAGTTGTACCCTGGGTTCTAGTGTGTGTGTGGGGGATTTACATTGGCTTTGAAAGACCCAGAGGAGCCCTTGTATCTCGGTCATACCCAAGCCCATGTCCCTCCTTTAACTACTCTAACCTCCAACATGGGGGTTGTCTGTCTCCCTTCCGCATTCTGGGGGTTGTTGGTTGGTTGGTTGGCTGGTTGGCTGGTTGGCTTTTTTAAATAACCCACTGCTTTCTGGAATGCTGACTGCCCTGTTTGAGTTGACCTCGTGCAGCTCTTACACAAGTAATCAGAGCTGCAGTGAGTTCATGAGTGTAATGTCCCTATCATATTTAGAAGACACATCATATTTTTTTCAAAGATCCTGAAGATAGAAAAAAAAAAAAGTCTACTAGCAATGCACCCATTTCCGCGAGTAATGTAGGTTTTGCTCAGTCCATCTAGTTAAGAAAAAGTCTCTGGCGGGATGGAGGCTGCTGGGAGTGCTGGGGCACCTACCCAGCCCTGGCAGAACCCTGGGTGCCATCTCCTGCAGGGGCAGGGGCATGAGAAGAGCGGCGAGCTCTGGGCCTCTAAAGCTTGGATATTTGTCTTCTACCAAAGTACAGACAAAGCCTTGAGAAGAATTCACCCGCAAAACAACTCTTAAAGCGATTTCTTCCTGCTTATTGACAACTCTTCATCACTGAGCCAGGGGCAGTATCCTTAAGTCCTTAAGTGGTCCACGTGTTTTTGCCCTCATTGCAACATTTCCTTAGACATCCTGTCAGTGTCTGTGCTTGCTTGGAGCCAGCATCCCTCCTTCTTAGATCCCTAGGCGGTGCAGTCCAGGACGGAGCCGGTAGTGTGCACCTGGCAGGCCAGGGACACTCACCCCTCCCATCCGCCTGCCCTCGGGGCGGAGCCAGAGCTCAGGCCATGTATTTAGACGCGGCCAGAGCCAGCGGTCCCCAGAGCTGCCTTCCAATCGCTGCGATGAGTGGGGAGTTCTGGCTGTGGGCGTTGTGCGCCCTGCTGCCAGCCTTGTGGCTGCTGAGCTTCTTGCGCACCGATACTGACCTGATGCTGCTGTGGGCTGCGTGGCTGGGTCGGCGTCCAGGTGAGGACCTTCTATGATCTCCAGCTTCAAAGGGGGGAGTCCTGATCTCGGCTGGGTTCCGGGTCCTCCCGGGGCCACCTCTGTTTGTTGAAGTCTCAGTGATGCCAGCCTGAGCTTTGCCCAGGGTTGGGAGTCAGGGAGGAAGAGCAAAGGGGGCAATTTGGCGTTCTTATAGCTTGTCTTGATCTAAAGATGGAAAGTTTTCGCCTTCTAGGCTGGGAAACCTCTCTAGAGGTTGCCAGCCAAACTGCTCCCTAAAGAGAACATCCTTAAGACCTTGCCTAACCGGAATTCCAGAGATCCAAAGCAATATCAGACACTGTGGGGAACAGCGAACACTGCCAAGCTAAGGTGCTTCATTGGAAAGGCTCAGGGTCTCTTCATTCCAAAAGTATTTGCCTTCGGCTTCTCACTCGGCGAAGTTTTTAAGTGGAATCTTAGACAACCCACCCTTTGGCTGCTTATGAGCCTAGAAGCTCAACGTAAAGGACCCAGGCGCTTTTTCTGAAGTAACATGATTTTTGCGCACTAGTGGGGATTGGTCTGTGTCTTGCTTCATGTTCCATGGGACTATATACCTGTGGGTTAAACACCTATATGGTGTGGCTAAACACATACTGTGTGCTCTGTAGGCAGTGGGCTCAGCGTTTCCCAGCCCCCCGGTGGTTCAGCACAACTCTAGAAGCTGCTTGGCAAACAGGGGGATCACATCCCCTTGAATGACATGGCATGCCCACGGGTAGACTTCGGATCCTAAGAATTCAGCCGAATTTTCCTAGTCTCTTATGACAGTACCCAGAGCATGCTGTGACATTTGTTTGGAAGTGGTAGCTCAGATGACAATGTTATCTACGCTAAGTGGGTGAAAACTGGCTGGGAGGGCCTGGGGGAGGGCAGGACAGGACTGATGAGATGTTTTTGCCTTCTTGCCTTCCTGCCAAACTCACTCCTACAGGCCAAAATCTTACCACTGGATGTTTCATTTTTGGGGGGCATAACTTGTTCAGACTTGTCAGCCAGTTTAAGTGCACATCAAGTTGGGGAAGGGTGGGGTGGATCTGGGAGAAGCTAGGGGATGGAAGATGGATATGATAAAAATACATCATGTGCATGGAACTCTTAAAAAATTAATAAAAGTATTTTTAAACCAAGTGGGATTTGACCCAAATCAGCAAACAAAATATCACATGTATTTCGATTTTTAATTTGGGTTTAGAGGTGTTGAAATCTGGGATCTAGTGTGCTGTTTCAAACTGGCTCATCAAAGGAGTTTTTGAGGTTAAGCTGAGCTACATAAAACCCCAGCTTAAAAAAACAAACAAACAAACCAACCAACCAACCAACCAACCTATCCACATGGCTCAGGGACCATCAAGGAAGAGAAGACAAAGATGGTAGGAAACAGAGGTCTCAGAAGACCTGAACAGAAGTTGTCTTCTATGTGTAACAGGACCTGTGCACTCAGGAACTCACAGTATCGGAGGTAGACTGCACAAGACCTGGACAACAAGATCAATCAACATTAGAGCATGGAAGGGGTTCATGTGCCTCCATCCTGGGGTGCTAGTGTGGTGATATTTTATTTGTGCAGAAATGTGATATTTTATTTGTATGTTAGTTAATAAAGTTTGTCTGGAGATCAGAGTCATAGAGCCATAAACAGAAGTCAGGCGATGGTAGCACACACCCTTAATCCGATCACATAGCAGGTAGAGTCTCTGTGTGGTTAAGGACCCAGGCGCTTTTTCTGAAGTAACATGATTTTTGCGCACTAGTGGGGATTCTTTTTTTTTTTTTTTTTTTCCGAGACAGGGTTTCTCTGTGTAGCTTTGCGCCTTTCCTGGAGCTCACTTGGTAGCCCAGGCTGGCCTCGAACTCACAGAGATCCGCCTGGCTCTGCCTCCGGAGTGCTGGGATTAAAGGCATGCGTCACCACCGCCCGGCTGAGTGGGGATTCTTTTGGTCTGTGTCTTGCTTCATGTTCTATGGGACATGAAAAACTTAGGGGCACAGGCGGCTGTGCTGGGTGAACTTTCTCTGTCAAGTGAAAAGGGCTGACACCACTTTCTTATTTGATAATAGAACCTTCTCTCGATCAGTTGCTTTGATTAACCAAAGGCTCGTGGGTGTTTCATGTTGGATGGTTTTGTGTAAACTTGGACTTAGAGAAGGAAACAAAATCATTTTTTTAAAATTATGTAATTCTACAAAAGTCATTCAACCCATCAAAAGAAAAATTGTTGACTAACGGTTACAAGATCGGGAAAAATGAATTACAAGACATTAGTTTAATGAGATATAGTGTCAGGAGTCATTTAGAAACATAAATAACTCATAAAATGTTAATGGCCTTTAAAATTTAATTCAATCTTAAAAATTAGTCATTCACAAACCTACATTAACAGCAGAGTAAGTTTCATCAAATTTCCTTTATATATATATATGTATACACACGCATATATATATGAAAGCATAGTTCTATATACAGAATATAGGTGAATATATCATGCATTTGTAGAATTAAAATTTCATGGAGGCAGTTGTAGGGAAAAATGTTTCGTAAACCCAGGGTGGGATGAGGGTTGAGGAAAATAATACAAAGAACACAGAAATAGACACAGATTCCTAAAGCATCATAGACTGGGATATGGACATGGTTTATGAAGATTTTAAAAGGGGAAAAAAACTCCCTTTCTCTAGAAAGTAAAATACAAAATTCTAGAATGCAAAAGGATAAAAAGCCCAACACTCTCCCGCCCTAGCCTTCCTACCTCTCAGTATGCCCTGTCTAGTGGCAAACTTCATTTCTGCTTCTTTTGAAACCTTCTGGAAAGAGTTTCTGCATCCCCAAGCATGAATCTCACTGGTAAAATTGAAGATTTGTTTTCAATGATAAATACGGTTGGCATTTCTTCAGTGCCAACTTAATGCTCTGAGAGTTTTGCAGCTTTAATTTATTTCACCAACAGTCCTGTGAGGGATGGTTTATTATTTGCTCTGCAGTTGTGAGAACTGGAGACCCTCAGCATACATTCAGGACATGCAAACTTCTGTCCTCTGCCATGGAGCTGAAAGTTGAGCCTTGAGCAGGCTCCGGAGATGTTCTGTTCACAAGACAGAATTTATTAAAACTCCTTTGATGAGTCAGTTTGAAACAGCACACTAGATCCCAGATTTCAACACCTCTAAACCCAAATTAAAATCGAAATACATGTGATATTTTGTTTGCTGGTTTGGGTCAAATCCCACTTGGTTTAAAAATACTTTTATTAATTTTTTAAGAATTCCATGCACATGATGTATTTTTATCATATCCATCTTCCATCCCCTAGCTTCTCCCAGATCCACCCCACCCTTCCCCAACTTGATGTTATTTTTCTCTTTGCCTTCTTTTGTTTGTTCTCTCTCCTCCCAGCCCTGCCCCAACCCACTGAAGCCAAAAATCTGTGCTTCTCATATATTTATGGGCATGGAGCCACTCACTTATACCTGTTTGACCTTCCATGGGGCCATATCTTTAAAGAACACTGACTGACCCTTCCCCAGAAGCCATCAGCTGTCACTAGCATGTAGACGAATTTCTAAACAATCTTATTAAATAAGAAACACAGAGCCAAATACAGGGGTAGTAGCTGAAGAGATCAGAGAAATAGCGAATAGCCACAACTAGCCTTAGCTTACTACCGCGCTGTAGCTTCCCCAGCAAGAGAGCTTCTTCCTTTCTAACCTGCGCTTTTATTGCCTTCCTGTTCTGCCTTCTCATTGGTTCTAAGCCCAGCTACATCACTTCCTCGTTACTGCCTGTCTGTACAAACCTCCAGGTCTCTATGGTTGGTACTAGGATTAAAGGCACATGTCACCACGCTTGGCTGTGTCCTTGACCACACAGAGACTCTACCTGCTATGTGATCGGATTAAGGGTGTGTGCTACCATCGCCTGACTTCTGTTTATGGCTCTATGACTCTGATCTCCAGACAAACTTTATTAACTAACATACAAATAAAATATCACATTTCTGCACAAATAAAATATCACCACACTAGCACCCCAGGATGGAGGCACATGAACCCCTTCCATGCTCTAATGTTGATTGATCTTGTTGTCCAGGTCTTGTGCAGTCTACCTCCGATACTGTGAGTTCCTGAGTGCACAGGTCCTGTTACACATAGAAGACAGCTTCTGTTCAGGTCTTCTGAGACCTCTGTTTCCTACCATCTTTGTCTTCTCTTCCTTGATGGTCCCTGAGCCATGTGGATAGGTTTGTTGTTTGTTTGTTTGTTTGTTTGTTTGTTTTTTTAAGCTGGGGTTTTATGTATCTAAGGAAGGTGAGCATTGATTTCCTGATGTTCCTGACTTCACCTGGAGTGCTGGGATTGTAGGTGTGTGCCACCACAACCATTTTATATGGTGCTGGGCATTGACACCAGGGCCTAGGACAGGCTAGAAGAGAATTCTACTGGCTGAGGCACAACTAGTGCCCCCACAACGCTGACTTTTTTAAAGACAAGCACTGCACACCACTGTGTATTGTTTGGATGTTGCATCGCAGGTGCCGCCGTAGAGAGAGAGGCTCACCAACACGCTGAGCCTTCATTTTCTGATGGAGCAGAGGGGTACAGCCTTCTTGGAAAAAACTGGCACCCAGCTAGCTCGCTCCAGTTACTTTATTACTATATATACAAAGTTAATAGGGGCTGGGAAAGGTTCCAACTTCCAAAGTCACCTTGCTCTTGCTGCCCGTGAGAGCAGACAATCACATAAAATTAAGGCAATGCTGTGGAATGTCTTTCTGTAGGCTGTGAATATGTGTTGCTCTGGTTGAGAAATAAAGCTGCATTGGCCTATGGCAAGGCAGCTTAGAGACAGGCTGGAAATCCAGGGGGAGAGACAGGAAAGAGAAAGGTGGAGGCAGGAGGAACGCCAGCCTGCTGCCCAAGGAACAACATTCCATCAGACTGGCAAGCCTCGGAACACGTGGCAAAACATAGATGAATAGAAATGGGTTAATTTAAGAACTAAGAACTAGCTGACAAGAGGCCTGCCTAGGCCATACAGTTTGTAAGTAATATATGCCTCTGTGTGTTTACTTGGGTCTGAGCAGCTGCGGGACCATGGGTGAGACTTATTTGTCTGGATTGTGGGGGGCCGGGCAGGACCGGAGAAAACTTCCAGCTACAAGGCAAGCCATAATCCAAAGTAAGAACTCCAGGTCTGCCAGGAGTGTCTTAGGACCCAGGTCAGTGCACCCACAAGTTCTCAAGTAGCACCAAGTGCACACTCTCCAGTGAGAAAATTCTTCAAGGTTTAAACAGTCTCAAAACAGTTTCTCAGACTCTACTGATTAACCCAAACATAGCAAAGGCTTCACTGAAACATTTCTTTAAAAGCCCAACACAAAGTCTCTACTGTGCATTTCACTTAAAGGTGGACATAAAGGCTTTACTTACATATCACTACAACTGTGGTCGAAGTTTCAGAAGGACACCAAGTTTTAGCAGGAAGTTTCCTGTTCCCCAACACCAACCCCTGCCTTTTGTGTGGCTACTGTATCATTTTGGCAGTCTTTCTAGGGACAGAAAGGCTTGGGAAACATGAATCACATTTCTGCCTTCTACAATACATCTTGTATGAACTACTACATCCTCCTAAGATGACAGCATGTACATTGGAGACTTGTTTATAATACGATATTGCCTGAAAGATATCAGATATGATTAGCAAAAGAAGAAAATACTACTTCTAAGTGCAGGATGATTATATCATACCATTGACTAGAATTTGGTAAATCCAGATCCTTACCAATAACTCCACCACAAAAATTTGGAATAACAGAACTGAAAACTGGATGGAACCCAATTATGTAATCTGAATCTCTCGTTAAAAGGGTAAGACAATTGAGTCCAGGCAATTAGTTTCTACTTAGCAGCTTTAATTTTATCAAATATATACTGAGAAATAGAATCTTAGTCAAATGAAACTATTGGTTAGAATAAAGTCTGAAAAACTTACCAAAAATCTTGAAATATATAAAATATTGGATGGGTAGGAAACATATTTGTGCTTTTTAAGAAATTGTAGGAGATTTGAAATTTTAAGTTCTGCATAATAGGTTGTCATATTTAATGACATGGTTTAAAGTTTCTTTATTCATTTTTTTGTTTGTTTTTATTTTTTGAGACAGGTTTCCTCTACATATCCCTGGCTTTTCTGGAACTCACTATGTAGACCAGGCTGGCCTCGAACTCACAGAGATCCATCTGCTTCTGCCTCTCAGGTGCTGAGGTTAAAAGTGTGCACCACCAGCCGAACAGTGGTGGTGCATGCCTTTAACCTCGGTACTCAGGAGGCAGAGGCAGGCGGCCTGCAAAGCCAGATCCAGGACAGACACCAAAACTACACAGAGATACCCTGTCTCAAAACAAAACAAAAAACAAAAAGAAAGAAAGAAAAAAAAGTGTGCACCACCACCGCCACCCAGCTAGTTTATGTTTTGCTTCTCTTTGATGTATGAGTATCACTATCCCACGCATGTTCCTGGAACTCTCTCTCCTTCTTCCTCCACAGAACAGGTGCTGACTTGTGGCATGGTGGTGTGGGTGACTGGAGCATCCAGTGGCATTGGCGAGGAGCTGGCTTTCCAGTTGTCTAAACTGGGCGTCTCTCTGGTGCTGTCAGCCAGAAGGGTGCAGGAACTGGAGCGGGTGAAGAGAAGGTGCCTGGGTGAGTCAATTCCCGACAACAGCCGTGCGCCCTAGAACTGAGAATCCAAATTCAAGTGCAGCTTCGGGAAGTGAGGGGAGGTGGGACTGTCCTGCGCAGCCCGCGCCGCCTCCAGAGCGGGCGCATGCACAGTCCGGCCTCCACTTCTGCTACCTCTTAAGCAGCTGCACTTGCCTGGCGTTTTCTTCTTTTCTGCCGTCTTTCTACCCTCATTTTTATGCAGATTCTCCCCACTTCTCTCAATGCTGGTTAATGATCAAATGACTTAAAACCTGCTCAAGGGGGAAGACAGTGACCATTGGAATACAGTTCAAGGGGCAGCCATACAATTTTTGCTGTCTTTGAATTTTAATGTAACCGTGTTTGACTAGAAAGGAGGCTTATTGTTACCTACAGAACATCTTGTTCCTAAATTGAAATAATTTTGAACTTTTCCCCAGAATATATTTTCGGATGACTTCTTTTTCTTTTCATTGTTGACTTTCCTGGCTGAGCTAACTACCCAGCAATGAGAGTTTGTTGTCCTGTCACTGTTCAAGGAGGCCACATACTTCTCGCACGATCCTGCTTTCAAAGGCCCTGGCACCCGTGGCTAGTGCTGGTTCTTGCGATGATCTGCCTTACCGTGCTGGTTCTTGCGATGATCTGCCTTACCGTGTACTTCCTGCTAAGGTGGGACAAAGGAAATAGTTTGGCTGTTCTTAGCTGGCTTATCTGGTGAATCAGGAGGTACAGCCTTTTTGTTGCCTTTAAAAAATGTTTTACATGTTTGAAAGGTTTCATACAACTGTATTGAATGTTCCTTCCTCCTCCTCCACTTTCCCGTTAGTTCACATTCTGCCCCTAGACAGTTTTACATCTGCTTTCATGTCACATACGCACGCACGCACGCACGCACGCACGCGCACACACACACACACACACACACACACACACACACACGCACACGCACACGCACACACACACACCTTTATATCTGTTCCTTATTTCTAGTTTTATTTCATTATGTTCTGTTAAAATACAAGGTCCTCTGAGTTTTTAATATCAGTTTTAGTAGTCTAAAATGTTATCTGCATTTAGAGGAAGTATGATGGGCAGCTAATAAGAATGCATATTCCACAGCTAGTAGGTGGAAGGGCCTGCAGAAGCACATCAGTTTTATCTGAGGTTTCAATGCAGTTTCTTTCTTGTCTTTTTTTTGGTCTGAATGATCTTCCTGTTAACAGTGGGGTATTAAAGTCACCCACTATTATTTTATTTGGACCTAGCTTCCCTTTTATGTCCTGTTATATAAGATGACATACCCCATTATTCAGTTCATAGATATGTACACTGCTCTATCCTTGTGATGTATCATCCCTTTTAGATTACAGTAATCTTCTTCTTACTCTAATTTTGGTTCAAGGATCCTTTATCAGTTACACGTTGTCTTAGTCAGTGTTCTATGCTGGGAAGAGGCACCATGACCACAACAGCTCCTGTAAGAGGAAGCATTCAGTTGGGACTGGCTTACAGTTTCAGAGGTTTTGTCTACTGCCATCATGGAAGGAAGCATGGCAGCATGCATGCAGACATGGTGCTGGAGAGGTAGCTGAGAGTTCTACAGTATGATTCACAGGCAGTAGGGAGTGAACTGGCTTGAGCTTCTGAGACCTCAAGCCCATCCCCTAGTGACACACCTCCTCCAACAAGGCCACACCTCCTAATAGTGCCACTCTCTATGGGCCTATGGGGACCATTTTTTATTCAAAACACCACATACATATAACTAATGTTTGATTTTAGGTCACATTATTTTCCTCTCTCTCTCTCTCTCTCTCTCTCTCTCTCTCTCTCTCTCTGTCTGTCTTTGACAGTTTGTATGTTTCTTATAAAAAATGGTTGGATCTTGTTTTTTAATCCAGTAAGGTGATATGCATCTTTTTAGAGTGATTAAGGGTCATTATTGAGAGGTTGTCTTCATTAGTTCTTGAAATCTGGTCATTTGTTTTCCTAGTTGTCTCAATTGTCTTTCCCCTTTGTTTGCCTTAGTTATTTGCTGGTCTACTGAGCTGGATGTGACTGATTCTTTTTTAGTTCTTTTTTAGTTCATCTGTTCTTCCCAGGAAGTATACTGTGTTGCTCTCACTGATTGAGATTATCTTTTTTTTGTCCTCTGTGTATAGGATTCCTTCAAGCTTCTTTTGCAATGAGGGAATGGTACTCAGGAATTGATTTAATTTATGTCTATCCTAAGAGGCCTTTATTTTGCCATGAAAATGCCATTTCTGGGTATGGCAATCTTCACTGCTAATTATTACTTTCAGGATGCTAAGCATCCATGCTTCTGATGTCTAGGGACTCGGCTGAGAGGACCAATGTTATCCTCCTGTGTTTACCCCTGTAAGTAAGTAGAAAATTTCCCCTCACGGCTTTTAATGTCTTTTCTTCATTTTGTAGTTTTTGCATCTCAACTATAATGTGTCAAGGGGGCAGTTTTTCTCTGCTCATGTCTTCTTGGGGTTCTAAGGACTCTTGGTCTTGAATGCCCATCTCTTCCCTAGATTTGGAGAGTCTCTCTAGTTCATTGAATAGATTTTCTATAGCATTCATTTTTGTCTCAGATCTTTCCTCTCCCCCACAAATTCTTAGGTTTGAGCTCACGTTTTGAATGTTGCAGTTGTGTTTCGTATTTTTTAAAATTTATGTTTGAATGTGGCGCTGCCTCCACCTTTACTTTTACCCCTCCAGTTCTTTCTTCCACTTGATCTGGTCTACTGGGAGTGTGTTCCGTCTACTGGGAGTGCGTTCTGCAACATGCTTTTTCTTGGCTTAGCTGACATTCATTTTTGACATTTATCTCTTGGTTTTTGTCTGAACTTCTCACTCTCGCTGATGTCTTTTGCTTTTCTGTTGCTGACCTTATATAGGATGGTATAATCTTAAAAGAGTACATAAATGATAGAATTAGGTAAATGTAAGAAGGGGAATCCAAAGAAAAACCACAATGCTCATTTTTATAAAAGTGAAATATTGGGGTTGGAGAGATAGCTCAGAAGTTAAGAGAAGTGGCTGCTTTTCCAGAGGATCCAGGTTCAGTTCCCAGCAACCACATGGCAGCTCACAATTGTCTGTAATCCATCTCAAAGTGAGTTGACACCTTCATACAGACATAAATGTAGGCCAACACCAATGCACATAAAATAAAAATGACTAAAAAGACAGATACCCTACTCTTCAAAAAAAAGAAGAAAAGAAAATATCAAAAATACTAAATGTATAGTGAAAAGAAAAAAGAAAAGACGCAAATACATAAGGGTGAAAGATGGTGTGGTGGTTTGGAAGAAAATGGTCGCAAAGGGAGTGGCACTATTAGGTGTGGCCTTGTTGGAGTGGGTGTGGCCTTGTTGGAGTGGGTGTGGCCTTGTTGGAGTGGGTGTGGCCTTGTTGGAGTGGGTGTGGTCTTGGAGTAGGTGTGGCCTTGTTGAAGGGAGTGGTCACTGTGGAGGTGGGCTTTGAGGTCTCCTATGTGCTCAAGCCACACCCAATGAGACAGACCACTTCCTGCTGCCTGTGTAAGTTATAGAACTGTCAGCTACTCCTCCAGCACCATGTCTGTCTCACACTGCCGTGTCCTACCATAATAATAATGGACTGGACCTTAAACTGGAAGCCACCCAATTAAATGTTTTCCTTTATAACAGTTGCCTTGGTCATGGTGTCTCTTAACAGCATGGAAACCCTAAGAGAGATGGAGTATGGGGTATCTCTTTCCTTGGGCCTCTAAAGTGTAGTCCGCTAGGTGCAGGGAAGGAACAGAGTCTTGAAGTTGGAGCCTCTTATTTCTCTACCAAGTAGACTGGTGCTAACCACAAGTCACGTGGCAGATGTCTAGCAGAGCTTTCTTCCTTGTGGGAGCTTCTCTTTTCATACCAGGAACATCGGATGGCTGCTTAAAGCTTTGCAACCTCTGAACAGGCAGCTGGTCCCATGCTACATAGACTCCCCAGTCAGTTCCCTTTGGAGTGAGTGACTTTATATACAGGACTTGTCTCCTGGCTTGTGTGGGGCTCAAGGAAGGGAACAGAACACAGACTGGCATCTGTTCAGGCAGTCTAGTCTCCACGCTTCATTAATCACTTCCTTAAAGGCTTGGGAGAGGGTTCCGTGGTAGAACACCTGCTTAGCATGAGTGAGGCCATAGGTTCAATCTCTAATTCTGCAACGTAACAAAATGCACTTCTTAGTGTCTGGCTGTCATATATAATTCAGCAAAGGGGCTCTGAACTTCGACCTAATCTAAATGTAACTCACTGACTTTGGAACTGTGCGAAAGAGCAACTAAATGTTGAGGGGTGGGGACTGAGTACTGTTGTAATGTGCTTCTTGGCTGGGATGAAGTTCTGGGTTCAGCTGCCAGGCCAAAGGAAACAGAAGACTAGCAATGCTACTTTGTGAGAGTGTTTCAAAACAAACATAACTCTCTATACTTCTAAATGCACTGTGGTGTTTTTTCTTTTCTGGTTTTTGTTTTGTTTTGTTTTGTTTTGTTTTTTCCTGTAGGATAATCTTTATTTTGCCAGAGTTCTTTCCCAAATTTCACGAGATCCATTCATCCCTTTGGGAAGGTTCCGGGATAGACTTGGAGAGCAGGAAAGAGCTTGACCGAATTGTAGCACGACTTTCTCACTAAAGTGTTGATGTGTCTTCATTTAGAGAATGGCAATTTAAAAGACAAAGATATACTGGTTTTGGCCCTTGACCTGGCTGACAGAAGTTCCCATGGTGCGGCTGTGAAAGCTGTTCTCCAGGAGTTTGGTAGAGTAAGTAGCAGTTTTTTGCCGATAGAGTATGCGTTATATCACTTTTCCCAGCTTGGTGAAAACTGTCAAAGAGATTCTTGTCTGTGGTGTCTCATTCAAAGAGATCCAGGCACAGGGGATGCATTAGTGGGACAGGGCTGTCACTTGGACTTTTTGATCTCTGGGTCTTGGACCTAGGTCATTAGTATTTTTCTTGCCTTTTAAACTCTCAATTCCTATTGAAGGCAAAAAGAGCTAAAAATCCACCACAACTTTGATATTTATGAATTTTGCTATATTTTGTGAAATATTAATTAGTAGGTAAATAGGTGAATTGTGTTGATTTTATCTCCTTTTATTGTTTGCTGTGTTTTGTTTTGTTTCAAGACAGGGTCTCACTATATGGCTCTGACTGTCCTGGAACACGCCATGTAGACCAGGCTGGCCTTGAACTCACAGAGCTCTGTCTGCCTCTGCCTCCCAAGTGCTGGGGTGTAAGGCTTGAGTCACTACACCTGGCTTGATTTTATCTTTTTATTGTTGACTTTAGAAGTGTAACACTGCTCTAGGGAAAGCTCAAATTAACAACATAACTACTCTCTCTAGGAATTTCATCAGTCCATTTGTAGACCATCGCTAAAAAGTCCTCTTTCTGATTTTATTGAACTAGATTGACGTTCTGGTCAACAATGGTGGAATAGGGCATTGTTGCTTTGCTGTAGATACCAACCTGGATGTCTTCAAGATGCTAATAGAGGTCAACTACTTAGGGACGGTGTCGTTGACCAAGTGTGTTCTACCTCACATGATGAAGAGAAAGCAAGGAAAGATCGTGACCATAAATAGCCTTGTGGGGATTGGACCTTTACCACTTTGCAGTGCGTACTCTGCTAGCAAACACGCCCTTCGGGTAAGGCTGCTTGAACCCAGCTCTGTTAGTATTGACTACGATGTACATGAGGGAATTGTCCATCATTGGGTCAGGTCTGGGGCGCTAAGGGGCCACAGAAAGAGAAGACCTTTGAGAGGACAGCACCAGTAAATGACCAAAAATATTTGAGCTGCACATGCTTCTTACTTATTCAACGGATTTTTATTGTGTGCCTGCATGATGCTGCACTCTGAGATGAATTCTGGGGAGAAAGATTATTTCTGCTGGAGCAGGCATATATTGTATATTGCCTGACCTCTTTTTCTACTGCATTTTTCACAGCAAACTGTGAGTCAATCCTCTCTTATCTGGTCTCATTCTGTCTGTATGATCACCGAATGATTGATCTTGGGCTACATATCCCCCCTAGGGAAACATGGACTCTATTCATTCTGGTTTCGTGGAAAGAAGAAAAATCTGATCAAGGCAAAGAGTAGGAGAAAAGACTGACCTGTTTTATCTTTAGAGTAATAAATATCAGAATGGGATGATTTTTACATTGGCTTAATAGTAAAACTAAAGACATGATAAGGCCAGTGATTAAGAAAACATAAAATTTAATTTATCCCATTAAAAGTTAACCCTTCTCCCCCTGCTTTTTTTTTTTTTTTCTGAATTAAGTCAGGATCTCATTCTGCATGTTAGCCTCAAATTCTCAATGTATCCAAGGTTGGCCTTGAACTCCTGGTCCTTCTGCCTTCAGCTCCCAAATGCTGGGATTGTAGGCATAGGCCAACACACATGACTAGAAAGTAAGTGTCAGTGGAATATTTTACCATTGGAATTGTATGATGGAATGGTTCAGGTCACCAGAGCTCCATAGAAATTGAAGGTGTGTTCCAACAGGACTCTTCTCTGCCACACAGTGCAGGCAAGTGCCTAGTGATGAAGGGCTGCGGCTGGGATGCTCTCAGATTCAGTAAAGGGCTGCCAGGCAACCTCCCATAGAGTTAGGCACACTTTAGGCAGGCAGGTGTGGGGTGTGGGGGAGTGTATATCCCGTCTGTTGAGACCCAGCCTTATAAGACATGTAGAATACCTTTTGTAAAAACAAACAAACAAAACAGAAGAGCTACCTCACCTGTTCCCAAGGCTCTGTTTTAATTGGATTTAATCAGCTGGCAAAATGTGCTCAGTTGACAGGCCTGTGAGACAGTGTAGCTGATAAAATCACTTGCCCTGCAGGTTTGCTTGGGTCACCTGAGTTTAATTCCTCAGTGCTCAAGGTAGAGGAGAGAACCAACTACCCAAAGCTGCCTTCTGACCTCCACATGCATGTGGAGACGCGCACGCGAGCACACACACACACACACACACACACACACACACACACACACACACACACAATTATAAGTCCAGTTTTTGAAAATGTGGCGAAGACTTTGTTAGTTGCTGCAGTGGTTTGGCGGGTGAACACGGAGGTCAGCGGGCTTGTAAAAAGCACGTTTTCCTTCTCAGTTCCCAGGAAGTTTTAGAATGAATTTATCACTGGAGCGTATACACCATCCCTGATATGGTTTTACACACCGAGAGGGTTCAGTGCTCCTGGGCTGGCTGATTGGTGGCGCTTTCTTTTGCTACAGACCAGCAGAGGCTAAAGGTATGGGGGGGGGGGTCCATACCCTCACAGGTATTTTGTTTTGGTCCATCTCTGGGTCATCAGTCTCTGAGCGCAGAAGCCTTCCCCATCCCTGGTCGGGGGAGGATGTCGCATTTACGGCCCTCAAACCTTTTAATGTTACTGAATCAGATATGGATGCCCCTTCGATAAAGAGCAATAGAATGGGCTGGATGTTGATGTTCAGTTGTTAAGAATGACACACACCTTTGTACTCCTCCTTGATTTGGCTAAAACCTCCTTCCCTTTTGCCGTGAAAAGCAGACACTTGCAAACTATCTTTAGAAAACAAATGCACTACAGAAACCACTTGAAACCCTTTTCTGCTCTGCTTCTGGAAACATGCCTAACCACAAGGAAGCTGGCCCTGAAATTCCAAGGCCATCTGCAGAAGGTCACATAGACCACGCTTGGAATCCATCAACATCGCAACAGTTAAAAGTCACCAACGCTGAAGACTTATCAATTCAATGGGAATCTATAAGCCAGGGCTCAGTCTCTCTGAAGATCACAATAAGTTCTCCAACCCCACAACTGCTGCTTGTATTTTCTAGAACCTGCTTTCTCAAACACCTTGAGTAAACAATTTAATCGTTTCATTAGCTGGCCTAGTGTTAAAACAATTCGGTCTGGGAATAATTGTTCCTACTTTAGAAACAGATGAGGAGAAACAGATCTCTGTTTATTCATAGTTGGTTTACAGTCTCCAGTATCTTTAAGTCTGGAAGGTCTAGCTAGCTATTCTTTTTTTTTTTTTTTGCATATAATATTTTTTATCAAGTTTTTAAAAAAGAATTTCATGCATGCAGACAAATGTATTCTCATCATATGCAGTCCCCGTTCCTCCCCGTGATTCCTCCAAGATCATTCCCATACTCCCCAATTTCTTTTTCTTTCTTTCTTTCTTTCTTTCTTTCTTTCTTTCTTTCTTTCTTTCTTTCTTTCTTTCCTTCTTTCTTTCTTTCTTTCTTCTCTCTCTCTCTCTCTCTCTCTCTCTCTCTCTCTCTCTCTCTCTCCCCCTCTCCCTCCCTCCCTCCCTCCCTCCCTTCCTTCCTTCCTTCCTTTCTTTCTAAAATAACTCACTGAGTCCAATTTGTTATTTACAAGAAGCTTCTCTGATGAGGTCTTAGAGCTGTACCAATCTATGGATATATAGACAAAATATGCATTGGGCTGGGAGGTGGTGGCACTTGCCTTTAATCTCAGCACTCAGGTGGCAGGTGGATCTCTGTGAGTTTGAGGCCAGCCTGGTCTACAGAGTGAGATCCAGGACAGCCAAGACCACACAATGAAACCCTGTATTTAAAAATAAAAAAAAAAAAATTAAAAAACCCGCAAAATGTATATTGGTGTGTTTTGCCTGAATATATGTCTAGGGACCAGGTGTGTGCCCGGTGCTTGCAGAGGCCAAAAGAGGATGTCAGATCCTTTGGACTGGAGTTACAGATGGTTGTGAGGTACCACATGGGTACTGGGAATCCAACCAGGATCCTCTGAAAGAGCAGATAGTGCTCTTCACCACTGAACTGTCTCTCCAGCTCCTAGAGATATCAATTTAGAGGGCAATTTGATACTATGTCCATACAGCAAAATAAGATTAGTGGGTTCACTCCTGGTCTAGCCTTTTAAAAAAGTCAGTCAGAAGGCAATCACATTATAATCATGACTGGCTATGCACTAGCCATCAGTCAAAATCTACTTCATGAAAATTAATTCAACAGTTAAAATGGTAATATAAATCGAAAACTGGATTTATCTATGGTAGTTATTGTAAGATTCTATTCCTGTTTTTTGCCTTTTGCCCCAGCTTTTTTTTAAACCTTGTCTTTTAAAATCTAACCAGGGAATAAAGAGATGCCCCTCTGCTCCTCCCAGGGATGCTCTGTCAAACATACACATTTTTGGAGAGGGGAAATGAAGATTGTTATGAGGAGGGTATATGGGGATCTTCAGAGAAAAGTCTAGTTCCTGCTTAATGCTTGTCTGCTGTAGAAGCTCTGATGTCAAAAGCTAGCATCCTTTGAAACCCTGGGATTGGACAAGATCTGAGAGTATCGGCTTTGGCTGTTCACGGTCCATGGCCTGTGTGTATACTATCTGTCCTTTATTCAAGCATTTTAGAATATAGTCCCTCAAATCATGAGGCTATGAAATGAGACCTGTATCTATGTTTAATTTCCCTTTTCTTTTCTTGCCTGCTAGGGGTTTTTCAATACCCTCCAAACTGAACTTTTCAACTATCCAGGTATAACAGTGTCTACCATTTACCCAGGACCTGTGCATTCGAATATTTTCGAGAATTCTTTAACTTCAGATGTTACCAAGGTAAATGGTTGGCAAATGGTTGGAATGTTTTACTATTTATCCCACAGTGTTGAGTCATTTAGGTCAGGGTCTCTGCTAGAAGGACTTATGAATTAGCTGCATAACTTAGATTGTCATGAGACATGCTAAATTTAGCTGGCAATGTTTGGCTTCCAGGTTTTATAAAGCTACTGAGATACAGTATCAGTTCCAAGTTGGCTGGCCTGTCCACATGCTGTGCAATAACCTTGTAGTCGGGAATAAAATCCCCTTTACCTTCTTTCCTCTCACCACAGATTGGGGGGGTGGCTTTTCATATGCTTTTTGAGGTGATAACCATCATTAGCCATGGTAGTAAAGAAAATGAGGAACTTTGACTATTCAATTAGCCAGAACGATCTCATCCAGTCCGTACATGATTGCTCTGAGGGACAGTAGAGTACCATGGAGGTTTGTGACTCCCACTAACACCTGGAGAGACTTGGAACAGGTGCAGGCCCACGTTGAGTGGGCCTCACTGGCGCCCAGCCTTTGGCTCCTTCTTAACATAACATTTCTGTAAAAGAGATGGATAAATCTTCAGCATCTGCTGTGGATATCGTTCTGTATAAATAAAACACTGATTGGCCAGTGGCCAGGCAGGAAGTATAGGCGGGACAAGGAGAGAGGAGAATTCTGGGAAGTGAAAAGCTGAGTCAGGGAGACACTGCCAGCCGCTGCCATGACAAGCAGCATGTGAAGATGCCGGTAAGCCACGAGCCACGTGGCAAGGTATAGATTGATGGAAATGGATTAATATAAGATATAAGAACAGTTAGCAAGAAGCCTGCCATGGCCATACAATCTGTAAGCAATATAAGTCTCTGTGTGTTTACTTGCTTGGGTCTGAGCTGCTGCGGGACTGGCGGGTGAGAGAGATTTGTCCTGACTGTGGGCCAGGCAGGACCAGAAAAACTCTAGCTACAGCATCCATTTTATTTTCAATTTTTAGATTTTAGGGATTAAAGCGGACGATGTTTCCAAGATGGCAACGAGCCGCTGTGCCCGGCTGATACTAATCTCCATGGCCAATGACTTGAAGGAAGTCTGGATGGCTAAGCAGCCTGCCTTGTTTATGACATATGTGTGGCAGTATGTGCCAATCCGGGACTGGATATTTTCAAGGAAGACATGGAAGAAAATTGTTGAAGGCTATAGTGTGGATATGGTAAGTGACTTGCTTTTTTTTTTTTTTTCTAGCAGTATGTATTCATCTTGTATGAAAACACAAAGTCTTCAAAGACTTTAGAATGGTTTTTGCTGGCTTCCAGACCAAGCTCACAATACAAATACCAAAAACATGTAAGAAGTATTCTATCACCACACATAGCTGATGGTTTCCCATAAATTGCCTGTGGTCTAAGTGCTCCAGAAGGTTCTGCATGGCAAGCAAAGGCTGCCATGTTTTCTTCTATACTTACTGCTTGAGAGAGTAAGTTTCAGGAAACTTCCTTCTCTGTTCCCTCCCATCAGCTCCTCCCCAGCTTCCCCATCTTAGCTCAGGAGTCACTTTCTTCAAGAGATGCCTTCTCCTCCCTACTACTTCTCCGGGGCAGGTGCCCTCAGCCCCGAGTTTTCCACTTTCAAAACAACCCACTGCACTAAGACAACTACACACACACACACACACACACACACACACACACACACACACACACACTGTGCAGTCATTTCTTTTGTCTCGGCTCCAAAGCACTCTGCACACCCCAGATTTGTAGGGACCAAGGCTGATTTGTCCTTCTTTCCACATCATTCCTAGAACACTGAGAGGGGAATATTAACTGTTTCTTAAAAAGAAAAGAAAAAGAAGGGTTTCATGGCTACACATCACAGCAAGTGTAATGGGTTAAGCTTAAATTCTCTAATTACAGTTACACACAAGAGGGGTTATGGTCGCAGGTCGTTTTCATTGTTTCTTCTGTAGACCTTGTTACAAACATTTTTTAAGATTTATTTTTTATTTATGCTTGTATATTTGTATGTGTATGTATTTGTTACATGTATGTGGTGGCCAGAAGAGAGTATCAGAACCCCTGGGAATGGCCGTGAGCCTCCTGCTCAGATTCAAACTCAGGTCCTCTAGAAGAGCAGCAACCGCTCTTAACTGTTAAACTCTCTCTCCAGCACTTGTTACAAACCATTAAAAAAAACCTCAGCTACTACATAGGTGGGTATGGTGGCACACCCCTTTAATTCCAACATTTGGGAGGCAGAGGCAGAAGCGGAGGGATCTCTGTGAATTTGAAGCCAGCCTGGTCTGCATGAGCTAGCCTGTTCTTCATAGTGAGTTGTGAGTTCTGGGATAGCCAGGTCTACCTAATGAAGAAACTCTGTTTAAAACAAACAATCAAAACAAAGCAAAGCAATCCAACAGGCAAACAACAACAAATCAGATAAGTAAACAGCACTATCAAAGAGGGCCATACCTTACGGGGTGTGTTACCTGCCAGTCATTAAGCAATATTCTCTATTTTTTTAAACAGCTCATTACTTCTGTCTTTCTATGTTGTAGTAAAAATGAATCAGGTGAGAGAGAGAGCCAAGAGAAAACGTTAACAGAATGCTTAAAGATATTAACATTATAAAGCATTTACACGGTGTCCTAAAATGTAGAGGTTGAAATGTCCTGAGTCGTGTTGGGTCTTGGTGATGTGAGATGGTTCTAATGGCGGACTTCACGGGAAGCTACCTGTGTTTTCAATGAGGAGGATGGTTTAGGAAGTGGCCTGGAGCTCAGGGACAGAGAAGCCCTGGGTCAGAGCTGGGGCCAGTGCTGGGATGTTTGGGTTCAAACACTGGGTCTAAGGCCTATTTACCCATGACCTTAGGCAGGTCACCCCTCTGACAATGGGTAGTAGATGGCGGTAACAAGTCACAGGGTTGTGATGGGCATTAAGTAAGAAGAGAGGGGCAGAGGCACTTTCTAAGCACAGCCTGGCATGTTGTCCGGGCTTCTTTTAGTCTCCATTTCAAGCTGAGTTTGGGAGTAGCAAGGGCAGAGGCTTAGGTTGTTTCTCTGTTCTGACTCTTATCAACGGTCACAAGAAGATGGGGGTGCCACATTGCTTCACTATCCTGGTTTCAGTTCCTTTCGGTATGTACCCTGATACGCTTTAGATAGGGTTTATCCTCCAAAGCTTTGTTCCCAAGCTGAACTTCCTTTAAGAGGCACCGTCTGATACGAGGCCATGGCGGCATCGCCCTTGGAAGGGATTAATGTTTTCTTGTTTTCCACGGGACTCTGGCAGTTCTAGGGAGAGTGAGTTGTCATACAGCATGGCTACCCAACATGCCTGGCTTCTTTTCCAATTTTCTACAGGAAGACCTAGAAGACAATCGTCACAAGAAGCTGAGTGAATGAGGCTGCCTAATCTTGCACTTTTAGCCATCAAATTGGTGAGATGAAAACTAATTTTCCTACAACCACAGGGATGGACTAATGTATGATTGGGGTGCTGAACGTTACCTCACACAATCTTGACACCAGTTAATATTTTCAGTGCTTTGTGATAAGGCAGAGAAGGAAGAGATTGAAAAGACTGCCCATCGGAGGGAGAGAGGGGCCAAGCATGGTACTTTCAGGTGCACAGTCTTTCAGCAAGGTGCTGAATAGCTCCTCAAGGCTATTCAGAGCATCTGTTGTAGTTGCTTACTTTTTACTTGTGTCTCTTTGGTTCTTGGCTCTTTGCTTTTGGGGGGGCCAGCCACCCAGCTCTCAGACACACACACACACACACACACACACACACACACGGAGACTTTTTCTTACTTATAAATGCCCAGCCTTAGCTTGGTTTATTTCTAGCCAGCTTTTCTTAAATGATCCCATCTATCTTTTAGCTCTGGGCTTTTACCTTTCTCTATTTCTGTATACCCTTCTTTGCTTCTTCCTTTATGGCTGGCTGTGTAGCTGGGTGGCTGGCCCCCTGAGCCCTCCTCCTTCCCTTGCTCCTCTATCTTTTCTTCCCACATATCTCCTCCCTGTTTTTCTCTCCGCATGCCATCCTGGCCTATTTCTTCTCTTGCCCAGCTACTGGCTATTCAGCTCTTTATTAGACCAATCAGGTGTTTTAGACAGGCACAGTAACACAGCTTCACAGAGTTAAACAAATGCAACATTGAATTAATACGACATATCTTTACATCACTAAACAAGTGTTCCACAGCATCAACAAATGTAACATACCTTAAAATAATATTCTACAACAATCTAGCTAATAATAAAACATAAACATCACATAGAACACTTTGCTTTGGATTTCCTTTAGTGATTTCAAAGGATATAGTCTTTTCTTCCCCAGATCAACTCTTTTTCGTTTTGTTTTGTTTTTCGAGACAGGGTGTCTCTGTGTAGTTTTGGTGCCTGTCCTGGATCTCACTCTGTAGACCAGGCTGGCCTCGAACTCACAGAGATCTGCCTGGTTCTGCCTCCTGAGTGCTGGGATTAAAGGCGTGTGCCACCACTGCCCGGCCTCTTTTTTTTTTTTGTAATAAATTAAAAGCACTTATTTTATGTATAGCATTACCATGCACATATTAAATAGTACTGTAATAGAATGATTTGACATAGTGGTTCTTTTTCTTTTCTTTTTTATTTTTTTAGACAGGGTCTCACTATGCAACCCTGGCTAGCCTGGAACTTACTATATAGACCAGACTGGCCTCCAACTCACAGTGATCTTCCTGCTTCTGCCTCTGCCTCTAGAGTGCTAAGATCAAAGGCATACACCACAGACAGTTTTAAACAGAAGAAAAAAGACAAAAATCTCAGATTATAAAACCTGTCCCCTAAGAACAAATTTTGTTTTTAAAAAGTCAATTTTCCCAAGTGGTCAATGAGACAAATATATTCTGTGCCAACATCATCATCAATAAATGTATTGAATAAATGTTTCTTATCCTTCATCACTGCTTTTTATGACACACTGGACATTTTCTCATTTCTTAGGATTATTTCCTGGGTATGATGCCTCATTTTAACCCAGCACCAAAGAACAATAGTCACAAGAATTTTTATTTTGCATAATTATTAAATTTTAGCCTTTCTTGGTGCATATTTTTGGGGGAGGCAAATGGCGTTATTGCCCCAAAATAAAGTCACATCATGGGCACATGATCAAAATTTTTTGTTTTGCTCTTTACATAATATATGAAAAACTTATATATGTTTTATTATTTTTATTTACATTTGAAACATTAAAATATGATTACATTTCCTTCTTTTTTTTTTTTTTTTTTGGTTTTTCGAGACAGGGTTTCTCTGTGTAGCTTTGCGCCTCTCCTGGAACTCACTTGGTAGTCCAGGCTGGCCTCGAACTCACAGAGATCCGCCTGGCTCTGCCTCCCGAGTGCTGGGATTAAAGGCGTGCGCCACCACTGCCCGGCTTACATTTCCTTCTTTCAACTTCTCTCCTTCAGTCCCCTTTGTCCCTCTCAAACTCCTTGCCTCCTCTTCTTTATTATTGTTAAGTACATTTACATATAAAATTGTTATTATCGCATGTATATATACATAAATATATAGGTATATTCTGCTGAGTCTGTTCAGTGTGGCGTGCACATGATTTCAGGGCTGACCATTTGGTATTGGATAACCAATTAGGGGACTCCTCCCTGGAGGAAGACTGCCTTTCCCTTAGTGGCTATAATTCTTTGTTTAAGGGTAGGACCCTCTAATTTTCCTTTTCTACATCACCATTGTATACAGGTGATGTCCTTGTTCAGGTAGACTTATTTTTTTTTTTTTTAAATATTCCAATTCTAAAGACTCAAAATCATTGCATATAGTTAGAAGGGCAGTCAGCATGGATGTGATGTACAAACCAGAACAATAAGAAAAGAGAATGCTTGAAATGCTATGTGTAGACACTAACCAATGGTATTTATGCCACATACAGATTATAGTGACGCTAAGCCCAGGGGTGATATTTGTGTGCCAATCCACAGTTTTGAATGTGATTTTAAAAATCCAGTGTAAGCATTTGAGCAGGGTTTTAAATATTCTTGTTGTTTTTAAAAATTTTTTAGCCTGCATGTATGTCTGTGTGAGGATGCCACATTCCCTGGAACTGGAGTTACCGACAGTTGTGAACTTTCCATGTGGGTGCTGGGAATTGAACCTAGGTCCCTTGTAAGAGCAGCCAGAGTGGCCAGTGATCTTATCTGCTGAGCCATCTCTCATCTCTCCAGCCCCAGGTTAAGTATTCTTAACAGGGAATATTAATGATGTAGATCAACAGAGCAGGACTACATTTCAAACACTGGGTGAATAGGGAGGGACTTAGTCGTCTTACCGTTAATATTTTACAGATTACAGACCCCTCTTGAAGCCTGGGAGACAAAGGATGATTGACGGGAGCCCTAACCATTTCCAAACCACCAGAAAGGAAGCTGGGAACATAAATACAATGCTCTCATGCACCGAAGACTGACGGAGGACTGAAGTATAATTTTATGCTTGTTATCCTTCAAAAGAAGTTTGGCCAGGTAGCCCAGGCTGGCCTCTAAGTCAGATACTCCAGCCTCAGCCTCCTGAATGCTGGGATTTTTGGCATCCTCTTTTGTGTGCTTCATTTTGATTTTTGACCTAACTTCTTCAACATGTAATAAATAAAAAGTAAAATATCACGATGAAGATTGAAAAAAAATGATGTATATGACAAAATTGAAGAACATAACAATTAATTAACATGTGTGTGTATGTGTCTGTTTATGCTTGTAGGCCTGAGGTCAATCTCAGTTGTCATTCTTCAAGCACTATTCACCTTTCTGTTTCTGTTGCCTTTTCATTTTTTAAAAATTACTTTATTTTATGTATATGGGTGTCTGTGCATCATGTGTATGCCTGATGCCCAAGCAGGGTGGAGAAGGGTGCCAGATCCCCTGGAACTGGAGTTACAGACAGCTTTGAGCTAACTTGTGGGTGCTGGAATTGAACCCAGGTCCTCTGGAAGAGCAGCCAGTGATCCAAACCACTGAGCCATCTCTCCAGCTCCCACTTTGGTTTTCGAGACAGGAACTCTCCTTGGCCTGGAGCTATTGACTAGGCTAGGCTGGCTGGCCAGAAGCCTTAGGGGTCCAACTGTCTCCAGTTCCCTGGTGCTGGGATTACAAGCATGTACCGTGTTTGGCTGTTTTTTTGGTTTTTGTTTTTTACATTAGTTCCTGTGGTGATTCCCTTGCTGGCTTTGCAGCAGGCAGGGGAAAACAGTCAGGATGAGGTAAGACTGAAACTCAGTTCGGCCCAATTTTATTGTAACCAGTGCTGGACCAGGACTTCTAGAGTCTGGCCCAGATCGTTTTACGTTAGCCATATTTAAACACAGCACAATTTTGGAAAAAAGTATGTAGGCACCAATTAACTCAGTTCCAAGTGCACAACAATTTAAGACATGTTTACATTGAGATTCCTTACAAAGTCCATCTGACTTCTTTCCCAAGAATGGGTACTGTTGACTCAGAGACTGTGCCCACAATTTAGGGTCTAGGGAACTTGACTGAGGTTAGCATAACGCCCTAAGATAACATAGAAGTCACTTAGGCTGTTGTACAGCACAAGTGACATCACTCCTAAGAATGAGTATATGGTCTGGAAGTAATACTCAAGGTTTTCAGGGGAAAGGGTCTGAGATAAGTAAAAACAAAAATTCTGGAAGATGCAGGCAGTGTAAGCAAGTGTTGCAGCTCTTGGGGAAAGGTATCCTGACTGCTCAGGGAAGTCAGGTGATACCTGGAGCTGCTGGAACAGCTCTGGCGGCTGGAGCTGCAATGGGACAGCCCAGCTCTGGAGGGAAATGTATCCTGACTGCTTGGGGAGTCAGGCTATACCTGGAGTTGGGTTGTGGTGAGGGATGGTCTCCCCTCAATATAGCAATCCTGCTCTGCTGTGGCCACATTGCATGTGGGAGCCCGTTCTTGGGTTCCCGGTGGCTTTACCCAGCAGGTCCAAATAGAGGATGATCAGGACCACGGGCCTGAGTGCAGGTGTCTGAGATGGTCTGCACTTGGCTGTGCTGGGGGAGGAGGTCTTTTGCTCCACCCCTTGGCGTCTCTGTAAAAACCCTGGACCAGAGACAGTCGGGGCCCCCGTTGGAAAAGGTTCCTGGCCCTCTCGAGGCTATCCTTTATTTTTTATCTGTTTATCTCTGCAATAAATCCTTCTATATAATATTTCCTGCTACTCACACTCAAGAAAACTCTGGGAAAATGTGGGGGTGGTGGGTAAACACCCCACAGAATGGCGCCTGAACAGGGACTAAAGAAAAAAGGGACTAAAAAAAGGGGGGGACTAAAAAAAGGGGAGACTAAAGACAAATGAACAGGGACTAAAGACAAAGTAATAGGGACTAAAGATAAAGGAAAATAATAGTTTTATTACAGAGTTTTTGGCAAAAAATTGAGAGGCAGGGGTTTTATCCTCGAGAGAAAAGGAAAGCAGACTGGAAGGATGTCCGATGCTGCAGCGAAATTCTCTTGTGTCAAAATTTTCTATCTTCTATCCCTTTCTCAGTTTCTATCTGTGAAAAATAAGTATAAGGTATAGGGTAGTAATATAGTGTAGGAAAAAATTTAAGATAAGTAAGGTAACGACAGAAAAACTCAGTTTTCTAACTTTGGGGGCTATGAATGCAAACTGGGGGGAAAATCTTTCTTTGGACTTTACGGGTAGTAAAAAAGCTCTTCTCTGAGCTTATGGGGAAGAAAAAGTTTCCTATGGAAGCTTTTGTCCTGGGGACAGCTGAAATGCTAAATCCAAGCAGCAGGAGAAAGTAATTTCTCCCTGAGGCAAAAATGGGGGTGTAAGAAGTCAAAGTTTAAAGTTGGCAAGTTTGGGGAAAAGTTGGTCTTTCTCCTGAGGAAAAAAAACTTAAGCTATAAAGCTTTTCTTGGAAAATTTGGGGGGAAAAATCTCTCTAAAAAGCCTTAATCTTTCTCAAAAGCTCTTAAAAACTAAAGCCTTTAACTTTCTCAGAAAAACAAATTAGAATCACCTTAAGATATTAGTATGGGGACCACCTGTGATTAGCTCAAAGGGAAAACAACAAACCTCTTAAGACAGCAAAACCTCTCAATTCTTTCAAGCTTTAAAAATCCTCCCAGCAATGCAAGAGGCAGGGACAAGTTTCTAAAAACCCCTTCTAAGCTGTCTCTTCAAGCTAGTAAAAGACAGTGGGTCAGAGTCCCCTGAGGGAAATGCTTGGGAGAGTGTGGGTGAAGAGCTACAGAGAGCCCCAAAGGGCAGGAAACTCTGCCTGAGAAAAGCAGAAAAACTAAGCTTTTCAGTTACAACCGAGCTGAGGCATCAAGGGTTTTGTCTGAGTGAGCATTTCAGAATGAAAAGGTGCTCCTAATCATCCTAATGCAAAGATCCCCTGAAGCAATGCAAACTGTTAGCATTGTATCCTTGCTTCTGACCAAAAATCCAGAGGCGACTAGCCAGCATCTCTGAGTTGGAGTGCATTTTGAGGATACTAGGGTTCCTGCAGTTGTAAACTTCTGGAGCACAGAGCTGAGGCAGGAAGGTGCAGGACCCAGGGGAAAACTGCTAATGAACAAAGTTAAAGCCGGTGGGAAAGGCACAGTTGCCCACTTTCCTACAAGTCCCGGGTTGATAGGTCCACAGCTGCAAAAAGAAATCTGAGAAAAGCTTTCCTATCAGAGAAAGGACCTTTCTGGGAAAACAGTAAAGCTGAACTATGTCTGAAGCAGTTGTGCTGCTGAGTCAGAATGCTGTCTGGGGAAAGAGCCCAGCCAGGGCAGAACAGAACTATCCAGGAGTAAAGCTTTCTTTTCTGTCAGAGAAAGCACCTCTTTGAGAAAAGCTTTGTTTCAACTGACTCCCAATGAGATGAGGGAGTGTAGCCCTGAGGGGTGATTGCCTCTGGCTTAAGCTCTGTCCTTGAGCACCCAGACAAGCAAACCCAACCCACTGGGGGACTAGGCCAGGTGAAGACCTGATGATGCAAAGCACCTGTCCTAATGGGAGTTTAGAAATGGCAGAAACCTCCCTTGTTAGATTTTCAGTCTGTACGCAAACCACACAGACCCCGAAAACGGAAACGGACAAAAAGCCCCTACCTTCGGTATCAGGGAAAGCCGCCGCTCTAGTGTCGGAAACTGTTTCTGGGGTAGAGGGGCTAAACTGAGACCAAACTGGATACTGTCAGGGAGAAAGACTCTGAAGAAACAGAGGGGACAGATTCCTCCCCAGAAAATGCATGACCTGACAAAGCTGCTAGAGTTTGAGGCAGACTCAGGGGGAGAAAAAAAGCCCCTACCTCTAAAGGCAGCTAGCAGAGGTACAGAGCCGCAGACAGATAGCTGAAGCTCTGCATCTGAGGGGTGGGGGGGAGGAACAAAATGAGAATAAGATCAGTGGGAGAAAATCTCTCTGAAAGAGCTATGGAAAAGCTGTTGTACATGATCTTGTTTTTCACTGACTGGCTAAAACAAACACACGCCCCGAGGAAAGTTGCTATCAGGAATTCCAGCCTCAATGCATGCTAACGAGGCAGGGTGCAGTTCTGATCCTGGGCCAATGTCAAATGAAGGAGAGACACCTGTTAAAGCCGGCTGAGGAGAATAGAAACCTCCCAATGTGCCATAGCTGAAAATGTAAAATGCTTGTTCAAATCTCCGGTTGCAAAGGCAAGAGACTTTGTTCAAACCTCCCAGGCAAGTCTAGTAAAAGAGAACCAGTTGACTCTCAGACCCAAAAAGAACCATGAGAAATGAAGTCCAAAAGCTAGCTTGCAATAAGGGACTGATATAAGGGAAATGTATTCTGGGAAAGGTAGTTTTTTCCACTAAAGATGGCGGAATTGCCCTGAAACACTTTTGTCAGTTCGAAAATACGTTCATGGTAAACTTAAAATACAGCTTTTAAAAGAATAAGGAGGAAAATCGTCTAAGGGTTTAAGTGTCAGTTCCAATGAAAAATTGAAAGGATATGGAACCAGGTGCTTCACGGTTTGGGGCTCCATTGGTAAAATGCCTTATTTACCCTAATAGCTGTGCAAAGTTTGTACGGTAGTTGGATGACAAAAAGCTACCTTTAAGAGCAAACAAGCCACTTTAAAATCCTTAAAACAAGGGAAAGCAGTTTATACACTGAACGTTGTCTTAGATATGAAGAAACTTACGTTGAAATTAAAAAATTTCTTTGCCTTTTGAACAAACTGCCTGCAATGAGTAATTCCTTTGCAAATCTAATAAGGAGACAAGGAAACAGGCATTCAAAAAAATGACTGCTTTATAGATGGGAAACTTCAGAAAATCTAGCTGTCTTACAAAATAGTTGCTTTACCTGAAGTTCCTTATAAGAAATCAATGTTAAATATCACAGCTGCTAATAAGGAGTTAAAGCTAATGAAGTGAAAATACTAAATTCTGAAAATGCTTTTTCTCAAAGTAAGCTAATGAAGGATATGTTTCATGAAAGAACATCTACGTTCTTGACTCCTTTAAATAGTAACAGTTTTGGTGAAAATATTGGAACTAACAACAATCAAGTCAAAATGTTTCGACAAATTCAAGACGCTATTCCACAAAAGAAAGCTGCCATGCTTTGTGGGCCATCATAGAGCTCAGTCCAATCTTCCTGGTCCTTTAGCTGAGGGTAATGCAATGGCTGATAAGTTAACAAAGATAAGTAGCATTATCCCAAGTGGAAATGGCTCAACAGTCACATGCTCTTCATCAAAATAGCAAAAGCTTAAGAAAGCAATTCAATCTTACCAAAGAAGCAGTTCGTCAAATAGTTAAATGATGTGGGGTATGTCCAAACATTTTCCTATCCCTCACTTAGGGGTAAACCCTCAAGGTCTTCTTCCCAATTATCTATGGCAAATGGATGTTAGGCATATTGCAGAATTTGGCAAATTAAGATACATACATGTGACCATTGACACTTATTCAGGATTTTTAATGGCTAGTGCACAACCTGGGGAAGCTACAAAACATGTAATTTTGCACTGCTTTGGAAGTGTTTTTCGTATATGGGTATACCAAAAATTATTAAAACTGATAATGGTTCTGGATATAGTAGTAAGGCATTTCAACAATTTTGTACCCAACGGGAAATCGTATATAAAACAGGTATTTCTTAGAATCCTCAGGAACAAGGTATTGTGGAAAGGGCTCATAGCAGTCTTAAAATACAACTTCAAATAATAAAGGGAAGAAATTTATCCTCAATCGCCATATAATGCATTAAATCATGCTTTTTGTTCTGAACTTTTTGAATATGGATGTCTATGAACAGTCTGCCACAGATAGATTTTGGCACAGTGGCACCCAAGCGACTTCTGCTCAAGTGAAATGGAAAGATCCCTGCTCGGGATTATGGAAGGGTCCTGATCCAGTGTTAATATGGGGTCGAGGACATGTTTGTGTTTTTTCACAAGAGGAGAATGAAGCTCGGTGGTTACCGGAGCATCTGGTAAGGAGCATGGAACTAAGAAAGGTCAGTTCCAATGACGTCCCTATAAAGGAACCAGAATGAAAATGACTCGATTAGTGTTTCTGAGGTTTTGTCACTGGTTTAATGCAAACAGTGAGGAAATAGAGTTCGGAGCTGTGCTGCTTTTGGCTTACTAGCTCCTTTAGAAAAATACTTTATATCACCTAATAGCTGTGCAGTATTGGCGAAGAGCTTTACAACAGCTAAATACGGTAATTTCACCCTCAGTGTGAAGTTTTTGGTAGAACAACCAAAAGTACTGCTGTAATAGACACATTTGTCTGAATTGAAGTACTTAGGGGACTATTATGAATTTGGGTGAAGGGACAGCCTCTAGTTAAAAACCGTCTACCGCTGACAGTGCATCTCTGCCGGTTCAGAAAGGCCGAGAGAACTCGGCAACTTTGGGGTGTGGCTTTGTCCTGAGAATGTTACAATCCCCTAGCAACAAGTATCACAACTCTATAATGACAACACTCACTAAATCCCAGTGCTTTATAACAAAGTTGACTATAAACTCTAAACTTTAGAAATGATGTATGTACTTCTTGTCTAGTTAAGAGAATCTTTCTAATAGAGATGGTGATAATAATTAAGAGTAAGAAGTAGAAAGACAAAAATAAGATATGTGAGTTTGTAGAAATTATTCTGTCTTGTTAGGTCTGTGTTAAGAAATCTTTAGGTGTTTGCTAAGTTAGATATATGCTAATGGTAGCCCTATATAAGTTTGTAAAATAGATCTATAGAATTCCTTTAAGAATGTAAGCTTGCAAGAAATATCCAAGGTAATCTTAAGACATGTAGTAATAAGTTTGTAAGAAGTAAAGATGTTAGTTGTAAATGTAATTTTAAATAAGAATAAGATGGAATGAATATAAGTATATAGGTAGTAAGAAATATATTTGCTAAAGTAGTTCTATAGTTTTCTTAAGGAGTATAAATAAGTAGATGTTAATACGTTGTATGTGAGTTTGTAAAAATGTGTAAATGTTGAATGTGAGTCTAAATGCTTTGAAAGGCAAAATGTTATATGTGAGTGTGTAAAAAAGTGTAAATATGCCGGGCGGTGGTGGCGCATGCCTTTAATCCCAGCACTCGGGAGGCAGAGCCAGGCAGATCTCTGTGAGTTCGAGCCAGCTGGCTACCAAGTGAGTTCCAAGAAAGGCGCAAAGCTACACAGAGAAACCCTGTCTCGAAAAACCAAAAAAAAAAAAAGTGTAAATGTTAAGTGTGAATCTATGCTTAATGTATATGGTGAAAAAACATGAGATGCAGAAGTTAGTGTACTAGCAGACGGCAAAGCAGGCAGTATGAATGATTTCAAAAGCTCCAGAAGCTGCTAAGAAGCTAAGAATGGTGGACGCCAGAACCAGCACAACAAGGCATCCACAGCTGAGATCCGTGGAAAATCGACACAACACAGAAAAACCTGAGCTAACATCAAAAACAGTGCGGTTTAGAATACTACTAAAACCTAAAAAGGTCTCTGGCTTGAGAATAAAAGTTGCAGAGATGCTTGTTTGAACTAAAATTGTTAACTGCAAAAAGTTTTGGTTGAAAAACTTCTCTTCATATTTGGAAGTGAAAGCCTGATACCAGAATTTATTTCTTGTTTGAACTTTTTTAACTTAAAATGAGTTAAAATTACAAAAAGATTTTGGTTATGGATTTCTTATATTTGGAAGGCTAGTACCAGAATTTATTATTTGAATTTTAAGACTTAAGAAATTAAATAAACAATAGAGATTTCATTGCAATGGAACAATTTTGAGTAATGACCTAGGAACGGTTTTCTGGAATTGGGTTAAAAATGGAACTGCTTAAATGAAGAAATTTATTCCCCTACCTAGAATCAAGATGCAGTTTTGCATATATGCTTTATTAACTAGTGATTCATGAATTGTTTTGTGGAACTGTTTATGCAAAAATGGAATTACTTATGGAACTGGTTTTGTGTTACAAATGGAACTTTTAAACAGAAAAGTTTGGGTTTTCTAACTAGGCTTGAGATTTTGCTTAAAATTATAAAGAAAGGGGAGAGTTAATATTCCTTAGTCTATTTAATTTAAATTGTTTGAGTGGATTAATGTCATGTTTTGTTAGTAAGAAATGCAAATGGGGTATACTAAGAGACTACTTTTAAAGTGTGTAAGAGTTTTATTAAGAAACTGCTTTTGGATGTTTTGCTAAAAGTTTTCAAAGTGTTAATGGTTAGATTGAAAATATTGCTCTTCAATATGGGTTTGTAGGAATTGTATAAGTTTGGGTTCCTCTAACTAGGTGTGAGATTTTGTTTAAAAAATTATAAAGAAAAGGAAGAGTTGTGAGATTGAATTATGTTCGCAGAAACCTATTGATATTAATGCACCCTGGTTTTGTGGAGTTAAGGAAATATTTAAGTTTGTGAATACATCAAAGTTTTTCCTGTGTTCTGTTAACAAGAAAATTCAAATGATTGAGTTAAAGTTGTAAGACGGAGAAAACTGTTAACTATATATAGCACCATATATGCTAATTCAAATGGTTCTGTTAAGGGTTTTCTTTGAGTTGTAAGATTGAGAGAATTGTGACTATGTATAGCAATATTTATGTTAACCTGTTAATGGTAATGATGAAGCTAAGGGATTCTTTAAGTTTGTAGTCGCCTCAAGAGTTTTTGTTTAGGAAGGGCTTGAGGCAGCTAAGATTACTGCTGTAGTCATCTTGGACCTAATTCAAAAGAGAAATGCCATCTATATCATCCTCTACTCCCATACTGGGAGGTGTAACAGCTATGGAGATTGCTGTAAGCCATTAATAGTTATTTTTTTATATATTAAGAAAGGGGGACCTGTGGGAGCCCGTTCTCGGGGTCCTCGTGGCTTTACCCAGCAGGTCCTCATAGAGGATGATTAGGACCACGGGCCTGAGTGCAGGTGTCTGAGATGGTCTGCACTTGGCTGTGCTGGGGGAGGAGGTCTTTTGCTCCACCCCTTGGCGTCTCTGTAAAAACCCTGGGGCAGAGACAGTCGGGGCCCTGTTGGAATAGGTTCCAGGCCCTCTTGAGGCTATCCTTTATTTTCTATCTGTTTATCTCTGCAATAAATCCTTCTATCTAATATTTCCTGCTGCTCACACTCAAGAAAACTCTGGGGAACTGTGGGGGTGGTGGGTAAATGCCCCACAATTGCGAGACCCCCGAGCAAGACCACCACAGAGCTGATATATGATGCAAAACACACAGAGGCTTATTGATAACAAGCAAGCCTGGGCTTGGTCCATGTCCAACACTTGACACATAGGGTGGAGGAGGAGGACGGTCCTGAGCTCTCAGGGTGAGGAGTTTTTAAAGGAAAAACCGCAAGCAGGGTGGTACAAGCCTTGGTGTCGTATGATTGGGTGAGGGTGTGCAACCTTTGAATTTACTGGTTGGGGCTTACAGTTATCATTTTTGGGCAGGCCTGGAGCTGCCATGGAGGCTGGCTGGCCTCACACATTCACATTGACCCATGCATGTAGCTCTAAGTTGGTGAGGGGTCCCAGACAGTAAACAACTGGTTGAACCTTGAGCAGTCAGAGTATGTGCAGAAAGGGAGTTACTGCAAGGACTATGTCTTTTGTTCATGGCCCTCCCAGAAACTGCTTGCTCAAGTCTCAGGAAACTGCAACTGAGGCCTGATCTCTGAGAGAAGACTGAGCAGCCTGTTATGGCCTCTGCTTGGTCCCTTCAGCTCCCCTCCTGGAGAGCCGCTACAGCTGAGTTTTGCTCAGCCCCGACTTAATGGGGCTTCCCGGTAGAGCTCGGCTTCTTCTCCAGCCCAAGATGTTGCTTCTTTTGCTTCACTTGCTAAAGGGAAGAATTGTTACTTTTTCTGCTCTGCCTTGCTCAACCTGCTAAGGGAACGTCTCTGCAAGGATTTTTCTGCTCAGTCCCCTAGGGGATGTCTTAGCAAGATTCTTCTCTGCACCGGTGAATGAAGTTCTTCACACTCAAGACTCTTTTGAGAAAGAGATTTATTTGGGAAGGAGGGGTCCAGGAGAGTGGCTGCCTCTATCAGGGTGGGAAGCAATAGCCCACAACTGAACAGGCCGGGTGCTTTATATAGGATTTCTTAGGAGTAGAATTTCTCCAGAAGAAGATTTTCTCTCCAGGGATTGGTAAATTTTTTTCTGCTCCCCTGGGCAGAAATTGGTTAGTTTCATTGGTCAGGGGCAGAGGTGGCCCTGATTTCAGAGCCAAACTGTGTTTCTTCCACTGGCTTTTCTTAGCTTTTTGGCTCTAAGTCCAAGGCCAGGGCATATTTCTTTCACTGGTTCTGAGTCTAGGAACAAAATATGTTTCTTTGGCACTGGTTTCAGAGCCAGGGCGTGTTTCTTTGGTTCTGGGTGCAGGGATAAGGTGTTTCTTCCCTGGCTCTTGGTTCTCCTCAAAAACTTGATAAGACACCCCTTGCATCCCCCTTTTTTTGAGACAAGATCTCACCACGTGGCCCTGAATGGCCTGGAACTTGCTTTGTAGACCAGGATGGCCTGGAACTCACAGAGATCCTGACTCTTCCTCCTGAGTGCTGAGACTAAATGTACATGCTACCACACCCAGCTAAGACCCTATTGTTGAAGACACCATATACTGGAGTCTTGGGACATGGAAAAATTAAGCTGGCACTGACCTGGAGGTTTCATCCCTACTGGCTAGTTTCATAGTGCTAGAAGGTACTATGCATGCTACTTGCGGGGAGAAAAGAAGTCAATGTCTTATCCAGCTGTGAACTATAATAACTGACCTGGCATGCTATGACCATAGTTGCAATGGTGGCATGAATATTATGAAAGAAACTAAAAGCTTTCTAATCGAATTTAAGGCCTGTTCCAAAAGACAGAATTCATGCATGGTACTAGTAACTGGGCTGAGAATCCATTGTGGATTAAGTCATATGCCCTAGGGAAGAACCTATTACTATTATTGTGCTAAATAAACATGGCATTAAACCACCCCCTAAAGCAATGGTTCTCAACTTTCCTAATGCTGTGACCTTTTCATACAGTCCTCATGTTGTGGTGGCCCTCAAGCATAAAATAATTTCCACTACTACTTCATAACTGTAATTTTGCTACTATTAAGAACTGTAATGTAGCCGGGCGGTGGTGGCACATGCCTTTAATCCCAGCACTCAGGAGGCAGAGCCAAGCGGATCTCTGTGAGTTTGAGGCCAACCTGGTCTACAGAGCGAGATCCAGGACAGGCTCCAAAAACTACACAGAGAAATCCTTTCTCAAAAAAAAAAAAAATTGTAATGTAACTATCTGATATGCAAGATATCTGATATGTGACTCCTGTGAAAGGGTTATTTGACCCCCAAAGGGATCATGATTCACAGTTTGAGAACCACTGCCCTAAACACTTATTTTTATATCCATGGATTGGTGCAGTTCTCAACCTTCATTAGAGAAACGCCTTTTTGCAGAAGATGTCAGTCAACGCATAGACTCATAACTGGTGAAGTGCAGAGAATAAGAGATTGTTCAGCCCTACCAAAATAGGACATCTCTTTCATCCTCTCCTCCTGGGGCTCAGGGGTCATCTTGGAAGTGAGAGTGGAAAGAATGTGAGAGAGGTTGTGGGAGAGACTGTTGGGAGAGAGTGGCGTCTGGAAATGACAGGGCTCTTACATGTACGGATTCATAGTAGCTGTGACCTCACGTACAAGGCCAAGATAACCAAAACTCCAGCATGAATGGGGGTGAGGCTCACGGAGTCTCAACCCTAGGTGGTGACCATGTGGGGCTCACCTAAGTGGTGACCATCTGATGGTTATTAGGGAAAGAGAATCAGTTTCTTCAGGGATGGGGTTCCTAGGAACTCCAGTTGGATAGCCTTACACCCATGCTCAATGCTGTGGAACAATCTTTGTACACTGTAAATATGTCTTACTCTCATTGGTTAGCAAAGAGCTGAATGACCTATAGCTGCGCAGGAAGAGAGTGGGTGGGAGAGCCAGATGAGGAGAATTCTGGGAAGAAGGGCAGAATCTTAGGAGATGCTAGGAGACACAGAGGGAACAAGACATGCTAGAGGACAGGTAAAGCCATGAGCCATGTGGTAAAATGTAGATGAATAGAAATGGGTTAATTTAAGTTATAAGAGCTAGCTAGTAACAAGCCAGAGCTATTGGCTGAGCATTCATAATTAATATAAAGATTCTGAGTGATTATTTGGGAAGCAGCTACTGAAACACAGAAACTCCGCCTACAGCTCAATCAGTTAAAAAAAAAGAGTTTATGAAGTTGGGAGGGAAAAGTGGTGGTGGAGGTGTGGGAGGAGCTGGAGGAGAGGGAGTGGGTGATAGATGTGATCAAAACACATTATATGCACATTCTCAAACAGTAAGAAAAAAAGGAGACATGCCAAGTGGCTTACCAAGGCAAAACAATCAAAATAACATTGCACCTCTCTTCCAAAATGCCAAGAACATGAGGTGATGTATTTCAGACTAACAGCTGCCTACTACAAGTGTTACAAGCGGCAAAGTTATCCTTTAAAATTGAAAGAGATAAGGACATTTCATGAGAAACAAGTAATTCATGGGTCAGCAATCCAGCAATTCAGAACACGCTAATCAGTTTTTTTGTCAGCTGGACTCAAACTAAGGTCATCTGGGAAGAGAGAACTTCAGAAAATGCCTCCATCAGATTGGCCAGTTTGTGGGGCATTTTCTTGATTAACAATTGATGTGGGAGGACCCAGCCCACTGTGGTACAGTTTGGTAACATTTGAAAGTTCAAGTCTGCCAGAAAAAAAAAAAAATCATATCCTTTTTCGTTTCATTTCTGTGGTTGAGTGTATTTTGGAAAAATTGACTTGGCACTAACATTGAAATTGTAGAAAACGCACAGGTACACAACGAGATCCAAAGATGGCTGCAGTGGTGGACTTCTCTCCACTGAAAAAACAGTCATCTCAAATACTTCACAATTTGAAGTAATTAGGATTTTTATTTTCATGAATGATTGCCATTTTAACTTTTAACATCAACTTGGAGAACAAAATTAATTGAAATCTTTTATAAAAAAAGTTTCTGCAAAAGCTGCTCAACCTATGAAACTGTGCCTGACAATGAAAAATACTGATTTAAGTTGCCCCTCAGTAATGAAGTCACTAAAAGTAAATTTTAAGAAGTTAACTTAGTTGTCTATTGTTTCACTTAGCTGGAAAAACACATTTTCAATGATTTGTAATGGAATCAAGACTATAGCATACTGCTGTATTGTGGGGCGTTTACCCACCACCCCCACAGCTTCCCAGAGTTTTCTTGAGTGTGATCAGCAGGAAATATTAGATAGAAGTATTTATAGTGGAGAATCTTGCGGAGATAAACAGATAGAAAATAAAGGATAGCCTCGAGAGGGCCTGGAACCTATTCAACGGCCGACTGTCTCTGGTCCAGGGTTTTTATAGAGATGCCAAGGGGTGGAGCAAAAGACCTCCTTCCCCAGCACAGCCAAGTGCAGACCATCTCAGACACCTGCACTCAGGCCCGTGGTCCTGATCATCCTCTATTCGGGCCTGCTGGGTACCCCAGAACGGGCTCCCACACTATATGGTTTGGACGATTTGCATACTAATTATCTATATTACATTTATTTAAGTAAATAAGTTTCTATTAATGCTGTTAGGTCCAGAGGAGACTCCAATTCCCCCAAAGGCAGTCCAAATATCCAGAAATGGACTCAACCTGGACTATAGGAGGGTTTCTGGAGGTTAGATGTAAGTCAGAATTCCTCAGGAACTTGTGAAACTGGTTCTCCTCTTTCCAAAGGAGTCATCTTCCTTACCATTGGCAGAAGGCTACCTGTGGCGCCTTTTGTACATAATAAAGCACAGGCATGTGTGGGTACATATGTGCATTATACAGTGTATCTATGGACTTAAAGTTTAACAGGGGAGTCTTAAGGGGAAAAAGTATCTCCAAAGACTGGTAGTTGGGTGAAAGATGAAGAAACATTGTGAAAGGGCCATAGATTCTTATAGCTGGAGGGCTTCTCTCCAGGTCCCACCAAGCCCCCGCAGTTCCATAACCCATGTATAAAATAAACACACAGACGCTTATATTATTTAAACTGTTTGGCCTAATGGCTCAGGCTTCTAGCTAGCTGTTCTCATATCTTAAATTAATCCATTCCTATGAATCTATACCTTGCCACCTGGCTCATGGCTTACCAGCATCTTCACATGTTGCTTGTCATGGCGGTGGCTGGCAGTGTCTCCCTCCACCTTCCTGTTCTCTCAATTCTCTCTCTGTTAGTCCTGCCTATACTTCCTGTCTAGCCACTGGCCAATCAGTGTTTTATTTATTGACCAAATCAGAGCAATTTGATATACAGACAATCCCACAGCAGATTATTCTCAAAAGCACACACCAGAAGTTTGAAACTCCCCTTCATATGCACACACACATATAAAATTTTTATTATATACATTTTATATTTTTATCCTATATAAAATTCTATTATATATAAATATATACATATTTAATATATTTATTTATAAGTATATATGTATATATATATAGTCAAGTTAAAAAAAACTAGACTGCATATCCACATAAAATCTAAAAGTACAAAAGGATAAGCAGTGTTTTAAAAGTGCCTTCCTCCTCCCAGTATGCCTCTCTGGAGGCAACCACTGCTCCATCCTCTTCTGTGCTGTCGGTGGAATTCTCCACAATTCCCAGCAGAGGTCTTACATGGGAAACTGGAAGGTGCCTGGTTTTCCCTATTGTTCTCAGGTTCAGCAAAAGCCTATGATACAAGTCCCGAGTCTGCAATGAGCAAAGAGCGAGCACCTCAAATGAGAGTGACTGACAGAAAGGACGAGGAAATTCACCCGAGGATACAACCGTCTTGGCACAGTTTGGGCCCTCATGGACGGCACCATCTGAGTGACAAGGGAAATGGTTGGGGCATCTCACCCTGCAGTGCCCTGTCCAGGCCCCTCTGGCACCCTGTGCCCTGGTCTGGCTGGCTCCAGTCACTTGGAGATTTGACCAAGCTGACTTAGGCAGAGGGAGGTGCGAGGGTTCGGAAACCTGATGCCAGTGTGATGTGAGGACAGCTAGCAGAAACTGGATTGTGTTTAGCCATACAGAAGCCAGAGATGACAGGACTTAGGGAGGATATGTCCGCTGTCTTCAAGTCTATGAGGGATTGCCACGGGGATGACAGGCTGCTTTGTTCTCTCTAAGGCCAGCAGGCAGAGCTACCATCTGCTGCTTCCAGAATTAAAGGCCTATCACGTGAACAGAAGACAGAGAAGACAGAACCTTTGAAAATGCAAAGGTCACTACTTCCCATATCTGCCCAGGGAGGTGGGAGAGAATAGCCAAGGCCCAAGCAGAGAATCCCTGAGGGCCCTGGCTCTAGATCTCCTTTCAACTCGTAAGAATCTGCTTCCAGAGGAGCCTTTGAGGAAGCCCTTGCTTACGCCGGCCTCCATGGAATTGAAGACAAATGTATCTGCTCCAGGGTCGGAAGATAGATGGCATGTCTGTAATCATCCCAGGGCAAAGAGGAGCACGGAGAAGTACTTGCCACCGACTCAATAGCTGCTTATTGATGAGGACATGAAGAAATCTTTGTGAGCTAGAGGCTAGTTAGGAAATAATTCAAAAACGTTAGTCACTGCAGTTTCTGGGACTTGTAAAAGTTTGGGATAATGAGTAACCAATAAGTTAATAAACAGCCTTCTGATTTCACTCCATAATTGCTGTAAAAGCCTCTCTCTACCATGCTTGGATACAGAAGTATATTACAGGAAGGATAGGTTTGTACCCTAGACCTTGGATTTGGAATAGCTCCCTAGTTCTTTATATGAGGTTTTTTTTTCTCTCTCTCTCTAAGGACAAGTTCTGTTTCTTCAAGTCTAAGATACAGCAGAGTTGTAAAACACTGAATGACTTTAGGGTTAGGAGTGTAACTCAGTGGTCCAGTGCTTGCCCAGGAGACATGGAGCCCTGAGTTTTTGACTTGTAGCAAGGAAAGGTGACTTTATTTGAATGCATGCACCGTAGAGTTCTGGACAGTAGATATGCTGGGATTTGGCTCTCAGCCTCACCAGAGCACTTAGGTGTATGGAGTGTGTCAGTCTCTTTGCTAGGGACAGAGACCACGGCACGTGCAAGCAGAAAGACACACCCCCCCTTGATGGAATTTATCGGGTGCTGCAGCAAATTAATCTCTGTGAAACCATTTCCTTTTTCTGTAAATCCAAGATAACAATATCACGAGAGCTCTATGAGGATTTTAATCGAGTCTGTGTTAAGTACATAGGAAGTGATGAAGAAAACCTTAGGCCGTGAGTGTTAGGAACTGCCCTGTTTCTGGCTGGAGGAAAGAGAGGTCACCACCATCGATTGCCCCATGTTTTGTGCTGATTGACAGATTCAACATTTTTAGTGATAATTAGAATTAGCATTTTCTAAGCGGGGAGTAGGGGCCAGCCACTGCTCTGAGAGTTTTCCATACGTTGCAAGTTCCAGGACAGCCAGAGCTCCACAGGGAAACCCTGTTTCAAACACTCTGACCAAAAGGAACTCGAGAGAGGAAAGGGGTTATTTGAGTTTATAATTCCAGGTCACAGTCCACCGTTAAGGGAAGGCAGGGCAGGAACTGAAACTCAGACCGCGGAGGGACTTTGTTGCTTACTGATCTGTTCTTGCCTGTTCGTGCTCAGTCAGCTTTTTTGTAGGACCCAGGTCCACCTGCTTAGGGGGTGTCACTGCCCACAGTGGGCTGGGCCCAGCCACAATAATCAGCAGTCGAGAATATGCCTCATAGTCATGCCCACAGGCCAGTTTAACCAGGCCAGGTCCTCAGTTGGGCTTCCTTCCTGTACCCCGGGGCTGTAGTGAGTTTACAGCAAACACTAATCAGGACGCCTTTGAAGCCTGCTTGTTTTCCTACTTCTATTTGCTTGGAATATTTTTTCTCCCATTCTTCCATCATAAGGTAGTATCTATTTCTGATGGGAGAAGTGTGGGTCTTTGAGGCAGGAAAATAAACTCTTTCCTATCCAATCTGTTAGTGTGTGTCTTTTGATTGGGAAATTGAGTCCATTGGTACTGACTTATTATTGAAAAATGTATTAATTCCTAATGTGTTGTTGATTTTTAGTTTTCTTAGTCCTCATTTGCTTAGCAATTCTAGCATCTTTCTCCTGTAACCTGTTGGGTGAGTTTATCATTCTTTACAGTCTGAAGACTTCCTTCCAGAGTCCTCTGTCACAGACTGCTTGAGCCTGCCCACAAAGTGCTGTGGGATGTCTTTCTGTATGCTGTGAATATGTGTTGCTATGATTGGTTGATGAATAAAACTGCATTGGCCTATGGTAAGGCAGCTTAGAGGCAGGTGGGAAATCCAAGCAGATATATGGAGAGGAGGAAGAGACACCAGCCGCCCAAGGAGAAGCAAGATGCCAGCAGACTGGTATCACCTGGCCACATGGCAACTTATAGATTAATAGAAATGGGTTAAGTTATAATAGCTAGCTAGCAAGAAGCCTGCCATAGGCCATAAAATTAGTAATTAATGAATTATTTTACAAGTAGCTGTAGGACTGTGAGGCTGGGTGGGACCAGAGAAACCTTTCAGCTACAGCAAGGTTTTTTCTCCTCCAATTGTGATAGTTTTTCTAGGTATCATAGTCTGGAATGGCAACTGTCGTTTCTCAGAACTTGAAATGCACTCTTCCGTTCCTTTCTGGCTTTCAGGGTTTCCATTTAAAAAGCTGCTGCTACTCTGATGGGCCTGTCTGCATATGTGACTCTGTCCTTCTCTTTTGACACTTTAATTTTCCTTTTTTATTCAATTATTACTACTACTTTGTGTAAATGTATGTGTGTGGTGTCTATGGTGTGTATGTGCACATGTGTGTGGATGCACGTGCCTATGTGTGTGGACAAGGAAGCCAGAGGAGGATGTCAGGTGTCCTGCCCTGTCACTGTCCTTCTATTCCCTTCAGACATGTGCTCACACTGATTCTGGAGCTAGGTTAGCAACTAGTAAACCTCAGTGATGCTCTGCCTTCCCCCCTCACAGTGTTAGAGTAACAGGCTTATGTGGCCATACCTGGCTTTTTATGTAGGTGCTGGGGATTTGAACTTGGGTCTTTATTCTTGTAAACTCTATAGGTCAGTTGTGAGGACATTTGGTGCTGATTTATGGAGAGGGTACCTGAGGTGAGCCCAGCTGGTAAGCCAGAATCTGTTCTGTGAAGCCAGGGGCATGCCAGCATGAGACAGGTGGTCACATGCCCTGATCACATAAGCCAGGGTCTTCGGGTAGATAAGTGTGTGCTGAAGGCAAAGGGGAAGACCATGTCCTCTAACTTAATGAGTCAGAGTGAACTCTCTGTGGCAAGACTGTGGCCTGGGGGCTGGGGGCTGGGGGTATTTGGTGTTAGTGCATCCTCTGACTTCACCCACTGGGTGCTCAAGTTGCTGTGGGATTATGGGTCAGGCACAGATGGTTGGGAGTGCTCTGATCTCAGGAACCAGAGCATACACAGTGCCAGGGATGGAGGAGTTTAGGCATTCTCTAACTTCACCAGCTGGGGTGTAGAATGTGGGAGGAAAACAACGGGTCCTCTGACCTAAGCACTGACGTGTGAGATATGGTTGAAGCGTTCACCAGGGACTGGGCATATCTACATACACTGGGTCCAGTCCTCTCACCTCAGCAGTTTGCTTCAGGTGTGCCGGAAGTGAGCACTAGGCTGGAAGAGTTGCACGCTGGTTGACTTGACCAGGAGGGTTAATGTGGGGTGATGAGAGTGTATGTGGGGAGTTGGAGGGGTGTCTCACATTCTCTGGTTTCACAGTCAGGCTGTGTCCAGTGTTACAATGGTGTGTGCATGGGGCGGGGGGAGGTATAGCCTCTGACTTGGACAGCCTTGGTGTATGTGTGGCATATGGTATATGGGGTAAGAGTACGTGGGTGGCTTATATGTCCTCTGGTTTTACCAGCTGGGGTGTTCCCGGTGTGGCAGGGGTGTGCCTGGAGCTGGGGTGGAGCATGTTGTTGGTGTGACTTCCACACTGATATGCTTTTCTATGGGGATCCCTGTCCCTGCAAGCTCTATGGCCAACAGCAGGACGATCTGCAGAGAGGCAAGAATAAAACTGTTCAATATGACTTCAGTTAGCCGGCACTGGTTCAAACTTCTGGAGTCTGACATCATTTTGGAAAAAAATTTGCTGATGATAGTGAACTCAGTCCAGGTTGCACAATGAAGCTTAAGGCATGTTTACACTGAAACTCTTTACAAAGTACATATGGCCTCTTCCACAAAGACGGGTCCTGTTGACTTAGAAACAACGCTTCAGATAAGGAACTAGGAGGATTGACCGAGGTAAATACAATGGCTGTGGGAGTCGGGATTGGCCTGGCCGAAGATAACACAGAAGTCACTTAGGCTGTAGTAAAGTACAGGTGGCATCTCTCACAAGGAAGGGCTTTATGGACTGAGAAGCAATGCTCAAGATTTGGGGTGGGGGGAGTCTGGCTAAACAAACAATCTGGGGGATTCTGTGAATACTGGCCCTGCAGATAGCAGAAGATCACCAAGTTGTCGATTCCATCTTTCCCCAGAGTTCTGGGTGGAAGACCGGCAAGAATCTCCTTCCTTTGAAGAGACAAGCCTGCATGTTTAACTTCCCTGGCTTTAGTGCTTCTCTGGTGCACAAGGACCTCCTGTCCTCTACATTTTCCCTTAGAGAATAGCAATTTCAAAGAAAAAGACAGACCTGACCGAAGTTCCCACAATGGGTTACTGTAAGTAACACTTTGTATCAATAGAGCATCTTCTGCTTTGTCTGTTTGAGCTAAATGCTGGAGAGGGTCTATTCTGTCCTGTCTCCCTCAAAGGGATTTAGGAGTGCAGACAGTAAGGTCAGCTCTATGGCTTGGTTCTTGGCCATTAGGTTATTCATATTTTTTCATACCTTTATAAGTAACTCGTTCTTCACTGTAGAACAAAAACTCCTCAAATGTGCTGTTACTTTTATCTTCATGACATTTGTACTTCTCACAAAAGTTACTAAACTAATATGACTTTTGTAGACAAATTCTGACTTTTCTCTCTGTCTGCCCATCTTCCTTTTTTCCTTTTTTTTTGGTTTTTCGAGACAGGGTTTCTCTGTGTAGCTTTGGAGCCTGTCCTGGAGCTCACTCTGTAGCCCAGGCTGGCCTCGAACTCACAGAGATCCGCCTGCCTCTGCCTCCCGAGTGCTGGGATTAAAGGCGTGCGCCACCACTGCCCAGCCTGCCCATCTTTCTTGAAGGCCAACGTCTTCCTTCTATTGTTCTCTATTATCTGAGACAGGGTCTCTCATGGACCCCGGAGCTTGATTTTCTCCTGGACCTAGCAAGACCCTGGGAGCTGCCCATCTCCACTGGACCCTGGAGCTGGGGTTACAAACACACAAGGCTGTACCCTGCTTTTAAGTGGGTGCTGGAGATCTGAACTCGGATATTCATGCTGGTAAATCAAGCGCTTTGCCCACTGACCCATCTCCTTAACTCTATTATGTATTTGTATTATTGACTTCTAGAAATATAACAATGGTCACCAAAGTTAACAATATGACTAGCCATCACTAAGAATTCCATCACTCATTCCACAGACCATCTCCCCAAGAGCTCTTTCTGATTTTATTTAACCGGATTGATGTGCTGGTCAACAATGGTGAGAAGATCCCAGATTTCCTTGGCTTTAGGTACCAACCTGGATGTCGTCAAGGAGCTGATGGGGATGAACTACTTAGGGACGGTGTCCTTGACCGAATGTACTCTACATCGAATGATAGACACAAGGGCAGTTTGTCACTGTGGGAATTGTGCCTCTGTCCCTTTCCAGTGTGTACTGTGCCAGCAAACATGATCTTTAGGTAAGGCTGCCCAAACTCTGATGAAACCAACCTGAGCGTATACAAGGCATGCTGACCACGAGTGGGAGAGGTAGTGGGTCCCCATCCTTATCCCCAAGCTTGCCACGTCTTTACCGAGGACTCATGGTCTATCCCTACTGTCTCCTACACACACCTCTGTCCCCACGAGGTGACTTCTTTTGTTTTCCCTGACCATAAACCGATATTTCCTGCCTGATGACGGATCCCAGGCCCCATGACTCTACTGGGAAATACACTGACTATTCACTTCAGTTTCACAGGAAGAAGAAATCTAGTCAAAGACTAGAAGAAAGCTTGATTTGGGTCATCCATCTTACGAAGTTGTAAACATTAGAATGGAGTCAACTTTTATTATTTTATTTCCGTTATGCTTTCAGTGAATATCACTAAGCCTACCAACACTCCCCCAACCTCTTACTTTTCTTTTTGGAATTCCACACTGACATTTTTCATTTTTTTTTTTATCTTCCAGCTTTCTGTATTTGTTGGGACCCACTAAATTTCCTAGTGGCTGTACCCTGTAGGACTGCATAAGACGTTGATTGGACCAGGGACCCGAGTTCCAGGTGTTTGGAAGGGTCTACACAAGGCTGTATCTAGCAAGGGGGAGGCTTGGCAATGGTGCCATTGTGGGGAACGAGCAGTTTGTACACGGGAGGTGATGGCAGATTGGAGTTACGCCAGGTGCTCTGTTTTGAATGGATGGTCCGTTGTGGCGGTTTGGATGACAATGGCCCCCACAGGCTCATCTAGTGGCATGCTCAGTCCCCAGCTGATGAACTGTCTGGAGAGGTTTACAGGTGCCTTGTGGCGGAGGTGTGCCATGGGGGTGGGCTTTGAGGTTTCAAGAGCTCAGCCAGGCCCAGTCTCTCTCTGCATGCTGCCCGTGGGTCAGGATGTAAATGTCTCAACTCCTTCTCCAGCACCACGCCTGCTTGAGTGCCGCTGCCGCCATGCTCCCGCCACGGTAATGGACTAACTTTCTGAACCTGTAAACAAGCTCCCAATGAAATACTTCCACATTTACCTTGGTGATGGTGTCTCTTCATAGCCACAGAACATCCACTAAGGCAAATATTAAATATAAAATATTGTAAAAAAACAACTTTTAAAACAAAGTCTAGAGAGGACTTACATTCACTGAGTGGTGACTAGGTACAAAAGGAACCTAGGCCAACCTGACCAGTTTACAGGAGTCAGGATTGAAACTGCTCTGCCTTGTTCCCCGTCGACTTTGAAGGTCATGTCAGCCCCATGTGTGCTCAGTTATTCGGGTCCTCCACTTCACTCCTTCCTCCTTGGAAAGCCCTGAGCTCCAACTCCTGTCCCCAAAGTATTTCCTAGGTCCTTGACTTCCAACTACCATTTCCTGAGCTGTCCTAGGCTTCCAGTAGGAAGCAGCCCCCCACAGAAGAGCGCTGGTGTGGGGACAGGCCCAAAGCAGGTGCCTCCGGTGCTGCAGGAAGGACTCACATGTGCCCAGGCGCCATTCAGAGGAAAGCAGGGTGAGGAGGGCAGCAGACAGCCAGATGTTTGACACACAGGTCCGTAACAACCTCAACCTTTGTTTTTGGGGAAATCAGAGATGGAATCTTGACTGGAATGGATTAATAAATGATGAAATGGGGAACTGTGATCATTTTAGGATAATGCAGGGTCAAGGGAAGGCAAGGCTTGACATTATGTTAATGATTAAAACCTTCTCATTTCAAACTGCTACCTTTGGGGATAAAGCCCAATGCAGCCTGTTAATGCAATCCTTCCTTGTAAGTGACCATTACAAAGAGCTTTTAACCTCATGACAACATTTTTCTCCATGAAAAAGTTATTAATATTGTCCATCTAATAAATTCAATCAGATAAACCACCGCCAGATGTCTAAACTAGTTTAGGGTGTAACCTAAAACTCCATTTTACTACACTGTAACACCTGCAAAAATTCAACTCAGAAATTTTTTGGATTTATTAACTGAAATTAGTCCCCAAATAATCTTTTTAACACAGATGGAATAAACTGGTTCATATGCTAAGTAACTGGGCTAATAACAGACTACAATCAGCACACTTTAATAGGCTTAGCCATTTCTTTCTTTCTTTCTTTCTTTCTTTCTTTCTTTCTTTCTTTCTTTCTTTCTTTCTTTCTTTCTTTCTTTCTTTCTTTCTTTTTTAAATTCTAGTGTTTCTTGTTTTTATTTGGGGTGGGAGACAGGAGGGACACAGGGCGGGAAAGGACTGGTAATGGGCAACCACCTCCTCTTTCTTCTCAAACAGGAAGTGCTGCCACTTTGGACAGCAGGTTCACCTAAAGGGCACATCCTGGACTGTGAACTTCTGAAGATAAACGTTTGTTTCTTTTGACACATAATGTTTACCAGCATTAGGTGAGATGGGTCTGGCCGCATTTCTAAGGACAGGTAGAGGTGACTGTGTGGCTTTTACTGAGACTTGGCAGTGGGGCAGAGGACTGATCGCTGGGACAGTAACCAGACATTCCAGGGTGAGCGGAACAGCAGATGAGGCCGCAGGCAGATCTGTGCCAGGGGCTCTCTAAGTGGGCAGTGCCTCTGAGGAGGGAGACGAGAAGAGATGGGACAAAGACACGTGAATAAAGGTAGGAGGGCAGAGGCAGGATGGGAGAAGAACTGACTGCTACAGATGCAATGAAGCTTTTCCTAAGACGCCCTGGCCGGGTGACCCTAGGGACAGTGTGGCACTACCTGCTGGGGGGGCTGACTTGCTTCCTTCTAACAACTAACAAGGCAGCACGAAGCCACCGCAGAGCTCTGAGGATGCTTTCTCACACCCACCCAGGACAGACAGGCTTGTTCCAGCCCTGCCACCAATGGTGAGCTCTCCAAGGTAAACTGGGGATCCTAATGGGCTGAGCAGCTTGAAACCCCCCTCCCCCACCTTGACTTTCCTTCCAGCAATGGGAAGATTTCCTGTTCTTAGTGAAAGCCAGAAGCCCAGCATATAGCTCACATGAAACCTTCTGCATGGGGCAGTCCTAAGAAACCACCCTGATACCGTGACCCTGCCCAGGTGTCTATGGATAGGTGGCTTAGCATTTCTAAAGGTAACTACTGTCTTAGGGTCCCATGAGTTCCTGTACATTTAGTTGGAAATCTCAAGTAAGGAACACAGCCAGTTCCCATCTGAAGGGCACATGTCCATTGTCCTTTTAAGAGTCTGTAAATCATCCCTGAGCAGCAAGACAATGAAAATGAAGTTCTGATAACTTCATGGGAATTTCCTCTGACCTTCAATTTTGAGTTCATATACCTAAGACACTAGGAGCTGGTGGCCCCACTGGGTAATCAGTTGCAAGAATTGCGTAAGGAGTCAGAACTATGGGATGGCCTCTGATTGTGAAAACACCCACAATGAAGAGTACCATTTTATTTACACATAACTATTTGGAAAGATTGATAAGATTTTATTGGAGAGAGACTGGTATGGTATCTCAGTTGGTAAAGTGTTTGCCGTCCAAGCATGATGACCTGAGTTTGATACCCAGTACCCCGTAAAAAGCCAGACACGGCGGCACGGACTTCTAACTCCACTGCTGGGGAGGTGGGCACAGACGGGGCTCATCGGCTGGCCACTTAGCCCACTTGGCAAGCCCCAAGTCTCTGAGAAAGACACTGCCCAGGCTGACCTCTGCTCTCCACAAGCATGGGCAGGCACCTACACACATGTATACCCCTCTCCCAACACAAAGAACAAGATCTTACTGGTCATATTTTATTTCAAGAGCTTACGGTTTCTAAACTGAAATATATGAAAAATGATACACTGTATGGGACTGTTCACACCATGTTAAATGATAAAACAGTATGACATTTGAAAATACTAGAAAATTAACTACATTTCAAATAAATATATGTATATGTTGTTAACCATTAAAAGGATTCATTATTATTTAAAAACACTGATATGAATGTCTTTTAAATATATAATTATACACCTGTTGACTTTTAAAAAGACAAACTACTTTTCAGACATTTAACAAAGCAGTAAAAAACCATCTAATCTTGTACAAATGTCTTTAGCTACCAAAACCTATGAGAACTCATACAGCACAAATATTGGCCAACTACTTCTACCCATGTTAGGCACAGAGGAGCTGCTGTTTGAGTCATTCACACGGCTGAGAATCAGCTTTACAGACCTTAGTTTTTCTCTCAGGCATCCCTGGGGCAAGAAGAAAAGTCTAGAGAGGTCACACAACTTAGACTCTTGCTGTTTAACTAGTGCCTCCTCTGCTGTCCTCACATTGAGATGTAAAAACGGACTAACACAAATGTATAGGGAGAGGTTTGGAGGAGAAAATTGGATACCCTAAGGGTGGGTCAGCAGCTTGGACAGTGAGGTTCCTCAGAAGGAGTGGGTGAGCCTGGATACTGTAGCGCTCCTCATCATCGTTGGTGGCATAGAGCAGTTCCCATGAAAGATTGGCCCACTGGCCTCGAACAGCCTCGGCATTCAGCTTCCCGACGTGGACCAGGAGCTCCTGGAGCACCAGGACCCTCGCGGTGTAAACGCCCTGCAAGTGTGAAAGGGGAGGGAAGGTCACCGAACATAAAGCAAAACTGCCCACCACACAACAGAGACTGGCCTCTGAAGATGCGCACGAGTTGCTTAGCTTTCCAATCAAGAATCACCTCTGTTTCCTTAGCTCTCTAAATAAGTAGAAGAAAAACTTCACTTATTTACTATAACATTTCAGTTACTTAGTGTCTTCTGACTCTGATCCATCACTTCACGTGGCCTTGGCTGTAAATGTTAGTGGAGAGATCTGTTATTTTCTCATTGATGAGACAAAATACTAGACCAAACAAACAAACAAACAAAAACAAAAAAAACCAACAACAAAAAACAAACAAACAAAAAAACAAAAACAAAAACAAAAACAAAAAAACCTTAAGAAAGGAAGGGCTGGAGCTGGTGAGATGGCTCAGTGTTAAGAGCACTTCAATCGGGTTACGTCTTTATTAGAGTCTACATTCTTTACATACTATAGTAACAAATCTTTTATGAGATACGTAGTTATTTTTCCCATGCTGGTTTGTGTTTTCACTTTCTGACGGTATCTTTTGAAACACAAAATTTATTTTTTTCAGCACTGTTTTGCTTTGAGGCAGGGCCTCATAGCCCAGGCTACACTCAAATTCTGTGTTCTGTGTAGCAGAGGATGACCACAAAGTCTTGATCCTCCTGGGGATAGAATATATAAAAGCCCCCTTTTTTCTCCTCCTCTTCATAAATCTTTTTTTGCTGTATTATTTTGGTTCTTTTTCAACATTTTCAAGATTTACTTTATTTTACATGTCTAAATATTTTACCTGCATGTGCCCAAGGAGTCCAGAAGAGGGATCTGGACCCCTGGAACTGGAGTTACAGATGGCTGTGAGCCACCATGGGTGCTGGGAATTGAACCCGGGTCCTCTGAGCCATCCTGCCACCCCCTTGTTTTGTTGTTGGGGCGGGCTCTTATGTGGCCACAGATGTAGATGATGAAGTCCTCTGGAACCAGGAAGGACTCTGAAGTCTTGAGCCTTCTGCTGAGATTACACATGTGCGACATTTCAACGAATTTTATTTTTGGTTAGCTGGCTTTTGTTTTTTTTAAGACAAGGACTTGCTTTGTAGCCCAGGTTGGCCTCAAACTTGTGGTAATCTTCAGTCAGGCTCCAAGGTCCTGGATTTAGGAAGCCACTAGACCAGCAAATATAGGCCCTGTGCTCTTCTTCTGTTCGTCTGTTTTCCTTTTCTGATAGAGGGGTTCACCGAGGGTCTTGTACGAGGCAAACAATCTACGAAGGAGCCATTTCTGCACTCCTGGTTAACCCATTGACTTTCTTTCTTTCTGACACAGGCCTCACACAGTCAGGATGAACGAGAATCTGTGTCATAGCCATAGATAACCTTGAACGTCTGATCCCCTTGCCTCTACCTTCCGAGTAACTATGTTACCCTGTCTGGTTTTATGTGGTGCCGAGAGTTCGGAACCTAGGGGTCCAAGCACCCTACACAAGCACTTCAGCAACTGATCTGCATCTCTAGCCTCAAGGTTTTCCTTCAATTCTTTTCATTCTCAATTTTGATGTGTATGGATGTTTTGCTTGGATGTATATCTGTACACTATAGGCATACAGTGCCTGAGAAGACCGGAAGAGTGTGCTGCATCTCCTGGGAGTTCCAGATGGTTGAGAGCTGCCATGTGGTTGCTAGAATTGAACCTCGGACCTCTGGAAAAGCAGGCAGTGCTCTTCACTGTTGAGCTATTGCTCCATCCCTTAAACATTTTATTTTTAATGAGGTATGTCAACGTGGTTTCATTTGTTCCTCATACTTTTGTTATCATGTCTAAAAATTTATTTTCAAGTTTGAGGTTATGAAAATTATGCTCACATTTTCTCCTAAAATTTCCATGGTTTTAGCTATAACATTTATTTTATTTTATTTTATTTTATTTTATTTTATTTTATTTTATTTTATTTTATGCAATGGAGGTCAGTTATTTAATTTGGCGTTAGCTGAGATCTTTAGTAGACAGGACAGCATCTTCAAATAAGATGAATGTAAGTCCTACCCCACAGTACCTGTGAATATGACCTTTATTGGAATGGGTACTTGCCAAGGTAACTTTGCTTACAATGGGTACTTTGCAAATGTAACTAAGAATTTTGAGATGCAATCATCCTGGATTTACATGGATCATAAGCCAATGTCTGGAATCCTTATAACAGAAGGAAGCAAGAGATCACCCCAGGATACAGAAAAGAGGCCCCCTGAAGATGGAGACGGGCGTTAGAGCGAGACAGGCTGAGGAATTCGAGGAGGCAGCACAGGAGAGGTTAAGGGAAGAACTCTTCTCTAGAGCCTTCAGAGGGAGCATGGCCTCCTGACTCCCAACTTGCAGAACTGGGAGATGAGAAATTTGTTCTTTGAAGTCTGTAGGAATGGCTTTCTGTAGCAGCCATGGGAAAATGACATCCACAATCAATGCTTCTCTTAATGGAGGGCACTCCACTGTCTCAGTGCCATTTGTTGAAAACAATGCCTTTTCCATTACATGGTCTCGGAAGCCTTGTTGGAAATCAGTTGAACAGGACTATTCTTATGTCTATTTCACACACTTACATGCTACCTTTATGCAGAACCACACAGGATCAGATAGCTTTCTGGAGTATTTTGAAATTCACAGGTACAAGGTCACCAATTTTCTTTTGAAAAGATTTTCCTGGCTACTCTGAGTCTCTTGACATTCCATGAGTTCTAGAAAACCACTCTGCCAATGTTCACAACAGGCAGATGGACCTTGAATGGGGCTGTGCTAAGTCTATAGATTAATTGGAAGAGATTGCCATTTTAAACTTAAGACAACTTTTTTTTTTTTTTTTTTATGTGCATCAGTGCTTAGCCTGCATGTAGGTATGTGCACTATTTGCATGCCTACTGCCCATGGAGGTCAGAAGAGGGTACTGGGCTCTTTGGAGCTGGAGCTGCAAGTGATTGTGAGCCATGGGAGTGGTGGTGGGAATTGAACCTGGGTCCTCTAAAAGAACAGCCAGTGCTCTTAACTGCTGAGTCATCTCTGCAGTCCCAGGTATTACCATTTGAACAATACAGTTTGATCACAAATGTGGGAATTTTATAAACATGAGTAGTTTTACTTAGATTTTTAATTCCTTCTTTCCACAGTGTTTTACAGTTTTCAGAGTACATGTTTTATATTTATTACATTTCTACCTGTTTTGTTTGTTTTGGAGACAGGGTCTTACTATACCAGATAGCGTGAATTCACGGATCCTCTTGGCTTAGCCTTCTGCATGTAGAGATTCAAGGCAAGAGCTACCATGCTTGCCTTGCATTTTGTCCTTGAATTTTATTTATTCATTGTGTGTACAGACACATGTCACAACGGACACACGGAGGTCAGAGGACAACTTTCGGAAGTTGATTCTCTTTCACCACGCGGGTCCTGAAGAGGGGACTCAAGTCATGGGATTCGGTGGCAGGTGTGCCTTCACCTGCTAAGCCATGTCATTGGCCCTTCATTCTTTTTGGTGTATTATAAGTGGGATTTTGGTTTGTTCGTTGCTAGTATATGAAAATACAAAAGATTTTTATGCTGGCCAGCTTCGTATATCCTACAGTTACGCTGAGCAGTTTTAAAATGGACTCCTTCCATTCTGAACTCAGGCCACACCACCTGCAATCCTGTCCTCCTTCTGTTCTGCTCCAGATGTGTTTTTCTTTTTCCCACCTCATTACTCTGTCGTCATAGCTCAGGGTTACAGTGGATTTAGGCTAAATACAGCAGCACAGGCCTCCAGTCCTTGCAACCTGAGTGACTGAGCCAGGATGGTCACAGGGCTTGGGTTTTTATAAATCCCACAACTAGCTGGGCAAAACAGTGAGACCCTTGCTGAACGGTGGACAGAGAAAAGAGAGGGAGGAAGAGAGAGATGAATCGGGGTTTGTTCTCTCACTGTAGAGGTGGGGAGTGTGTGGTCAGGGTCAGGCTGCAGCGAGGCCGCCTTTTGCTGGCTCCTCCTTCTCTGTCTTTCATGGTACACACACAGGAGGGTCTAAGGTGGCCTTGTGTTACAAGGCCACTAGTCCCATCACACAGTACAAGATCTATAATCTCATGAAATCATAATTACTTCTTAATACACTGAGGCAAGGGTTTCAATATGAATTTGGGACAGAAACAATCAGTTCATTACACACATAAATTCCAGCACAGTATTACGATTGTAATTATATTTAATAACTAATAACCAGTTGCACATCACAGTGTATTTATACTGTGGCTAATGAATCATTTCTTTTGGGGAATACTTTAGAGCTCAACTTTTATTTGATTTTTATTTATTTTTTTCTGCTCTTGCTATATATTTTAATATCAAATTCAATTGCTAGAAAAATGTTTTTACTATGAAAGGGTATTGGATTTTGTTAATGAGTTTTTTTAATCTACTGAGATAATTATGAAACCTTTGTTTCTTATTCTATTGTTACTGTGTATGACATTAATTGGCTTTTTTATATATTAAACAAATATTATATACTAGTCTGGCACAAAAGCTATTTTTATAGGTTGCTGGATCAGTTTGCTATAATATATTGTTAAGAATTTTGCACCCATAATGATGGAGTTAGTTCTTTGCCCAATACAGCTTGCTCTGCTGATTTCTTTTGTGTAATTCGTAGACAGCACATTTCCTTCTGTTACAAGCCCCAGGGTACACTAATTACATATCGCAGGGTGTCCACACCATGGCTAATGAATCATTTCTTTAGGGGAGTTCTTCAGAACTCAACTTTCACTTGATTTTCATTTATTATTTTTTCTGATTTACCTTTCTCACAGGGCAACATTTCTGAGGTAGAGCTCTGGATCTGGAGATGTAACTACCATAGGCTCCCTGACAGACACTGTCGGAGACAACACTCTGGGGTGGCCAGAAGGAACTAAGGTTTTTTCAGCTCATCCCTTTCCATGTATAGCCTCCATCAAGTGAATAGGCAAGCAGAGTCAAGGCCCGATTCCTGGTAGTAGTGTGTGGAAGGTAAAGCCTCCTGTGAGGAGGGCTGGCCAGACAGGAACCCACTTCCTGACTGCGTCTGGAATCTGGTCTCAGCAGTTACAGTGGGAAGAGAATAAGAACATGGACGGCCCAGTCCCACTGCCTGGGGACGTGAGTGTTCTTTATTCTCTTCCCCACTGTAACTGCTGAGGCCAGATTCCAGATGTCCTTGGTGCATGAGCCGGCTGTTTGGAACCTAGGGCCTATGCTGAGACACCGGGTGTAGGGAGGAGGGGACTGGAGCACCTCAGCTGAATCTACCAGGCTGAGCTGACCCACAGGGGAGACCTTGCCTTGGAGGAGGTGGGAATGGTGGGTGAACTGGGGGGAAGCTGGGGGGTGGGAGGAGGGAGGACAGGGGAATCCGTGCCTGATGTATAAAATTAAATTATAAAATAAAATAAAAAATTAAAAAAACAAAACCAAAGAACACTCACGTCCCAGCCTCCAGGGACACTTCTCCTTTCCCTGGGAGTGGAGGAGGGCGTGCCCTGTGTCCTTAGCTGTAGCACTCTGATGGAGTTTCTGTCTCCATTAGGGGAAGGAGGTAACAGGGCTTCAGATACCTGGCTTCTTGCTATTCTTAATAATGATGTTTAGGAGACTTTTCTAAACTAATGTTTTTTTATTTGCTATACGCCTTAGGATTATAACCTTTCAAGGTAATTTTTTTAAAAAAATCATTTTTGTTGGCAGAAATATGACGAACTCTTTTTATTCTTGCCATAATGCTATGTAGACCTGAAACCCAAAATAGGCTCATTCCGTTTTTCATATTGTGTTCAATCAAGGATTTTTTTTTTTCCTCCGGGACAGGGCTTCTCTGTGTAGCTTTGGAGCTTGTCCTGGATCTCACTCTGTAGCCCAGGCTGGCCTTGAACTCACAGGGATCTGCCTGCCTCTGCCTCCCGAGTGCTGGGATCAAACGCATGTGCCACCACCGCCTGGCCCAATCAAGGATATTTTTAAATGTACTAAGAACACGTCCTAAGTGTTTTTAAAAAGTCCTCTATTTGAAGACTCTCCGAATTCTCAAAGGTTGGGTTTGATTCAAATGAAGCATATATGTTGGCAGAAGTAGTAATTTGTCACTTACAAATTAATTTCTCTTCTTGGAGTTAGCACTAAAGTGGTAAGTTTTACACTTGAACAGGGCATAAAACCCCACAAAGTATTTCATCAGCTATGCTATACAGCAGATTGCATACACTATCTTATAGATCAGCTGCTGTACGGTAATTCCACAACAGTTTCAACTGTTCCCTCTTTGGCTGGCAAAAGGAAATGAACCAGCTCTTCTGGATTACAGAGATAGCCTGACCATACAGCCCTAATTATAAATGCCTCGCAACTGTCATGACACGTTATTAACAGCTAGAATGTCACACCATTTACCAGTTCAAATAGTGTACATTTCCCAATCTTTAAGGTTTATTTATGAAAATGCCTTACCATACTAGACTCATAGCCCAGGGAAAACAAGCATGGCTTTTCTTCTAGAATTGCTTCTTTCCACTGCTCTTCGGTCACTAAACCGATGTACCAATCCCTCTCGTATTCTCTGAGGCAGTCCATCAGCTCTTTAAAGTCTTCTATTGGACCCAAACTGGCTTTATCAACCATTAGTTTCAGTGTATACCTAAAAAACGGACACCCAAACAACTTCAGAATAATTTATAATACACTAAAGATGAGAAATAATTGTTGACTATTTTTAAGACTCTGAAGTGAAACGTCTCATTTCAAGACAACTCTGGTGGTACATGTGTGACAACCCGCAGGGAAGGGGTGGCAGCACAGTGACCAGGCATCCCTGGCTCTCCAGAATGAGCTCCAGGCCAGCCTGGGATCATGTCTCAACAGCCAGCCTCCCCTAAAATCAAGTCATCCATTGCAGATAAAAACTGAGGGAAACGGGGCTGGAGATGCAGATCAGCCGCTGTGGACTGGCCTAGCATGCACAGCTAAGCCCTGGATTCGATCCTCAGCACCATGTAAACTAGGTGGTGGTGTCTCATGCCTATAACCCCAGCACTCTGGAGGAGGAGGCAGGATGTGCAGGTTTCATCCCCACACTGAGAGAAAAAAAAATCAACAAAACCCTCAACAAACAAAATGAGGGAGAAATGAAGAAATCCAATAAGTCATATTAAAAAAATCTTCTATATAGCTGGGCACTCAAAAGGCAGAGGCAGGTGGATCTCTGTGAGTTTGAGGCTAGCCTAGTCTACAGAGCAATTTCCAGGACAGCCAGGGCTATTACACAGAGATACCTTGTCTGGAAAAAAAAAAAATCCTCTACACAAACAAAATAAAAAATGTAGAAATTAAACTGTTTCCAATTAAATCATGCTATAGACCAAGCTTTTTCTTTATATTTATGAAATCAATAAAAAACTATAAATGAAAGAATCTTCTAGTGATTAAAAAAAAAAAAAAAGAACAACCTGTGTATAATCAAAATGAGTTACCTGAATGCTTTCTGAACTAGTTGGAACAGTTCTGGTTTTTCTGAGAGCCAGTCCAAGGTGCCCGAGCAGGGTAAGCCACCACTGTAGACTCTTACTATTTGACCAGGACTAGGCACCATGTTGTCTGTTCCAAATAAACCAATGTAACACGCCATCACTGTATGAACATACACGGCTTTTAAAGCTTTATCCTTTGCGATTTCTTCCAGTACACCTGACTTTTCCTCTGAGTGAAAACACTCCACCTGCCTTAGAACGAACTGATACCAGTCTTCTGGAAACAAGGGGCTTGCCTCCGTTATTCTGGAATGGGGTGTACAGTTAGACCTCCACTCTTCGGGTACACTCAGCAAGTGCGACTGTGAACAACTGAACTCCACGAGAGGGATGAAAGCCACGTCTTCTCTCTGGCCCTTGTCAACAGCAGGGAACCCCAACAACATCGTCCTGTACAGGTCATTTTGGGGGCCTGTGCTTGTGGAACGGTCATCTGCACTCTGGGAGTCTACTGACCCTGGAATGGGCAGACTGGTACCTGGTCGATCTTTGAACTGAAGTTTTTCTTTTTTGTTTTTGATAGTTGGTTCATCATCAAAAATACAATCATCAGACCAGTCGTGGAAAGTGTCTGAATTTAAACTATCCGAGTCTTCCAGGGATTTGGGGTATGGTGACGTGTTCAAGGCAGGCAGGACCACTGGTAAGGCTTCTCTGTTATTTTCAGTTCTGGGAATATTCTCCTGCAGGCTGGGCCTTTTAGAGCAGTGCTGAATAAGCACCCATACAAGCACTTTGACAAGGTCGTCTCTAAATTCCTGCAAGTTTTCATGAGAATCAATTATGCCAGTTAGGACACTCTTGGCATCAGAGTACAGTTTCACGGGCAAAACAGTACACGGCGTCAAGACATTGCCCAAGTGCTCATTGAGGAACCACGTTCTGGGGGGTTCTTGCTGAAAAGCACTTTCAAACACTTCGTCTACTCTCTGGGCTTCAGCAGTGTGGCAGGATGTCTCCTGTAGTTCTAACCCCTAAAGAGGAAAGAGAAGCACTTGGGTTCACGGCTGTCTCTTACCCAGGGAACAGAAACCAGTCTCCTGAGGGCAATGGAGTATCTCCTCACACAGATATGGAACAAGCAAAAGCAGACTCCAACCAAGTCCGGAGCAGCCCCCACTTCAACTCTGTCATCTGACACATTTGATGTCGCATAAAGAGATTACAATCAAGGCTACTTCGATTTTAAAAGAAATTACAGAAAATCCCACAAGAAGTTGGTCACTGAGTATGGCCATACTTTCATAAGACTATCGGTTGTCAAGGTTGAGTCACACATGAAAAACTGTTCAGTCAGACTTGCTTCGTGGGAGGGGAAGGAAAAGCATGACTGTAAAGTGTGTGGTGATAGTTCTGTATTTTTTCACCTTACTTTTTTTTTATGACACTAAGATAATTATTCTAATGTATGGAAGGACCATAACTTATCAAATCATTTTAATTTTTAATAACATTCATGTGATTACTGTCTGTCTCAACCAAATGCAGCATCAATTTCATAGAGCAGCTGTCTTTGGTTATGATTGTATTCCCAGTACCTACGAGGAGATGATATGCATAAGCAAGTGTTGAACGAATATGTTCTTCTATCAATTTTAGACACATTGATTACATCTTGAAGAGGACATACCAGTTCACTTTTCACTATTAGAGCTGTTAACTTATTTATGTATATTACAAAACCACGGGTACCTTTGTAGCCCATTTCTAAACCACTGTTCCACACCACACCATGGGCTACATAAGACCTCAAGAGATCTGCCGTATTCTCCAAGGTTCTTAAGATCTCAGAGGAAAGAAGTCAACTCTAGAAGGTAAGTGAGTGTGGAGAGTTCAACCCTGAGTGGGCATCTACATCACGCCCACCTCTCCCACAGCTTAAGAGGCTATCAGCAGGACAGAGCAGAGAGATTTTAGGAGCCTGCGCTGGGGGGGGGGGGGGGGGAGGGGGCCTGCTGCACACCAGTGTCTTCTGGACACGACAAAGCTGCTGTCTCCCGAATCCACAGGCTATGGTTGCCGGCCCACGACCAAGCAGTCAACGTGGACAGCATGGACAGAGGAGGGAAGGGCTCATGATGCCCCATCCCTCCCTGAGGAGCTTTCGGGAACTGATGGCTGCCAGGGGAGGGCGAATCCGCTTTCTCTGGGTGTGGCCCAGAGGTTGTCAATGCTCCAGCACGTGGCCCTACACCCATGCATGTTTAGCACACTAGCAGCACTGATTGGACTCAGAGAGTTATTAGAAAAAAAAAAAAAAAAAAAGACATGATGTTGGCTGGGGTCCTTGATGGAGGAGGGTATGCAAGGAGTTGGAGGACGGAGTGGGCGTGGCTACGATCTAAATACATTGTCTGCATGTGTGAAGTTACCAAAGGGGAAAAATAATTCTAGTAAATAGGTTGATGAAGATTAAAGTTTTGTAACCTTCAAAGTAATGCAAATGTTAGTGAGTGGTAAATCCTAAGCAGCTTGGTCACAACAACAACAACAACAACAAACCAAAAGGTTACCTATAAATATTTATGTGTGAAAAAATCAAGACCATTAAAAGGATATATGTCACTGGGTAATAGTAAACTGGAGGACTTACAAATGTAATAAAGGGAAAATGCTCATGGTAATCTTATGTACTTCAGGTGAGTCGGAATGACGGGAGGGCACTTTCAAGTATACCGCCGGACTGCACTGGCACTCAGCTCTGGCTCTGGCAGGTCCAGGGTGGAACCAGGCATTCATTCCCATTGGCAGTTAATGCACCTCGGCTGGGGACCGAGTTTTGAGCGCCACGGCTGTGAGGGACAGCTTTTTGGTCACTAGCACTTTTATCCAATCTCTGTTATGACAAGGAATGGACGCATCCACTCCAGACGCAGGACTATTTATTAGAGGTCTGCTCTGTGTTAGGAACTATTCCAGGACCTCAGGTTACATTCTCGGATAAAAGCATGAGCACTGTGAGCCTGTGATATTCCATTAGTGAAGGACACATACAATCAATAAGAAGCAATCATTTCTTTATTTCTAGAAGGTGTAAGGCAGGCAAGGGCTGGGACTGTGGGATGGGTGGCTGCAGTTTTAAACACAAGAGCTGCAACACCTAGAAGAAGTCTCGAATTTGTAAGGGATTCAGCAACACGACCGATTACCTGAAGGGAAAGGAGACAGCCAGCGGGCTGGAACAGAGGTTGAAGTAGCACCTGAGGTCAAAGAAGTAATAGAAAGCCTGGCTATTTAGGGCCTTGGCTTTAAATGAATGAGGTCCACTACAGCAGCGGTTCTCAATCTTCCTAATGCTGCGACACAGTTCCTCATGGTGTGGGCCCCCCCCCCTCCCCGGCATAAAATGATTTCATTGCTACTTCATAACTGTGATTTTGCTACTGTTAGGAATCATACTGTAAATAAATAGCTGATATGCAGGATATCTGATAAGCAACCCCCAAAGGGGTCACAACAGGTTGAGATCCACTGCACTAAAGGGTTTCTGATAGAGAAGTAACCTGACCAATCTTATTTTCAAGGTCATTTTGGTTGACAATAGATAAGAGGCTACTCCAGTCACCTGGGGTGGGTAAGGGATGAAGATGAGCAGGACAGTGAAAAGTGATGGAGACAGGACAGGGAGTCTCCGCAGACTGAATGTGGGAAGCACAGATGTATGCGTTACTTTGGACCTGAGCAACCACAAGAACAGTTGTCTTGGAGGACTGCCAGGCTCTGGGACTCTGATGTGAAGAGGTCCCAGTAAAGACAACTCATGAAACAAGAGCCTCATGTCAACGGCTGCTGACTGGCGAAGTGGGGCAGGTCTGAGGATAAACACAGGAGTTAGCCAAGTGAGTCACTGGGGAACCTGACAAGGGCAGGATTGATAATAGAGTCAAAGACCTCAGTAAGGTGAAGACAGATGGGAAGAATGGAATTGGAGACTTAGAGTAAACAATCTGAATAAGGCACTTCGCCCTTAAAGAAGAATGGTGTAGCATGTAGGGTAGTGGGGTGTAGGGAAGATCATTTTTAGTAACCCAAAAGTGTTTATATGATACATGTGAATTTAAGAAACCACTGATTCACATTTTTGAGATGCTCAACTAGACGGATGACAAGAACAAGACTAGGAGATGGGGCTAGAGATATGCACAGCCATTAAGAGCACTGGCTGCTCTTCCAGAGGACGCAGGTTCGATTCCCAGCACCCACATGGTGGCTCATAACAATCTGTAACTCCAGTTCCAGGGGGGTCTGATGCCTTCTTCTGACCTCCATAAGCATCAGGCAAGCATGTGCTCACACATGCAGGCAACACACCCATACACATAATAAGATGATAGTAATAAATTTGTAAAAAGACTAGAAACAAAGTCAGTTTTGTTCCCATGCTCTAGGATGCAATCAGCACGAGTCAGCTATCAATATGTGCTTATTGAAATACACCTTTAAAAATCATCAGGTGTTTTCATCAACCAAGAGCTGCTTTTCAAGCTAAGTAACGGTTTGATGTGTACATAACAGGTACATTTTAGGTGTGCTCTATAAAAACCACTGGGAAGGTCCCAGTGATACTGACCTTCACATTAATGCAACAGTAGGAATAGCCGCGCTCGAGGACCATTATCCATATCAGACGATCCTCAAAACGGCCCAAGTAATGAGAGCCAGGGAGGAGGGGGCCTGAAAGAAATCAGAAATGGGAAGGGAAATAAGAAATAACTCTCTGAGCTTGTTTCAGTTCGTTTTATGAATATTTAAAATTAGGTATCTAGAACCCTATTTCAATGACTTGGTCCATCATTAGGTCAACAGAAAGACTCTGCTGCAGATCGTGAGGTGTGACGCTCTTCAGGAGCACTCAGAAGAGACCACATATAGGTGACAAGACACGAAAATTTGGGATATGTTTGTCAGAAAAATGACCAGGTGGAAACTACTGAATAAAATGCCAGACACACGTCAGACATATTAGGGAAAGTATGAAAAGTATGCAAGCCAATTTCACACTGATCTAAAAGACACAATACAACAATGTTTTATGGTTTTGAGATTTTGTATAATTCATACAAAATATATAAATGTTTATCATTTATATATTTTAATATATAAATATATATCATTTGTGATGCATGAATATTTTTAAAGCTTAGGTCCTCTTTCAACACAGTATCTCTGAGACTTATTCATGCTGACTGCAACCAGTTCAAGTTCATTCACAGCTGTTAGAATTCACTGTATGAATACAGTTGAATCTGAGTATTCCTTTCCTGGCTGATAAACAATTCAGGGGTTTTCATTTCTTCGTTATTAGAAGTAACAGTTGTGGGAATTGGTTTTGGTAAGTCTCTTTATTCAACTGTGGCGCTGATGAGTAAACTCAGCAGGATGGGCCGCCATCCTCAGAAGTGTCCGCTCACCAGGGATTCTGAGTGAGCGCCTGGTGTGGATCTTCACTGTTGCTCACCGTTGGTGCAAACTACACCAACTTTCCTTTACAGGTCTCCTTACTGGGATGTTCTACGCAGGGTGACCCACACAAGCATCTTTGCGGATGGAACCTATGGTATCCATCTGACAGAAATTCACTAGAAGATGGTGGAAGAACAGAAAAGTGTTTCTGTGTTTCAATGGTGAGCCTGTCATCTGAGTTTAAGCAAATGTTTCCCTTTTCAAGCTGTCAAATCATGCTAATGAAATTTTCCCCAAGTATTTTATTTTATAATTTTTCCCTTCAAATAAGCAGCAGAGATATAATTCTATTTCATAGTTAGTCTCTGCCTATCTATACATCAAAGTAATGGAACCTGTTTTATGGTTGGTCAAAAGGATTTTTTTTTTTTTTTTTTTTTTTGGTTTCTTAAATGCATCGGTAAAAACTTTGGGGCCCGGCACACCGCTCACCGAAACTTCCAGCTGCCATTGCAGTCTGCAGCGCCGCGGTGAAGCGGGGGATCATCTGCTGGTAGAACACCGTGTCTGTGCACACGCAAGCTGCGGTGCCCACCGCTCCTGGCCAGCTCTGACCCGGACGAGGAAACCCCACCAGGAAGATAGGAAGGGTGAAGAGGGGCAGCAGAGGAGATGATAGCAGTGCTGAGAAGACTATGATAATCAACACAAAGGGAGCGAATACAGCGTTGAGGACACACAACGTTGTGGTTATTTTTCTGTGCTGTTTTTTTTCTGTCCATGATGCCAAGAGCACAGTCATGGCAAACTGCAATTTAGTGATGAACTGACGCACACGGTCTCGCATGACACCAATCTGTGGATATATAAAAGTAATTATTCATTATGCCTTATGAATTTTCAAAAGTCACATAAGGAAAAAAAATCACTCAACCTCAAAATTAATAAACAAGAAACTACATTTTGGGTTTCTATTGCTGTGAAGAGACACCATGACCATGGCTACTTTTATATTTAAAAAGGAAAAAAAAAACATTTAATTGGGGCTGGCTTACAGTTCAGAGCTTTAGTCCATTATCATCATGGCGAGAAGCATGGCAGCATGCAGGCAGACATGGTGCTGGAGAGGTAGCAGAGAGTTCTACATCCAGATTGGCAGGCAGCAGGAAAAGAGTGAGAGACTAGGCCTGACTTGAATATCTGAGACCTCAAAGTCCACCCCTAATGACACACCTCCTCCAATAAAGACACACCTCCTCCAACAAAACCACACCTCCTAATGGTGCCACTCTCTAAGGGCTTATAGGGGCCATTTTCATTAAAACCATCACAATAGCCGGGCAGTGGTGGCGCACACCTTTAATCCCAGCACTCAGGAGGCAGAGCCAGGTGGATCTCTGTGAGTTCATGGCCAGCCTGGTCTACAGAGTGAGTTCCAGGAAAGGTGCAAAGTTATACAGAGAAACCCTGTCTCAAAAAAAAAAAAAAAAAAATCACAGTAAGTTCCGTCTTTTTTACTTTCTTTCTTTTTCTTTTTCTTCTTTTTTTTTTTTTTGAGGCAAGATCTTATGCAGCCCAGGCTGGCCTTAAACTTGCTATGTAGTTGAAGATGACCTTGGCCTCCCAATCCTCTTGGCCTCCACCTCCTGAGAGGTTAGGAATACAGACCCCTGCTGGCACTGGCAGGTTCTGGACATACTTGGGATCTTTCATGCAAACTCATTACTCTACCAAGTAGGCTACATACTCAAGCCAAGTTTAGTCTTTCCAAAAACAAAACCAAAAAAACCTAAGTTACACTACACCACTTAAATCTTATGGGTAAATAAATAATCACAAGTTATTAAATTAGGTGACTAGGATATACCCTAGGAAAACACACTTAGTGAAGTCAAATAAAGAAGAAAAAAAGACGAGCTTAATAACAAGAGTGAATTAGATGACACTGAATTAACTAAGATTCAACTAGTATTTTTATATTCAAAGTATAGATGTGCTAGTTAGATATATTTCATTTCTAAAATGTAGTGCAATAATTACAATTTATGACTCAACATGTATCCAGCTAAGTAGTATTTTGTGTTACTGCTCTTTTTTCTTTTTGATAATTAATTTTTCTTTCTGACAATTTTATACATGTATACAATGCATTCTGATTACATTCCCACAATCCTCTCTTACCTTCTTCCACCCCGTCAGCTCCCATTTTTCCCTACAAATCTTTCCCCCATATTCATGACTTTTGGCTTTGTTACCTGAGTTTAACCCGGGTTTGGAACTGTCCACCGGAGCCTCGATGGGCTTGCCAGTGGACACACGACTGAAAATAATGACTTCCCAAACTACTCACACAGAACAGCTGAGATGTGGATGCCTTCAATATTATGAAATACTATAAACTATAAAACACCCTACATATTAATATTTACTGGATATTATAAAACATTAGGAATGACCAATACCAATCTTTTTCCAGAGAACAAAAGTGTAACATGAATCTTAAAAGTTCTTATTAATAAAAACAAACCTGAAGCCAGGTATTGGTGTGAATGCTGGACGATCAGAGAAACAGAACAGGCCACAGCTTCCTCACCTTGCCAATTCCTCAGCTGATCCTGTTTCCTCAGACTGGAAGCCTCTCAGCTGAACTGTTTTTAAAAGCCTGAAAGCTAAAAGCTTCTAGTTTCTGGTCTTAACGCCTTATATACCTTACTGCTTTCTGCCATCACTCCCTGGGATTAAAGGCTCACTTTCTGGGATTAAAGGCGTGAGTCACCATGCTTGGCTGTATCCTTGAACACACAGAGATCCAGATAGATCTCTGCCTCTGGAATGAACACACAGAGATCCAGGTAGATCTCTGTCTCTGGAATGCTAGGATTAAAAGCATGTGCTATCACTGCCTATCCTCTATGTTTAATATTGCGGCTGTTCTGTTCTCTGACCCCAGATAAGTTTATTAGGGTGCACAATATTTTGAGGAACACAATAACACCACACAAAAGTGTATGGAATACTGTTAAACTCCTTTTATGTGGTCCTGATATGTAAACCAGACACTATCACAAGGAAAGGTAGCCACAAATACACATATACACATGGCTTAGACACACCTCTTGAAAATACAGATAATACCACCACAACATATGAAAAATGTTGGAATCCATGGCCAAGTAGGCCATTTAGGAATAGAAAGTTGGTTTAACAATCAAAACTCAACACATCACACTATGTTAAACAGAAAAAACTGATAAACTTTCGCACCCTTCATGATACAAACACTTAGCAGTGAAGGGTACTTTATAAAGTAGAGACTATCTATGCAGAATGTTTAATGATAAAAGGTTGGCACATTAATGAAGGTTGGACGCTTTCCTCATGAAATGCCTGCTTTTTCTCTTCAAGTGAACATTTTCCTGCTTCTCAACATGAAACAAAATAACAGTAACAAAAAAAAATCACTGCAGATGGCACTTCATACCATGAGTATATAAAATAAAATAAATAATAAAAACGTCAGGTAACAAGTGTTGATGAGAACGGAGACCAGCTGGGGAAGTCTCATATAATGCCAACCGTGTATTCCAAATGGTACAGTTAGGCTGGAAAGCAATGCGCCAGTAGCCTGAAGCATGAAATGTGGGTGACTAGAATACACCTACAAATACACCTGTTCATCCATCCATCTGTCCGTCCATCTACCTACCTACCTAACTCCATGGGAAATAAAAAATACATCTGTACAAAAACATGTACACAAATGCTCACAGTAATATTCCTGTCAACAGTGAAAAGCAGCAACCTAAATACCTATCATCTGATGGGTGTATGAACCAGCAGGGGTCTATGGACACACTGGAATTTACTTGACAACAAAGAAGTACTCATCTATGCTATATGAATGAACCTTGAGAGCTTATTAAAAAGTTGAAGAAAAGAGATGTAAAGGACCACACATCCTCTGACACCACTCAGGGAATTCATCCAGAAGTGAAGATCGGTACAGAGAGAAGCAGACACATGGTGGCTGGGTCTGGGACAGATACAGATGCCAGGGAGGGCGTGACGGAGAGTGGCTGTTAGTGTACACATTTGGAACGCTGAAAATGTTAGATGGCCGCAACGATGGCCATCTACTCTGCATATGCAGCACTGACTAGAAAGCCTTCAATGGGTGAGTTTTCTTGTCTGTAAAACCCAAATACCTCTCGACAGAGCTGCTGAAAACATACTTACCAATAACAGTCTCACGCCCGTATTAAGGCTCCTGTTCCACCAGCAGTCTGTGTGGGACACCATGTAGACTGCCCACACAATCACAGTCTCTAGTAAAGCATTTTCTGTGTTCTGCCACACCTACAGTATATAAAGTATCCACTTTTATCAGGTAGAATTCAATAACCTAAGCAAACTGTTGAATAAATGCCACAATTACACTCCGCCACAGGAAAGGCTGTGCAATGCATCCTGGGATTACCGTTCTGAAAGCCCTGGTGAATCCGATGGAGACAGTCACAGAGTGCAGCCCGTGTAAGGAGCTATCCAGTGCAAGGAAGGCCACCATAGCCAGAGGAGACACTGAAGCAGAACAGACAAGACGGGGTGAATTGGATTAGTGCAGAAACCTCTCCTACCACAGCTTATCTCGGTAAACAGCTTTCATGAGCACGCGTAAGCAACTAACTGAAAAACTAATGAATATATTACAACAAAAACAAAACTCAAACATGAAGAGTAGTAGGTATACAACACACATGCGAGGATTCTTTTCTGACTACCATTTGGAAGAGCCAGTAGATCAAAACCGCCTACCTATAGTTAGCAAGATCCATCTGACCACCCCAATCTTCAGGAGCTTGTTCTGCTTTTCGGAGAACACAGACACAGCTTGTATATTCTTTGGATAAAAAGGGTTTCGAAAAATTCCGAAGATGTAGATGCTTTGAGTTTCTCCCAGTATCCACAGTATTGAAAGTAACGCCATCAGAACATAGCCCAAGATGGACTGAGAGCTGCTTCTGGAGACCTGGGAGACACCGGCGTAGTGATGTAGCAGCCCAGCCTCGAGGAGAGCCACACCCAGCACAACGGTGCTCAGAAGGCATTCCTTCCTGCTGAACCGATGTCCACAGCTGCCTGGGAAAGCCTTGGGACCCCTTTCTACTCCGGGCCTGGCCACACCACGCCTGAAGACCAAACTCAGGTCACTTAGGTTAAGACTCAGGAAGAATCCAAGTCCAGTCATGAAAAGCACCACACCAACGGTGCTGGGGATGAAGTAGGACACGACAGGTGTTCCAGCAGAAGTGATGAACATTGCCAATAAGCTGTGGGGAAAAGAGGACAGAAGATTTACTTGAAGACCAGCAGGACGGCTCAGTGGGTACCCGAGTTCCATCTGGAGAGCCCACACGGCGGAAGGAGGAAAAAAAGACTCCTGTAAGTGTCATGGCAGCACATGAGCACTTAACCCCACACCACACTAGAGAAAGAATGAAAAAGTAAAAAGTTCCATCGACCTGCACAACTCAAACCCTAACAACTTACCGTAGGTGAGATGACATGGACGAGCCTCCAAGAACGAACTCTAAAACCTGCTCCACCGCCCAGAAGAAAAGGGCGTCGGGTGGGGGGAGAGTCCCAAGTGCCCAGAGGAGAGGCAGCAACACAAACAAGATGTGCAGAATCTGATTCCCTTGCTCTAGAGCTGGTATATTTACAATAAACCTGTAAGAAAGAGAAAATACTTAAACCACACAAAGACCAAACAGATCTACCAAATAGCACAGATCACAAGAAGGCAAGCTTACAGGAAAGGCCATGCTCCCAGACAGCTGTGGGCATTGTGCCCACTGCCCCAAACCAGCAATGACCTCACTTGTGCCCAAACTTTACAGATACCTGGATTCAAATATGCCAAGAGAGAAACTAATACAGCCATCTGCAACACTGAATGCAGGGATTTAAAAAACTGAATAAATGAGGCTGGGACATTCTCCCCCTAAACCTACACTGGCTGAAATCCTACCAACGATTCTCAGACTTTACAAGCGTAAGTAACCCTGGGGAGCCAAGCTGCAGTAACATGCATTTACTGGCAGCTCGTCTCTTCTCTTCCCTCCATCACTGTCCTCCTCGTAGGTCTCAGCTTTGAAGTCACTACAGATAATAGCATAGGACAGGTCACTGGGAACTTAATTAGCACTAATAGCACTCTTCTATTTTGGACCAGCAATGTTATGGGCTGAAGACATATTTGTAAAATACAGTCTCCTCAGAGCAGGGGCAGCCCCTCTTTAAATGGAGATATTGATACTCAGTAAAACATTTGGAGTTAAACATAACAAAACAGATTTAAATTGTTGAATAAAAATGTAAAACATAGGAAAACATTCTCAACCTCCTGTTAATTTTTCAGAATAAACTTAATCAAACACTAAGTCAAGGGGCTAAAACAGTAACAGTACTAATGGAGTGCTAGAGATTTTCAAGAGAAAAAACCCAAGGCTCAGACTTAGAGCAGAATTGCACTTGAATACCTGAGCTGTTGAGAATCAAAACACAACCGTCATACTTCAGCTTTAAGTTTCCACAGTCTGAATGCAAGCATACATTAACTATGGCTGTAACAATGGCCTACACATATTTGCTCATGGGCATGCCTGGCCTACACCATTCAGCACACTACTTCATACTCTCTGTCCTTCTTTCAAATTGTCATAAGCAGGGAGCAAATGAGCTCAAGATCAACATGCGGTGCTCAATTAGAGGACACTCTTTCCAGTGGTGGAACTTGAAATAAAATATACTCCATTCTGAGAAGAAATGTCCAATGAGCAAAAAGATTTAAGCAACACATAACAACCTACAGGTGGTAATGAACACCTGGTTAGTCTGTTCTCAAAACCATTTTCCTCTTCAAAATATACTCACAAGCAGAACTGCATGAGAATAACTATGCTCAGCAAATGTTTTACAAAATAAAGTTCTATTTTGAAATACCTTTCTTAATAAGCAACGTCTTAGCAACAGTACTTACCAGATATTATAAACAAATATAAGGATGTTATATAAGTAAATATAAACTTATAGTTAAATTAACCAAATACAGATTATTTTGCTCCATATATAAATTGACCTCCAAAAGATGGTTACTGTAAGTTAATTACTTTATATGGGAAGATACTTAATGTTTCTGATAACATAACAGAAACTTCCTAGGATTAAAAAAAATCAGGTATTAATTAAGAAAACACGGTTTTGAAATTAATAGCTATAAAAAATATTTTGAATTCCATATATCTGAAGATCCACATGCCAGGAAATAAAACATGCCCATACCGTGGCTAAGAGGCTATAAATGTGTATCATTTCTTCTGATAACTCTCAAGTCTCTGAGGTGAGTACTGTAGATTTAACACTTGCTTTTCAGAATCTAAAGCCCATAGAAAGCTATTTACCCTTCTCACAACACAACTGTAGTCCACAGAATGGGGAGAGAAGAAGTTACTGTGGGTTGCATCTCTTCAGCCTTCTTTGCTATCTTTAGAGATAAAACTAAGCAACAGTTTGGTATTTCTGTCCAGCATGGGAGAGCATACACACTTTATCCACAAGCTAGCTGTGTCCCCACACCTACTAATCAAAGACTCTGTGTCTTTGTCATCTCGAAGGTATTGTTCTAAAAATGAAAGGTTAACTGTTCCGTATTGAAACTGTCATTTTGTTCTTTAAAAACAAATGTGAGGCTTTCTTTGCCTCATGCTTTGGTTATAGTTAAAAAACCCTTTGTAATTATGAAACCTTTAAACATTGAAACAGTACATTAAATCCAACAAGAAATTTAGCAAGAAATATTTTATGCACTTCTATTTATAAATGAATAATGCTGTTTTTAAGAAAATGCAACAAAATAACTTAGGATTATTTAAAATGTGGAGATATACTATAGCAGGCATTAGTTTCTGACTTCAGATTTTTTTTTTGTTTTTCTGAGACAGGGTTTCTCTGTGTAGCTTTGGTGCCTGTCCTGGATCTCGCTTTGTAGACCAGGCTGGCCTTGGACTCAGAGATCCACCTGGCTCTGCCTCCCCAGTGCTGAGATTAAAGGTGTGTGCCAGCACTGCCCGGCCTAACTTCAGAAATTTAATAGTGGGATAGTAATTTACAAATTTGTATTCTGACTCAGGAGGTGTTAATCCCATAGATGTGAAGAGAAAGGCCACCAAACCAAATATGGCTAAATTAATTTTAAAAAGCTTTATTCATATACACAGGCTGTTGCTAAGGTGGGGTTCAAGAGATCAGCATTGAGTGTGGGAAAGATAAATTTTTTATAGCTCAGGAGCAGGGATTTTCCAAAAAGGGGATTTGGCAGGTGAATAAGTGGGGGGTCACAGAAACTGAGCATAACAAGGTCATAAAAACCTATATTTCAGAAGGTTTAGAAAGTTGCCTTTTCCTGGAACAGGCAGTACAGACCACATGCAGTTAGAGTTACAGGTAGAGCATAGCCCAATCCTTGAGAAACAGATTTAATCACGGAGAGCAATGAACCAAGTTTGCCCTTACTATAAAATGGTTTTCAAGCCTAAGATAAAGGCAGGTTGGTTTATCAGAGGCAGAAAGATTTCTGTGAGTTCGAGGCCAGCCTGGTCTACATAGCCAGTTCCAGAACAGGCAAGATTACTTTGAGAGACTCTGTCTCAAAAAACAAAAACAAAACAACAGCAAAAATATATTCTGAAAATTCTGAGTCTTATAAACTTGGGGTTTTAAAAAAGGTTGTATACATGCATTCAATTTTATAGCTAACTTCTAAAAACCAAGCATTTAATTGTAACTTGTTAGTAAATGATGCTACCAGACTCCAGCTAAACTTCCCATTTATGCTCCTCTTAAATATCTGATTAGATGAAGAACTACATAAGTTCTTACTTACTCTGATCTACAAATGTAGATTAAGAGTTAAGGACATCTGAAGTCAATTTCAGTACATAAACTGTCCTTGTGTTTTCAAATGTCAACTTCCACAATACAATACAATAGACTAGAAGGCTTAAAGTCGTAGAAATTTATATTCTAAAAGTTGAGAGAGTTGAGGATGCTGGAAGCCAAGACCACAGTAGAAATGAGAATGAGCGCTCTTCCACACACTGCAGATGAAGTAGCTCTGTTGGGCCCCTTCTTCTAAGGGCCTCATCCCATCACATCAGGTTGCACGTTCCGACCTGGTCACCCGCAGAGGCCTTCCTCCTAACTGCATTACACTCAGGGTTGAGCAACACACAACTCAGTCTACATTGCACACCTGTCCAGTCCACAATGTAGGCTCTTCTTGAAAGATAAAACCAGCCCAAGACTGCTCCGCGGTAGAGAAGGTTTATTGTAGTTACGAGGGAATCGATAGCCAGAGGTATCTGGAACGGTCTATGGAGGACAGGGGGATTAGAAGAGTGAGAGAGGAAGAGAGAAGAGAGGAGGAGGCCAAGAGAGAGGACCCAGGAGCCAAGAGCCGAGAGAACCACGAGGGCGTGTAGCCAAGATGGCGGAGTTACACAGGGAGGAGAGGCCGGGTAAAGGGAGGTGCAGCTCAGGGGCTGGGGAGGGCTAGGATAGGAAGCAGGGTATGCCAGTCAGGATGACTCGGTAACAGGTCTGCAGCCAGCGTCTGCTCGGATTTGTTAGAGAGGCACCCCAGTTAGCCATCTGTCCTGAGTTTCTTTAAGACCTCACACTTCTCACAGACAAAAATACATTGGTGTCCCAATGGTTCCCCAAGTCTTAACTTTTTTTTTTTTTTTTTTTTTTTTTTTTTTCGAGACAGGGTTTCTCTGTGTAGCTTTGCGCCTTTTCTGGAACTCACTTGTAGCCAGGCTGCTCGAACTCACAGAGATCCGCCTGGCTCTGCCTCCGAGTGCTGGGATTAAAGGCGTGCGCCACCACCGCCCGGCTTCAAAGTCTTAACTTTTTCTAGCATTAATTCTAAAACCTCATCTAGGTATTACCCAAACGAGCACCCTAAATGTGCCTAATCTTATCTATGAAACACCTACATTTAGCTACGGGTGATGCTCAAGGTACAATCATCCATTCCTTTCCAACCGTGAACCTGAAGAACTAGGCTGAGGACTTTCCACAGTGGATGGTGAGACAGGCTAGGACACTCTCAATAGCAAACGGTGAAAGGGAAAAAGAATGGGTGACTGGACCCAAGGAACTTCAAATACAGCAAGACAAACTGCATTATCTTTTAGCTGAGGGATAATTCTTTCTGGATCTGTACTTGGCCTTCTCACACCCTGGAGTGGCTGTAACTTGCATGGCTCCAGGCAGAGCTCATTCTCCTGGCTCTGAGGAGTGACCCTGTCTATGTGGCTCCTGACAGAGGCGATTTGGTCTGAAGCCGAAACAATGGTCCTGATGGTCTCAGAATCACTCCGGCCATCATTCTCCCCTTATTCCAACACTGCACATTCACAGTTGAATAATTCTGTCAGTCTGGGCTGCAAATTCTAAGCTCAGTAGCTCTCCTTTACTTTATTATCACGTTTCTATCCCTTTCACTCAAACTGGCCGCTTCTGAGGATGCAATCTGCACTGACTGACGAGGAGACGCTGTAGCCTCACCCTACTAGTGTCCTCATCAGAATCTGTTATAAAACAGATTGGGAATTTTCCAGATTTCAAGTTCTAGTTCTTTTTTTTTTTTTTTTCCCCCGATTAACGTTTTCTTTCCCTCTTTCCTTTTGTATTTTAAAGTAAGCTGTCAGGATGAACATTGTTTCTTCTCACATTTGTTTCAAAATTTCCTTTCTCAGATGCCCTATTATATCACTTAAAAGTTTTGCCTTCCACGAAACACTGGCAGTTGGCCAAGTTCTTTGCCAATTTATAAAAAAGGATTACTTTTCTTCTGGTTTCCAAGAATATGCACCCCATTTCCATTTACAATCCCATCAGAATTGCCTTAATGTCTCAATTTCTAGCCTGCACATCCCAAATCGCCCAGCTTTTACCAACTGCTCAGTTAAGTAAGCTCCATTTTCTATTTAGGTATTTGTTATAACAACCGTCCACTACCTTTGTCTGCTTGGGCAGCTACAACAAAGCATCACAGACTGGGTAACCTAGGCGACAGAAATGTGTTCTCTCATAAGAGCTGGAAGTCCAAAATCAGGGTGCCAGAGTGGCGTGGTGTGGGGGCTCCTCTCCTGGCTTACTGATAGTTACTGCTGTCTCTCCCAAGTCCTCCCATGTATCTTTCAAAGGCACCAGTTCTACCAGACCAGAACCCACCTTCATGACATCATCGTCTTTCAAAGGCTTCATGTCATCATGAAATGATACCACATAGCTTAAGGCTTTAGTAAATGAATTGTTTTCACACACAAATATTTGCTCCATCACATGTCTGTACATTTCTACCTGTCCACTAACCTGGTAGAGAAAACTTTGATCTACAGAAACAGAAACTAGACTTAGAAAAGACAAACAAGAAGGGTATCAAGCAATTTTGTAAACTGTTTGCTTCAAAACAGTTGCCATTTCCCTTCTAGAACTAATTTAAAAACCATCATTCTGTCTACATTTTGGTGTTATTACAGAGATTATAAATTTTCTATTCATTAAATTTGCTCTTTATATAATAGTAAGTATAAATTTTAAATTCTCCTCTCCCTGATTTAAAGTTTCCCTTCTTTCCCAGGTTATCACATTAAAAAATAATAATCTTGATTTAAAGTGAAACACAGGACTCAAAAAATTATGTATCCTTGGATACAGAATTTCTCTGTGTAGCCCTGGCTGCCCTAGATCTGGAGACCAGCGTGGATCTGAACTTCGAACGCCACCTGCCTCTGCCTCTGCCTCTAGAGCTGGGATTAAAGGTATGCACCACCACCACCCAGCAAAATTATGTATCTTAAAAAGTATTTTTGTTATGTTTTGATTCTTCATTAAGATTTAGATACTTCTTTATAATATGAAAATTTTATAGAGATCATTCCTAAAAGATTAATCATCAAAATAACTTAAGTATCCCAATGGTTTGGTCTGACTTTTTAATTCACTGATGCATCCCTTGTAAACACTAAGAAAAGCTCTCTTGCCACGTACACTTAGAAACAAAGCAAGCCATTAAGTATCCTCTAAGTTTTTACCTGTGTGCAAGGTCCACAGAAACAAAGAAAAAAATATACAGTGGCCTCAGGAGAGGAGTGATTTCGTAGGTATCCTGGGTCTGAAATGTTGCGGTCTCCGTGGCGGTGTTTACAATTAGGGAATATTCTGCTATGCAAAGGGTCAGCCACCCAAAGACAAAGAGAGCGGCCGTTGCCCCGGGGCTGCCGTACAGCGAGGTAATTCTGTCTGGGAGCAGATACCATGTTCCAAGACCACACACCAACCCGGCGAGACCAGAATGGAAAACTGTATTGGCCACGTATTTTTTGCCAGGAATCAGAAATCTGACGGTCTCAGCCCCAGCACAACTTGTAAACTCGTGCTCGTCTTCCTCCGCTAAGATGTTCAGGGCTGTCATCCTCTGGACCACCACCGACTTGCTCTTGGCGTGCGCACTGGTTAGCTGGATGACAGCCGCCGTGATCACCATCAGTCCTCCCGAGAGAGCTGCCGCCGAGTAGTCTCTCAGGATGTCCAGCTGGTATAGAAGTGTTCCTGTTCCACCTAAGGCCCATGGCATCAGGAAAAGGACAATCTGATTAACGTATATGTAAGGAGGGGCACAATAGCCTAATTTGAGTCGAGGGCCTCCAAGAACAGTCTGTGGAAAGCGCTTCAGCAGGAAGTCCTGTTTGTAATCGTTTAGCAGAGGGACATCTGGACTCATCCTTCCCATTCAGGACTGGTCGAAAAGTCACATCTTTTTCATAACCAGCAGTATCTGTGAAAAAGAAAAAACAAAGCACTGTTCAAAAATACGACACTGAAGACCTGGAGGAAACACAGTCCATATTTCGACTTGATTTCCTTAGTCCCTTTACAGGCAGGATTTCTAACTTTGGTTCCTATCCAACCTTCACAATATAATCGGTACTAAGTTTGCTCTCTTCCCAAAATAATCCTGCTAACTGACTTTCTTTTTTGGTTTTTTCGAGACAGGGTTTCTCTGTGTCGCTTTGTGCCTGTCCTGGATCTCACCCTATAGACCAGGCTGGCTTTGAACTCACAGAGATCCGCCTGGCTCTGCCTCCCGAGTGCTGGGATTAAAGGTGTGCGCCACCACGGCCCAGCACTAACTGATTTTCTTAAGAAATCAAATTCTTGGGCTGCACGATGGCCAGCACTTGGGAGACAGAGCCAGGCGAATCTCTGAGTTCAAGACCAGCCTGGTCTACAGCGAGAGTTCCAGGGCAGACAGGCTACAGAGACACCCTGTCTTGTGGGGGGAAGAAATTTTTTTATTAATGTACCTAGCATATCATTGTTGACATTAGATTGAACTCACAGCTTAGATTCCAAGGCCAAAGGAAAGTACTCTCTACTCAGACTTGCTGGCAGTCTTACTGTTTCCCAGTGAGCTCTAATGTTAGTCTTTTCCTTCTGTTACAGGGTCAGTGAACTGTCTCTAAATGGCCAGACAGTAAATACTGTCAGCTTGTTGAGTTCTGTTATAACAATCCTATCTTGTTGCTATACCATAAAAGCATCCATAGACAATACAATATGTAAATTAATATGAGTGGTTGTATTTTATAAAATGTACAGTATTTATCCAAATAGGCTATGTATAGGCTGTCAATCACTACTGTCTAAATAATGATATTTCTCTGTTATTCTCTGGAAAACAAAGTAAAAAATACAACAACTAAATGTTCTGTATATCACTTAACAATTATAATAAATTTAGGATTTTCAAATATTTTAAAAAGTCAAATCTTATTACCTAAAATTAGTAGCATTTCAATAAAAACCTATCTAGAAACTGGTAGCTCAAATGTAGTTGGGAGGCAGGCCTTTAATCCCAGGATTCAGGAGGCAGGGGCAGGGGCAGGTGGATCTCTGAGTTCAAGGCCAATCCAGGGCTAGTCGTGAGAACTTGTCTCAACATCATCTTCATCACCAACAACTACAACCCATAAGATAAAGTAGAAGAAAAACTATGATGAAAAAGAAGTCAAAATACATGCTTATTTTTAACAGCTATATTATCACAGGCAAGCTACTTCGTAATTCAAGTTTTAGTCTTTCTAGTGCCAGTTTCTAGAATATGCCAGAAATAAACTGCACATCCTTTATATCCTTAAGTGTAGGTTATTTCTACTCAGAGATCATAAAAATCTTAAGTATCAAGTACAGTGGATTCTATTTACTTTTCCACAATATTCAGAAAGTAAAACAAAAATAAAAATCAAACAACAACAGAACCTGTTGCCTGATACAAGATTAGCTGGAAAAATATTACCACAGCGGATCATCTGTTAGGTGGTAAAATTTAAATACCTTAAAACAGCCCTTTGAACTAGTCTGGCTAATCTGTGGTAGGCAACACCTGTTTGCTACACAGTTAGGATGCTCTTTAAACTGCAAATGTCTGTGTTCTAACACCTTCAGTCAACTGTCCTTAGTTCTGTGTAGAACTATGTGCGGCTTTGACTTAAGTAGCAGCCTGGTACATTCACAAGGTAACAGAGCGGAAGAGATACTATAGTGGTTTGAATGAAAATGTCCCCACAGGCCCATAGGGAGTGGCACTATTAGAAGGAATGGCCTTGTTGGAGTAGATGTGGCCTTGCTGGAGGAAGTGTGTCACTGGGGATGGGCTTTGAGGTTTCAGATGCTCAAGCCAAACCAGTGTCACGTTCTCTTCCTGTTGCCTGCAGATCCGGATACAGAACTTTCAGTTCCTCTCCAGCACCATGTCTGCCTGCATGCTGCCATGCTTCCCACCATGATGATAATGGATTAAACTTCTGAACTTTAAGCCAGCTTCAATGAAATGTTTTCCTTTACAAGAACTGCTGTGGTCATGATGTCACTTCACAGCAATAGAAACCCTAACTAAGACAGAAATCAAGGACTAGGGTATTGCTGTAATAGGCCTGACCATGGTTCTGCTTGGAGGAACATGGAACACTATAGCACGAATCCTAATTGGTCTTAATTAAAAACCCAGAGTCAGATATCAGGGTGAAAGCTGGAAGATCAGAGAAGCAGAGCAGCCAGCCACTACAGTTCTTACCTCTACCAAATCCTCAGCCTGAAAGGACTCCAAGTTCCTGTCTCCTCCTACCTTATAATCCTTTCTCTGCCCAGCCATATCACTTCCTGTCTCAACCTCCCAAGTGCTGGGATCAAAGGTGTGAGCCACCAGTGCCTGCTCTGTTTCTCTTTTAGACTGGATCAATCTTGTATAGCACAGGATGGCCTTGAACTCACAGAGATCCATCTGCCTCTGCCTCCTAAGTGCTGGGATTAAAAGTATGTGCCACGACTGCCTGGACTCTATGGCTAACTAGTGACTTAACTCGCACTCTGATCTTCAGGCAAGCTTTATTTGTTAGATCACACACAAAACATCAACACAGAACACTTTGGGACTTTGGACTAGAAAAGGGATTGGACATTTTAAGTGAGATTTAATGGGACTTACTAGTAGGAGCATGGAAGACAGTAGTAGTGAGTGTGATTTGAACTGTGGGGGCCTGGTCAACAGATTTCAGAGGAGAAGAATATTAATATGTGGTCTAGAGATTGTTCTGGTTATCTTTTGGCTGCTTTCTGCCCTTGTCCAAAAAAAAAAAAAAATCTGCCTGAGGCTAAACCGAAAAGTTATGGATGAACAGCTTTGGCAGAGCCTACTTCCAGACAGCATAGTATTGACTGTTGCTTGGTTCTTAGTGGCCACGCTTATGCAGATCTATAATGAAAAGCAGCAAGCTGAGCAAGGAAACAAGCAATCTGAGGAGAAAAGGGGCCCCAGGAAGTGTAAACAGGTCAAAGAAAAGCCTGATTCTGAGTGGAATAAAGGGAGTGGTGACCTCAGAGCAAGACCCCACACAGCTAACTTTTCAAGTTGTGAAAAGGAATTAAAGGAAAGCTTAGGGCTGGGCTTGGTGGTGCACACCTTTAATCCCAGCACTCAAAGGCAAAGGCTGGTGGATCTCTGAGTTCGAGACCAGCCTGGTCTAACAGAGCGAGTTTCAAGACAGCCAAGCTTAGGCAGTGAAGGAAACCAGTGAAAAGAGAAAGCTGGGGAAAATGTATTTGAATAAGGGGGCCATGTTCTGGCCCAGCAAGCAGAATTTGGCAAGTTCAGCCACGTTGTTCTGGCTTTAGAATCAAGGATACAAGAAACGGGTTAAGGTCAAGCATATGTCAGGAGTGTCCCTGCATGGAGGCACAGAGAAGCCATTGCATGAAGCTGTGAAGGTAAAGCCTGGATTGCCTTGGAGACCCCAAGATGTTGGAGATGCCAGAGTTGTGGGATAACTGTCAAGGAGAGCTGCTAATGGAGTGGAACCAGCCCAAGAGGAAGACATGTGCTGCAGTGAACAAAGCTGAAAGGAGTGGAGATTTGAAGAGCACGTTGACTTCAGATGCGGAGATGTAGAGTTTGGAGTTTGCCCAGCTGGTTTCTGCTCTTGTTTTAGTCCAGTATTTCCTCATTATGTTTCCTTTTGGAATGGTAATGCATATTCATTTTGGACGTATGGGATCTGCTTTTTCATTTTGACTTTACTGGGGATTATAGTTAAAAGACTGCGTGAGTCTCAGAAGAGTCTTTGAACTACGGATTTTTCAAACAGTCCTGATACTGTGATAGACTATGGGGATTTTTGAAGTTGGACTATGATATGGCTACCGGCCTGTGGGGGCCAGAGTAGAATGTGGTGGTTTGGATGCAATGGCCCCCAGAGGCCCACAGGGAATGGCACTATTAGGAGGTGTAGCCTTGTTGAAGGTGGTGTGTCACTGGAAGTGGGCTTTGAGGTTTCAGAGAGCCAAGCCAGGCCCAATGTCACTCTCTCTTCCTGCTGCCTACCACAATACTCAGTTCCTCTCAAACACCATGTCTGTCCACAAGCGGTCATGCTACCCACCATGATGATAATGGACTAAACCTCCGAACTGGAAGTGAGCCACCCCAATGAAATGTTTTCCTTTATAACAGTTGTGATCACGGCATCTGTTCACAGTGACAGAACACTGACTAAGACAGGGATTTTAATACTCTAAGGTTCTTTTTGCACCTTTCCCTCTGTAAAACCTTATCTGTCTCAGTGATGTTAAGCTTGCTGGTCTGAAATAGTCTCCTAGTGTCACAGGGTCAGAAGACCACACTCCTGCAGACGGGGGGTAAACATGCCAGCATGAGTTATCTATGTAGATGCCATTAGTCAAGACAATGAGCTCCACTGGATGGTCAGAATTTTAAAGTCTGAAGTACCTAAGTTTTCTCCATGGAGTTAAGAAGACTCTCTTCTTGCCCCATGAGAGAAGTCAGGAAACAAAATAGAGAAAGGGAGACAGAAAAATGATACCATATAAAGCTGATTATTTGTGATACTAACCACATTCATTTTCCTTCTAGTGGTTCTGAACCTTTTAGAATACTAGACTGTCGATAGAGAAACATGGAAAGACACTTATGAAATGCCAAAGAATAAAATGAATAAATTGTTGATGGCATCTGTATTAAAAGTATACATATCTATGTATTAGAAGACTGGATATATATTGCATATATGTTAAAAGGTTGGTAAGGATACTATTTGTTATAACAGTTGGTAGTTCTTCAAATTACTAAATGTCCTCCAAGCTCTCAATGCCACGTCCTGGGAACACATCCTGTGCGTTTCCTCCTAGGTGCCTCTTCTCACACCCTTTGCCTATGATCTTCTCTTTCCCTTTCTCTAGTCAGTAATTTTAGTCAACTTTCATGACTCAGTCTAATCATTTCTAAACTCCTGGCAAGCACTCCGGCTGAACTACTGTGTCTCCCTTCTCTCTGCACCTAGAACAGCTGGTTCTACACCACTCCGAACATCCACCAGCTCAGAGGCAACCTCGGAGTAGGCTCTCACACTGTTCAGCATTATCTGCACATATGTATTTCTCTTCTTTACTTGTAATCTGTGGCGAGGGGCCCAATCTGGAGATTCATATGATTCCTCAAACTCAGCAGAACACCTCGGTATACAGAAGCATGCAGTATGTTAATAGCTTAAGTAAGATGGGTCAAGTTGAAAAACAAGATGCCTTCCTATTTTAAGGGAGGAATTCAGAGTCACCATTTTTGAGCTTTCTCACATTGTATTTTGTTCCAATCAAAATATTAAATCCATAAACTGCTTGTTCCCTGTTTTGGAAGATGGAAGGTATCTCCATTTATCTTCATTATGAAATAAGTTATGGTTGTTATTGACAATATTGTTGGCTCAGGGAAGACTCTGCCTAGGAAGGTTATCCCAAAATAACAAAGGAACAGGACTGGATGTGATGGGGATCACACAGCTAGTTTTCTCTTGTGGGCAACGAAGTGGCAGGAGTAAGATGCTAGAAAGAAATCCAACTTGAATTCCTTCCTTGTACTACACTATAGTTTAATCTCCTCATCAGGACAGTGCAGACTTCATACTGAGAAACCAGTAAAGGAGAAATGCCATGCAGATGTACACAAAGAAAAAAATATGAAATCAGATAGGCAGAATGTCAGACATAAATGCTCATTGAAATCATAAATATTTTTAAATAATATTGTGAAGATTTTAAAAACTGCTATTTCCTAACAATTCACTAATGACCACTATGGCAGAAAAGATATAATAAGCAGGTCCATTAACTTCTAATTTTCATTCTAAATCATAGAAGCTTAAAAAGATTTAAGAATTTAAAATATATTTTGAGGTACCACAATTACATTTATGTGGAGAAATATTCTAAATGCTAACCTGGATTATTCATAAATATAATCAGAACAACTAAACTCACTCCCCCAAAACCTGGCATATGCTTCTGAAGGACTGTTGATCCCTGGAAGGACAGATGACATTTATATGGCCCCCACCTCTAGCACGCTCAAATGAAAATAGCTCCAGCCTGAGGAAACAAAAACTGTGATGAAGACCGCACCACAACACTGAGTTGGGCCATATGCTCTCCTCATATGCTCTTCTGAAACTGAGCCAACCAAACAGACTCTGAGATGATGCTGTATTTGGAATCCGAGTCACAAAATTCCCACAGGAGTAAGAAATGGTACAAACTGGCAATCTGCTGGGAGGAAACTTAGTTACCAAAACTACAGCTCATCAATCATATGATAGTGACTAAAATCCCCTGAAACAGAGGAAAACACAACAAAAGTAGTAGTTTGAATATATGCATGTGCACATCTATATACATTTCTCTAAGGCCAGAAGAAAGAAATCCCTAAATAGCACTTTTGGCAATTGTCTGGATTTTAATTAGGTTTATTTTTTTTAATGTGTCATATTATTATTCTATGAATACAACATACTCGTCCATGCTCCAACAATATATTTCATAAAATTTGAAAAATATACAAAAGTTTTACTTTTTCTTTCTTTTTTTAAAAATTATTTTATTTTTTCTATTATCAGCTTGACACAGTACAAATTCTTATCCTAATAGTGAAATGTTTCACTGAAGCTTGCTCAATGATTGAGTAAAAACCAAAACTTATTATAAGCCACAGTCATCCTAGGGTCCCCCCTGCTAGGTAGCCTCCCTGGTTCTGTGGGTTGTAGTCTGATTGTTCTTTGCTTTATATCTAGTATCCACTTATGAGTGAGTACATACCATGTTTGTCCTTCTGGGTTTGGGTTACCTTACTCAAGATGATATTTTCTAGTTCCATCCATTTGCCTGCAAATTTCATGCTGTCGTTGTTTTTCTCTGCTGACATTAATCCACACACATGAGCACCTGATTTTTGACAAAGAAGCCACAACTATACATTGTAAAAAAGAAAGTATCTTCAACAAATGGTGCTGGCATAACTGGATATCAACAGGTAAAAGATTACAAGTAGATCCATATCTGTTACCATGCACAAAACTCAAGTCCAAGTGGATCAAAGACCTCAACATAAATCCAGTTACACTGAACTTGATAGAAGAGAAAGTAGGAAGTACTCTTGAATGCATTGGCATAGGAGATCACTTCCTAAATATAACACCAGTAGCACAAACACTGAAAACAACAATTAATAAATGGGACCTCTTGAAACTGAGAAGCTTTTGTAGGGCAAAGGACATGGTCAATAAGACAAAACGACAGCCTACAGAATGGGAAAAGACCTTCACCAACCCCACATCTGACAGAGGATTGATCTCCACAGTATATAAAGAACTCAGGAAACTAGACAGCAAAATACTGAACAATCCAATTAAAAAATGGGCTAAAGAGCTAAACAGATAATTCTCAAAAGAAGAATCTCAAATGGCTGAAAGACATTTAAAGAAATGCTCAACATCCTAATTCATCAGAGAAATGCAAATCAAAACGACTCTGGGATACCACCTTACACCTGTCAGAATGGCTAGGATCAAAAACACTAATGACAGTCAATGTTGGAGAGGATGCGGAGCAAAGGGAACACTCCTCCACTGTTGGTGGGAATACAAACTTGTACAACCACTGTGGAAATCAGTATGGTGGTTTCTCAGAAAATTGGGAATCGATCTACCTCAAGACCCAGCCATACCACTCTTGGGCATATACCCAAGGAATGCTCAATCATACCACAAAGATACATGTTCAGCTATGTTCATAGCAGCATTATTCATAACAGCCAGAACCTGGAAACAACCTAGATGCCCATCAACTGAAGAATGGATTAAGAAAATGTGGTACATCTACACAAAAGTTTTACTTTTTCAAGCATCACTGCACTTAACTGATTTTCAAAACAAATACTTTATGATCACTACAAAAATAAAATGACCCATACCACTGTACTCAAAAAACATGAAAACTCAATTCTCTGTTTCTTAGATAAAAGTCACTTGTTACCACTATAATAGTTCCAGAATATACAGATTTGGAGAGTCAGTTTGTTTTGGAGATAGTTAAGTGTAAACTGCTGAATGCACCAGCTGGAATCCAGAGATACAATGCCAGCTGCCATTCTAATTCTGTACATACTCTAGGGATCCTAACTGAATGCCACATCATGAACAAACAGCACATTCTTGAAGAGCCTTTAAAAGACATTTGATGTGGAAGTGTAACACACACACACACACACACACACACACACACACACACACACACTGCATGCTGTGGCCCGCAGAGCATGGGTAGCTTCCTACTCCATCCACCACAGAAAGAAAATTGGTCTGAGCACCTGCAGAGTAATCATATCTCCTAGAAGCTATAAAATGACATTTATTAAGACTTTAGTAAGGTCTTTGAAGAGGTGTTTTATTTTTTTTAATTTTTTTCGCAGTAAATCCATAGGTGTGGTCTGTCAAAATAACTGTAAACCAAGTAGCACAGACCTCTAATTTCTGCTACTCAGGAGGCTAATGCATGAAGATCTCAGGTTCAAGGCCAGCCTGGGTAATATCAAAAGCTTGTTTCAAATTTCTGAAAAGTAAAAAAGAGGTCTGGGAACAGGGCTCAGTTGCAGAGCACTTACTAAGCATGTAGGAAGCCTTAGGTTTAACCCTTAGCACTCCATCCCTTCCCTCAAGGGAAAAAGGAAGACTTTTTATGGTTAGAGAGGGAGACCAGACAGTTCAGATGGGCAATGCCTCACAAGCAGTACAGTGAGCATCCGTTCTGTTTCACTTGTCCAATGTACACAAATGAACAGAACACAAATGGACAGCTGTCTTCGTTAGGGTTGCTATTGCGGGGATGAAACATGACCAAAGCAATTTGGGGAGGACAGGGTTTATTTGGTTTACACCTCCATATCACTGTTTATCATGGAAGGGACTCAGGTCAGGAACTCAAACAGGCAGGAACCCAGAGGCAGGAGATGATGCAGAGAGTCGTGCCTGTAACAGGGATTCAGACATCAGTAGGCCCCCAGACCTTAGCACAACTGACTCCATGATGAAAGTACCATTCAGGCTGTAAAACTCAGAAGGTGGACAGCACCACCTGCCAAAACTAAAACAAAGGCCTGATCCATCCAAGTCCATAGTTATGGGAAAGTCTCCAAATGTAAAGCAAGGTTAGTACCTTGCTTTTTGGCTTCTGTAGTTCTGCTTTTTGCTAAGTCTTCTAGTTAACTGAAGCACATCAACTCAGGACATAGGTTTTGTACTTAAAAGCTCACCCTGAGAAAGGTTGTGGTCACCGGCTGGCTATTAGCTTAAACCCATGTCCAAACAGTCTTCTTTGGTGGATATCCCACAACAGGCCTCCCCTCATTCAATCACTTACTAAAAAAAAGCTCTATAGGTTTGTCCACAGCCCAGCCTTATAGAGGCATTTGGGGTTCCCTCCTCTCTGATGACTCTAGCCTGTGTCATGTGGACATAAAATGAAGCCAGCATTCTACTACTCACAGAAACTAAAAATGGAAAGAAATGGCTAAAGATTCTGACCACCCTCCGGTTTCTCACTCACTCGAATAAATTCAATTGGTTTGACAAAGTTTTCTTTCATAATAAGGTATCATCAAAGTCGAGCCTGACACTCATATAAATCACTAGAAATAACTGTACTAGAAAGCGAGAACCAGTGGTGGCGCATGCCTTTAATCCCAGTACTCAGGAGGCAGAGCCAGGTGGATCTCTGTGAGTTCAAGGCCAGCCTGGTCTCCAAGGCAAGTTCCAGGAAAGGCCCAAAGCTACACAGAGAAGCCCTGTCTCAAAAAACAAACAAACAAACAAACAAACAAAAAGCAAGACCCAACAATATCGACAACTAAGATACAAAGTGGCAAAGTAGGCTTTTGAACTGTACCAACTTATTGTCAAACAAAAGTGAAGTTTGCTCTCAGGATTCTTGAAGGGTGGACTTGAAAGGACTACACAAAGTGTGAAAATGTAAACCCTGATACCTAAGCCATCATGAAAGAGTTTTCAAGAGTCTTCACCAGCAGGGAAGTGAAACATTCTACACAACAGTAAAGGGCTGTATCTAGAGATTTGTATTTAGAATATATAATGAATTCTCCCACTTCAATGATGAAAGTACAACTTGGGTTTTAAAAGATGAACTAAGGATAAGAACTGACAATTTCTGGGTGATGGGCCAGAGGAACTAAGGATGAACCCTGACATAAGGAGATGGAAACCAAACCCACCACGAGATACTTTCAATTCCCTTGACTGGCTAAAATAAAAATGAAAGACAAAACCAAGTATTGATGAGGTTAATTTAAAACCTTCAAACACGTCTGGTGGGGATGTAAAGGGGTGTAATGCCTTGGGAAAATCTGGCAGTTTCTCAACAGTTTAAGCAAGAGAATTAATTAGCATATGACCCACTAGTCCATTACCAGGTATTATATTTAAGAGATATGAAAACATGTCTACACAAAAATTTATACAAAATGTCCACAGCATATTATTAATGTCAAAAAAGGGGGGAAACTCAATGTCTATCAATGACTAAATGGATAAATAAAATAAAGCACATCTGCATAACAGACTTTTATAAGATAACAAACAATAATGAAGCTCTGACATGGGTGAGCTTAAGAACATTCCTATAAGGTGAAAGAAGCTAGATGCATGCATTCAAATTGCATATTCTAAGGTTCTGTGGAATAAATCTGAAGAGACAAAACACAGATTAATGGTTGCCTAGAACTATTGTGGGCAGGCATATTGGGGAAAGGTGAGAAAAACAGCTAAAAACATACAGAGTTTTTGGAAGGTAATCAAATTGTTCCAAAATTGACTGATAGATGTGCAATTCTGTCCATATACTTGAAACCAGTGAACTGTACACTTCCAGAGAGAGTTGTATCTCAAGAAAGCTCCCATAGAGGAACACGAAAAGGTTCCCTGCCCAACATTTCCACAGCAGTTAATAACCAACAGGCATCTCTTTAGGTAGGAAAGGTAAAACTTGTAGACAGCATGGGCCCCAAACTGTTAAATTAGTAAAATGGCAATATCTGAACTGGATGCTGTGAGAAATGATGGGTGAATGGGCAAGATGGAAGCTGATAGAAATATGAATGTTCTTTCTAAATGCAGGAACTTAATGAAAGAAAACAACAGCGAAAGAATGAGTAATGAGTGGCACAGAGTGGATAATTCAGAGGCCTAAAAAAAAAAAAAAAAAACCAAACACACGGGAATGGAATTCATTTAAATAAATTCTTTGACATGCAAAAGATTATATGGAGACAGAAAACCTGGGAAACGAGCTACGCGGATCCGGGCGGCCAAGAATGAACAAATTTGAGGGAGGAGGGCTTGAGATGGAGAAAACCAAGGAATAGTGAACTCTACCTCAGGGGCATAGACCTTGAACTTGATTAGGGTAACATGCTCATCCCTCATCAGGGCCAAAGAGTCGCTCTCCAATTCACAAAGGCCTCTCGGAAAGAAAACGCAACTCCCCGGGCTGCAAAACACTCCCAGTCAAGTTAAAAGCCACACTGGATCACTACCTCCATCAATTCAGTTCACCCTGTACGTTAGAAAGAGCAATTGTTGCACTTAAAAGCTTTCTAACGGAGAACGGAAGACGTTTGTTGTTGGTAATAAAAGCCGAAAGAAGCGGGTCGTACCCAGGCGTGGAAACTAAGGCAGCAACCAAGTCCCGGGTGTTTCTGGAACAGACATTACCTGGAGTCATCCGAGGGGAAAGGCGACGCGAGGGCGTCCCGGGACCACATCTCCCCTGGGAAGGTCGGTTGGGAGCTCCCGCCCCACGACGGGTGCGGCGGCGCCAGCGGCTGACCCGGGGCCTCCAGGACCGCTCGCGTTTCCATGGCTAACATCAACTGCGCTCGTGCCTCCCGGGAGGCAGTGCGCACGCGCGCCCGGAGGCGGGGCTCCGCGCCTCGCCCCGCCCCTGTCGCCATGACTCTGCCGGGTGGGCGGCGTTGTTTCCTCCGCGCGGGTGGGGGCCCGGGCGGCCTTAGCGCTGTGGGACCCAACTGCGGCTCAGGATCCTCGATGACCCGCCGCCTAAGCACCACCTTTGAACTCTCCCCCGGGCCACGCCCAGACGCCAGAACGTGGTTGCCTTGGTGACGAGGCGTTCCTGCTCTGGAAGTCTCAAAGCTGGATAGATGCTTGACCACCACCACCATTTAAGCCGGATGGATGCTTGACCACCAACATTTAAGCTGGATGGATGCTTGATCACCACCATTTAAGTCGGATAGATGTTTGGCCACCACCATTTAAGCCGGATAGATGCTTGACCACCACCATTTAAGCCGGATGGATGCTTGACCACCACCATTTGGGGAGCCTAGAATCTCTAAGATTGGTAGACTCGTGGTTCAAAAGTGTAATAGGAATCCAATCCGCTAGGGTCCTCGGTTAATGACCGCAGAACTAAGGCCATCCAACAGCCTCAGGGTTCTGAATGCTTTTAAGTGGTACCACGTGCCCTATTCTACTTAGATTTGAAACCAAATACCTTCGTTTTCTTGCACTACTAGATACTGCCTTTTCCTGTTTACAAAATGAAGGTTATTGCCACAGCAAGTGTTGGTTCCATTTTTCCAACTACATGTGCCTACTCTTGCATTACATATTGGTAATTCTCAAAACACGTTAAACTTAATGTGTGTATTTGTTACATACATGATCTCAAATCAAATGTTTTCACTCTTTGTTTGTTTTTAGAGACAGGATTTCACTGTGTTGTGTAGCCCTGGCTGTCTGTCCTGGATCTCACTCTGTAGACCAGGCTAGCCTTGAACACAGAGATTCTCCTGCCTCTGCCTCCTGAGTGCTGAAGTGCTGGGATGAAAAGTGCGCACCACCACTGTCCGGCTTGTTTTAGCTCTTAATAATATACTACTTTGGGGACATTATAAATTATATCCATATAATAGTGAACTTATCAGGGCAGTGGCCAGGGACCAGGGACACAGGTTGTGCATAGCCACCTTAGCAACCCGAGCTGAATTTGCAACCGGAAAAAAAATTCCAGGGTGGGCCTGTATGGAGCAGAGTTGAGAGCTTGCTAATGATTTTAACATGAAGTACGGGGGTTAATAGACGTGCTCAATGACAAGGTAAGACACATGAAAATGCGGGCACTTTTCTCTTTACATAGTCACATAGACAATTTTGGTGACATCTGAGGTTACATAGAAAGCTGTGCTAAGGACTTGGAGTGATATCAGGAGGTTCCTAATGTCCATTGGATCCATTTACAGCTGATAAGGTAAAAAGGGTGTTTTGAAAGATATGTTTATAGTCTTGTTTGTGAGAGACCCAGAACTTTTCAGGTTTATATATATTTGGAAAAGAGTGAGGTCATAGATACTCAGGCCCTAAGCATGACTTGTAGATATTTAAACATTCTTATTTGAAATGTTTCTACATAAAAGGAGTATTGTCTCTCTGTAGGCAACCTTCACAGAAAATTTTAACTTCTGGGACTCTTCACTTGCTGGGCTCTCTCACCTCAAATGTCAAAACAACTCTTTCAAATTCTCAACACATATAAAAGTTTTACCTTATTATATTGTGGGTTATTAAGTGTTATATCTTAAAAATCAGTGTGTATATCTTAATTACAAAACATTTCCTCAGGGGGGCTGTGGAAGTGGCTCAGCAGAATTCTTGACTCTCACCTAGTAGAACTTCAGCCAGACTCTGGAGTGAAAGATTTTTTTTTTAATCTTATCGTGTCCCCTTATTTTTCCCTTCCTAGTTGTCTCAAACTGAATTGATAAACGTGTTTTGTCAGTTCTACAGATTTGGCGATTCCATTTTCCTTCCACTTCTCCAGCTTCTCTATTTCTTGTGACAAAACAGTGTTGGATTTGAGTCAGTTGATCACTCTGGAATACTCTCTAGGTGGCCAGCTGAAGGGGAGAGCTGGGGAACTCTCACTTTAAATCAAAAGCTAGAATGACTAAGCGTGGTGAGTCAGGCATGGCAAAAAGCCAAGACAGGCTGAAAGCTAGGCCTCCTGTGTGTGTGTGGGGTGCCCAAAACAGCTTGACCACACAGCTGCCATGACAGACTTAGAAGCTCAGACACAGCTTCTGGCAGGCAATACCTGGACCCAGGAAAAGCCATAAGCTGACCCCACCCAGGGAAGGCCTGCATCTAAGAGGAAATACCTGACATTCCAAATATTCCCTATATCCCTAGACAAATGTCAGCCAATCAGAGTCCTGAACCCTGGAAATCTCCTCACCCCAACCTCTGCTATGATTAAAAACCCCTCCTGCCTGGGTTCTGGGCTCTCTGCTCTTAAGCGCTGCATTAGAGAGAGTCTGAGCTTGAAAACAAAGGTTCTTTGTTTTTACATAAGGGATTTGGTCTCCATGGCGGTATTTTGTGGGTCCCCATGATCTGGGTATAACATTTGGTGGGTCATCCAGGATTCCCCAACCCCACTGGGACCACCGCCAGTAGACCTTGAAGCTGGCCAGTATGTTTTCTGTGTGTCTGTGGTTTGTGTTTTTTATGTTAACTTTCATTTGGATATCCTTTTGTAAATGGGCTTTTGGGATATCCTTTTGTAAGTGAGCCCAGAATTTATGAGTACCTGCAGGAGGTCCTTTGGATGTGTTTGGATCCCTTTGGTTGATTTGTATTTGAATTCGTTTTGTATAGACTGGGACGGCATGAGGCTGGTGTCTGCCTTTTGGTTTTGTCTCTCGGTGCCAGAGCTGTTTTGTTGCCTTGTGTGTTGTAATTTTGTTCTTTTCCTGACTTATGAAAATGGTAGATTCTTACTTTAGGATTTTTGAGTTGGTCAGCTGACGCTCTTTCCCTGGAAATCGTTTGCCTTTTCGTTGGAATGTCCTGCCTATTGAATGTGTGAATGTGTGAGAAATGTGGCCACATATGTGTGTTTTATGCCTGGGCTTATGTGTTGTGACTCCAGCTAAGAAACTGTACATGGACAGCCTTTGGGCTGGATGGCCAGCAGCAAGGACAGAGGATCCCTTTGGTTGAACTGGGACAGACTAACAGTACTCCTACCCCTCATTGCTTCCTTGCTCTCTGACCCAGAGCACACATAGCAGGGGAGTGGGGGAGTGCACTGCTGTGGTGCTACACACTGGGTGGACAGAGGCTGGGGCAGGGACTCCGGTCACAGCCGAGGAGTGGCCGATAGGGAGTGCCCCCCAGAGCGCCTGGCCAGGGCATTGAGTCCCTTCCAGTCTGCTGCTCTCATACACTTGAGCATCTGGGGTTAACGACAATATTTTGTCTCATGCTGTGTGCTGTCCCCTCCCATGCTGATGGGTGGGGCTCCCAAGACCTGCCCAAGGGGACTGCCCGCCAATCCTGACCAAAATTTGGCTCCAAAGATGGAATGGAATATCACTGCCTATAGTTGCTAAGCTACGGTGGCTATGTTATAATGCTGTAGCCTGGAGCGCTTTGATCATTCAGATCCAATAGATTCTTCATGTTGGTACAGTGTTGATACACATTTAAGAGTTATTCTTGTTATGGTATATGCATGTATTTCTGTTCTTGTTTAAAATATTGTAGCCATACAATATATTCTAGACTACTGAGGGGAATCACAAGAAAGACAAAGTATCTGTGTTTAAAAAATAAGAAAGAAGGCAGGAGCCTGGAATAATAAAGAGAAGGAAAGGAAAAGAGGAACTTGTCTGAAGAAAATGTCTGAGGAATCAAAGGAACGGACTGAAGGTACATAGAAGATTGTAAAAGGCCAGAGGGGATGTCAACTATGTTGTGGTTTCTTAAACCTGAAAAATACTGATTTTGAAAGTTAATTCTGGTTGGTTTTCATTTTAAAAATAGCTCATGATTCTTCACTGCAAACTGTTTATGTTAAAAATGGAGATACGTCTATGTATATGTGTATGTAGACATATATTTGACTTGGATTTAACTCTATGTGTGAATGTAAGCTAACTTTAACTGTATGTATGTATATGTAACTTGGATCCAACTGTGCATACACGTGCAAGTAATTATTGTCTAGAAAAACATTTTTTAAACAGCAACCACATGGCTTTCCTCCATCTTGGCAGGTGACCTCATCATGATGTAGCAGACACGTAGCTGGCAGCCATCTTTTACTAAGGTTATAAAGATCTATTCGGATTAACAAAAGCTAACTTAGAGATTTACACCTAAGTATTTATGTCTTTGTCAAGTGTTCAACAGCAAGCTTCTAGAAAAATTAAATAGATGGCTACATGTGTTTAATAAATAAAGTATTTTGATAAATATTAAAGCTGCACCTCGATGCTTTTATACACAAGAATGTACCTTGCTCTGGAAGCTAAACTTTGTAATTTAAGAGTCACCTAAGTGATAGTCATCAGAAATTGAGGTGTTCATTTCTTGTGATGCAACAAGATAATGACCTAGGCAAAGGGCTTGGATTAGTTTCTGACTCCATGAGTCTAAACCCTTCGGGGATTGAAAAACGTTTTACAGAGGTAGCCTAGGATCACCTGTATGTCAGATGTTTGCACTGAGATTCATAACAATGGCAAAACTGCAGTTATGAAATAGCATTGAGAAAGCTGAGAACCAGAGCCTTACTCAAGGTCTATTAAGGCTTAAGAGTATATATATAGCCTCTTTGCCTTTGCTAAATTTGTTAAACTTAAGCTATTTGGATAAACTGAGTCATATAAATGTTTTATATTGATATTTTGTTTTGGTTTCTTTACTGAACCTATATTTGATACTAAAAGAACTTCACTTTAAAATCATTGTTTAAGGCTACTTAGTGTAGACTGTTAGAGACCATAAGTAAATAGTCATTTTATAATCAAGTTCTTTAATTGTAGTCATGCTAAGTACTGATGTAATTAATAACAAGGATAAGCTTTACTTAGTCCTTTGCATTTGTTTTCAGTGTTGAGCTTAAAATAAATAACTAGAAACAAAGTTTGTCTATTCAGGTATACAGGACAGTCCTCATACTTGAGAGATCTGCAGAATATGGCATTTAAAATGTTGATCTAAAAGCTTATTATATCAAACAGACTTGCAGATCCTAGCAGTGACCCAAGGTCTTCAAAGAAGATTACATATGGGACTCCACAATGTCTCCACCTGGATTATGGCAATGCTGACCACAGGGCAAGATGCCCTAATGCAACACCTACTGCCAGCCCTGGCCCAGTCTGTGGACAAGCAGCAGGACATTGGAGAATTGATTGCACCCCTTTTGCCTGGACAAAATTAGATCAGTCTTCCCGTGTCCCTCTTCCACAGGGAAAACTCTGCTTTATTGGACTGATGGCCAAAGCAGACTGATGCTTTTCTGATACTTTTACCGCCAATACTGTGGAGACCTGGGTATGGACTGGTCCCTTCATTTATAGAATTGGAAACTGCTGGTCTGCACTCAGATATAATTTATCCTTCTCAGATCTCTGATAGTACTGATGGCTAGGCTAGCTATAACTTTGTCAGCTTGGCAGCATCAGACAACCAGATCCTATAGCCAGCTTGTCAGTTCATTTTAAAGAAAATGTTCTAAGATATGAAAGTTTAAATAAGTCATAAAGGTTTAAATATGGGTCTGAAAAAAAAAATCTGAAGATATGAAAGTCTATGCAAGTTTTGAAGGTCTAAGAATGTTTTAAGATTATATAAAGGTCTGAGTGTATAAAATCTTATAAGCTTTGAGAATCTCAGAAAATGGTTTAATATATAAATAAATTAGCTGGGTAGTGGTGGTGCATGCCTTTAATCCCAGCACTCAGAAGGCAGAGGCAGGCAGATCTCTGTGAGTTCGAAACCAGCTTGGACCACCAAGTGAGTTCCAGGAAAGGCACAAAGCTATACAGAGAAACCCTGTCTCGAAAAACCAAAAAAAAAAAAAAAAGATATAAATAAATGATTTAGATTATGAGAAATGTTTTAGATTGCTCCCCCTTCTATGATATAAAAATTCAGAGCTTAACTTTTAATAGAGTTCTGATAAGCTGGTAGAGCAATGACAACTTACTGTTCAATCACAAGCTCAACATTTTACATTTATTTTAGTTGTCATCTAAATATAAACTTAAAGTGCTTCTCATCAGGCCCCCAAAAAAATCTCTGTCCAATTTATACCTGACTCTCTAGACAGAATGAAAATGCACATGTTTTTAACCCAAATCTATAGTTCTTGCTAGGACTCAAAGGTGTGAGTCCACTTCTGCTGTTTTACAGATATCCATCACCTGCTTTGTCTATGATATGGAATCCAGTACATATTGGTAATACTAATGTATCTAAAACCTTTATATCCTTTTAAGATAATTCATATAGGCTTCAGAAAATTAAAAGAGTAATAAAACTTGAATCCACTTCACAGAGGTTGGAAGGACTCCAGATAAGTACAGCTTACATTTTCCCAGCTTGTTTATTCCTAAGTATGGTATTTTTTCTCTCTCCTGGTCTTGGGACTCCTGCTCTTTCCAATTACTAAGAATATGGGCCTAAAAATTCCAAATAATTTCATGAGTTTTAACTTCTGTCCCTAGTTTAAATTTGTTTCAACAGGTTTCAACTTGGCTGGCAGACACCTCCAATCTTCAGTTGCTAACTACACTGCTCTGGATGACTATGAGCTCTGGACCTGCTGGAGGCTGACATGAACCAGCCTAGCCAATGTGATTGTTCCCTGTCTCTACAGCTAGGTCAGATAGCCATGTTTCTGACAAATGTCCCATTGCCCAGCCTTTGACTAGCCTTTCAGTCTTTTTTTTTTTGGGGCCTGACAACAATTCCCCAATGTCAGCTGGAAGCAGTTCCGAAAGAGAATACATTGGCCCATGTTCCCTACCCAGAATACAATAAAATGTATTCCTTTGGGTCAAAAGGAAACTCCCTGGCATAGGGGACTAAGTGGCTAACTATAATGCCCATTGACATACCAGGAAAATAGGTTCAGAGTTGTCAGTTGACTCAAAGATCAGAACTACAGGGCCTTAAGAATGACAATAGATACAGATGTCACTGCCCTAGAAAAATCTGTTAGCTGATGGTTCTTAGATCCCAATACCCTTAAACCCCTGGACAGGTAGGACTCATGATTGAGTCCTGTCATTGTACTTGTGAAGGGGGGATGTGAGGGAACCCAAAACAGCTTGACCATACAGCTGCCATGACAGGCTTAGAAGCCCAGACACAGCTTCTGGCAGGCAACACCTGGACCCAGGAAAAGCCATAAGCTGACTCTACCCAGGGAGGACCTGCAACTAAGAGGAAATACCTGGCATTCCAAACATTCCCTATACCTCTAGACAAATGTCAGCCAATCAGGGTCCTGAACCCTGAAAATCCCCTCACCCTATCCTCTGCTATAATTAAAAAAAAAAAAAACCCACCCTGTGTGGGCTCTGGGCTCTCTGTTCTCATCACCGCAATGGACAGGGAGTCCAAGCTCCAAGCTTGAAAATAAAGACTCTTTGCTTTTACATACAGGATTTAGTCTCCGTGGTGGTCTTCTGGGGGTCCCCATGATCTGGACATAACACCTGGACCAACCAACTAAGTTGTAAATGAAAAGTTCTTAAAGGAAATTAAAAGTGATGCTACGAGAACACACAGATGAAAAGAAATAACTGTTTCCCTCTAATATGGAGAAAACCTTAGTGATCTGGATGGAAAACCAAACCAGTTACATTCTGTTCAATTCTGTGAAGGCTGAGAGAGGCAATGAAATTACAGAAGCAAAGCTTGAAGCTAGACCAGGCCAGTTCATGATATTTAAAGAAAAAATTGATTCTGTAACATCGCAGGGCAAGGGAAAGCTGCAAGAAATAATAACAGTGATCGGGAGTAACCTGGAAGACCTAGTTAGCTTATTGAAGGTGGTCACACTAAACAGCTGATTTTAAGTTTAGAAGTAGGGCTTGGAGATATGACTGAATTACTTTAATCCAGTGGCAAACTTCAATGATGAGGAGCTACATCTTAGGAATGAGCAAGAGGAAGTAATTTTTTAAGACAGGACCCACTCCTGGAAAAGACACTAATGTGTTGAAATGACTGTGGGAGCCCATTTTCAGGTTCCTTGTGGCTTTACCCAGCAGGACCACATAGAGAGGACGATCAGGACCACGGGCCTGAGTGCAGGTATCTGAGATGGTCTGCACTTGGCTGTGCTGGGGGAGGAGGTCTTTTGCTCCACCCCTTGGCATTTCTATAAATACCTTAGGGCTGAGACAGTCAGGGCCCATTGGAATAGGTTCCAGGCCCTCTCCAGGCTGTCCTGTATTTTCTATCTGTTTATCTCCACAATCTAAGTCCTTCTATCTAATATTTCCTGCTGCTTACACTCAAGAAAACTCTGAGGGGGTGTGGGGTTGGTGGGTAAATGTCCTGCAAATGACAACAAAGGATTTAGACTCTGTAAGTGTGCTTGATCAAGTAGTAACAAGGTTTGAAAGAATCAACTCCAATTTTGGAAGAAGTTCTACTATGGCTAAAATGTTATCAAATAGAATTACATGAAACCTTTTGTGAAAGCAAGAAATCAGTGCCAAAAACATTGTTCTCTGAAGAAATTGTCCCAGCCATTCCAAAACTTTAGTAGCCACCACTCTGAACCAATCAGCACTGAGATAAGATTCTCTACTAGCAGAGATAATTCTGAAGGACCATATAGCCATTAGCAATTCATTACCAATAAAATATTTTACATTTTATTTTAATTTTAATTGTGTGCTTATGTGTGTTTCTGAGTATGGATTTTTGCACTTCAGTGTAGTTTCCTGCTGAGGCCAGAAAAGGGTGTTGTGTCCTCTGGCACTGGAGTTACAGGTCTTTGTCAGCTGTCCAGTGTGGGTACTAACTGTGGGGTACTAGTTGTGAGGAACTCAGCCCAGATCCTCAAGAAGAGTAGCAAGTACTCATATAACTGCTCAGTCATCTCTCTTGCCCCCCCATGAAGTATTTTGTAATTAAGGTACATATTTTGTTTTTAGAAATAATGCTATTATGCATTTAATAATCTATAATATAACCAGATGAAATTTTTATGCGTATTGAGAAACTGAAAAATCTGTGGCTCTGTTTTGACATTTGATTTACTGAAGTGGGCCATGTAGGGTAAAAGGGGCAGCCAAAGAAACACACCCTGACACTGAAACCAGAGCCAAAGAAACACACCCTGGCCCTGAAACCAGAGCCAAAGAAACACACCCTGGCCCTGAAACCAGAGCCAGCCAAAGAAACACACCCTGGCCCTGAATCCAGAGCCAGTGAAGCAAACACACCCTGGCCCTGAAATCTGAGCTAAAAGGTTAAAAAAGGGCCAGTGAAAGAAACATGCATTGGTTTTGAAACCAGAGCTAAAGAAACACACTCTGCCCTGACCAGTTGAGCACGAAACTAACCAATCCCTGAGCAGCAAAACCAACCAATCCCTGACCATGAAACCAACCAGTCCCTGAGCACAAAATTGAGCCAATCTCCAAGCTTGTCTAATCTCAGGCACTGAACTCTGACCAATTATCACCCTGGAAAAACTCCACCCCTAAGAAGCCTTATATAAGCCTTGTGCCTGCTCAGTTGGGAGCTGCCCTTTTCACCCTGGTAGAGGCAGTCACTCTCCTGGATCCCTCATTCTCAACACATTTGTTGAATGAGTTTTAGGTGGTGACCTTTCCCAGGAGTGGAGCAGAGGCAGAGAAGTAAAGGACATCTCTGCTGGGAAACTCCCTTAGTGGAGCAGAGCAGAGCAGAGCAGAGCAGAAAAGTAACAATTTTTGCCGGAGAGGGAACAAACTGCTACATTTCCACTGGGTTCCCCACTGAGCAGAGTGAAGCAAAGAAATAACAATGTTTGCCAGAGCAGAGAAGCAGTGATATCTCTGCTGGGAAAGTCTCCTAGCAGAGTGGAGCAGAGCTGAACTGTAATGGTTCTCTTGGAAAGGAGCAGGATTGCTACATCCTGTCGGGAAACCATCCCTCACTGCAACACAGCTGTAGGTATAGCCTGACTCCCAACAGTCAGGACACCTTTCTTTTCAGAGCTGCAGGTATACAGGATACCTTCCCTTCGTAGCTATCGATAATACCCTCGCTCCCGGCAGTCAGGATACCTTTCCCTTCACAGCTATAAATATAGCCTGGCTCCTGACAGTCAGGATACCTTTCCCTTTGGAGCTGTAACATTTGCAGGCCAGAACTAAACAAGAAGTATGTACAAGGTATGCTTTATATGTTGAATCTCTCTTTATTTATATTTTTTTCCATGAGTACATTTGTAGCTGCATTCTTAGGTATAAAGAATGGCCATAACCAAAACATGTTACTAACATACTTGTTTTGTTAATAAAGGAATAGTTCTTCTGTTCCAACTATTTCCTAAAAGCAGTGGATAATTTTTTAGTGCAGCATTCGTTTCAGATCCAGGAATTTTTAAGACCCACTATTCTTGTTAAAATTTTACCCATACCTTCAACATCTACCACCCTGATTCTTCAAGTTCTGGACATAACCTGGACACATTCCAGCTTACCAGTTGGGAGTCCTCAAGGTAGCACCTGAGAGTTTTAATGTTCATCTCAACTGACTCATCATGCAAGAGAACTCTGAAGCCAAGTTGTTGTTGGTGTAAGGGCACTTGTCTTTGCTTGTGTGAATGATATTCTACCACTTTTATACATTTGACACTCCCAAGTGGCTTCAGAACTGACATATTTGGAACTTAACCCAAAAATTATAAATGAAAATTAATTTTTTTCCCTCTAGCTTATACAGTAATTGAGCCTTTGGGCTTTCAGAATATAATGGGCTAAAAATTTGTGTTAATGGCGAAAAATAAACCATGACTTACTTTAAAAAGATGAAACATTTCTAGATATAAATTGTAGTTCACTGAAAGCACATGGAAGAAACCTATGAGGTAGCACTGATATGCAAATGATATGCAAATTAAAGACACAGTTTGCTGAGAGACTTATAGTTCAGTGTCTTCAGAGTTTGAGAGGTTATAAGGAGATACAGTCCTGGTCTACCCACACGACTCCCTCTTTGTCGGGGAAGACAAGCTCCATCACTCCTGGCCGGAGTACCAAGTTAAGTATCTTTGAAACTGCAGTCACCGCTAAGAAGTTCAAGGACCATGTGGTTAAGAGGAGACACGCCAGAGTCAGGAAGCCTAGATCAGAACTCTGACATCATCATTCATTGCTCATGTGATTTGGAGGTTGCTTCATTTCTTTGGTCTACAGTCTCCGTGTCTTATGAAATAGAGACAATAGGTGGTTTAACCCACAGAAGGTTACACAGATTGAGTTAAATCATTCAGCACAATAACTGGCAAAATTTAAGTACTTATTAAGGATGAATGCCTGGGTTTTTTGAAATTATTTTATTTTTAATAAAGAGGCTTTAAAATGCTCTTTATTCTCGAGAGTACTCACTGTGACCCAACTAGAATTAACCTGTTGTTGGTGTTGAAATACCTGCTACTGATACATGTTTTTTTTCCCAATCTCTCTAAATATTGCACTGTCGTACAGTAACTTAGTAGTATATGGTACAAAGCTGTTAGCTACTATTTGTGGATACCATAGCCATCCAATGGTTATTAAAGCCAGGGTTCTTATTTACCAGGAGCCGCACTGCTTCTTGTAGCTAACAAGTCAAATAAAATAAAATAATTCTCAAGGGTCTTACCAAAATGTATCTTGGGAGATGAACAAGGTCATTGATAGTTACAGGAATTCAGAAGTAGGACACAAAATAAGAAAATATTCTGAGAAAATAAAGGATGGCTGTAGTCCAATTATGAAAGGCATGTCGAATTAGTGGGATGAAAATGTGACAAAGGATATACTCCTAGGTAACACTTCATTCTTAACAATATTGAGGTAATATAGAGGTAAGTGCTTTTATGTACTTCACTTAATGGTAACCCACAAGGTACCTGTTGTTCATCTAATTTCAAATACAGGAGTCTGGATTCCAGAGAAGTCAAACAAACGAAGTCTGGAATTGAGCCCATGTCTGTGTGGGCTTCATGATTCACCTATTTTTTTTACTACCTTGCTGATTCATATGAAATAAATGGATAATGAACAATATGGAACAGCTGCACCCGCCACAGAAAATGTGTAGACATCTGTCATCAGGGCACAGGTTTTGTGTGATGGTATAATGGCAATGCCTGTGTACAGTTCACACCAAAGAGGCACAGGGTATGGAAAATAATGCAGAGCTGCGGAACCAGGAATAGTGGGATAGAGGCAAAAAACAAAAAAATGACAGTTCATGAAGTGTATTAAGAAACAGCTTCGCAGTCAGAGGTACAGCTGGTTCGAACTGTAAATGATTGGATTGGGTGGGTGGGAATAAGGAGACAAGATAATAGAGTGAAGATGGGGTCCAGACGTCCAGTTCAGTGTCCACACCAAGTCCGAAGTAACATAAAACACACAAGCAAATAAATACAGCAATAAGTAAGTAAATGAAGAGGAGCCATCTTGAGAAGAAAGATAACAAAATCAATCTGAGATGTTTCTGAAAGGCTTGTGGGCTATTCAGGTACATAAAAATAGCCAGAAATACAGAGAAAAAAAAAAACCAGTTGAAATCATGAGATTGGGAGAGATTGGGAAAGTTTAGGTAACCAAGGAAGAAAAGCATCAGAAAAATAAGTGACAGTGTGACAATTTCTTGGTTTGTTGAAATTTACTTGACTTCTTTATATCACAGGTCATGATATGCTCATTTGTTTTTGAGACAGGTTCTTACATATTATACGGTCTGATTCCAACTCTCTGTGTGGCTGAAGATGACCTTGAACTTACCCTCTTGTTCTAACTCCTGTGTGTGGGTTCCAGGCATGCACCACCACACCCGGTTAATGTGGTGCTAGGGATCAAGTCCAGGCATTGTGCATGCCAGGTGGACACTCTACCACCTGAGCTACACCTCTGACACACATGCTTTTAAAATGATGATGTGAGAGGTAGAATTTCACATTGTCTCGTCACGTTGACAGGCTATGAGGATGTTAAATGACAGGGAGTTAACAAGGGTATGTGAAACATATTGAAACATCTTTCAAAATAGAACTTTTCATGTCCGCCAGACACACACATGACTGTGGAGTAAACAATGACTAACACAATTATAGCTCTGACTTATGTGGTTTTTAGCGTTCTTGTAAGATGTATTTTATTGTTCTGAAAATTTTACAGTAATTCTTGATGGGGGATGTTACAGGGTTAAAAGGATAGCTTTTGGATTTTGTTATTCAAGAATTTAAAATCTTTCCCAGGGTTAGTGGTGTACACCTTTGATCCCAGCACTCAGGAGGTTGAGGCAGGCGGATCTCTATGAGTTTGAAACCAGTCTGGTCCATACAGAGACTTCTGGCTCAGCCAGGGTTCAAATATTGATTGTAGTATTAAGGTAATTCCACGTAGTTAAAAGGGAGGTTTATTTTTGGGGGTAACTTACAAGTGAAGGGATAGGTTACAGGGTCCAGAAAAGGTGTAGCGCAGTCCAGAGATGTTCTCTGGAAAACTCTGCTCGGTCTACCTCCAGCGTCCCGGATCCAGGAACCAAGAGTGCCGGCACATCTGGATCTCGGGTTTTAAGGGCTCCTGTCTCGGCCCTGCCTTGTAGGCATGACAGTTATTGAAGCCTCAGTGGGGGTAGTACTTCCAGGTCAAAGCTGGAACAGCTACCCACTACATTCAAAGTGAGAATTTTTTCAAAGGAATTAAATTTCTTGGATAGTTCTTACATTTCACTGTCATTTGCCATCAATAACTTTTTTTTTTTTTGGTGGTTGTTGATATTGTTCTTGCTTTTATGACAGGATATGGCTCAGATAGTCTGCCTCTCAGGTGCCAGGGCTACAGGTGTGAGCCACACATCCAGCTTCATTTTTTTTTTTAATTTATTTTTTGACCAGTTTCATTTTTAAGGGTAGTTATTGTTTTGAACTTTCGTTACTGGAAATTTGAGGGATATAGTTGTTCAGAAAGAGAACACAACTATTTGTATACTGAAAGCAATTTACTGGTTTATTTATTTAAGAGTGTCTCATTGTGAAGCTCTAATTGACCTGGAATTTGCTATGTAGACCTCAGATTCACAGAGACCCATCTGCCTCCTACCTCCTGCATGCTGGAATTTAAAGTTGTGTGTCACCATGCCTGGCCAGTGTTGTTTCACTTTTAAATTATGGTACATTTAATAAAAAAAAAATGTGAAGATAAGTTCACTGGACCTTCAAATTTTAATAGTATACCATTTCCTTAAGTATCTCTATATATTTAATTTATGTCTATAAAATTAAGTTACACACATCTGAATTGCAAAGATGCCCCTTTATTTTGTCATCTACAATGGAGTTGATTATGCAGACTTCAGTCTTTTTTTTTTTTTTTTTGTTTTGTGTTTTTGTTTTTTTTCTCTGTTTTTCTTTTATTTTTTTATTTTTTTTTGTGATATATATTTTTTATTTTACAGTATCATTCAGTTCTACATATCAGCCATGGGTTCCCCTATTCTCCCCCCTCCCATGCCCTCCCCTTACCCCCAGCCCACCCTCCATTCCCACCTCCTCCAGGACAAGTCCTCCCCTGAGGACTGTGATCAACTTGGTGGACTCAGTCCAGGGAGGTCCAGTCCCTTCCTCCCAGACTAAGCCAAGTGTCCCTGCATAAGTTCCAGGTTTCAGACAGCCAACTCATGCAATGAGCACAGGACTTGTCCCACTGCCTAGATGACTCCCAAACTGATCAAGCCAATCAACTGTCTCACCTATTCAGAGGGCCTGATCCAGCTGGGAGCCCCTCAACCTTTGGTTCATAGTTCACGTGTTTCCATTCATTTGGCTATTTTTTTTTCAATAATTGAGTAAAACTGAAATTTATTATATGCCACAGTCGTCCTAGGGACCTCCATGCTATATATATATATAGCCTCTATGGTTCTATGGGTTGTGGTCTGATTGTTCTTTATTTTATATCTAGAATCCACCAATGAGTGAGTACATACCATAACTGTCTTTCTGGGTTTGGGTTACCTCACTCAGGATGATTTTTTCTAGTTCCATCCATTTGCCTGCAAATTTCATGCTTTCATTGTTTTTCTCTGCTGAGTAGTACTCCATTGTGTATATGTACCACATTTTTTTCATCCATTCTTCCGTTGATGGGCATCTAGGTTGTTTCCAGGTTCTGGCTATTACAAATAGTGCTTCTATGAACATAGCTGAGCATGTATCTTTATGGTATAAATCAGCATTCCTTGGGTAGATGCCCACAGACTTCAGTCTTTACCTGAACATCAGAGACTGAGATTGGAACATGGCAGCTTCTGTTGACAGGGATATCAAGGATATAATGCCTTGTTATTAATGCTAATCTCTAAAGTTAGAGATACGGTAACTTGAAATAGCTATCCTTCCCTTGGTATTTGCCTTCTAAATTCTGATTATAAATATATTAGCCATTAGAGTCCTGTAAACATTATTTCCTCTTTTTTTTAAACGTCTTCATTTGCCTAGAAAAGCCCACATTAGTTTGAATTACTTCTTATAGTTTATATGGTAGTGATGTCTTCAGGATAATATAAACATTAAAAATTAGAGATTGTTCTTAGTTATTTAGAGGAAGTGAAACCACACTTAGAAAAGAAATTTTATACATAAAATATAAGTTGTAGGTCAGGAATTTTTGAAATTTAGCTTGGCTGCAAAAAAATTTAAAATGCCTTTCCACTTAGAAATTTCATCTCTGGAAATCTTCTTAATAGCTACCTCACTAAGTGTATAATAATTTTACAATAATATGCTTAAAATATTTGTAAGCAAATAAATAAACAAACAAACAAACAAATAAACATTCCTTCAGTAGATAATGAGTTAAATTAGATGTTTTTCTAAAAGTAGACCTTTAGGTAGTCCCATACAGCGATATCTAGCTTGTATTAAGTTAGAAAAAAATCAATTTGTACAGTATCTTTAGATCTAGGTTGTGGGGACCTGCTCCACCGGGAACTTAGGTCACCTGTGAAGAGGTGGCCTGGAACTGAGGAAGGGTAAGTGCGCTCTGCTGGCCCGTTCCCCAGCCTCCCCCTTGCCGGGAGACAATCAGAGTCTGCCTCCAGGTAAGGGGGAGTCAAGTCAAGCAAGAACTCATTTATTGATGCAGTAAGTCTCTTTTATACCAGAAAACCTCCAAACCCTAGGAGGGGATGAAGGAACCAACCAATCATTTTAAAGGGCACCCTATTTACAAGTTGTTTATGCCCCGACATCATCTCTTGTTTTTAGTATCTTATCATAAATAACTTGAGCTAACTTCCTTTCTCACCATTTGTCTTTAATCTCCATACAAACAACCCAAGCTAACTTCTTTTTAGCCATCCTTTGTATCTATTTTCTGCACAAACAGTTTAAACTAACTTTCTCTGGTACCATTTGTATCCACTCTCTGCATAAACACCTTAAAGCTTAAGCTCTATTTATCTGAATTTCTCTCGGCACCCTCTTTGCAGCCCATGTATGCCCCACACTAAGTAAAGTGGATATAAGCCTGTGCATGTGTATGTGTTTATTTCTGAAGGATAAAAAGAAACTGGTAGGCTCACTCAAGAGGTTAAGTGGGTCTTGAAAAGACAAACATGTACTTCATTCCCTTTTGTGTTGTTAGTAACAGTTTTAACCCAAAATTAGCAATCTTTAAATCATATAATTGCTAACAAGGATTAGCAAAAATATACTAAAAAAAAAATCCCCCCAAGCTATTAAATGATTTGTCTATTGTGCCTTTGATGATAAGTCATAGTGGGCAGGGCAGTAATGGCACATGCTTTTAATCCCAGCACTCAGGAAACAGGGACAGGCAGACCTCTGTGAGTTCTATGCCAGCCTGATCTACAGAGCGAGTTTCAGGACAGTCAGGGATACACAGAGAAATCCTGTCTATAAAAATATATATGTATATATCTGCAGTGGATTTTTATTTCTATAATGGTACTTTCATACAGAAAGCAATTTGGAAAGTAGCTTCCCAGAGTAAAGAAATAATTATAGCATTAATACTTCCATAGGGAGAGGAATTCTATATTTTTGGTGCTATATATTAATGTTGGAAATTACTATAAATCATTGGTATACCAGTAATTTGGGGCCTATGATCAAAATTGCTTAAATCCTGGACCAGTGTACAGTGTAGTGTTATATCAGCAGGTCATCCTCTGAACTCCTGAAAAAAATTAATGTTTTATTGAAGAATCAGAGTAATTCTCATTATTAGTTTTCAAATGTTGCATACCCAGAGTTTTAGCACATATGTAAAATACAGATATTATTGTATATACACAGATACAGATGTAAAACATTTGCACATACGTAAATGTGTGTTATCTACAACATAAAAAGTAAAATACATGGGAGTCTTGTAAAACCAAAAATGACTAAGTATCACTAAGAGAAATTTCCATATGCAGCTTCTCTTTAGCAATGTGATTTTAACTATAACAATTTTAATTAATTTCTGCCAAGGTTTTATTTTATTGAAGTTCCTTTTTAGGGTCTTAATTTGAATAAAAATCAAAGCATAGAAATGAATACTGGGATAAGTATTTTAACTAACTTTATTACTTATTTGCCAACAGGAACTTTTACTAAAAACATGTCAAGAGCCAGAATCAACAAGGGAGGCAGCTGATGTGCCCTTTAGATGGCCAGGCTCTGCCTAAGCCGGCCATGAAGGTCAGCTCACCAACAGCCGGAGCCCTGCAGGACACCAGTGCTGCCGCATCTACAAGGACTTTCTGCTGGGCTTGGAGATGCCAGCCTCCCTCTCACTCTCAGGGTTGGAGACTTCTGATATATCGTGGGGCCAGTAGTCATTATAGTGGGGGCAGTGTGGTTCGGAGGTGACTGACATACTTGGCCATGCAAGGGAAATACATACTAATACCCATGCCTCTCAGCTTTGACCATGGATGAGCAGATCTTTGCCTATCTGCACTGTATCCAGGCAGGTCTCTCGGGTGAACTGCTCCACCGGGCCATGCAGCGTGAACTCCTCTTCCTTCTCAATCAGCTACTTGCTCTGCACGAACTTCTGCAGCACCGGCTCTGCTTTCTTCTTCCTCATCCTTTTGCCTTTGAGTTGATCAACCAGATTCAAAATGTTTGTAGAAGCAAAGCCAGCTTCTGAGTCGATGATCAGTTCCAAGATCTTTCCAAACAGATCCAGCCCGTTCTCTACAAAATCAGTTCTCTACAAAATTTTGGAAAATGAAGTTGTAGCAAGATTCACCAGTGTATAAATGGGTCTCCTTTATCCCAACATACAAGGACTCCAAGACACTGTTGACACTGTTGATGAAGTCCTTCAGCTTATCCACAGTAGCATTTAGGTCATGGATCTTGTCACAGTGGCTCTGCAGGCGCCTAACCTCCCTCTCCTCCAGCACATCTGAGTCAGCGGTGCTGACGGATATGATGGACATCCGCCAGGGCGCCCAATCTTCTGTGCCGCCCTGCATGTCCCAGGGAGCCCACGACTGCAGGCTGGCCAGGGGCTTAACTAACTTTAACACTAAGTAATCTCAGCACATTTCCCCCAAACTCAGGCTTTTATCTGCTTCATTTATGTGTAGTTTACAAAATCTACAAATTAATTTACTAATGAAAAAATCTATTTTTAAACTCAGAAAACCTTTATTGATTTCAAGCTAAATACTAGATACTTGTTTTTATACAGACATTTGCTTCCTAATATTTAGTAGAAATTGCGTATACAATTAAAGAAGAGCATGTACAGAAAAATGCATTTACTTATATAGATGACTGTGTATTAAGAAAAAATGGATCACTTTTATTTGTGGCTTTTATATAAAATAAGCCCATGGACTTATTTTCCCTATAAACTTTTTCTTATGGCATTATAATAATGAAAAGAAGAGCATTTTAGAAACAAAGCTTCTTTTAAGGGCATATATGCCTTGCTTTAACACATAAAATAAAAACACTTATTTCCATACTGCAAATGTCAAATGAAAATTTTAGTCTCAGTATAGAAGCATATACTAGGGCTGGAGAGATGGCTCAGAGGTTAAGAGCACCGACTACCCTTCCAGAGGTCCCGAGTTCAATTCCCAGCACCCACATGGTGGCTCACAACCATCTGTAATGAGATCTGGCACCCTCTTCTATATATATATATAAATAAAAAAATCTAGAAGCATATACTCTGTATAAGCATATACTCAGTATAGAAGCGTACACTCTGATTTTCACAGCTTACCCCTGAGTCAGCCTGATACTATGTCATTGGTTTGCCCAATGGTACTCTAGAAGAGAACAGAAGGGCTGTGAAAACATGTTATATTTCTTCTTATTAAAACTCTGTTTTATCAAGCTCCTCTCAATAAATTGTTTAACACATAATATGTCTTAAAAATACTTAAGTATCAAGTGAGCGCATCCAGAGGGAGTTTTTTTTTTTATTATTATTATTACCTTTTCTACTGTTGCACAGAACACAAAGCATTTGCTCCCTGAGAAGCACCTCAGAACAGGAAGAGCCCGAGGTGATCTTCTCCCTTTTGCTTGACATCCGTACTCTATCATTGCCTCCTCCTGAGGAAAAGGGCTGTTCCCATTCATGCACAAAGTACCCCTTCCTGAGTATCTGGATCCCCATCCTCTGCATGATCGTCATTTACTAGACCAGTATTTCCTCATTTCTTATCAAGCATGAACTAAGTAACTGATTTTTTTGGGGCGGGGGGAAGGGGATGTTGTTTAATTAATGAACATGGGTACTTTGTTCAATTTTAAAATGATGAAAATTTTAGAAAAACGTTCTTAACTGGAGGAAATTGTTTACTTTCAGAGGGCTATGGAAAACGTATTTGGTAAGTACTGCTGTCTGAGTTCTAGTTTACTATCTACTGTAAATTTGATCATTTGACCCTGGGAAAGCTGTCAGACTCTCTAGTCTTCAGGGTAACACCCCGTGGTGAGAAGAGATTGGGGTACAGGGCTGAGTTTCCAAGTAACTCTGTTTCTGCCCTTATTTTTTTTTTTTGTTAAATTGATCATATTTATGGGTAGAAATACAGGCAAATTTATAAAATTTTAGTGAAAGCAATCTTTTTCTTTAAAAAATGAATAGCCTTTCTAAATAGCATAGTTAAATTTAAGAATGAGCTTTACCTATTGCTATACAGACCAAAAACAAAACAGGATTTGTTTCTAACTGCTAACTTTCTCTGAGACAGTGACTTCTGTCACTATTAACACTTGGTAACATGCCACCTTAGTCCATTAGAATTCATTAAGAACCAACAGTTTACCCACTGAGAGCTTTCTCTTTAAGGTCAATGAAATAAAAATGTTAAAGCTGGCATTGTGAATATTTTCCCCTTGTAATGGTGAAGTTACTTTATTTTTAGCCTCCTTTTGATTAAAACTAGTGGTCAAAGATGACAAAGCCCTCAGAAGTGATTCTGAGGGTAAAGTGCTGGGACTACCCAGGCTGTAATCACAAACAATTAGGAAAAACGTACCAAACGCTTCATTTCTTTCCCCAGGCTGCATGGCAAATTGCATTTAACATTTCAGGCTTGTTGCATCTTAAAATAAGGTCTCAAACTAAGCAATTTTCAAGACAACTTCAATCAAGAGATATTGCTTAAATTTTTGTTATTGCTATAGAAATGAAAAGAATGATTGTCTGTGTGATTAGCCTTGAAGATTGCTTTGGGAAGAGTTTGACAGTCCTTGTAACATGTCTATTATCATTTACAATCTGTGCAGAATTGAATATTACATTGACTCTCAAAGACAGATTTATAAGGCTTCCTCTTTATCTGCTAATTTTAATTCCACAATTTTAACATGAAGAGGGAATCAATCCTTGTGGTGTTAATGTGTAGATAATGTACTTTTAATCATGAGTAAAATTATTTCCCAGTCATTAAAAAAATAAACATACAGTGGAATAAACTTAACCCAATTGGTGCCTCCTATGTGCAAAAATTTGTGCTAAAGAGTTTGGCAGGCAGATATATCCAACTCGAAGATGTTGTGGTTTAATGACTAAAATTTACAAAAAAGAAAAAGAAATGAACAAAATGAGTTAAGAAAAAATTGGCACTTTTGTGTTCTTATGGTTTTTTTTGTGTATGTGTGTTTCTTATAATTTTTTTTCTTTTTCTTAAATCCTGAATTTTAAAAACTTTGCTTGTTTTCTAGAGAGAGAGAAAGAAGGCACGGAGCTGGATGGGTGGGCAGTTGGGGAGCATCTGGAAGGAGATGAGGAAGGGCAAACTTCAGGATACATTGCATGAAAATGATTTTCAACAACAAAAAAAGAAAAGAAAAATAGCACCAACTGCAAGTAAGTTGTGTTGAATATTACCTTCACTACCTCATTTGCTATATAAAAATTAAATCATATATGGATTAAATTGGCCTTATGTTGCACAACCTCAGAGATTCACTGCATGCCCACTTATTTTGTTTATTAGGTGATAGATAATTGGTTAGAGGAGCAGTGGTTCATAGAAAAAAGCAGGACCTCCTGACATGTGCTCTTCTGTTTAGAATAATGGGATAATAGAGATGTATAAAACAACTTTGGAAAGAAATTTAATATTAGCAATGGTCAAAAATGCATATCTTTTAGCTGATTAATATTTTCTTATGGGAATTATTGGAAGGGAGTATTTATCCAAAAATATTTTTTTTATATATTTAAAAGCCAGAAAATAATTTTAGCAGCTGGATGGTGGGAGCACAAAACTTTAATCCCAGCACTCAGAAGGCAGAGGCAGGCAGATCTCTGTGAGTTTGAGGCCAGCCTGGTCTACAGAGCAAGTTCCAGGACAGCCAGGGCCACACAGAGAAATCCTGTCACAAAACAAAAAAATTAGCAACTTGAATGTTGCATCCTTTTGTACTTGAGAAAATTACAGTATTTTTCTTGGTTGAACATAATAGACCCATTAAAATTATAATTACAGCCAGGTGTGGTGGTATACTCCTTTGATCCCAGAATTTGAAAGGCGGAAGCAGGTTGGTCTCTGTGAGTTTAAGGTCAGTCTAGTCTACACAGCTAGTTCTAGAACACTCAGGGCTACACCAAGACTCTGTTACAAACACTTTAAAAGATGATTATGTTGTCTTTGTAATATCATGGAAATATTTAGATAGATAGCATAAAAAGTTGTATGCAGGCCAGGTGGTGGTGGCGCACACCTGTAATCCCAGCACTTGGGAGGCAGAGGTAGGTAGATCTCTGTGAGTTCGAGGCCAGCCTGGTCTACAGAGCTAGTCCAGGACAGGCTCCAAAGCTACAGAGAAACCCTGTCTCAATAAACCAAAAAAAAAAAAAAAAAAAGTTGTATGTGGTATTCTAATTCTGTAACAATATGCAAATGAGAAAACTTGGAAAAATTTTAACTGACAGTTTTGTTAACATCATGTGGTGATATATTGTGTCCCCCAATATATTGTGCACCCTAACAAAGCTTATCTGAGGACCAGAGGAAAAAGACAGCTACTGTATTAAACATAGAAGTCAGGCAATGGTAGCATACGCCTTTAATCCTAGCATTTGGGAGGCAGAGATCCATCTGAATCTCTGTGAGTCCAAGGCCACACTGGGGAACAGAACCAGGCATGATGACACACACATTTAATCCCAGCACTAACCATAGAGGCCTGGAGGTCTGTACAGACAGACAGGAAGTGATGTAGCTGGGCAGAGAGAGGAAGTGAGATGCAGAACAGAAAGGCATATAGGTGTGGGTATACAGGGAGTAGGTCTCTTTGGCTGAGGATTTCCAAGTGGTAAGAACATGGTTGGCTTCTTTCTGCTTTTCTGATCTCTCAGTTTTTACCCCAATATTTGGCTCTGGGTTTTCTTTTTATTAATAAGACTGTTTAACAATTTGTCTTACAACATTATGATAATGTCTTGATGTCACTTTGAACAATCATTTAATGTTTTTTTTTCTAAGCATCACATATTATTTTGATATAGTAAACTATTATAATGTGCAACAGTCTTTTCGTGCATTGTTGTAGGGATATAAAGTGATGCAGCTGCTGTGGAAAGTATGATGGCTCTTCAAAAAAAATTAATTAGAACTACCATATGATAGCAATTCTGCTCTGAGTATGTACCTAACAGAACTGAAAACAAGGATTCAAGCAGATATTTGTGCACGTATTCATGAAAAGGTCACTTAAATAGCCCAGAGGTAGATGAATTGCTAAACCAAATGTGGAATATACACACAATGGCTTCTTAGCCATCTCTAAGGAGGAGGAAAACTGTGACACACACTACAATATGGATAAACCTTCAAAGCATGCCTGGTGAGACAGTCCACTCACACATTTATTATACCGATATTATATAACTGCACTTATATACCTTATTTATAGTAGCCAGATCCATAAAGACAAATAGTAAAATGGCAGACACATTGCCTAGAGGAGAGGAATTTATTTAATTTGGACAAGGTTTGGAGCTTTGCAAGATAATATGATTTTAAAGATGAATTATGATAATGATGGTTGGAAGTGAACTGTACACTTAAGATAATTTAAAACGGTAAACTTCATGTGCATTTTAATCTACAATCTACAAAAACAAAATGGCTAAGATGGGATGAGAACTGTACTCGGTGGTCGAGTGCTTACCTGCATCCAGGAGGACCCGGGTTCCATAACCCAGACATGGTAGCACAAACTTCCTTATAACCTTAGCCCTCAGGCAGTGGAGGGAGTCCAAGTTCAAGGTCATCCTCTACCTTAAGCACTGGAGACCTGCCTAGGCTTCTTGAGACCCTATTTCATAATACATACATACATACATACACACACACACACATACATACATAGACACACATAATACATACATACATAATTATGTAACATGTAAATTATATATACTATCATCAAAAATGAAAAATGCTCTATGTATTTCATTGCAATATTTTCAGAAAGGGATCAAAATCAGGGTCTTTTTTCTGTTAGAAATAAAAAAGGGGTCTAGTTTACAAAATAAGGGTACAGTACAATTAAAAATTTGAATTTATAGAGAATCTTAAATGCCACCAAATTATATTCTGTCTAAAATGAAATTAGTCATTTAAAAATCTGTTCTATTTGAGTATTTTCTATGCCTTTCTTTTCTTTAGTCCATCGGTGGTAGCAGAAAATATAAATGTCAGTACGTAGTAGCAAAAAATGTAGTTGTGAGACTAAAATGAACTTTGAGCATTCAGTCCCAACTTTAGAGGTGAAAGATACTTACATGAGAGGTAAGAAGCTGGAGGTCCAAAGCAGTAAAGATTATATAAGGACATAATTACATAAACTTCTTATATAGTTGCTTGTTTCTATGGCTCTGTTTTGGGGATGTTATTTTTTTATATTCTCATAAGTTTGTTTTCTCATCCTTTTGATCCTAAGAGAGGTTGTATTCTCTTTACTTTTAGGAGTAATATATTTTATAAATTTGTTTTACATCCCTACTACCACATTCTTGTCTTAAACAATATTCCTCAAATTACTGTAATTGAGACTCAAAATGAAAGTGATACTGTCTTTTGTACCCCAGACTGAAGTTAGGCATCACACTAAAAACATTTTTGGTTGCAAATGACAGCAATTTAATTGCCCCAAAGGCACGTCCTGATTATCTAATTGGGAAGTCAAACGGCACATCTAAGATATTTGGAGACTCAAACACTACTGCCAACAAACAATATTCTTTGTTTTCATTGCCTTGTTCTCCAAACAAGCTCTTCAAGTGGCAGGCAAATGGCTACCAGAGACTTGTGCCACATCCTCCCAGTTAGCCATTGTCATGAAGGACATAAACTAAGGAAATCACGCCCTAAGTCCAGATCCCAGCTGCAGGCTGTGTGTGCCCACTCCTGTGACTGGTAATCCCAACGTTCACTCAGAACAGGGACAGACTTTCAAAGAAGAATCTGGAGAGGGGCTGGGAAAATTAGGCACAACAAAAGAATAGTTCCATTGTCCACTGAGGCAGTGTTTTCCCGCTTTACCATGGAGGCTTCTTTACTTAGACCACTGATCACTTCTGCTCTTGTCCAGTCCACTGTCTCAGGCAATGGACCGCACAGTTGTCCTCCTAACATTTGAATCCCTTTCTTTTATGGAACTTGCTTCCAGTGGGAAGGATGTCCTGTTAGGGAAGGTGGAAAGTTCAAAGGCTCTTCTTAAGGTTCTGGGACTTTCCATGGAGACAGGCCAGGAAGCATGGAGGCAGAAACACTTCCAGTTCAGTTTGATGGCAGCCAGTACTGCGGGGGGCCAGGAACACTCACGCATGTGCACTGCATCCGGGACAGAGAGCAAGGCGCTGGCGACCTAATTAATGAACGACTTAATCCTCATGGTGTCACTCAGTTCCTGAGGTCTCATTCTAAAATCCGAGTTTTCCAGTCTTTCTGCTATGAGAGCTATATAATGACATCTATAAAGTATTTTTTTCTTTCAGCCAAAACCACTGCTTGGTATACAACTAATTCTTAGTAGTTATTTTGAAGAATAATTACTTCAAGATGCTAATGATGGGCAAATTAAGGTATGATTTATGTTTCTCATGTATTTCACAACTTCAAATTCTAGAATTTATTATTTCATGGCACCTCTTTTATGATGATACCAATTTTATTAAAGCAGGAAAGCATATCAATAAATTTAAGAAACATTTTTCAAAAGTATAAAAAGATACAACTCTTCTTTCAACTAACTAAAGCCAGTCAGTATTAGTACTTCCATGTTCTATAAGTAATGTGTGACATCTAGCTTGAGTCTCTGTTTCAAGTTTGTTTAACTGTACACTTGCACCTTTGCCATTAATATAAATTAGCATCTTTTCCTTTTGAGTGGAAAGGCTCGACATAAGTACAATGATCGATATAAGGCTGTAGAATTTACAATATTTATATGAGCTATGTTTTCCCTTATACATAGAAATGCATAAAAATATGTTTATAAAATACCAGGTGTAGGCTGTTTTTTTCAAAATTCTAATGGTGGCATTTAAACACTGTTTTTGTTGTTAATAATGGCTCAATACCTAAAGTGTCCTTCCAAGGTAAATTAACCAGGGAAATGCGCCAATTTTGACTCATTGTTGAATGACTGCATTCATCCCTTTTAGACTTAGCTCTCCATTTGCTGTTCCTCAGCACTCTATAGAATTCCAGCTTGCTCTGCTTTTCACCTATTTTTTTTTAACAGTTTAACACAGACGGTTGGATCAAGTCCATTGCTCCAATTGTGTGGAGCTTAAAAAGCTCGGCAGTGCCTCCCTCCTCTTCCCATTGTGTCTGGCTTCCCTGAGTGCTCTGCGCGCTGCCTTTCGCTTGGGCATTCTCTTTTCTAAACCTATTTACACCCATTCTTTCTGAAGACACTTGTTCATCTGCGATCTCAAATTGACTTCTCCCTATTCTCTGTGTCCTTAACTAAAAATGCACCATTAACGCTGATTGAGCTCTCGCAAAGCTCTCCATAAAGTGTGAAAGGCTGTGTGAGACGAGGCCACAGTGTTTGCAAATACCTGTCTGAGACAAATCGAGAGGAAGAAATGAGAAATAATTGGAAACTTAAAAATGCTGTTGATATATATATGATATATATATTTAACAGATTAGTCTTTTTTGGCTGTTCATAGAAAGAGACAATTATAAAACATTTTGAAGGGAAGAGAGGGAGCCCCATGTTATACTTAAAGATGGAATAAAGAATAAAGCCAAGTCAGTAAAAACGATCACAAGAGTTTATGGAAAAAACCTCATTTTTCAGCAAGGGAGGTGTAAAGAGCACACAGGTCATGGATAATATCTAAATGTCATCAACATTTTAAATAGTTTCAAAAAAAGTATAGCCGTTGCAGTTACGATTTATACAGTAGTAAGATTATTGTCTTTTTTTTTCTTTTACAAACAATTGCTGGTAAGAAATATTTTTACACATTTAGAAACTAATTAGAATCATAAAATTCAAAAGTAGAAGAAAATTTAGAATTATGGGTTTACATTTATGTAACTGTAAAAGTCACACATTTTAATACTTGTGAAAAGCACTCACTCTTGTTTACAGTCAAGAGTTTTGGTAAAAATGTAGTTCACTTAAAAGTGGGCCAAGATGTTTTATTCTGGTGCACTTTCCCCTCAGGACACACGGAAACACTGTCCCGATTATAGATAGACCAGAAAGGAAGTGTTCTAATGGCCATCTCCCTCTCTCCTGTAGCTTCCAGCCATAGTCCCAGCCTGCGATCGCTGGAACCGTGTATGGAACAGGATCAATGTAGAGACACAAGGTTATCTTGACTCAAATGACTATAGAGTTAAGGTGAAGTTCCCCAAAATATAGAAGGTAAATAATTCAATTTCAGGTAATTAATACTTTCAAATATATTTTTACATTTATCTGACTAGCTATTCTATTTTAGGTTACAAATTTTTATAGTATTTTTCTATTAAATCATTAATTAATTAAGAAAATGTCATTACAAAAATAAAATTTTAAGATAAAAGTACATAAGTTGAATCTGAGAGGTGTGGTTGATATATTGTGCACCCCAATAAACTTATCTGGGGATCAGAGAACAGAACAGCCACTATATTAAACATAGAGGTTAGGCAGTGGTAGCACATGCCTTTAATCCTGGCATTCCAGAGGCAGAGGTCCATCTGGATCTCTGTGAGTTCAAGGCCCCACTGGAAACAGCCAAGCATGGTGACTCACACCTTTAATCCAAGGAAGTGATGACAGGAAGCAGAAAGGTATTTAACGTGTGAGGACCAGTAACTAGAGGCTCTTTTATGCTTTTAGGCTTTTGAGCAGCAGTTCAGCTGAGATCCGTTCGGATGAGGACTCAGAGGCTTCCAGTTTGAGGAAACAGGATCAGCTGAGGAATTGGTGAGGTGAGGTTAGCTGTGGCTTGTTCTGCTTCTCTGATCCTTCAGAATTTACCCCAATATCTGCCTCAGGGTTTGTTTTTATTAATAAGACCTTTTAAGATTCGTGTTACAGAGAGGTACATTTTAAATAGTTTACAAAGTAAGTTAAATTAAAAATTTAAAGATTAATGATATAATGGTATAATTAATATTTTTATAAAATAAAAATGTATAGAAGCAGATTATTTTCAGTAAAATAACTATGTGTTCCTAGCCAGTCTAGTTTTCAAAAGCAGCTATGAACTTAAATAGCAATTTAGTATTGATTTTCTTATAAACATTTTAATGATGAAAGAAAGTCTAGAAAGATGAACAAGAAAATAGTTAAGTGCTCTAAGGTTGTTTGGAATCTCTAGGGTTTTTGCAGAGGCAACTTTTTCTGATGAAAAATCAGTTTCTAGTCCATAAACGAACTGACTTGATTAGATCCACTTAATAACCAAAGGAATTTGACCATAGGTGCCGACTCTACTCATAACTAAGAATAATTTATTTCCTTTTATGTCAGTAACATTTAACTGAAGCTGTGATTAAGATCTAATATTTTAAAACATTGATTGCTTATTATAATGTATGATAGCTTATGGATAGGAACATAATTCACGTTGCAAATATAGGATTACTTTAAAGCTAGTTTTTAGTGGCTATAAACATATATGCACTGTACACCTGTACAACAGGACATATTTTAGACAAAAATATTTACAATCATAGTTAATTCAATAGAAGACTCTAGGGTTGTGATAAGATCCTTGCTGAACAATTATAATTACAGTTAATTGCCGTCTGTAGCTAGCAGAAGATTGACTTACCATCATCCACTTTTAGTTCAGCATAGTAGGCTCCTGCTCTGTAATTAAAATGTGTTAGTTTCTCACATTCCCGATTGCTTGTGGAATTAAAAATCAAGTCACAATGCATTTGATCGACTGCATGTAAAAATATGTCTATGGAGGTATTTACTGAGAACAAAGAAATAATACTTGCATTGTAGAAGTTATACTTTTTATTCAAGCCAAATATATCAGAGAAGAATGAAATAGTTTATAGTCTTTATGTACATTAGTTATATAGAAAGCTTACACAAACTGCTGGCTAAATAGCATGTAATTATTAATTGCTAATTCATGTGTATTTGAAAAAGCAATGGATTTGGAGTTGAAAAAATTTAAGATTAGACATGTTATATACCATCCTTTTTGTATGCCACACATTCTTTAAAGAGATAGTACATGCCATGCCTATCTAATAAGAGTATTAGAATAAGTCATTCAAAATGTGTGCCAGGAATAGAAGACATTTACAATCACTCCTATAAAACATTAGTTACATTCCTATAAAAACATAAGATATTTTGTTCGTTTCATTAAATAGGAATGGGATGGAGACAAATTATTGCCTATGAATAACATGTAGCTTCACCCACTCGATAGTCCCAGAGGAATTGTGCATCATATCAGTGACATCTGCTATCATGGCAGAAAAACGTGGTGATATATTGTGTCCCCAATATATTGACTTATTTGGGTCAGAGGACAGAACAGCCACTAGATATACATAGAGGCCAGAAAATGGTGGCACACACGCCTTTAATCCTAGCATTCCAAAGGCAGAGATCCATCTGGATTTCTGTGAGTTCAAAGCCACACTGGAAACAGCCAGGCATGGTGACACATGCCTTTAATCCCAGGAAGTGATGGCAGGAGGCAGAAAGGTATATAAGGTGTGAAAACCAGGAACTAGAGCCCATTAAGCTTTTAGGCTTTTAGCAGCACAGTTCAGCTGAAATCCATTCGGATGAGGACTCAGAAGCTTCTAGTCTGAGGAAACAGGATCAGCTGAGGAATTGGCGAGGTGAGGTGGCTGTGGCCTGTTCTGATTCTCTGATCTTTCAGCATTCACCCCAATACCTGCTTCAGGTTTGATTTTTATTAATAAGACCTTTTAAGATTCGTGCTACAGAAAAAAATATGATCTGCTGTGCCAAATCATGTTCAGAATCACCCCCTTATTGTTTTCATATAAAATCACCATAATTTACATGAAAAGCTGCTGAAGGCTGGCTTTGTGTTCACTGTATTCTGTACAGTGCCTGGCAATGCCTAAACTCATATTTATTATTATTCTTTGTGTCACTATTAAGTTATGTATTAAAATCATTTTATGTTAAATAAGAAATTCAGATGTAGTTAAAATAATATTTATAAAATATCCCTGAATTAAAAAATGAACATAAAAATAAAAGACAACATTTATGAAAAATCCCAGAATGTTAAATAGATGTGGTATAAGTTATTCTTTTCTGCTTTATACTTTTCTGTTCCTAAACACTTTTCCCCAGTGAAAACCTATTACACGTATTTGTTCTCGTATTTTAAAAAGACACATTTTATTATAAAAGTTTGATATTCATTTCTAATCATAAAAGGAAACAAAGAGCATGGAGTCCTAGTTTCATAATGGGTGCACACACCGTCAGTCATTGCAATGTTGGAACTGCAGTGCAACCCAGACCCCTGCTGGACATCTTCAGAACTGCGCAGTTATTCTCTGAACAAAGGCCTGAATGCAGTAACTATTTAAAAACCACACGTCAAGAAGTGCAAAATCAATCTGTAGTTAGGTTTAAAATTTAACGTATTACATGATTAATTTACAAAAGCCAGTATTTAAAGGATTAAAAAGCACGAAGTTTTTGCATGCATATTGGAATGATAGTTTCCAAAATACTTTTGGAACTATTCTCAGGTAGATTATAGGGTATGCACAGTCGGATAAAGACGCCTTATGTTTATACAAGTGACATTGCAGTACTGTGAAATTATATGCAATGTGGAGTCAATACTTTGAATATAGGGTACTTTCTGAATTGTGCAGTCTATTTATACCAAAATATGACTGGCAACTTATTCATCATTTTTTCTGAGACAGGGTCTCTTGTAGCTCAGGTGGGCATCAACCTCACTAAATAACCAAGGATGACCTTGAACGTCTCATCTTTCTGCCTCACTCCCCTGATAATTGTTTGCCACCATGCCTGATTGATGCTTGGATGAGAATTGAACCCAGGGTTTTGTGCATGCTAGGCTAGGCAAGCACTCCAGCACCTGAGTCACATCCTCAGTTCGTTAGTCATCAATTTAAAAAACTTTATTTAACAACCAAAGTCAAACCCATATTTGATTGTTTTGTGCTATTTTAGACAATATAAAAATTTAGCAAAATTTCAAATGAAATATAATTATTAAAGGTCAAAACTTAGTTTTGAATGTGTATTCTTTTAGCCTGAAACTGCTTGCAAAATCATGTCACTACAGACACAATTGCTTGAATAGGAATTAAGACTCAACTGTAACTCTGAGTGCCCATAGTTGGTTACATTTAGGAGCTAGCAAAGATGCCCACCTTTTACATTGATTTCTAAGCGGGTTTGATGGCTGTCCTGGCTTAAGGGTCTTTCTTTTCTCCCCTTGCAAAGCATAGCACTAAAGAGTGGCAAAACTCACCTTGCTTTAACAGTGGTTGTGTTTGCTTTGCTGGCTCCTGTTCTCAGAATTACAGCAATCTCTTATTATTTATTTATTTATTTATTTATTTATTTATTTATATTTATTTAATTTTATTTTACAATACCATTCAGTTCTACATATCAGCCACGGGTTCCCCTGTTCTCTCCCTCCCACCCCGTCCCCTTACTCCCAGCCTATCCCCCATTCCCACCTCCTCCAGGGCAAGTCCTCCCCCGAGGACTGCGATCAATCTGGTAGACTCAGTCCAGGCAGGTCCAGTCCCTCCTCCCAGACTGAGCCAAGTGTCCCTGCATAAGCTCCAGGTTTCAAACAGCCAACTCATGCAATGAGCACAGGACTTGGTCCCACTGCCTAGTTGCCTCCCAAACTGATCAAGCCAATCAACTGTCTCACCTATTCAGAGGGCCTGATCCAGCTGGGGGCCCCTCAGCCTTTGGTTCATAGTTCATGTGTTTCCATTCATTTGGCTATTTTTTTTCAATAATTGAGTAAAACCGAAATTTATTATAAGCCACAGTCGTCCTAGGGACCTCCATGCTATATATGTAGCCTCCATGGTTCTATGGGTTGTGGTCTCATTGTTCTTTATTTTATGTCTAGAATCCACTTATGAGTGAGTACATACCATGACTGTCTTTCTGGGTTTGGGTTACCTCACTCAGGATGATTTTTTCTAGTTCCATCCATTTGCCTGCAAATTTCATGCTTTCATTGTTTTTCTCTGCTGAGTAGTACTCCATTGTGTATATGTACCACATTTTTTTCATCCATTCTTCCGTTGATGGGCATCTAGGTTGTTTCCAGGTGCTGTTATGAACATAGCTGAGCATGTATCTTTATGGTATGAATCAGCATTCCTTGGGTATATGCCCAAGAGTGGGATGGCTGGGTCTTGAGGTAGTTCAATTCCTAATTTTCTGAGAAACCACCATACTGATTTCCACAGTGGTTGTACAAGTTTACATTCCTACCAACAGTGGAGGAGTGTTCCCTTTGCTCCACATCCTCTCCAACATTGACTACCATTGGTGTTTTTGATCGTAGCCATTCTGACAGGTGTAAGGTGGTATCTCAGAGTCGTTTTGATTTGCATTTCTCTGATGATTAAGGATGTTGAGCATTTCTTTAAATGTCTTTCAGCCATTTGTGATTCTTGTTTTGTGAATTCTCTGTTTAGCTCTTTAGCCCATTTTTTAATTGGACTGTTCAGTATTTTGATGTCTAGTTTCTTGAGTTCTTTATATACTGTGGAGATCAATCCTCTGTCAGATGTGGGGTTGGTGAAGATCTTTTCCCATTCTGTTGGCTGTCTTTTTGTCTTATTGACTGTGTCTTTTGCCCTGCAAAAGCTTCTCAATTTTGAGAGGTCCCATTTATTAATTGTTGTGTTCAGGGTCTGTGCTGTTGGTGTTTTATTAGGAAATGGTCTCCGGTGCCAATGCGTTTAAGATGCTTCCTACTATCTTTTCTATTAAGTTTAGTGTAACTGGATTTATGTTCAGGTCTTTGATCCACTTGGACTTGAGTTTTGTGCATGGTAACAGATATGGATCTATTTGTAATCTTTTACATATTGACATCCAGTTATGCCAGCACCATTTGTTGAAGATACTTTCTTTTTTCCATTGTATAGTTTTGGCTCCTTTGTCAAAGATCAGGTGTTCATATGTGCATGGATTAATGTCAGGGTCTTCAATTTGATTCCATTGGTCCGTATGTCGGTTTTTATACCAGAACCAAGCTGTTTTTATTACTATAGCTCTATAGTAGAGTTTGAGGTCAGGGATGGTAATGCCTCCAAAGGTTGCTTTATCATATAGGATTCTTTTAGCTATCCTGGGTCTTTTGTTTTTCCATATGAAGTTGAGTGTTTTTCTTTCCAAGTCTGTGAAGAATTGTGTTGGGATTTTGATGGGGATTGCATTGAATCTGTAGATTGCTTTTGGTAAGATTGCCATTTTTACTATGTTAATCCTACCTATCCATGAGCATGGGAGATCCTTCCATTTTCTGATATCTTCTTCAATTTCTTTCTTTAGAGATTTAAAGTTCTTATCAAAAAGGTCCTTCACTTGTTTAGTTAGTGCTATCCCAAGGTATTTTATATTATTTGTGGCTATTGTAAAGGGTGATGTTTCTCTCACTTTTTTCTCAGCCCTTTTATCATTTGTGTATAGGAGGGCTACTGATTTTTTTGAGTTGATCTTGTATCCTGCCACTTTACTGAAGGAGTTTATCAGCTGTAGGAGTTCCCTGGTAGAGTTTTTAGGGTCACTTATGTATACTATCATATCATCTGCAAATAGTGAAAGTTTGACTTCTTCCTTGCCAATTTGTATCCCTTTGATCTCCTTTTGTTGTCTTATTGCTCTAGCTAGAACTTCTAGTACTATATTGAATAAATATGGGGAGAGTGGACAGCCTTGTCTTGTTCCTGAATTTAGTGGTATTGCTTTGAGTTTCTCTCTGTTTAATTTGATGTTTGCTATTGCTTGCTATAAATTACTTTTATTATGTTTAGAAATGTTCCTTGTATTCCTGATCTTTCTAAGACCTTTATCATGAAGGGGTGTTGGATTTTGTCAAAGGCTTTTTCAGCATCTAAGGAGATGATCATGTGGTTTTTTTCTTTCAGTTTGTTTATATGGTGTATTACATTGACTGGTTTTCGTATGTTGAACCATCCTTGCATCCCTGGGATGAATCCTACTTGTACGTGATGGATAATTGTTTTGATGTATTCTTAGATTCGGTTTGCCAATATTTTGTTGAGTATTTTTGCATCAATGTTCATGAGGGAGATTGATCTGTAGTTCTCTTTCTTTGTTGCATCTTTGTGTGGTTTGGGTATCAGGGTAATTGTAGCCTCATGAAAAGAGTTTGGTAGTGTTCCTTCTGTTTCTATTGTGTGGGACACTTTGAAGAGTATTGGTATTAGTTCTTCTTTGAAAGTCTGGTAGAATTCTGCACTGAAACCATCTGGTCCTGGGCTTTTTTTGGTTGGGAGACTTTTGATGACTGTTTCTATTTCTTTAGGGGTTATTGGTCTATTTAAGTGGTTTATCTGGTCTTGATTTAATTTTGTTATGTGGTATTTATCCAGAAAATTGTCCATTTCTTCCTGGTTTTCCATTTTTGTGGAGTACAGGTTCTTGAAGTATGATCTGATGATTCTCTGGATTTCCTCATTGTCTGTTGTTATGTCTCCCTTTTCATTTCTGATTCTGTTAATTTGGGTGCTCTCTCTTTGCCTTTTGGTTAATTTGGCTAGGGGTTTGTCTATCTTGTTGATTTTTTCAAAGAACCAACTCTTTGTTTCATTGATTTTTTTGTATTGTTCTCTTGTTTTCTATTTCGTTGATTTCAGCCCTCAATTTGATTATTTCCTGGTGTCTATTTCTCCTGGGTGAGTTTGTTTCTTTTTGTTCTAGAGCTTTCAGTTGTGCTGTTAATTCATTGGTATGGGATTGCTCCATCTTCTTTATGTGTGCATTTAGAGTTATGAATTTTCCTCTTTGCTTTCATAGTGTCCCATAAGTTTGGTATGTTGTACTTTCATTTTCATTGAATTCTAGGAAATCTTTAATTTCTTTCTTTATTTCTTCCTTGACCCATTGATGTTTCATTGATGTGGGCATTATTCAGTTTCCATAAGTTTGTGGGTTTTCTATAATTTTTGTTGTTGTTGAGGTCTAACTTTAAGGCATGGTGGTCTGATAAAATACAGGAGGTTATTCCAATTTTTTTTGTATCTGTTGAGATTTGTTTTGTGTCCAAGCATGTGGTCAATTTTTGAGAAGGTTCCATGGGGTGCTGAGAAGAAGGTATATTCTTTTGTGTTAGGATGGAATGTTCTGTAGATATCTATTAGGTCCATTTGAGTCATAACATCTGTTAGGTCCTTTATTTCTTTGTTAAGTTTCAGTCTGGTAGACCTGTCTTTTGGTGAGAGTGGTGTGTTAAAATCTCCCACTACTAATGTGTGGGGTTTGTTGTGCCTTTTAAACTTTAGTAGTGTTTCTTTTATGAATGTGGGTGCTTTTGTATTTGGAGCATAAATGTTTAGAATCGAGACTTCATCTTGGTGGATTTTTCCTGTGATAAATATGTAATGTCCATCCTGATCTCTTTTGATTGATTTTAGTTTGAAGTCTATTTTATCAGATATTAGAATAGCTACACCAGCTTGTTTCTTAGGTCCATTTGCTTGGAAAGCCTTTTCCCAGCCCTTTACTCGGAGGTGAGTTACAGCAATCTTATTGCCTATACAAACAGTTGTGTTTGCAGTGATATGATTGTACAAGCAGTCTCAGGCTGAAAAAGACATGTTCAAACTGAGTTTTGACCTTTAATAATTAATCAAAATTCCAATAAAAGGGAGTTTCATGTAATTCTAATTGAGTAGCAATTCCACAGTGGAAGTCTTCCTAGGACAGACCACAATGAGATTTCAGAACTAACTGCTTCTAATGCTGGAAGCAAACATTTGGATTTCTAGAATTTGTTTCATGTCCTTACACTTTTATCTTCTGAGATTGATGTATACTATAATAAGTAGCTCATGACTGTTATAGAAATTGGGGCAAGTACCCAATATACCCATAAAGTTTAAGACCAATGGTATGAAATCAGATTAACCAAGGGCAACATCTTCATATGGAACTCAAGTGTCTCAGCTATATCAGTAACGTAAGTTTTTTTTTTTACTGACTACTGTCTGCTAGTTTTTTCGTGACACCTAATATAAATGTTTGCTGGTTCATGCTCACTTATATTTAGGTAGTTACACCTGATTTGATCTGAGAAACTTACTCCCAGGAATTCTTTTTTTTTTTGTTTGTTTGTTTTTTTCAAGACAGGGTTTCTCTGCGTAGCTTTGCGCCTTTCCTAGAACTCACTTGGTAGCCCAGGCTGGCCTTGAACTCACAGAGATCCGCCTGGCTCTGCCTCCCGAGTGCTGGGATTAAAGGCGTGTGCCACCACCGCCCGGCTCCAGGAATTCTTTAAGAAACAAGGTAGGTATCAAATCACATAATGGCCGCTTACCAACAACTTAAGGGTTCAGATAATTGGAGGTACCTTTGCAGTTAGTGCATTGTATATACATCCAGTTCCCAAAAGACAATGTGTAGGACAGAACCTCATTTTGACTGTTTAGGAATTATGTCAGCCTGGAGATTCACCCAGACAACTGACTGCAGCCAGGGAGTGAGTGCAGCAAGCAGGAACTGTAGGGGTGGAGCCATGAAGAGGATGGTGGATGAGGGGCAGTTCTCAGAAATTCAGGCAGGGGGGTGTTGCACAGTGGAGCCCACTCCAAGTGAGCACAAAGGGGGTGGGGACGCTCTTATAATAGAGTTGGGCTGGGGGGGGTCAACACTGGAGACAAGGCGAGAGGGCATTTCAAAGAAAGCTTGGAATAGTTACAAAATTCTCTGCCTTCACAATTTCCAAGTGTCGAATTTATTTGCGGTTTAAAATACACGTGAGCTGCAGTCCACACTCCCTGAGTGCTGTGAGTCGAGAGAGTACACAGCAGTGGCTGCTCTGGAGTTATTTCGATGTGTTCTCACTAGTGACTACTTCCTGTGTTTGTAACATTGTTCAACCTTAATTGTCATTTTAAACCTTTGAATTGTTATACAAAACTATGAGGTTTTGACAAAGGCTTCATGTATGTGGGAAGGAGGTCCTAGGCTAAGAGTTTTTTTCCCCAGCAAGCAAAGTAAGCTATAACACATATGGCAATAGCCACTATTTTTATACATGGTTAGCGAGTTTGGAGAGTTTTTACACAGAGAAGAATGCTAACAACACACAGAGAGCTTTACCCTCCTTCAGCTTGAAGGATCTGGTACATTTGTGCAGTTGGAGATGTAATGTTCTGATGTGATAAGAGAGGAGAGAGATTATTCCTCTGAGTTGCCACAAAGCTGATTCTATATGGAAGCTTCAAAGATTATTTTTCAGAATGCGTCTATTCTTGTTTTGTTTTGTGTTTCTGAAATCAGGAATTCAGATAGTTAGGTTATAAAATAGTAAGGAGCATTAAACAGTAAGTTAGGTCGCCCTTAAGCTCAATACATGCTATATGGGTTTGATAATATGGACTCCAAATTTCAAATAAAAATATAAAATTGGGTTGGGAATGGAGACAAAGCAAGGCAGGAGGATGGAGGGGTTACGAGCTAGTCTGTACTACATAGCAAGAACTGCTTCAAACACACACACACACACACACACACACACACACACACACACACACACACGCCAGGAGTGGTGGCCCACGCCTTTAATCCCAGCACTGGGGAGGCAGAAGCAGGTCGATCTCTATGAGTTTGAGACCAGCCTGGTCTACAGAGTTCCAGGACAATCAGAGGTAGGTATGTAAAGAGCCATTGTTTCAAAAACCAAACAAACATCACCCCCAAAGAAAAACCAAAAAACCTTCTAAGAATGTCATAATTACTAATACTCAGTGTAGCTTACATTTTTACAAACTAATCAATTTGATTTTTTTGGTTTTTTTCTTTTTTTTGGTTTTTTGAGACAGGGTTTCTCTGTGTAGCTTTGCACCTTTCCTGGAACTCACTCTGTAGCCCAGGCTGGCCTCGAACTCACAGAGATCTGCCTGGCTCTGCCTTCCCAGTGCTGGGATTAAAGGCATGTGCCACCACTGCCTGGCTCAATTTGATTTTTTAAATTCAAAGAATGTAGATACCCAGAACTGCGCGCTGTAGTAGGAAGTATACACAGAACTCGGCCATGCTTTTCAAACTAAGAATTTGAGCAGTATAATTGGAAAACAGCAGAGTAAGGATTTTCCCAGAAAATCCTAAAGAACTGCTGCATGACAAATCTTGAAGAACAAAGATGGAGTCAGGGCTGAACTCATTCAGAAGATAAATCCGCACCCCGAAACACGACATTATACGCTCAAAGAGACTGAGAACAATTTGACAGGTCCAACTGTGTGTAGGCAGAATCTTTTGAATGAAAACATAACGAGCCTCATTATGACTAAAATGTTACTGTGGTAAAGATGTAGAAATATGAAAACTAAGATAAATACCACAATGATAAATTATGCTGAGTCTCTCTATTACATTTATTTGTGAGTGTGTGTGTGTGTGTGTGTGTGTGTGTGTGTGTGTGTGTGTAGGCAGGGGTGTGGGTGGTGTTCAGAGGACAACGTTCTGGAGTGGTTTTCTTGCTCTATCATGTGGGTTCTGGTCTTCGGGGTTGCTCTTACCCACTGAGCCAGCTCACCAACACCTGGTGTCCTGTAACAAGCTCTTCTTTAAATGTTACAGCCATGTACGTCATCTCCTGCTCTTAGTAGGCTCCTAGATAATTTTGTCATTATTGTGAGCAAAGGGGGAACTTAGAAGGAATGTGAGAGATTCTCTCTCAAGCGGGGACACTCTCCCCAGCTGTTCAAAAACAGAGCTTTTGAGTGAGGATCTGCAGTTAGGAAACAGGCTTCTTCTAAACCCTAACTAAAACGAATATAGTAAAATATTTTCCATGTCCTGTTCTTTTACTATAGGCCATCCCTTAAAGCCCTGGTTCTCAAACTCTTCTCTCTTGCTAGCTTCATGAGTTCCTGATAATCCTGAGAAAAATGTGCTCTCTTTGGAAGACACTCTTGTGTCTCTTTGAAAGACACTCCGTGACTACAAGATTCTCTTATGTTTTAAATTCTCTTATTTTTGCTTTTAGCAGAATTCTCTGCTGGACTGGTTTTGGTGGTTGTTCACTATGACATACATAAAATGTAAAATTGTGGGAAGAAGTCAGGGGATTCTTGTCTACACTGTGAGAGTAGATCAGTCTCAATCCATTCGTAGTAATGTAGAATGAAATGAAATAATAAAAAAATAGCATGGTATTTGAAATCGGCATGACCACAGACAATCTGCCAAAATGTGTACTACTAAGAATGCAAATTAAACCATGTAATCTTAAGTTGCATCATAAACCAAATGAGACTGCTGTTTCAAATTTTTTTTAAAGTTTTTTATTGTTGTTGCTGCTGTTGTTGTTTGTTTGTTTTTACATTCTCTCTGAAACTCTTTGTAAAAATACCTTCAACTTCAGGAGTTAAGGTGAAGTCAGGTCCCAAGAAATGGCTAAATCCAGCAGGCAGAATAACATTGGTTATTTTAATGGGAGAGGCTTTAACGTGGCAGAGGGATCCACCGTCTGTAGGAGAGCTGGTAACAGGCACGAGCTACATAATAAAATAAAACAGTTAAGAGCATCTTACCACTGAAGTGGAGATAAATAGGCATCCTTATCACAAGATCCACTACACAATGAACTTAAAAACTTTTACATGCTTGCCTCAGCTCAGGATTGGTAACTCTGTAAATAGGGACGGAGTAGAGCCCTGCCCGCACAGGGCTGACACCCCTCAGATATTATATATGGTCTGCTTTTTCAGACTACCTTATCCTCATCACTAGGAGCCAGTGCTGGATGGCCCATCCTACTCCCAGAGCTCTTAACAGGGAAGAACAAAGCCGTGAATTCGAGAATGTGTTTCCTTTGTAACGGTTCTTTTTCTTTCTTCAAATATGTATTTTTTACTTTGTGTGTATGAGTGTCTCGCTTGCTTGCATGTATGTATGTGCACCAATGCATGCTGGTGCCAGCAGAGGTCAAAAGAAAGTCGTGAACCCTTTGGACCTATAGACAGGTATAAGCCACCACGTGGGTGCTGGGAATGGAACCGCTTTCTCCATAAATGTATGGCTGCTCTATTTCCTCAGGGCTGTGAGCTTGTTTAAAGAGATGAAGTCTGAACATATGGTTTGACTTATTTAGAGATACAGGCCTTTGCTATTTGTGGGAAGTAACCAGCTTGACTTTAGCAAGCACTACCCAGAGTGCAGCTTTGAGTGGGTACCTAGGCTCTTTACGAATGCCATGCAGTCCTCAGTGGCCCGACAGCTCATTCATGGGAGTCCCTTTCTGTCACTAACTCGACATGCTGTCAACTTTTCTATTAAAGCCAAACCCCTAAAATGTTGAGGTGTAAGTGTTTAGACTATACTTCTTCACCCTTCTGCTGTTAAAAAGAAAGAGCCACAACCAAAATAAAGAAATTTGAACTGAGAAACTTGAAATCTTTTCTATTCTTGTTTATTCTAAATAGCTAAAAGAAATAATAGCTCAGGTTTGTTCTAGCCATGAAAGTAAGAATAATTATTGAATTTTAAAATACATTTTTTGTAAGACAAATATTTTAAATACTTCATTTATTTTGCTGGGTATAGATGGATCAAAAATAATTTTAAATAAGATGTTTGTTTATGTAACAAAAGTAGATAGTTAATTTATTTTTTATAGCACTATTCAAAAGGCAAGAATAGTTATGTTGAATAAATCATTATAATGTTAGAGTAGTGGAAAATAGAAATTCATGAGAGAAAATACACAAGTAAACACTAATGAAATGTAATGCTGAAGGTTGAGTCTACATATTTTTTGATAGACTAAGCCAATTTCAAAATTATATATTAAGAAAAGGGTGTCTTAAAGTTATTGTAAGTGATGATTTGCTTTAGCACTATGACGTTAAAATAGAGCTTACACATTTTGACTAAACAATAGTTCTTCCACGCGTCCCTACGGAACCTCACATCGCAGTGTGGTAGAAGCATCTTTCCCACAGATGTCACTAGCCTCCTCTCTAAGCCTATGAAGACCTTACCTTACATGGCAAAGGAGCTTGCAGGTGTGACTGAGGTAAGGACTTTGAAGTGGGGAGATTACTCTGGATTATCTAAAAAGAGGGAGACAGAGGGTCAGGGTGTGAAAAAGAGCTGTGAGGATGGAAGCAGAAGGGGGAGGGAGACTACTGCTGGCTGAGGGCAAGGAGCCGAGGTCGAGGTCGGCTAGAAGCCCGGAAGAAGGCAACCTGAGTTCCTTTCCAGAGCTTCCAGAGGGAACACAGTCCAGGCCATGCTTCCGTCTAAGACCCCGGCTCAGATTTCTGAATTCCCAGGCTGTGAGGCAGTGAATTTGTGATGATTTGAGGCAAGAACAATAGGAAACTATTTCACGGGGCATGTGCTTTTTCAATAGGTGGCTTGAAGATCAAGAAAGAGGGCTTAATCACTGGACTAAATTTCACCTTTTGAAAGAGTGGAGCCTACGGCAGGAATTTGAGAACATGGTAGTAGACAGTACTGTTAGCTACATTGGTTGTTAGAATTCGAAGTTAGAACTTCAAGGTTTTTTGACCTATAGCTCAATCCCTTTTTTTAAAACTATTTTTTTATTAACACTGAATAATTATGAGCCTCAAGGTCCCTACATGTCTAACTCTAACTTGTTCTAGAAATACCTTTATCAAAATATATCAAGATTAATTTTTAAAAATTGGAGTTAAAAAGTCAAGGAGTCAATAAACATTGCAAGTAGGGGTAAAGTTGTTTCTGGGTGGTAGGACACTTGCCTAGCATGACCTGTGTTTGTCCCTCAGCACCACAAAAAAGAAAAAAAACCAATATAATTCATATTTATCTTTTAACAAAATTTCAAATGTGCATATGTTTGATGAAGAAGAAATCTCCGCCTCTTTGGAGGCAAGCTCTCAGGTAGTCCATGCCAAGGATGACTTTGAACTTCTGATCTTCCTGTCTCCCAAGGGCTATGGCCATAGGTGTGCTCCACCATGCCTGGTGAAGGTCATCTTCTAAGCGAGGGTCTATGACTGACATTGTGCTTGTGTGTGTGTGTGTGTGTGTGTGTGTGTGTGTGTGTGTGTGTGTGATTATTCTTTATCTAGACTTTCCAAAGTATTGAATTTGGTTTTCATAAGAACATAGAAATCATAATTTAAAGTTTGAACTTGTGTTTCATCTGTTGACTTAATATAAACCCCACAGCAGGTTTTTGAAGAAACAAAGCCATCTCTCTAGGAGTGTGTGACTCTACTGCTGACGGGAGAAGTGAAGGAGGAGAGTTGAGTAGGATCAGAAGGGCCTGAGGAGAACCTGTCCATCAGCACATATTCATCCTGGAGGTGAGCAAGAGTCCAGCAGGAGGGCATCTGTCTGGAACAACCTCACCTGTTTCTCTCTCTCTGGCTCAACAGGATTTCTCTGATACCCTGGCTGTCCTGGAACTCACTCTGTAGACCAGGCTGGCCATGAACTCAGAGATCCTCTTACCTCTGCCTCCCAAGTGAAGATCCTGTTCTTAATGAAACCTTGGATCCTTGACTCCAATGTCCTTGGATTTTTGCTTCTAGTTACATTAAAGGTTCAATTATACCTCCTCCCCCACATGCTCCAGGTCTTTGTAACATCTCTTTGATTGTCTTACAAGTTTCAACTGGTTCCCCTCCCTCCTCCATTTCTTCTTCAAACTTTGCAAAGGTTCAGCTCTGATAATTCTATGTGTTTGTTAAGAAGCATCATCCTTCTGTGTTAACTTTGGTCTTTAGAGGATAATCATGAGCAAATAGAAGTGGCTACTGATTAAATTCCTAAAGAGCCCGTTTTTATTGTTTCTTCATTCTATAATTTTGTTCCTGTCATTTGTAAGAGCCCAGCACTCTTACAAATCTATAAGAATAGCAGCACATATCTCTATTAGGTGAACTACACAGCCCAGAAAGTTGAGATCAAAATGCCCCTTCTTCCTTTCTGCCTAAAGTGAAGCAATTTTATGGTTAGTTCTATAAAAATGGCACATCCCAGTTTCTTACCTTCTAGTATCATCTGAGCACTGAACAAACAAATATTAAATAATCTGTCTTATATTAATGCATTATTAGGAAAAAGAGCTGTCTTTGATAGTAGTCACTAAGTAAATACTATAATTTACAAAACCACATATGCCTAAACATTTAAGTCAAAATGTACATGGTATAATGTTCATTTACAATAATCTATAATAAATGGAAAAGTGTAAATAGCGTAGTTACCAAATTTTTCTTTGCTTGTAGTTCAGAGAAATGAAACTCAGCCTTTGCCCTATCATCTGCATTTATAGGGATTCCATCCAACATCTGTAAATTAGGCAGGCGGAATATGACCACATGGCGGTGTACCATTTTTCTACAAATCTAAAGAAGGGTAAAATAATAGTTTATTCCCCAAATCCCTTTCATTAAAAAAACATTAACCTTAAAAAGAAGGCAGTTTGGGAAAGAACATAAAGATGATGCATAACAGCTGCCTTCAATCTCAGCACTTGAGAGGCAGAGGCTGACGGATCTCTGATTCTGAGACCAGCCTGGGCTACGTAGTGAGTTCCAGGACAGTCAGGGCTGCACAGAGAAACCCTGTCTTAAATAAAACCACAAAACCAAAACCAAACCAACCAAACAAACAATATTAGATGCTACAGGTAGAAACTTTTTCCTGGAAGGTTTCTCAATCCTCTGCGATGTCCAGTGAAAATAGAAAATATTTTTAAACTAAGGCTCCTCTTAAGAGGTTTAACCTCTCTCCTCTGCTTCTTCCTCTTTTTCTTCCCCCTCCCCTTGTCTTTCATCACCCCCTCCATGGATCCCGGGCTGGTCTGAACCAACAGTCCTCTGGCCTCAACCTCCGGGTGCTGGAATCACAGGTGTGTGCCACCAGAGTCACAGGTGTGTGGCACCAGAATCACAGGTGTGTGCCACCAGAATCACAGGTGTGTGCCACCAGAATCACAGGTGTGTGGCACCAGAATCACAGGTGTGTGCCACCAGAATCACAGGTGTGTGCCACCAGAATCACAGGTGTGTGCCACCAGAATCACAGGTGTGTGCCACCAGAATCACAGGTGTGTAGCACCAGAATCACAGGTGTGTGCCACCAGAATCACAGGTGTGTAGCACCAGAATCACAGGTGTGTGCCACCAGAATCACAGGTGTGTGGCACCAGAGTCACAGGTGTGTGCCACCACACTCAGACTGCCATCCCTCTTAAGTCTGTAGCATTGCCCATTAGCTAGGGAAAATCTCAGCTTATGGGTAGAACTCTATGAAAGTTCATTTATAAAGAATTAGTTTACGTGAGATTTTCCAAAAGGCCCTATCCCAGTTAATTCAACATCTTCTGGTCGGTATGATTGGTCTTTTCAAAGCGTTAACCTGCCTTAAAAATATTGCATATATGCAAAAAAAAAGGTAGATGGAAAGACTTCAGTAGAGTGGTCTGTTGGTGTTGACTTTAGAATGCTCTGCTGGCTAGGATGGCTCTTGCTTGGGGTTTGGGACCCGGACCTGGGAACGTGCTTATTATTCCTTGGATGATAACGGTAGGTGACTAAGTCTTGATAATTACTAAAAATAGTAGGATTTATACTCAACTCTTTCCCATATGGAATTTGGAATTGCAGTTCCTGACTGGGAAAGGGTGCCCATGTCATCAGTTATTGGAATGCTGAGTCTCTAAGGGGCTCCCTTGAATAAAAACATAACACAGAAGAGATGCCATCTTTGTGGCTGAGTGAAGAGTGTGCTCTGTGTCCCCTGCCATGGGACAGAAAGCACAAAGAAGAAGAACACATACAGAAACTTCCAGACTCGACTTTTCTCTTCCTCATGTCCTGTGGTTGTGCATCCTTACTCTGCCATTATAACCAGTCTTGATTGTGTGTCCTAACTATGGCATTGCTACTGATCTTAGTCATAAGGAAAACATGATGCTGACTGAGTCTCTCTAGAAAATCTCTGAAATGGTGGTGATCATGGGGACCCCTAATATAGAGAGTGTACAGCACTGTCTGTAATAGCAAAGAACAGCAAACTCTTGGAGACGGATGACTAAGCTGGGTCTGGTGGCTCATGCTGTCATCGTAGCCCTCTGGAGGTTAAAGCAGGAAGACTGCCATGAGTTGGAGGTCAGCTTGGTTCCTACAGTAAGTTCCAGAGCAAGCTAAAATAGAAAAAAGAAAAAAACCAGAAAGGAAACTGGACAAACTGTTTGAAATGAATGTGGTAGGGGTGTGCTCAGTGATGGAGAAAGACCTCTAACACATATAACAGCCAAACTAACCACTGGCCACATTCTAGGTTACAGAGCACTTTTCTTAAATATCAAAGAATATAGAGCCTGCTTCATCTGACTGAAATACTCCAAAACTGGAGGAAAATGATGAAGATACAACTAGGAACAAGAAAAAAATAGATTTAAAATGAATAAAAAATGTATGCACAGCCCTCAATAATTTACATATGAAAATGAAGTCTTTTGAAGAGTAGAAGATTTTGAGATATGAGGATTAATAAAAGCAACATACATAAAAACTTTCAGGACATTGTTGGAGCAGCACTGTGTAACCTACAACTTACTGATTAGAAATATATTGAAAATTAATATTAAGTTAAAATGATTAAGATTGAGAAATGTGAAAAGTAAAACTTTTTTTGAAAAATTTCAAGAAACAAAAAGAAGAACATGATAAAGAATAGATGCTGATGAACTAGAAAGCAAACAATGCCCTTGATAAGGAAAACTACGGTGTTCTAAAGAAGTAAGCGAGGCTCCAGCAAGATTTATCAAGAATAAAATGCAAAGGCAAAAATTGACAACCTTAGGTATAGAGGGGTGACAAAATAGGTACAGTGGAGAATTAAAAGGACATCACGAGCTTACTGTGATAGCAATACATTAAAGTCTAAAGAACAATATCTAGGAAAATTTAACTTCCCAATGTGAGCTTCTGAGGAAGTAGAAAATATGATGGGATTTATACTCATGGAGGAATTTGAGTAAGCAAGTTAAAGTCTGGCTTATAAAAAAACTGGAGTCAAGCTGTTTTAGAGATAAGGTCCAGTTATTTTTCAAGGACCATATGGGTCTTTAAACTATTCATAGACTAGGAATAGAAGGAGTGCTCCCAAATAAATGTTATAAAGCAAAAGACATTATGCAAGATTTAAAAGTATGGTATAAAAAGACAGAATCATAGCTTTTATCTACATAGATGCAGATATGCTACATCAAATACTATCAGATTGAATCCAGTAAGATATAAATTATATTCATACCAAGAATTTAAGGGTAGAGTACTCTATTAAGTGTGTTAATGCAATTTTTTTTTTTTTTTTTTTGGTTTTTTGAGACAGGGTTTCGCTGTGTGTCTTTCCTGGAACTCACTCTATAGCCCAGGCTGGTCTCGAACTCACAGAAATCCACCTGCCTCTGCCTCCTGAGTGCTGGGATTAAAGGCGTGCGCCACCACTGCCTGGCTGCAATTAACTCTTAATGGTCGGAGTGCCTAAGAAAAATCCTCAGGCCAAAGCTGCTGTAGTTATTATTCAATTTCTGGCATAATACAATGTTTCAAATTTTATATCTTTGTAGAATTTATTTGTATGTCTAATCCTGGCATTCTTTTGCTCCTTGGCTCTGCATGAGCTAACTTTTCTAACAAAGGAAGGTTCTGACACCTCATTCTTTTATCTTTCCACACCATTCCTTGTCCATCAGTAAAAGTCCCTGTGTAGGGCAGAGGTAACTTCAGCTAATCTAACTTTCTTGCTGTGTATGCCACGTAATTGCCTTAGCATATAGTAGGAGGAGTCTTGTAATCTGATCTGCGGCTAACCCTGCTAGCCTACCAAATCTTGTTGACCTTATAGGTTTACTTTGTTTTGATTATCTTGTTACTGAGTAAGTACAGGGGCAGATGTTTCAAGAACATCTCATAGCCTCATAAAGAGACCTCTGGCTTCTTTATGTGTGTCACAACATCAAGGCCTAAGGAAGACCTTCAAGTAGATAAGGATATCTCCCTAAAAGCTGGAGAGGCAGTATACTCAGGACTTCCGGCGGGGGGTGGGGGAGAGTAGAAGCAGTACTCCTGGGAGAAGGCATAAATGATTCTTAAGAGATTTCCCATCCCCCAATATCCCCAATTGCATAAATATTAAAAATTCCCCAAGTATGCAACGTGTGGAGATGAAAACCAAAAGTGGCAGGGCAGCCCCCATGCGGCTCAGCTTGGCTGGATCTTTGTCAAGCAGCTGTGTGCTGGCTTTATGACTTTTACCATTCCCACCAGATATGGCTGTGCCAAGCTCTCTCCTCCCACACAGAGAGGTTTCCACCAGGGGTTTCCTGGTCCTCTGCAATCAGACTACATACTTCTGTCATCTATCAGCATGTCTATTCGGTATTTTCAAGGCAGGCATCCAGCCTGACCTGATCACTGCCATCTTGTGTCATGACCCCTGCAAGAGTTCCCAAGCAGTCCTGACCCATTTCCCCACAAAGTTTCCCAGCACTATACATTTAAAAAAAAAGAAAAACAAAACCCAAAAATATTAGAGCATTGTGTGAAGCTTTCTGACTGGGTCTGAATGCCACCTCCAACAGGAATGAACCTGACCTCTTTGATCCTAGCTTGAAATGAACCATTCTGGCATAGACAAAAGACCCTTTGTCCTAACCATCATATAACCCTCCCTCTCTGACTCACAGTCCTGCTGCCCTTGACGGCCTTCTGTGAAACCTGGACCTGTCTGCCCCGTGGCCTTTTCAGTCTTACACCTTCTGCTGTCTGTTCTTTTTGCTGGATTTTCCTGGAACACTCGGCACACTACACATCACACCATCGCTTGGTTGCCACGTTTCCCAGTTCGCTTAGAAGTTAAACGGGCACGGGTGCTAGTTATTGGATCCCTTCAAAGACTCCAATGAGAAAAGGACAAACGTCTCCCAAATTAACTTAAAACAAGTGCAATTCAAATTAAAACATCAACAAACTTTTCCCTTAACTTAATTTGCTTCCTAAAATTCACAGGAAAGTGAAAGGGTCAAGAATAGTGAAGACAGTGGAGAAATTGAAGGATCTAATTAGAAAGAAGAGACAGAAGAGGAGATAAGGAAAAACATTCTCCAAGAATTGAGACAACACAAAATGTTAGTAAGTACTCAGCATCATATCACGGGCACAGCACAGGCAGGTAAGCCAAGGGTGCAGTGCAGAATGGGGCGCACACATGCTTACACTTGACAGCAATGGCTGGCAGGGCAGTCAGGTGGAGACAAGACTAAGCCCGCACTGTGCTGTGTTAACTAGCTATGTGTGCAGAAATAGAAAAAGCAAATCACGTTCTCATATCTTATAAAATTTACATATGACAATTGGGAACTTACTAAGTTTTAAAGGTAAATACTCACTGGATTGCCATAGACAGTAAGCTCTCTGAGAGAAGGGATGACATCAAGTTTTTCCAATTCTGTGATTTCCTGTGTAAAAGGTAAGGAATTATCATTTGGTTGGCTTACATCTCCTAACGTAAACCTTTCTGAAGTAGTTTTATGCAAGTTTTAGATTTCAAGTAGCTCCACTTGGATCCTCTGAGTGAACCCAAGTGAAGACCGTAGACTCCCAACACATGACTTGCAAAGATAACACTGTGACGTGGAAAATGAGCCACACAGCAGAACTCGCAAAAGAACAGCAAACTTTCTAGAAGAGTTATAAGCCACCCTAGGGCTCAGATGATGACCTTAATAACAGAAGAATGTGTGATACTGGCTATACTCTGATACACTAGCTGTGAAAGACAGAACAGATTTCAGCTGCTTCTCTGGTGAAATGTTTTGCCCTCCACAATGCCTAGGACTATTTATTAGTATCCACTTAACATCACTGTAAATTTCTAATAGTGTAGCTTTGGCAAAATTTTTATAAATGCTTATTTTTATTTAATGTGTATGTATTTTGCCTTCATTGTATGCTCAGATAACTTTAGAAGTAATGGAGAATCTGGATGTCAGACAGAGGAATCACCTAGCCATGGGGATCGAATGGGACTGTGAAGCTGAAATCTTTGTTTGTGTTGCAATGATTCTTAGACCCAACACAATAGGCCACACTTTTCTCAGTCTACATTGTTGGACATATTGGGGAGGTAAGTCAAAAGCTCCACACCATAGCCTATAGGTCCATGAGAGACCACATCTACCTCTTATCTGAAGTACTCATGCTTCGTTAATTTTTAATAGGTTTTTCTCTTGTCCTATCATTCTTGGCTAACCCAGACATTGTATTCTGACTGCTCACTTGTAGAATTAATGCTTGTATCAGACTGGCCAAATTGGTATGAATGCGGAGACGAAGTCTCTCCTCAAAAGAAAATCTGAATGGACAGCCAAGGTTTTGAAAGAACATGGTTTCAGAAGAATTCAACTAGGTTTCCAACTCACTCTTACTCCCCAGCCTTTATCTTCTCCTCCAGTTAACTGTGTATGGTCACATGAAGGTACAATAACACCAACCATCAATGTAAGTTCAATGGTAAAACAACCCATCTAAACTCACTGATGAATACCATAAGAGTAAAAATAAAAGGCTAAAATTTTTCAACAACCACTAAGGCTCAGTTATTCCTTCAGTGATACATGAATAGTCTCCTGTGATTTGTCACGGGTTACCATATAGTTGTATTACATTTGACAGGAAACCCCACTAAGCATGATTCTGTTCAAGTTGCTGAGGAGGGTGCTATCATACCAAGCTCATCTACCATCTCCTCCATCCCTTGTGGGGAGCAGGGTGTCGACAGGTGAGCAGGGACATCCTGAGGAGAAGCTGGTCACCTGGACTAAGCTCCTTTAAGCAAACTGTTAACTGAGTGTCCCGGCAAACAGAGCAATGGCCTTTTCCAGGAAGCTTCTTACCTGTGGCATTCTCTTAACAGATCTCTCTGGATGAAGACTGCTTAGAGTCAACTAAGCTGGAATCTATGGAATTACAGGCCATGGCCTCTAATAAGATGCTTAAGTATAAAATGGAAATGTTTCACTCTGAGACCAATCCACAAAGTCTTTCTGAGATAGATAGCCTGTGTGGTGTGGGAAAAAGGAAACCAATCAGATGTTCAAGGCGTCAAGTATTAATGATTGAACTGATAAGCAAAGCTCATGGAGGTTTTGTTTGTTTTTGCTGGGCTTTTCAGGCCAAGGCTTTGGGCATGCTGCACACACGCTCTACCACAGAATTGCTCCCCCAGTTCTAAGTCTCTTTGCTAAGCTCACTTACTGTTGCCAGATTATTTCCATAGACTATCAATTTTTCCAACTTTTATTTCTCCTAAACAAAGTGTTGGAAAGCTCACTGCCAGTTTGGATAGGCTTTCCTCAGACTGGTGTTTGAATCTGGATAACTCAGCTATATGCTATTTTTCTCAGTATGTGTGTTTCTTACTTGCTAAGTTAAAAGAGACATCACTCATGATTTTCTTCTAATCTTGGAAAGAAATTTCATATTATCCCCGAAAAGACTTAATGAACTGTAGCAAATAGAGCCGCAGACAAATATTTGTCAAGTGTCTGGTGTCTGCCATGTACCATGTACCATACTGACATAAATATGGACAAGATGGACAGGTCCTGCTCGTGCAGGGGGAGTGTACAGTTCAGCCTGTCTTTGAAGCTGCCTCAGAAGTGTGGATAGTGTAGGGCGGTGGTGGCGCATGCCTTTAATCCCAGCACTCGGGAGGTAGAGGCAGGCGGATCTTTGTGAGTTTGAAGCCAGCCTGGTCTACAGAGTGAGATCCAAGAAAGGCACAAAGCTACACAGAGAAACCCTGTCTCGTAAAACCAAAAAAAAGAAAAAGAAAAAAAGAAGTGTGGCTAGCAGAAGCAGCATGGGCAAAAGTAGGTATATAGGTCATTATCAAAATGCTGATACAAACACCAACTCTCGTACCTGTATACAACCTCAGGACACAGTCTAAGAAGGCCCAGTTGGTGCTGCACTTTAAAAGTAGCAGCTGAATTTCAAGGACATAAAACAAGGTACTAGCTACGGAAGACATGAGTGGGAAGAGCTGTAGTGTAAAAGCCAGGTCAGTGAGATAGATGTGAATGCCAAGTAGACCAAGGACACAAGGCGGAGTGAATGGGCTACAGGAAGGCTTCAGCTGAGCCTCAGAGACTGCCTAGACCAAGAGCATTGAGGACTAAGTGCAAACTGTGAGAGAGGATTGGCAAGACCAGCTTTAGAACCGAACTAAAGTAAACTAACATCAGTGGGTGGGTGCATATTCTCTGGGTCATCAGTCTAGACATGGTGAGTACAGGACATGCCTTGTGATATGTCTGAGATAGATAGACTTGACCAACAGCAGTCACAACACTCTCACTGGTGTACTTGGGAGCTTTATGTTCACATCACAGGGGATTTCAACTACATAAACCTCGAAACGACAACACCCCCAAAGACTGTTACCTGGATTTTATTATATCCTAGGAAGAGTTTCTCCAGTTTGACCAAAGACTGCAACTTGCCCAGCTCTCTCAGTCTGTTTTCCTCTAGATGAAGGGTCAGCAGGGAACTCGGCTTGGCGAAAGCGCTGTCATTAAATGCTCGGATGCGGTTATGGTCGACAACCAGCTCCTGAAGGACGATCAAGTTGTCCAGCCCTTCCACCTGGCTGATCTCGTTTCCTAAACAGTTACGACATGCTGCATGAGCCCCGACTTCCAGAATCAAAGTCTATGTAACCATCTTTATTTAAGTATTTATCAAACGATTTCTAAAACTAAAAAAGAACATTTATATTTATGTCTCAAAATTGTAACACAAACTGGTCTTTCCCTAACCTCTAATGAGCAGCCTTTCCCCAAAAAACTATCTAGCCTTAGCAATCTGTTAATTCAGTTACAAAATAATCTTGGACTAGTTTTCTTCTCTTCTTGATATATCTAATTAGTCACTTAATCCTAATATTTACTCCTTTACAAGTGACTTTTAGACTTACCATTTCTATTGGTATCACTGTGGGCCAGGTCATTATTGGTATATGTTAATGCAACTCTGAATCTAAACTGCATATGCTTTAGAGTCAGATAGACCTAAATACCATAACACATTGGTGCAAACTTGGGTACATTATTCAACCACATTGAACCTCAATTATTTCTTCTTCCCCACCCCAGGTGTCCAACATCAGGGAAATAGCTAAGAAAGTATGATGGATAAATATACAATAGATTTTTTCAGTCATAAAGAAAACAATATTATACTCTTTGCAAGAGAATGCATACAGCTGGATATAATCACATTAATCAGATTAAGGTAGTCTCAGAAAACAAACTTCATATAGGAAGTGGAACTATCTAAGGGAACAAAGGGGACTGACTGAAGAGGGCGAAGGGGGAGGCAAGGGAGGCAGAGAATACACTCAGCCTACAACATACAGTTGTATGAAAGTGTCCCTATATAATAGTACCAGGTACAATGAGTATATGCAATCAATTGTTTAAAACAATCTTATTTGATAAATTTATGTTGTCAGTGATCATTAGAGTAGTTGATAATGCTTACACTTGCTTGTTAAAGCAAGATGATAATCCAGTCAGTTTACAGGATTTATGAACAGCATGTCTTACTCACCCTGTAGAAAGAGGAATTTTAAGTTTCTTAGTCTGTTAAGTTGTAGCTGGACTAAGTTACAAATTCCATTGTATCCCAAATGAAGAACCTCTAAACTTTGCATTATTGGAGGCAAATTTTCATTGCTTATTGAATCTCTGAAACACACAGTTATACTTGAGGTCATTAACTTGATTTGAAAGCAATTTTATCATAAAAGAAGGTCTGAAGTGTACTTACTACAAAGTGAAAATAAGATAAAAATTTGTATGAACTTTTGATATATGATAGTTGAGTAGTGCTTTTTATAATAATAATAATTTTTATCTCTTTAAAATGTTTATAGGGCAAATAATAAAGTACAGAAAGCCACAATGAAAAGTGAAGTCAATACAATCAGGCGAGAAAAAGAAAAATGTTGTATTCCATTAGAAAGGAATAAGTAGACTTACCTTTATTCTCAAAGGACATAATTCCTGTATGTATTGAACTCTAACAGATCTACCAAAAACGCTAATTGAGCTAAAAATGACTTCATCCAAGCTACAAGATCAAATAATAAAAATGTTCTGAAGTTCCAGTGCCAATAAAAAATTTAAAAAATTAAGAAAACAGTTCTTACACTTTTTACAATACTGTAAGAGAAAATAATTTCAGAACATTTTAGAATAAATTCCAAAAAAGAAGCACAAAGTTTATATATAGGTAAATACACGCAAGTGAATGAAACCAATAAAGGTATCAGTAAGTAAAAAAATTATTTCATGTTTGTGGATTATAAGTCAGAATATTATTAAGATGGCAATTCTTTCAAATTGATGAGTAGATTAAATACAATCTCTATCAAAAGTTTTCTAGGAGAAAACAAACTGTCTTAAAATTTAAAAAGAACTCAAAGAACTCTGAACATCCAAAACAATATTGAAAAGAATAAGCTAGGTGGTTTACACTCTTATAGTGTATGTACTGAAACAGTACACAGCAGGGTAGTGAAATTAATCACTGGCCCCTGCAGTGACAAGGGGCAGGTCTCAAAGGCAAGCTAAGTGAAAGGAACTAGACACAAAATGAAAGTAAAAGGAGGGCTTGGGGATGGAGGAAGTGAGCAATGGGATGGAGCAGGATATGATAATAGGGGATTGGAGATAACCAAAGTATGTTATGTACACACAGGAAATGCCATAATGAAACCCATTATTTTGTACAATTAATACATGCTAATAAAAATGAAAAAAGCATGCTGTGGGATAATGTTTTTGTACACTGGTTTAATAAAATGCTCATTGGCTAGTAGCCAGGCAGGAGGTATAGGTGGGATAAGCAGATAAGGAGAATTCTGGGAAGAGGAAGGCTGAGTCAGGAGACGTCCAGGGAGCAGCATGTAATGGTACACAGGTAAAGCCACAGAGCACGTGGCGACATAAAGATTAACAGAAATGGGCTGAGTTTAAATGTAAGAGCTAGTCGGTGGTAGGACTGAGCTAATGGCCGAGCAGTTTTAATTAATATAAGCCTGTGTGTGTTTACTTGGGTCTGAGTGGCTGCAGACTGCCGGGACACAGGAAAACTTCCAGCTACAAAAGTACTTACCATGTAATTCCAATCTTACACAATTCTAGAAAAAGGCAAAGTTACAGGGAAAGAAAGCAGATCAGTGGCCATTGCCAAAGGCTGGGATATGGGGGAGGGGGTTGCAAAGAAAAATAAGGGTGTTTTGAGGGGCAGTTACTTCACACTGTGGTGTCAGCTGTGGTTACAGGGATCAATACATTTGTCAAAAATCATTAAATGGCACACCGAAGGTGGTAACTTTGTTATATGCAAATTACCTCAATAAAGATGGCAAACACAAGGAATGTCCTTCATCGAGAAAAATGAAAATAAAAATATTTTGACTTGGTGATATACACATTTCACATACACATGCACACACATCTCTGTCAGTCTGTCCATCTATCTATCTGTCCATCTGTCTATCTGTCTAGCCACCCATCCATCCTTTTATAGATGTATAGGAAAGCAAGAGATATGTCTTGATCTTCACAAGTGATATCTTTCCCATTAATGTTAGAATTGGGGGAAAATGACAGACTCCCTTTTTATTCGTGAAGTTTATTTTTTTGGCATATAGTTTGTTAAAATAATTCTTAAAATCAGCCAAATATGTGTATTAGATTGTGTTACTTCTTTGGTTGTTTTGAAGTGTGACAAACTAGAGAATTTTAGAACGTACTTGTTTAGTTTTGAGGCTCCTTGCTGTCCGTAGCCACTTGAAGGCACTTTCTGGTAGAGTAGCTGTCTGTTGCTTAAGTGAGTCTGAGGTTTCAGTCTAGGTATGATTGATTCAATATGATTATAGTTGAGGCATAAGACCTACAGAAAGAACATCTTATTAATCAAATGTCCATGAAACATTGAAATGGTATGACTGATACTTGGAATAGAGAACATAATTCATAATATATTACTGTGAAAAATAAAATAATTTATCCCAAAGTATTTAGATTTAGCTTGGAATGTGTTTTTAACAACCTTACATGTTGGGGAATCACTACAAATAAAATATCCAAGATACTAGCCAGCCATTCAGCTTTCTCAATGTGCACTCCTGGTTTGTCTAAGCCTGATACAGATGAATAATTACTAAGGAAGTATTTTTGGTCTGTGTTTAGATGCTGAGAATCCCCTCATTCTCAACTTCATTTCTTAAGTGCTCACTAGAGACATGGCCTCGCATCCCATCTCCTAACTGAAGAGTGAGATCTGTTTGTAAGTCGATGATGTAAGATAGATTGTTAAAAAATAAAAACCCTGGAAGGTAAGACTACGACTTTTTCTTGATTAGTGAGAAACAAAATAAAATACAATTGAGGGAATAATTTCGACACCTTAATAAGGAAATACATTTTAGTGTAAAATGAAGATTAAAACTTGTGCTGAAGTCTGTGAGAGCAAAGACAGTTTTGCAGCAACATGCCTTCACGTTGGGCAGGTAGATGAGGCCGCTGAAGGAGGTGAGGTTGTTGTTCTGCAGGTTCACGTTGCACACGTTCCTAAAGTGGTCCACTGGAATCAGATCCACAGTCCTGAGTTAGAAAGCAAACACAGTCATTATTTTAACGGGACAGGGTGAGCTCCCCATAAACGACTCCTAAGTTCTATGCAACATCAAATATTGGAAATCCATGTCCAACTAAGTGTATATTTTTGTTGCACAGGTATGAAGAAAACGACATAGAAATTTGATTACTTAAAAAAAATACCATCTCTGTAACCATTAAGCGATTACTGTAGAAGACACTTATACAATAAACATTTCCAGTTGATTCACAAATTAACATACAAGTTCATGAAATCACAGCAGACTTGATCAAGTAAGTCTATCAAGTACGTAAGATAACCAGGTCGTAAGCATCCATGGACATATGTGAAGTAGGCGGTTTCTGAAGTCAAGAAGTGACAGGAGTGGACGGGAAGGAGACAGTAGTAAGGGCATCGAAACCAGACTTTTCTGAGATCTGTGGAAGACCTGCAAAGCATTGGTTTCAACACTCAATTGAGAATGGCGATTACAGCCCATGGTCCTTGAGAGGCTTTGGAGATCCACATGCCAGACAAGTTGGAGCCTGAACATAACAGTTCCACATTCATATTCTGTCATGCATCTAAGGATCCCATTAGAACTAACAAGATACAATTAAAAGTGTTAACAGGTTTTTGTTTTTTTGTTTGTTTGTTTGTTTGTTTTTGCTAATTTTGATTTTCATGATTTTCTTCAGATGTAGTTACGTTTTTTGCTATTCCTTAAAAAAAAAAAAAACAAAAAAAAACAATATATAAGTAGTAAACCTAATATGACTAGTGGTAAAAGAAATAGGCGAAACAAAATCAGATGAAAAACAAACCCAAATTTTTTAATCGTAATTTCTGATAATAAAAATTATTGCATCATTTCAAGTGGTGTCTAAGATAGACTAGGATAATTACTGAGTATATTTGGAAAGGAGAGTCAGACAATGTGGTGATAATTATACTTGTAATTATAATGACAAATAGACACACTAAAGCGATTGTACCTGATGGATGATGAAGTCCAGTTTAGTTCTTGCATTTGGACAAAGTTTGAGTGGCCTTGGCGTTCAGCAATCATGTCAGACGTAAGCCTACCACCAAACAAATCTTTTGCATTCTCGATCTCCGGAGGTTCCTTGAAGGACATTGAGAAAGTGATGACCTCTCTTACAGATGACCCCTGGTTACAGATATAAATGACCTAGACACACTTACTCTCTTCAATAGAAACAGCTACTTCTACCCACCTAGGACACTGGATAGGTAAAACGCACACAAGATGACCAGGGCCCTAGGGACCTTGGGGCCTGAGGAATGACACCTTGATTTTGTTTTTTGCCTCATATATGTCCGATTGGGTGCTGGGGAGCCAGAAAATAAAAGAAAGCCCATAACCATCTAATTTTCTCTAGTCAGCAGACAAGCAGAGGGGGGCCTGGCATGACAATAACTGTGAAACTTTTAGATACTGATAGACCTGTTCCATCCAAGCACCAGGAAGTAAACTGGGCCGGACCACCAAGTACATACAGAACGGGCTGCTCAGTACTGCCAGCCCACTACTGCCAGCCGACAGAAGACATTCCTTAGCTTTCCTTGTCAAAGGAGAGACTGAACCTGCATGCCCTCCCAGCACAATGCAACCCCCAGAAAACAACAACGGACCAAACCAAACCAACTTTCACCACCAAGTGTTTGTTACTGGGGACCACATGGTGGGGGCTGAACTGGGTTGCCACTACTGTCTATCATAACAGGGGTCCCTGTGGAGTATTAACCAGGCATTCCTGTCTCTCACAGCCAGGATGAATCCCTGGAGGCCCACGGAGACTGTAACAAGGTAACTATCCTAGCCACACGGAATCAATGGAGACTTGCTGGAAAGCTGGAACTCCTACTCTGGCCTTGGCATTAAGAAACTGCACACTTCAGGCTGGATCTCTGACTCCCGCCTGACAGCAGCCAAGGGGTGCCCCCATCTCCCCACTGGTCAGGGGAGGGCTGCTGAGACACGTCATCTCTGCTCTGCTGCAGACCCAAAATTGCCCACTGAATAATAGAAAAGTCTTCTCTCATCATATTAAAAACCAAGAAAGCTCTCAGTGTGAAAAGACAATCAGCAGATCCTCCGGAATGGCATAGATATGAGTCATTACTGACAACCGGACCTCACAAAAATGCTTCAGCAGTTATGAATGCACTTGCATCAAATGAAAACACAAACTATCAGCAAGGAAATAAAATAGAAGATAGGAAAAAGAATGAAACCAACTTTAATACTGAAAAACACCATAGCCAGGCAGTTATCCCAGGGCAGTAATTTATCAGTCTGTTAGATAAAACTGATAAGACATTCGCTCCACATTTACCTACCCTCCCTTTCTTAGATTCCTAACTCACAAAGACTTCATATTTGAAACGAGAATAAATATTCTTCGCTCAAGATGATTTTTTGCAAGCTAGAAATACGTATGAAGATGGAATAAAATGAAATTCCAGCTACCTAGACAGCGCCTTAGTTCTTCATAGACTATGTATGACCTCCCTTAGTTAAAATAGATATCAATAAAGACCTGCCTAACTTGAAAGAAGCCGTGTGGTATCTCTGAGCTGCTGTGTGCCTCCTGCTTTCATCTGCGCCATTCCTGGTCCACTCACACCTCAGAATCCTCCAGGGATCTGCTGCCCTTAGCATCCCTCTGCACCCTCTTTTCACTGCTTTTTTTCCCTCCTTTTTCTAAGATTCCTAAGCAAAATATTAAAGCCTTATTCAGACTTCCTTGCATTCTCTATTCTCTTTCTTTAGACGGTTTAACTATCTGCTCTCTTCAAACTATTTCTAAATCTAAAAAAAAAAAAAAATGTGAAAGAAATTTCCATATCCAAAGTTAGTCCCATGATTTCAACTGCCTGCATTATATTTCTAGTCAGATAAGCTAAGGTCTCATGAAATGCGGTATGTCTAAAAGTGGCCATCTCCTCCCCCAAAGCTGCTTTTCTTCTGCTCAGATTGCACTATGAGGTCTTTGGCTACAGTCATCTCGGAGAACATCAGGGCTCTGTTGAGGCTCATTAGGGGAAAGCTATTTCCTCCTGGTCAAAAGCATGGAATCTACCTCTGGCCTGAGTGGAGACATGAGATACCATTATTTCCTCCCCTAAGAGCTAATTCATCTGGTCCTGTCAGTAGCTGTTCCAAGAGAATCATCCCTCAGGTAGGTTTATTCACTTAAAGCCACTCTAAAGAGTTGGGAAGAATAATTATCCCCTTGAGATAATGTACTTTTCCTCAGGAAATATCATCCTCAGTGCAGTTACTCCCGGACCCACCACCATGTTGATCTTTTAAGGTCTATCCATCAGAAAAGTGAAACTTTCTCTTTTACTTTTCTATCACTTTCTTTTTCTTTTTTCTTTTTTGGTTTTTCGAGACAGGGTTTCTCTGTGTAGCTTTGCGCCTTTCCTGGAACTCGCTCTGGAGACCAGGCTGGCCTTGAACTCACAAAGATCCGCCTGCCTCTGCCTCCTAAGTGCTGGGATTAAAGGCGTGCACCACCACCGCCCGGCTTCTCTCACTTTCTTTTGGATACTAACCAAAGCTTAAGTATGTTTCTCTGGCATTTTGGGTTTTCTTAGCCACGGTCTGAAGCTGCTGTCACGTGACTGGCTGCTGACCTCCATTGCTGAACTTGTCGACCTAACTCAGAAGGCGTGGCTTTCTTTCTTCCTCCATTTCATAAGCCTCCCGCTGGCTGCCGAGATCTATAATCTGCTTGCTATGTTGTTTTCTCTTCAACGTTAGTAATGTTGACCTTGAGCTTCTTGTGAGTCTCTTTTAAAATTCTTTTTGGAAGGCTAAGAACCCAAAGAGGTGACCCCAACTTCCCCCATAACACTTTTTATTGTAGTTGCGGACTTTGTAGACGCCTTTCCGTGTTTGCTGCCCAGGAGTAATAAATTCTGTTAATTTCCTCTAGTGATTCTCTCAAGTTTCAGCTTTCTGTTTCTGTTTGTTTGTTTGTTTACTTTTTGAGACAGGTCTCTTTACATAGCCCTGGCTACCCTGGAACTCACTATGTCAACCAGGCTGGCCTCTAGCTCACAGCCATCTGCCTGCCTCTGCCTCCCCCAAGCTCCATGTAACAGGATAAGTGCTTGACAAGCATGGGAAGAACACAGTTCCTAGTGTGATGTTACCTAGTGTTCATCAAACAAAAATGTGCATCAGATATTCTAGAAAATTGAGAGACAACTCTTGATGGTTTAGCACTCTGAAACACTTTGAAAAGATTACTAATCCTAGCCCCACATTTTTCAGGGTTCCACTGAATAAAGCATCATCATTCCAATAAATGCAGATTCTCCAGAACTGTGTATGCTGGGCTTATTCAGTCACTAGCTTTCACTAGGGTAGACTTGTTATGTATAGTCTTGCATAAGTAATACTGCATCGCTCTAAATGGGCCGGAGCTCTTACTCCTCTTATTCACAGGCCCTCGTTTGAAAGGTGTCATGAGAAAATACTTCTAGAGATAAATGCAGGGGGGAAAGTCTTGTTCTAGTCACTGACGATGGGTATTTGTAAATATTTCTCTTCTCACTTTAGCATCTCAAAAGCTCAGAGCCAATTTTATGATTCAATAATAGACACTTATAGGGTTTTGTATTCTCCCTGTCCCTAATTCTAGTTTTTATCTTTTTAATTTATGCTGTTCTTAGTCTTGATATTCACTATTTATTATTTATTCTTTTATTGTTTTCTTATATGTTATGTTTCCTATAAGCTGTTATATGACCTTTATAGAATGGAGTATGTCAAAAATCTATGAATTAATAATGGAACATGAAGAATGGGATGGAGAATTGGACTTCAAATTAAAGGGAATGGGAATGCACTGAATATTTTTCAGAAGAGTGATTATATATCCAGAACCATATATTAAGAACTTTCATCTAATAGCAGTATTTATGAAAGTAGAGGAAATAACTTTTTTTAAGTTACTAAGATATTGCAGGATCAAAATAATGAGAAACTGAGCAGAAGGAGGTGACTCAGAAAGCTGGCTGGGTGTGGGGATGCACATCTTCATCCTAGCTCAGCGCCTTATGGGGTCTCTGCCTGCTGAACCCACTCTTCACTTTTGAGGCACTGAATTCACTGAACGAAAAGGTAAGCACCCTCTTTCTTCTCTGTCTCGTGTAAGACGATTAAGAATTGGCCAGGTGAGAGAACTGTGAAATCCTGATCCCAAAAGAGCATTGGGGATGTAGATTTTAATGAGCATGGTGAAGTTTAGTATAATACCAGAGATAAAGCAATATTCAAGATGCTTATGACCTATGGGTATGCAAATACATGCACTGTGGATCAAATGTTATGATTCACAAAAACAACTTACAATTGAGATTCCATCCAAGGCCTTCAGTTCCGGAAGATGAAATATTACAAACAACCGGTAGTTTTCTTGGTTCCATATGATAATGTTTCCATACATGTCTAGAATGACCAAGTTGCATAAACCCTAGATAATAAGGATACATTCAATTTATGTATATATATATTTATATGCAAATCACACTTTAGCAAGTTATTTTTCCAGGGGTTAGACAACCTTGAATTTTAATATTTCAATTATCTATAATTTAATAGAATTTGAGTGTTTTTAATTATTCTTTAAGCACAAGGGTTTCCCTTTAGATCAGTAAGATGTAATTGTATGCAACATTTCTGTGGTCTATGCTATATATCATGATCCCTTTTAGGATATTGGTATTAGAGTATTATCATTGGCAAAGGTGTAGAGAAAATGTTCATATATTTAAAGCTATATACCTTAGTCATGGAGTAATGGCCTATGAGGTGGTATGTTTATGTATTCACTATGTAAAGGGGATGAGAAACAATGTCACTTGAAAAGAAGACCATCTTGAAGTGCATCATCAGCTCTCTGAAAAGTTCAGGACAACCAATCTTATGGGAAAATTTGTTTTTACAGTAAAGGAATGGCCCCCAGTAGGTATGGGAGGAGGAAATGAAGCTTTTCAATACCATGGTGGGCTTGTTTTCTGCTGACACTGTTGGTACCCAGGCTGCCTCTGTAGCTTTAGAAATATATTGGGGAAGAGGGTGGAGAGAAGGCTGAATTTAGGGAAAGACTGATACAAATTGTTGGAAGGAAATACTGTCACAGCAAACGAACCAATGTGTCACGCATAGGAAGTGGCCAGGAACTGAAGAGACAATGAAGTCACACATTGCATTTGAAGCTAATTCCTTCAGTAAAGCCTGTTATACACTAGTCTTGAGTTAGTAGTTTCTTTAGGAAAGTTAAAGAGATCAAATGTGATATAGCTCATGATAGCATGCTTGCCTAGCATGCTTGAGGCCCTGAGTTTGATCCTCAGCCCAGTACTAGAAAAACAAAAACAAAACAAAACAAAATCCAATAAACAAATAAACAAAACTGGCCAGAAAAGTTCAGAGAGATAAAATACCATAGACAGTTATGGAGAACTTGTACTGAGAACAGAACTGTTGCAGAATGCCTGGTTTGGGAACCTTTAGCACTGCTAAAGAAAACATTTGTCTTAGTTAGGTTACTGTTGCTGCGATGAAACACCATGACCCAGAGCAACTTGGGGAGGAAAGGGTGTAGTGGCTTACATATCCCAAGTCACAGTCCATTGAGGGAAACCAAGGCAGGAACTCACACAGGGCAGGAACCTGGAGGCAGGAGCGGATGCAGAGGCCATGGAAGGGTGCTGCTTACTCGCTTGCTCCTCATGTCTTTCTCAGCCTGCTTTCTCATAGCACCCAGGACCACCAGTCCAGCAGTGGCCCCACCCACAAAGTGTTGGGCCCTCCCACACTTATTATTAAGTAAAAATGCCTTACAGGCTTGCCTACAGCCTAATTTTATAGAGGCAATTTTTCAGTTGAAGTCCCTCTTCTCAGATGACTACAGCTTGTGTTAAGTTGACATAAAACTAGTCAGTACAGAAAATATGGGTTCTTATATTTGAGCATGAAGATGAGATTGATTTCAAATTACTTCGGAGCCATGACAAAAACAAACAGAACAAAAACTAGTGTGGTTCTCAAATCAAAACAGACATGTAGATTAGTGGACCAGATCAGAAGACCCAAGAACATGTCAGCGCAGATGCAGCACAGCCTTCTGGATCCGACAGATAGAAACATTATATGCTGGGTAGAATGACTTCTTTAATATGTAGTGCTGGGAAAACCGGACACCCATATGAATGTAGAAGAGCAAAATTGACCCCCATTTCTCACTCTGTAAAAGCATTAACTCAAGGGCAAAAGAGAAGACTCAGTGGTTAGGAGCGTTGCTGTTCTTGCAGTGGACCCAGGTTCAATTCTCAGCACCCACATGGTGGCTCACAACCACCTGTAGTTCAAGTTCCAGGGGTCTGATGCCCTCTTCTGGTCTCCACAGGCTTCAGGCATGCAGGTAGTACACATACATATACGTAGGCAAAACACTCACACATAAAATTAAATCAATTTAAAACCCAAAACAAAACAGCATCAACTCAAAATGGATCAAAAATCTTAGTGTGATGCCAGAAGTAAAGTCAGAACACTGAGGAAATGCCTGAGGTAAAGATACAGGGAGTATTTAAAAAGTCAGCCAAAGCAATGATTTTCTAAGAGGAGTCTAGTATCCAGGAAACCACAGCAAGGTTTGACAATCAGGATTGCATACATTAAAAAGACTTCTTCACGGAAAAGAAACATTTACCAGAGTGAAGAGACAGATCTTGGAATGAGAGAGACTCTGGTTTAACACCTCAAATATCAAAAATATTAAAAACCAAAAGGGCAAATAATCCAGTTGATAAATGGGCACATAACTGAACAGGCACACACAAACGAAGAAATCCAATGGATAATAAATTAGACACACCTACAAACTAAGAAAATGCAAATCAAAGCGACATTGAGATTCTATCTTATCCCTGGCCCAAAAGGCTGTCAGCAAGAAAGTAAAACAAAGAAAAGAAAAAAAAAAAACCACAATAAACACTGGTAGTGATGTGAGGAGAAAGCAACTCTTATATGCGATTGATAGTGATGTGAGTTATTCCAGCCACTATGGAAATTAGAATAGGGGTCCTTATAAGATGAGAAGATCTACACACTGCTCCTGAGTGGATGGCCCCCAGCTGAAGTCAGCTGATCATGCCGACACCTGAACATCCATGCTTATTGCAGCACTTGTCACAGCAGCGAAGCTACAGAATTAGTTCCCATGCCCATTAATGGATGGACGGATAAAGAAAATATAGTATGTGTATGTTATGTGGTATTCCGCCATAAGGAAGAACAAATCCATGCCATTTGCAGGACTACAGATCACTACATTGGGGGGAGGGATAGCCTCAAAAAGACAAGTATTGTGTGCTTTTGTTCACATACAGTGTTAGTGGGGAGGGTAGCAGGGGGACTATTTGGGGTGGGAGAGGAAAGGAGGGACGGGAGGGAGGGAGGGCAGCAAAGGGGGATGACCATGATCAAAGCAAACTGTGTGCACCATACAAATGTCATAATGAAAGAAAGTATTTTGCACAATTAATACATGTTGATGAAAAGTGACCCCATAAATCTATCAGGTTGCTGTCATACTGGTATCATCTGTATATTCGCATTAAACGAAAGCAAATGTATTGCACTAAACCTTGTTATTTGAGCTTTCTTCTTTATAGTTTTCAACAAACTCTGTTCAGTGAGCGTGGCTTCTGTAGCATCCACAAACAGTAAATGCTTGGAAAAGCAGAAACTTGTTAGCCCAGGCGGTCACCTTTAAGTTGTAGATCTCTTGATTCACAGCTATGTAGTTATTGCTTAGGTACAACTCTATCAGAGTGAACATCTTCTGTAAAGCGCTCAGCGATGTGATCCTGTTGTTCTCGAGAGAAAGGGAGTGGAGATGAAGCATGTTATCAAAAGTATGCTTCTCCAAGCCGGTGAGCAGGTTGTTGTTCATGCTGAGGCGACTTAATTTAGTCAGCCGGGCGATGCCTGAAATACCAGCAAAGTCAAGGAGCAATTCAGACAGTAGGTTAGTTTCAAAGAACGAGCTAGCCACTGCACTGATGCTCTTAACTGTAAATTTAAACAACTTGAAGGACCCTGTGACAATAAATCATTCCATCATTTTTTCTTTGTGTTTCAGAAGGACACAGTCATGTGCAAAAGTTCCACTCACGCATCAAATTTTGATTTTGAATTTCTAAGTAGATTCATTTTCTTAGGTGTTAAAGAAAGGCACTTTGAAGGCAACAATTTCTCCTTCAAAAAATAAAGATAAAATAGCCACCAGCTCTCATAAAACACTGAAGATTAGAAACCAGAGTATAACCCCCCGGAAATTATAGAATCAGCCGTATTAATGACAACCATTTGGCCCAAATTCTCATATAACGCGCTTAAAATTATTTTTAGAATGAAGTGTAGAAGCTGGCTACGCCCAGCAGGCTCTAACGAGAAGCATGCAGGCAATGGAGAAGCATGCAGGCAATGGAGAAGCATGCAGGCAATGGAGAAGCATGCAGGCAATGGAGAAGTAAGCAGGCAATGGAGAAGCATGCAGGCAATGGAGAAGCATGCAGGCAATGGAGAAGCAAGCAGGCAATGGAGAAGCAAGCAGGCAATGGAGAAGCATGCAGGCAATGGAGAAGCATGCAGGCAATGGAGAAGCATGCAGGCAATGGAGAAGCATGCAGGCAATGGAGAAGCATGCAAGCAGGAGAGAACAGTTGAAAGGAGGAACTTTTTTTTTTTTTTTTTTTTTTTTTTTTTTTTTTTTAAAGATAAGGTTTCAATATGTAGCTCAGATTGGCTTCAAATTCACAGTTCCTAGTCCTCCTGACTCAGACACCTGAGTGCTGAGATTTCTGGCATGTATCACCACACACCTGGCAGATAGATAAGAACTTTGTAGTCATAGTTTGCTACAGGTAAATGATATAGACACTCCTCCATTTCCTCAGCCATACAAAGGGCATGTCAAACCTACTTCTAAGGGGTTATGGGATTAAATAGAATGGTTTTTAGGAAGGGAAAATAAAGACAGTTTTTAACAGGTCACAGAAGATTTCTTTCAATTCTTGCCATTAAAGGCCTCAAGTGAGGGTCTGGAGAGAACCTGAGATAGTCACAAGAATATTTAATTTAGTACATTTTAGAACATGCCATCTAAATGTTGGGCTTTTTAGTTTCAGGTAAGCACAGACTAAAGTGAGCTGAAGAATCTAGATACTTGGTGGGGAAGGCAATTTCACTTTACTCTCTGGTATAGGATAAATGTTTTTATTTTAAACGTAAAGTAGTCAGAACATACTTATCTCATTATGAATGAGGCCTTATTAATGCAGAGTATTGGTTTGTAAGTAAAGTCATAGAAAATGTATACACATTTTCCATTTTTAATTTCCAGTAAGTATAATTTCATTTTTGTTCTTCTTTACATTTCTAAATATAACCTTAATTCCTTGCAAAAGGACTGTTTGATCTTTTTCCAAGTAAGCCTCATCCATACATTTCTTCACTGTTACAAATGTTAACGGCCACCTCGCTTCTGCTCACTGGGTTTGGTAATAGATAGTAATTCCTTGCATTAGGAAAGGAAAGAGGCCTAGGGATGACAGTCAGCTGCCGCAGCTCATTATGCTTAGAAGTTCATCACCAGTACTGTCAACGATATTCAGAAGACCCAGACCCAGGCCTTATCGAAGCCTCTCTAGACATCCTCCCCTTTGGAAACTCTGCCCTTAGCAGTACTGAGTTACTTGAGACTTGGTGGCTCTTACCAAGTCTCTGTCTCACCTTCTATTTTTGAGATACAGTTGCCATCCAATATGAGCTCCTCCAGGTTGACACAGGACTCCAAGCCTTCCATTTTGGAGAGGTTATTATTGCTGAATGATGCCCATTTCAAATTCTCCAATTTTTCTAGATTTGTGATTTCAAAGAGATGTTGTCCATCTAAATTTAAGGCAGTTATCTATACAATAATTCATATTACATGTTACTTCTGAAATCTTGCAAACAAATTCAAAATCATTAGATTTAAAAAATGAACAGAACAGTCCAAATGTGACAAGTAAATGCTAGAATTCCTTTAGGAACTGGAAATTCTTCATTTACGGGAAAAGTAAAGCTTGAAAAGACTCTAACGGGGATGTTTATTGTGTTATGGACACAATGGAGTGGCAGTTGAGTTCCCGCTGCAGCTACAGGGGGACATCTGCTGGCAAAGAGCTCAGTCCCTTCGGGACAGCCTCAGCTGCAGAGCCACGTTCCCTCGGGGAATAGTCCTTCCAAGCTTGGCTCATTGTTAGTGGTAGACAGAAAAACTTGGCCGTCTTGGCCTCATTTGGGACACATTCTGATTCCAGAACTTAGGACCACCAAGGCTTTCACTCAGCCTGCACTGCAGCCCAATATTACCATATATTATATGATAAAAACGTCACCAATATTTCCCCTTTTCAAGAGTCCTATTAGCTTTATTGCTGTCCTTCATGTCTAGAAAGGACTCTGAGATGGTCAGGTGGCCTTATACAGCCAGAAGTTGTGGGGGTTGTGACTTGTCCCTGGCTGAGGCCTGGATAACTCTGATTCTCTTGCCAAAATTCCTGCTCCCTCGTCTTTAAAATGTTGGTTTGATCTCTGGCTCTGAGCATTAAGTTGGCTAAAACTTAGTATAAAAATCTACCTTTCAGTTTATAGCCAATCTTTATCCTAAATCTCCAATTCTGTGATAACCACAGTTGAAGACGACCCCCTGTAACATTTAGAACTTGGCCTTAGCATTTCATGTTTTATACATACATACATAATACATACATACATACATACATATGGTACATTTATTATCTTAAAAATGATAAATTGCCTCATATGTTTTCTTTATTGAAGCATAATTGACCAATAAAATGATAAATATCTAAGGTATGTCATTGAATTTGATAGCCTTGTGTTATAAATTAAACAGTGATCTCAATTAGATGTGGAATCTAAATAATCAACTTCATGGAGGCAGAGAGAAGACGGGTGGTTTCTGGGGATGAAGATGGGAGCTTGTGGGAATGGGTTGAAGGGCACAAAGTTCCAACTTTTCAGGAAAAATAAGTTCCGAGGGGTTAAAATATGTTATGACTCCCTTTCAAAACAGTGTATTGTACAGTTGACATTTGCTAAGAAGGAACATCTTAAGTATTCTTTCCTATTTTACTTTATCTCTTAAATTTTTGGCCCTCATCTGTCTGTGTCCTCTTCATGGTTCACACCAACGCTGGATACAAAGATCCATTTAAATCAGATGGTATAAGGTTTGGTAGAAAGAGCTGTTACCTTCGCGTACCAATTCCCAGTCAGATGAAAATGTGGTCCTAACTTGTAAATCTGGGTCAGAATTTTGGCAGAAGGCCATATGCTAAGCATCCGAGGTCTTTCCTCCTTAGAACTAGAGTTCTGTAAGAGAGTTAACTAAGAAAATAGAAAATATGATTAGTAAAAGCAATAGCACACTGATGTTCATTTATACATAGCTGAGAAGTTTTGTTTCCCAGGAAAGATGAATAGCCTAGCCGATTTTAATTTCCCATCTCTTAAAATATCCTCCACATTCATGTAAGTTTTAACTTTCAATTTTTCTTGTTTTGCAAACACTGAAGCATTCTAAGATAACACACAGCTTTAAGAACGCTATATACTCCGCAACCAATATAACGACCTCAAGAAACCGACTTACGATCTAGAACAGAACCACTGTCACGCAAGCTCCTATGGTCCCATCCCACGCCCTCTGCACCCGCCCCGTATGGCAGCATTTTTGTCTACCATTCACTTGCTTTCTTCTCTCAGTCTTGTTTGTGTGCATACACAACACGTCATTATACCTTACGCTGTTTGAACTATTTGGAAACCAACAGTAAGTTTTCTGCTCCATTGCTCCTTTTCAACATTAGGAGATTTATGCTTCACCATTTAGCTGGAGTTCATTGGTAGTCAGTAGTATGTGAGCTCCCTCTTTGTGACTCTTTCTCTCCCTCTTCCTCAATCTCTTTTCCAGACAAGGTCTCATGTAGCCCAGGCTGTCCTTGAACTTTCTATGTAGTTTAGGATGACCTTGAACTTCTGATTCACCTGCCTCCACCTCCCAGTGCTGGAGATATTGATGTGAGCACCATGCCCAGCTTATGCAGTGCTGAGGATGAGCCCAAGGCTTTTTTGTATGCTAGGCAAGCCCTTGAGTACTAACTGAGCTACATCTCTAGCCTTGTATAGTATTCTCTTAATGACTCTGCTGACCGTGAATGCTGATGTTTTGTCCCAAGCTTTTGTTATTAAGAACACTACCATGGTGGCTATCCTTGTGCCCTTGTTCATGGCTCCTGTACATACACAGGGTTTCTTCAGAGAATATGATCCCAAGCAAAATTGCTGAGATATAGAAATGTGTGTGTGTGTATGTGTGTGTGTGTGTGAGAGAGAGAGAGAGAGAGAGACAGAGAGAGAGAGAGAGAGAAAAGACAGAGAGAGAGAAAGACAGAGACAGTCAGAGAAAGAGAAAAAGAGAGACAGAGACAGAGACAGAGACAGAGGTAGGAAGTGAAGAGAGGTGTGAGGAGTCAAACAATTTTTCTAAAGTGATTGTAACAATTATAATTACTATTTCATATTCTGGCTGAAACTTACAATTATCACCAATCTGTAAGATTAAGGATAATTGACTGATTACTGTGGTTTGGACTTCATTTTTCAATTCTAATGTGGTAAAGAATCTTTTTTTCTAAATTAATTGACTGTTCTGCTATCCTATCTAGTAAAATGCCTTTTCAAACCCCTTCCTCCCCGCCCCCCACTTAGTTGGTCATCTTTTTCTGTACACATTCTGGATATTGATAGAGACCACATTTTGACACTTGGGTTGTAAATTTCCTTCCCTGGCATGCTACCTATTTTTCTTTCCTTCATAGCATCCTTTAAGGGAAGGCTGTGTCAATTTTATTGTAGACAAACTCTATCTGTTGCTTCCTTCCTTGTGAATAATTTCTTAAACCATGGTCACAAGAATAAATCACAAATACATTTTCTTCTAAACCATTCTTGGTTTTGCCTTCGCAGTGGAGTTTTAATGTATTCACCCTAGCACTTTCTACTGAGCAGCTGATTTGGTCTGCAAAGGTGTGTCTGTTGTCTGTCAAGCTCTCCCAGAGGTTTGGGTCTCTCCTGGGTCTATGATCCAAGCTGTTGGTCTGTCTTTGCATTTGGTACCAATATCACACCTTAACAATTTTAGTGGTCTTTGATTTCTATTGGGACAAATCTCTAAGTCTTTCTCAATACATTAATTATAATCTTATCAATAAAAATTTTCTTCCCTCCATTTTGAGTAGATCCCAAACAAATTGTTGTGTTGTTACAGAACTAACATTCAAGTTTTCCACAAAAAATAAGGCAAAAGAGCTAGCATCTTTTTTGAGCGTTGGGGATCAAGTCCAGGGCCTAACCCGAGCTGAGTAAATAAATGCTTTGTCACTAATCTACAAGTCCAACACCCAGAGCACAGGATTATTTATCTGTGTAGTGGAGGTATTTCTTTCTCCACAGGCTAACAGGCTAGTGTCTTTTTTTTTTTTCAGCCAGTTACACATAATACTGGTACTAAGCAGATACTGCACTAACTACTTTCTGAAAGTCTTCTAAGCTTACTGAATACACAAATACTGCTCTAGAAGTACAGGCTCTAGAAAGTTCATGAGACTAGAAAATAGTTGCTATGGAGATATTGGGGGGAGGGGAGTGGCATTTGGGGCTGTTCCAAGGTAACATTTTCATGGAGAGTTATGGAGGGGGTACAGTGAAGTAGAAACATCGTCAAGTGGTAAGCTCACTATATGCTGATTTTTATTAATGTGTTAGGAGAGAATGTCAAACTTAATGAAAGAAAATAAACACAAAAAGTATTTGTAGCAGCGGTTGTCTGTGCTTTACTCCTGAATTAGTAGGCAGCAGGTAACTGCCTGGGGCAGAGACAGGGACCCCTTAAGACCTGAGATGCCTGCATGCTCGCTCTCTTGGCTACCTCGTGATCCTGGATGATGGATGCTGGACTACAGACCAAGTCAGAGTTCTCCAGAGAACCATGTTGGACTGAACCTCACCTCTCCTGGATCCCGTAACTGACTCCTTTGCTTGCTGTAAATTTACCCAAAATAAACCTCTTTTGACTATCAGATAAACTACGTGGAATTGCCTCATTAATTTCCACTGTAAGTATTATTTGTGTGTTCCACCTAACATAAGGAATAGTAACCTACTACTCCAACCTGAGTAATCTTTGCTCCATTAATGAACTTCAGAGCTGCTCTGGTTTCTTCTTCAGAGATGAGGAGTCCATCTAAGTGCGTAAGAGTCTTTAGTCTGCCAATAACACTCAGCCTCAATGTGGTTGGCTTAGGAAAAAAAATATCAAAAAGTTAATTTACATAAAATATCACATGCATTATGGCACGGGAAAGTAGTTCTTCCTTTCTTTCCATATAATTGAGAACTGTACATCTCTCTTTTTACTATATACTTATAAAACTTAAGACTTAATTTAATTCTTTAAATAATAGTTGGAATTAAATTATGTAAGGATAAACCTGTTTGATTTCTTGGGTGTGAAGGAGGGAGATGCCAGGAGCTGTTGCAAAGTGTCTGTGGTGAAAAGGATGATGGGAACCAAGGTGGTGATTCCTGCTTATGAAGTAGGCAGTAAGCCAGGGAACTGGTGCTGGACTCAGCAAAAATCTCCTGCCTTTGATGCCCAACTTAACTACAGAGAGACAGTGACCATTCAAGAAGTCTGCTTTGGCCAAAGAAAAACATAGTTCATTTTTACTTAGCTTAAAAGAAGAATTTCAATGATATAAATTTAGTAATATAGTCCATTTAATGGAATTGGTCATTTTACTAGTACTTTTAAAATATTAAACATAGCCTTACAAATGTCATTTAGTTATTTATTCTTGAGATGGGGTCTCACTACAGAACATAGGCTAGCCTTGAACTCACAATTCTCCTGCTTCTGCTTCTCAAGTGCAGTGTCTGGCTCTATGAATATTTTAGAAGCAATGAAGATATTTAAAATTATAAATTTGGGTTCATTTAAAATACTTGGAGATAACCTTAAATATATACTATGAACAATAATAAAATAATGTTCAATTTTCTTTCTATAACAGAATATGATTTTATTATTCAGGTTTAATAGGGGACATGATTGTTGCATTTAAAAGAGAATAAATAATGAAAATTGCAAAGTAAACTTATATGTTTATCATCTAGGGTTTAGGGCACATTGTAAAATTCTGTTCCCTTCTTAACAGTATGCTTCCCTCACTGTATCGTATTCTCCTTGGCTCCTGTGTGTCATTACAAAAGCATTCTAGCACACTGACAGGAATTCTCTAGAAGTTTGCAAATGGCTATGACATCAATCACTCTTAGAGCAATAATGCATTCAAACTGTCACAGGTTACAAGATATCTGGCATGACATCACATTTGATACATTAGGTCACCACCCTAAACTCACAAGACACAGGGGCAGCTTGCCTGTGTCTGGCTCCTATTGGCCAGCAAGGCAGAGGAACGGCTCTGAACGAGAGCATCTGCTTCTCTAATGGTGTCTGTCACATACCTTCTGCCAGGGGTTGTGCTGAATGTCAAGGGTGAGAAGGCTCGTGGTGTGTTTGCACAACACGTTGATCTCCTCACTAGTCTTCTTCAGCTGGTTCCAGCTCAAGTCCAAATGCTTCAGTTTCATCAGGCCTCTGAATCCCTCCAGAGTTATCACGTGGTTATGGCTGGCATCCAGATACTCAAGGTTATACTGCAGCACATACAGAGAGGAGTCTGTATTCACCAAGTGCTTTTCTCCACTTCTTTTAACACATCCCATGCTTTCTTCTAATGCTCACGAAAACCTACACAAGAGTCACTCTGTCATAGCGTAACAATACTCTGGGTCAATTATTCAGTCAGATTATGGCTTTGACAATGGTGGATTACAAGCAAACACACACTCAAAGCCAATCCTTCTCAGAGACTACAGCTTAGGTTTCCCATCTCTCTGAACACAGAACTGCAAGGTCTTTCTGCACAAGAGGGCAGGCAAATGGTGACTTGCAGGACAAGTTGTTACCCACAATAAAATACGTCTTTACACCTAGACTTCTGGTTATATTTTCATTCACAAAGCACATCCTTGGAGACAGAAATGTAATTTTATTCTATAATTTTCTTTTTCTTTCTTTCTTTTTTTTTTTTTTTTTTGAGGTGCATGGGTCTCTAAAGCTGGGCCTCACGGTATAGGCCTTTGATCCCTGCTCCTCAGGAGGCAAAGCAAGAGGATAAGAAGTTCGAGGCCTGTCTGCTCTACAGAGAGAATTCAAGGCTGGCGTGAGACACTGGTTGAGAACCTATCTGAAATAAAAAGTTGGGCAAGTGCTAGCATGTCTACGAAGCATGCACAAGGTCCTAGTTTCAGTCCCCACCAGCACAGTTAAAAATCACACAGTTTTAAATAATTTTTCAATAATAAAATGAACACATTATTTATTGAAAATTTGGAAAACGAAAGATAAATAAAAGGAAGAAAACTGGAAAGCATCTGTAAGTCTATTGCTAGAAAGAAGTAAAAATTGTTTTTTTTATTTTCACATATATACTTTCCTATTGTTTTATATGCTTTTGGGATTTTCATTCATTACATATTGTCCAAAATGATTTTTCATAGCAGCATATCATAGTATTTGGTGTGTTACTATTTCTCAGAGTCTTGCACATTACACTAGGATGTTCCATTTTAGTTGCTCACAACAATACAATGGAAAGTGCCAAGAAGGACACTAACTGCTACGCTGTGAGCTCTTAGAGCCAAAATTTCTCCAGGTAAACTGTGGGGAATGATTCAGGAGCCGAAGGAAATCTTTAAGAGGGACCTGAAAGGTATAATGCGAAGATACAATTTCTACACGGTGGTGATAACCTGTTTTCTGCTATTCTAGACTGTTTGTGCGCGGTCTCTGAAATTAATGATTAGAAATCAAATAACTGGTTGCCAACAATAAAACATGCCTTTCCTAAGATGACAAAGCCAAACTATCATGGGAGCAATGTGCACTTGGGTGGCAGCCCCCCCCCGGGGGGGGGGCAAGTGCAGGAGAGAGAGGATCTAGGCAGAGGGATCTAGGAAGCTGCACTAACCCAGGTAGCAACTCCCCTCTCTTTCTATGAGGGCTGCTTATGAGCAAGCTCTCTGTTAAGAGTACTCCAAGCTGCACATCTGCATGGTTTATTTGAATGTATCTTCATTTTATTTGTAGTAAATAATAAAATAAATAATAAGGCCACTTAATTAACACAGCGACCACTTGTGCTGTACATGAGATCCCCCAAACGTGTTTGTCTCATAATTGAAAGTGTCTCTCCTTTGACCTACATTTCCTTTCCCCTAGGTCCAGACCATCTTCCCTCCTCTATGCATTTGATTTTGCATTTACATTTCAGAAGAGCAGCTCTTACCAAATGGTATACATCATCTAAGCAAGTAAATTCGTTAAAGCTAATATTCAATTTTCGAAGTCCGGTTAACTTGGAAAGATCTCTCAGTTTGCTCAAACTATTCCCATGTAGATTCAGATTCTGAAGCAAAATAAAATGTAAATTAAAAAACAAAATACGTTACTTTCTGCAACACAATCTAGGTGTTAAAATCTAACATATTTAGAATAATTATCACCACTTCTTGGCCTTTTGGCTAAGCTCAAGTGTAGGATAATTAAATCATCTACAATAATGCAAAATGAGCACACAGCTGTTTTGAATAACATCCAGAGGATGCTAATACAGTAAGTAAATATGCAGTGTGATGCTGAAAGTTAAAAATAGTTTATAACAACATCAATGGGACTGGTAGGTGGTTAACATGACTTCCTACTTGGTCTAAGTCTGTTAATAATTGGCAAAATTTATTTTTAGTGAATAAATATTTTGATTAAGGTATTTACTAGAAAAGATCTGCTTCTCAGGTTAGCCAGTGAACAATGGAGGCTCTCCTGATTTAAGACATCAGGCAGAAAACCTCACAGGAAAGAGATGACAGGGTGCACCTTGGGGGAGCCACTGGGCCAAGAAAGAAATTCTGAAGAGTCTTGAAACAGGGGGACAGAATGTCAAAGAAGATGACAGGCCATCTAAGACCAAGCCTACACCAGAAGGAGGCCTAGATGTTCTCTGTACATCTCACCCTCAGATACACAAAATGAACATCATTGCAGTTTTATATTTAGAAGTTCTTATGATGCATACATGCTTCTCTGTCTTCAAAACTCCCTGTTATGAATAGTCTCAAGTGAAGAGGCATTTTTGGGTAGACTACAAAGTTTAAAAAAATGGCACAAGGAAATGTACCGTACAACTAACCGATTACAGTAGGCACACGTGGCATTGTGGGATAAATTCGGGTGTGTACTGTCAGCCATGGCCATGCACTGCAATCATTTTGTGTTGGGGATACAACTGTGTTCCTCTCGGGAAGAAACAACTCAATTTCCAATAGTGTTCAAAAATTGGCTAAATGTATAAATGGCTAAGTTGTGCAGAAGATTCTAAAAATCAATGACAGTTTGTACAGATGTATCATCACATTTAATATATCGCGAATGGAATTCATCTTCTCCACGAGGCTGCCTGGCTTAAGAGGTTCATTATCTATTGATTACCATTCCCTTCTTTTCCATATACATTTGACTATAGAAGTATTTTTCAAGCCAGATGTCTATTTTTTCACCCACACCAGTGCCTTGCACTGATTCCTCTTTGGACCACGGCTACAGTTCCTATTGACTCTTCATACCACATGCCTGACTGTGCCGCTAAGACCACCCACAAGATACCAAAGTTAGGATCTTTAGAAGAGAGATTCTGTTCCTTGAATTCTGAAAACATTTGAATTTGGCTTCCAAAACCTATCCCATAATGTGGCTCCAATCTCCTAAATCCCCTGCCTCGGCTTCACACATCTTCCTTGAATTCCAACACACGCATTCATCTCCCACCATCACAACCCTGCATTTGAGTTAGACTGAAGTTCTCAGTGTTCCTGCAAGATACTAGTATCTTTCAAAACCGTGTTCCTATAAGACAGAGTCTTTTCTTTGTCTGGCAGCTATAAACAAGTAGATTTTTCATATCCTTAAAAAATCCATATTAAACTCATCTCTATAAAGCTTATCCAGGATTCCCGTCTTCCTCCATTGTTTATATATTTATTCACTAAATGAAACTGATGTTGTTGAGGTGAGGAGAGTAATTTATTCATTTTCAGTACTGTCCAGGTTAGTTTTTGTCAACTCGACACAAGCTAGAGTCATCTGGAAAGAGGGACCTTGGTTGGGAAAATACCTCCATCAGAGGGCCTACAGGCAAGTCTATGAAGCATTTTCCTGATCAATTATTGATGTGGGTGGGTCCATCTCACTTCTAGGCCTGGGGAGGCCACTCTTGGTTGGTGGTTCTGGGTGGTATAAGAAAGCAAGCTAAGCAAGCCTTGAAAGCAAGCCTGTAAGCAGCATGCCTCCATGGCTTCTGCATCAGCTCCTGCCTCCAGGTTCCTGCCATGACTTCCTTCACGATGGACAGAAAAGCTTAAGTGGTAATAAATGCCTCTGTCCCCAAGCTGCTTTTGGTCAGGTGTTGTCAAGACAATAGAAGTCTAATTAGAACAGGCAACCAACAGTTAATTTGCTGCCTTTGACATAGCTAATTCTAAGCAAATTACAGGTGAAAAAAATGAACTTAAGAGTCAGATTTACAACTGACAACTCTAATTTTAACACTTGATTGTTTATAAGAGAATATAAAATTCAGTGTCATAAGATATAGGGGTATATTTTTATTTTGTTTTTGTAAATTTTGTTTCCTGATGTCATAATAATACTAGTGTTTAAGAGGAAAATAAGAAATGCACTCTGAATTTCTTTTATCATACTGACACACACACACAAAGGACAGAGAAGACAAAATGTCTAGGTATTCCTACGATGATAATGAGAAATTCCTAGCAGTCCTAGAAATTCCTGGTTTTGTGCAGTATAGTCGAATCTGAAGTGTCAATCAAAGCAGACATCTAAGTGTGAAGAAATCCCCAGCAGGCCAAGTGCCATGAAATCTTATTTGCTCCTATTTTTATTTTTATTTACAACACCCACTTTTTGTGGGTGTTTTCCTGGTTTTTATTTAATCCCTTTAAGTTTAGAGGAACACATGCTGCCGGGCTCAGTCTAATCAAGTACATTCATCTTTTAGAGACATTTCATTACTAAATTTTATCATGAAAGTTTCTCGTTCTTATGTGGAAATCTCAGCATTGTAGTTCAAAGTATTTTTCTCAACATGTTAACCGAGAAGACCACTTCTATAATTACCATTCTGCACTTTGACAGCTCAAGAGGCGATGAGGACATGAAGCCCCCACTAGTAATGACAACCAGTTAAGACAGACTTAACCTCATCTAGACTTAAATATCCAGTGGATGGTGACAATCCAGTTCCATGAACACAGTCTCTTATAACACTCTGAAAGCTATGTTTTCTGAAATTAGTAACTTAGGAAATAAACTTAGAACTGTCAATTTCCCTTATTTTCAACTTTGCACTCAGTCACTTTAGGATTTTCTTCTTGAACCATGAATCTAGAAATGTAGCACTGGAGTCATGTAATTAAATTCAAAGATCAAAATCATTTCTGCATCTTTACCTGTATTTCAGCTCCCATGGTACCTACAGTGAGATACTGCAATGTGGGAAGAAAATCTGGTTTCTCAAGGTGCATCCATTTACTACTTCTGCAGGTACAAGCAAAGAACCCAACCCAGTGTCCCTGGTGTGTGTGTGTGTGTGTGTGTGTGTGTATGTGTGTGTGTGTGTGTGTGTGTACACAAACATTTTGAACTAGTAACTAAAGACCATCTTGTGTGTGCCACATACTGTACTGGGTATGGCTGGAGTTGATGACAATCCCTGGAGTTCTTATGGGTAATTTAAGAAAAAAACCACCTGCCCTTTCCTCAAGATAGCTTTGTGTCTAACTTTTAATTTTTTTTTTTAAGATAACACTGGGTTGATAAGAAATTGTGTCAACAGCTTTAACTTGGCCTATAAGCTATTGGCCAAGTTAAAGACTTTGGGGCCATTTCAGAGTAATGGCAAAACATTTGAGGATTTTAAGTAGGAGTATCTGAGATAGGACGGAACTATCAAGATCCGATTGGCAGTTTGAGAAGATTATGGGAGGTTGAGTGAAGCAGGCTTTGGGGCAGGGCTTTGTTGCACCTCCCAGAACCTCCCTCCTATTATTTTTGAAATATGACACCATGTCTGTTTTATCTATTCATCCACTTAGTTATGTATATGTAGATGTGTGTGCCATGGCACACATGTGGCGGTCAGAGGACAACTTGCAGAAGGTTTATTCTTCCAAATGTGGTTCTGGAGTTCTAACACAGGTCTTCAGGTTTGGTGGCAAGCACCTTACTGGCTGAGCCATCTTTCCTGCCCTGAATTTTATTTAGTTATATATTGATTAGCAGACCACAAGGTGAGTGGCAATTCCTGGAGTTCAGAAGGCCTGGTTAGAAGGCTACGACAGTAGAGTAGATCAGAGATGGGGGTAGTGTGGAAATCACGGTAGCAGCACATCTGAAACTGGTAGGACTCAAAGTCAGAAACACAGGTAGGTTACCATCTCAAGTAGAGTCAGCTCAATGTACGCATGTCACTCTAATCAGTAGCTCAAATTCCGCTACACATGTAGAGACAAAGCTTTCCTGTACCCACTGATTAATACCAGACGCGGATTAGATACTTTTTGCTTTTACCTCAATCATTTAAAGAGAGATTGTTGATCATTCAGAATAAAAGCACTGGCTGCCTGGAAAGCCACCTCATGTGGCTATTGAACGTCCAACACGTGACTAGACTGAATTAAGACATGGTATTGGTAGAAAATACACTCCAAAATAAAGACTTAATACTAATATGTCTCCTTAATAAATTTTAATAATGATGGCATGTTGAAATATTTTACATATTTGGGCTAAATAAAATGTATCATTAAAACGAGTTTTGCCTTGACAAGATTGTGACAAAGTCATTGGAGAATTTAAAAAGACACACGTGGTTCTCACTTGGTTACTACTGGAGAACCCTGGTCTAGTCTACACATGAAGAGGGGCGGGGCACTTTTCAATCAAATTATATGATTCCTGGCAACAGGAGACATTAACCTAGTAACTTTAGACTCCATAAACTAGATTCAAACTTCAAATTCAAGTTTCCTTTTTCCCATTTTATTCTCATAATACTCACCACAATATGGCTGTAAACATTAGTCTTAGCAAGGGAAATTATCGTCTTATCATCCAAACTAATGAGTTTTGGGCGGGGTTTAATCTTGGGCTCCATCTTCATAACCTCATCATCAAATTTCAAATCCTGTGAGAATACTAATCCTTCAGAATATTTTTTGCCTTCTTCTAGAATAACAGTGTTTAATGTAGAAAATAAAGAGTGAACTTTGACCTAAAAAATATTTCAAATGTTTAAAATTCAGTTGCTTATTTGTTACTTTAAAAACCAAATATGCTATATAGAAAAGAATTGACTTTTGCAGTTATACAATAACATCATATCTAACAGGAAGAAGAAATTATACATCTATGTACAACATATGTTCACAATGTACTGTGAAAAGCAAGGCGTAGAGCTTGGTTCTACTAGCTAAGACTGTGTGTTGTCATAGACGTCAACCGAAAAGGATTGCAGACAAACCCACAGAGCTGTTAGGTGGACGCGCTGGTAAAGAAGGGGCAGGAGGCTAAGGGGGGAGCAGCTTCCCATGTTTACTCTATAGGCATCCATGGCCTTTGAATCTTTCCCAGTGATATTACCGCTGTATAATACTCCTATAATATGCTCACATAACAAAAGCATTCAGGTGCCATAACGATATGCTTTGGAAATGCAGACCTTTACAGAACAGCCATTGTACATTCACACACACACACACACACACACACACACAGCATGAATAAGCACATATAATACAAGCTCAGCATAACACTACTGTTCTGTTGTTCAACTCCCAGTTAAGGAATCCCTGCTTGTAAAAACGGACAACAATGCAATGCGTACCACTGTGAGATACTCAAATTCAACGATGTACTCTGGCAAAACAAGGTCATGGTCAAAGACAAACCACTTGTACTGCCGATAGCCACAATCACAATGTCTTTGTCCCAGGATAGAATCTAGAGTAGAAAAGAAAACCAAGCAAGACAAACATTCAAAATACAGTAAACCTTTTTACCCCAGGACAGATGAAGAAGTAACAGTAAGGCCCTACCACCAATTTCCCACAGTTATAAAAATGCTCCGGTACTCCAACATGGATGTCAGAACCATAACAGCTCTTTCTCCAGAGTAGGGTTGATGCTTATGCTTAGCATTTTACCAACGAATAAATGACCATGGAGTTTTGATAAATAGAGCACTCTAAGACCTTTATTAAAGGTTCCTATTTTAATCATTTGAAAACTAATACACATATACACCTGTGTATACACACTGCACACACTTACACATGAAAACCTCTGTTTCCACAGCTTCTGCAACCATAGATTCAAAAACTGCCAAGCAGAAATATTTTTTTTTTAGGAAAAATGTCTGTAATGAACATGTACAGATTTTTTTCTTGTCATATTCCTGGAACATTGAACACAGTCAAGATTTGCAGCCTTTCATTTGTACTGAATTAGGTATTAAAACAATATTGAGATGGTGTAATGTACCCAGGAAGACTGTATAGGTGACATGCATACACTACACTATTTGATATGGGCTTGAGAATCCATGAAGTTTGGTATCTATAGGTGGTGTGTGTGTATGTGTGTGTGTGTGTGTGTGTGTGTGTGTGTGTGTGTGCAAACTCTAGAACAATTCCTCAGATACTGAGAGTCGAGGGTAGGTATGTAAAAAAATAAATAAAATTGGTGAAATAAATCTCTCTCTCTCTCTCTCTCTCTCTCTCTCTTTCACACACACACACACACACACACACACACACACACACACACACACACACCTTATTGATGTAACAGAACAATCATTAGTATCCAGAAGTAGGTTTTTGTAGAAAAGTTTATAGGTCTTGTTACGTAGAGGTTAGATCATTAGCTATGTTATAAACTATTGTATTAAGTAGAGATGCTTTGTATTGAGAGGTATGAAACCACACATTTTTCTTTTTGGCAGACATACCTAGCAAATGTCTCTGCGGCATGAACACCGAGTTAACCGTGGGATAGTTGGCTTTACTGATGGGCTCCTGTTCACGAGCCTGAACACTCTGGCCAAGGAAAACCTTCGAAATGAGGATGGTGCCTAAATGTGGAAAAGGAGACATAATTGAGCAAATACGACCTTAACCCATCTCCAGTGTAATCTTTACTAACCTCAAGCATGACATAACGTCCTGTAAAGGCAGAGATGCCTATCTGGCTTGCTACTATATAGTACACAGCACAGAACTTGATTCAAAATAGGAGCTAAGGCTTATCTGTTAAAGAAATGAACTGGTCACGAAAGGAGCTTCGTGACTGCAGTGAACTCACCTTTAAGTGCTGGGCACAGTGGCTCACACTTAAAATCCTGGCACTTAGAAGGCAGAAACAGGACTCTTACAATTTTATTTATTATCCTTATTTATGTGTATATGTATGTGTCTGAGCGTGGGTTGTGTACAGGAGTACAGTGTCTGTTCCAGAAGAGAGTGTTGGATTCCCTGCAACTGGAGTTATAAGGTGGTTCTGAACCACCCAATGTGAATGCTGGAACTGAGCTCTGGTCCTCTGGAAGAGCAGCCAGTGCTCTTATCCACTAAGGCATCTCTCTAGTCCTGTTTCTTTATTTTCACCATACATAAGATACAAAATGTAAATCAGGAGAACCTGCTTTAGAAAATGCATTTTGGGAGGATTAAGTAAATAGTAAATTTGGGAGGATTAAGTAAATAGTAAATATGAGGTTTTTCTAATAATGGGAATGGAAAAGAATGATTTAAAAGTGTCAGAGTTTTTCAAGGAAAGAGTTCTTGATTTTGCAATCAACTGGAGTTTCTGATGCTATTTAACTACATGAAAGAAGGGGAAATCAGGCACAGTTTACAGTTGGCCATGAAGCATCCCCGAGGAACTGTGGGCTGGATCCTGGAAGGCTAGTCTCAAAGACTCAGTAAGTGTATGCGTGCTGCTGGGGCTTAAACCTAAGGCTTGAGGCATGCCAGGCCAGGCAGGCATTCTACTACCATGCCACAGCTCCAACCACAGCAGGTGTCCTGACTGAGCACAAACCAAAGTGCTGCCTATCCAATGCTCGGTCAGTCTGGTGATTGAGAGATAAAAGAAATAGGTGCCCTTAATCCCTAGCCTGATTATCTATTATCTTTATTGTATGTATCAATACTTCACATTGATACTTATTATAGTAACTGTAACTTTGTATTTGATTACATGATTATCGGTATTTGCAGGCACGACATAGCAACTGGTTCAGACAAACCAAGCAGTTCCTGACATACAATAGCACTAAATTAAGTTCATAGGGAACTAAGGATAAGCGGTGGAAGGCAGGGCAAGAGAAGGCTTGATAAACTGGCCTTTCTCCCAACCTGGAAATAAAACCTTCCAGAGGCGTCTTGCAAGTTGGTTCTTGTTCTTACCCTGAGTTGTTGGAATTTAGCAGAGTCGCTGTGTCTGGGATAGACATTAGAGTGAACAGTTGTTTTCTAGAAGTACTCTGATCTTGAAGGATCAGTGTGGTAACCAGTAAAGAATCTTTGTGGAAAACAGTGACTGTTTTCCCTGATTTGTAGAACTGTTTTACTGAAGGGGTGTTACAGCCTTCGTATGGCTTTGGTCACCAGACACCCTGGCACACCCGAGGCTCTTGGATTATTGTGTATTGCCAATGATGCATAATAAAGGACTAAAGTCCTGAGGAATGTGATGCTTTCCTTTAGTGAGACATATAGATTAGATTAGGGACCTTGGTATGAGGAAATACTTTACCCAAAAAACAACTTTGTGTAATAATCAATAAATACGCCTTTGTATGGCTGTTCAGGGTTCAGTTCATTAGAAAGGCTGGACCTTCCTGACACATAGGCCTCAAAATTTCATCTTGGAGTGCCTTCTTTCTTCAACTGACCCACGCTACACAGAACACCCCGACAATGCTGATGTCTATTTAAGTGCAAGGATAGTATTTAGTAACTGAATACATTAGCATGCAGCTTGCCTTCTAGAGAACAATGTCTAATCCACATGCCTCCCAGCCTGTGTCCTGCCGACAGCAAGTCAATCAGGTTTTCTTACCACCTCAGAGTGATGACTCAGATCAGTGGAGTCCAACCTTCCTCACTACTTTATCTGGCTATTTCACACACAAGCCAGTTCTTTGCTCCTTCTTGTGAAGGTAGTGTGTGTAAAGAAATATACGTACAGACCTCTGGGTTCATTCTTATGGTGCAACACAACATGAACAAACACAGACTCCGAAAACGTGTGTAAGGTGGATGAAATATCTGAGTAACAAAGACGCTTCTTCCTAAGGCTGATACACAATAAACACTGAGTATTAGCTGACAGCGCCGATAACATGATAGAAACATGATAGAAACATGATAGAAACATGATAGAAACATGGCACTATAGTGTGAGAATGACGTAAAACAATTGGGACAGAATCTCTTGGAGAAAACCGAGAACGAAGACAATTCGGAAGAGACCGAGGAAGCAGGGACTAGCGACTTCAGAAGCACTGTCTGTATTACCGTGTCTGAAGAGGTCACAGTCTGCCAGACTCCTCATCTCCTCCTTACACTTCTGCTGGAGGAACTCAATCCGGGGGCACTCACACATACTGAGGCTGTTCACAAGGGTAACGGCTTCGTTTCTGAGAGGGGGCTGGAAAGGGGGAAACACATCTGAGGACTTTCTTCTTCTTCTTCTTTTTTTAAACAAAACTGACAATATCCCTACTTCAATGCAGATAGCTCTCATTTTATGTTTCTGCGTCTGCCAAGGCAATCTGCGGAGAAATAGATAACCTCCAGGTGCAGCTTCATTATGCAAAGCCATTTAAATATTCAAAATTCACATGCAAATAGGTCTATAAAGAAGTGATAAGGAACAAAATTTGCTCCCAGGAAGTGAGCCAGAGTCAAGAGCAGCCACAGTACCATGTGGTGCAGGGCTCAACAGCTTTCAACACGGACTCGTGGAAAACTCTTGTTAACTCCAAAAAGAAGGCCCCATGGAGGTGAGGTACTACATCAGGGAAGGATCCTGTTCTTCTCCATGTATACCATACAGTCTACAAGATTTTCCAGAAACAAAAACGTTTCTAATTGTGCACAAACATCAGCTTTTATGTGACAAACTTCACTTCTTCCAAATTGTATCAGGAATAATTACAGACCACTCTAAAGAGCAAATAGATCGCTGTTCTGAGTAAGAAAATTAGAGCGATAAGAGATTATATGAGTATCTAAAGATGGATGTAGCAATTGGCAAAGTCATGATTTGAACTCAGATTTATTTGTCCTTGTCACAACCTCAGAGTTTTAAATTTATCATTAGTTTTTGAGTAACAGCCAAAATTATTTAGAATTATGTCTTTTCTGAAATGTCTCTCTCTCTCTCTCTCTCTCTCTCTCTCTCTCTCTCTCTCTCTCTCTCACACACACACACACACACACACACACACACACACACACACACCCCACATGCACAGAGGTTTCTTTTTTCTTTTTTTTCTAATTGAAACCCAAAGCTATTTAAAGAAGTTCTTTAAAAAACCAAACACTTAAAGCGTCATTCCTGGGTCTACAAATTCCACACTTGAGCAAATGATCTTCTCACCCTGCAGTGAACATCACTACGTGCTTAGTTACAGTTTTGGTGCATAGCATTGGGAAACTTCGCTCTAACCTTGGCTCTCAGGGGACAGAGAGAAGACAGGAACTATGAACAGGAACTAAAAATATAAGGCATCTCAAGATACATCAGACAAGGTACCCTTCTTAAATGAGTAGAAAGCAATAGTGGACCGGTGGCTTGGGCTTTAAGACAGGAGGGAATCCAAAGAGAAATTTAAAGGAAAATTATTTAAGAGCAGAAAATGTACTAAGGTACATACATACATAGGTGTTATGACCATCTTCCACTCATTCAGTACAATTTTACTGAGAATTTGGTCTATAAACATAGTCCTTGCCCTTATGCACTAGTAGAGAAAGGTTTACAAATGATGGCATTGCAGCACATTGAAAGTTCTGGAATAACAAGTGATTGCTACTCAATGAACTCAGTGCTTAGCAATTTGGAGGGTTAGCCAGAGTTTTCCATGCCTGCTCTTTAACCTGCAGCACAAGGGCGGTCAAAGATAAGACGCTCCCTTTAACATCAGGGAGGAACTTCATCCTATCCAGCCTGCTGCATGTGTACCAAGATCCAATCAATTTTATTCTTAAACTTGTCAAGCAGTTGTTCTTATTCTAGAAACCATGCACAACACAGAAAGCAATGAAATAAAAAGCAGGAAATTCGTTTCTTTGAAAACTAAGTGGAAAATTGAGTGAAATTTGTTGTATGATTTTTGTTTGTGTTCTGACAAAGTTTGTTGGAGATCAGAGAAGCAGAGTAACAGCCACTAGAGACTTCTTACTTCTATGAATCCTCAGACTGAATTGGGGGAGATCCTATCTCTACCTGCCTTATATTCCTGTCTCCACCTCCTGATTGTGCTGGATTAAAGGTATGAGCCTGCCAAGTGCTAGGATCAAAGGCATGAGCCTCCCAAGTGCTAGTATCAAAGGTGTGAGCCTCCCAAGTGCTGGGATCTAAGGTGTGAGCCTTCCAAGTGCTGGGATCAAAGGCATGAGCCTTCCAAGTGCTGGAATCAAAGATGTGAGCCTTCCAAGTGCTGGTATCTAAGGTGTGAGCCTCCCAAGTGCTGGTATCTAAGGTGTGAGCCTTTCCAAGTGCTTTACTTGTCACAACACAAACAAAATATCACACAACAGAAATTCAGTGAAGGTTAGTTGTTTAAAACTACTGCCAAAAGTGTTTGGGCAAAGCCAAGTCTAAGTTGGTGGGAGCCAAGAAGGCTCCTACAAGCTAGGTGGCTCTTGGGCTGAAGATGATGTTTAAGAACCTAAGGACCATCCAAAGTAGAATGAGATGTGGTTATGGCTGGGGCCAAAACTTCTAAGAGGGTCAATTTCACTGTCAAAGATTTAAGCCCTACACACAAGGCTGACAAGTGTATGTAAATGTAAATTTGAAGTTCAAGGATTTGTTGGGTTGTATACAGTTTGCCATCTCTCCCCCACTTACTTGGGACCGAACCTATTTGCCTCCCAATGCTAGCTAGGCAAATGCTCTACCATGGAACTGTAATCCCAGGATTCCTTTCATTTTTTATTTTGAGAAAAGGTCTCAGGTAGTTGTCCAGAGCGGCCTTGGACCTGCTCAGAAGCCTAGACAGGTCTTGAAATTGCAATCCTCCTGTCTCAGACTTGCAGGCAGCTGGAATGAGAGGCCTGGTTGTTCTTTTTTGTCTAGTTCTTCATTTTAATTGACTTAAAAATTTTAACTTGCAAATTAGGAAAGAGTGCTCTAACTGTTTGAGAATCAGGGAAAGCTACAGAGAGAAGAACACCCTTAGCTGAGTCTTGAAGGATGAGAAGGTTTGGCCCAGGAAATGAGGATTCATTATTTTACCAGAGAGAAAATTGGTGCTGAGTTAGGAGACTCTCAAGTACAGTCCACACTTCATCTGGCCACCTGCTGTATCTGCTAATAGGAACATAGACTGAAGCCAGGTTCTTCTTCTCTGTTCCAGCCCTCTGGTGTATAAAACACAAGCAACCCAAGACATGCTTCTTGTCCAAACTACTTATCAGAGCCTGTCTCCTGATGCATAACCCAAGTGCTTATCTCTATTCACTGGTTGCCATTGTGGTATAGACATTTAGCTCATCTGGTCTTCTGGGTGCTTCACAATGACAGTGTTCTCATTCCTCTGATCTTCTCAAGGTAAGTAACTGATGTCATTTGGAGAGAGAAGACTGTAAACTTTAACCTCATAGTATTCCTATGTGTAGAGGCAAGGAACAAAAGGAAAATAATGGCGGAACAACCAAGTGTGAGAAGGACAAGTCTGGAGAGATGGCTCAGTGGTTAAGAGCAATTGCCACTCTTCTGGAGAACCTGGGTTTGATTCCTAACACCCACATGGCCGCTCAAAACTGCCTGTAACTTCAACCCCCGAGGGCACCTGAATGCACATGGCGCGCACACACACACACACACACACACACACACACACACACACACACAAGTTAGAAGGACAGAAATAGTGTAGTATGAGTGTCTTAGTTACTATGGCTGTGATTAAATACTATGACCAAAATCAAGTTGGGGAAGAAAGGGTTTTTTTCCACTTCCACTTCCACATCACTGTTCATCACCGAAGGAAGTCAGGACAGGAACTCAAGCAGGGACAGGAACCTAGAACAGGAGCGGATGCAGAGGCCACAGAGGGGTGCTGCTTACTGGTTTGCTCCCCATGGCTTTTCTCAGTCTACTTTATAATAGAACCCAGGACCACCAGCCCAGGGATGGCACTACTCACAATGGGCTGAAATCTCCTCCATCAATCACTAATTAAGAAAATGCCCTACAGGCTTGCCTACAGCCCCATCTTATGGCAATATTTCTTAATTGAGGTTCCTACCTTTCAGCTGACTTTAGTTTGTATCAAGTTGACATAAAACTAGCAAGCACAATCATGGATGCCAAAGGAGAGCTTGAAAAAGGAGCCAGAGGGAGGAACTGATGTGTCTTATGGTCCAGATAATAATGGTAAAATATCAGAAACTATCTATGTTCTAAGCAGTAATCCAAGGACTTTTCATATAAACCTTAATAACCCAGTTTGTTGATTGAGTATATCCAAAATACTGTCATTTCAACACATAATCAACCCAAGAAATGAGAGCCATTTTTTCACACTAGGAAAGCTGGTGTTTAAACTTTCAGCACATGGGTTTAGACTAGCCTCGCTTCCACTGCTCAGTATTCATAGGAAGATGGGGATTGCCTCGGTTAGCAGAGCAGCACAGACAGCTATCAGGGGAATTAAAGGAGACAGTTTGTCTCTCAGGAGAGGCAGGGCATTAACCACTCAGCACAGTGTCTGGAGGGCAGTGAGCACATGGAGGGTGTGAGCATCCTCACCCCACCTTCTGTGTCCATGATAGCTCAGAGTTCTCTGGAGTGAATGTGAGCATTCACTCTGCCTTCTAAGACCTTAAATTCCTCACTTCCTTCTTATTTCCTTTCAGGAAGTCACCACGAGGACACTCACTAACCTGCCAGAATCACTTCCTCCTGTGGCCTGGGCTGTCACAGTAGCTTTCTAAGTCAGTGGCCTGCCATCTGCTCCAATCCATTCCCCAGAGTTCTCTGCAATCCCCCGCCCCCGTGTGTGTTCTGTATGTGGAGGACATAGGCTGACACTAGAGGTGTCCCCCTATCACTTTTGACATTATATTTTTGAGACAGGATCTGTCTTACTTGCCCTTGGCTAGACTGGAGGCCAGCAAGCTCTTGGAACTCTCCTGTCTCCCAGAGCTGGGTTGACAAGCATTTACCACCATGCCCAAGGTTTACTCAGGTGCAGCAGATGGAATTCAGAACCTTACAAAGCAAAGACTTTACCAGTTGAACTGTCTTCCCAATTCCAGAATACATTTTTTGGTCATTCTTTTTTATTATGGTAAAATACACACAAGATAAAACTGACCATTTTAACTGTTTCTTAAGCACAGAATACAGTGTCATTGGTTATTTACATTACTGTGACACCATCGTCCCTATCCATGGCCAAAAATAATTCCTTAACTTGACCTGAAACTCTGTACATAATAAAGAATAAGTCTTTGTCCCTCACCTACCCCAGGACCTGGTGATATCTGTTCTTTATTTTATCTCTGCCTTTGCGTGGTGTAGTACTTAAACAATATTTTCCCCTTGGCTTATTTCACTTAACATGGTGATTTCAAAGTTCTTCTGTGTCGTATGGATTCATATTGCAGAATCTCATCTCTTCATATCTCTCTTTATAATCTACTGTAAATTAATGGCAGTTTTTTTTTTATCTAATCTCTCACCTATTGATTGATGTGCATTTGGGTTGTTTCTACTCTTTGAATGTTTAATAATGATGCATGAACTTTGGTATATAAATACCCAAGAGCATTTCAACATACTATTTAACTAAGTCCTATCAACAACTTTGCAAAATATATACCACTATCACTTTCATTTACAGGATAGACAGAAACAGGCACAGGAGATAGGCGCGCAGCTCAGTTGGTAGAGTGTGCCTGGCACACACAAAGCTCCCCTTTTGGTCCCCAACACTGTATAGACTAGGTGTGATGGTGCATGCCTTTCACTCCAGCACTTGGGAAGTGGAGATGGGAAGATCAGGAGTTCAAAGTCATCTGTGGCTACACAGTGAAAAAAGAAGTGGGCAGAGGCAGGTGACATGGTACATCAGGAGAGGAGTGACGTGAGGGTTCAAACCCAGTGGGCCACGGTGTGAGGTGGGTTGGAAGCAGTGCTCTGTAGCAATGGGCTACAGCTGCCTCATGGGGCAGTGCAGGGAAGTGGGCTGGGTGTGCTGGAGCTCGGGGGCCCAGCGATGAAGTAGTGTCAGCAGTGAGGACAGAAAAGTAGAAAGGAAAGAAGCAGCGGCAGGAAAAGGAGAAAAGAAACCTAGGAGACAATTAAAAAGCACCAAGTCAGCTGATGGGGTGTTTTCAACACGGAGAGTTGACAGTGGTACTGGAGGTCCCCAATAGAGCCAGTTAAATAAGGAGATTTCAAAGTCACCGGTAAAAGTAAGACTCCAAGCAGGATGAAGTCAAGTCAGGCAAACAAAAAATGAAATTCCTGTGCCATCCTCCCCTGTGCCTGTCTACCATGTCACTAAGCTTCCAGGGAAATAGGAGCAGAAGCTTGTTATCACCCAGGACGCAGGGATGGGGAGACACTCTGGACCAGTGGCAGACCATGGGCTCTAGCGAGAGGATTACTCACAGTGACGGACACTACCTTGCTTGTCTCACTCTCCTGGAATCCCTTTTCAAGGATCTGCAGCAGGTGCTTCTTCTTCACCGTCACTTCAGGATCAAAAACATAAAACAGACACTCCAGCATCTTCCGATAGCTCCTCAGAACAATGGAGACAGAGGGAGGTAAGGTAACTGTGCACCCACGGTGAGTCTCCGTTTGCAATGGGTAGTCCAGTCATTTAAACCTCTAGTGCCCCTACCCTACTCTCAAAAAACAGGGCCAGTGTGGACAAATCATGAAGCCGTCTCAGCTGTGGAAGATGCAGGGCCAGAATAATTTACTAGCAGGGTGTGTTTTTCATACGGTTAACTTTTAAAACAGGCTATTCATATTCTCCCCCCCCCCCCCGAAACGAAACAGACCAAAGGCAGGCTCTTTACAGCCACTGGTTACAGAAACGATCCTTACTCCAAATCATGCATATCTTCATGATCCAAACACTTTTGGAATTTCTCTTCAAACTTCAGTCTCAGCATACGGTTGTTAACTTTAATGACGCGGTTGACTTTCACTCCTGTGATACCATATGCTCTGAAGTCCCAGGTACAGAAACGTGAGAGAATTAGTTCATAGCAGGAATTAAACCTATGTGGGGATACAAAACACACACACATACACACAACAGAAGACGCTGAAGGACACAGAGCACGTGTAATAAGAGCTACAGCTCCTATTTTGTGATTGTTTTGCTAAACATACTTCATCAGATCACAGTAACTGTATTTTTGTTCCAATTGGCATATTTAACCAATAAAAGGTGCTAAAACTTGAAACATAGTAAGATGGTTTTTTTTATTATCTATTATCTGGTTCTTCCTCTTAAAGGCTATGTTGACCGAATACTCTTTCCTTCCTAAGTCTGTTTGATTGGCTTTGGCATGACCTTATTTTCCTGGCTGCCTTCCTACCGCATATACCCTTCATTCTCCACCCCCACTCCCTGAAATGATTCTTTCTTAAAATTTTCATTTATTTTACATTTTTAATGGTGCCGAGGATTGAACCTAGAACCTTCTGTAATCAGGGAAGCCCTTTGAGCTACATGCCTCCAACAGACTTGGAAAGGTTGCATCCCCCCAGGAACCAGAACATTGTTTCCACTCTCCTCAGGTGATTTCATTGGCATGTAGTCATGTGCAAATATTCATATCCAAACTTAGCTCTAATACCCAGATCTGAGCATCTGACAGTTTTCTAAAATACCTGCTAGAGTATGTGAAGCCTTTCAAAACTGACTTACTCAGCATCTGGCCCCAACCTGCATTTAAAACCACAGGAGTGACTCCTCTCCACTCTTCCTCATTCTTCCTCATCTCATCCTTCAGCATGCCTGCCACCACATCTAAGATGCATGCTGAACCAGATCCCTGGTCATCATCACCGCGGGTGCTGTCCTTGTTGGAATCATTATCTCTGTGTCTATTACAAGAACCTCCTAATTAAGTTAGGACACATGAGTGAGGGAGGGCAGTGTCTCTGGTTTCTCTCCTAAGGCCTATATTCCAAAGGGAGTGGGTATACAATAACTATATAGAACCATAAATATAGCAGATTCTAAACTGATGAAGACTTAGAAGAGATGCGTTGGGTGAGGAGTGCACAGGGCGCCTTCCTGAAGTCTTAGGAAGATTTTCCAGGAAGAAGTGGGATCTGTGAACCAGAGATGGACTATTCTGCAGCTTTGTGAACCTCAAGAACAAGGAAGGAAGCGCTCAACGACTGGTCGGCTCTCTGCTGCCCTCATCTGGCCGTTCTCATAAAATTACAATTTTGTCTTAAAATTGTACAGGACGGAGATTAAGATGAGATTGAAAAACAGGAAGCAAGTGACCCTGTATGGGATACACTTACCTCATAATCATTTGAATGTGTCTGAGAGCTAAAGCAACAGAGGGATGCTTCCTGATGGGTGGTTTGTGAGCCCAATATCTGAACTCCTGCCTTAGAGAACCCCACTTTCTCACTGCTAGAGGCAGGGACTGCCGGCCACTGTTCTCCTAACGTAAAAAACCAAACTTGCCAAGTCTAGCTAATCCTGTGGGAGTGTTGGTGGTTCAGTGGCAGAATTCCTGCCTCTCAAGTCTAGGTAATCCAGAAGAGTCCAAATCTAGTAGAGCAGACAGAGATGGACAGTGTCACAGTCTAGTACTATGTCTGCCCGGAGTTCAGAGGTCGCACTAAGTATCCACATTAACATCTAGGGTGAGAAACCCACTGGCCCTTCCCATAAAGGGACCGTTTGCTGGATCTATGATCTTCAAGTCTCCTCTAAATAACATGTCAGGAATTGCCCGCACTCTCAGTAGTTCACTTCCTACACTCCAAAAGGAGCTAGTTCTCCAGGCACTGCAGAGACACTTCCTATCATTCGGTGGGCTTCTTAGCAGAGCACCAGTGTTCTCAAGAATCGTGGCAGTGATGGACAGACTATCAAACTTCCAGATGGGTTTCTCAGAAATGTATGAACCAGAAACAGACAGAAAGCCTCATGAAATAGAATCCTCTCACAGGTCTTATGTGCGTGCGTGCGTGAGTGAGTGCGTGCGTGCGTGCGTGCGTGCGTGCGTGCGTGTGTGTGTGTGTGTGTGTGTGTGTGTGTGTGTAGCAAAGATAAAGGGAGGCCCAAGGCCTTGCTCCCAGAACAGTGAGGCACATAGATCAGCCACAAAGAGTGACGATAGTTGGGAAAGAGTTAATGCACCACCTCAGACGAAAGGTCTAAAAGGAATTTGGAAACTCACAGGCAAGGACTTCCATTTGATTTTGTCTTTAACAAGGTGCTTTCTGAGTAAAAGCCAGCTAGCAAGGGTCGTTTTACAGAATGCCCAGGAGCTTTCCTGGTTGGCTAACACCGCATCATTGGGCAGATGCCATGCTGGCTTTTGTGGTCCAGGTAGGACACTATGAGAGCCGGTGTACAGGTGGATTGAATAGCATGATGACAGCATGACAGCATGTGTTCCTGACTGGATATGGAAACTGAGGGAAAGAATGAAGTAAAAAATGGCTTCAGTGTTTGTGCAGCCTGGATTAACAAGAAAATGCTGAGACCAAACCATAACATCGAACACTAAGTATTTTCATATTATTTTGTCTAATCCTATCTGATTATTTTCTCATTTCCCACATGAGGCTCAAGGGGCTAATGGTATTTCAAGATCACACAAGCAGTTTGGATGAAAGGCCTTTCTCTTCTGTTATCTCAAAGTGGATTCCTTCTGTATTTGTTGAGGTTGCCTCATCAATTGAACATTCAGATAGAAATGTCCAACAGACAGGAATGAAGGGTATGAGGAGAGAGAGAGAGAGAGAGAGAGAGAGAGAGAGAGAGAGAGAGAGAGAGAGAGAGAAGCAAGGAATAATTTATAAAAGTCCAGGAAGACACCATCAAGGAAAAACATGAAAAGAAAATGGAAAATGTTTAAGTACAAAACCCATGGAAGGAAGAAAGAGTGGACCAAGTATTTCAATACCGAGGAAACTGAAGGCTCCTCATTGCCCATGACCCTCACTCATTCAATGTGGCCTGAATGTGTAAGCCTTCACACTAATACACACTGCAGACTAAGATACTCCATTAAAACACACACATGTGTTTTAGGATGTTAAACACAAACTCTTTTAAATGGCCCCCAAAATTTTCAATCTCATCTATGAAAATTCACTTCCTGATTCTAGACAAATCTTTAGTGGATGGCAGGCTTAAGGTGCTGTCTTATGAGTGTAGAGCATGACATCCCACTGCCGTAGCTCTGTAAGTATTATAGCCAAATCTCTTAATATAGACTTGGGAAGTGGGAGGGTAATGTGAGAGGCAGGTATGATCAAAGTGCACTACATATGTGTATGGAAAAGGACCCCAAAATCATTATTTTTCATTAACAGTATACTTTAATAAAAATGAATACAAAGAGATCAGTTACTGAAAATCATCATATGTTAAAAAGTTGGATTGTTAAATGAGCACCTATGAAGTGATAGAGAGATTTCAATTAGTAATTGTGTACTGGGCTGTGAACCCAGTCCTGTGGCAGAGGTTTCACTTAAAGGCACGTGAAGCCTCTCTTCCCCCAGGAGCTCACAGGGTCACTCATCCATTGTTTCATGGAGCTTTCAGGTTATTTTTCTTCTAACTAGACTACATCTGTAATGATGTTGTAAGCGTCTCAAGGGCAAGGACCATGTCTTTCATGCTTCTGAGTCCCCACTTGCTGAATGTCACATGAAACAAATGAGTTACTCGATGGGCAATACACAGAGGAATAATTTGCTTCTAAAACAACCGCGCTAACAGCAGCAACCTACCATTTGACTAGCATGTATCTGTAAAATAAGAAGCTTTTGGAAACTGAAAAACATGGTAAATGTATTCATGAAAGAAATGATGCTGAGAAACAGTGAATGGTATACAATCAGAAATCTGCAGGGATTTTTTCTCTTCTGTTGAAGAAATACAAATTATTCTAATAGAAAACCTAGCTCTACTCAAGCACTTCCTATTTAAGGAGAGATCCTTGGCCTTAGAGTATTGATGGAAGAGAAGTTAATGTTTAAATAAAACAGCCAGAAATGAGGCACCTGGATATTTAAAGCATTTTAGTTGTGATTTTCTTTTTTTTTAATCATACATAAGAGAGCAGACCTTGAATGGCCAAGCATGTGGAATACTTAAAGCAAGTAACTGGCCTTGAAATTCTGCCAATATACATTTGATTACCTCCTTAAGATGAATCAAGCTGATCCTTATTAAATCCAAATGAATGCTTTGTAGATACCTGTGGTGGTAATCTAATTGTACTGAAATGTGATTTTGATTGTATGTTAATAAATAAAGTTGTCTGGGGGTCAGAGCTATTAGAGCCATAGCAAGAGTGTGGCGGTGGCACACGCTTTAATCCATAGATCTCTGTGTTTAGGGATACAGCCAGCATTGGAGACATATACCTTTAAGACTAGGGGGTGTACATTCAGACAGTGACAAGGCAGTCAGTGTTTGGTTTACAACAATGAGAAGCAGAACAAAATACTATAAATAGACGAACAGACAGAAATAGGTTCTTTCGGAAGCTGGGACACGAGGCAGAAGGGTGAGATTTTAGCTCTGAGCTCTGACTCTCGCTTTCTTTTACATTGTTTCTGTGTTTCTTATTTAATAAGACGGTTAGTTACATCTACAAATACCCATTAAAAGCCATAATAACAGAAATGGTATTTTGGTGGTTTTATTTTTAAATATTTTTTTTTACTGTCTTGTTTTGTTAAGAGGTTAAACAGAAACAGAATTATGATATTATCTCTAATGGAAGTTCTATTGTCTATTACTCTTAAGTAGGCTGAACGAATATAAACAAAGACTACATTTTACAACCTAAAGAACCGGTGAGTTCGTGCATTTGAAAAACCAAGACCTGTCTATGTGGGAACTGGTGTGAATGTCTTTCATGGCCTTGTACATAAAAACCAAGTATTGTGGTTAAATAAACATAATTTCAGGGCAAATTCACTGGTAGAAAAGATCCACTGGTATAGAAGAATGTATTTTAAAAGCCCCTTTCTCCCTTAGGGGGAGAGCTCTTTACACTTCTCAACCAAGAATCCAAGCTTTTACTCATGAGGGTAAAGACCTCTCCTGAAAGCAGCTGTTGATCTAAGTGATACTTGGCAATCACATGTTGTTTCTAAACGTTGACGAGACCCTGGCATCATGTGCCATAAACATAAGAACCTGCCTTGCTGCTGATGTCAGGTAACACTGCACTCTAGGGCCATGTATGAGCCCATCCTGTAGTTCTACACATCTGACTCTGCACATATCCAGGTCTCCAATATGGTTCCAGAGCAACCTTTGGTTGTATCAAAGGCATTTCGGTTTGAGAAAATGACTTCAGAAATGTGAAACTCATAATGAATAATAGTTTTCATCAAGGCTTTCTTTTTCTCTAAGGGTTGGTTCTAATCATGTCTTCTAGTTGAGACAACACACCTGTTTCCTTATCTCACTGACAGGAAGGCCATGGTTCTGAGGTATGAATGACCAGGCTCTACTTCTGTCTCTGGTGGTCCTCTCCAACTTTGTGTGGGATTTTCACTTGGTGTTGGGAGCACAAAGTTCTTGCACCCACGGATCATTGGGGAAACCAGGAATGTTAAGCATCCAGGATTGTCTTTTCAAAGAAAAGATGTAAAATCTGTTCTCCCACCCAGAAGGCTAGGAATTGAAGGTGGTCAATAGTCTAGGTGATTTGCATTATCTGAAGGACCAGGCCATATCAAGCTCCCACAACCAGGGCCAGAGGTATTTAATAGTCTAGATGATTCTTACACTAGCTGTATAGCCAGCCCCCCAAAACCCTCTCAAAACCAAGGTTGGAAGTGGCTATTAGCCCACATGACCTCTGTGCTATCTGTATGACCAAGATTGTGGCAGATCGTTTCCTGCACCCTTAAGGTAACACATGCAGCCTATCTCTAGAACCCATCTTCTTTTTTTTTTTGGTTTTCCGAGACAGGTTTTCTGTGTAGTTTGCGCTTTCTGGAACTCACTGTAGCCAGCTGCTCGAACTCACAGAGTCGCCTGGCTCGCTCCGAGTGCTGGGAATAAAGGCGTGCGCCACCACCGCCCGGCTCTAGAACCCATCTTCTTAGAAGAAACAACACGTATTTTTAATTAAGTTTTGAGATAACTATGACTCCTTGTGCATCGGGGATTGTATTACATCAAGAAGCTGTTTTTCCCAATGGTACTGTGTTTAACTATGTTACAATAAACTGCCTGGTATCAGACTCCAGAAGTTTGATCCAGCCTGGCTGCCTACGTCAGGCTGAACCAAGTGTCATCCTTACCTCAGCTGGATTGCTTTCCTGCCGGCTGTGACACTAGCAGGGAACCCCACAGCCTGAAGCCTGGCTTTGCGGGCCTTCTCCTGACACAGTGACCATGTGCTCACTGACTACTGAGCTCCCAGCAGTGGCCACTCTGACCACAGGCCTGCAGGGCAGCCATGAGATGGCCCTCCCTTGTGGCAACCTGCTGCTGCCAAGTCTGCTGCAGGTCTGTTCTGGTTTTCAGCCAGGATTCAGAATCCAGGGCTACAGCTACCCCGCAACGTTATAAACATGCGAGAGTTGGCCGGGCGGTGGTGGCGCATGCCTTTAATCCCAGCACTCGGGAAGCAGAGGCAGGCGGATCTCTGTGAGTTCGAGGCAGCTGGCTACAAGTGAGCTCAGAAAGCGCAAAATACGCAGAGAAACCCTGTCTCGAAAAAAAAAAAAAAAAAAAAAAAAACATGCGAGAGGACAACAGTGGAACATAAACCTTTCTCTTCAAATTTCTGTACACTTCTTATAAGCTTTTTTCTGCTGCCTGGCTAAGAAAAAATGTGCAGAGAGTAGCATTGTTGAGGTGTCCAGATTTTGGCTCACTACAATAAAGCAATTGGACAAATGTACAGGTGGGAAATATGTAATAGCAAATTTTCAACAGATGGCTATTTTGATAAAAACTATTTTCAAATGAGACACTCTATAAGTTGATCATCCGGCTCAGGGTCCTAAGTACAATTATCTTTAAAGCTACACTCAAAGCTCAGATTTACCAGTCATCAGCTCGCGTGCCTTCTTCAAAATGGATGTTCCCCACAGTCTCCAGCTCGGTCAGCAAAAATGGCGTCAATAAGCCGTGGCTCTTCCTCTTCTGTTTTACTTCAATATGATAAATTGCTTCAATTCTACCAGAGATAAAATACACATGCAGATATGTATATGATATGGAAAACTCACAGTATTCAAGCACAGAGGTTTATTCATGTACTGTAACATGTATTCAATTCATTCATGTACTGTAACATGTATTCAGTTTGTTCATGTACTGCAACATGTATTCAGTTCATTTATGTACTGTAACATGTATTCAATTCGTTCATGTATTGCAACATGCATTTTAATATCAGTTACTTTTTGCTTTCCAGTGGATGAGTAAGGTTAATGTTAGCAGCTAACCAGGAATGAGATACTCTGTGTCTGGCAGTGAAAATAACCCAGGATTTTGTTACCCTCCCTCAGAGTATGGAAAGCTAAGGAGACTGCCTGGATCTAAGAACATGGGGGCCAAGTCCTAGACAGACCGAGACGGTACCACAGCATCCTCAGTTCCATGTCAGTACCAATGGTACTTACGTCTAAATGGCTGGTTTAGGGTCACTTGGCATGGAACAACCTCCTACCCCCAAATGTTACAATCCTGTTAATATCATTACAGGGCCAGTCAACTTCTTTCCTCGACGGCCCAGTGAACGAAAGTGCAGTGTGAACCATGCAAGGGCCGTGGCTGTGCCTGGCCGGGTCTTGACTGCTGGCTGAGTTTCTGAACTAAGGAAAGCCCAATTGCTTTCTTTTAGTTTGTGGACAGAAACAGACGTGATAGCAAGCTGAGTGGAGGAAGCTCACGGTGCTTACCTGAAAATGGCCTCAGAGCCCAGCCTTGAGCGGGTGGGGGCCCTAGGAGCCCAAGCGCCAACACAGGTCATGTTTTGTTGCCTCCCATTTCTCAAGGGAATTGAGCTCAACTCTTGCCCCCCAGTATGGTTACAATTTTATATTTTCAATCTGAATGACCAGACAGTTCACCAAACCTACTCATTTAGTTTCTTGTTCCAGAATGTGACCCTCTCATCCAGGGCAGTCAGTTTGGTGAGGATCTTCTGCTGAAGACCTGATTCTTGTGCAACAGTCTCGCTCGTCTTGGGTTTCTCCGCCTCCGGTGCGTTGTCATTTTGCCCTTTAGCAGGTCCCTTGAGTTCAGCCAATTCCCGTTCTAACTGTTTTCAACAACATACCAGAGAGCAAATTAACAATCAAACATTAAGGCAAAGCCTTGATTCAGATATTCATTTTGTAGTGAGATTTATTATCAGTTTAGATGATCAAAGTAGAAATCTAGGTAATAGGAAGTTCCGGTTTATAACAGTCAAAGGCTGACTTCAACCTTGGTGCAAGTTCATCCGTCATCTGTTGAACAAGTGATGGTTTGGAAAGAGGAAGCTTGGTGGTCTCTCAACCGACAGTGAGGACATTAATAGACCACGGAATGTTGAGCTTGCAAAAGCCAAAGTGAAATTACAATCAGTGCTGGTTTGGGTGTGAATAAAACCGTTTAAGATCTCAAAAAATGAGATTTTAAAAACATAATTACTTTTCAGTGTTTTTAACTATTTCTGGAGAGATATAAATCATAGAAAACACACAAAGGGGAGATAAAGTTTTCCTTTTGTTTTACTATCCAACTAGCAAAAAAAAAAAAAAAAAAAAAAATACTCATTGTTCCAGGCGGTGGTGGCGCACGCCTTTAATCCCAGCACTTGGGAGGCAGAGGAAGGCGGATCTTTGTGAGTTCGAGGCCAGCCTAGTCTGCAGAGTGAGATCTATAGAGCAAGATCCAGGACAGGCACCAAAACTACACAGAGAAACCCTGTTTCGAAAAACAACAAAACAAAACAAAACAAATACACATTGTATCAGATTTTAATATTTTGGGATTTGTTGTCCATAATAGGGTTTTTGGTATTAATTGGGATATTTAAAATATTGCGTTGAATATTATTTATCTTGATTACTTAGCCTTTCATTCACATCCATAAAGTTTGGGTTCAGGGCAAATCTCTTGTACGATTTAAAGCTAAACTATAACCACAAAGTTTATAAAAAGAAATTTACTACTTGGTTACATTTCTTCACTGATATAGTTATAACTGGCTGCTAAAATCAAATTACATGTTTAAATATGTGTGCAGTTTATATGACATATGTTCCTTTTCTTGCTTGCAGATTTTAATTAATATAGTTGAGTACTCTTAAGCTGAAATTTGAAGTGCATCCAAATTTGAAACTTTGGACATGTTTTAGACACTTAGATAAGGTAGTGTCCATGTAAATATTCCAACATGTGAGAAACTCCAAACTCTGAAATCCATTTGGTTGTATAGCATTCTAGATAAGGGATTCTGAACCTACATGCATGAAATGGCACATTATAAAATGATTTTCACAACTTGATCTTTCTGTGGTTTTTAATCAAATAATTAAATTTAATTAACACTTTAAGAATATCCTTCTGACTATAAAATAAAAACATGCCCATTTGTAGAAAAGACCATTATATATATACATATATATGTATATATCAAACCTCTTTTTTTTAAAATAAGTGTCATTTTTTTCTAACTTTTAAATGTATGGATATGTGGGTATGTGTAATGAGTGAATATGCCTATGAAGGCCAAAGACGGTGCTGGATCTCCTGAAGCCAGAGTTACAGGTGGTCAGGAGTCACCTGGTTATGGGTGCTGGGAACCAACTGGAGTCCTTTGCAAGGGCAGCCGATCCATGCTCCAGCCCTAGTAGTGTATTATGAAAGTGACTGACTTATTCCCTTGTTAAATATTTATGTAGCATCTAGTGTTTGGTTACTATTGATGAGGTGGTGATAAACATCCGTAGAATAAAGTGCACAAGTAGACTTGCTGAGCTGACGGCTAGGCGCTCTCGGAAGCAGTGTGACCACTTGCGTGAGCCCAGGAGAGTGTATGCCGCTCATCTGTACCACCTACTGCTGGTGAGAGTTTCATAGGTAAACATGGTTTCACACTGCATTAACATTTGAAAATTCACCAGGGAGTGCGACATTCAGGTGTTCATCAGTCACTGTAATGTATTCATCTGTAAAGTGCTGATTTATATATTTCCTTCAATTTTTCTATTTGCACATCTACTTTTAACCTTATCTTACTTAGAGACACATTTGTACTAAGGATAAAATCTCTTTGTGTGCACATCATGTTTCTTTAGGATAGTTGAACTTTCTCAGACATATTTTTCCTTAATGTGTATGTGGCGGGCATGTGCTTGTGTATATACAAGCGTGTGGAGGCCAGAGGTCAAAGATGGCATCATTCCTCGGGTACTGTCCACATAACAATAGGGTATCTCAGTAGCCTGGAGTCTGCCAAGTAGCCTAGGCTGGCTAGCGAGCAAGCATCAAGGGCCACCGTCCTCCACTTCACCAGCTTTAAGATAACCAGCACATGTTACCATGCCTGCCTTCGTGTATGGATGCTTGGGACTGAGCCCAGGTCCTCGTGCGGTGTGGCGCACTCTATCTACTGAACCACCTCCCTAGCCTGTGTTCTTACCTTTTAAGAATAATGCCTTTTAGCACAAACTAATCTTACTTTTTTGTTTTGCAACTGAATCTATGTTTCTTTGCAATTAATAGTATTTTTTTTTTTAATTTGGCAGGTTGGGACCCACTAAATCAATTCATTTACATATTTATTCTTGATATTTTTTTCTTCATTTAATTTTTACCCCCACTGATACTTAGTTTGGTAAAGTGTAAAACCAACTCCCTCACTCCTAAATACCTTGGCTCTTTTCTAACATTATTTGTTGAACAATCCGTTGTTCCTTCACGTTTTTGAGAAGTTACAGAAAATTTTACACACGCTAGGTTCTATTTTCAAGATCTAGTAACTTTTCAAGATCTACTTTTAATAAAAGGAATCTAATTATTCTGAATAAAAAGCACACATACTACTAAAACAGAGTTTGATTTGAAGTTCCCCATTGTATACCTCTGTGTGTGTGTGTGTGTGTGTGTGCGTGTTGTGTGTGTGTGTGTGTGTGTGTGTGTACATCTGTCTGTGTGAGTGCAGGCATATGCATGCCACAGCACATATGTGGAGGATAATCCCAGCTTTGGTCCTCGCGTTCCACCCTGTTGGACTGTTGGAGACAGGGTCTCTTTGTTCTCCGTTGCCTTGTCTCCACTCCCCAATCTCACCTTAGGAACACTGTGATTACAGACACAGACTACCAAGCCAGGAATCAAAATACTGTTAGAGTAAACATGACTTGATCTTAGTCTTCGGTATTAATCACACACACACACACACATACACACACACACATACACACACATACACACACACACACACACACACACACACACACACACACACACTCGAGGGTGGGGATGGGGACAGTTAAGAATTTGCTATTTTGTCTGATAATTTCCCTACAATGATGAAATCTTACGGTTTTTTTTGCAAAGTTGAATAATTTTATCCGTTCTTCTGGCAGCTTCTGTAACTTGCATTTTTTGTCATTCAGTTTTTCAAGTTCTTCATTCAGATGTCTCTGAACAGTTTTTATTCGCATGTTATAATACATTATTTTCTTCATCGCTGTGGTCTGAACATAAGAGAGTAAATAACACCGGATTAGATAAAACACATTACAGATAGCTCTGCTGGCTAGTTTTATGTCAGTTTGACATAACCTGAGTCATCCGGGGAACTTCAATTGAGAAACTGCCCCACCAGATTAGCCTGTGATGCATTTTCTTGACTGATGATTGACATGGGAGGGCCCAGCTCACTGTGTTTGGCCCTGGGTTCCATAAGAAAGTAAACAGAGCAAGACATGAGGAGCAAGACAGTAAGCAGCACTCTTCTATCAGCTCCAGCCTCCAGGTTCCTGCCTTGAGTTCCAGCCTGACTTCTCTGGATGATGGAGAAGTAGGCTGAACTAAACTCCTTCCTCCCCAGGAGCTTTGGGCCACAGCAATAGAAATCTGACTCAGACATAGCCATCAGTGGTACTGTATGAGCACAACAAGCTCTTGATGAAACTGGAAGCTGGCTAGCTCCGTTAGAAATGCTGATGATGACAGCCGATGTGATGATGCTCTCGGGATTTACTTAATTTAATACGTAAGTCACAAAATCTCAATGAACATCTTTGTGTTTAATATGTGAGTATGTGGCATACGCACATCTATTTCCAGAATTTCCAACAAAGAAACTGCAGACATAATTTAATTTATAAAGCAGTATATTTAGCTAATAGGACATTGGACTGGAGCAAATATTAAACCACTGTTCCTAGTTTATTAATTCAAGGAAAGCAAACAAATTAAAAGGGGTTAAAAGCAAATGTAAAATTGAATATAATTTTAAAAACCCTGACCAAAAAAAAAGATTTAGCCTGCTCCTCAATCTGCAAAATGATGCTCTAAGTGAACTATCTTCAGACTGAGGTCATTAAATTATCACTTTGCTGCAATTATCTCAAACCTTATATTTAATTCTAGTATACCATCCACTTACTTATCAGCTAATAATAACAGATTGGTTAAATAGCCTATTATGAACTAGACAAGCTGAATGATACCTGAGAATTAGATTAGTCAAAAAGAACTGACTAGACAGTCTACCTAGAGGATCAGTTCGAGCTTCAGTGAGAGATTCCCTCTTGAAAAATAAGGTGGAGAGCCAGAGAGCAAAACACCTGACATCCACCTGTGCCCTCCACATGAGCACACACAGGTGAGCACACCTTCACACACATGTGTACACACAAGCATACAATTCACTACAAGCACAAACACACATATTAAGAATTAAAAGAAGAAAAAAGAAAGGAAAGAAAACTGGGAAATGATGTTTGTTGTTATTTTGAATATTTGGGGTAAATGGAAAATCCAAAACAAATATACTTGAGTCATTGAGAGCTAAAAGGATTTCAAATAAATTCTTAAATCTAAAATACCATGTGTTGTGGAGTAAATTGTTTATTTTTCCAGACAAAATAGTGGATGCCAAGTTAAATTTCAAATAAACAATGAAATATTCACTAAACTTACTTGTATTTATTGAGTTATGCCAAGACACCCTTTAGTATTTATATGAAATTCTAATTTAACTCAGATTTTTGCCACGTGGGAAAAAAGATTTTAAAAATACTAAATTTAATTTGTTCTAAAATAATTTTAATAACCATGCATCAAAGATTCTATTCCCAGCAGACACGTGTTTCCCATTTTTGCTACGATCACCGAATTCCAGCATTAATGTTATTATCTGTATACGTTTAGGTGAGACACCTGCTCTTGGGACGAGAGCAGACAGGAGATAGGAGCTGACTGTATAATACCACCAACCACATGGGGGACCCAGGCGGGGAAAGCCATGAACCAGGCAACCCTGCGTCACAGACCCCTGACTGTGGACCCACTTACGTCGGCCAGCTCCTTGATCTGCTTTGCTGAGACATCGAACGTGTCGAGTCGTTGGAGAGAAGGCAGGTGGTACAGCACGTGGGTAGAGTAGTTGCACAGCTGGCAGACTGGGTTGGTTTTGTACTGCGGATCGTTCAGAGACAGATCCTGTAAGCGAGGCAGCCTGGTCAAGTTCGTGAGGTCCTAAAACAGCGAGCGATGGCAGTGGTAAGTCGGTTATGAATGGTCTCTAGAAGAAACTCTAGAAGAAAAGATCGGCCTTTGCTGTACAGATGGCGGACCACACAGCCATGCATTTTCTGTACCAGCTGCTGCTCCAAACCAAAAGAACACTAACTCTACTTTACGATTCCCTAGGGAGATCTGTGATCGTATTATAATGGCCCCTTGCTGGAGAGGTGTGACAGCTCTGTGTTGTCTATCAAACACGGCCACCATCGGAGACCTGATGAGCCTTTTCATCGCAGCTCCCCAGGCTCTCACGGGTACCCTGTGTTTGAGCCAGATGACAATGCTCACACTACTCAACTGGACCCACGGTTTCTCATTTCCTCGCTCTTAGGCATACTCATCTCCTCCTCTTAGGATGTCCACTCCCACGGCCCGAGGAACCCCCTCCATGCCTGTTACAATGCTCCAGCCTTTCCTATTGGTTCATTCCTTTGCAATTTGACTACTCAGGTAACATTTTACTCAAATTTCTTCTTAATTTACTCTTTCCCTGCTTTGCAATACTCTTCTGTTTTTCTCTGGGTTAAAGAGTACCGATTTACACTGCAGGATTCAGAATTGTTCCTTACTCCTCTTTCTCTAATATTTTCACCAGGTGTGCTGGACCCTGTGCCCTCGATCCCACATCATCAGAATTACATTGTGAACACACACACACACACACACACACACACACACACACACACTGAAAAATAGAGCGAATTGTGAGGAGTTGTGTTTTAATTTTTCCTCTCAGTAATGCAGATTGGTACCCATAGTCGATAGTAATCCAGGCAGTAAGACGACTCTGGGCATATTCCAAATGGGCACTAACAGGATTTGCTCATGGGTTGAAGGTGGAGAATGAAGGAATAGCAGGAGTAAAACAGAGCTGTAAGGATTTTTGCTTAGTTAACTGGAAGAGTAGAAATACCATTTTGGGAATCAGAGATGTCTGCAGGGAAAGAAGGGTTGGGGAGCGGACATCAGTTTGAAGTCGGTTGAGGTCTGTAGTTCAGAGAAGTCATCAGGGTAAGTAGAGGGACCATTTTAGCAGTAAATAGATTAGGTGTATTTGCAGTCATAAGGTATGACGGGATTATTCAGAGAATGAATAGAGACAGAAATGAGGAAGAGACCTCTGGACTGAGAAGGGGCAGTCCACTTTTTTAGAGGTTATTAGAGGATGAACCTCCTGTAAAATGGATGTAGCCAGAAGGCCTAGGAGAAAGTTCAGAGAAAGTAACACCCTGCCAGTTGAGTACTTGGGGTTTTTGTTGTTGTTTTAGTTCTAAAAGGGTCCAATCATTATGGCTAATTGAACAGATGCCTCTCAAACTCCCTAGAGCAATGGTTCTAACCTTCCTAATGCTGCGACCCTTTAATACAGTTCCTCATGTTGTGGTGACCCCCAACTATAAAATTATTTTCATTGCTACTTCATAACTGTACTTTTGCTACTGTTATGAATCGTAATGTAAATATCTGATACATAGGACATCTGATATGAGACCCTCAAATGGGTCACGACCCATAGGCTGAGAACTGCTGCCTTGGAGCATCAGGAAGCACAAAGCAGTGAAACTGTTCCTTGAAGGAAGACTGCTGGCTGTGTTTTTTGGTCTATACCATTTGTAACTCAGGTTGATAAACAGAAACCAATCATTTAGTTGAACATACCTTGAAAGAAGTAATTTGGTTTCCAGAAAGGTTTAATTTTTCCAGTTGTTCATTGGGGTCAAGACATGGACCTTTAATTTAAAAACAAGATTAAAGAACCATTAGGGATGAGGATATAGCTCAGTGGCAGAGTGCTTGCCGGACATGCCCAAGGCCCTGAGTTCAATCCTCAACATCATAAAAATAATTAAGTTTCTTGTTCTACCTTTATTATATATCCTGGCATCCTTGTGAGTTAAAGATGGCCATTATTTCCTGCATATCAATAGAATTCATGATGCCACTGTATAATCAGCAATAGTTATTACTGACTGATAGTTACATATTTGAATCATAGATTTCAAAATAGGCAGGGAAGTGGGGGTGGATCCGGAAAGAGTTGGATGAGTGTAAATATGATCAAAACCCATTGTGAGAAACTCTCAAAGAAGCACTATCTAGAAACCACAATCTAAGATAAAAATATATGCAAAAGTAAAAGTGTTTTTCAATGACATAAAGTCTAAAAGAAACGACTCTAAGCACGCATTTTGAGAACGCATTAGCCCAGAGTCCAGAGGAAACAGTACATACCAATGCTGCTTATCAGGTTTCCTGCAAGATTGAGGTCTTTTAAGTTCTTCAGCGTCTGTAAGCCCTGGAAGTGTAGACAACATGTAATCTTAAAAACCATTAACTCTGATCACCCTGGTTATTTCCTTGGGTGTTCTACAGAGGAAAACGGGTACAGTGAAGCCACCCCCTCTCACTTTAATGGAACCTGGAGAGAATTTGAAGAAGGAGCAGAAAGGAGTGGAGGAGAAGAAAAGCGGAGTGAGTGGAGAAACAACATGTCTCACAGCATGATTATAATTATAGCGACAATGGTTCCTTCTAAAACACAGCCTACACATTAGTTCTTCTTTTTACTTTATTAAAAAAATTGTGCATGAGTGTTGTGCCTGCATGCACGTCTGTGTATCACGCGTGTGTCTGGTGTCCAGAGAACAGCAGAGGGCTTTGGGTTCCCTGGACCTGGAGCTACAGACAGTTGTGAGCTGCCATGTGGGTGCTGGGGATGGAACCCAGGTCCTCTGGAAGAACAGACAGTGCTCTTCACCGCTGAGCCATCTCTCTCTAGCCCCACCTCAGTTCTTTTTGACAACAATAACTATGCTATTCATAAATATTTTGCCCTCAAGACTGACTGGATGATCTCTGACACTGTGGTTTAAATGCTATAACAGCGTGAACTGGCCTTACATGCAAATTATCAAAATTACCTCACCTCAATATTACTTATCATATTGTGGTTCAGCCAAAGAACTTCCAGTTTTATTAATTTCTCTAAATTTTGTATTTTGGAAATTTTATTGTAATATAAATATAATTTTTCCAAATTTCTGCATTCTTGAAGACCTTCAATTCTCTGTGGAAAAGGAGATTGAAAGCGGTCATTTATTTTGTCATCAGATTCAATTCATCAGATAAAGCAGGTTTCTGAGTCTTTTTTCTTTTAAACACCCCTTCATCGCAATATCAACACCCGAAAAGATAAACTAAAAATTTAAAACATACAACTTCTTTGCCGAAATACAGCTGTTTTTAATTTTGTACACTTTCTTTACATTTTAATCAACTACATCAGCTTTTTATTAATAAAATCACATACATCTGATTTAATAGGTGGTTTCCTTTTTGCCCAAGACCATCTAACAAATTTTCATAATTTTTCAAAGTATATTTAATGATTACAAAATATTTTGTGAAATTTATAATAGTTTTCTTTAAAATTACCCTATGTGCAGAATTTTCACATTTGATATTTTTAACTATTGCGAAAATGATGTAACAAATACTTTCATGAATGTAACTCTTCTCTGCTCTTGAATTACTTCTCTAGTATAAAATTCTTAGAATAAGCATTTCTGAGTTAAAATGTGTGTACATTTCTGTTGCTCATGATGCATTTTGTAGTGTTGCTTTCTAAAATACATGTCTAACCACTTAGCACCTAACTGAATCAATTTTACTAGTAAGCAAATATTGGCTGTGATCTGATTTGATACATTTAACAAACAAATTTATGTTTTGATTCCTTATTTCTGCTTTCACGTTGTACACATATTTATCAGTTTTGATCCACACATACTGCACATATTTTAATGAATTATTTTTCCAAAGCCAAGAATTCAGTATTAGATGCACCTCATCATTTCTCTTTTATTTTAAACTTACCTCTATGCAGCATTCAGCAATCCAAAGTTCTTTAAGTTGTGAACAAGTCTCCAACCCTGAAATTTCCTTTATATCTTGAGCAACAATTGTAAGACTCGATAAGCTAGGAAACAACGATAATCCAACTATACGGGGATACCCTGAGAAAAACATCTCCAGTTTTGAAGTATCTGATCCTTCTTGTCCAAGCATCTCATAAGATAAACCATTGCACAAACACTGTTTTAAAAGAAAGAATTTTGATTATTATCTGTTCTAAATAGTTAAAAAATTGTTATTTTGACATCCCAAACCATAAACTACACATTGAACTACACCATTCTAGTATTCCCACAAAAGAGAAAGTTGGATCACATACATGACTTCTGTGCTTCCAAAAGTCATACGAGAGAAGGCATGTCCCTCCTGTTAGTCCTCACAGCTCCATGAGGAGTGTCAAAATGTTCTACTTAATATTCTTGCAAATACTATTGAAAAGAAGTCAGACTTGGACTCACCAGTTCTTTAATGATGTCACTTGAAGTTAAGTTTTCACTTTCAATCATCTTCCTTTAAAAAACAATGGTCATACTAATATATCTATTAAGGAAAATGGAAGATTGAGGTTAGTCCTAGAGTCACGGTGGTCTGAATGGAGAGCCATCTGAAAGCTACCAACTGCGACATTTCCGGGTCTCCACACAGATCTCCTTCCATCTCTAAAGCTTCCATCTACAAATGTTTTTAGTATTTTGAACTGAATACTGCCTCTCCATAACTCTTTCTATTTTGTTTAGTCCAAATAAAACAAATTCAGTTTTTCCTCTAAACAATAAACCTTCAGAATACTTAAAGAAGCTATCTTTCACCCTCCCCCAAGACTTCGAATTGTTACCGGGTCTTCCTGCTTCTTTGCCATACATAGACTGTATCTTCGGTTTCTTATCAGGCTGTGGTGCCCCAAGCTGAACCCAGGTCTCTAAGGTGCAAAACAAGGACTTCTGGAATGTCGATATAGTTTCTGATCTATATGCTAGCTAAAAAACTGAAATTAGATACCTAAGAGCTATGTGATTTCTATATATATAATAATAGATATTAAAGAAGAATTATTAAGGCTTATATGGCATGGCAATAAATATTCATTAAAATGAGTTCACTGGTATCTCTTTTGACACAGTTGCTCAATTAATATCTAAATGGCTTTAATACAATTTAACTAAATGTTCATAATTTTAAATATTTTCATTATGTAATTCATATACTAAAAAGTGGAGGGATCTTGTTTTTAATACAATGCTATAACAAGATGTGGGAAACACTGTATAATTTCATTAACTCTAACTCCCTCCTAGAAGTGTGTATCTGTAAATAAATGGGTGCCTATGCATGATTATTGTCAGCATTACAGCCTAGAAGGTAAGGAATGCCGGCAGCCGGGAACCAAGGAATACCACAAAGTCACACCACGCAACAAACCTCACACGAGAGATTTATTAGGAGGGGAAAATCCACAAGGATGGCTGCCTCTGCTTGGGTGAGAAACAGCAGCGAACTGAACAGGATAGAGGGCTTATCTAGAGTTTCCTGGGAAGGGGGTGGAACTTTCGAGGGTGGAGCTTTCCAGGTGGAGATTGGTGAGATTTCATGTCCAGAGACTGGGCTTTTTACTCTGTAGGGTGGGGGCAGGCTCCAGCATTCGGGGCAGTTAGAGTGTTCTGTGGGTGGAACCTGGCAGTTGGGGGTTTTCGGGGGAGGGGCCTGGCCATTCCTGTGGCTTGAGGGGCTTCCAATTATGTGAAGAGAAAATGTGGAAATGTACATTTTAAGTCACTAGCATGAGTTACTCTGAGGGTAGAAAGCCAATGAGAATAGGTTAAGAGTAAAAGGTAAGATGAGGAGAGAGGAGAAAGGGAAAAAGAAAACAATGTTATTTTTGAAAAATACATTTACTATTATAGAGTCTGAGTGTCTAATTGTATTTTAATTTATTGTACTGTTGATACACATCTGGACTGTTTTTCACTGAGGGCCAGCAATGTAAGTGCGTGTTTAGGGACAAAGTTCAACACTTCTGTTGGGTTTATGCCCAGGAGTGAAATGACAGACAACTCTTTTTAAATGCAATGTTGATGATTTTCATAGGCACAATCTGAAGCAGAAAATGTGCACATATGATGATCATGTTTTCTACACCAGTTCACATGCAAATTGGAAACAAGCTATGGTCCCAGCACCCTGAATAACTGTGGTTCAGTCACAGGTGAGTTAGCAGAAGGGAGTTTTGGGGATACAGATACAGGTATTGGAGGAGAATCTGTGTGCTATCTGTACATACGTTTACTTGAATAAAGTTTCACTTAAGTTTTATTAGCGCCCCTCATTCAATTACGTTTATATTCATACTCAGGAACTTACACAAATTAAGATGTTAACAAAGTGGCGATTTGAATCCTGGGTTTACTACCTGTGCTCCCTGGTTACAAGTAGAAGACCTACGGCAAGCTGAGATGTATACCTGTGCCAGGGAAAAGATCGATCACTAGGAAGACTGGCGAAGGCACTCACATTAGATTGGGAGAAAAGCCATTTGTACAAACTATGCCAAGATTCAAGACACCATAAGAGAAGTTTTACTAAGCTATTTTAAAAAAATTTTTTTAAAGCTATTTTCAAACTCAGAGCAGCAGCTGTTGGTAAAAGGGAGCCATGGAGCATTCACGATGCAGCAGTGTAAGAGCAGCATACAGCTTCTGTCTTCCTTCGCACTCAGGCCTTGTGAACTGGGGACACTCCCACCATGATGAAGGCGTGGCTTGGACGAGGACCCTCCAAAGTTCAGGTGCCGTCAACACAGTGCCATTAAGAGAAAAGGTCTTTAAGAGATCAAGAGGGTTCCTTCCCTCAAGAATGGGACCTAGGGCCCTAATCGCAGCCTGATGGAGGGAGTCTGGTCCTCTTTTCCTCTTCCACTTTCTGCCATGTGAAGATCTCACCAGATACTGGAAGCTGGCCCCTTGAGTTTGGACTTCCCAGCACACAGGACTGTAGGAAGCAAATGCCTATTGTTTCTATTTGGCTCTGGGTATTTTGTTATAGCAGCATGAAATGGACTAAGGCACTGAGCCAAGAAGAAGAGCAGGGGCCCTAGCCAGTGTCATAGAGCAAAATACAACCAGAAAATTACCCCAGCCGTTTATCCCGTCATTAACGTATACACCAAGGACCTAACGGGTACAAGAAAAATGGCCGAGGAGGGGAAAGAGAAGCCAGCTTCTGATATGGTGGAATTTGAGCAAAGAACTAAATACATAAGGTAAGCCATGAAGGAATTTAGATCACATGCATCCAGGCAGAGGGAACAGCAGTCTGACCGAGAGAGTGAGCACATGCTCGGCGTATGTCCAGAACAAGGCAGATGGGTGTGGTGGACCACTCTGAAGAAAATGGAGATGGACAGGACCTGCAGAGGAGCGTTGCAGGGCCAGCACCCCTGCTGCCTCATGGGCCCTTTCTGAGGACTGGATTTTTGGACAGCAAGAAACAGGACTCTGAGTGTGGCACCAGCTGTGTTGATATTGAAAAGGGCCCCTCTGGCTACGCCACTGAACGTAACACTGTAGGGATGAGGTGATTGGTTCTGTGATGGCTAATCTTGGTTGTCAATTTGACTACATCTGGAGTCAACTCTAACTTAAGCAGCTTGGCCCACCTATGAGAGATTCTTTTCTTGATCAGATCATTTGAGGGGGGAAGACCCACCCTAAATCTGGACCACGCCATCTGCCGCAGCCCACATAAAATGGCACAGAAGAAGGAAGCTTTTGCTTTTTGCCTGCTTGCCTTCGCTCTCATGGGCAAGCCCATTTTTCCTGCTGCTGAGACGCCACTTTGCTGGTATTAGAACCCTACTTCCTCAGAATTCCAACACAGACTGAAGACTAGCTGAGACATCCAGTCTTGGCTCTAGTTAGAGACAGCCATTCTTGGACTAGCCAGACCACACCCACAGCCTGTAGTCATTCTAATAATTTCCCTTTTCACACACACACACACACACACACACACACACACGAGAGAGAGAGAGAGAGAGAGAGAGAGAGAGAGAGAGAGAGAGAGAGAGAGTTCTCTTCTTCTAGAGAACCCTGACTAATACAGACTCTTAAGCCTCTGACACCACAGGCCCAGAATAACACTTTCTTCTATAACTTATAATGGTTGCCTTGGCCATAGTGTTTGCTCATAGCGTTAGAAAAGGGACTAATACAATTCCCTTCTCATTTTTTTTTTTATGTTTCTTGGTTAGTCTTTCTTATTCATTTTTTTATGACTAAGATTTAACATTTTGTTGTTGTTGTTTAAGAAACTCTGTCCTGGGGTGGGAGAGATGGTTCAGAGGTTAAGGGCACTTGCTGTTCTTCCAGAAGGACCCACGCTCCATTCCCAGCACCCACATGAGGGTGCTAAGAACTGCCCCTGCTCCATAGATCCCATTCCTCTGGCCTCCCTAAGTTCCTGCACACCTTGATCATACACACACACAATTAACATTCAAAATTAAATCTTAAAAAAAGGATTTGAGAAGTCCAGCTGTAATTCTGATTTGATAGGACATCACAAAAATTAATATAGGAGTGTGTTCACCTTCACAGTGCTGAGTCTTCCTAAAAACAAAGCCCCAAATCTCTGCATTTAGTCAAGGAGATATTTTCTGGGTATACAATGTGGATTACCTCTCAACTTGCATTATTCTGTGTTCATCAGTGCCCCAAATAATCCTATTCTAACTCAGTAGTTAACTGACAAGACAAAATTCACTGAAAACTCCAACTATGTTTGAGCCATGAGGCGCTATGCCCCAGTTACAGAGGGGACCGTTTCTGTTTCTCATTAGCTTCCTTTCCAATGGGGAGGATTAAAGACAAAATCCTAGGACACATGACAGTATTCTAACGTTCACCACCCCCTTCAAGCTTTTTCCTTCTCTCCCTTCATTCTTCCCTGCCCCTTCCACCCCCCCTTCATATCTCCTCCCCCATCTCTCGTCAGATGAACTTGTCCTTGTCCTCATCGTCAAAGAAAACAGGGCTGTCTTAGGATGTGCTCCCTTTAAATTTCTTTTCTCCGTAAAGATACTTTCTTGCTTCCCCTTAGGACTTTTGGCTCAGTGGACACACTCACTTTGGGGCTGGGGAGGGTGGCTCAGTGGACACACTCACTTTGGGGCTGGGGAGGGTGGCTCAGTGGACACACACACTTTGGGGCTGGGGAGGGTGGCTCAGTGGGTAAAGCGCTTGTGTTTGCTGTGGAAAGCCTGAGGACCTGGGTTTGGATTCCCAGCCCCCATGTGAAAGCTGGACATCCCAGCCTGGGAGTGGAGACAGAAAGGACCCAAGAAGTTGTGGGGCCGGGGGTTGGGAGTGGGGAAGGCTTGCCAGGTCAGACAATTTGGCTGAATTGGTAAGCTCCTGGTTTACCTAAAAAAATAAGGAGGAGAGCAATGGAGGAACACTCTTGTATGGGTATGCACACTCCCAATACACGGGCACATGTATCACATACAATAACAAATAAATAAATAAATAAATTCATTTTGTCTGAAATGAATCTCTTTTTTCTGTGCACTGATCCACCCTTTTCTACCTCTGTTAGAGCATTGTTCTGTGAGTCTTTCATCTTTCTTTCCATAAGATCTCCTTTCTGGCCGGGCGGTGGTGGCGCACACCTTTAATCCCAGCACTCGGGAGGCAGAGCCAGGTGGATCTCTGTGAGTTCAAGGCCAGCCTGGGCTACAGAGTGGGTTCCAGGAAAGGCACCAAAGCTACACAAAGAAACCCTGTCTCAAAACAAACAAACAAAATAAACAAAAAACAAAACAAAAAAAAGATCTCCTTTCCATAAGGTTTCCTTTCCTCTGTGTATGAGTACCAGGTCTTCCTATTTAGAAAAGTCCTTTCTATTTTGCTTTTTTTTTTTTTAAATGAAGAGCTACTTTTGATACTTTGACAGGGGGCTTTGCAGACAATCAGTAGCAACAATTCACTGCCTCCATTCAGTCCTCAGCCCACTGTCACGTGAAAGAAAACACTTCAAGCCACCACAGCTTCTACTTACTGTTAAACAAGACCAACAACAGCCTTCAAATTGTCAAAGGCAGAGGATATGTGTTAGCTCTCAACTTGACCTTGACGTGACATTGAGCAATGCTGATAACACCGAGCGATGTTGACGACTGTTAACTTTTCTGCCTGGTTTCTTTCTGTCCCCTCCCTCGCACCCTCCCTCTCTGTGTATGCACATGCAGATATAAACGCTGGTGTATGCACGTGAAGTGTGGAGGCCGGAGGACAACGCAGGGGCCATCTATCATGTCCCATCCATCTTGATTTTCTTTAGAGAGTGTCTCCCTAGCCCCCTACTTGTTACTTTGAACTAATAGCGTCCTTCTTTGTAAAAGTCACTCACCTTTTCTTCTTCCCTGTGCAATAAATCCCAAAGCCCATGTGGAAAGCTCCATGTGGACCTGTCACAAGCATCACAAATTCACTGTGTCCCAAACTGAGCTCATATTTCCCAACTCATGCGGTTTTCCTTAATGAACGCTTTCTCGTGATAAAGGACGCCATCATCCCCTCTTCATCCAAGTCGGAAACATGAGACCTACTGCCATGTTTCTCCCCAGGTTCACTCCTCATCAAATCCTTTTTCTTGTGTACCCTAAAGTCTATCAGGGCTTTCATGCTTCCTCTCCATCCTCTGTCATCATGTCCCCTTCTCTGGACACCTTCCTACTGTTTTACTTCCACCTTCCCCACTCCCTACACCCCTGGGGCAGCCAGCCTCCTGAAGTGGACATTTGCTTATGCCACTCCTCTTAGAAGGTGTTATAGCTACCACACCAATCTCTCAAACTCCTGTCCAACCAAAATAGCACTACAACATCCCAGGACTGGCCACAACTCCTGTGATGGCTGACATAGCTGTACTTCTGAAGATGCCTCTTTCTCTCCTTGAAATGTCTTATCTCCTTGACTTACTCCATACATCTTTAAGATTACGCTGAGTCTTCTCCGAAGACTTGAGTTTTCTTTGGTCTTACTATGAAGGGTCTCTTTCATGTGACTGGGTAAGTCTAGCACATGCCCCGTGGATAGCACTGTCTCTCACATTGTATTGGGATACTTGCAGGTCTTTTCTCCCAACATGCTCACTATCGAGGACAGGAGCTATGTCTGACCCCTGGTGGGTATTCAATGTAATTTACAAAATGGTTCCAATTAACTGTCACACCACAGATCCTATTCAATATAATGTTGAACACTGTTCTGCATGACAATTCAGAACACAGTTCTACCTGGCCTGTAAAGCACTGTTTCTGTCTGCCAGAAGAGCTGAGTAAGCATCCATTCTAGGAAACTACACTTTTCTACAGAGCAGAAGCCCTATGTGGTCCAACTGTTTTCTCAACTGAGTATAAAGGGGTCAGGATCCGACAGTTCTCTCTGACGGCCCATGTAAATGCCCTTCTCTCTCTAGATGCTCTGTATCTGGTTGACCAGTGAGCACCCGAGTCTTCCAGTCCAATACCCACCCGAGACTGTGGCATACCTTTCCTTCTTCACTTCTTGGGGGCCTTCCTCTAAATTATTATTATTCCTTTATTATTACAACTATTATCATAATATCATTATAATCCCCCATTGCACCATTACGTAGGTCCCTTGACCTTTGTGCTGCTGTAGATTCCTCCACGTGTTGAGTAAAGCGAACACCCTGGTCTTTCCTATAAGGCAGAGACGCCTGGAGGCCATGGGCGAACGGATACCCACCTTATTCCAGAGAGAGAATGGATTCCGGGGCTGTCCGAGACAGGTCAGAGTGCACTCCGACCTCCCAATCCCTGTGTGCAGCTGATACCACACGCTTTCCAGCCCCGGGCCTGCTGTGTACTGACCGCCCACTGCGGTTGCCTAGGAAACCCGCACTCCGCCTCCCCTGACCTCTGGGTCACGAAGGGGATGAAGAGGGCGGGGAAATCAGCCGTCCAGTCTTGTCTGCATCACGTGGTGGTAACCTCCAACCAATCAACATAGGCAGGGAAGACACCCGCTCCCGCCCCCGCCCCCCCAAGACTCTACCCCCACCCCTCGCTAGTGCTCCTGGGGAAACGGTGGGAGCCGGTCGTTGTCTATAGTTCTCTCAGTCTTGGGTGTATCTTACACCTTGTTTGCTTCCGAGGACTGAGTGACAGTTTGTGGGCAAGCCGGTGGGAACCCGGTCCAGACATTTTCACGGTGAAAGTTTTCGACGCTGGGAGTCTCGAAGATAGCAGTGAAGACAGCAGTATTAACCGGTCTTGATCCCCACCATGGCACAGAGCAGTGATGTCACCAGACGGTTCCCCAGATCTGCCCCATTCCTCAGCGGATGCTCTCAGCCCCAGCTGGTGCCCCCCTGCAGCTTTCGGAGTCTTGTAAGATCCGAGAGCAACTCCAAGAGCCCTGCAGACAAGAGGGAAGTCTGGATGCACTTTCTCCAAGAGATAGATCCCCTTAGGTCTTCTAGGAGTTCTCAGGCAGGCTTTTGAGTGTCTTTTACGTTTGACAGAATGCTCAGGAGGCAATAATTATTTACAAAATAGAGTGGAATTTAGGGAGAAAGTAAGAGACTGGCTGAGAAAACAATGAACTTAGAAAACAACCCAAATCACCCTCAGCCAGCCCTCTCTGTTCTTGAGATTCGCGCTGTCTGCGGGAGTTAGCCACTAACCACACCGTGTATGTGCCCTCGAAATGGGGTAATTCAAACCGGTGTGCCATAAAGTACACTTTGTACTTTAAATGCTTACTATGCAAAGAAGCAATGGTAACGATTTCATTAATGACTTTTACATTAGCCACATGTTGACATATTTGCGGTTCATTGGGTTAAATAAAAACTTTTTTTTTTTAACGTTGAAAATGCGGCTACCAGGGCAATCAATAATGGCTTGGGAGCTTGCATTGGGTTATTTGGGACAGAGAATGCCGTTGTTTGCTGTCTATTGCAAGTGATAAACACTATGACCGACCATAACTTGAGGAGAGGGTTTGTTTGACTTATATGGCCAGGTCACAGTCTTTGGAGCTGCAAGTCAGGGAGGGGACTCAAGCAGAAGCAGAGGCAGGGGACTGCGGAGAAATGCTGCAAACTGTCTTATAGCCCATTGCGAGTTCGCCTTGCTTCTTACACAGCCCAGAACCACCCGCTCAGGGTGGTACTGTCCGCAGTGGGCTGTCAATCACCGATCAAGAAAATGTCCCACAGACATGACCTCAGGACAATTTGACTGGGCAGTTCCTCAATTTAGATCCCTTCATGCTAAATTTGTATCAAATTGACAAAAAAAATGGTAAAAATTTGTTTCTGATGGCACTGCGCTAGTTTTTAACTATTCAGTGGGGTTTTGTTAATATTTATGATCTTTGGGTCTTCTTGCAAAATAGCGTCTGTGATGCCCTTCTCCATCACCAGATGGCCATTTTTCTCCGGCTAGTTTTAGATTGCTTTCTCAAGCGAAATTTCAGATTATAAATAATTTTATTTAACGACTCAAGGGTGCAACACATTCTCTGGCTTTGCTGTCTGTAAACAAACTCACAGAAAAGGTAAATTAATTCTCCCTCCGTCTTTTCCTTTCACTGAGCATTGTTTCCTCTTGTCAGCATCAGATTAAGAGTAAGCCACATAAAATATCTGTGGCTTAAGGGTAAAACTAATGCCAGGGTTAAAAAAAAAAAAAAAAGTCTGATTCATGGTTTACTAGTACGCGATATTCCTCTCTGAAAATCTAGTTGAACAAGATAACCTACTCTTGGAGAAGTTTTCTTTTTAGGCTTATAAAGACTAGTTAGAAGGTGGTAGTTTTGTTTTTATAACTTTTAAGGAGATTACATCATGGATCAGTTAGACAAAATTATCTACTGATGCATCAAAATTTTCACCTTGGGGTATGCTAGTTAGTTTTTCCTTCCTTCCTTCCCTCCTTTCTTTTCTTTCTTTCTTTTTTCTCAACTTGACACAAGCTAAAGTCATCTGATAAGAGGGAACCTTAATTGAGAAAACGCCTGCGTCAGATTGGCCTGAAGGCAAATCTGTAGGGTATCTTCTTATTAGTGATTGACATGGCAGATTGAAGCCAGCCCGCTGTGGGCGTTCCACCCTTGGGCAGGTGGTCCTGGGTTGTATAAGAAAGCATGGAGCAGGCCATGGGGAGGGAGCCAGTAAGCAGCCTTTCTCCAAGCTTCTGCTTCAGCTCCTGCCTCCAGGTTCCTTCTTTGACTCCCCTTCAGTGACGGAGTGAGTGTGCTCTGGGAGCTGTTGTAGCTGGAGAGCTTCTCTCTAGGTCCCACCAAGCCCCTGCAGTCTCACAACCTACATATAAAATAATCACTCAGATGCTTATATTACTTATAAACTGTATGGCTGTGGCAGGCTTCTTGCTAACTGTTCTTATATCTTAAATTAACCCATTTCTATTAATATATAAGTTGCCACGTGGCTCATGGCTTACCGGTACCTTACATCTTGCTTGTCATGGTGGCAGCTGGCAGTCTCTCCCCTCCCTTTCTGTTTTCTCTTTTCTCCTCTGTTAGTCCCGCCAATAAACACTGGTCAATCAGTGTTTATTTATACAGAGTGATATCCACAGCAAGCTGTAGATGAAATAAACTCTTTCCCATCTAAATTGCTTTTTGTCGGTGATGCTTATCAGAGTAATAGAAAGCCAACTAGAATGGGAAGAATGTAGTGTTTGGGGGTGAAAATACAGAGATGATCAGAATACTTTGTTTTGCTTTGAAGTATAGAAATCTGCTGTGATTTCCCTACAGGAGACGGTGCTAGCATACCCTGCATATTATATAAAAAACGATTTGTGTGTGAGTGCACATCTGAGGAGGCAAATCCTGCGTCGCTCTTCAGGAGCCATCTCTCTTGTTTTCTGAGACAGGGTCTCTCACTGGAACCTGATGCTCCTGGAATTATGGTAGACTGGCTGGCCAATGAGTTCCAGAGATCTGCCTGTTTCTGTCTCCCCAGTGCTGGGATTACAGGCAGACACTACCTATCAGAGTTTTTAACATGCATCTTTCCTGCTGAGTCATCTGCACACACACACACACACACACACACACACACACACACACACACACACACACCATGGGAAGAGAATTCTTTTTCTCTAGGGAAAGCTCAAGGACTCAGCCAGCAGGAGCTGTGCCAGCATCTTCTACAAGTTCAGAGTCAGAAACCTTTGGTGATTTGTCAAATTCAAGGCTCTGTCCAAAGCAGCTTTTAAAAGATTGCTTGCTTGTTTCAATACTCCAGATGTCGTTTAAAGCAAAAGATGCTTACAGTTCCAAGCCGCAGGGCTGGTTTTTATTAATCTCTTCTCACTTTGAGATTGCTTTATTATACTTTTTTAAAATGTGTCTGTGAAAAACAAAACAAAACGAAAACACCCTAACAACCATGGGAGCGAAATCACTAATGGAGCTGAAAGAAAAAGTGGACACACACCCCTGCCCCCATCCCCAACCCAGAAGCTGTCTCCAATAGATAACCACTTGCAAATGAAAATTTAGTTTTCTCCGGGGGAGTCTCACTAGGAAACAAACTCCCCTTAAGGGCAGACTGCATGCCCAGCACTTAATGGCCAACAGAAAATGAACTCCATGGCATCTTTGGAGGTTCCTTGTCTCATAATGTTGTCAGGGCTCCTCCCCATCTTACTTTTTATTATTATTTATTTTGTTTTACCCTACAGGTCCTTTTTGTATACATTATGGTTTTTATGAGATTTCTGAGTGTGTGAGCGAGTGGGTTTCTGTGTCTGTATGTTTCCTGAGCCTTTTCTTGGGCTCTTTTCCTTCTGTTTGTTTTGTCCTATTTTGATTGTGTTTTTGTTTTATCATTATTCCTTAGAAGCCTGTTTTTTAATTAGAGACAGAAAGGGGTTAGATGCAGAGGGGAGGGGAGGTGGGGAGGAACTGGGAGGAGTAGGGGGAGGGGAACTATAATCAGTATATATTATGTGAGGAAAAAAATCTATTTTCAATAAAAGAAAAAATTCAAAAGAAAAGAAAAGCTTGAATGGCATAATCATTCATTAATTAAACTCTTTTGGATTGGCTATTAAATTTATTTATCTAGGAAACCTATCATTAAGAAAAGAGAATGGCAATGATGTCTAATTACAGTTCTGCTTCATTATCCCATTCAATATAAGTCCAAAGAATGGAAAGTCTGGAGACTTCAAGTGCTAATTGGAATTTTATTTTCTTGTAGACACTTGATCTTTATACAAATGACTGCTTCCCAGCTAATGGTTTCATTAGAGTATCTGTAAAAGTTCACTGTCTTGTGCTTGAATTTTGCATGTCATAAAAACCCACAAATGAAGATTTACTCAGGCAGTACAAGGAGTAATTATGTGGTACTTACAAAGTCAGCATCAGAGGCCTTCTTATTAACATCTAGCAATGAACATTCAAATTCTATGAAATGAATATATTAAGATATAATTAAAAGTTAGACGCTGTTCTAGACAAACTTTTAATTAGGTCAACATAATTCTATTTCTAAGTTTTCTACCTAAAAGAGTTCGCCGTTGGCTATGATTTATTGATGCATAATTAATGGACAGAAAAAGGAACTTCCTCTGTCTCAGGTAACTTCCCCTCTTAATTTTTCATTCTGGTTATGTTATTTACCTCTAGGCAGCAGCCCAAAGACAGTGAATTCAAGCCAGAGCAGGTGGCTTAATCCACTGGAAAGATAACTGGTCCTTTGTGAAGGAGAACCCTGTCTCCACCTTTTCTGTACTAAGAACTTAGGCTGAAAACCTTGATCATGTTCTTAGATCTGAGCACATTACCAGCTGGGCATAACGAAGACCTCCATTTTTGTTTCTTCTTCAGCTTTTGTCTATATCCTACCCTCTCCCAGGCCAAATCAAGGTTTCTTATTAATGTTAATGCATGCTAATTACACAGAACAATGGGTTTCTTTGTGATATTTTCATACACGCATGTTACATATTTTGATAGTATTCATCCACTGGTACCCTTTCTTCCTCAATAGCCCTCTGCATATTTTCATGTTCTTCCTTTCCCCCTCTCCCTTCTCCAGATTCCATATGAGAGGAAACATGCAATGCTTGCTTTTCTGAGAGTCTAGTTTATTTCACTTACCATAATGACATGAAGTTCCATCCATTTCCTATCAATGGTATGATTTTTGTGCTTAAAGGTGAATAGTATATTCCAGTGTGTGTGTGTGTGTGTGTGTGTGTGTGTGTGTGTGTGTGTGATGTATATTTTTCTTTATCTGTTGACTTACTGATGAATACCTAGACTTATTCTGTAAATTGACTATTGTGAAGAGTGTCTTAACAAGCATGGTTAAGCAGATCTCTTTATTGCATGCTGCTTTTGATAACCAGGACTGGTATAGCTGGGTCATATGGGAGATCTTTTCTAGTCCTTTGAGGAATCTTCATATTGATTTCCATGGAAGCTGCACCAATTTACATTCTACTAAAAATAGAAGGAATCTTCTCCAGCTTTTACTTATTTATTTTGTATTCTTGATGATAACACTTCTAACTAGAGCAAGATAAAAGTCTCAATCTAGTTTTGATTTACATTTGTCTATTGGTTAAAAATGTCTAAGATTTTTGTCAAATACCTACCAGCTGTCTGTATTTTTTTGAGAAGTGTCTTTAGTTCATTTGTATATGTATTGATTGGATTACTTTTTCTTTTGATGTTAAAATTAAGTTCTTCTTTGTTTTGTTTTTCAAGACAGGGTTTCTTTTTTTTTTTTTTTTTTTTGGTTTTTCGAGACAGGGTTTCTCTGTGTAGCTTTGCGCCTTTCCTGGAACTCACTTGGTAGCCCAGGCTGGTCTCGAACTCACAGAGATCCGCCTGCCTCTGCCTCCCGAGTGCTGGGATTAAAGGCGTGCGCCACCACCGCCCGGCAAGACAGGGTTTCTTTGTGTAGCCCTGGCTGTCCTGGAACTGGCTCTGTAGACCAGACTGACTTCAAACTTGCAGAGACCCACCTGCCTCTGTCTCCTGAACTTGAGGATTAAAGGAATGCACCACCACTGCCTGAAAAAATTTAAGTTTATTTTTAATATTATGGATACTATTCCTCTGTTGGAAGAATAGCCGGCAAGAGTTTTCTCTCACTTTGTAGGTTGTAATTCTAAAATGTGTTTAAAAGACATGTATTTATCATGTGCATGTGTGTACATGGGCACACATGTGCAATGGCATGCATGCAGAGGTCAGAGGACAACTTTCAAGGATGAACACTCTTCTTCTATCATCTGAATCCTGGGGATTGAACTCAGGTCACTGGGTTTGGCAGCAGGTATCTTTACCCACTGAGTTAGAAGATTTTTTGGTTGATATAATACAATCAAATACATTTTATAAACCTCATAACTTTATTTTTAAATGCTTTGTCTGTATTTTTATTTACATATACAGTATTTCGATACAAATTTTGTTTTGATTTTTAAATCTTGTGCTATTTTAATATATGTCTATATTTCAACATGTACATCCAATTAACTGGTTCTGTAGTTTTTTGAGTATAGCTTTCCTGGGGCTCTCACTGGTTATACTGCACACTTGTATTTCTTTCAGGATGGAGTTGCATGTGGGTGGCTTTATCAACCTTCATTGTGTGGTCCCAGGGGTGACTCTCTCTTCACATACCATTGGCCATTGCTTTTGTTCAGGCTCTACACACTTTTAGAGTTGCATGCTCTGCAGATATTGTGAGCTAATCCACCCATTCAGCAAACACCAAATAGTATGCCACATTCAGGTGCAGCTTTTGTACACCTTGACAAGAAAAGGTGGCGTTCTTCCTGAGGTTCTGGTGGCTGAGGACAGGAAAGGATGGTAGCAAAGAAAGGATATTACAAAGGGCATTGTACAGAACACTGTTTGTTTAGAGAAAGAGTAGACAAACTTTGGCCTGTGGTCTAAGTCCAGCTGGCTCCATGTTTTTGTAAAGTGAGTTTTCATTGGAACACAGCCACAGCCATTTGTTTGCTCATTACAATATCATGGTTGACTAGTTATGCAACAGAAACCATATTACCTGCAAAGCCTAATATTTACCATTCAGATATTTGCAGCAGCTTTGGCAACATCTTAGATCAGGTCTCAGCAGCACAGAATGTGGAGCAATGGTTATTTTATGAGTTTTAACCAAGACTGTGACTACAGATTTCCAAGACCTGAATTCAGAGACATTCCCAGAGTTCTTGATCCATCTGTTGAAGAAACACTTGCCATTTACTGCTTTTGAGTGAGAACAGTGAGCAAACAACATTCCTTTCCCACTTGGAGCTGCTATTCTGTTGAGAGAAGCTGCTTCGATTCCAAACGTTTGTTCTTTGCAACCGACTCTCACCGGCTTCCAGATTCAGGGTGAATGGGTGTCAAATCTGATCGACAGAGATTGGTAAAGAGCCCATGTTTGCCATGCTGGATGCCTGGTTAATTTTGGTTGACAGCTTGATTGGACCTGGAATGAACTAACACACAACTTGCTGGACACCCTGGTGGGTGGGATTTTTCTCGACCTGATTATTCAAAGGAGGAAGGCCATGCTAAAGATGACTTTTGCCTGCTTGTCCTCACTTTTTTAAAAAATATTTTTTAGTTTAATTTCATTATTGATTCTTTGTGAATTTCACATCATGCATCTCAATTCCACTCACCCACTCACCTCCCAGTCCCCACCGTATCCTCCCTTCACCCCTGTAGCAGCCCCCAAAAGAAAATTTTTAAAAAAAATCAAAACAAAACAAAACAAAGCAAGCAAACAACAACAACAACAACAACAAAACCTCTTTGCTTCTCCATCTTTCCTGCCTCTCCAGTACCTCTTCATTCCTCCTGATGGCATTGGGGGCGGTGTGTCACATGGCATATATACCCTTTTGTCCAATCAGCTTTACTCTAGCAAATGCTCATTGCAGTGAGTCATTGGTCAGGTTGAAGGCCTCTGGTTTCTGGTACACTGTCCTCACTTGACACTCCCTGGGGTCTCCCACGGCTGCCGCAAGTCTTGGAGATCCTGCTTGGTTCATCCACTCTCTTGTGGCAAGTTTATCCCTTTACTGTGGCATCCCTCCACCAATATTAGAAGCTATGTCTTTGGGTTTCCAACAAGGATTGAAGACCAGAAGCTCTCCAGGGTTCTCTCCTCTGGTGGTTCTCAACCTATGGGGTCACAACTCCTTTGGGGGTCATATATCAGATATCCTGCATATCAGCTATTTACATCATGATTAGTAAGAGCAGTAAAATTACAGTTATGAAGCAGCAATGGAATGATTTTATGGTTGGGGGTCCCCCCAACACGAGGAACATGTAGAGGGTCAGAGCGTTAGGAAGACTGAGAGCCACTGATTTACTCCTTTAACACAATTGGTGCTGCTGAGCCAACCAGCCTTGTGGACTGAAAAACTCTTCAGTACAGGACAACCATCACTGGATTACCCAGACCACACTGTGTAAGCAAATCTAATAATTGGGATATTCTGTCAGTTCTGCTCCTGTTCCGAAAATCCTGACTAAAACACTGGTTGAGGAAATTTCGAAAGACCCAGTGGAATGATCCTAGCAGGGGAAAAACGTGGGGGCGGTGAATGGTTTCCTAAGGGCCATTGTTTTCTGTATTGGGTTCAATAGTGTCTCCCCCCAAGCTCAGAATGGAACTCAGAGTATAACCTTATACGTAAGCCTGGCTGGTCTAAGACTCACTATGTAGACCAATCTGGCCTTGGACTTGTGGCGATCCTCCCTTCTCTGCTTCCCAAGTCCCAGGCATGCCCCACCATAGAAGTAAGAAGATTAAACATGAACTAGTTGGAAACAAGGTAATACACATTAGGGTGGGCCCTACCTAAATCCAATGATTGATTGGCATCTAGAAGAAGGCCTTGTGCAGTCAGACATGACTGAAGGAAGAAAGGTCATGAAAAGACAAACCAGGAATTGGAGGGGGCAGTCACATGCCAAGGGTGACCAGATGTCTGTCTGCCTCTAAAAGGCAGGAAAAAGTGAATAAAGTCACCGAGAGCCACTAGAGGGAGCATGACACTGTTATCGCTTTGATTGGGGACTTAAGGATTCCAGAAGTGGGAGAAAAGAAATTTCGGCTGTTAGTAATAGTTTGTTACAGCAACCCTAGAGACATATTGCAGGGACTCTTAGGAAGGGGACATACTTTGTCCGCAGTAATCCGTACGTAGAGCTCCTTTTTGGGAACAGAAAAGGCTATTCTTCTGGGAAGACATAACTTAGGGCTAGCACCTTTGAACCAAGAAAAAGGAGGCCCTTCCTTCTGGAAAAGATCGTGGTGCATGGAAAGCAACTCAAGCTGGGATCTCTCTGCCCGTGCCCTTGCGTGGTGTTCACACTGCCTTCCATGGGCCACGGCCCTGTCCAAAGTAAACAGGAGGAGGTAACTACTGCCAACTAGGTTTTGAATCACTAAGGAAACGTACTTCTGGACATGTCTATGAACTGGTGCCCAAAAACGTTTAACTGAGAAGGGAAACCCCACACTGAATATGGGAAATACCGTTTCTTAGACTGAGGGGTCCCAGACTAAATTAGATGGAGAAAGATTTCTGTTTGACTGTTAATGTAATTTGACCAGACTGCTTACCCTAATAAACAGTCCTTTTCTTTTCATTTCTTTCCTTTTCTTTCCAAGACAGGGTTTCTCTGTGTAACAGCCCTGACTGTCCTGGATCTCACTCTGTAGACCAGACTGGCCTTAAAACCAGACATCTGCCTGCCTCTGCCTCCTGAGTGCTGGGATTAAAGGCGTGCACCACCACTGCTTGGTTAAACGGCTTCTTTTCTAGTTGCTTTTGTCAAGTGTGCTGATAAGTAACTAACAAAAGGCCCATCTGGGTTTCTACCAACCTAAGATCTTGTGTGGAAGAGACTTGGAGCGATACAGCTGAGGCCAGAGGTAAGTCCAGGAATCACAAGGTTTACCACACTAGACCTTTGGATGGGATTTAAGAGTGAATGAGTCCAGGAATCACAAGGTTAACCACACCAGACCTTTGGATGGGATTTAAGATTGAATGAGGCGGTGAAGTTCTAGAAGGCCAGCATCCATGGCAACAAAACAGACCACTGTTGGAGTCTGATTGGGGCTCCAGTAGTGTCTCCTAGTTTCTCTTTCCACAAATGCAGTGTTTTCATTAGGAATTTGTATATAATCTATGTGCTTTAATATGTGTCCTGTTCTTTACCGAAATAGGCAAAGAGAATTAGAACTTTCTTCTACATTAGTCTAGAGTGATTTTTATCTAATTTCCAGTGTCTGCCAATTAAATGGCTCCCACTGTATCACAGTTGTGACCAGCAAGTAGAAGAGCACCCACAGCCAGAGATCACATCTTTAGGGATGTGTAGAGCGCAGGTGCTACGCTTCTTCTTAGTCAGCAATTGCTTTAGCTAGGGAGAACAGCATGGTAGTAGTCAAAACTGCCCTAGGGGCTGAATGGTTCCTCTAGGCCCTTCATTCTCTCTGACATGGCCACCTCTTTCTGGTATGAGGAAAGGATGGTGGTGGCTGGGGACCAGGTATAACCTTCAAAGGCTAATGTCCAGTGACCTACAGCCTCCATCTAGGACCACCTTCCAAAATAATGCCACCAGCTAGAGGCCAATCACCGAACCCGTGAGCCACAGGGGACACCTCTTATCTAAACCATAACACAGAGGGGAGAAGATCAAGTGGTGACATGTTGAGAGCTAATTACAGTCTGAAACTTAAAGCATGAGAAGACAGAACTGGGCTCCAGGACATTTGAATATTTAGAGGTCAGAGACGTGAGAGGAAACCAGCAAAAAATCACCCTCAACCAGAAAGGGGAAGAAAGGGAGGAAGGAGGGGGCTTAGCTTTCCACAGCTGTAACCAAAACTACTCCCTAATGATCTGATAACATTAAAGATAGAGTGTATTAAAGATGAATGGAAGGGGAGGAACTAGAAACTGATGCTTACAGACAACTCTTAAAAAGGATTTTTGTTATGAATGAAGAGAAATGGTGGAGAACGTAAAGAGAAATAGAGTCAATACGAGTTCTTTTTAAGGTAAGAGAATAACGTGTGCTTCATGCTAATGAGGTGAGAAAGCAAGGTTCTGAAGAACCGAGAGGAGATGAGGACAGGCCACAGGGTTAGCTTTGGCTTGGGCAGGGGAGAAGGTGGGTAGATAGACACAAAAGGCAGTTATGTGGTGTGGCGGGAGAGGGTTTAGATGTCCCTTTCTCATGGATTCATTTTTTCAAGGAAAGTCAGGAGTTCAATGTCATCCAAGAAGAAGGGTGTGGAGGCTGATGGGAGGAAAGATGATTTAATGGTCCAGAAGAGAGGACAAGTGGATGGACTCCACTAACAGAGTGCGATTACCCAGCAGCATTTTCTTCTTGTACAGTTAGTGGTCTGAAATGTAAGGCGACATCAGTTGGCATGGTGTTGAGTTTTCTATGTCAGTGTTTAGCTGTGTGTGTTAACATGGCAGACTGCAGGAGCTGGATGGACCAAGGTTGTGAATTGCCATAACCAACACAGAAAGGTGAAAGGGGAGCAGAGGTGTTGAAGACATATCCACAAGATGTTCAATAACGACTACCCTTGGGGTTTAATCTGGGAAGGCGCATAACTTTACAGGAAAGGTAAGGGGATAAGTGGTTTGATTGATGGCTTTCACATCCTGTGGGGCACAGAGAACAAATCCCTATTTTAATGTTTCACAAGACTAAAGGCCATCTTATATCTTTTGTTGTTTTATTCTCTATACCCCACCATGCAGGAATTCCTCAAGTCACACAAAATTTATAATTTCTAGAATATTCTGAGACTTTGTAGACATTGTCCTTTCGTAGCCATTTGCCTGTAGGCCCAATGTTCACTTTCTTCTCTGGCTGTCTACCCCAGAAACTCCTTTATAAACTCTTCAATATCCCAGCAGAGCTAGTCTGTCTCCTTTCTTGGCTTGCCCATCCAAACTGCAGTTGACAGTCCCTCAGAGTTCACACGGTCAAATGTCTGGGTTTCCTGAGTCAGGACTACCTGTCCTTCATGGTTGCACAGCAGAGAACTCAAACTAATCCCCAGCTGAATAAATAAGTGAGCAGATGCCATCATAGAGAATGACCACCTCAGTATGGACCAATATTTTATAACTCGATTAAAATCAATTGCAAGTGGCAGGTTAGCCTTTTAAAATCTAACAACATATTTTTATAGAATATCATTTAATAAATTAAAGTGAACTCATAAATTTGTGTCTCCAAAAGGCCCCTCAAGTTTCTTTAATAACCAGTGCTGTTGGAGGCATCCTGATGAAGTACCAAGCTACATTCAGAAGCTGATTCACTGAGGAAACCGGAAACTCAGTCTTTTAATTTCCCTTAGAAATATACAAATATTCTTGATTCAAATGTCCACTTCCCCATTGTCCTTTCCCTCAAAAGCTAGTCAATTGGCAGTAATATATTCTAGTGGACAATATGGTACTTCTAGGGGGAGATTCCTCTTACAGTACAATTGTAGGCTATGCAGCAAATGTCTAATACTTGGAGTTTTTTTGTTTTTATTTTTATTTTTTGGTATGTGTGTGAGAGTTTATAGATAAGGAATCACTTTAATGTTAAATAAATAAATTTTGTTCCAAAGACTTTAAAGGAAAATTAAAGGGATCTATTAATTTCCTAGGCACCAGGTGGATGCCCAGGCGTACGGCTGGCACTAAGCCAAGCTGCACACACAACATTAATTCTAACGAAGCACAAGCAGGCAGAATGTCTCCTTGACACTGATCTGTTTTCATGGCTTTTGTGTCTAAAGAGGGCCATCTCCAGGGAGTTCAGCCTGGCATTTTGTCAGCTGATGGACCCCAAGAGTGGAAAGGAGCCCTTTCTCTAGTACTTTTAACATAAGTTCTGGAACTTAGGCCTGTTGATGTAATGTGGGTCCAGGCTCAAAGAAAAAAGAAACAAGTAAAACTGATTTGAATGTTGCATTTTATTCAACACTACAATGCAGAATCAAAACAAAGCATTCTCTTTTTAAAACATTTGTTTATGATTTATTTTTTTTGTTTTGTGTATGTATTTTGCCTGCATGTATGTTTGTATATCACTTTTATGCCTGGTGCCCCTGGAACTGGAGTTACGGACAGCTGTGAGCCATTATGTGCGTGCTGGCCATCGAACCTCTGGAAGAGTGGTCAATGCTCTTAACCGCTGAGCCATCTCTCCAGCCCCAAATAAAGGGCTCTCAATGAGCTGGTTTACTTGTTTTTTTGAGACAAGGGCTCTTTTGTAGTCCCCAGTGGTCTTTAACTCATAATTTTCTTACAGCAGCAGGCGGGTCAGGTTGCAGTCCCCCATATCTTGGTCGAATAGGAATCATTTTTAAAAGGAATTATTTTATTGTTTTAGTTTTGTAAGTGAATAGATTTGTGACTGGGTTCTTTCACTTGTTCAAGAAAGGAAAGGAGATATAAAATGGATATAATATATCCCAGGATGCTCTTCCGTGGAAGTGGTGTCCCTGCTGGTGGTCCCATTGAGAGATGGGTGTGCTAAACTCAGCAACCCACTAATGAACCATAGCTGAACGGACTATTAGGAAGTGGGACTCAAGTGGGGGGACAGGTCACTGGGAGTTCACTTTTGAAGGGTGCGTCTTGGGGAGCCTCTTGCTTTCTGCTCCCTGGCTTCCAGGAGGCAAGCAGCTTCCTTTGCCATGCGCCACCATCACCACGATTCTGCCTCTGCTCAAGCCGACCAAGGACTGAAGCTTCTGGAATCATGAGTCAAACTAAGTCTTTCTTCCTGTAAGTTGATTTTCTCATTCTTTCCCCCCACATCAATGGAAAGCTGACATAGAATCAGTGAGGGCAACTAATGTATCGTGTAATCAAGTCAGCGGGGGAAGAGTCACCGTGTCCACTTGGAGCTCAAGCTGTCGTCTTCTCTGGTGGGCAGAAGAACTCCTGGTGACAGACCCGCTCTCCATCTGCTCTCAGGTCTCAAGGACGTTCACACTCCTGAAGCGGCAAGTGTGGGTATGGTGAGACGACAGAGTACTTATGGGTCTTCTTCACGAGACAGATCCAAGAAATAACCTGGAAGTACTAGCTGCTTCTGTCTACAAACACAAGTTGGTTAAATTAAGATGATGCCCAAATAAAAATTATTTTAAAGAAATTACGGTTATCCTTCCCATATCCAACTCTTTTAAAGGGTTTACTCATAACTGTGGCTCTAATTTGTCCCACCGCTGCTGCAGTCCCATGGTTGGGTTCCGAGTGGAAAGGAAAGAGAAAACAAAACAAAACAAACAAACAAACAAAAAAACACAGAGAATTGAGATGATTGTACATCACATTCTTCAGTTTTAGATGATCCTTGGATACTTTCCCTAGTTCTTACGACTTTTGCTTTTTCTTAAATCAGCTGTAGTGGTTATCTAATTCGTCTGCACTCTTAGTTCTGAATGCTTCTGTGCTCGAGATTGACATTAAGGACCTTCTAACTGGTGGTACATTTAATGAAATAAAAGCTCAGCCTCGCAGGCCTTTAAAAGAGTGGTGTTTGATTTTGTCGGGGATTTTCTTTCCACTCCCTTCACTTGTAGTTTAATAAATTGCTACACAGCAGTAGTGCTATTTGAGTCTGAAGCATAGACTCAAGTGTGGGCTACAAAAGGGTGCTTCAAAGTATGACTTTATTGTTTTTAAATAACGACATATTTTTGCTTCCTCTCTGTAGAATAGACTTATTTACCCAGTTGTATAGCCTATCAAAGAACATTTACTAATTTTTAATTTAGACTTTGATCAGGTTGTGTCTGAGTGCTTGCCTAGCATGCTGAAGGGCCCAGGTCCTATCCCAGTACCACGGAAAAAGAACTTTTTTTTTTTTGAGATAGGGCATCACTGTGCAGCTCTGGCTGTCCCGGAACTCAAGCACTATGCAGACCAGGCTGGTCATGAACTCACAGAGATCCGCCTGCCTCTGCCTTCTGAGTGCTGGGATTAAAAGTGTACATCACCATGCCCAGCAAGAACTTCTGATTATAGCAATTATTTTCAAGCTTTTGGATCTCCTCCTAACTCTTAAAAGTTATTAAGGTTCCCTAAATACGTTTTGTTTAAAATTCAGAAATTTAAGGTGTATATAGTGATATAGCCTAAATCAATCTACTCTGGAGGCAGAAGCAAGATCTCTCTAATAAATACCTTACATGTCAACATAAATAATGTATTTTATAGAGGTAATGGTATTTACTGGAAGGAAACTTTAGTGAGAAACATATTGCTTTACAGTTTTAAAATAATTCTCTAATAGTTGGCTTTAAAAAAACCCCATCGTTTACCATACTGCATTTGTAGTTGATCTGTCTTACCGGAAACATGGAACAGCCCTGACTCAGGAACCCTGACATTACCAGCCACAGTTGAGAACCGCTGGCTTAGAACAACCGTTTTCTCATGAAGAAAAGAAACCTCAACAGTTGTGACTAACAGTGAATGTTTCTAGAATAGAAGGCTTAGAAGCTATTCCATTGGTTATTACTATGTATTTTACAATATCTTTTCCCTGGGGCTGAGAGATGGCTCAGTGGTTAAGAGGACTTGTCACTCTTTCGGAGGTCCTGGGTTCAATTCCTAGACTCAACGTGACAACTCAAAACCACCCTGATTACAGTCCCAGAGGATTGTGACCTCAAGGGGCGGCCAGGCACACACAGGTGCACATTCATGTGTGCAGGCAAAGTTCAATAAATATGAAAATGCCTTTACAACATTTTCTTTTGTTTAAGCAGAGATTCTTTTTTTCTTTCTTCTTTTCTTTTCTTTTCTTTCTTCTTTCTTTCTTTCTTTCTTTCTTTCTTTCTTTCTTTCTTTCTTTCTTTTTTTTTTCTTTCTTTTTTTCGAGACAGGGTTTCTCAGTGTAGCTTTGCACCTTTCCTGGATCTTGCTCTGTAGCCCAGGCTGGCCTCGAACTCATAGAGATCCGCCTGGCTGTGCCTCTCGAGTGTGCCACCATGACCCGGAAATTCATTTTTAAAATTCTAGAAAGAACATTTGTATGTGTTTGATTTTACTAAGTGCTAGTAACAAAGATATGTGTGTGTGGGGTAGTCTTTAGAACTTGTCAGTTCGAAGTTTACTGTGACCCCAAAATAGTATTAGTTGATAAAATTAGCATGTTTAGTGGGAAAAGCTCGACGTTCTGAGTTCTATCCAGTTTTAGAATTGACTGTTTTTGGAAATTTGGGGAAATTACTTCACTCCTCTGAGCTCCTCCTCCGTGTCTGTGTGTGTGTGTGTGTGTGTGTGTGTGTGTGTGTGTGTGTACTAATCGCTTAGACTAGGTATTGAGTCCTCTCACTTTCAGCTCCGATACTGATGGCTAGTGAATTCCACCTGGGAACAGGTGGGGGCAGTGGTGAGCTGCACGAGCCTGGAAGCTGGACCAAGTGTCTGGGGCAGGTGGCTGCGCTGAAGACCTGAGTGAGGAAACCGCAGACCAGATCCAAGTGTGATGGAGCAGTGATGTCAGAGGCCCGGATGCCTGGTGTAAACAAAAGACCAAGAGACAAAAAACGCTGAACTCAAGGCGAACAGGGGAATGAAAGCCTAATAGTGAGGGGACAGATCACAGAGAGGAGTCAGGCTCAGGCCTGGGTAGTGTGTAGAAGGGTCCTGCAGGGAAACCCAGGCTCTCTGGTTGAAATCCATGAGGATGAAACACTCAAAAGTGATGGCGTGGGTTCGTGACAGGCTTAGCCTTAAAACACAATCTGCGCAGTGGGATGGGGGACTTCGTTAATATTGTGTGCATCCAGCCAGGGTAAGAGGCTCCTCCTCCTTCAGCCCCAGCTTACCTCTTCATCTTATAACAGAAATGCTTTGTTTTGTTTTCTGTTTTTCTGTTGGTAATCTCACCTGAGGTCACCAACCTTCTTGTCTGGTCTGGAACTGGGTTGGGGGGGGGGGTTCCCTGGCACTTGGCCCTCTGCTTTGCAACTGGACAAATTCCAAGTGGACTAGAATAAGCTGGTCACTCTGCCTGATGTGAAGATGCTTCTAAGCTGGACTAAGTCAGTGGGATGGATGTTGTGAGCAGCCAATGATCATCGCCTTACGGTAGGGAAAATACCTGTCTGGAGACAAAAAGAATCCCAAACCCCACTGAACACTTCCATCCAGCCGCACCCCAGGCAAGCACTACAGGACTTGCTGTGGCATGAGTTAGAAATCCCATTTCTTCATAAGTTGGGGTTTAGTCTCTGTCCCCTAAAGATGTCTTCACCCCCAGAAAGCAGGTTTGGTCTCTGTCATGTAGTGGTCCCAACTGGAAAGGAATAGAAGAAAAAAAAAATCTTGGTTGATGTTGCGGTCCCTGGAAATGGATGAGCATGAGCAGCGAGGATCCTATTCTAATATGAGACTAGTTTCCAAGTTATGTGAATCTGTCATCCCACAAAACTGTGTGGTGATATATGTGCATCCTAATAAACTTGTCTGGGGTCAGGTCAGAGGACAGAATAGCCACTAGATAGACATAGAGGCCAGAAAATGGTGGCACACACACTTTTAATCCTAGCATTCTGGAGGCAGAGATCCATCTGGATCTCTGTGAGTTCAAAGCCACACTGGAAACAGCCAGGCATGGTGACACATGCCTTTAATCCCAGGAAGTGATGGTAGGAAGCAGAAAGGTATATAAGGCGTGAAAACCAGGAACTAGAGCCTTGTTAAGCTTTTAGGGTTTTGAGCAGCAGTTCAGCTGAGATCAATTTGGATGAGGATTCAGAGGCATTCAGTTTGAGAAAACAGGATCAGCTGAGAAGTTGGCAAGGTGAGGTTAGTTGTGGCCTGTTCTGTCTCTCTGATATCTCAGTGTTCATCCCAATACCTGGCTCTTGGTTTGTTTTTATTAATAAGACCTTTTAAGATTCATGTTACATCTGGCACCCAATGTTTGTGGTACAAATTCATGAAAAAGCCGCTTGCCTGTGGCTTTGCAGGCCCCAGCTCAGGCCTGAGCTATACTCGGCTGGTTGTGATGGCACACTGGTTGGATTTACTGAAGGAGGCAGAGGCAGGAGGATCCCGAGTTTGAGGCCGGCCTAGGAGGCTTGCTAAGGAGAAGCTGTGGTCACAAACAGTGGTGGTGGGATCATAGAGGCAGCGGCTGCTGCTCTGAGTTGCTGGCTCCTTCTAATCGTGTTGGTGACTGCGATGCTGCTGCTACCTGGGACAAAGGGTTTACTGCCAGGACCATCATGTTACAAGAGAGCATCAGCAAAGGTCAGTTTGGAGAAGTTTGGGGAGGCAAGTGGTGGGGAGAAATTGCTATGAAGAAATTCTCTTTTAGGGAAGACCATTCATGGTTCAGAGAGACAGACATTTATCAGACTGTGATTGCTCCAAACCACAGAGGAGGCACACACACACACACACACACACACACACACACACACACACACACACACAATCTGCAGGGAACCATGACCATGCCTAACAGCAACTCTGAAATCTTCAAAAGGATAACCGGACCCCACAACAATGATTTCACAAGGACTATGGTAAAGCCATTAAGCTGATTAACATTACGGAAAGATTGGCTTTGGACTACAAACTACTCAGGACAATTTTGAGATGACTAGCTGAGATGATCCAGATTCACAGACAACTTGAGCAAGGACTTGAGACAAGCCCTACATTTTCCCATTATGCAGAGACTGGACAACAAATGATACAGCTACCTCTCCCCGGACTTGACAATTAACCCAAAAAATTTCTTTTCAGGATCCCCTAAAGATGTCTTCACCCCCAGAAAGCAGGAAATAATTTTAAGAAAACGATGCCCACATTCCCAAGAGATGGGGTGGGTGTTTATTGGTCATTCAATGACTTATGGATAATTGTTATTTACGATGGTTGGTTACAAGTTGTTAATTGTTAATGGTCCAAAAAAAAAAAAAAGCTAAACAAAGGAGGTTAGATGCAAGGTTCTTGTTTAAAAAAAAGAAAAAGAAAAAGAAAAAAGAAGTTATAGAAAAGGATAGATCATTGAATCTACTCTGAAAAGGGGGAAGATATAAAAATGATAAGATAAAAGGTAGATTTTCGGATCTACTCAAAAAATAGAATATGGATATGATAAGATAAAAAGGGAGATTATTGAATCTACTTTTAAAAAAGAACTACTTGTTTTAAATATATATATATATATATATATATATATTTTTTTTTTTTTTTTTGCTTAAATTGTGACAGCCCAAGCAACCAGGATCGCTATGAACTTCAGGAGGTGACATGTAGCCACTTACCTTTCTACTGCTTCACTCAGTGTTTCCCCAAGGGAGGAAAAAATATTCCTGTCCACTGCATTCTGTGTGAACGACGTCTCTGGGGGCCAAAGACTGTAGCAAATGTGGCCGCCTCGCTGACACTAGGTCGTAAGTGCTGTCTTCTCTCCTCATTCAGTCCTCACAGCAGTCCTGTGAAGAGCATGTTATGATGATTTTGAAATGAGACATTGAGGTGCAAGGATAGCCAGTACCTAAATCCAAGCATCCCCATGACTCATCTAATGTGGCCACCATGTTGGTCCTAAGAGGTCTGCATTGCAAATAATCTTTAATGGGTTGTTGTTCTTGTAGATAGTATTAGAGAAGCTAAGGCTTTGAGAGAGTTGTCGCTGACTTTTATCTATAACCAAATAGGGCCACTCCAAGATAAATATTTATCTAGGGCCACTCTAAGATGAATACTTATCTAGGGCCACTCCAAGATAGATACTTATCTAGGGCCACTCAAAGATGGATACTTATCTGGGGCCACTCCAAGATAGATACTTATCTAGGGTGACTCCATGATGGATGTTTATCCCACTTTGCTTTCTATCACTATAATAAACAGAAGGAACTTGAGGAAGAAAGGGTTTATTTCATCTTACAGCTACAGTCCATCATGAAGGGAAGTCAGGGTAGGGACTCACGGCAGGAATTTGGAGGCAGGAATTGAAGTAGAGGCCGTGGAGGAGCACAGTATTCTGGCTGGCTTCTCATGGTTCACTTGTGAAGATCACAGAAGCTTGTTTTCTTCTATAGTCCAGGTTCACCCGCCCAGGTGTGACACCACCCACAGTGGGCAGGGTCCCACCACATCAATTAGTAACGAAGAAAATGCCCCACAGCCTTGCCTGTCAGCCAGTCTGATGGAGGCATTCTCTCAACTGAGTTTCCCCTCTTTCCACGAAACGTTAGCTTATGTCAAAATAAAAACAAAACAAGAGCCAGCGGTGGTGGCACACACCTTTAATCCCAGCACTCGGGAGGCAGAGCCAGGCGGATCTCTGTGAGTTCAAGGCTAGCCTGGTCTACAAAGCTAGTTCCAGGAAAAGCGCAAAACTACACAGAGAAACCCCGTTTCCAAAAACCAAAACCAAACCAAAACAAAAAAACAAAAAACAAAAAAAAACACAAAACAAAACAAAATAACAACAACAAACTAACTAACTAACCAGAACCACAGACAACTGCTTATTGAAGTTTGTGACCTATACAGTTCACAGATTTTTGAGTGGTCCTGTGTGCTCTCTTATACCACTCATCAAACTTAATACACTCCATTTTTATTATGAGGCACAGGGAATCATAAATACAGCCTAACTCTGACCCTTTTATCAATATATTCAGCAACTCCCATTGGTGCCATGTTCTCAGGCTTCCACTTAGGTATCATTTCAGTCCCTGGCTTACAGTCCAGCCATGCCTACTGGCTAAATTTGGATGGAAAGAAGAGAAAGGAAGAAATGCCTGCTTTGGATATGCCTGCTTTCAAAAATCTCCAGGGACACAGGATTTCCTAATGCACTTGACAGGTTTAACAATTAAGCCCTATAACTTAAAGAATACAGGCCTATGGAAGGTGATATAATATGTTTTCCCAGGGAAGGCTGGGTCCATGTGAAAACAAACAAACAAACCATGAGAGTCCTTTTGATTGAGATTAATCCAAGCTTTTCACCAGTCCCCTGGGGCTTCAGGAATTGCAGTTTGCAGCTAGACGGGAAGGCATCTTCTGGGCTCTGTGAGCTGTCCAGGGTTCTGACCTCCACACAGCACTGCTGCATCTTTCCTCTGGTCTTCAAGGTAACATATTGCACTAAACGCTGAATTCTTTGGATATAGTTTATGATCACTGATCCTGGAAGACATTTGTAGTTAACCTCCATCTTTACTGAGCTAGGCTCCTGTCAACAGAATATGGTATTTTACCAGAAAATTAATTCTACAGTGTCAAGACTTACGTCGGGGGTCATGAAGCATAGTCGGATGATTTAGACCTTCGTAACATCTGCCTTAGGCAAGTGACTTTGAAGAAGTCTTTGAATTTTTCAGAACTTTGGTTTTCTCACCTTCCTTGGGCAATAAGATGTGAAAGTGATGGAAATACAACACAAAGAAAAATTTGAAATACACAAAGGAAAATGCCTGATTAAAAAAGCAAGTGCAGAACTCAAAGGCCATCATAAAAACAAGACAGAAAAATTACACACATCACATATGCAAATGGGCTAAAATTGGATAAAATACCTAAATGTGAGATCTCAAGCTGTGAAAATCTTATAAAGACACACAAGTGCATATCCTTGTAGCCTAGAACTATGCAACAATTGCTTAGATATGGCCCCAAACAATTTAAGCAAAAAAGAAAAGGAATTGAACATTTATCTCAAAAATGGTAAACACTTTTTTTGTGCTACAAAGAACACCATCAGGAGAGTTTTAAAAATCCAGAAAATAGGAGATAAAATGGCAAATACCTTACAAGGATCCCTTACCTCAAAAATATATACAATCTCTTATAATTCAATAATAAAAAAGGCAACCCAGCTTAAGAAAGGGCAGAGAATCTGCACAGACTTTTTGCCAAAGAAAATATGCAAATGGTAATGATCACAGGAAAAGATGTTCAGCATCAGCTGCCAGGGAAAGGCAAGTCAGCATCACGGTGTGATATGGTTCTGTATTCATTATTTGTCTCATCCCTGTGCCAAACATCTGATGCAAGCAACTGAAGGCTGGAAGATTTGTTTTGAACTATAGTTCTAGGGGTTACTGTAGCTGGAAGTTTTCCTGTGTCCTGCAGCTGCTCCACCCCAAATAAAAACACGGAGGCTTATATTAATTACGAACTGTTTGGTCGATGGCTCAGGCTCATCGTTAACTAGCTCTTTTATCTTACATTAACCCATGTATATTAATATCTGTATTGCCACGTCTCATGGCTCTACCTGTGTTCCATTACATCTGTTCTGGTTGCTCTATGCATCTTTCTTCTTCTTAGACCCCACCCTTTCTTCTCCCCATATCGTTCTTGAATTCCCTGCCTGGCTATAACCTGTCTTACCATAGGCCAAAGCAGCTTCTTTACTAACCAATGGTAGCAACATGTATTCACAGTGTACAGGAAGACAATTACTGTTACTGTCTGTCATGGCAGGGGAGGTGTGGCAGCAGGCCAGGGGGGTGTCTGGTCACATTGTGTCCAGAGTGAGGAGGCAGAGAAAGATGAGTGCATGCCTAGCTTTCCTCCTCCTCCTCCTTACACAGTCCAAGATCTCAGCCCGTGGATCTCACCCACAGACATGCCCACAGATTTGTTTCCACAATAATTCTGAATACCACGGAGTTGACAAACAAGATGAACTATAATGACTTCATACCCATTGAGATGGTTGCAACTTTAAAATGAAATGTAACAGGTTATCAGGAATATGGAGAAGTTGGGACCTTTGTACACCTCTAGTGGGTTTGTGTATTTTTGGTGATGTGTAGGGTGTGTTTTTAAGTGCAATGATGGAAGCTATCAAAAAGAACATTTTTTTATCTGATTATTATGTTGATATTAAGAAGAAAAGAAATGAAAATCAAAACTTTCCATAGCCTCAGATGCTGAGGTCCATTAACCGACTGATCACACCCTGACTAAGCAGGGGTGTGGTCTAGATTGTCCTTGGTTCTTCATCTCTATGTCATTCGTTTCCTTGGATGAAGACCCATCTGTGTCTATAGTGCTTCCAGCATCATCCGAGAACTGGACCTTCGATGTGTCCAGGTGCTGATTTGTTTTAAATAGCTGTTTCCCATTTGTCTATTTTGTCTTGTTTTTGTTTTTCATTCTCATTCTTTCATCAGGTTCTTTGTGGCTTTCAAAACCTCTGCATCAAGCACAGACCTCCCAGATTTAATGATCTCTTGACTCTTGATTGGGAGTGCCTCCTTTGCTTCTCATTCTATTTGTTTCCTTAAAAGATTTAGTTTTTTATTTATGTGTGTGAGAGTGAGAGAGTATGTGTGTGGGTGTCCTCAGAGACCAGAAGAGGGTGCCAGTGTCCCTCGAGCTGTAGTTACACACAGGTGATTGTAAGCCCCCCTACAGGCGAAACTAAAGTCAGGTTGTTAGAACAGCAAGTGCTCTTTTTTTTTTCTTTATTAAGAAATTTCTACTCACTCCACATACCACCCCCAGAGCCCGCCTCCTCCCACCCCCTAACCTTCTTTTCCAAGCCACCCCACACTCCCACATTCCCCCAAACCAAAGTCTCCCATTGGGGAGTCAGCAGAGCCTGGCACACTGAGCCTAGACAGGTCCAAGCCCCTTCCCACTGCACCAAGGCTGTGCAAGGTGTCACACCACAGGCACCGGGCTCCCCAAAGCCTGCCCATGCACCAGGGATGGATCCCGATCCCCCTGTCTGGGTGCCCCCTAAACAGTTCAAGCCAAACAAGTCTTCTGTATCCAGAGAGCCTAGTCCAGTCCCATGGGGGCTCCACAGCCACCAGTCCACAGTTCATGGGCTTCCACTAGTGTGATTGGTCATCTCTGCACGTCCTTCCATCATGATCTCCATGTCCCTCACCTGCAGAATCCCTCCTCTCTCTCATCAATTGGATTCCCAGAGCTCAGCCTGGTGCCCGGCTGTGGATCTCTGCATCTGCCTCCATCAGTCACTGGACAAAGGCTCTATGATGACAGCTAGGTTATTTGCTAGACTCGTCACCAGAGTAGACCAGTCCAGGCACCCTCTGGACCACTGCCAGCAGACCAAGGTGGGGTCATCCTTGTGGATTCCTGAGAGCCTTCCCAGCACCCTGCCTCTTCCTATTCCCATGATGTCCTCATCTATCACGGTATCTTCCTCCCTGCCCTCCCACTCTGTCCCTGTTCCAGCTTGACCCTCCCATTTCCCTATGTTCTCATCCCCCACTCCTTGCCCTCTGCTCCCCCATCTGCTCATGTAGATCTTATCCACTTCTCCTTCTCAGGGTCATCCATGAGTCCCTCCTAGGGTCTCTCCCTGTTATCTAGCCTCTCTGGAGCTGTGGGTTGCAGTCTGCTCATGCCTTCCCTCTTATCTAGTATCCACTTATGAGTGAGTACATACTATGTTTGTCCTTCTGAATCTGGGTTACCTCACTCAAGATGATATTTTCTAGTTCCATCCATTTGCCTGCAAATTTCATTGTATCATTGTTAACATGCAGAAGATTGTAAATAGATCCATATCTGTCACCATGCACAAAACTCAAGTCCAAGTGGATCAAAGACCTCAATATAAATCCAGTTACACTGAACTTGATAGAAGAGAAAGTAGGAAGTAGTCTGGAATTCACTGGCACAGGAGACTACTTCCTAAATACAACACTAGTAGCACAGACACTGACAGCGACAGTTAATAAATGGGAATTATTCCCTCCTGAAACTGAGAAGCTTTTGTAGAGCAAAGGACATGGTTAATAAGTCAAAACGACAGCCTACAGAATGGGAAAAAATCTTCACCAACCCCACATCTGACAGAGGGCTGATCTCCAAAATATATAAAGAACTCAAAAAGCTAGACTTCAAAATACTGAACAATCCAGTTAAAAATTGGGCTACAGAGCTTAACAGAGAATTCTCAACAGAAGAATCTCAAATGGCTGAAAGACATTTAAGGAATTACTCAACATCTTTAGCCATCAGGGAAATGCAAATCAAAACAACTCTGAGATACCATCCTGCACCTGTCAGAATGGTTAAGCTCAAAAACACTGAAAACAGCTTATGTTGGAGAGGATGTGGAGCAAGGGGAACACTCCTCCACTGTTGGTGGGAATGCAAACTTGTACAACCACTGTGGAAATCAGTATGGTGGTTTCTCAGAAAACGGGGAATAAGTCTTCCTCAAGAGCCAGCTATAATATTCTTGGGCATATGCCCCAGGAATGCTCAATCTTACCACAAGGACACATGCTCAACTATGTTCATATCAGCATTATTTGTAATAGCCAGAACCTGGAAACAGCCTAGATGCCCCTCAACTGAAGAATGGATAAAGAAAATGTGGCACATATACACAATGGAGTACTACTCAGCAAGTGCTCTTAATCACTGAGCTGTCCCACTAGCCCAGTGATGATTGTTTCCCCCCCTATTATTGAAAGTGGATTTTTTCTCATGTAACATATCCTAATTACAGTTCCCCCCCTACTCCTCCCAGTTTCTTCCCCACCTCCCCTCCTCTGGTGGTTTGAATGAACATGGCTCCCATAGACTCATAGGGAGTGGCACTATTAGGAGGTGTGGCCTTGCTGGAGGAAGTGTGTCACTGGAGATGGGCTTTGAGGTTTCAAATGTTCAAGCCAAGCCCAGTGTCTCTCTCTCCCTTTCTGATGTCTGCTGACATGGATACAGAACTCCCAGCTACCTTTCCAGCACCATGTCTGCCTACACACTGCCATGCTTCCCATCATGACGATAATGAACTAAACCTCTGAACCTGTAAGCCAGTCCCAATTAAATGTTTTTTTCTTTCTAAGAGTTGCTGTGGTCATAGTGTGAACAACAATAGAAAACCTAATTAAGACATCTCCCATCTGACTCCTTTACTGTCTCTCATTAGAAAATAAACAGGCTTTTAAGGGATAATAAATATAATAGATATAATATAATTTATATAATAGAAACCAAAAACTAACACATTCAGATGAAACAAACAAACAAAAAGGAAGGATAAGAGCCAAAGAGAAGGCACACACACACAAAAAAAAAACCAGAGACCCATTTGTTCACACATTCAGGAATCCCACAAAAACACTAAACTGGAAGCCATAATACATAATCAAAGGACCTGATACACACCCATGGAGGCCATGTCCATGCTGCCTCTGTCTCTGTGAGACTATGTGAGCTTTGATCGTGTTGATTTAGAGCCCCTTGTTTTCTGGGTGTCGTTCATCTCCTCTGGCTTTTACACCTTTTCTCCCTCCTCTTCTGCAGGGTCCCCTGAGCCTTGAAGGGAGGGATTTGATGGAGACACCCCATTTCGGGCTGAGTGTTCCAAGATCTTTCACTCTCTGCATAATGTCTCACTGTGGGTCTCTGTATTCATTCCCATCTGCTGCAGGAGAAAGCTGCTCTCATGATGGCCGAGCAAGGCACTGATTCATTAAGTATAGCAGAATATTATTAGGAGTTGTTTAATTGCTATTTTTTTTAGAACAGTAGTATATATAGAATATATTTGATCAAAATTAACTCACAAAAATCAGTAGCCCACTTGTATACAAATGCCAAATGAACTAAGAAATAAATCAGAGAATCAACACCTTTCACAACAGCTTAAAATAATATAAAATATCTTGGTAATTCTAACCAAGCAAGTGAAACACTTGTATGATAAAAAATAAAAATTAAAAAAACCTTCAATGTCATTGAAGAAAGAAATTGAAGAAGATATCAGAAGATGGAAAGATCTCTCATACTTATGGACTGGTAGGATTAATATAGTAAAAAGGCCATCCTACTAAAAAGCAATCTATAGATCTAACACAATCCCCATCAAAATTCCAACACAATTCTTCACAGACCTTGAAAGAACAATTTTTGGTTTCATATAAATACACACACACACACACACACACACACACACACACACACACACACACAAACAGGATAGCCAAAACAATCCTGAATAATAAAATAACTGCTGGAGGTATCATCATCCCTGACTCCAAATTGTATTACAGAGTTATGATAATAAAAACAGCATGGTATTGGCATAAAAACAGACACATTGATCTGTCAGGGAAGCAAGTTGGCCAGCAGACAGGTAGACAAGTTTGGGATGTTCATTCTCCCTCCTCTCCTCCAATTCAATGTCCCTCATCTCATCCCCAGCTCTGTAGCAGACTACCTGTCATGGCCTCTCCTCACTCTCTGCCCCCTTTTCCCAGTCCACCCAGGGGACTAAACAGATCCTGGTGGAACATCCTGCTGTTCTCCCTCCGATCAACCCCCTCAGAGCCCCCTTCTATCCCATCCCCATTCCTAAGAGTCAGCTCCCAATACCTAGAAACACATTTTACCCAGAACCCCCAATGGTCACACCCATCAAAATGCCTAAAGAATTTCCTACCAGGTAACACACTCCTAAGAACCAGAAAAGGCAACAGAAATCAAACAACAAAACAGCAGTCCAACAAAGACAAGACCAGATGTCAGCACCTAGAATCACAGTCTTCCTGAACCCAGATGCCTAGATGCCAGTGTAAACGTGCAATCAATAACAGACAAGACAATATGTCTCCACTAGAGCCCAGTAACCCTACAACAGTAGGCCCTGGGTATTGAAACATAGCTGAACCACAAGAAGACCTTAAGGAGACTTTATGAATATGATAGAGGCCACTAAAGAGGAAACGAATAAATTCCTTAGAGAGGTCTATGAAAACACAAACAGGAGAGAAGGAAATGAAGAAAACAGTTCAAGACCTGAAAGTGGAAATAGAATCATGAAAATTCTAACTGAGGGAAATCTGGAAATGAAAATTTTAGGAGTTCGAACGGGAACCTTGGAGGTAAGCCTCACCAATGAAATACAAGAGATGGAAGAGAAAATCTCAGGCATTGAAGACAAGATAGAAGACATAGATATCTTGGTCAAAGAAAATGCTAAATTAAAACAAAAAAATCCTGGCACGAAACATCCAGAAAATCTGGGACACTATGGAAAGGCCAAATCTAAGAATAATTAGAATGGAAGACAGAGAAGAAACTGGGACAAAGGAAAGGCACAGAAATATTTTTAACAAAATCATAGAAGAAAATTTCCCAAACCTAAAGAAGGAGGTGTCAAGGTACAAGAAGCATACAGTATCCAAATAGACTGGACCAGAAATTTTTTTCCTCTTCACATAATAAGCATACAGAACAAATTAAGAATTTTAAAAGCTTCAATGGAAAAAGATAAAGTAACATATAAAGGCAGACCTATTATAACAACACCTAATTTCTCAATGGAGACTTTAAAAGCCAGAAGAGCTTGGACAGATGTTCTGTAGACTTTAAGAGAACACAGATGCCAGCCCAGACTACTAAACCCAGCAAAACTTTCAATCACAAGAGATGGGGAAGTTAAGATATCCCATGATAAACCAATTTTAACAATATCTGTCTACAAATCCAGTCCTACAGAAGGTTCTAGAAGGGAAACTCCAACCTAAAAAGTTAACCACAGCCAAGAAAGCATAAGGAATAAGAAGGGAAACATGCACACAACTACAACAAAAATAACAGGAACCAAACAGTACTCATTGATTTATCTCTCAATATCAACAGTCTGAATTCCCCAGTAAAAAGACCAGACTAACACAATGGATTTGAAAACAGGATCCATCTTTTTTGCTGCATACAAGAGGGGAAGAGCTGTGTGATCTGCTGGGAGTAGAGACAAGAGGAACAGGAGGCCAAAGGAGGTGGTCTGCTCCAGAGATGGGATGAGATGAGGGATCAGGTTTGGAGGAGAGGACAGAGAAGTGAAGCGCTGCATTAGCCTACCTACTTCTCTGGCTGGCGTGGCCGCCAGGAATGAAATTTTAAAATGGTGCTGTTAGCTCAGAAAATAGTCTGGCAGGTTTCCCATAAGATTAAACAGAGTCACTTTCTGTCTCAACAATTCTAATCACTATTCTGCATCCAAAGGAAATTAAAACATATAGACAAACCTTTGTACACAAACCTTTTTATAGAAATGTTATTTGTAGTAACTACAAAGTGAAAATAATCTAAGTTATATGACCAATGGATGAGAAAAGAGAGGCATATCCACACCTCAGTATTTTATTCATTAATAAAAAGGGAATGAAATATGGACATGCCACAACATAAGTGATCACTGAAAATGTTATGAAAAGCAGAAAAAAATCAGATACAAAAGTCCATATGGTGTCTGATCCTATTTATATGAAATTATCAGAATAAGTGAATCTATGAAACAAAGAACATAATTGACAATTTCCTGGGATTGGTCTTAGTGTTGGTTGGGGTGGGGAATGACAGAATATGGGATTTCTGTATGGCCTGATGGAATGGTTTGAATTTCTTGTTATGATGACTGCAAAATTCTATGAAGATTCTAAAAATCACTGAATTATATACTAAAGTGTTTGTTTTAGTGAGTCAAATCTCCATAAAACTAAAATGAGAAAAAGTTACCAAGAAGTTCATAGAAAACCTAATTCACAAGGCATCAAATAAGTTAAAAAATAAAACCAGGATGAGAAGCTATATATTTTTTCACCAAACTAGAAATAAAAAGTATGTAAGTATTAAGTGCAATCTATATGAGTATATACATTATAAAGAACAAACAATTCGACAATTTACCTTGTTAGGTGTGCTCTGACTGCTTCTTAAGCACAGAATGTCTTTAAAATTTTTTATTCTCTTTAGAGCATGGAAAATTCAGGTTATAGATTTCTTATTTCACATTCTTGCTCAGAAGACTGTTTTATAACAAAGATAAATGAAAATAGACCAAAAATGCATACACAAACATTCTTAGAAGCATTATTTGTAATAACTCAAAACTGGAAATAGCCTGGACCTATCATCTGATGAGTGGGTGGGTAAGTTAAAGAATCTCCATATAATGGGCTAATAGTAACTGATAAAAAAGAAATGGAATATGGTGCCGGGCAGTGGTGGCGCACGCCTTTAATCCCAGCACTCGGGAGGCAGAGCCAGGTGGATCTCTGTGAGTTCGAGGCCAGCCTGGTCTACAGAGTGAGATCCAGGAAAGGCACAAAGCTACACAGAGAAACCCTGTCTCGAAAAACCAAAAAAAAAAAAAAAAAAAAAAAAAGAAAAGAAAGAAAGAAAAGAAATGGAATATGGACTCAATACTTCAAAAATGACCCCTGGAAATGTTATAAGTGAAAGAACTTTGCTTTGCTTAAGTGTACAAATGAATAGAAAATCTAGATGTGATGGAAAGAAGTAAGTGTGCCTCCTCCCATTCTTTCTGAGGTCACTGGAAGCATCCACACTTCACCCCTTTGGGTGTCACCTGAAATCCTAGTGGCCTCTTCCCATTGACAGAAAAGCCTGATGTTTTTGTTCCAAAAGTGCTGTGTGGCGTTGAGGAGAGCTGGGGTGTCTCTTGGGCACCATTTTAAAGTCAACCTAAATGTTGTTTCCCTGCAGTAGTAAATGGAGAATATTTTCCATATCAAATTCAGTAGCGTCCACACATTATCCCAAAGTAAAAAGTACACTGCAAAATAATCTGGGAGTTACCTAGACAAATTAAATCCCGAACCAACACAATGCAATGGTTTTGGAGATACGAGGCATTAGGCTGTCTTCTTGTGAGACCTGCACCTTACTGAGCCAGTGACAGTGACTTCTACCATTGCATCTTCCTCCTAGAGGGCTTTAAGGAGGGCCTGTGGCCTGGGTGGTGCTGAGCTTAAACAAGGGCAGGAAGGAATACACGGCACACAGCGCCTTCCTCTTCCCTTGCCTAGCTGTGGCCATGGGTCATTCTTCTAGAGCCTCTCTCCTATAGAATATGATTATGGCCCATGGTACTTTCTCTGTACAGCACTCCCAACATTCATCACATATCAGCCAGTGGATCCCGTTGTCCACTTCTGAAACAAGCTATTCCATGTTGAAGTGTGTGTGTGTGTGTGTGTGTGTGTGTGTGTGTGTGTGTGTGTGTGTGATCTACTCCTGTCCTGGATCTCGCTCTGTAGACCAGGCTGGCCTTGAACTCACAGAGATCCTCCTGGCTCTGCCTCCTGAGTGCTGGTATTAAAGGCAAGCACCACCACCACCCAGCCTTTTTATTTATTTATTTTTTTAAAGAAATTAGTTTTCCCCCAATGTAATATTTTTATCAATTGTTTGGGTATTTCATACAATGCACCCCAATCACGCTTGCTTCCCTTTCTTCCAAGGCCACCCTTCCACTCTCCCCTCTCATCTCCCCCCCACCCCTGCCCCCGCACACTCAAAAAGAAAAGAAAGGAAAATACACCAACTCCAGTATGTGTCGCCCATATATTCATTGGCAGGTGTTGTTCTAACTCCTTGAAGAACCTTTGAGACTTACTTTTGAATTAAGCTTACTGTTTAGAATAGAGGAATTATTGCTGGGATGTGGCTTCATGATAGAATGCTGGTCTAGCATGTGAAAAGCTGTAGGTTCAATTCCATGCTAAAAACAGAAAAAAAAACCAAACAACAACAACAAAAAAAAAAACACCAAACAAACTACAAATTAAACAAACAAACAAACCCAGAATACAGGAGTTACAAATAGCAACAGTGTAGTCCTTCACTGTCTTGACTCCAATAATCACTGAACATGCTTCACCTGATTTGCTGAAAATAACTGAAATTATGGCCAGCTTTAGTCTTGAAAGACGTTTCTTAGAAATAATTTAGTATGTGCTATTAAACACCCTGAAAATATGCAACTATTAAGTTGACCGTAAACCCTACACAGAGGTGTTGCAGGTTATTTGATCACACTGTGAAACATGAGATTCTGTTATTTACTAGAAAAACCTGTTTCTGGCTGTGGTATGGCTCAGCCCTAGCACACACCTTTAATCCAATTGTAAACAGGATTAAATAAAGTCAACCATAGATTAAGAGACAGAGCAAGCAACCAGTTGACAGGAAAAAACCATAAAGAGTAAGAGGAAGTCAGGAGGATGGACTGAGAGGTGCACAGGAAGTAGAAATGAGGGACATTCAGTTGAAGAGTTATGTTTTAGACCGTGTAGGAAAAAGCTCTCTTGGATGTCAGATGCTGAGAATATCTTCAAAGTTCCAGCCCCATTTTCTTGGTCTCAAAAGCATTTTAGAGCAATTCATGACCTGTAGTGACTATGTGAGTCCCGGAACCCCATCCCTCACTGTGCGTTATGTCCATAAGTCTTCAAATCAGTGAAGGTCCATCAGCTCAGAGGGATGCACGTATAACATGATAGCAATATGAATCTTCTTAAACCACAACATAAACTTGAATATTTCTTTACCCATAGACACAGACAACTTGTATCAATTCACACGTTGAGTCTAGTAAGTAAAGGTAATTAGGAAGATTGCTCAGTTGAAACATGATGCATATCTTTTAAAATAATCTGTTTCTCTCTGTCCATGTCTCCCTGCCCCACCTTGCTAGGGATTGATACCAGAGCCTCACACATCCTAGACAAGAACTATGGCTCCGAGCTACACCATCAGCACACCATGTATTTTTTTTCAGAATAATCTACTGAAACGAAATTATCTGTTTCCTATAATGATTAAGCATAAATAGACTTAACTGTCTATTTTCTCTGTATATCCTTGAATGAGAGTATTGATTGGTGGCTGATGAAATGTGGAAAATAATTAGAATCATATCCCCATATCTATTTAATCATAAGGATACAAAGAGGTTTGCACAGTTTGTCAAGTTTTTGAGTGATGCCTTTCTCCAGTGTTTCTCAGAGAAACAAAATATCTCTTTCTCACCATATTGTCACAATTCAATACTCCTTAGTAGCCACATAAATTTGTATCATTTAAACTTCTCATGCTCTTTGCATATTAATAATAAAACTGTGAGGAAATTCCTACCTGGAATTCTTAATACTTTAAGGCAATCTAAACAAAATATTGGAATGATACTTTCAAGTGCTTCCCCAGATGCTTGACTACATTAAATTCCCTGGAAAAACAGCAGTGAAATCAGCCTTTTCAACTTAATATCTTAAGTAGGTACTTATTTTCTCATAGATTAAAAAAAGCTATGATGATTCAGGATAACCAAGAATTTGTTATTGTAGGAGGAGATAATTTTTATAGCTTTATTAGGATAACTAACTGATATACATTGACTCACACATAGACACATGACAACTTGATTTTTGACAGATAAATACACTGTGAAGCCACTATCGCAATGAAGATAATAGACATATTCCATAGAAACTAATTTTTTCAAAGATTTATTTGTGTGTGTGTGTGTGTGTGTGTGAGAGAGAGAGAGAGAGAGAGAGAGAGAGAGAGAGAGAGAGAGAGAGAGAGAGAGAAACTGGAGTTATAGGCGATTGTGAGCTGTCAGATGTGGGTGCTGGGAACCAAACTCTGGTCCTCTGGAAAAGAAGCAAGAATTCTTAACCACCAAAGCCATCTCTCCAGCCTCAGTAACTCTATATTCAATATACCAAAAATGTAAAACTGTGATGACTGTCAGATCCCTACCAAATTTTCTCTTTTGAACATTGTTGTACCTAGTACAACAAAAGATTAGTCTGAATTGGGAATTTTTATTTTCATCATTTTTAGGAGCACCCAAATGGTGCCGACTCTGCCCTTGAAGCCCACAGACAGGTGTGAAGCTAATGGTAGCTGAGAACCCTCCATCACCTCGCTGTATAGTGCAGCACAGGTACCCACCACCTCTTTCAGAGTAGGGCCAACAGATAACTATACTCCTCTGATGTTGAACTTAAGCTAAGACTTAAAAGGCGCGCATCATATTACAGTTTAGGAACCAGTAAAATATGGCTTGTTTGAAAAGATAGGTCTAAACACGGGAATAACACATGTAGGTGAGTCACCTCTCCACTTCGTTAAGTATCTTCCATTATATCGGAGAGTAAAGGGGAAAGAGCAGCAGCCTTTTCTAGGTTGTCCATTTCTCCAATAAAGCAGACGGCCCAAGACAGCCTGTGGTTTGTACAGCTTTCCGCTGAATGTTTCCAAAAGGAGCCACAGCTGCTTCTGCTGGCCTAGTGTTTGCTTTCAGTGGTACTTGGGACAGGTCTGGAAAGTTTTTTTGTGGAGTTTCTCCTGATGGCCCATTCCGGCACTCTATTTTGCTATTGTCAAGGCTTGTTTGTTTGGACCTATCCTGGACACTGTTAAGGATGGAGGGTTTAACCTCCACGTTGCAGATCCCTGTCTTCACTTGCCACCAACATCTATCTTCACCAGGTCTCCACTCAGACCAGTGTCCTGAGATTCCCCAGCCTCCCTTGCTCTCCTAGAGTCCTAGGACTCCAGTCTGGCTTTAACTTCTTGCCTCATTAGTCAAGCTGCAGGCAGTACCTGCTGGTCCTCCTCTTGTTTTTTTTCCCCAGATAAAGGGCAGAGTCAAGTGGGTTTGGCACATCCCTTAATCAGAGCCTGCCATTAGCAGGCCCGGGGCTGACGTGCACTCGGGAGGACTCGACCTAGCAGGCCATTTTCACCTGCGTAATAACAGGCTTGGGAGTAGCGAAGCGGCGCCCGCACAGTAAGCAGCCTCTGGAGCAGGGGAGGAGCGCAGGCGGCGGCCGCCCCGGGGCCCCGGAGGAAGAGGAGGGGGAGAAGGAGGAGCCGAAGCGCCCAGAGCACCAGCCGCGGCTCGGCCCGAGTTGCAGCAGAGGCAGCGACGGCGGCGCGCAGATTCTGCAGCTTCCCGGAGCCCGGTGGGGACAGCAGCAGGGAGCGCCCGCGCCCCTAGCCACCGCACCCCGGCCTCGCCAAGCCGCCGCCGTCGTCCAGCCGGGGGCACCGCCAGCCATCCATGGCTGCACCGCCGGATCTGCAAGATGAGCCGCTGCCTTTGGCTAGCCCCGGGTCCCAGTGGTTCGGGGGCCGGGGGGAGGGGGAGGACGAAGCGGCGCTGTCGAAAGGGGCCAGGCCAGCGCGTCAGGATGGGGAGCCCGCCTGGGGGTCCGGCGCCGGAGAAGGGGTTGTGTCGCCGCGGGAACTGTGCTCCGGCCCCGCCCGGTCGCCGCCCGTCGCCATGGAAACTGCATCCACAGGTAAGGCCGGCGGGCACCGCGACCCCGCAAATGGAGGCCGGGACCCTGGTTTCTGGTGGGTCCTCGAGTCCACAGCTCTCCTCTGCGTATTCCTGGCTTCTCTGCCTGGGGCACCAACCCCCAGCAGGGTTTAGCCTCCGGCGACTGTAAATATTAGCGGACTGGTGGAAAAACAGCAGTGGGCTGCTAGCGGGTAGGAGGAAGAAGGCTGTGAGTCCTGCTATTTCGTTATTACTCTTGTTTCAGCCTTAGACCTTGTCCCTGTTGGGAAAGCCTGGCTACTGCTGCGCCCCGGAACAAGTTTCTCCCTCTTGTCTGAGGCCTCGGGGCAGCAGGGCGGGTGTGACAGGTTGTGATGGTTTTCTGGGGCGTGTTTGCGCGCAGCGTGCTCCCGCGGGCGACCGCAGTCGGTGATGACCAAGCAGCAGGCGGGCCCACTGCCTCAGGACCCTCCCGCCGGGTTTAGGGCAGCCAGGGGCTTTGATTCTCCCCTTCTCTACCTTCAAGGAGTCACCACACCCTACTCCTTTCCAATTCCCCTTCCAGCTCGGCTCCCCTTCTCCCGCGCAGAAAACAACCCCCACGGAGTCCTGAGCTTAATTCCGGAGGGACAGCACTGAAGGAGGCTTGGGAGTTGTAGCCCTCCCTCTTTATTTCCTAGCTGCTCTTTACCTGAGTCTCAGGGAGTATTGAAACTTGGAACCCCCAAATGTGAAGGTCCTGGCGGCGGATTGGAGTGCTGGGGTTGTGGCCAGAGGTCCAGGCACTCTTTACCGAGCAGTCTGAGCTCGCCTCTGCGTTTGCAAAAACTGCCAGGGGTCCGGGTCTCCCGTCCCCTGACTCGCTCTTTACAGCCAGAACGAATCCTTGCCTGGAGAGACTAACCCGAGGGCCATGGCTTGTCCTCGGAGGCTAGCTAGAGAAGCACGCTGTGGGGAGGGGTGGCTGCCTGGTTAGCGCTGTTTCCAGAAGAAATTCTGTAAGGGGGTGGCGTGTTGTGCCGTTGTCTGCGAGGCTCTGCTGTTCTGAAGTGGGAGTTGTGTAGTCCGGGTAATGTAGTGTGAGGCCTGGCTAGTGGGTGTTCCCGGAGGAGGGGACGTGGGTGGGACAGGCATATGTGCTCCTGGCAGCTGATTTAGGGAAACCCCTTTCTTAAGCCGCCCCCTCTCGGGGGGGGGGGGGCGGTTAATGTGGAGTGCCTCAGGTTGTCTTAACTCTGGTCTGGAACAAGCAAGGTCTAAGCCAGGAAAGGAGATTTGGAGAACGTGTTGAAAAAAAGTAGGGGTCAAGAAATAAAGAGAAAAGGAAGTGAAAGAAGCTAGGGGAAGGAGGAAGAGGGGACGGGATGTTTGGGGGGGGGGTAGGAGACTGGGGGCAGGTGGGGATGGGGGGGGAGAGGAGGAACGACATGTGAAAAGCCCCAACTGTTGACAACCTCATTTGTCACCTATTAATTTCTATGGATTGTAGGGTGGGATTTAAATCCAAGGACAGTTTCCTGGTCTCTTGCAACTTCTCGTGTGCAAATGGAGAGACGTGAAAACCCATATCACTAACTGCAAGAGCAAAAGGCAAATGCCGACAGCCCAGAGCAGTTTGTGCCTGTGGTCTTCTTTGCTGAAGTTCAGAACATTTATCTACTGGATCCCAAGTAAATTCTTTGTTTATAAGCTTTACCTACCCCTCATTAGTGTCACTAAGGGCCAGTGAGTAAGAAAGATAAAGAAGTCTTGTGTTAGATCACATGTGCTAAAATGCTTCAAGTGGACATACGTATATAGATCCACACATATATAATACAATATAATGCTTTGATATAGTGTACATTGTGAACTGATTAAATCAAGCTAACACAACTGTAATTATTTTTAATGGTGAAAAAAAATGTAAAAATCTACCCTTCGAACTAGACAAGCAAATGTACTGTTACAGAATAGTGACTGTGTGGAACAGTCACCATCTTTCACATATTTATTACGAAGATACTTTGTTTTGTCAAGTCATTTAGGGGTTTCCTTTCCTGAGCATCATATGAACTAATAAAACCAAACAAGATTCTAAGATGGGGTGGGAGGAGGTTGAAAGGATGTAGACGGACATAATGTTTTAGTTGTTACTGCCTGAAGGGATTTCTTGTATGATTGTTGTCTGGCTAAATGTCTTAAATCTTCAAGTTCCCCACTTCATGGACAGGATAGGATGTTGGAAATGGCAGTCAAATAAGCAGCCATATATTGAAAAATCCAAATAAAAGCAGGACCAGCCTCCTTTTGTGCGATTTTTTGCAGGTTTTTTTTTTTTTCCAGTGTAAGCAAAATCAGCCTATCAGTGAACAAAACCTGAGGGAAGACTGTGGCGTACCTTGCTTGACTTTGCAGTTTTATATCTTGATTTATAAATAGAAACAAGTTTTCCTGAGGTTCTGAAGACTAGGAAGCTTGACCTCGAGGTGTCCGAGAGACTGTGTCGGTGGTGGCTCTGCCTCCTGGCCCCTGGTTGTTTTGTCATTGTGTCTTCCAAGGGGAAGGAAGCTACTTTATTTTTATTTCCTTTTGAGAGAATGCTTTAGGCCTCAGCATCAATGGAGATGAAACTCAGACTTTTAAGTGCGAAGCGCGGTAAACAGACGGCTTTGCAGTATTCCCATGTAAGACAGATACGGGTGTTTTAAAAACTGTTTTTCTGAAAAAGAACCACCAATCATGCCATCTGGCCATAAATTCTGTTATTTATTTTTATACATTGATGGTAATTAAAGTTCCCCCAAGAAAGAGTTCCAAAAAATACTTCTCCGTAAACTCCCAGAATAAGTATATATAGCTCAACATCATTAAAGCGAGCTATAAAGGCCCATTACACTGAATGAATTTTCAGCACTTCTCACTGCTCCTGCCGCTTCTGCAGCATGGAAAAATTCCCAACAATAACAAGAAGATAACACTTTCTTCTGGAGCTATAATCTTTCACATCTAAAATTGCTAGTGGGCATGTGCAGTGATGTCTTTGGCCAAGGAACATTCAAAGTGCCATGTGGAAGTTACAGTGTCAGGGTTGCTAGCTGTGGAGCATTGCCAGCCTCTTAGAGTTTTATACAAAGGATGCTAAGAGCAACTGTTCTATTTTTTTTTTTTTTCATATGATCAGTTATTTTATTCTTGGAAACTAGTCAAAAGGAGCACACAAAAACAAAATGAGGGAAGAATGGCCTTTTGTTTACAGAAAGAATTTAAAAAAAGAGCATTTGAACAAATTGGAATGGGTAAGAAGTTAACCTATTGACTGCTTTGGAATTAACTCATTGGCCACAAGTAAAGTGATGTGGAGGACAGGCTAGAGAATGGTCAGGAGAAGCCAGTTCAAGGTGGCTTGCCTCAGCTATACCATTCTGTGGATAAATTTGACATAATTTTATGGATCATTGCAAAAAGAAAAGGAAGAGTTCTTTCATCAGTAAATATTACTGGAACCATGAAGTTCATAAGTATATTTTTAAAAAGCCAGATGTGATATTCTGTTTTCCATCTGTCATGATTTAAGTCATGTCGAGCGCATATTTTTTTACATCCCATCTAGAAAACTTCAGGGCTTTGCCACTCATTGCTTCTGGAAACTGGGTAGACTGTATTCACTATTGTGTGTGTTTTGTAGACATGTGGATTTTTTTTTATTGGAATACTTTCTGGAAATCCCCTTTAGAAGTACAAATTCTATTCTTCTCTCTTTCATGTTTTGAGGAAGCCATAGTGATATTGAAGCAAGAAGCAATATACCATCTTGCTTTTACAGTCTATAGAAAGAGTAAAATAGTCTGGGAACCTAATACCATTTATTTCTCCAGATACAGCCTTTGGACACAGTCTAACTTTTCTGGTAGTTAAATATGGTACACATCTCTGAATGCAGAGATGTTAGGATTAACATTTAGAAGTACTCTACACTTCTTAAATACAATGAAATGGATGGGTATCATCAGGACTTTCAGCCTAGCTTAACGTCTTTGAAGTCACCGTTCTGTAAACCCAGATTACTCATCCCTCCATGGAGACCTTTTTCTGGGTTGCCTATGAACGTCTAACATTGAGGTTTGGGAGGCAAGTTGTGGACTATTGACAGTTTTACTGTCCATCCTTGGAAGCATGGATTACAAACAGTTTTATCTGTAAAATAAGAAACTGCTGGAGTTCAACTCACCCTGGGAAACAGACAGTTCCGGAACATCTCTGCTGAACAGAGGTCAAGGGTTCCTAGAACGTGTGCCACTTTATGTCTTGCATTCCTGTTTAGTTTTGTGTCAGTTTTCATTTTCTTCATTCTCAAATCCTGGCTGGAAGCTTGACTAGAAGGACAACGCCATTATCCCACTTCACAGGAACATGAGCGTGAGCTAGTTTTCAGAGGTCAACACAAGATACATAAATGTGGGTACAGCTTGCTCCGACTACATAGTTATGGAAAATAAACCCATTTCTCTTTCCTTCTCTTTGTCTCATTTTGCCCCTCTTCAAAGAAATAACTATGTTAAGTATTACTCCATGACCTTCAATTCATTCATTATGGTTTAGCCATGTGTTATGTAATACGTACATCTTATTGTTGAGATTATAATTTAATTGTGACATTTATCCCTTCCCCTTCCTCCTCCCAAACCCTCTCATATATCCATCCCCACTCTCCTTTAGATCCATGGTCTCCTTTTTCATTAGTTATTTCATGAATACGTGCACATATATATTCATTAAAAACATATATATATATGCACATATATATGTATTCCAAATATAAACTTTTCAGTCCACATAATTCTACCTGTATGCATGTTTTCAAGGCTGACAATTTGGCATCGGACAACCAATTGATGTGCTCTTCTCTGGAGAAGGATAATTCTCCTGCTCTCAGCTTTCCTTATTGCTTATAGTTCTTTGTTTACAGATGAGGCCCTGTGGGTTTTCTCTATTCGGTTTGGCATGTTCATTGGGGTCATCACTGTTCAATTCACATTTGGGTGATCATGTTGAGGAGAATTTATGGCCGTAGCTTCTGATATAACTAGGAGACACAATCTCACGGGAAACTCTCTGATCCTCTAGCTCTTACAAGCTTTCCACTCCTGCGATGTTCCCTGAGCCTTAGGTGTGGGGGTGTTTTGTGAATGCGTCCCTTGGGACTGGGCTCCACGCCCCTGCATTTTGATTGGTTGTGGTTTTTCTGTGGTGGTCTCTGTCTGTTGCGAAGAGAAGTTTCCTTGATGAGGGGCGAAGACTACACTTCTCTGTGGGTATAAGGACAAATGTTTATAGATTCTTGTCAGGGATTATGCTATTTTAGTAAATTAGTGGTTGTCCATTCTCCAATAACCTCGATTTCACTAGCACTGAGTAGTTAGGTAGGTTTCCCGTTCTAGGCACAGTCTCTCTCCCTCTTGTTGAGTAGGTTTTAAGTCCAATTAAAGAGTGGTTGGTTGCTGCTAAGATAAGTGTGCTGCTACTGTACCCTCAGAGTTAACACGCCATGTTCTTTGATGTGGTTCATAGGTGCTGTAGCTGGGTAGGACTGTTTGTTGCCTCCCTTCTTTGTAAGCTTGCACGGTGCCTCATGGTTTTATAATGAAATTATTCCTATAGGGAACTTTGGAAAATGTGCTGGAGAACTTAGAGAGGAAAGGAAATAGAGGGCATATTTTCAAGAGACTAACATATCAATCAACACATGAACTTCTCCGCTGAAGTCACCATAAAGAACACAGATATGGAGTGGTTGTCTGTGCTTTACCCTAAAGCAATGCCCCTAGTAGGCAGCAGGTAACTGCTAGGTACCTGTCTATCCCTGGGGCGTGGCAGAGGGGGACCCCTTAAGACCTGGAATGCATATGTGCTTGCTCTCTTGGCTACCTCAAGGTCTTAGATGCTAGATGCTAGTACTGTGGACCAAGACAGAGTTCTCCAGACAACTGCATTGGACCACGCCCCACCCCTCCTGGATCCTAAGACCAATTCCCTTATACATATTGTGAGTTAACCCAAAATAAATCTGTTTTGATTATCAGACAGACTCTGTAGAATTGCCACTTTACACAGTTAAAAAAAAGAGAGAGAGAAAAAACAAGCTGAGTTTTTTTTTAAATCTTTAAATACTATTTGATATCAAAGAGAACACCGAGAAGATCATGAACTAGAAAGCCTACTGTTTGTGGAGGATGCTGTGGTAATAGTGTGTGAGAAAGGAGAGAAGAGTGTCTCACTTCATGTTTGCCACATGTGATATAAATGGACAGACTGGAAAAGCTCAAACACACAGGACGCCTGGAAACTCATAACACGTAATTCCTTGTAGTTGCCGTGGTGAGGCCAGTTCCTCAGATGCACCCCCTTTACATCTCATGGCAGTGAATGGGCAGTTTCAATGTCATTCCAAGTATCTTTTGAAAAGACAGCTAAGGCCTGAAAGTTAAAATGGATACTTTCTCAAAGACAGAAAAACAATTGATTCTTAAAACCTGTAAGGCAAAATCTTTAATTCTGGTCATGAGTAAAAGCTAATAATGTGTTTTATAGAAAATATAAATCTTTTTGAAAGAAAGAGTATGTTAATCTCCAGAAATTTGTGGTGCACTAAAATACAGCCCACCCATGCAACATTCATTGTTCTCTTTTCAGATTCAGAATTACCATTGTATACACAGCACTGATTATGGCCAAAAACTCAACTTGTAAATGGTGTAGAAAGTATGCTCTTTAATTGCACAAACATTAATTGTCAAAGGATGGCTGATATGCTGCAGGGTAGCATTAATAGGAAAAAATATTGTACTGTTTACCCAAAAGCAGCAAGATGAACCTTTCTTAAAAATATCTTTTGTAGCTGGGCGGTGGTGGCGCATGCCTTTAATCCCAGCACTCGGGAGGCAGAGGCAGGTGGATCTCTGTGAGTTCGAGGCCAGCCTGGTCTCCAAAGCGAGTTCCAGGAAAGGCGCAAAGCTACACAGAGAAACCCTGTCTCGAAAAACCTAAAAAAATAAAATAAAATAAAATAAAATAAATAAATAAATAAATAAATAAGTATCTTTTGTCTTAATTTAAAATTTTGTTTTGGGGGAAGGAAGTATTTGTTAGACGGTCTTATAAATTAAAAGACACAAAAGAGTATATAGAGAAAAAGAAATCGTATTCATAATTTATTTTTTAATAAGATAGTATTTGATTCACTCACGATTCTACTATAACTTAGTAAACCCCTGGTATGTACCAGATGTTGTTATAAGCACTGAGGTATAGTAGAGAAAAAAATGTTTCCCCAAAAGTGTATTTTGGAGTTTGGCATTGGGGAGAAGACAGCAATCAGAAAGGACATCTGAAAGAGTAGGATGTACCATGGACAAAGTCTCAACAGCGTAATGGGAGCTGGAGGGCTAGTCAGAAAGACTTCTTTGATAAGGTGGCACCGAATCAGGGACTACAGGAGGTGAGATGCCCGGGACACTGGCACAAGTCTACTGTGAGTGTTCCTGGAACAGTCTAGAAGGAAAGAAAGGGTAATGAAATAAATGAGTTTGGGAAGAACAGTAGACGAGCAAAGGCTGAAAGGTAAGTCTGAGTCCTTTAGGCCCTTGTCGCCACTTTGGCTATTACACTGAGTGAAAAGTACAAGTTATTTATTCCTTTTTAAGTGGCGCACTCTGCTCATTGTGTTAACAATCTAACACGGGAATGATGGTGGTGGATTTACTACATCTCAATGGACGGTGGATGGGAGATGGGAGGAAAAAAACTCATTCAGATTGTGCAATAGAACTTGGCTTAAGCAAACATAAGCACAGGGTTGTTGTTAACTTGGATTAGGGAGGTTTTAGAGAGAGCAGTATTTAAGATGCAAACAAGGAGTTGGGTTTCAGAAATGTTGATTTTGATGTATCACATGCCCAGGTGAAGATGTCAAGTTTTCATTGTCCAGTGGGCGTTGGAACATGGTATGGATTAGCAATACACGTTTGGTAGTTGTTGACAGAGAGACAGAGAGATAAGGTCATAAAGAAAGTTGGTTTTCACGGTTCTGAGACCCTTGAGTACTCAGACGTGTTAAGTGAAAGTTAGGTGGCCCATTCGACAGTTACTGGAATATTGAGAGGGGAGTGAAGATAATATGGTCTAGGTGAATGGGAGAGTAAAAGGGTAAGGGGAAGTCATAGAAATTCTGATCAGCTTCCGATCATAGGAATTCTGATTCCCTTGGAATTTGTGGTTGTGAGTATATGTAAAAAAAAACATCACATATACTATATTTTCCCTCCTCCTCCTTTTTTTTTTTCTCCAGTCACATCCAGCCAAAGTTTGGTTTAGAGGAGTAGGCAAATGGTTATGTGATTTCTGTTTTTATTGCAGAGTAATCATGACTGTAGATTTGAGGCCATAAACACAATGCATCCTGCATCTGGTGGGAGGAGTGAATCACAGACAGAGGTGATCAGCAAGGCATCGTGCTCTGCTGGAGGAAGGGTTCCAGAGTAAGAGCTGAGAGAATAGGAGGCATCCATTGGAGAGTTGAGGTGTTTGAGACAGAGATTAGGAGGGAAGTGGGGAATCCAAAAGAGTAGAAGACAAGCTTATCGGAGGAGTAAATCCAGGATGGTGAGGATGCAGCGGAGTGAGCACCTAGATGATTGCTAACAACACAGACTCATGACAGACACTGGAGAGTGGCAGGGAAGGACATAGTAGTTGATATCTTTAGGAAAGACTATAATACCCTGGGACCCAATCTGTGGCATTTGAGGGGGAGACAAGAGTAGTGATCCATGAAGCCGTAAGTATAAATCCCGTGTATAGGTTCAGGAAAATCTGTTTAATGTGTGCAGAATGTAGGAAGTGAAACTTAAAATAGTTCATGATTTAGTTTGGGAACATTGAGGGTTGTACTATGAACTAGCAGTATGGTGAAATTATGAAAACCTTTTCTGTAATCCCATGTAGTATTAATAAATAGTCTCTGGTGCACACAGTATGAAGTAATAGCTCCTTGCCTGTTGTAGGCAGGGCAGACTTGAAAAATGATAACAAGTGTGGGTGCCATGTTCTGAGACATTGATGAGCGATGTCTGGTAAGGAAGGACAACTGTGAATTAATGATGCCTTTGAAAAACATACCATCTGAGAAATTGCTGGACAATGGTAAACATCGTCAACCAGAAGAAAAGAATTCTGTGAGATCTGATACTTGAAGTCAATTTTATGAAGCAAACGGAGACAAGAGGCAGCTGGCTTCCAAGGGCAGAACTGAGATGAATGATTCGGAGAAGCGGATTCCTGCTGAGTGAAGAAGAATGATGTTTAGTAACGAGACAAGGCCAGACAGAGATTGTCTCCCAGTTCCCAATATTCAAACAAAAGTGAAGTTGTTGTCTTGATAGAGTCCTTTAGAAAGTAAGGTATGTGTGATGCCCAATCTCCATGCCTTCCTGAAAGAGGACTGTCTCCTGTCCTCAACACTGGACATTGTGTTTACTGGGTTTTTATGTATTTCTCAAAAGCAAATTCAAAAGCCACCCAATAAAACCAGGAATAGTATCCATCATTAGAAACCAAAGTTAACCTCAAAATAATGACCTATAACACATTCTCTAGAAAACTGTAGCCTGCTAAAATCCCTCCTGAGTTGTCTGTTAAGAGATTCCCTAATGTAACACTTTGGAACTTTACATTGTGTCTAATCTTGGGTCAGTAGCCTAAATATGAAACTTGTGGTCTGCAAACATTTTCAATTTTTATTTTGAATTCTCTTCCCTTTTTTTTCTTTTGCTACCAGATCTAGCTCCATAAATACTCAAAATAAAATTTCTAAAATGTTTTGGGAATTCATTAGCCAGTTTTGTGATTCTAAAAGCCCCATCTGACCAGTTCTTCACTCTCCTGCCTCACTATCTGTGCATTTGTGGCATTACTTACTCACATAAGGACATGTTTGTGCATTGCCTTCTGATGTACATTTTCATCTAGAACAGTCTTTCTAACTTCCTGACATGAATTTGATAATTTGTTTACTGAATGAGATTATTATAAAATCAGGTATAGACAAGAGGACAAGAGTCCTTTTTTTTTTTTTTTTTTGTTTTTTTTTTGTTTTGTTTTTTGTTTTTCGAGACAGGGTTTCTCTGTGTAGCTTTGGTGCTTTTCCTGGAACTCACTCTGTAGCCCAGGCTGGCCTCAAACTCACAGAGATCCGCCTGGCTCTGCCTCCCAAGTGCTGGGATTAAAGGCGTGCACCACCACTGCCGGCTATAGACCAGAGTCTTTATCTTCAGTGTAGGGAGTGTTTGAATATTGTATAAATTTGAACTTTGTTTTGCTCATTCATTAAAGACCAACTCTTAAACAATAGGAAATTGTTTTTGATTATTCCAGATCTAGTTGACAGAAATAAGAAACAAAAGCCAAAGTCACCTGGATTTGTGACCTGGACTTCAACTCCGAAAAGTCAGTACTTCTCAAAATGAGGTCTGAAGACTTCTTGCTCACATGTAGCCATCCAAGGGCCCTCCAACAGGGGAGCTAGCTCACCAAGTGCAAGTTAAAGCTAGAAGAAGCACCAGTTCTCTTAGTTACTGTTCTATTGCTGTGATGAAACCTCATGACCAAGGCAACTTACAAAAAGAAGCATTTAACTTGGGACTTGTTTGCAGTTTCAGAGGGTTTAGTCAATCAATGATCATTATAATGGGGAGCATGGCAGCAGGCAGGCAGGCATGGCCCTGGAGCAATAGTTATGAACTTACATCCTGATCTGCAGGCAGCAGGCTAAGAGAGAGTGAGCCTGGGCTTGGTGTGGGTTTTTTTAAATCTTAAAGCCCATTCCCAGTGACACACTTCCTCCAACAATGCCTCCTTCCCTAATCCTTCCTAAACAGTTCCACTAACTGGGGGCCAAGTGTTCAAACAGGAACCCTTCTCATTCAAACCACCATGCCAGTTTATAGAGCTACTCCATTATTTTTGGTCTTATGCTAGGAGCTGAAGGAAGAGAGGGGCATGAGTTACGCTTTTACCCCCATTTCCTCCAGAGTGTATTATGCTCTAGTTGGGAGGAATGACCAACACATACAAAGGGAAAAGCTCAGGGCAGGACAGAGCAGGTGCCTAGATGAACAGTACAAACTCCATGTCTGTCAAGAACTCCTTGACTCTACAGCTTCAAAAGCACCTGGTCCGTTAAAGCGTGCAGTGTCACAACTGAAGGACAGACGGAACAGGAACAGACAGAGGCAGTCTCAGGGATGTGTAGGGCTTGGCTTGGAAGAGGCAGACTGTGCAATAGGGGATGTGCGGCGAAGCCCTCATTCACTCAACCGGTGGTCTCATGGAATCTGCAAGCTAGTCTTAGGTCTCATCAGGATAAAGTTTTGCATAGTTAACTAATGCTCTGGAAAGATGGAGAACACAGACTTTCCTTATCCACCCTGCTTAAAGGCAAGCTAAGAAGCTGTGCATGTTATATATAAAGTAAATATAAAAAGACTGAAATATGGAGAGAAGTCAGACTTTCTAGGAACCTTGTGATGTGAAGTTGGACATAGCAGCAAACTCTCTAGGTTTTCTTTCTCTTAATATATCTCAGACTAGATCCCGGGGAAGCTAGCCACAAGAAGACAGCAAAGGCCATGAAGAAAAACATCCACCCAAAGCCAGCTCTTCCTCTCAGGAAAGAAGTACCCAGCAATACTCGATGAATTTTAGACAGCAACTGTTCTACCTGGAGATCAGCACAAAATAAATGGTGCCCAATCCCAACTGAGAAGCTCAGCCTTTTGCCCCTTAAACTGCTGAGAGGCCCCTAAGGGGACAAGCTCAACCCGATGTCTAATCAGGGTGCTCTTTATAGGGAGCCAAGTGGAGACTGAGAGGTTTCATCCCTGCTCAGGAGCAAGGATACTAAACCCAGAAGTTCACCCCATCTCTGTCCTTCAGTCTGAAGGCAGCGTGCTTCTTCATCCAGGTGTCAGAGCATTTCAGTCAGACCTGTAGTCTCATTCATCCAGGTTGCAATTGGAAAATAATTGCCATGGAGCTAGAGGGACAGCTCAGTGGTTAGCCACTGGCTGCTCTTCCAGAGGACCCAGGCTTGGTTCCCAGCACCCACATGGCAGCTCACCACTGCCTGTAGCTCCAGTTCCAGGGAATCTGATGTCCTCTTCTGGCGTCCTTAAACACCAGGCACATATGTGGTGCATGTGTGTGTGTGTGTGTGTGTGTGTGTGTGTGTGTGTGTGTGTATATATATATATATATATATACACACTCATGCACATAAAAATAACCATGTCTCTGAAAAAACAACCCAATTGTTTTTTCAAGAATATGCCTAAATGGCATCCCAATATTAAAATTAGAAATTCCGTGGCAGTGGTTTTAAAGAAACTGCCACAAAATTAGTAAGTAATCACAAATACACTTAGAGCAATAGACTAGAAACAGAAAAACTCAAGTAAAAGCCATAAAGACCCAGACATGAAGGCACAAGGCTGACATTGTAGCCCTGGGATGCCGTATCTCAGTGGGTGGGCTCATCCAGAGACTGGAGAGACTGGAGTAAAGGTCAGTGCACTTGAAGATGAATGGCCCAGCCTGGTCAGAGAGAGAAAACTGGCTGAAAACGAAAGTGGATAAATCACAAAAGCCTTTGCTCTGCAGCGCTGGAAGACTTTGTGTTTGTTTGTTTGTTTGTTTGTTTGTTTGTTTGTTTTTGCAGTTGTTGGTTCAGTTGTGGTCTTCTGAGGGAAGTAACCAGATACACCTTAAGGCCTCGAGGTGTTTCTCACACGTATAATACTCCCAATTCTGACTCTATCCTCATGTGGACACTAAGTATGAGCACATTAAACCAGATTATTAATACAGAATTTACACTTCCTACAGAATTTACAGTGCTCTGCCAGACTCTCTGCCTTTAATCCTTGTCACCCAAATGCAGAGGGTATGGTATTTGCTATAGCCAAGGAAACGGACGTTAGAGAGGGATTGTGTGACATGTCTGAAGCCACACAGCTGGTAAGTGACAGCTCCGGGCCTCAAACCTCAGATTCTGGGTCTTGTTCTCAATGACCTCGCCCCTCCCCTGTGCCTTTACAGGGCTTTTCTTATGTAACATTCATTTTGTAGTCTGGACGGTAAAAGTGCAAAGTAGAGTGTTAATCGGTATGAAATCTAAATTAGAGCAATCGTGAAATGTTTAGGGGGAGGGAGGTGGCTGAAACCCAGGTAGACTGAGCTTAGCAGTTCTTACCTACGAGCTTCAGCCAGAGGCAATGATTAGTTGCATTTTAAAACGAGTTTAATAAAGGTAATAGCAAAATCCTGCTGTAGAATGCTCAGACTAACTGCTTGAGTGAAGTCAGAGGACTGTGGATACGGAACTGTGTCACTTATACAGAAAAAAAAAAAAAAAAAAAAGAGCCATGGTTCTTTTTAGTGGCCGATTCTGAGTTAGTGGGACAGTACAGCCATCCCTCAAAGGCTGAACTCTTAGATTCAGCACGCCCCAAACACAGGAGATGTTCAGGATCCAGCAGAACCCTGGATGCATTGTCAGGGCGGGAACAGGAGGAGAAATTTTGAGTGCAGAGGGAAGAGCTGAAGACATACAGCCTGAACACAAGAAGATAGAATAAGTCATGGCAGCTGTCAAAAACACACACTAAGTACGGCCAGATGGCGTAGGGACTGGGCAGGAAATGTTTAGGTGACTCCGGAGGACAGCCCTGTGACCGCTCAGAGGCTCCTGGTAAAGGACTGGGGTTCAGTGTCATCAGAACTATAAAATGTGGGAGTAGGTCTATGCTACCCTGCATGGGGAGAGGATACCTGGAGGTACGTAATCAGGTGGTGTTGGTTGTTTCCATGACTAAGGGGTTAGAAGAGAGATGATACATTAGATCAGTAGTTTTTTAAAAGTCTTTTCAGGATTATAGATGCTTGTTGAGAATCTGATGAAGCTTTGCAATCTTTTCCCAGGGAAATACACTAACACCATCTTGCACACAAATCTCTGCCCCCCCACTCCTGGGCCTTCTATGGTTATAGGTGACTTTCTAACTCTTTAGAATCCAATGGCCCCAGACACTTTCAAATAGATCACTGTGTACTTAGCACCCATAGTTTCACAGTTCAATAAAACTTTACTGAACTCTGTTTGTCCAACAAATATTTGGTTAAGCACTTACAATGCACACACACACACACACACACACACACACACGCACACACGGTATGAAGTTGAATAGACGATGTAAAGATAAATTCAGCAAAGCAGGAATATGGTCAGGGTATGAGGGAGAGATGTGAGGGGGTGAGGTCTCAGCTGCATAAGTGGCGTTGTATTACTTTGAAAACTATACTTTAACTGTAACATGAGATGCCTCCTCTGCCCATTCTGCCTGAGAATAAGTTAACTAACTTTGCCTCCAACCAGACAGTAGCTTCTAAGTACCGTCTTTACAGAAACTTTAGAGTTGCCACCCCTTACCACACCATTACTTTGCTTAACAAAGCTTTTTATTCGATATAATTGAAGAGTAAATTGCAACTCAGCATGTTTGAATTACCAAGATTGAACTTACATGAGTTTATTTAATTTTTTTAAATTGAATTCATGGTGCTAGAGAAGCATTTCTATTTCATTTTACCAGAAGGGGGAGAGAGAACGAACTGTATTGTATCTATTTTGTTCATGCCCATGGCTGTTTCCATTTTGCCATCTCCGCCATGCTCTGGGGTATCTAGGGAGTGCTCACCCGAGGAGGAAGTGCTCACCCGAAGAGCATCATCATCTAGGGAGTGCTCATCTGAGGAGGGAGTACTCACCTGAGAGGGAGTGCTCACCTGAGGAGCATCATCATCTAGGGAGTGCTCACCCGAGGAGCATCATCATCTAGGGAGTGCTCATCTGAGGAGGGAGTGCTCACCCGAGGAGGAAGTGCTCACCTGAGAGGGAGTGCTCATCTGAGGAGGGAGTGCTCACCTGAGAGGGAGTGCTCATCTGAGGAGGGAGTGCTCACCTGAGGAGCATCATCATCTAGGGAGTGCTCACCTGAGGAGCATCATCATCTAGGGAGTGCTCACCCAAGGAGGGAGTGCTCACCCAAGGAGCATCATTATCTAGGGAGTGCTCATCTGAGGAGGGAGTGCTCACCCGAGGAGGGAGTGCTCACCCGAGGAGCATCATGATGTTTGGGCTCTCAATTCACCAGCCTTGTGAGCCAAATGAAATCTTTCTTCTTTATATCATACCGAGCCTCAACTATCTTGCTAGAGTAATATAAAAAATGGATGAAGACCTAATTCCTAGAAATTGTACAATCTCTTAAAGCCAAGCATGTCTTGTTGGTAATTGGATGGTTGCACATCCAAAGTCTCAAAAATAAGAGTTAATTTATGTATTCCTGTAAATAATAGGAAGGAATTAAAATGAGTTTTAAGAGGGCAGATACTATACTTTAAAAACTAAAAGCCCCAGAAGTAATCCATCTTGAAAGTGTTATGCATTAGGAGTAGATCCACAAGGCCATTTGAGTTATTCCCTTATTTTTTAAGGACAGTGATTAACTCTGCTTAGTGTTTTATTAAATCAAAACAATAATTCTCAGGAATGTTGATTCCTGTCTTAGGATCTTTATTGCTGTGAAGAGACATCATGGCCACAGCAATTCTTGTAAAGGTAAATATTTAACTGGGGCTTGCTTATGGGTTCAGAGGTCTGGTCCACTATCATCACAGCAGGAAGCATGGCAGCATGCAGGCAGACATGGTGCTGGAGAGGAGCTGAGAGCTCTACCTCTGGGTCAGCAGGCAGCAGGAAAAGAGTGATAATGGGGCTGGCTTGAGCATTTGAAACCTCAGAGTCCACCCCCAGTGACACACTTCCTCCAACAAGGCCACCCCTCCTAATAGTGCCACTTCCCATGAGCCTCTGGGGGCCATTTTCATTCAAATCATCACAATTCCTGAAAGGAATTTTTATCAAATTTTGTTAAAAATGAAAATTTCCCACCCTTCTGCCAGACAGGGGAACCAAACTCAGTCTCTAGACGCCTGTAGACTGAGCAAGGTCAAAGCCACATCCCCAACTCCCAAGTCTCAGGAGCTCTCCATTGCACCCCACTACCCCTCTGCCTTTGAAACACAACCCAAGAACCAGCAAAGCTGTTATCCCAGGACAACAGGGACAGGCTACAGGGTTCAGCTTCATTTTACAAAGAGGGAAGGAAGCCATAGGAGTAGTCTCAGAGGGAGAGGCGCTGGGAGAGCCAGGGAAAGAATAGGAAACTGGGGCAGACACGGGGCAGCTGAAGCAGGGGGAGGGTGCGTTGGTTTGATCCTCAAATGGACATAGATAGAAAGGAGAGGAGGTGGAGGGAGACAGCAGAAAAGAGAAAGATTTCCAAAGGAGAAGAGTGCACAGTGGTGGTGGTGGTGGTGGTGGTGGTGGTGGGAGATTGTCGAGGAAGCACAGTGTTTAAAAGGGGAGTGGGCTTATAAAGGGAAGGGAAATGTAGGCAGAATGTTCTAGAATCCAAATTAAGAGGGAGCTTTTCCCTTTAATTCTTTCAGAAATTAGACTTCACACGTCTATAGCCGCTTAGGTCCTTAAGCGATCCAAGACTTTTCTAAATGGGGTGACCCTCGCAGCCTCAAGGATACCTGGGAAGGAAGATGCTGGAGTTCCACAGAGGGCTGCCCCAGGCTTCCTCAGCCCCAGGCTCAACGAAATCAAGCAGGGAGCTGAGTCAGTTCTGTGGGCTGAAATGTTCTTTCTTCACCCTGGGGATTTTCCAAAGAATTCACATTAACTTTATCTAAATGAAGAAGAATTTAGCTCAGGGTTTTCCCTCAGATATGTGGGACTATTTATACACTTCCCCCTTCTGCATAGCCAGCACCAAGATTCGCAATGCAGAGTTTAGGTAGAAAGAGCAAGGACTTAATTGGATTTTCTTTTATCATATATATAAAATCTTTACTTTGGGAAAACAAAGAGTGGCCAGGGGAAAGAGAGGAAAAAGAAAGAAGTGAAATGAAAGGAGTGAGAATTTATTTGGTACTTGCTGCTAGGCAGGCGGCAGTGAGAAATTGCTTCATAAACCTTCATACATTAACCTTTTGGATCGATGGTCAACAGAGATTTTCAGAGGCTTGGAGAACCATCTGGTTAATCTGACTAAGAGTTACAAGTGATTTGTACAATTCCCCTTTCTTCCAGTCAGGATCACAGACTATACACAAAAGAGGAATCTTCTAGTGAGGTCTCACTAGGTCAACTGGAATGTCCCCTACACCAGACAGTCGGGTTCCTGTTTTAGCTGGTGACAACCATGAATTTTCAGGAATGCTTGTTTAAGCCATGCTGTTTCTGGGCTAGCCTATGGGCAGGTGTGGTTTGGTGTCTTACCCATCCTTTCTTCAGTGATGATTCGGGTTCATATGCTTGCTCAAGTTGAAGCAAATGAACTAATGCTTCTTTCCCCTCGACTCGGGGGATATTATCTTGAAGCAGAAGTTCTGTCTCCAGAAGTCCAGTAATCTTTAGCAGGGGTCAAATGTGTGTGCATGCCCCCTATGTGTGAGACATTCATAATTCAATGACGTCTTTTTCTTTGGCTACATAAAATGGTTCTAAAACATATTTGGATCCTAGTGCATTTTAAAAAGCTTCCAGTGTCTGTAGAGTCCATGATTGCTCACAGAGCTTGGAAATTGAATTTCCTTCCTGTACATAAAATTCACGTGACCAGTCTTAAATCAAGTACAGTATAAATTCACACTCCCACTTATACATATAATAATAATCAGCAGGATATTTCCATATATCATACTACTTTGCATTTCTTTAAAAATGACAGAATACCAAGCAATACAATCTTGACAGATATGAAAGCCATTTGATAATAAATGAGTTTTTGTTAATGTTTTTTAAACTAATTGGGTGGATATCCTTGATAGTGGCATTTTTTTTTCTGAGATTACCTTGACGGAGTTGCTTTTAATGGCCTCTCCTCCACAGCACTTGCCATTCAGCTGGCCGCTCTGCCCTCAGAACAGAGGTGCTATTCTGGGGTAGGGCCTATACGAGATAGGCTGTCCTTTCACGTAAATTCTAAAAAGTGATAGTGGGAATTAACTCCTTAAGTAAGAAAGACCAAAATAGAGCTTTTCCCGTCACTCCATAGGTCAATAAAGTTTTCCCCATTGCTGAGAGAATACAGGGTTGCCTAGCAGGAATGTTTCAAAGGAGGCTTATTTTAAAGTGGGAAGTTGAACTTTTTACCTCAAATTGTTTTTGTCTTGAGACTGCACTTTCATGTAGCCCAGGCTGGCCTTGAACTTGTTATGTGGCTAAGAGTGACTTTGAACTCCTCATTCTCAAGCTTCTACCTCCCATCCCGTGTGCTAAAATGATAGACATGAGCTACCAAACTCAGCTCAAGTATTCTTTGCATTCCTGTTGGATCTCACAGTTTTAAATCATGGAATTTCTGCTTAATCTGTCCTGGTCAGTGACTTTAAAATCCTTTTCAGTATAGGTCAAGTGACTCTTTTCGAAAACACTTGGGAACAAAAGTGTTCTGGACTTGAGATTTTTTTTTTAAAGACTTGGAAAATTTGCATACATGTTGGATATTTGGGGATGGCACTCCAGTATAAGCACAAAATTCACTTACATTTTACGGACATCCTAGGCACAAAGCCTGGATGTGCAGTATTGTAAAAATTTTGTGTGTGAAACTAAGCCTTATGGTGTGGGATTTTCCACTTGGGGGTATGTCCTGTTGATAGTCAATGTTTCAGACTTGGGACTTTTCAAAAGGTGAGCCTGCAACCAAGGCTTTACATCTCCAGCTGTGAAACTATAGGACCCACAAGACCAAAACAGCAACAGTCTAAATTAACAAGCAATTCCAACACTTGGAAGCAGTTTTTCTGTTTGTTATATTTATGGGCATGCTACCATAAAATATATTTGACCAATTATATGGACATGTAATCAATAATTATACATTTCAAGTTAATATTATAAACATAATATTTACAATATTTATAAACATTCATAATGTAGGCTAATAGGAGGTAGTAAAGACAGGGACAGATTATTATTAAAATGAAGAAATCTAATAGGTATTTACACAGGATGCTACGATACTCATCTAACAGAAAGGGAAGTGAGAGCAGCTTTGACAGGAAGTGGTTACTGAGCTGAGTTTGGGGGATGAGAACTAGCATGGCAAGGCCTGGAGCCAACTTGAGAGGGCCAGTCTTCAGAGAACCATGTTTCTCCTGTCTCAGCACCTCTTCCTGGTTAGTTTGCTCGCTCGTTGGTTTTGCTTTAGTTAGATTCTCACGCTCCCTAGGTTTCTAGAATGGGGAGGAAGGAACTCAGAGCTCTCTGTTCCGTTTGTCTAGAGGCCTCTAAACCATTCCTGGGTTGAAAACAAAATCAATTTCCTCCAAGTGGCTGCTTCTCGGAGCGTGCATATGGCTCTCAGAGCTGGGCAGGTTGTACACCTCAAACAGGTTTGCTGACACCTGGCTGAGAGCCAAGGGCATGTGGAACCAGACTAGAAAAAGGCAATTTTCTCCAGCAGTGAGCTGTTCAAAACTCCATTTTTAGGACAAGTAGATGAATTAAGGAGTGAAATCATGTGCAGATTTAAATGTAAGACATTAATAAACTCCCTGCTTCATGGGCTCAGGTTACATCCCCAAAGCTCTTGAAATGCCTATCTCTTCTTTGTCCATTATGTTAATTTAGTGGCAAACTACTAAGAAAGCCTGGACTGAAGAGTGTCTGGGTGCTCTGGGCTGAGTTCTCAGGAACAAAGTGATTGATGAATGTGTATGTGTGGAGCACATAGGTGTGTATGTATGTACAAACACCTGTCCGGACATCAACTCTGGTCTGTGGGTATAGCCACATAGACAGGAATTCTGGGATGGGAAGAACACTTAGAAAAGAGTTCTGGGGCCCATCAGGGAAATCTATTGTGAGAGAAAAATGAGGATAAGCTGTTCTTAGTCTGGATCTTTCCTTAAAAAAAAAAAAAACAAAAAACAAAACAAAACAAAAAAAAAACCCAAACAAAAACCAAACAAATTCAACCAACCAAACAAGCAACCAGACAAACCACCCAAAAAGCAAAAGCACCAGCGAGCTTGTAGCGAGGAGGTAGCAAGGAAGACGCTCTCACTGTGCGCAGTGTTCTCCTCTGACCCCCACCCTTACTTTGCAACGTCACTGACCTCATCAATCCTAACCACGTTTGCATCCCACAATGCCCTACTCTCGCATGGTTGCTTACAGACCTCTGAGGTGCTAACTATAGAAAATTCTGTTCTTCTACAATTACTCCAAGCTCATATCTTAAAATATGGAACTGTGGTCAATTATGTGTTCATAGTTCCAGCCACCACTAGTCCCCGCTCTGCTGGTGCGGGTATGTGTGACGTTGGCATTGGAGAGGTTTCCTTCTGTCATCTAGCACATCCTCTGTGGGACTGTCTGTAGCAGTGGCCTGAAATAGCTTCCCCCTCCCCTGTGCCTTGAATCCTCTCCCTCTCTTGCACTGTTAAAGTGTGGTAGTAGTGAGGACTTATTTTTGTGGGAGGATCTCATACAGTCAGGTACATCCTTACATGCCCGAAGATGACCTTGAACTTCCGATCTTCTTGTCTCCCTCCCCAGTGTTGGGATTACATTGTGCCACCCGGCCACTAGTTTTAGGTATTCTGGGCTTCATGCTTGCTTGACAGTCCCTCTGACATCTGAACTATGTCCTCAGCCCCCAGTAGTGGGACCTTACAGGGAGACATGAGCAGAGCTATAAACCTGGCCTGATCAGATGTTAAGAAGGAAGTCTGTGTGTGTGTCCACATCCTCCTAGAGAAGGGGATGAGAGTGGGATGACGGACAACCTATCCCGAGAACCCTAGAGGGTTTTGTTGTTGTTGTTTACAGTAAAGGTTCATGTGAGATCTTCTTCACTCAGGAGCCCTCTTGGAAACCCATTAGGAAAGCTCTCTGAAGTGTGCAGGCTGGAGAGCGAGAGCGTGGTGCCGTCTGGGGGTTGGTTAGGCACCTTTCCTGGCAGTCCCAATGAGAGAGTGAGGCAAAACAAGAGGGCTTGAGACTGTTATAAAATGCAGTAGCTAGAACATGGAGACGAAGAAGAGAAGAATTATTTAAGTTTCTGGCTCAGCCTTGTGGGCGGATGCTGCTGCTGCTGTTAAGTGAGATTCGGATACAGGAAGAGAAAAATCAATGGAAAAACACTCTCAACGATGGTAGCACTCCACTGCAAATGCAACTATCAATATTGAATCCATGTCTCACTGCACCTTAAGGTAATGGCCGTCGGTAGTGTTGGCTTATATAGATGTAGAGAAACTATTAGAAGTGCAAAGCTATGCTTTATATTATGTTCTTGTGCTAAAGATGCTGACTGTGAATCCCTTCAACTTTAAATTTTTAAATGATGCAGAGAATGTATAATGCCAAATTCACTTACAGGATGGTGGATGATATAACTTTAATCTTAGATGTTTTACTTTATTATCGCTTTCTGATGTAGGGAAGCCTTAATGAATTCTGCCAATTTATTTTAAGTAGGTTCCATCCTTAGAATCCATCAAAGATCAGAAAATTTTTTCTTTAGTAGAGAGAAAGATAAGACTTGCCAGGCCCAGGGGGATGCATCAGAAAGAGTCTTGATTGTGTATTTACTCATTTGATAACTTATTGAATAAAACAGCAGGGGGACTAATTATCTTTCCCAGCCAGTTATTGTTTTAAAATACCTTTTATAATTGTGGTAAAATACACTTAATATTTCCCATCTCGACGATGAGTGGGTAGTTCAGGGTATCAAGTCCATGTGCAGTGTTGTGCAAACATCATCCTCATCCGTCTTCAGAAACCCACCCTGCATCGTTCATCATCCACTCCTTATTTCCTTCCCCCCTGACAAGCTAGCCACCATTCTACTCCTTATCTCTCTGAACTTGACTACTGCACAAGAGCTCATTAGTTTTCAAGCAAAGGAGAGAGAGCATTATAGAAATCAATAAGGATGCCTTTACGGCTCTCCATGTTGGCTGACGTGAAGCCCATCACACTGTCAGGGTATGGGCAGCGTACTGGTGCCTTTGGGCTAGCCGCTCTGATGCTGTGCCCCTCCAGTTCAGAGCTAGGGATGCACCCCCTGTTTCCAGATAGGTGACAATGAGCAATGTTAGGGTTTGGCAGCGTGGCACCTGAAGTAGCTCCATCCAAATTGGAATTCTAGCCCTGCCTCCTTCCTAGTTGGGTAAACTTGGACAGGCAGTGGAGTCGGAGTTTCCACATCTGTAAATCAGTAGAGACTACCTGACGGTAGAGCTACCAAGCTTCCACGGGCCCCTCAACGGAAAAGCACTTGGACTGGAGTCTGCTCTGCCGTTTGTGTTGGACGGCATTAACTACTGTCGTTTCTCAGGTGTGCTGTGCCTCCCGAAACCTCATTCTGCCAGTTCGAAGTGACCGGGTGCATCCTCGGATCTTGATTATGGAGTGCTTTAAGACTTCTCCACCGTGCTTTTGAAAATCGGTGGAACCGGGATGCAAGATGTGCTCATGGTTCTACCCTGGGCCTGATGTGCTTCCTTCGTTTGATAGTGAACATATGAAATGTGATGATTTTTGTGGCTTCGGTATGGTGACTCACAGGCCTGAACACACTGTGCACCTCGTAAAGCCTTTATACTCATTGCCGAGTTTCTTCCTTAGAACCACAGAATTTGGGGATGCGATAGCCTGGGATTCCCTAAAAGGACCCCCAGTTTCCATTAGGCACCCCTTATCCTCTTAGAACTTGGCAGCTCTTGTTAAAAGGTCCACCCGGTTCCATCACACCCTGCTGCAAATCTCTTCTTGTTGCATGTTCACAGAGTAAATTCGGAGGGTTTTTCTCTCTCTGAGGGAGAGAATTTTTATCTTCATTACTTCTGGTCTTTTCTGATTGACATAGTAAGGGAAGGATGAATAATATAAGCAACTCTAGATTCCGAAACCTGAGTTACCAGTTCATCTCTGAAGACCCAATCCTATTTTTTTTTTCTTTTAGTGTTTAGAGACTTCATCTGTTTCTCACTCTTGGTACCATTAGTGCCAGAACAACACCTGGCATAAAAGGGTGTTTAAAACTCACTCCTGGGTGAGTGGATGGATGAATAAATGTCGAGTTTTCTGTGATGGAATACTGTGGAGACGTCAGGAAAACATTTAACACAGAAAAGCTTGGGGGCGGGGCGTCATGCAAGCCTGCCTGTGTGTTTGATTCTCAGAACCCAGGTAAAAAGCAGGCTGAGGTGGTTCCTGCTTGTGCTCCCAGCATCCCTACAGAGAGATGGAGGATGGAGACAAGAGCATCACCTAGAAGCTGCTGGGCCAGTTAGCTAGAGCATGCAGCATAAACAAGAGAGATCTTGCCTCAACAAGGTAGAAAGTGAGAATGGATCCCCAAAGCTGTCCTCTGACCTCCAGATTTGGGTTATGATGTACATGTACCCACATGAACATGTGTGAGAGCATGTGTGCTTATTGTGTACACACACATACACACATACACACACACACACACACACACACACACACACACATGCACGCACGCACGCACGCACGCACAATAAAGTTTTCAAATCTTAAACACGTGTTTATTCCCTGTGTCCCGTCCTCTTCGGGGTTGTCATTTTCCATTTCAAAAATGCTCTTGCTTAATTACCGTGTTTAGAATCTTTCTTCGTGAATTCTAAGGCAACTGTGACAATCTTGTTCTGTCACCTTGCATCCCAAAGCTTGTTGCTAAGACTGTATAACTGCCTGCTCCAACACCCACCAGCGTCCCTTCTTCTGCCCAGGACTGGCTCTCCTGCTCAGCCAACCTGTGTTCTTGTGGGGAGCCAGCAGGGCCCCGAGAGGGTGCTGAGATTCTCACAGCAGCCTTCTTCTTGGAGCAAATTAAGGACAAACAAATCATTTTGGGATTTTGACCTAAATCTTAACCCATTTATTTTCTTAAAATAAGTGTCTTTTTTTCCCCCAACGCTTTTCTAAGTGTTTATACAAAAGCACCGTGGTGTAATCATTGCGTTCTAAAGTGAAGCATTGGAGGGATCCTGGTCATGAAGCTCCAGCTCTCTGGGATCTGTGGTCACCTGTGCGTCTAGTCCTGGGTGTCACACAGACTCGGTCTTTTTCTTCAGGGTCTCACCTCCGGGGAAACCATGCTTGCGCTTTCTCTTCCGCTCCCTTTGCACTCAGATGGCTTTCCCAGGCACACACAGCTCCCTGGATTGCCATGTCTACAATAGGCATTTAATGTGTGTAGCTGTGGCAGCTTTAATCTCCCAAAATTCACCTGCCTGTGGGCAAATTCTGTGACTCGACTTACAGATACACAGCGTAATCCTTTTTTTTGTTGTTATTTTTTGCAATTATAATTTAATTTCAACACTTGCCCCTTCCTTTTCCTCCCTCCAAAGCCTCCCACATGCCCCTCCCACTCTCCTTCAAATTCTCAGCCTCTTTCTTCAGTAATTGTTATCGAATGTATGTATGTATTTGTATACACACATGTATTCCTAAATATAACCTGCTTGGTCCATATGATGTTACCTGTATATGTCTTTTCAGAGCTGATAGTTGGGCACTGGACAACCAATTGGTGTGCTCTTCCATGGGGAGGGCCACCTCTCTGGCTTCCAGCTTTCCTCAGTTGCCTGTAGGTTCTTGTGGAGGGCTGAGGCCTTCTGGGGGTCCTCTGTGTTTGTTGTTATCATTCTTGTTCAGGTCGTGTCTGGGGAGTCACACTGGTGAGACTTGATGGGTACAGCTTCTGATATCATTAGGAGACACAACCTCCCAACAAACTCCCTGATCCTCCGGCTCTTAGAATCTTTCTGCCTTCTCTTCCCAATTCCTTGAGCTTTAGGTAGGGGAGAGTTTCGTAGTTTTATCCATTAGGACTGGCTCACAGCTCTGCATATTTATTGGTTGTGGTTTTTCTGTAGTGGTCTCTGTCTGTTGCAAAGAGAAGTTTCCTTGATGAGGGGTGAAGACTATACTTCTCTGTGGGTATAAGGACACATGTTTACAGATTCTTGTCAGGGATTACGCTGGTTTAGTAAATTAGTGGTTGTCCGTTTTCCTGCAATAACCGTGATTTCACTAGCACCGAGTAGTTAGGTAGGTTCCCAGTACCAGGCATGGTCTCCCTCTTGTTGAGTGGGTTTAAAGTCCAGTTAGAGTGATGTTGGTTATTGCCAAGATATGTGTGCTACTACTCTACCCTTAGGGTTATCATACCATGCTGGTCATTGATGCGATCCATAGGCATCCTAGCTGGTAGGACTGTTGATTGTTTCCTTTCTTTTGGAAACTTGCTTGGATCTCTGAGGCCCGTTTCTCAAGTATGTGATGTCTTCAGCAATAGGGACTTACTTATCACCTTACCTGTACCTCTGAGGGGTAACCATGGGCAGCAGCAATAGGCTGGATGATTTGGAGTGTTTAGACATCCCTGGCCATCAACTCAAAAAGACAGCTTCTCGTGTCTGGTGTTGGGGTTTTTGTTAGTTGGTCTTTGGCTCTTGGAGAAAATTTTATATTTTGTTTTTTTTTTTCTTTTTCCTTTTGACATGTGTATACACTGCTGTGATCATTCGCTTTAACTTTTCTTTTCCCCTCCCCATTTCTGCTGATCCCCCTTTCTAAACTACCCCCCCTCCTCTTTTCATGGCTCTCTTTGTGTGCAGGCCTTGTGCAGCTGCTGGGCATCATGACTGCAGCAGCCTCTACATACCTAGAAACCACCTCCCGCAGCCTCTTCCCCATCCTCCAGCTCTTACGGTCTCACCGCTGGCTGCTCTGCAGTGTGCTCTGGGCCTTGGAGGGGACGATATAGATGTCTCATTCGTGGCTACTCAATGGTCACTTGTTATGGGTTGCTAATAAGTGTCCCCCACTGCAAAAAGGAGCTTTTCTGGCCAAGCTAAGAGTGCTAGTCTATGGGTCTAAACATAAATACTTGGAAGGCAGTTTGACTACCTGTCTGCTTAACCAGACACCAGTAGAAGGTTACAAAATTAAGGAAGTTAACGATTATGATCACTCAATGGTTAACAAATGTTTTTTTAAATATTGCTCCATTTGATCTAAAATAACCACATGTGGGTAGGTACTTGTGTTCCCAATTGACAAATGAGGAGGCCAAGGCACTTAGAAGGTGGGCACACAGCTGGAAGAAAGAGGAGTTGACCCGGCCACCCTGAGAGTCTGTAGTCTTCATGGTTGTGCAAGTGAGAAGGAGACAGAAGCCTTTGGTTTTCTGTTTTCTGCCCTTCCTGGGCTGAGGGTTATCGGGATTCTCATCTCTACTGACAGGAGGCAGTGGTTTGCTAACGTTGCTGTCAGTAAATGTCTGTGGAGTTCCTGTCTGCTCCAGGGAGTGGAGCAAACCCATCCTGGAGCAGAACAGAGCCACACGAGGCACACGAGGAATAAGTGCAGGGCAGACAGTGGGGTGCAAAGGCTGAGCACAGAAGACTTCAGAATGTTCCGGGAAACCAACTATTAGACATTAGAACTAGAAAGAAAACTGGCAAAATTAGACCCCAAAAAAAATATTGTCCTACATCAAGAATGTCAATAATTTTAAAACAAAGAGGAAAGGTTAAGTTTACAAGGCAGAAAAGAGACAATACAAATGTCTTTAATTCTACACGTTTATTGCCAAAACCAGATTCTTAATTACTCATTATATGAATGATAATTACACAAAGGGTTTCATTGCCAAGAATGAATTAAATATGAGGGAAGAGAGAGAGAGAGAGAGAAAAAACCATGTTTCCCCTTGTATTATTTGATTTTGCTGATTGTTTAATCTTAATTTTTAGAAAGATTTTGTATTTCTGAGTTGGAACTGGGGAGACTTTGAATCCCTTTTGGGTTACTGCTACTGAGCTTCAAAAAAATGTATAGATTGATACTTTGCAAAAACCACAATACATTTTGCTAATGGGTTGAACTTTTGGTATTTTGTGTTTGTATAACCAACATCGAGCAAGTGGTTTAGTGGATGCCAGAGGAGAGCAGCCAGTTGAGCTCAGCTGCTGGGAAGAGTGAGATTTGGGGCAGGGGGGGATTAGCAATCGTTCCTTTACTCTCAGATGTTGGTCAGGTGATCTAATGGGCTTTACTTTGAAATATCTGATTAAAATAATAAAGAAAACACAATCATAGTTGATGCTGAAGGTATGCTAGCACATAGCTTGGACAGGGGTCGAATAGGTTTGCATGCCCACAAGGTATTGTTTTTTTTTTTAATTTTATTTATTTATTTTTTTATTTTACAACACCATTCAGTTCCACATAATAGCCACAGATTGCCCTGTTCTCCCCCTCTCGCCTCCCTCCCCCTCCCCCCAGCCCACCCCCCATTCCCACCTCCTCCAGATTAAGGTCTCCCCCGAGGACCGGGATCAACCTGATAGACTCAGTCCAGGCAGGTCCAGTCCCCCCCTCCCAGACCGAGCCAAGCGTCCCTGCATAAGTCCCAGGATTCAAACAGCTGACTCATGCAACGAGCCCAGGACCCGGCACCACCGCACAGCTGCCTCCCAAACAGATCAAGCCAAATGACTGTCTCACTCATTCAGAGGGCCTGATCCAGTTGGAGGCCCCTCAGCCTTTGGTTCATAGTTCATGTGCTTCCATTCATTCGGTTATTTGTCCCTGTGCTTTATCTAACCTTGGCTTCAACAATTCTCGCTCATATAAACCCTCTTCTTTCTCACTAATTAGACTCCTAGTGCTCCACCAGGGGCCTAGCCGTGGATGTCTGCATCCAGATTCCTCAGTCCTTGTATGGGGTTTATGGCACAACTATCAGGGTGTTTGGCCATCCCATCACCAGAGTAGGTCAGTTCCTGCCATCTCTCGACCATTGCCAGCAGTCTTTTGCGGGGGTATCTTTGTGGATCTCCGTGGGCCTCCTGCTTCCTCCCCTTCTCATGCCCACAAGGTATTGTTGAGGTCACAGAAGCACGAAGCTTTGATTTCCAGAGTAAATATATTTGCATATGCTGTGGGATGTTCTGTATGGCAAATGTGTTGCTCTGGTTGGTCAATAAATAAAATATTGATTGGCCAGTGGCTAGGCAGGAAGTATAGGCGGGACTAACAGAGAGGAGAAAAGAAAGAACAGGAAGACAGAAGGAGTCACTGCCAGCTGCCGCCAGGACAAGCAGCATGTGAAGATGCCGGTAAGCCACGAGCAGCATGGCAGGGTATAGATTTATGGAAATGGATTAATTTAAACTATAAGAACAGTTAGCAAGAGGCCTGCCACGGCCACACAGTTTGTAAGCAATATAAGTCTCTGTGTTTACTTGGTTGGGTCTGAGCAGCTGTGGGACTGGCGGGTGACAAAGATTTGTCCTGACTGTGGGCAAGGCAGGAAAACTCTAGCTACATGCATATATTTGTTAGACAACAAAAAAGGAAGGCTGGGGAGATGGTTCACTCGGTAAATGCTTGTCACACAGGCAGGAGGACCCGAGTTCAGATCTTCAGTACCCACATGAAAAGCCAGGTCTGTCGGCACTTGGGTAATCCCAGCACTGAGGAAATACAGACAAGAGAATCGCTGGAATGGACTGGCTGGTCAGTCTGAGCCAATGCGCTCCAGGTTCAGGATCTATCTCAAGAAATAGGTAGAGAATGATTAAGAAAGACTCCAAATTACACACACACACACACACACACACACACACACACACACACACACACACACACACGAGCACACACACACATACACACACACACACACAAACATGAAAAAGTAGGAGAAAGCAAACCATCAAAAAGATTATATATTCAAACTAATTCACTTGATAATCCAATTCTATTGATCAGTTTCAGTTTTTCTGTTTGATTCGTAATGAAGAATTTCAACTTGGGAGATCTGGAAGACCTTGCTAGTAAAATACGCAGGAAAAAGCATGTTTCCTTTGGTTCAATACTCCTTCCTAAAAATACATCTCTTAAAAAATAAACTAGCATTGTTCTTGTCTAGGCCCTGCCGCCTCACCCTGCCTGATCTTGTCTAAACCGGTTATAATGAAGTCCGTCTTTTGTGATATTTGTTGAGTTTGCATCTCTTTGTGGATTCCTACTTCCTGTTGTTGATTTGGATTTCTGCTGGATTATATTTCTCAGTGAAAATTCTTTATATACATTTATTTTTTTTATTTCCTTATATTCTAAAGACATTAATTTTCCCCATTACCTACATGTATCAATATTTTTCAGTTTGCTAATTGGTGTTTGTAACTGTGTTGACATATGGTGTGTGCTCAGATCCCATAACAGTTCTTTCCGGTTTCATCCTTTGTTTGAAAAGGGTACCCTCACTTTGAGGTTAGAACAACTCATGTCTCTTTATAATTTATTTTGACATTTTCTTTTCTTTTCTCACATCTGATAATTTGCTGGTTGTACTTGTTTTGGTTAACGGTTGTAGAAGGCCACATTTGTTGCCAAGTTGATGAATGACCTTGGTGTCATTTTCTAGAAGTTTACTGTCTCATTTGAATTAACTTTCTGTTGTTACATCAGTTTATTTGTTACTTTGCTTACTCTGTTCTAATTATTGTAGCTTGATGACACAATTTATCACCAGTGGCATCATTTCTCCTTTATTTAACATAATTGGCCATCATTACCCACTCATTCTTTTTAACTTTACATTTTAATATGTTTACTTGTGTGCATGCATGGTTGGGTGCATGTGTGCCACAGAATACATGTTGGAGTCAGAAGGCAACTTGCAGGAGTTGGTTCTCTCATGTGGATCCTGTGGATCAAACTTAGGTAGTTAAGCTTGGTCTACATAATGAGTGCCAGAGTAGTCAGGGCTACATAGTAAGACCCTGTCTCAAAAAAACCCAAAACAAAATAATAATAATAAAAAAAAAACCAATCAACCTTTCCTCCCCTCTAACCCCCACCAATAAAAAACAAAACAAAACCAATTAACTGACCAAACAGCAAATAAGGTAGAGAGGGATTTAGGAAGATAACCCAATGTAGACCTCTGTTCTTGACATACAAGCACATATATATATACCACCCCAACATTAAAACAATTGAACAATGACAAAAATCCCATAGAGCAGTGGTTCTCAACCTGTGGGTCTTGATCCCTTTGGGGGTTGAATGGTCCTTTCACAAGGGTTGCCTAAGACCATCCATCAAAAAACATGGATATTTAGATTACAATTCATTACAGCAGAAAATTACAGTCATGAAGTAGCAATGAAAATGATTTTATGGATGGGGGTCACCACAACATGAAGGACTGTATTAAAGGGTTACAGCATTAGGAAGGTTGAGAACCACTGCTCTAGAGGATGGAGAAAGCACCAGCTCTGTCCCAGGCACCAGAGGGAGCCTGGTAGACCAGATCCTAGATGGGTATGTTCCTGTACTCTTCTCTGTTCAGGCAGTATAGTTTCTGGGATGTCTGGAAGCTCTGACTCTGATGATACCAGCTTCCACCTCACCCTAGTGTTTTCATGTATCTCTTTAGCACACTTGTGGTAGTGGGCTGGCCTGGAAATCCAGCTTCTTAGACCCCAGTCTGGAAGGCCTGGGAGGAAGTGTGGGCCTGAGTCTGAGCTTGGTCACTTTCATATACCATGTGTTCTCTATGAGATTCTTTCTCCTCTTGCCTTATGGGCCCTTCACTAGAGTCAAACCTGTTTGGGGCACTATAACTTTGAATTGTTTTGTTCTGGATTTAAGCAAGTGGCTTTACATGCTAAAACAGACATAGCACTTTTATTTGGAGAAAACTACAGAAGGAGCTTTATCTGGCGTGGTCACTGTGGGACTCTAGAGCTAAAATGGTGCCTGGATGGGGTACATGCTCAATAAAGTTTTGTTGAATAAATTAATGAAATGATTATTATAATGAATGCTTTCATTAAAGCATATTTGGTGTACAACAAAGTGCACATATTTGCAGTGCAGTAACTTCTGTCCTGTGTGTAGAATTGTGAGATCATTGCTGCTATAGTTAAAGAATAAACCTACCCATCTGTAGGCGGAGTTTTTCTGTCAGGACTGCAGTCAGCTCTGTTCCACCTGCCACTTCCCAAATAACCACTCAGAGACTTAATATTAATTACAAATGCCCAGTCAATAGCTCAGGCTTATTACTCACTAGCTCTTATAACTCAAAATTTTTAACCCATTTCTATTAATCTACATTCTGCCATGTACATCTCTTTCATCTTATACCTCCTGTTTCCTCTCCATGTGTGGCTGGTGACTCCTCTGACTCCGCTCTTCTTCTTCCCAGTGTCCTTAGGTTCTCCTGCCTAACCTTATCCTGTCCAGCTATTGGCCAGTTAGCTACTTTATTAAACCAATCACAGTGACATATATTTACACAGTGTAAAGGGATATTTCACACCCATCACCCCCACAGCTTTCTTAGCCCTTCCTGGCCCTGCTCCTGTCTGTTCTGTCACTATGCATTAGTTCCTATTTCCTCTACTTTTAAATAAATGGAGTCATAGAATATGTGCTCTTTTTTGGTCTAGATCCTTTTACTCAATATTATTATTTTCCTAGCCATTCCTGTTATTACTATATATCAACCTTTTACTCCTGTTTATTAGTGAAGAGTACTCCATTGTGTGGATATATCATCCCACATTTATCCCTTCATGTGACAGCAGCTATGCACATATACTTTATGGACACATGCATTTGTTTTTCTTGAGTTCACACTTGAGAATAGAATGGCTAGATCATGACCTAGGAGTGTGTTTAGCCTTTTTAAGAAACTGCCTGTTTTCTGAAGTCAGTTTCACATCCCCACCTGTACACGAGAGTGTAATTCCACCACACCCTAAGAGTTGCTGCCGTCAGTCTTTGTAGCTTGGACCTCTCTACCAGGCAGATGCTGACACCTCATTGGAGAGCTTTGCTTTGTTTTGCTGCTATTTTTTTCCAGGGCTGGGATCAAACCCGGAGCCATTCCCACATGAGGCAAGCGCTCTCTCCTGGGGAGTTGGTATCCTCAGCCCCACTCTGGATGTAGCTTGGATTTCCTAAGGGGCTCATGATGTTGAGTTGTTTCCTCGCTTCCACGTCAGTCAGAGAGCTCCCTCCATGAAGTATGTGCTCACATCCACTGCCTCTGTCATGATCAGGTCTTCTGTATTCTCATCACCGAGTTTGGGGAGTACTTTACGTAATCTCCCTATCAGTCCTTCAGTGGACCCATTTTTCTAGTCTGTGGCCCATGCTTGCATTCCCCTTTAAAGGGCAATTGGTTTTTATTTTTGATCGAGTCTGCTCACTGTGCTCCTCGGTAGATGGTGCTTTGGATGTCATATCTAAGAAATCCTCGCCTAACCCAACTTGACAAAAGAGTTTCTCCTTTTTCTTCTAGAAATTTTGTGGTTTCAGATCTTACACAAATATCTGCAATCTGTTTTCAGCTAATTTTGGTATGTGATGTGAAATATTGTATAGAAATTTATCTCTCTTTTTGCTAGCCCATCCACTTCTCAGCAAGTTTTGATGAGAAGACTATATATTCTCACCTGAATTATCTTGGTTGGAAGTCAGTCACCCACCTGTGTGTGAGTTCAATTATGGACTCTGCTCTGACCCATTGATCTGCCTGGATGTCTCTAGGTTGATGCTGTACACTCAACAATTGTAGCTTTGTACACTTTGAAGTCTGAGCGTGTGGTTCTCCAACAGGCTTCTTCACAATGAGAGGCATTTCATGTCAAGGGGAAGTTCTGAATTGCTGGTTATCTTTAAGATTCTCAAAGTATGTCAGAGAGATCCCTAGTAACACATCTGGCTCTCAGCCCTCCCGTATTTGTGAACCAAATCAATACAAGCTTGCATACTATGTACTAAAAGATGCACATTCTCCAAAATTTGTATGTAAGTCATTAACCTATTAAGTATCACTTAATATTTTCCTATAATTGAGTTTTTTTTTTCATTAGGACGTTGGCTGTTTGTCAGTTACCAGGACAGTTATTTGTCATATTGTTTTTCTTTTCATTTTTAATTACATTGTTTTTCATTCTCTCTCCCCTTCTTAAACTTATGTTACCCATATGAGTCTATATCAATGTAACTGTCTCATTCTTAGGTAAATCTGAGCAATGCTCAATTTAGTGCTCCATTTCTTTAGGTCTTGGGAAATATTTGTTCAAGCTTTGCTTAGACAGTTATCTAGATGTGTTTTTTCATTTTTTTCCTGAGACCCCTTGTCATATTCTCTTACACAAACATGCTGAAGACCAAAATTATAAAGATGTTTCCTGATTTATTCTACATCATGTTTTCCCTAATTTCCCACAGTCCAAGGGAATGACATGTGAGGATGTGGAATCAATGCCCATTTATGGGCTGGGAATTTACTAATAGCTTGCACAGTTACACATAGACACACCCATTTGTATGCATATGGAAAGAGGGGGCAGGAGAAGCAGGTATTTGGTTCACAGTGTTGGATCCCAACAAGTCCCAAGGTTTTCAGGGAAAGCCAGCTGGAGACCCAGGAGAGCTGAAGGTTTGGCTCCAGCCTGAAGCCTGGTAGGTTTGAGACCCAAGAGGAACTTCTGCTTCAGCTAAAGTCTACGGGAAAGATAAAAACGTCTAACATCTCAGACTAAAGGAAGTTGGGAAAGAGGATTTCTTTCTTCTCTGAGGGAACAGTTGGCTTCTTTTGTTTTATTCAATCCATCAATCGATTAGATGAGTCATCTACATTAAAGATGACAATCTGTTTAATCAACTGTGCAGAAACACCTACAACAATGTTTGAGCAAACACTGGGCAACCTGAAGCCCAGTCAAGCAAAGTATTATAGCCCTCTTTCAAATGTAGACAAAGGAAATAGTTTTTGATGCCAGAGGCTAGCAGAGTTAGTAGTTCAATAATTTTGCTTTTGATTTGTAATGGATACCTTTAACATTCATCTTTGAATTTATACTTGGGAAATTGATTGAGAACATGCTTACATCTTTTGTGAACTGCTATAGGATTTAGGACTGAGACTCCTGAGCTTGTTTCTGTGTCCCCTAACGTAATTGATAACAGTAATAACAAAATGTTAATAATTATTTAGGCTTTACCATGTGCCAACATTGCTCTAATGCTTATTATGTTATAATAATAAGGGCTTATGCATGTTATACATGCTACCTCATTTATTCCTTGGAATTACTACATTAGCTAGGCTACTACAATTCTCATCTTACAGATTAGGAAATCGAGGCATGGTGATGTTAAGCACTTCTTGCTGAAGGTCATGTTGCTTTCTGGGGATAGAACTGTTGTTCAACAAGTAATCATAACATGACTTTTAATTAGGAAGGGGTACAGAGATAATCCAGCAGTGTTCTCTGCTTTTGAAAACAGAATGAAGCAGAGTTGGGAGGGGCAAAGCCTCTAGAAGGCGGGGCTGGGATTTGCTCTCGGGTACCTGCCACCGGTCATGGTTTCTTCCCTATGCTGCTGTCCTGACTCCCTCACCTTCTCCTGGGATCCTCAGTCCTCCTTCATTTATCATTTTCCGTTATTACAACCTGGGATGGAAACCCCCCTAAGCGTCCTACATATCATGAAAGGATCCTAATGTTGCAGGGATTGTGAGTGACAGTGCAGAATGGTTCCACCATGGCTCGCTCAGATAATTCTCTTGCAGCGAGCACTTGAAGAGTCAGCACGGACCATCTTCCGTGTTGGCACTGAAGGCATTTGGACACTTTTAAAAACTCAGACTCCCTTCTGATGTAGCTGGGATTGGCTTTCACCCAGCGTTATCCACCGTGATCCTGTGTAACACTTTCCCTCTGCCGGGCCCCAAGCTCACCGGGAGAGGTTAATAATGATCTCTTCCCCCAACACACTGTTGTAGAAGACACTCTGGAATATTTACTGAAGGAATTAATGTTAGATAGCTGTGTTATCTGCTAGCCTCTTAGGTGGGAAAACGGTGAAATGAAGCATTCACTTAGGGGTCGTGTATCTCACAGTCCATCCTTATCCAGCTGCTGCAGCGTGGAGCTCTGAAACTGCTGGGGACACAGTGAAAGCTCAGGACGCTGAACAATAGAATAAATAGCAGAAACGAAGCAATCCGGTATCAGACACTTGCCATAGGATTTTCCTCCGTCGAGCATAAAATCCCACATCACACCTTGCGCCATAAGACACCTAGCTTCCCTTTTTGCTACTTGTCTTAAGAAAAGTGACCAGAGGGTAAGTGTCTCTAGCATCAATACATTCATTCTGAAACCCTAACACACCCCAGTCCCTATTAGAGACTTATAAACAGATACCTTTATGTTCCAGGGGAGAAAAAGCACACTGTAAGCTGTACTCAGCAGGGCATTTCCCCCTGTGACCTAGCAGTGAGATGCTGGCTAGATGTTTTACAATGGAGACCTTTGTGTAGCTGCATCAATAGTGAGCTATTGCCTGAGAAAGAACTGGAAAGTCACTGGATGCCGGCATCTGGTTTTAAGGCTACTTGCTATTCCAATGGGGCTGATATGTGACATTTTTAAACTATCCCTTACCGCCCACAGAACACCAGCTCCTGCTCATAGGTTTTCCCAGGCCTCTGCCATTGTCCTTTCTCTATACTCTTCCTAGTGTCTGCCACAATCCTTTAAAGGTGGGCTTTGCCAGCCTAGAAGTAAGCATAGCACTCTGGGGAGAGGCAGAGGAGTCTGACACATTTCCCGGCTTCTGCGCAGGTACTATGGCCAGTCCCCGTCTCCCTCCTCCATCCATTCTCCTGACATATACCTAACCCAGCACTTGAACAATGAAAGGATGATTAGACTATGGGGCAAGCATGGTCATACTTATTTAATTCTCTAGCTCTCCTTTGAGAGTAGAGACCAAAGACAAATATTTGAGGGCCTTCGGGAAGCTATTTTAAAGATACACAATCTCTTCACAGAGAGAGGGGAGAGAGAGAGAGGTGATTCTGAATCTCTATTTAAGATGTGAGGTGGCACTTGTTAAGCTAGGTGAGGAAAAGTAAGCGAGCCTCCCCGAACTCATTTCCTAGGAGGTAAATAGAGTGGCAGCTTATTTGGGGGCGCTCATGGCTCACAGCACTCAAACGTATCTGGATTTTTTTGCATAGAAGAACTTAAACTAGATACAGCTTGAGCAGAAACAACACTGAGAGAGACTACCGCTTCTGCCAGTGCTTCTTAGAGAAATATTCGAAATCAAAGGATGCACCTACGGGGCAGATATGTTCAGCGTATAAACAGAACAGTTTGAGCAGAGGTGGAGAGGGTACCATGAGGTCTCAGGCCGGGCTGCGATGGGTCACTCGGGTTAGCTGCCTGGTGCCTGTTGTTGAAAGCACAACAGGAAGGGCCTGGAGAAGGACAAGGGGATGCCTGAAGATCTCTCCTGAGGCAGGGCTGTCTGAATGATTTTCCTTCATAGGTCGACAGTCCTTGGAAGCTGCAAAGACTCCTGCAGTCTATTGTTTTCTAATGAGGTTTCCATGACTGGTTGCTAGGATTGGGTACACGCTGAGAGTGGGCCGGTGAGTGACTGGGTGGGCAAAATAAAATGGTCTGCCCAGGTTGCTATGGCAGCCAACGGAAGGGCAGGTCCAGTGAGCAGATGAAGCAGGGTATATTAGTCATGGTTCTCTAGAGGAACAGAACTTATAGAATTTATATATATGCATATATATTATATTCTGTGATATAATATTATATATATTCTGTGAGGTGAGGTGGCATTTGTTAAGCTAGGTGAATGTGTGTGTGTGTGTGCATGTTCGTGTGTGTGTGTGTGTGTGTGTGTGCGCGCGTGCATGTATATAAAGAGGCTTTTTTAGATAGCTTACAGGCTGTGTCTAGCTAGTCCAACAAAATGACTGTCTACCAATGGCAGGTCCAAGAATCCCACAGGCTGGATGTCTCAGCTGGTCTTCAGTATATGTCTGAATCCCTCAGATTAGGCTCCAATGCCAATGAAGGAATGGACTTGCCAGTGAGAATGAGGGGAAGCAGGCAAAGAGAGCTTCCTTCTTTCATGTCCTTACATAGGCTGACAGCAGAAGGTGTGGCCCAGATTAAAGGTGGATCTTCCCACCTCAAAAGATCAGGATTAAAAGTGGGTCTTCCTAATTCAAATGATTTAATTAAAACAACAACAACAACAACCCTCACAGGTGTGTTCAGCTGCCGGGGTTTTAATTAATTCCAGATGTAGCCCAGATAACAACCAAGAAGAGCTGTCACACCCAGGGATGCAAAGACGGCATGTGCATTGAGTGGGGCGTCCAGACAGTTGTTAGTTATAGACTTAGCTGGTGCTAATGGACCTTCATCTGCTGGACATGTCTTCTCATCCTCATGCAGGGCTGAATGTCACCTCCTCAGGACGGCCCTCACTCCAGATGCCCTCTGTTTCTGTCTCTCCCTCCCTATTAGCCACGCCCATTTTATTTTATTTTGTTTTATTTTGTGCTTATCACTTGTGCCTCTGTGTTGCAGTTTACCCTTACTTATTTCCTTTCCTACTAGGATATAATCGTCATGAAAACAGAAGCCTGTTTCCTTCTCCCATGATGCACCTGGTACCTAGTATAGAGCCGAGCAGGGTTTAGGTGCCCACTAAACCCTGGCTGGGTGAAATCTGGGTACGGCTTGGGGGTGAACATCATTATTTATTCCTCTCGGAATTTTGAATTTATGGCTCAGAAACATTTATTGAATACAAGTGTGGGGGTGGACCTGAGCAGAGATAAAGCTGGGAGGCTGTCCCTGCAAACTGTCTTTCTCCCAGTCTGTTCACAGATGCACAGAATTATGGCAGGGAAGTCTGGGACCTACAGTCAGATGCCCAGAAGGATGATTGTAGCCAGGCTGGGATTGGAAATACGGTGGCCTGGGCAGGAAGGGAAACAGCTCTGGGTGACCAGATACAAGGAAGGGCAGACTACCAGCCTTCAGGAAACCGAGGATTAGGATGTAGGCCAGCCATTTGGACAAGCTTCTAATGTGCCACCTGCTTCCTGAAATAGAAGTCTCTGTGCATCTCCTGAGAAGCATCCTTGTGCTGGCTTTTTGGTTGGGTTCAACCTGGAACCAAGAGATGGGGTGAGTGTTTGCGATGGTAGGTGAAGGTGCTTGCCTTGAACGCCGTATGACCTGAGTTTCGTACCCAGAACCCGAGGTGGGAAAGGAGAGTTGACTCCTGAACGTTCTTCTCTAACTTCCATATGTGAACTGTGGCAAGTGCGTGCTTGCAGACAGACAGACAGACAGACACACACACACACACACACATACACACACACACACCACAGCATAATATTGATAATAATAAAATAAGATAGTTTAAAAAGAAATTGCCTATTTCTAGCATCTGATCCTGACTACAGATGATTGAACTAAGCATGACCAAGTGTTATTTTTTCCATCTTATCGCTGAAATCTCTGCAGGATGCCAAGTGTCTTTGTTAAGGTTACCATGGCTTTGACGAAATGCCATGACCAAAGCTACTTGGGGAGGAAAGAGCTTATTTGGCTTACATGTCCACACCACTGTTCATTATTGAAAGAAATCAGGACAGGAACTCAAACAGGGAAGGAACCTGGAGGCAGGAGCTGATGCAGAGGCCGTGGAGGGGTGCTGCTCACCGGCTTGCTTCCCAAGGCTTGCTCAGTCTGCTTTCTTATAGAACTCAGGACCACCTGCCCAGGGGTGATCCCACCCACAGTAGTCTGGGCCCTCCCACATCAATCACTAAATTGAGAAAATACCTTACAAGCCTCATTATAGCCTGATCTTATTGAGACATTTTCCTTTCAATTGAGGCTCCCTCCTCACTAGTGACTCTTAGCTTGTGTCAAGTTGACATAAAACTAGCCAGCACACTAAGGGTTAAACAGTTGCCACATTAACAGGAAAAAACAAAAACAAAACAACAACAACAACAACAACAACAAAAAAACACAACAGTCTTTAGGCTGTAGTACCAGTGCTTTTGACTAAGGGAGTCAAAGTCCAATCACGTGGCCTTGAGCATTACAGAAGGTAGGTCTCCAGTACCCCCAAAGCTCCCCAGAAAGGTCAGAAGAATTTGTCAGACATATAGTATGGTTTATGCTTAGAGTTCTGCATATAGGAATTTGGAAGAATTTTGCCAACTTTTATTGAACAAAGCTCATCAACAAAATCAGAAATTTTGTGTGTTTTGAGAATAACAACTCATTTTTAGTGGCACATTTTATTTGCCCAGATTTATTATAGCATAATTGGCAGGTAAAATTGCATATATTTGCTGGGGGTGGTGGCACACCCCTCTAATCCCATCATCACCCAGGAGGCAGAGGCAGGTGGATCTCTGAGTTCAAGGCCAACCTGGTTTACAAAGCAAGTTCCAGGACAGCCAAGGCTACACAGATAAACCCTGTCTCAAAACAACAACAACAACAACAAAAATTATATATACAATGGTATATGGCTAAATGACCACTCAGGTCAGTGAGCATATTTGCCATTTACATAAGTACCACTTGCATTTATTTGCTTTTAGTGTGGTAAGAACACCTAAGATCTAGTTGCTCAGAAACTTTCAAGTGTATAATTTAGTATTATTAACCACCGTCAGTGTAATATATTATGTTATTATAGTATAGTCTATGTTATATCAAATAAGTTCTATATAATATAAATTATGTACCATAAATTATAGTATGTTAAATCTTCGGAACTTATTTATTACAGCTGAAGGTTTGCATTATTCCATCACATTTCCCCTACCTTCCCATCCTGGTGACCAGGCTCAGGACCCAGCTTCAGCGTCCAGCTTTTCTTTTAGATTACACCTAAGTGAAATCACCCCCACGAGAGGGCTTCCACAGCTAAAGATCACTAACTTGAGAGTGGATTCATGGGCGTGGCAGTTCTGGTCTGCAGGATGTTTGTTTGCTACACCCATGTTTGGCACTCCGAGAACGTTCTTTCACTTCAGCGCCGGCGAAATGGGGTCTGTGACTATCCCCCACCACGATATCTGAAGAGCTGTTGGCTTAGAGAAGGTGACTGACCTGTTCAAGGTGACGTAAAGAAAGAAAGCCCCACAAATCAGCTTTCCAGATGTGCCAGGTTTCACAACACACAGGAATCAGGCACCCCTGTGTATCTGTCAACAAAAACACAGGAGGCAATGAGCCTGCCGATGCCACAGGGACAGGCACACTGCTGTCCCTGCCGGCAGGCAGATCCCGGGCTGCCAGGCTCTCCAAGCGTCACCTGGTGCTCTGCTCCCTCTTCAGAACTGTTCTTCAAGACACACAAGTCAATGGGAGAAGAAGTGTTGAGATAAATTTTATAATCTATTCACGGCTTTCCATTCAAAAGGGTGTGTTGAAAGGCATCGGGGCACATTTATTAAACGGGCTTTTTGGCAGTATTTGCCAACAGAGAGGTCATCTTCTTTCTGATCCACTTCATCGCATTTGTGGAATGCAGGGCTGTTTTGGCAGACACTGGGGTTGGACCTAGGCTAACGTGGTGACATTTTTAGAAAGCCAGTCCAGCTGGGAGCAGTCACAGATGTGTGTAATCCCAGCATTCAGGAGGCTGAGGCAGGGGATCACCGTTGAGGCCAGCCTGCTCTATGCAGCAAAACCCCATCTCCAAACAAACAAAACAAAAACCAAACAAAAGCCAATGTGTAGGAGGCCCGATGCATCTTGCCATCCAGCATCACGGTAGTTATCTTCTCCTGCAGACAGCCTCCTGCCACCCTTCACTCTTCTTCACGGTGCTCAGTGCAGTTTGCAGTCCTACCAGCCCCCCACTCTCCTCACTAATACTTAATGTCTTTTCGTCATCACTAAACCACAAGAGGTCCTGTGAGAACAGGGACCACCACGCCTCTGATTTCCTTCCTCAGTCCACTGCCCTCGCGTGCAGGCACTTAGTGGCCATTTCCTGGGTATGTGGGTGTATTTATGCTAGTACTTGAGGTCCACACTTGACTACTGCTTGCAAAACAGACAGACATTTCTCTTAATGTCTGGTCCTGCTCTCTTAAATTCACTATGGACTCTTCCTCAGGCCAAGGGTTGCATTTAGACACATACAAAGCGGCTCATTTGGAGGCTGGGTGTTTTGTAACTGTGACCCTATTCCTGCCTTCTTAGTTCTATGTTGATATTAATTACAGCCTGTTTATTGGATTGGATCCCCTATCTCAAAACAAATTTCCATGAGAAATAAATATTAAGATCTCTATGCCTGGTACCACATGAGTTGCTGCAGACAGAGTGGAAAGCTTGATTCCTCTCTTGTTTCCCAGGAACTCCCTGGAGACTGGAGAAGCAGACAATTAAGCTGTACCACCATGAGGTCAAAATCTACTGCAACAGAGAATTGGACAAGGTGCTAGAGGCATGGATGAGAGCAGACATTGGCTGCCCAGGGAGTGGTTATTTTATTCATTATAAAGAAAGGTCCGTATTGGCAGCGATTAATCACCTGAATATGTGTGTGTGTGTGTGTGTGTGTGTGTGTGTGTGTGTGTGTGTGTGTGTGTGTGTGTTGGGGGGTGGCGAGGTGTTTGCATGCATACCTTTTTCTCTCAACTGGGGCATAAAGAATGAGAAGAAATCATAAAAGAAAAGGGAGACAAGATTCGTGACACTGTAATGTCAGGGAGAAATTGCCTCCGTGTTCTTCAGGATGCTGAGTACCCTGAATGGAGTGTGAATTAATCAGGAAAGGCTGCACGGAGGTACATCTGAGTGAGCAGGAAGGATGGAATCAGTAAAGTACGTGTTAAATAACAGGTTTCTGGAGACAGCTGTGGACCTAGGTCTCCTGCGAGGGCTGGAAATTGGCATTGTGGGAAGCATGGAGAAAGGAGAGGAACACCCTCTAGGAAGGGAGGAAGGGGTTCAAAAGGCTGAGCGCAGGGCTGGGGTGGAGAATGGAGCAGTGTGAACTCCGTAAGGGATGAGAGAAAGGCAAAAGACAGAGGACTGCGATGAGGAAGGATCCTTCCTGGGGCCAGCTTTGTGTGTCTTCTAGGCCACAGAGAAGGCAGGTTTCCATGGAGACCATCTGCAGATGTGCCTGCCATTGGTTGATGGGCAGGGAGCCTTTGGGGAGGTGGAGACAGTGTCAACAAACTCCCAGCTAAGAATCTTGGCAAGGAGGGGACGTGATGCTGAGACCACAGCATCCACGTGGAGGAGATGAGTGACAGGGAGATCTCTCCAAGGAAGTGACAGAGGCAGGGCTTCTTGTAGCTGACAGAAGATTCAAATTCTGAACTGTGAGTTTCGAATACTAGACCTGCCAGGACTACCACCTCCAAAGTGTTAAACCCGAAAGAGGAAATCCTCTTTGTGTTTGAAGTTGTAGAGCCAAGTTGTCCTCAGTGCCGTGTGCAGGAGGGTGGAGGACATACATGGAGGGTGGCCAGTGCCCAAGAAGACAGTGGCCTAAAGAGAAAGCTCTTAGAAGGAATGGATTTTTAGAGTAAATAAGAGCTGTCTCCTTCCGAGAGATTGCATTCAGCAGTGATTTATTACAGGCCCTGCGCAGAGTCCATGAATAATGCACAAGGCAGAGTCTTGAGCAATATAAAATAGCTTGAATGCACATGCTGCTGTGAGCAACACATAATCTTAGAGTCTAGTTTTGCTATTTTCACAAAGTCGCTGATTCTTACGCTCACAGAGCAAAAGTCCCGAAATACCATGTCTGAGAAAATCAGACTGAACATAAACAGGGCGAACTTTTCCTTATCAGAGTAAAATTACCCGAGAGCGAGCGCGGCAGTCCTTCTGAGCTGTGAACATTCTCTTTCTCTGTTTGGGTTGCCTGTTGCAGCCTAAAATCATTCAGGCTGCTTTCCTCCCTCGGATGAATGCGATCATTCGGAGATTAATTTCCAGCTTCCCTAATCAGGGTTTACCCAATGGATAGTGTGGAGTCGGCACCACACTGACTTGTTCAAACCACAAGTGGTCAGACACAGTGGCGTTTGCAAGAACGGGGAAACCGGTTGGAACTCGTGAGAGCCAGTGGGGCTCGTGAGAGCATTATTCAGCCTTTCTCTTTCCTTAGCTTCCTGCTAGGGAAGGTTCTGACTTCTTCCCAGTCGTAGAGCAGTATCCAGCCGCACAATGGGACCTCAGGACCTGTCCTGACATCTGTGTGGGCCCTTCACAGACAACATGTAGCTACCTAGATCTAATTTTCTGCATATTTCACAACAGTAACTTTTTTTTAAAAAAAGGTTTATTTAAATATTTTAAGTATACAAGTGCTCTGTCTTAGTGCACGTAAGAACAGGCAGTCAGATCCCATTACAGAGGCTTGTGGGCCACCATGTGGGTGCTGGAAATTGACCTCAGGCAGCCAGTGCTCTTAACTGCTGAGCCATCTCTCCAGCCCCATAACAGTAACTCTTGATGCCCACTTCGGGGCTCTGTCTTTGTTTTCTGCCTTGCTATAGGCACACAAGGATCTTATCTATCTCCCTGGATTTCATTGTCTGTATGCCTAGCATTAGGGTACCTTTGCAACCCTTTAAGTAATGTGTGTGCTGGAGATGATGTCTAAGATGCAGCAGGTGTCCTGTGTACATGAGGGCAGTTTGAGGAGGAAACATAAACGGAGCTGGACCATACACAAATCCTAGCACATCTAGGCCTCTTCTTTTCTTTTACGGGTGTTCTAGTTGGCTTTTTAAAAAATTATTCTTCTCTCATACAACACATCCTGACCACAGCCTCCCCTCTCTCCTCTCCTCCAAGTCCCCTCCAATCTTCCATCTTCCTTTGATCCACTCCTCCTCCATTTCCCTTCAGAAAAGAGCAGGCCTCCCAGGGATATCAGCTGAACACTGCATAACAAAATACAGTAAGACCAGGCACAAACCCTCATATCAAGGCTGGATAAGGCAACCCAGGAGGAGGAAAAGGGTCCCAAGAGCAGGTAAAGGAGTCAGAGACACCTCCACTCCCACTGTTAGGAGTCCCACAAAAACGTCAAGGTAAACAACCACAACATGTATTCAGAGGACCTAGTGCCGACCCATGCAGGCTCCATGGTTGCTGCTTCAGTCTCTGTGAGTTGGCACTGGGACACCAACCCAACCACAAAATCTTCAGCCTACAATCTGCTCTGCCTGCAAGACGTGCTGGGGCAATGGTGGCTCAGAGCTTGTGGGAGTGGCCAACCAATGACTGGTCTGGTTTGCTTTCTGTTGCTGTGATAAATACCATGACCAAAAGCAACTAGGGACAGGAAAGTTCGGCTTGCACTTCTAGGTCACAGTTCATCACCGAGGGAAGCCAGGACAGGAGTTCCAGGCAAGGAACCCAGACAGGAACTGAAGCAGAAGCTGTGGAGGAATGTAGCTTGTGGATTTCTCTCCATGCCCTGCTCAGTTTGCTTTCTCACACAACCCATGGCCACGTTCCCAGGGGTGGCGCTATTACAGTCTGTTGAGCCCTACACATCAATCACTAATCAAGAGAATACCCCACAGATTGGCCTACATATCAATTCGATGGAGGCATTTTTCTCAGTTGAGGACCCCGGCTCGTGTCAAGTTGACCAAAACAAAGAACAACCATCACCAACAAAACCCAGCACACTTGCTTTTGTTTATTTGTAAGAGGGTCTCACTCTGTAGTCCATGCTGGCCTCAAAGCTGGGAGTCTCCTGCCTCAGTCTCCTGAGTGTTGGGATTGCAAGTGTGTGCTACCACAGCTGGCCAGGATTATTTTCAATGAGAAAATGAAACCCTCTGTTCAATTTTATATATAAGAAACACTAAATGAGCCTGAATATGGAAAAGGTAGACCAGATTTAACACACACACACACACACACACACACACACACACATACCTCAAACATCCACCAGCTACTCCAGTTCACCATATTATGTTTGTGTGTTACAAGTCACACTTGTCCACATCTGCTGAATTTTCTATTGAATTTCAGGGAACCTTTCCTTACCACCTTACATTCATCCACAAACCAGAATCCTCTCAACACCCATTTCTTTAAGCCTTCAGGATGTTTTCTCGGTACATCCTTCTTGCCACATCATCATATGTTTGTATATGATAAATAATTTAACATATGAAGACTTGTGCTTGGTTTTCAAGATTCTATCTATCTTGAAAAAAATCTGTTACTGCTAAAGTTTTTGAATGCTGTGCCCTTTGCCCCATTTTATTCTTAAGCCCTGTCTTTTATTATAATTTTAACCTAGTTCCTTGTGGAGACATTTAGGAATGTGTATGTCACGCTATAACTGGACATGGCTGAGCTGGGGTAGCAGTTTGCTCTCGGGCGCTAACTTCTTGCAGCAGACGTTTTCCTGTGAACAGCACACACAATGCTGCCGTTGTCCCCTTCACCCCGTTCCTCCTTTCTACTGAAAGTGACATTTACACTGATTCTGGTTGAACGAGTCTGGGACGGGTCCTGTGACAAGGCTTTGCTGAATCTCCTCAGTCGATTCTAATGTGCTGTCAGGGTTCAGGATCACAGCTTCCATAGCTCACCAAAAGCAGCTTTTCGAGTATTTCCTGAAACAGTTGCTGGCAGATGGCACCAGCTGAGATATGTTGAAATGCAAACCTACCCCACTGTGTAAGTGGTACCAGGGTCAGCCTTTGTCAAGGGTGCGGTGATGTTCCTACCTTTCAGCGGTGTTGGCTGTTCTGATGCACGTGCAACCTTAGACAACACCGAAAACTCTAATGGTTGACTGTTTTCTGATGTCCAACTTTTTTTAAAAAAAGATTTTATTTTTAATTATGTGTATGTCTCTGTGTATGTGCATGTGAGTGCAGTGCCCATGAAGGCCAGAAGAGGGCGTTGGATCCCACTGGAGTCAGAGATACAGCCTGATGTGGGTGCTAGGAACTCCACCAACAGCAGCACATGAGCCATCTCTCCAGCCCTGATTGATGTTCAGCTTTTAACTGTCCTACCAATCATGACTTCTCCACACCAAAATCAGCTAACCATTCATCTTTATCAATGATAGATATAGATTTCTGTTTTAATAGACAAAAGAAACTACCCTAATTTTTGTGGCCATATCTGATTAAATTACTTGGCTTTAGCTTGTAGCTCATGAAGAGATCAGATGAGAAGTGTCAACCCGTTTTCCCATAATTTGCTTGTGTTTGTCTTATTACAACTATTATCCATCTGTGGTTTCTTTCCTGCAAACTTTTAAGCCACACTGTGTGAGTGTTAGATGAATAAATCTGGATAATGTGTCTACACATACCTTAACCACACACACACACACACACACACACACACACACACAGAGAGAGAGAGAGAGAGAGAGAGAGAGAGAACAATGTCATGATATACTGAAAGCTCACAGTAACTGAGGTGCTTCGTTTTGCCTCCTCAGAAACCCCCTTCATCATGTGACATTTAATCATCAAATATTGACCAAATGAGGGAGTCCAGGCCAACCTACATATGAGATCTTATTGCAGAACACTGTCCTCTGAGAATTACAGCCATCACCATCTTCATCAAGCAGCTCTGACTGCTTGTGAGTGACCCTCAAGACACTCCCTCCCAGAAGAAGGACATGGGGAGGTTCATGAGAGTCTCACCTCAGAGTCCCGCCACTCCTTTTTACACCTGCCTCCCGGCTGGATATAATTCTGCCCACGTTGCGCGTATCCTCCTGATGTAGACGTGTGTGAAGAGGGTAGCTTATGTAGAGTGTAGGAGGTTAACTGAAGCATCCCGTCCCATCTATGCAGCTCTGGTGGGTTGAGACTTGCTGGTAGTGTGGATGCTTTGGCGTCATCCACTCTTCTGTAACTAACCCCTTACCCATACTCTATAGGTAAGCCCAATAAACTCACTGGTCAGCCAGGTTAGTCTGTCGTGGGTACCCTGTCTTGGGTGAGTAGGCATTTGTTGGCATCTCCCGACAAATTAACATAACAGATGTTAATAAAGTCAATTCATTTTTCATTAAAGCCTCGCCATGCAATGCTAAGGTGCTTCCTCCAGCGCTACGGTGGATTGCCTTGTGTGTTCTTTCTGGAGGGGTCTGGGCTACAGCTAAAATCCAGGCTCCTGTTGTGAGTGAAGGGGTTGGGCTTGGACTCCACTCGCTGCCCGGGGGTCAGTCTGAGTGCACGCCACCAGCAGCTCAGCCACTTCCCTGTAGTGCCACGTTTCTTTGCTATCCTAACTGTGTGTGCGCGTGCTCCGTTCTTCACCTGACTGGCTCCTTCAAAGACTACAGGATTCTTCTCCCATCCTTGTCCGGGAGCCTTTTTTGAGTGTCCCTCCTCAGTTATCTCACAGGGCTCCTGTATATCCTAAGCGTATTTTTATTGTATCGGATACCACATCTTTTTGGATTCTTGTTTGACTCTCCTAAAGGATCTTTTACGATCCTTTACAATCACAAATGCCAAGCATTGTGAAGTCCGAGATTTTTCCCTGCTTAGCAACTAACACTTTAACCTGCAGGCTGGCTGAAGACAGAGAGAGGACTTCTGGGCCAGAGGCCGAGACTTACAGAGCTGGCAGCAGGAACTTGCTCTTTCTATCGGTTCCCTGTGACTGTTATATTCTAGCCGAGCGGAGCAAGTGCCGAGCAGCTCAGGTGGACGCTGTACTCAGTGTGGTTTTGCATCACAGCTAGGGAATTATGGAAGCTAGGAGTTCAGCTCCCATCTTCTAAAAGACTGCTAGAAGACCTGACCAGACTTTGTCCCGGAGGGAGACATTATCATATCACCATCGGAAGCAAACCTGTTTTTTGCCTGTTTTCTGTTTGCTATATGAATATTCTTGCAAACAAAGGCATCAGCACCTCAGAAGACCTGAGGAAATGCAGGAGGCACATGGGAAATCTTTTCCTGCTCTTGCAACCAACACCAGGAACACAGTGGGTTTTCTGTAAGTGTTTGTCAAAAAGCGATTGGAAGCAGCTGGGAATATTTTAAAACTAATCTTTGAGAAGAAATTTAAAAGTGCTTATTTCAGAAGTTTTCTTTTCAAAGTAATCAAGCTGAGACTGCTTTCTTTTAATATATATTAAAAAACAAACAAACAAAAAAATGCACCCCCCTGAAACATGGTTACTACCTTATTGGTCTGCCATCGAAGGTACTAACCCCCTTCCCCACAATCCACCCGTCATGGATAATCTGACCAAAATGGGTAAGGCCCCATGAACCCCTCTTTCATACGTGGATGTGACTGACTATTGCCAAGCCCAGTCTTGTGCAGGCCAAGTCTTAGGAACCATAGTTGCTGTGAGGTCCTGTTGGTGGTGATTATATCAGGCCCTGAAGACAGCATTTCTGTCCCTTCTCCTACCTTACAGCTTTCATGCTTAACACCCAAAGCGATCCTTACAAAGGAGGACAATTAGCAGATTCACTAATTAGGCTTCTGTTTATCCCTGCATCCCTCCAAGCCATTCATTTGTATAATTATGGCCTGTGCTTTAGTGCAGCATCCAACTTGGACTTTTTTTTTTCTTGGTGTTCCCTGAACCTGACTCTCTGGTATAAAATGATTAGAAATTCCAGCATACAGCTAATGATGAAAACACTTTATGTATTACAAGTAAATCTAACTAATGTACCTGAGAACACACCCCCCAATGTTCAAGCAGAACCGTTTTATCCTGACCCCCCACCCCGTCTGCCTCACAGACTGGTTCCTCCTTCTCTATGGATGAAGTGATTGAGTAGGTGTTACACCTTGTCTTGGGAACCAGTACATCATCTTGTAACCATGGTGACGAATGGTTACAGCTCACGGGTCGAATGTGCCATCTAAACCCCATCCAGTCTCAGCTAAAGCCAAAGCTGCCCCACAACTCAGGGCTACACCCCATGACGGTGAGGTGGAAAAAAGACACCAGGTGGTTGTCCCGTCAGCTTGGCCATGGCGCCTTGCTCCTGTCCAAAGTTAGGGAGAGGACGTGAGCAAGAAGAGTCCCCAGTGGTTTCTTAAGTGAGGGCACGGATGGGAAAGGCCGTGGCTCCCCAGGGACGGCAGAGGTTTAAAGCTTTCAGGAAGTGGTGGGGCTTCTTATCCTCTGCCCTTCCCTCCAGACCCCCATCAGGGGTTCCTCTGCTTTTCTAGATGTCCACACCCTGAAGATCAACTCTGCCTTAATGGTGCTGAAATCTCCAGGCTGTTTAGGGGTGGACCTGAGATGGCCCCGGGTCCACTTTCCCTTGGCTATAGGAGAAGGTACTTACTTCCCAAAAAACTTAGCTCTCCATTCTGGAGCCACAAGCCACCTCATTGGCCACCTGCCCACAGGGCTGCCATGCACTGGAATTCATTCCTAGCTTGCCCAAGCTCTCCCAGAAGGCCCTCTGGTTGTTCTGAAGCCACGCTGGCACCTTCGTCCACTGTTCAAGCCTCTTCAGCTTGAGCACTTTCTCTCACGGAGTGAGTCGGGAACAGAATGACAAACTGTTTGTTTTTGTTTCGTTTCTACCATTTCCTTTGGAATTTGGGACTCTTCAGTATTCTTCCGTTTTTCATCTTTTGGGGCCTCAGCCAAACCTGAAATAAAGGGTCTCATCTTAAAAAAAAAAACAAAAAACAAAAAACAAAAAAAACCTAGCACCAAAAGGTAAAATGCAAAAACAAATCACAATCTATTATTCATTCATTTTTTTCCTGCTAGATTATGATCATCAAACAGTGATATCTTCCCTGATAAAGGCTAAGAAGAAAGACACATAATAATGAGAACAGAACAAAATTAAAATTTTATGGCCCTTGTTTTACAACATTATTAAACCAAATATGTAATTATCTGAGTTTATAATCCATATCGCCCATTGTGTACATTTCTAGCCCTAATGTTATAAAAATCCCACAAGTAGCCCCGGATTCAAAGGATTACATGAAAGCCATTGTTCACCGCTCTCTTCCCTTTCAGAATCTTCTTTGATTTAATTTGAGGAAGTACCTAATTTTGTGGAAGCCACAGTGTCTCCCTCAACTGTAGAAACTTGCGGCTTTCTGTCTAGGAAATGTAATCAGTGATGAGAAAAGACTTTCATGGAAGAAAATTTTGAGAGCATTCTTTGGTATAACCTCTGTGGAGCCACCGGAGTTATGAGACTATGCGAGCCTCCCAAGAAAAGATGGACTTAGGTTCAACGTTAGTGAACTCACTGCTACTGTTTAGTTACTGTTCCTCATGTTTTCCTTCTGGGGACTTGAGGGACACAGGTGGGCTGCAGTGTCGGCATTGAGACCCATTGGGATGTTCAGAGGAAGGGACCTAGCCGGACCAAGCCGGGATCTCACCTGCTCTCTGGCTGGAAAGGCTTTCGCTTCTCCACTGTGCTTATTCCTAGGAACCCAAATTCTCCGCTGAAATCCTCTAGGGAATGGGTGTAGAGAAGAGCGGAGAAGGAAAGGGTGCTGTGGTTCTGGAGGTTTCGAGGCGGAGATGAGGGGCACCATAAACAAAGACAGTGAGTCCGAGTGTCCCAGGGAAAAGTGACCCAAAGGAGAGGACAGCAGAGATGGTTTAGAAGATCTCCCTGTGCAAGGGTCCTTGAATAGAGTCCTGAAGGAAGATACTTAACCATATCAACAGGTTGTTAAAGAACATTCCAGGCCCGGGAGAAAAACACAGAGCTTGCAAGACATAATTATGTTTAGCACCTTTGAAAATCACCCCACGGAGATACTTCCGGTGGCCTCCCTGTGGGAAGCCGTTGCTTAGGATCTGTGACCTGCTTGGGGCTGGTGTGCCCGCCCACAAAGTCACCTGCTGCAGTCTCAGGAGTCCACTCAGAAAACCCAGGATTCGTGGATCCACTGCAGAAAAGAATTTTGGAACGAGCCGTTCGAGGCAGAGCTGGGATTTATTGAAAGGCATTTTAAAATATAAATTTCAAGCACTAAGGCTCAGAGAAAGAGAGAGGAGCTGGGGTGGGGGGAGAAGGGAGTAAGACTCACTGGAGAGCTGGGGCTCTGGAGAGCACGGGCTTGTGCTCCTCTGAGAGAGTGACGCTTCCTTTTCATCACAACAGGAGATGTAGGTAAAACATCCGGCGATCTCTTCAAAGGGCTACTGAAAAACCTAAATGAGATGACAAGGTGGTTCTGAGGGGCACCTGGAAGGACGTTAATATAAATCAGTAAATCCTAAGGATGCAGGAAGGAAGTGTTAATCCCAATGATCGAGAATAAGACAACTATCACAGTTTAAAACCGAATTTGAAGCAAGCTTTAATTAAATACTGGTCAGGTGGATGGGCTCTGGCCAGGTCCACACCCAGGTTCCCCGGAAATGGCCCAGAATCAAGTATGGCAAGGGCTTAAGAAGGAAAACCCATAATTCATTGCATTTCCCATTAGGTCCAGTCAGGGGCAAGAATACATCCTGACTTATTTCCTGCCTGCGTACCTCCCGCCCACATGTGATTAAACACATCCGGTGCTAATGGGTCAAACAAACTTGTTTAGGAGAGAGAAAACATGTGGCTTGGTATCTCCCACAAACAACGGCCTCCAGCATTTTAGGAACTGTCTGTCCTTGGGCAAGGGGCTTGCCGATTCTTGTATAATATTAGAGGGACCAGTCTTAATATTATACATCCCAGGGGCTCAGGAGAGAGAACTATGAACGGCGAGGACTATTTTTGGGAAATAGAATCTCAGCACACCGAGCTCTATCGTCCACTTGCTTTAATTCCTCTGGCATAACATCCTATCTCCACAGCTTCAGTTCTGTTCTCATGCCTAGCTCTGTTCTTGCCTGATTTCTCTCTATATTTATCTACTGTTCCCTCTAATTTCTATCTTAATTCTCTCTTCTTAATCCTGTTTGCCTCATCTAGGTCCCTTTCATCTTATTCTTACCCAGCTAGTACTTCCCCATCTGGCTCTTCCTCATCTTCCATCTCGTCCACACGTACTCTCCTTATCCTTCTCCATTCTCCACCTCTCCATGTTCCTCCTAAGTCTCCCAGGAATCCAGTTATAAACCCAAGCAATAGCAAGCCCCTAGTTGAGCAAGGTCACCAGGCTTGAATTCTACAGGATCATAAAGGCAGGTAAGAATTTTCCTCAGGCAGTGACCACCAGGCTTCCAGGGTCAAACGAGGGGTGACAAGAATCACATAGAGGAGCAGTAATTGTTAATTATCATTTGCAACCCAAAAGGGAAATGACTAATGGGGAAATAAATTAACTAAAGGCTAAATTTGGGTAATATCTAAGAAGAGGGATCGTATGTGCTCAACTATAGTCTTAAACGTGATTGGTAGAAAATGTTAAGAATCTGTAAGTTACTAGGTCAATGGGAGAAAATAAAACTGCCTTCTTTTTTTCCTATGGCTCCTATCTGTCCAAGCTATCTGCCGATTTTCTGCAGGGTGGGGGAAAGTGTGCTCTGTCGCTAGGCAACCTGTGTACAGCCAGATGCCTCTGGTGATAGTTGAAGGGAGATCTGGAACTGGAGGTAAAATTTGGGAAAGGAGAAAGATAAGCTTAATTGGCACATCCACCAGGCTTTCTCAAACAGGTAGTCTGGACACTTAAGTCTGTTCTTAGAGAGTACAGAGGTATCTCTGATAAGGTACTTTCTTCCTTCTGGGGATGGTCCTGGCCAGATGCTGCCAATGACGATAATTATAGGGAGGCTTGAACTGGGCTTCTGGCTGTGCATAGCTGTCGGCGCACAAGGTTATCTAAATATTCTTTAGTAGAGGGGAAATGGTGCCCAATAAATGATGGAAAATAGCACACAAGAAACTCATAGCAGGAAATGGCTGATAATCAAAAGCCAAATATCACCAAGGCTACTTGAACCTTAGCTTGACCTCTGGAAGGCCCTTGGCTACTTCCAGGTATTAGCTTTGTCATAATCAGCTGAAATCCTACTTTGTATAGTTTTGCGGCTTACAGCAGCAGATCAGAGGCATTTTTGTTTCATGGATCTCTCAGGCATAGTAATTAAAACTTAAAATGTAACTTTGACTCTCACAGAAGGAGACCTCCACTGTGAACAAAGTTAACAGTTGTGTCTGAGATTCCCAGGAAATGTCCAGGGAAAGAATGGGGGCCAATTGCTACATTAGCATAAAATACATTATATGAGAGGAATGTTGTGTCTATATTGGTAATCTTCATATCAAATACTCTTAATTGTTCATGAATTCTTGCTTCTCAGCTTCTGAGAAGCTTGATCCAGACTCTATTAACTGAACTCTTGTCTTTGATGGCCTCAAGCTCCAGATCTGAATTGTGGGCATTTCATCCTTGTGATCGGGTGTGTCTAGTAAATCTCTAACTTTCTTGTTCTTGGTGTAATAAGGAGGGCACCATGGGATTCTGGTACCATTGTGGTGGGGACTTTTTTTTTCCAAAGACTTATTTTATTTAGAGAGGTTACCGTTGTACACATTTTTATCCTTTACCAAAGCCCACACAAAATTCCCCAAGGGGAAAGGCATTAATATTGGGAGTCATTAAAAATGAAAGTATAAAGGTGCTGGAGAAGTGTGATCCTCAATGTCGAAATGCTGGAACTTTGTCAAGCGGCAATGGTAGCCATGCGGTCCATGCCAGTTATACTTTACATAGATTACGGTGGTGACTAGAAGTAGAAATCAAGCTCCATCAGCACGGCCTTAAGGATTTCTGCCAGTGTCTTTGCACTGGAAGAATCTGGCAAACCTCGCCTCCAGTCATAACCCATGCCAGTATCATGGCTCTGATAAGCACGGTGAGCATGGAGTTGGAGGCACAGCATCCATCCCTCTATCTGTAACCTCAGGCCAATCAAGAGAAAGACGTAAGACAGACAACACTAAATGAGGGACATTGTACATTGACTGGGGTATCACAAAGCTGTGCAACTTCTAAGAATATAAGAACTCTGAAAAAACTATCATAGCCCATAGTTTGGATCTCTGGCACTCACAGGAAAATGCCAAGCATGGTTGTGTGAGTCTATGGAGGAGGGGAAGGCTGAGACAAATAGTCTGGCCATTTGATGAGACCAGGTTCAATGGAAGACTCTGCATCAAAGGATAAGACGGAGGTGACTAAGGAAGACACAGTACATCTGGCCTCTACATATAGAGACACACATGTGTGTGCATATAACACACACACACATACACACACACACACATACACACACAAAGTAAACATGAAAAATTACGGCTTTTAGTTCATAATATTATGTCAATATTGATTCATTAATTGTAGAAAACTTGGCATGGTAATACAAGCTATTAACATTAAGAAAAACCAGATGTGGAGCTGTTTGATTGTTTTTACAACTCTGCAAACCAAAAAAACTGTCCTAAAGGGTTTGGGTAAAAGTATATAAATCCTAGCTGTGAAAGAGGAGCCTTAACCATATACAGACAATTAAGCATGGGACACCCAGGCCTCGGATTGCTGACTCTACAAGTAGCAGGTGAAAACCCCACGGCTCTCCCCTGGCTCCCTCAGGTGACAGGTAGCAGCTCAGGAAGGACAGAGCTAGTCAGAACCGGAAGCAAGGGGCGAGGAACCCGAGCAGAGAGGATGTAAGTGGGTCAGGTTAAATCTTTCACTGCCTGGTTTGTCTGATTGTGAATGATGCCGGGTCCCAAGTCAGGAAGTGCAGGTACCTCAGCCCCGCTGAAGCATAACAGGGACCAGACCCTGCAAAAAAGCACTGCTTCTCAACTCGAATAATTCAGGCCAACGTGGATGTTGGTGGCCTGAATTATCTGTATCATTGCCCTAATTCTTCACTTTGACTGTGAAGAACTAGCTTTTGAGGGAAGTAGGCCATTCATTCCCTGAGATACTAGCTCCCTTCCTGAGGGATGAAAACTTCCTTAACACTTTGGAAACCTTGTTATACATGGATTGGGTTACTAGCTAGAAAAGGCATCTTCACACTACTCTTGTGGGTGGGGGGTGGGTAACTGCAAGGCATGTAGCTCACTGTCACGGTCAGGAGAGACCCCCCCCCCACACTGTCTCTTTAACAGACAACTCAGAGAGCTGGCCACAATAGCAGCTCCAGGGACTCTGGTTACAGGTGTCCTGGCTCCAGCTGTGTTTAGTCACAGGGGAGGAAGAGACATCCTGTCTTCCTGATTTCATTTAGATAGCTAGCTATTTTCTGCTGGGCTTGTGCATTTGTCTGAAAGCAAATGACATGTTTTGTTCGTTGCTTCCCCTGGGGCGGCAGGGGAGAGGGGGCATGGTGGATTGTTGCCTGGGCTCTTTTTGTTGAACAGTGAAAGCTAAGATGTAAATGTCACCTGTGAGTTACCTATCCATTTCTCCTCTGTGGGTGAGCTCTTTCTTTGTTGAAGAGCTATTTACTACTTCTAGACAGGCGAAAAGCGGCACCCGACCTGCCTCTGGCTTAGTAAGATTATCACGTAATTTTGGTTAGGGAGAAACAAAAGCTCACCAAGGTAATCAGCTCTTCTGCCACTTCTGGCAGGTTCGATTTTGCAGCAGGTACTGCGAAGTTAAGGCCTAAGAAGCTCCCCTGGCAGTGGAATTTTTAGCCAACACAGAGAGAGGACTTCTCTTCGACTGTAGCCACTTGGGTGTTACAAATGGCAACTAAGGAAAACCTTTAGCATGGCGTCTATGAACATCAAATGCATCGCTAAATACCCAATGCCGATCTACGTCGAACAAAACATGAGCATCAGGTCCGAGTAGAGGGCGTCAGTAGCTAAAGCTTAAAGTTTTCCATCAGTCACTGGAACAAATGCAAACCCAGATATACTCATAGCTAAGACTGAGGTACAGATTTAGAGAAATCTAAGTCACCCCCGAACAAAACCAAAGTGGCATTCTACTCTGCTGAAGCCTCGAACCAGGGAGTTAAGATCCGGGAGTCTTGGACATCAAACAAGGTTCTAGGCGATGGAGCTGCTGCTATGACCCACCCTCTGAATGGCAGTGTCTTAGGTCCTGCCTCTGAAAAAGCCATAATTCTGTTTATAAAAGTGTTACTCATACTCCAAGTTTTGTGACTTTGTTTTGACCAATGAGTAACTAGAGTTGAAGAGAAAAATGAGTTCATTTTATGTGATAACTGTACCAGTTGCTTCAACAACTTCAAGTTGTCCATAGTGTGTCCAGGCCCCAGTCTGCAGGCCACAGTCCCTGGAGCATGGGCACTCGAACCCGGGTGAGTTGTGGGCAGGGCCCCTTCTGCAAGTGCGCTTGGGAAGCGCTGTTCAAGATGAAGGGGCTGCTAATGGGTCTGAGGAGTTTACTAAGTTCTGTTTGGCCACAAATGCATTTGGTTTGGGAAGGTTTCCATGCAGGCATTCCCCACGCATTGCTATTTTCTCATGGAATCATATGAGAAAGACTGAAAGCCATGTCACTTTCTCTAATATCAGCATAGACTATGTTACTTTACCACAGTCTATCCTATAACATTATTGGATCTCTTCAGGTGTGATACGTCATAAACTGGTTAAGATTACGTTTTCAGGGAGCTGGCACAATTGGGAAAAATGCTTGCCATGTGGGCATAAGCACCCAGGTGTGGCTCTTCAGTTCCCACCTCTTCAGCCTTTTAAGCAACTTTGACACTTGTCATTTACATTTAAGTGTCTTTAACATTTTCCACTCTTCTGCTTAAACTTCCTGGTCAGCCTTGTCCACTAGATCATTGGTTACATTAAACACAGCAAAGTTCTCTTCTTCTGACATCTGTGTTGCTGCTGAGCCTGTTTCTAATGTGTGCTTTAGCTCTTATGGTTTATTTTCAACTACTTAAAAATTGTGTTTTTCTTTTAAGTTTTGAATAAATGCCAAATGTCATATAGCAAATACATACAGAGAAGGAAGTAAATAGGAGTTACGCCCAGAAATGAGTATGTTTCTTCTTCCAGTGTGAAGGGTTGAGTCAATCTTGGTGTTTGGACTAAGCTTGGGTTCTGTTGTTTCTATGGTTACCACCTCCGACTCACAGGCTTCACATTCTCAGAGTGGGTTGCTGTTGCTGTCCTCTGCATCCTGGGGTCCTCCACCGGACAGAAGGTTTTTCTCTCTTCCTGCCTCACTGTCAGGTCCCAGCAGGCTCAGCATGTCTGTCTTCACCCCTTGCCCTCTCTACCAGCAGAATTTCTCTTGCTTTTTACTTGGTACCAATTTGTGGGGGTGAATGTAAGGTTCTTCTGTTCCAGCTTTAGCTGTAGTCAAGTTCTCCGTGCTTAGAATCTGAAGGAAATTCTTTTTTTCATGTTCCTGCCTCTCTACTGAACTCTGCCTCGTATCACTGGCAGTCAGGGAGAAGTTAGGGACCCTCTCCTTGGAGTCCTCAGCCCTGCACTAGAGAGCAGACCTATGTTTGGATGCAGGATACTGGTCCCGAACGTACTTCCTCTTCCTCTAGGAGTACACGAACCTAATTTCTGTATTTCCCACAGACAATTTTTTCCCTTGAATCCTGACAATGGGGAAGGTGTCGTGTGCTGTCCATCAGTGCTTTCAGGGCTTATCTGTTCCCCAGGGGAGAAGAAGTGGGAAGGAAGTGGGTTGTATTTCACACCGGTCCCTCCCCACCCACCCCAGGAGTCCCTCCCCACCCACCCCAGAAGTTCATTACCGGGCCACCAAAAGGCTTCCTCTGCTCTTCTTTTTCTAGATTTTTCCTTGTGAGCATGCAGTAGGGTTGGTTGCAGAGAAGACTGTGAGCTCCCCATGTCTCTGGGGCCCCAGTTCTGAAATGATGTGCCGATTTGTATTCCCATGGTTAAACCTCCAGATTTATCCATTTGTGGTGACTGTCTCTTCCCCCAGCTCTGTCACAGATGAGCAGGCTCGTGTGTCTCACTCTCTTTGTGGGCTTTGGCTTTGAAATTCAATTTCCTTGGTTACTTTGTAACCCTGACTATTTCATGGTCTGGAGAAAATTTGTGATTTTTGCAGATGACCCAGATCTGTCTCGAGCCTTAAATAGGAACCATGTTCTCTCGATGATTTCCACACCTTAAGAATTTTTCCCAGCAGGGTTATTATGTATGAGTAAAATTTGATGACTGTGGCTCATTTCAGAAAACATGTTTTAATTCAGAATAACTATACCATCATTGGCTTCTTTTCTAAATTCATTTTGAAAGAGTTTCATATTCTTTCCTTTCATCTGAAACCATGAAAAGATTACTGTCTATTTAAAAAAATACTCACATGGATACGGTTGCATATGTATGCAGTTAAGACATAATTCACTTGCTTAAGGTAGAGAGAAATGAACTCACACATTTTTAGAAAATCAAATATCCAATTGCTTGACAAATTTGAGAGTTGTGAATGAGCTCAACAGATAGCTGTCACTGGGGAGAGAGGAAAAGTTCACATTGGCGTTTTAATAGCTTACCTTACTTTCCAAGTCCTCAGTATTTGAAATGTTTTATCTATGAGTTTATTAACCTCATCATTGTGGTAGAAGGGACAGTGCCATCTCCCAAAGACATTTAAATCCTAACGCATGAAACCTGCTCTATGTGACAAAACAAAACGTTGTAGTTAGTATTAAATTAGAGACACTCAAATATGGAGCTCACCTGGGAAGGTCCAACATAATCACAAGAATTCTTGAGAGAGGGAGGTAGGAGGATCAGGAGGGAAGAGAGGAGAGGCTTTGATTAGAGGGATTAGAAAAGTCTGTAGTGTTAGCTTTGAAGATTGTAGGAGACAAGGAGTAGGCAGCCAGCTTTAGGAGGCAGAAAAGAGGGAAACTGAGTCTCTCTCTGCACTGCTGGGAAGATCCCATTGTTGCCTACACCTTGATTTTAGGTGCCTCTGGGTCCATCATTGAGTTTATATCATTGAAGCCACTGAATGTTTGCTTTTTTGTTATAATAGCAATATGAAATTCATATAGACCCCGAGGAGGAGCTAAAACCCAGTGTGCCTATATAGAGTAAGAAAGGAGGTTTTCCACTGACTGCAGCCACTGAAGAAGATTTTCATCCATGTGGGCTTTAGTTGGTGGTCCTGACACTGGTTCTTTTTGATTTTGAGCTGCCTCGTGTATTTTGTGCTGTTTTTTTAAATCAGCACAGTATACATTTTAATAGGAGAAACAGTTGTGGTTCTTGTCCCCATGCTAGGCAAAAAAGGTATAGCACCCTTTATTCCAGAGGTATGTTATATTGCCTTGTTTTTATCATAAATAATAAGATAGCATCCAATCCTTATATGAGGAACGTATTTCCCGTTTTTTTTTTTTTTTTTTTTTTGTTTTTTGTTTTTTTTTGTAGCTTAGTGTTTAGTATCTTTCTTATAGACTTCATGGCAAAGATCTGAGTGCCTCCCTCAAAGCTAAGCCCTTTCTTAGTCATAATATCTGTATTTAATCATTTTCCATTTACTTTGAGGCACGCATGTTAAAGGCTTATGTTTATTTTATATAATCCTCATAATTTTAGAAGCATTTTTCTTACTCCTCTTTCATAGGGAACGGAAGCTCAGAAAGCCAGCAGCCCAAATCCATGCAGCTAGTCAGTGAACAGTTACTCTGAACTCAAGGACACACACCTCCAAGTCTGTCCCTTGCACTACTGAACACTGTTCCTCACTAACGACAAAAGATGGCATTGGGCAAAATAAGTAAACTGGAAGACTTTTATTTTTGGTACAATTTTATACTTCTCTGCAAAGAACAAATAAACACAATGTGTCCAGCCAGACAAATGACTCTGATAATAAGCTTTCAGCCCCAGAGTCAGGAACTGAGTCAGGCCAGGTAATCAGTGACATTCAGACATTCTGGTATATCGCCAATGTCCTGCTACATAGGAATCTGCCTCTTTGCCCATCATGAAAAGCACCCCCAAGTACTAAATAGTAGGTTCTAGTTACTGGACTTTTGAGTACCTACAGAGAAACGGCTCTCTCTAGCTTCCTGAGACAGAAGTTTCTCAGATTCCTTCTGCCTTTTCTCAGTCAGAATCCACAGGTTCCCCATTTGGGAATCAATGTGGATTTTCAAATGGTACAGAAGGTTATGTTACCAATGCAATTGGGAGCCCAAGACAGTTGCTAGAGGGTTTTCTTTCTCTGTATGCTTGTAGAAGCTGCTCATAAAGCAGTAGTAAATGGCAGTGATGGAGATTTGTTTTGTATTCTGCTGTCATTTGTTATATGGAATGAGAAGTTCAGACAGATTCATGGACAGTAAATCACACAGCTTTCAAGAGAATCCTCAGTGGAAGTTAAAACTTCACATTATTTCAAACATCAAAGAAATGGTTCACCAAACTCGAGATGGTATTCACTGGTGATAGACTCTACACCAAGTTCATACCTAAACTTAGGCCATCTGACCATTCATTAACTCAACAAACCTTTATTGAACTTCTGTGTGCAAAGCACTATGCTAGACACTGTGGATAGGCAGCCGTCCGGACAAAATAAAATGCTTCAGGGTCCCCAGGCCAAGTGGGCTCTAAGGGTAGAGATCAGGTGATAAGTTCCACCAGAAGAGACATTTAATACTGTTCACGGAGGGAGGGAAAAACTGTCTTTACAACAGAGATGAGTGTTGAAGCATGAGTTCATTAGAGCAGGAGACAGTTTCAGGCCGAGACAGGATTTTATGGAATGACATGAAGGTGGGAGTCAACATAGAAGGTTCATGTAACAGGTAGTAGTGTGACAGGGTATAATGTGTTACAGGAAAATGCTAGCAAAATAAGAGCTTGAATGTGTTCGAAGTAAATGCTGTCTATCCTGCTAAGAAGTAGGGGTATTTTCCTGTTCACAGTGGGGTCACTGAATGTTTTAAATAAACCGGAATGCTATGAACGAGGCTGGAGAGATGGCTTAGTTAAGAGTACTTGCCACTCTTCTGGAGGGTCAGAGTTTGGTTTATATCACCCACGTCATGTGGCTCACACTACCTGTAGTGCCAGCTTTAGGGGATCTGATGCCCTCTTCTGGCCTTGTGAGAACCTGCGCTCATGTCACACACACACACACACACACACACACACACACACACACACGAAAATAAATCGCTATGAAAAGTGATACACTGCCTGTAGTGTATCAGATTGCCTGTCATAGGGGTAGGGACCTAGTCTCATCGTATGTATCTGCCCCCATACTACCCATAGCACTTAGAATATATTTAGTAGTTAATACAATTTTTGGATTCCTATAGATTATTTTAATGATTTATCGTTAACCCAATTCTGATACTTTTCTCATCCCTAAAATATACTGTATTCATGAGCAGATCCCATATTGGAAACAGGGGACTAGAACAGATTGGTTCTTTGATATTCATCAGCAATAGTTACTACTGTTTGCATTTAACTCTATCAACCTAGATTCCTATATGCTACATTCACAAGTATCAGTGTCAAGGTTGACCCATTGTCTTTTACTGAACATTATTGTTGGTTGTCTATACAGCTAATATTAGTGTAGTTCTCTAAAATGGCCCCAAAACACCAAAGCGCCTCCTCTGGCCTTGGGAGAGAGGGTGGCCCGTTGGTTATATTACTATCCTTTTCAAGCTTCAGTGTCAGCAAGTGAAAGCAACTTGTCCTGATTCCAGTCTGTCCATCAGAGATTAAAATTGAACTTTAACCATGATGCACACAAGCATATACACAATATGGAATTATATTTGTGTGGAACTCAGCAGGTGGGATTGAGGTTCTGCTAAGCTGAGGCAGACATTAAGTAGTTTAAAAGAGCACACAAATGGTTTGGTAGGTTGTAGGAGGTAGGTTATTTATTGCCCCAGGATGGAGCCCTCTGAATAAAGGTCTCCCAACATCCCTTCTTCTTCTGCAGTAGAATTTTTAAGCTGGACACACATACAGCTGCCCAGATAAAGACAGCATGTCATAGTGAAGTAGAATAAGGTAGGAAAGACCAGTTATTAGATACTGATGTAGCGAGTGATTTACTTATAGCACTGCTTGTACTTCCTGTTTGCTAAGGATGACGTCAACTGCTACCTGGAACAGAATGACCTGGAGGAATAAAGAGCTGAGCCATGGGCCGTTGCCCTTAACAACCTGCTGACTGTCACTCACACTTCTGTAAAACCTCATTTGCTTGCCTGCCCCACCTTGTGGTTTTAGAGAAGACACACTAGACCTGGTACCAAAGCCTTTCAGGAGCTGTCCTGGCTTCGGTCCATGGGTGGCATCTCTTCTCTTCCGCTCTGATTGGTGTCAGAGTGCTTATTCCAGAAAGATCTGCAACAGTAGCCTCTCTGGCAGCTCAGTGTGGCCAAACAACCATTCACTAATCAACAGAATGTGACTGTAGGTGCCTTTTCAAAAGAAAATGGAATGTGCTCTTTTTTCCTTTCTTTATCTTTCAGCCAAAAACAAAGCCTTAGTCATTAGCTACCTCAATTATACAGATTGGCAACACATGCTATGTTAGGGGTAAGGATACACTAGAAAAACCTGGGTCCTAAAGCCGTGAAACTGATGTATTAACCCTGGAAGAAGTCATTGTTGCTTTGGATTTTTGTTACAACTTGATTCTAGTGCAACCAGGAGGCAGCAGGAAGATGATCCAGTCAAGTGTCTCCGGACTGCAAACAACAGAAACTCAACCCAGAATGGTCCAACCAATAGGGAAGCTTGTGCCTCTTGAAACCAGGAAGTCTGGAGTGGGCAGGCTTCAGGGGTGACCTAAGGCATGGCACAGGCTACCCTTAGAACTCCCATGACTCTTGTCACAGTTCTTTTATTTGCCTCATCAACAAATAAAAGAACAGAAAGAATAATTCTTGTATTTGCCGAGTCAGCAAGACGCTGCCAGTAGCTCCCGAAACTACATGAATTTTTCTTAGCATCAGTGGAGACAAAAAAACAAACTTGTTCATTAACTATTGAGTAAAGGAATTGAGTTACACTTTGATTTTAGATCAGGCTAACTCCTATCTGAATTAATTATCAATACCCAGATCACAGATTGTACCTACTGCCTTGTCATTGTGAAGGGGTGGCGCCACCCTGAGTAGCTTAAGCCAATCGATATCTGTGGGACTGGTGGGAATAATTAGGCTAGCCAAGGTTCTTGGCTGCTCCTCAGTGGGAAAGAAATGCCAGGAAGCACAAGACAGTGTCCTCTACTAAAGACGAGCAGCCCTGAGAACACGGCGGGGGGGGGTGAGGGGGTGGGGGGGGTGGTTCCCAGGCTCAGGGGTGTGGCACGTGTTTTGTACTTTGGCAGCCGTGTGCACAGCGTTGAGAGGGTCTATTACCGGGGTGATACCTGGAAAGTCATGATTAGGACTTTGCGCATACCCTCTGGGAATTTGGGCTGAGAAAGCAGGACTATAAAGTGGAATTGTTGACTGGAGGAAAATGAGCGAGGATAAGTTAGCATCATGATCTCGGGAGGATCCAGACAAACTCGTGTCTGGGTAGCCTGTTCTTCTCATAACTCCGTGTGTGTCCTAAGCCAGTGATAGAATTCCAGTGAGTGCTCAGGTAAAAAAGCTTTGAGCACAGGGGCTGGAAAACATATCGTTAAAACCGTCTGCTTCCCTGAAATGCCTGCAGCGGCTAGCCACTTCCAGTAGGTTTCTGTATTGTGTCCTTTGTTGCTTTATTGCTGTTGCTTAGATTTTTGCCTTGGGTTGAACCTGAACATCAGAAAAAATGCTTTGCATTGAATCTAGCCCCACCTCTCACTGCAAGGACCATTGAAAGCACTGGTGGAAACTGCATTTACTTACACGGTGCCTGACATAGAGCAGAAAGATAATGCTGTGTAAGCAGCATTATGAACCCTGAGTGTGAAGAAGAAGTGAACGCTAAGCTTCAGACACTTGCACTCGGGGTCCGTCAGGAAAGGCTGCTGTGTTACCGCCATGGTCTTTCCTCAGGATTCCTGCAGGGTCGGTTCCTTCTATTGTGCCAGTTTCTGTCATCTGTTCCTTGCACTGTGATGGTTTGACCTCGAGGCTAGGGTAGATCAATTGCTTAAAGCGGCAATTTCACAGCCTTAAAAAAAAAAAAAAAAAAATTAGGCTAAGTCTGTTACATAATTTCAGGGAAGTTTTCATCATTTTATTGCTTTGCTGTTGACACAACCTTCACCAACCCAGCAACATACAGAATGAAAAATAACCTGTGTTCATTCTAGGTACTGCAGAAGCAAATCCCCTTTTAATTGCTTTTTCCAGTGACAGAAAAATATTTTTTGGAACTCCCACAAAGTCTAGAAAGGAAACATTTCCTGCTTCCTACTGGTATTTCCTGGGAAGCATCTGAAGAAGCATTCTGCCTCTAAAATGTGCTTTTGAGGTTTTGAATATATGACAGTTGTCATTAGTTGTGATTGTGTTAAAAATATATTGACAGCTGAACAGGGTGGCACACACTGTATCCCCAGCACTTAGGAAGCAGAGGCAGGAGAATCTCTGTGTTCAAGGCCAGCCTGGTCTATAGAGTGAGTTCCAGGACAGCCAAGCCTGATACACAGAGAAACCCTGTCTTGAAAAACGTGTGTGTGTGTGTGTGTGTGTGTGTGTGTGTGTGTGTTGATTACACCTTGGCCTTTCTGATGGAACTGGATTGACAGGAAATGTAAAGGAAGCTCAACATGGAGGACTTTGAAACCATTTTCAGGACTGAGCTGGATGGAGACAGGAGACAGGACACAGGCGAAAGCCTGGTGGAAGGGGTCCTTAGGTGGTCCATATGTTAGACCACAGGATGGTGTTAGTGAGGCCAGCACACATCTTATTGTACCAGATTACCTTTGGCCTCCTAGTGAGGAAGAGAGTGTGGCAGACCCTAGTAGACAGGAAGGCAAAATAGAAAAAAGCAACACTTTGGACCTTCTTAATGATGCTTCCTTGCCTTTGCCCAGAATTGGTATAATGAGGCTAAAGCCCCTTGGCCCAGGGTGACTTAGATGGTCTATACCCCAGTGCACCATCTTTGCTTTTCAGGAACCCACACAGGAATGTAGGGGACAGTTCCAGTGGCTGTGACTGACCGCACTGTGAGCTGAGCTGTCCCAGGATAGATCCTGAAAGTCTCAACCCTCAGACTGAAAATAAAAGACGAAGAGGTGTCAGGCACAGTGGTGCACGCCTGTAATCCTGACATCAAAGGCTGAGGCAAGAAGAGCCCTGGGAATTGGAAGCCAGACAATGCCACATAGTGCCGGATTAACCAAAGCTATAGGGAGACCCTGCTTCAAATAAACCAACACTAGAGAAAACAAGCAAAATGACAAAGGATGAGAAGACCTCAGGACAATCCCTCAGTCTTGGAAGATATATGTTCAGGCAGAAGAAAACGCATGACAGCCAGGAAGGTTTTGCTGGAGGATGTCTTTCTGTATGCTGTGAATATATGTTGTTACCATTGGTTAATAAATTAGCTGCTTTGGCCTATGGCAAGACAGCTTACAGGCAGGCAGGAAAGGAGAAAGATGGGAAAGAGAAAGGCAGAATCTGGAGAGATGCCAGCCTGCCGCCTAAGAAACAACATTCCAACAGACTAGTAAGCCACAGAACACATGGCAAAACATAGATTAATAGAAATGGGTTAATTTAAGATATGAGAGCTAGCAAGCAAGAGGCCTGCCATAGACCATACAGTTTATAAATAATATAAGCCTCTGTGTGTTTACTTGGGTCCAAGCAGCTGCAGGACCATGGACTGGGTGGGACCAGAGGAACCTTTCAACTATAGGGTTTTGTTTTGTTTTGTTGTTTAAAATGTAATCAAAAGAGAGGCAGGAGGATGCCAAAGAGAGAGGAAGACTGAATACTTGGAAGGCAGAGAATTAGTTTCTTTCACACACAGATCACCTACAAAGCAGAAAATCAAGCCCACCACAGCATGTTCCAGGGCATTGACTAAAGCTAAAAGATTAGTCGTGACATACAAGTATACTGCCTTGATGGTTGCTTTTAGCTGTACATAGCTTTAAAAGAACATGAAAAATGGGAAGCATACACAAAGCTATGTAATAGGAAGAAAATAAGAAATGTGAAGACTCAGGGTCTCTGATTAAGTGCTGAAGGAAAAGAATGAGACCCTCCAGCATTGTTTACATATAAGAGAAATTATCTGTACATGAGGAAAAATATCCAGCTCATCACATCAGAACTATCTGACTTATCAGTTAAAGCCAGAGACAAATAGGACAGACTATAGAAAAAAATTATTTTAAAAGACTCCAAAAAAAGAAAAGAAAAGAAAAGAAGAGAAAAGAAAAAAAAAAAAAAGAAAAAGAAAAAGCCAAAAAGAACATAAACCTTTATTGGTCTCACTGTTGGGCTGGAGAGAGTGGCTTAAAACTTAAGAGAACTGGCTGTTCTTCTGGAGGACCTACATTTGATTCACAGTACTCACGTATTGATTCACAGCCATCTGTAACCACACTTCCAGGGGGTCTGATGGCCTCTCCTAGCCTCCATGGACACCAGGCAAGTAAGTTGTGCACAGAAAAACACGCAGGCAAAGAACCCATAAATATAAAACAGCAACCACAAAAAGTACTATTAATGTCTTACCACATTTTCCGTGACCCTTTTCTTAGGTATGTGTTTTGGTTTAGTTCTGAAGTGTCTCACTTTTGTTTTTGTGTTTTGAATGCATGCTCCCTAGCTTGTGGCATTGTTTTGTCAGATTGGAGAGCATTTGGGAGGTAGACCCTAGCTGGTAGAAATAGAGCACTAAGTCTGGGCCTTTGAAGGCTATAGCCTGGTCTTAGTTCCTGTCCCTTGGTCCATCACAATGTGAACAGCCACATTTCTGTCAGCCTCGAATGACCCACTCCTTCCTGTCTTCCCCTTTATGATCAACAGCAATCTGTCAGAACCAAATTAATAAAAAAATGAATATTTCCTAGTATAAATTATTTTTGTTGAGTCATGATGAAAAAAGTAACCGATATAGAAAATGAGTATCAGAATAATAGGGTCATTGTTGTGATAATCATGACTTGGTTCTCAAGTTTGAACTGGTTTACAGGAGGAATGTGTAAGAGTTTGGAGATGCAAGCTAAAATTTGTTTGTTTGTTTGTTTGCTTTTTGAGACAGGGTTTCTCTGCATAGTTTTGGTGCCTGTCCTGGATCTCACTTTGTAGACCAGGCTGGCCTCCAACTCACAGAGATCCAACTGACTCTGCCTCCCGAGTGCTGGGATTAAAGGCATGCACCACCGCTGCCCGGCTGCAAGCTAGAATACTATAATCTCTGTGGAGTAGATGAATCTTGTAAGACTCTGGAAGATTAGTAGGTGGTAGAAATATGGACAGTAAAGATTATACATAACGAGGTCTCAAGAACAAGAGTGTAGTCAGAAGTTTTCCTGTGTCTCTCCTGGCCAGAGGTCAGGACAAATCTCTCCCACTTGCGTCCCAAAGCTGCTTAGTCCCAAGTAAACACACAAAGGCTTATATTATTTACAATCTGGATGGCCTATGGCTCAAGCTTCTTGATATCTAGCGGTTATAACTTAACCCATTTCTATTTATCTATAAGTTGCCACGTGGCTTTGTGTCTTAGCGGCACTTTCTTTCTTTCTTTCTTTTTTTTTAATTTTTTGAGACAGGGTTTCTCTGCGTAGCTTTGTGCCTTTCTTGGAACTCACTTGGTAGCCCAGGCTGGCCTCGAACTCACAGAGATCCGCCTGGCTCTGCCTCCCGAGTGCTGGGATTAAAGGCATGCACCACCACCACCCGGCAGCAGTACTTTTATATCTTGCTTCTCCTGGTGGCGGCTCACAGAGTCTTCTTCACCTCCTTTTCCTCTTCCTCTCTCTCCAGTTGGAATGTACAGCCTAACCTTATTCTGCCTCACCATTGGCCAAACAGCTTTATTTATCAACTAATCAGAGCAACACATATTCACAGCACACAGAAAGACACCCCACAGCACAAGGGGTCTATTGAGAGAGAACCAGGGTTTATATTTTGGCAATGAGTGTGCCTACATTCTGCACATGTTCTGGAAATCTGAGTGAGACTGAATTCAAAGTAATGGACCGATTTATCCGGTACAGGAAATGAAAGTCACGGCAGCAGACAGCTCACGCTGTGGCAAGGTCATTGCTGATGTTCTTAGTCGGGTTTACAGTAAGAATTCGGAGCAAAAGTAAAACAGGAGGTTTTGAAAAATCATGCGGCTTGGTGAGGGAGAAGCACAAACTAACCGTAATTGTTACAGAGACCAGAGCTGTGAAAGAGAAGCCACACACTTTGTACTAGAACCACAGAAAAGCTGCGTGTAGGGCAAGCGCCCTTCTCATTGAAAGGCTCCAATGTGTGAAAATGCAAGCTCATTTGAGTTTCCTTTGAAGAAAGAAGGCCTGAGAGAGCTTCTCAGGAACATTACAAAAAGAAAGGCCTTCTTGGAAGAGTGTTTTCCCGGGGTTCCCCCGTGCAGGGACTCAGAGGTAGGCTTGGTCTAAGAGGGCCTGGCTGCATCTTAAGCAGGCAGCAGAAGTCAGCACCGTCCCTACGGTGCTGGTTTTGCTGTCATACAGAATGGAGGAGTTAGGCGGAGGTCGTGCCAAGGCTCCACACAAAAGCCCGGGGATGTTTAGCAGGGTCGGGTTCTTCACAAAACGTCTCTGACTGGGATACAAATGAAGCCTTGAGTGTGAAGCCCAAGTCTCCGTGGAGATCCTAGGATGTAGGAGATTCTGGAAACACGAGGTGTCTGCTGAGGAAAGCGGCAGGCGGGAAGTCAAGTCGACCCAAGAGAAAGGCAGAATGTGCTACAGAGGCCACAGAGCAGGGTGTACCAAGCCCTTCGCTATTCACCTCATGTCACCACAGTCACCAGATGCCAGACACTGAGGTATAGGGTTTGATGTTTACTTTGGTGGGTTCTAGTCTCACTTTGGTTCGGTGTTTTCTTCCTGTCCTCCTCCTCCCTCCCTTGTGGGTTGGGGATGTTCACTCAGTGTTGTAGCCTTCCTTTTTATTAGACAGCAGCTTACAGTCAAGAGATTGCCTGGAATCTAAGTTCAGTGACTTTTGAGTATCATTGGGACCGTTGAGCCTGTGACGACTCTTGATGTTATACTAAGTGCATTTTGTATTATGAAATGACTAAGGGCCTTTGGGAGCCAGGAGTGAAATGTTATGGTTTGAATCTGGAACGTCTCCTGCAGGCTTATGTTCTGGACCCTGTTCTCTAATGGGTGGAAATATTTTGCAAGGCAGTAGAATATTTAAGAGGTCTGTCCAGGTAGCTAGGATTGGGCCACTAGGATTAGCGAAGTTATTAACATGGAGTTTGGTTCTGGACACTCTGCTTCCAGCTCTGCTGCTACATGAGTAAGCAAGCCCCTGTCACAAGCTCCCACCCCATGGTAAAACACTACCATGCTTTCCATCCCATGATTCAGTGAGGTCTTCTAAAATAATGGCCCTAACAAACCTCTCTTCTTTTAAGTTGTTCCATCTTGTATTATGCCCAGAGTGATAAGACAGAAACTAACTCAGTATGTGTGTAGAGACCAGTTGAGACTCATACATACATAGGGATGGGGATAAGAGGAGGAAGAAACACTTTTGTTTTATGCTTTGGTCTTATTGTCATTTTAAATCCTGCACAAGCGCAAGGATTAACAAGCCATTCAGTCTGCATTGAACCCCAGCCTCACCAGCCTGCCACTGGCTCCTTCCTCATCTCCCAGTAGTAGAGTTCTGGCTGCTTTTTTCACAAAGTCTCCACTTATTTCCCCCCAAGTTGGGAAAGGACAATCATACCACACCCATGGCCTTTTCTTAAGTTCTGGCTTCACACTGACAGGAAAAGCTGCTACTAACAGTAGTATGTTGCAGAATATTTGTCTAACTATGCAAGGATGTGTTGCATTTGTTTAATTATGGGAAGATATGTTGCTATTCTACCTGCCTGCCTAAGGCACCTGATTAGTATAATCAAAAGCTAAATGGCCAATAGTGAGGGAGAAGACTTAGGTGGAACTTCCGGGCAGGAAGAGTAAGTAGGAGGAGGAATTTAGGCTTTAGAAAGAAGAAAGAAAAGGAGACACCAGGGAGACACCAAGGGCCAGCCAGCCAGATGCAGAGGAAGCAGGAAAGTAGGACACACAGAATGAAAGAATGATAAAAAGCCCCAAGGCAAAACATAGATGAATTGAAACCGGTTAAATTAAGTTAAAAGAGCTAATGGGACAAGCCTAAGCTAAGGCCGAGCATTTATAATTAGTAAGTCTCTGTGTCTTTATTTGGGAGCTGGTTGGTGGCCCAAAGAAAATCCCAACTACAGCAGTAGTTGTTGTGTCTGCCAAGTGCTGACCATGGGTCAGGGCGACGCTGTGCTGACCACTGCATGCCCACAGTCTTAGTTATTCTTCACATGGATCTATGAGACTGATGCTATGCACACAACCACTGGAGAAAAGAGTGGACTGGAGGCTGTAGAGATGTGGTTTCTTGGCCAGGACCTCCTAGTAGGAGGAAGGTCAAAGGCTCAGACCCTAGACCCCCAATGCCATCAGCAGAGCCCCCTCAGCTCTGTCCCAACCTGGTAACACTCTCAGAGGACAGCTCAGCTCCAGGCGTGCTAATTCCTTTATATTACTGGGATCAATTACCCGACTTAGGGGAAGATGGATCTATTCTGGCTCCTGCTTTCAGAGGATGTGAGTCCATCAGGCAGGCAACTCCTGGTGATGAGAGTGGGTTAGTCCATACTAGCAGGAGCTTAGGGCTGGGGCTCTGCATTACAATGGGTTGGGAAGCAGAGAGCTCTAGCTTAAGCCAGATGTGGGTATCACCTTTGAGGCCTACCCATGGAAACCCACTCAGGTAGCCACATCAGGGTCCTCAAATTTCCGCAATCTTTCACACGGGGCAGCAGCTCAGGATCAGGTGTTCAGACACATGAGCCCATAGCAAAACTCTAACAGCAGGCCAAGCAGAGGCCATCATCTATAACTGCTTTTTCTTGATGGTTTATGTATTTTTGGATTCCCAGGTACTGACTTCATTTTTTTTTTTTTGGGTGGGGGTGGCAGGGGCAGAACTGTCTTGTTAGCAGAGGGCCACCTGAAGTCACTCTCCCCACCTTTTCAGAGATCCATGGATAGCCAAAGGTTTCCTAAGTGCTGCTCTGTCCCTTCGTTACTTTCCCCAAAGCCTTTCTAATTGCTCACTTTTGTAGTCATTATTAGGACTATTTTTGGTACTTCAAAGGTGTGTTTTTAGTATTACTCATCCTGTTGCCATCTTACTAAGCTCTGACATGGCAGCCCTCACAGTTCAACACAGTCCCAGGCAAGTCCCTCTGCCCCATGATGGCTGTTGTTCAGACAGCAAAGGAGAATCACAAGCCAGAAACATGCAGATGTGACTATTACATATTCAGACTCTGGAAAGACATGAAAGGCACATTTTCCACACATTATAAGTTTTGACTTTTGGTTCCCCCCCCCTCCACCCTCTCCTCCCCTTCTGCACACTCACCCTTTCTCAGAACTATTCCTGACCCCCTCGGCTCCCATCCCAGTCCTACAGAATACCTTCCCAAAGACGGTTGTTTCAGCCCTAATGTTTCCCAGAAGACAGTTTCTCAAAGGATGCTCCAAAAGTTACAGAGCATCAAGTGAGGTTCTGAGCTTCAAACTTGGTCTTCTGGAATGCAAAACTGCTGTTCTTCCTATAGGCTTGTGTCAAACAACAGAAGTTTTGACTCACCTAGATCTGAAGTCTCCCATTCACTATCGTTCTTATGGATGGGAGCTAGCAATACATAATGGTAATTGTAGTGGGTAGCCATTCCAGCTTGGATCTGGAAGTTCCAACCCGCATTGAGACTCTGGCAACTGTCACGCCTACGAGGCGGGGCCAGGGGAGGGTGTATCGCAGTCCAGCGGTGTTCTCTGGAACTCTGCTCAGTCAACCTCCACCGTCTAGGGTCCAGGAACAGAGAGAGCGCTCGCCCATCCAAGTCTCGGGTCTCCAGACGCCGCCCCTGGCCCCGCCTCGTAGGCGTGACAGTTGCCAGAGTCTCAGTGGGGGTTGGAACTTCCAGATCCAAGCTGGAATGGCTACCCACTACAGGTAATAACAATAGTTATGTCACAAGGGTGGTAGAGACACCAGCCCTCTCTACCTCCCATAGAGTCCTGCTTGGTACAGGATTCCAAATGGATCAGCCCAGACAGATGGAGAGGGAAATGCCTCACAGGTGCTGTTTCTGTCTTACACTGTCTGTGGTCCTCAATGGGACGGTGGCTTCACCTTTTAAAAAAGGCAGGATCTCATAGCTCAGGCTGACCTAGAACTCTATCGGTAGCTCAGGCTGGCCTTAAACTTACATGTTTTCTGAAGTCTCTAAGTGCTAGGAATCTACCTTCTAAGTGGTGAGGTAGGGATCTATTTCCTATGCCATCTTGCTTGCTGATTGGAGGGAGTTGAGGGATTCTCTGTGTCTTCCTGACCAAAAAGGTGAAGTGTAACGAAGGCTTTTTAGAAGGAAATAAGCTGTGTCTGGGGATGGCCTACTGTCTCCCATGCCGAGGGTATATTGGGGCTCTCAAATTACCCTGAGATACATCACCAAGTGAAGAACACCAACGGTCTTGATCCTGGAGTCAGAGAGAAATGTCAGTATCATTTTGGCCTTAATGGATGAATGAAGGGGGGACATGGGGTCTTTTGGAAAGAGTAGGGGTAGGCCCCTAGAGAAACAGCACACCTGCCTTGCCTCTGGGGAATGTAACTCCACCCATATCACAGAGAAGCTAACTGTGTGGCTTTAAGCAAGTTAAATCTACCTTCTGAGTGACAGTTTCTTCTTTTCTTTTGAAAATAAACTTTATTATAAAAGACCTGCAAATAAATGTGTGGGACTTTATCTGCATGCTGGGAAGAACAATGGTTTGGGCAGAGAGGTGTGAGGATGACTGAGCGACAAAGAAAGCAAAGTTTCCTCAAATAAAAATATTTGCCATTTGATATGCAAGCCAGATTAATTCCAGGAGAAAATGTTAATTTGCTTAAATAAGTTTCCAAACAGATGGGAAAGAAACAAATGTATTTAGGTAGAGACAGAATACCAGATGACAACATTTATCTTGGCATCCAGATCTGAAGAGTTTCGCTTTTGTTATAATTTCTCTTATGGGTGTTAGCAATGCGCTTCTATGATTAGGCGCTAAAATTAACTCACATAATGCAAAAATGAAACTTAAGAAGAAGGAACTGAAAATCAGTGTGGCTGGAAGAATCCAAATGAAGCAGTTTGAGTACTGATGAGTTTCATGGACTAGGTTAAAATAATGTGGTAGAAAATCCATTTTGTGAATGGCACAGAAGTTGTTAGCTGCAGCATTGGGGTTACTGGCCACTTGGAGCATAAAACACAGGCTCTTTACCTTGGCTATAGGCTTCATCCCGTTGGTCAAACCTCTGCAACAGTGTATCCTCTGCAACAACAGCATCCTCTGAATATGCTGCAACAATGTATCCTCTGAGACAGGGTGTCCTCTGCAATAATGTATCCTCTGAATCTGCTGCGACAATGTATCCTCTGCAACAGTGTATCCTCTGCGACAGTATATGTTGAGCTGTAAGAGCTATGAATACACATTGGAAATGTAAAGCTGATGAACAGAAATAGATCTAAAGCAACAGAGATTCAGGAAGCCTTCCTGTTATCAAACTTTGTCAATTCTAATGGAGCTATATGGCTTGACAAATATGTCTAAGAAATCCACCAGTTCCTAATTTTTCCAATGATCATCTTTGTTGCAGATGTCCTGGTGACTTCGGAGACAGAATGGTCATTAATTACTCCTTGGTCTCCAGGAAACATAGAAACAAATATAAATTCATATGAGGCATATAGTTTTCTTCCACTCAAATCTTCAAGTGAAGAGAAAATAACATGTTTGTAGAGTTAATCTTTAATCCAAGAAATAAATAAAATTAAATTGCTTTCCCACAGCATACCTTAAAGTGTGTTCCCACAGTGTTGAGTAATATTTTCCCACAATGCCTCAGCCCCCTAAACAGTCATTAGAGATCTACTGATTTGGTCACACATAAACTAAAACTTCTGTATAGCTAAAGATACCACAATTAAAGTTGAAAAGGTAGTAATGGAGATTTAAAAAATACAAGAAGATAAAACTAAAAATCATAATGTATAATGAGTTCCAACAGAATAGTATAAAAATCTGACCTATGGAAAATGTTTAGTTGATATCACGAGTCAATGCAGAGTAAAAATAGCAGATAGCCAATGAAATTTGTGAGGATTTGTGATCCTGTCTTGAAAGCAGGAAAATCATACTCAAACCATGACTCCTCACTCCCAGGTGGGATGTGATTTTATTTTTCATTTTCACTTGTCTGTCACATACATTCAACCTTTGGAGCATTTTGTGGGGCTGGTGAGGAATATCCACCTCCGCATTTCTTTTATGTGTGTGTGTGTGTGTGTGTGTGTGTGTGTGTGTGTGTGGTTTTTAAAAGTAGGAACAGTGTCCTTGATGCCCTTTGGATGGCCTCATAATCACTGTTGTTCAGACCTCCTGGTCCCCTTCTGGTCCTTTTTCTATAGGGAGGGGAAAATGGTTTCATCTCACTGGTTCTTTTCACCTCTGCTAACTGAATCCAGAGGACATCCATGTCTCAGGAAAACCCTAACACTTTCAATAAGATTCCCACACAGATTGTCATGAATCCAATCTCAATTGAATCAGAGGGACCATAGGGAAGCAATCACATCCCACTTCACAGCTTTGACCACCTCTTTTTTCCTTCCCACATTCCCAACCATCCTCTTCCCTTTCCTCCACACCTTCCAAAACTCAGGTGATGGTATCCCTCATAATCCATCCTCCTGAGTGATATAATCCAGACACCATTTCAACCATGTCTCCAGAGTTGCCCCAGCAGGGAAGCTTTATTTTCCAATTCCTCCCGTGTTCCTCACTGTTGCTTGGATTCTAAAGGGTCCCTTGAGAGAGGAGGTGAGAAGGTGTGGCATCAATGGCATAGACACAGGGAGTCCTGTAGCTAGAGTTTTCCTGCCTTGCCCACAATCAGGACAAATCTTTGTCACCCGCCAGTCCCACAGCCGCTCAGACCCAACCAACTAAACACAGAGACTTATATTGCTTACAAACTGTATGGCTGTGGCAGGCTTCTTGCTAATTGTTCTTATAGCTTAAATTAATCCATTTCTACAAATCTATACCTTGCCATGTGGCTCATGGCTTACCGGCATCTTCACATTCTGCTTGTCCTGGCGGCAGCTAGAAGTGACTCCTTCTGCCTTCCTGTTCTTTCTTTTCTCCTCTCTGTTAGTCCCACCTATACTTCCTGCCTAACCACTGGCCAATCAGTATTTTATTTATTGACCAATCAGAGCAAAACATTTGCCATACAGAACATCCCACAGCAGAGTCCACTGAAGGCAAATAATGAACTCATTTATTCAATAACACAGAAGGCCTTATATACCTCCTCCCAGCACCCACTCTGTGTGGTCTTCCCTCATTGGCTGGGTGTGATCAGGAACTCTGACATTGATCAGGAACTCTGACAGCAACTGTTGCTAGGCCCTCAGGCAGGCTCTGCATGAGCAGGAACTCTGACAGTGCCCAGGAACTCTGACAGCTCTTGTTGCTAGGCCCTCAGGCAGACTCCAGGTTGGCTCATAAGGAGTACATTATGTGCATGTCTTGGCAACTGGTCTGAGCCAATTTCCTCGACCCTATGGTCCTGTCCTACTACACCTCACCTTACCTCAAATTTTGCTATGCACAGTTTTCTCCATCCACACACACATAGTGGAAATTTAGAGATGTTTATGACTGACAGAAAATCCATAGCCATAATTTGGAGGGTGAAGGCACACATGGGGATAAGAATTATAACTGGGCTGAAAGCAATTCAGCTACTATGTGTCCTTGGCTGACTTTCTCACCTCTCTTTTTAAAAGTCTTGCTTTAGCTGTAAAATCAGATTGATAGAGCTTTTCTGAGGCAGTTGTGAGGAGTGAGTAGGTCGAATGCATAAATTGTGCCCAGTGCAGCCAGGGCCCCCCAAGTCCTCCAAGGAGCAGCCACTTCACATAGGTGCCATGCAGACTGTGCCCTCTCTGCCCCCCCCCATGGCTCCTGTGATACATCACTTAAAAAAGTCATTGTTTTCAAGACAGAACAATGGACACACCTCGGGGACAGAAAATGAAAAGTTAGATCGACATGGAACTGGTGCTACTGGATGACATTTTACAGTAGCCACCTGAGTGGGTGGTGTGTGTATGCCTTTCCTTCAGGAAGTGGGAGCTAGAATTCAGAACTGAGAAAATCCAAGTATGTAACGTTGTAGAAAATCATCCATCCTTCCGTATCCGATTGTAGCCTTTTGGCTATGTTTGGACTCTTTTTTTTTTTTTTTTTTTTTTTTTGCTCTTACTAATTTAAGTAAGAGATATAGGATAAAAAACTGACCTCTTCCTACCCTTGCAACTGTGTGCACTGAAGTTTTGGGGGTAATTTTAAAATGTTTCTAGCTTTGTGAACTCAGCAGGAAAGTATACTGCCTAGATAGGTTGAAATTCATTTAAGCTTTTTCAAATTCTTCAAATTCTTACTTCCAGCTAGCTACTTTTTATTGTAAAATTAAAACCCACAAAATGAAAGGATTAAAACACAAAGTCTATTTTCTCCTTTGAGAAAGCTTTTGTTGGATACTGTCACCAGCTGCTTATCTCTCATTAACAATACCTCCACGGCCCACTTTTACTGAGTTTATATATTCTTTTGTCATATATCTTAGTCTTGGGGGATGTTTTTTAAATGAGGAAATAGGATAAAGAGATAGCTTATAGACAATAGGAAGTTATTTGTAGCATTAATCTTAAAAGTTCTTATCAATAAAAACAAACCTAGAGCTGGGTATTGGGGTCAATGCTGGAAGATCAGAGAAGCAGACAAGCCACAGCCACCTCATCTTGCCAGTTCCTCAGCTGATCCTGTTTCCTCAGACTGGAAGCCTCTGAGTCCTCATCCAGAATGAATCTCAGCTGAACTGCTGCTAAAAGCCTAAAAGCTTAACCAGCCCTAGTGCCTGGTCCTCATACCTTATATACCTTTCTGCTTTCTGCCATCACTTCCTGGGATTAAAGGCATGATTCGCCATGCCTGGCTGTTTCCAATGTGGCTTTGAACTCACAGAGATCCTGGTGGATCTCTGCTTCCCAAGTGATAGGATTAAAGGTGTGTGTGCCACCATTTTCTGGCCTCTGTGTCTATCTAGTGGCTGTTCTGTCCTGTGACCCCAGATAAGTTTATTAGGGTGCACAATATATTGGGGTACATAATATATCACCACAGTTATTCTTCACACTCCTGGAAGTTAGGAGGTACAAGACAGCAGTAGCGCCAGTGTCTGGCAAGATCCCATCGGGCTGTTGCCACCTTTGCGTACCCTCAAATGATGGGAATGAATAGCTGGCTCTCCAGAGTTTCTGTTTGTAATGTAATGGATCCCATTTATAAAACCTTCACCATCATAATCCCATAACTCACTGACATCCCCGCCCCCACAACTCTTAATACCACTCACTCTCTTTGGAGTTAAGATTTCAACATGAATTTTCAAGGTACTCAAATATGGTATCATAACTTGACAACATCTTTTGTTCCTGAGGTGCTTCAAAACTACCCATTAACTTTTTTAAAAAAATAATTCTGCTCGAATCTAACAAATTCAACTTCTCTTTTATTTTATGTGTTCGTGTTTAGAAGCGTGCACGTATGTACGTGGGTGTGTGTGCATGTAGGCGAATGTGCACGTGGAGGCCAAGTCTTCCTCAGTCCCTCTCCACTTTACCTTTTGTGACGGGTCTCTCGTTGAACCCGGAGCTCACCATTTGGGCTCGATTGGCTGGCCAGAAAGTCCTGGCAATCTTCCTGCTGCCGCTTCCCCTGCACTGGGACTATAGGCAGCTGCAACCATGCCTGACTTCTTACCTGAGTGCCAAGGGACCCAAACTCAGGTCCCTCGCCCCCTTGTCGAGCATGCGCTTTCCTGACTGAGCCGTATTCCCAGAGCCTTCAAAACTTTCTCTAGTTTAAACCATAAAGCTGAGGTGCTCAATTTGCCAAGTGGCAAGTTTTAAATGATTGTTACTTTGTAAATGCTTATGATTTGTAAAATGCTCAATGTCAAATGGCAATAATAATAGGGGAACGGCAAAAAGGGTATAGAAAAATGATCCACGATCATTTTAAAGGAAACAAAAGAATGGCCGTAACCAAATGTTTTCCAGCCCCTGAAATGACACATGTGAATCACGTCAGAACATGAGGCTGTCATGAAATGACATTGAACAGAAAAATCAGGGACGGAAAACAGTAGCCTGACAAGAATTAAGTAACACATCAGTGTGTGCAGTGGCAAAAATGGAAACAATGTAACAGGAGCCTAACTAGCCTGCAACAGGACAGACATTTTTGATGTTTATTTTCATATGAAGATATTGAGGTCTATGGTAAAGTTATTTTTTCCTCTTATTGAAAACAATTTTTTTCTCACATAATAAATCCTGATTATGGTTTCCCCTCTCTCTACTTCTCCCAGTCCCTCCCCACCTCCCCTCCCCTCTGGACCCACTCCCTTTCTGTCTCTCATTAGAAAAGAACAGGATTCTAAGGGATAATAAGAAAATAAAATAGGGTTGGAGATTTAGCTCAGTGGTAGAGTGCTTGCCTAGCAAGCACAAGGCTCTGGGTTCGGTCCTCAGCTCCAGAAAAAAAAAAAAAAAAAAAGACAAAAAAATAAATTGAAAAAAATTAAAAAATAAAATAAAATAAAATAAAACCCCAAAAACTAACACATTGGAATCGGACAAAACAAACAAATGGAAGGAAAAGAGCCCAAGAGAAGGCACAAGAAACAGAGACCCACTACTTCCCACACTCAAGAATCCTATAAGAACACTAAACTGAAAGCCATAACATATACACAAAGGGCCTGGTACACACCAGTGCAGGCCCTGTGCATGCTGCAACAGTCTCTGTGAGTTCATAGGAGCTTTGATCGTGTTGATTTAGAGGACCCAGTTTTCTTGGTGTCCTCCATCCCCTCTGGCTCTTACACTCTTTCTGCATCCTCTTTCCCAGAGTTCACTGAACCCTGAGGGAAGGGATTTGATGGAAACATTCCATTTAGAACTGAATGTTCCAAGGTCTCTCACTCTCTGCACGTCTGGCTGCAGGTCTCTGTGTTTGTTCCCATCTGCTGCAGAAGGAAGCTTCTTTCATGATGGCTGAGTAAGGCACTGATCTATGAGTATAGCAAAATGTCATTAGGAGTCATTTTATTGCTGCCTTTTTTTTTTCTCAGAACAGTAGCATGGCGGTTTTGAATATGAATGACTCATAGACTCATGTGTTTGAATGCTTGACCCTTAGTGAGTGGCATTATTAGGAGGTATGGCCTTGTTGGAAGAAGTGTGTCACTATGGAGGCAGATTTGGAGGTCTTCTGCACTCAAGCTAGAGCTAGTGACACAGTCTCTTTCTGCTGCCTGCTGTTCAAGATACAGAACTCTCAGCTGCTTCTCCAGCACCATGTCTGCCTGCAGGCTACCATGTTTTCCACCATGACAATAATAGACTAAACCCCTGAAACCATAAGCCAGCCCCAATTAACTGTTTTCCTTTATAAGGGTTGCTGTGGTCATCGTGTCTCTTCACACAATAAAATCCTAACTAAGCCAAGTAGTATTTGGTTTTATCCTACATCTCAGGGATATTTAGTCTCAGGTTCTTGGTTACCTAAGCAGTGTCAGGAGTGGGGCCTTAGGTCATATCAGGTTATTATCAGTTAGTTATTCCTACAAGATTTGTGCTACTGTTACCCTAGCATATCTTGCAGGCAGGACACCATTGTGGATCAAAGGGTTTATGGCTGGCTTGGTGTTTCAGTTTTTCTTTTGGTAGTCTGCAGAGTACAATAGCATCTGTGTACCAAAGATGCTAGCATATAGGGATGAAGGCTCTATGTAGGGTCCAGCTTGGCATCCCCATGTTCAATGAGTTGTGTAGGTGTTGTCTTCAGCAACGGGGTGATAAAGTTATGAACATAGCTTGAAAATCTACTCTGAGCTTCGGTGAGTGAACAGGTAGAAGGGAGGTGGCTAAGTCATGGGAGACTGTCGTGCTTCCAGGGTATCCCCCAAAGTCCCCATGCTGGGGCTTAGCCTCCAAATTCATATGATGGTGGTGTTTGAAGATGGGGCCTTTGAGGGAGTTAGATGTGGTCATGATGATGGTCACCATGATGATGGTCACCCGTGTTGGGACTACTGACTCCATAAAAAGAGACCTGGGCTTGTACATCCCTTCTGTCTTACTCTGTGATGATTCTTCTGTGTTAGATTCTTCTGTGAATCAGCTAGAAGACCCTTGCCTGATAGTTTAGTTTCAATCTCTTTGCATCATAACAGTGATGCAAAATTCTTTATAAAATTCTTTATAAAAACTCCACTGGTGTCATTCTTCATCCCGAGTTTGCTTCTTTCTTTTCTTTTTTCCCCCTGAGCCTGGGTCTCACTCTGGCCTTAATCTCGTGGTCCTCCCATCTCAGCCTCCAACGTGCTCAGGCGACAGGTATGCACTACCAAGGCCAGCTGTAGTGCTCTGTCATAGCAAAACAAAAGTGACCAAGGCAGGGAACGTGACGTTGATATCATAAAGATCTGGGTTGCCGCCCCAGCGCCAGCCTCATCCTGCTTAGGAGACCTAGTCCAGGCATGCTGTTGTCTGATTGGCAGACTGTGTATAGTCTCCAAGTTCTGGGGAGTCGGAGTAGTAAGTGATGGTGGAGAAAAAAAGGCTGGGACATCTTGGGGATGTAATTGGTATACATTATTATATGTTGATAAACATAACCTTCCATGATGGTGCCGTTTACTGGAGGAGCAGCATCCAGTAATGGTACTGTACCGGGAAGGAGAAGTGGAATTGGGTATAAGAGGCTCCATGTCCCCATCCCCTGCATCATTTCCATTATTATTACTAGACACAGGTGCAGTGAAGAGGAAGTGCCATTAGTTTAGCTCCTGCCCACCCATGATAAAATTGCACTCCCTGCCACTATAAATGAATTGATTCACCAAGGCAACCTGCAGCGCTCTCTGCCCTTTATTTGTGAAAAGCAATGAGAAGAACTGAACTGAAGTGAAGTTGCCTTTAAGTAGAAAAAATGAAAAAGAAGGAGGAGGAGGAGAAAAAAGAAGAAGAAGGAGGAGGAGAGAAGAAGAAGAAGAAGAAGAAGAAGAAGAAGAAGAAGAAGAACAACAACAACAACAACAACAACAACAACAACAACAAGAACAATGACAAATGGTAGTGAGAGCCGGCATCTGCCACGGACCGGGTCAGTTTCTGAAGCTCCTTCATTCCCTTCAGTGAGCTGCATTTCCAGGTGTGATAATCCTAGCTTTCCAGGATGCTCGATGCTGTTACTTGATGGTCCCCTCTGTTGGATGATAGGCTTCTCTCCTACTTCCATTCTGGTGCTTGTGCATAGAAATCCAAAACAAAAAGTTTTGTGAATATTAGCCACATACTCTTTTGTTAATCCAGTTTTCTTTGCCTTAAGGCATTTAGACACTAAGACACTATTATGGTTTGGAACAAACCTTGTTTCTCCTAAGTATCCTTTCTGGGCTTCAGGGTAGAATTGGGCATCCTTGCTGCCATTTGTGATACCTGTAAGATTTCATTCATGGCACTAATCATAGTGTCTCCTAACTGGCTGCCGGTCCAGCCTCCCACCAGCTCATGAACAAGGATCATGTCTTCCATCTTTCACCCTTAGGGCCTGCCCAGTGACTGTCATGGAGTAGTGAATGAAAGATCAAGGCCAGAATGGACAGGAAATACCAATCAGCACAGTTATACCTGGATGTCTCTTTTAAGTCCCGAACTTAAAGAAGAGTTTAAGAGGAGAGAGGGCAACTTGATGAGTCTGCTGTGCTATCGACTCAGGATGTGATCCTTGCTAAATCATTTAGTGTCTGCGCCTTAATGTTCCCCCATGGTTCTGCAGAATGGAGGGGAGTGGAGGAAGGAAGGCCATGGGGAAGTTGTGAGCAATCGTTGAAGAGCATAGGAGCCTACAAATGATTTAATGCCTGTGCACGGAGTCAAAGTCAGTTCTCTTAAGAGGTCGGGTGGATTCCCATAATCACTGGGCTGCCTTCCTATGATGTGTAAAATGCCATGAACATCACCAAAAAAAAATGTAACTTACTGACAGTAGAATGACTTGGCTTTCATGTTAGGCAGCGTTTTCCATGCCTTATTGCCTAGAAGAAAAATATTGGGAAACCTTGTCTCCTTAGCTGGCTCTAGCTTCTCTGCCTACCATGTGCTTTACTTAGACTGCATGGTTGGCTCCTTGGGGATTCCTTCATCCTCTGCAGAGTCCCCTCTTGGCCCGATTCAAAACTGTAGCCCCACCCACCAGCATGGGGAGAGCCCGATGGCCAATTCCACTGGTAGGATTCTCTGGCACTCTGAACTCTGTGGGTGGCCAACGCAATTTATTTCCTGTCTTCCCCAAACTCTTTCTGCCCTTCAAGTGAGAGCAGGCTGCATCGCCATCCTCCTAACTGGTCAGGCTAGAAACCTGGAGGTCGCCCAGGGTCCTTTCCCACTGTCAGCGTTCCCACCCAATTGTTGGGAATTCCATTCCCTTCGCTTCCTCTTGCCGCCTGTGTCCACTGCTCCCCAGCCCCACCACTGAGGCCCTCCTAGTCCTCATCAATGAGAGCGGCTCTTCTAGGACCACCGCTATCTATACCTGCTGCTCTTCCTGTTGCTCTACTTTGTAGACTGTCCCTAGTCTGTCTCCTGCTTTCTAGTTCCAGGGTAACCATCCTGAGATCTTGTCAGACCTTCCTTGCATAAGTGCCTCTGATGAGTCCCGTAACATCTGTGTTCCTCACGTGGCACACGAGGTCCTCCACTCTTTGACCCAGCTCCCTTTTTCCTCACCTCTCTACCTCTGTTCCTGCACTTAGGAACTGTCTGTTCTATCACAGGGGCCTCATTCTGCTGTTCTTTGTGCCTTTCCTTTCCAGGCTCCTTCAATGCCTTCCTCACTGTTTGATGAGTTCGTGCTTATTATTGGGCTTCACTGCCCTTCAGTAGAAATGGCAACACTCTTCTCCATATGTCTGCTGAAGGCAGAACAAACATCCTAACCTGTGCAAAAGTCCGCTTAACGTATTTGTTTACACGTCTCTCCACTCAAGAAGACCGGAGCTTCCTGAAGGAATGGTGCCTTATTTGCAGTTTATTCCCATATCTCGCGTAGAGCAAAGTGCATTCTGTGCACAATAACTACAGAAGGGATGCACCATAAATATGCTCTCAGGCGCTATCGCTTACTGTGGGTTTTAATTACTTTTCTCCTTGCTATGGGACAAACGCCTCACAGAAGATACTTAAGGGAGGAAGGACTTACTTTGGTTCATGGTGGGAAGGTCCAGTCCATCATGACTAGGAGTAGGTACCTGACAGTGGGAGTTGTGTGTCAGTTGTGAAGGCAGGACCTTGGGGCTGCTCACTCACATCTGGGCACATCAGGAAGAAATGCTGGCACTTGGTTTGTCTTTTTCCTCTCCACAGGTGTGCTTCGTTAATGCCCTCCCATGTTAATTAGCCCAGTCAAACAGCTTAGACAAATCATTTATCACACCACAACATGCAGTGCCTCATTTTTAAGAAACTGAGCTTTAAAAAAAAAAAAAAAAACCTATAACATGGGACTTTCTGAAAGTTAAAGAATGTTATTTGTGAATTCAGCACATGGCTTACAATACCATGATGAGCACAAGCCTGATTGACTGATGTCAGGAAGCACATTCTCTACTTAGAGAAAGCATAGATTACCACAAAACAATATAATGGCAGCTGTGGCTACTTTAAAACGCAGCCTCAAGGAGGTAGAGGAGTCTTTGTTAGCCACCGACCTGCTCCGGGACTTCGGAAGTGCCTCTCTGGAGGAAGTGGAGGACAGAGAAACACCCTAGGTGAAAGGGTTAAAGTAATCATTTTATCATTGGGAAAGAGGGCAAACAAAAGTCTATCAGAAGCCAGCACCTCAAGAACCTGAAAGAAGGCCAGTTCCTGGGGTCAGAGCTTGAACAAGGGGCAGGAGGAAGCGGAAAAGAGAAGTGGAGGCGTTAGTTTTCCTTGTCCTGACCGCCACTGTCTTTGATTTCCAAAGAAAGAGCTGGGCAGGGTGAAGGAGAAAGTAGTGATGTTTTACTGAAAATAATGGGTCAATCCCTTCATGCATTCACTCTCTTCCCCCAAAGAAAGACATCTGTTTAGTCCTCCGAGCCCTCCTAAAACGGGGAGCAAAGGATGTGTGAACTGGAGCCCAGTACCGAAACTTCCGTCATCTGAACTGAGACTTCAGTTTTGTCCCACGATGAGATGACGTCAGAGGAGTGCCACCCAGTCAAAGGCCAAAGGGAAGAAATAGCCAGTAGTCAGTACCAGCCGCAGCAGCAGTTAGCAAAGCCAGAGGGCGGCGGGAACTTCCCAGGAGATTCTGCTAAAACAGCGCGTGGCCCTGGTGTTGTGGCTGTAGCAAGTACAATGTCTTCTCATTCCCATTGGTGAGCAACCCTGACCGCGAGAACAGGCAAGTTCTGTGAGGGTGTCTGGATCAGTATGAAGGACAGGTGGCCTAGATTGCCTTCTATTGCAGTGATAAACATCATGACCAAAAGTGACTCGGGGAGGAAAGAATTTATTTCAGCATTCAGCTTTCGGTTTAGTTTAAGAGTTCATAATGGGGGTGGGGCCGGGGGGTGGGGTAGGGCAGGGGTGGGGTGGGGCCGGGGGTGGGGGTTGGGGGCAGGAGCTCAAGGCAGGAACCTGGAGGCAGGAACTGAAGCAGAGGCCATGGAGGAACACTGCTTCCTAGCTTGCTCTCCATGGGGGTTGTTTTCTTCTACACCCCAGGACCACTTTCCCAGGGATGACACTACTCACATCAACTACCGATCACAAAAATGCTCCCACAGACTTGCCCCTAGCCCAAGCTGACGGAGGCAGTTCTGAAACCGAGGCTCCCAATTTCCAGACGTTTCTATCTCATGTCAAGTTGACAAACCAGCACCCGGGGTAGACAAACACAGAGTCCCAAGAACCTGCGAGCAGAGGGGAAATGGTGAGTGACATTGGGATTGTCCTGCAGCATTTCTTCTCCTCCAATAGCATGCATGATCTCAGAGGCTAGTGCCAGGGAGAGTCCACATGCTCCTGCAAACAGGACAGGATTCCATTACCGAGGCTCTCATACCTGAAGAATCCAGGTGATGGTGTTGACATGTTCAGTCTTCCTAGGTGCGGGGCACACCACCTCATGATAAACATTCACCCACGAAATATAGCCTGTCAACAATGGCAACACTATTGTTTTTATCCGACTCAATAAACAAGTAACTTGACTCAGCCTTTTCCGGGCAAGAAAGAATGAGACTGTAGAAAGAATTCCCTCCCCCGCCCTCCAGGAGGCAGAAAGGTTTTTATTTTATTTATGGACCTTGTCAAAGCCGAGGAAGCAAGGAAATGTTTGGCTTGCAACATCCTGACATACCTTACCATATGGAAGGTGTGAGGAGGTGGACAGCTAGCCATCTCTGTTGACTCAAAGGAGGTTTTTCATTTATTACCGTAGCAATTTCCCTCTGAGATAGAAGTGCTAAGCAATGGAGAAGTTGATTGATGTCTTTGCCCTCTCGGTGAATAAGAAAAGGGTGCTTTGATCATTAAGACATTTTCAGGGGTGGCTTCCATTCCTGGGGTCGACTTGTGGAGATGTCTGTGAACATTCTGGGAGCGACTCTCAGAGGCTGGCACTGACTGCCGTGACACATCTCAAGGCTCAACATGGGGATGGTGAACGGTGATGACCAGATTTATCTGGCTTGCTCCCTCAGAAGGGAGCATTCAAAGAGCATATATAAAGGTTTGAGTGGAATAGGATTGGAATTTTATTGTGTTACTTGTTTTGATTTGAGGCCTCTGGGGAGAAAAATCAACAACAAGGAAAACAAAAGAAGCGGGCAGTTACAAACTGGCATGGATAGGGCAGAGCAAGGCTGCCAAAGGGCTTCTTCCTCAGTCGTACTTCCTGGCTTGAATTATGTTCCCAATTACTTGGACTCTCAATTTTGCCCATGTCGACAGAGCTAAAACAGCAGGGTAAGGGAGGAAACTGCAGAGGTTGGAAGAAACCAGCTCTTCAGAGCCAACTGTAATAATCTACAGTGCTTTATAGTCTAGATATCACTCCACGTTCTTTTTTTTTAATTCAGAATTCATTCCACATTCTTTGAAGAGAGATACAGACAGAATTTTGTTTTGAGGTGGGGGAGCCAGTGGTTTTTAAAGTCAGATTGCTAAGAAACACACACACACACACACACACACACACACACACACACACACACACACACACACACACACACCCATGTCTTCATTAACTCAGCAGTTGCTTTGAGTTTTGACTCTCCTGTCTATGGCATTCACAGCTTATGTAAGTGGAACTTTCCCAGAGTGCCTCTTCTTATCCCAAGAGTTGAAAATGGGACTCTGTTATCTAGTAAGCACAATGTAGGTTTGTCTTAATCATGCAGTCCTAGAGAGATACCAGTGACTCTTTATTCATGCAGAAAAGAGGAAGAAAGGCAGATCTGAACACAGCACTCAGATCATCTGAAATCATTCCGTTACTGCGTCCATCATGCAGCGGGCAACCCCTTTCTGAAAATGAATACCAGAGGGTAGACCAAATATCTCTTTCCTTGTCTTGTATCCTTTTCTCCCATCTCCTCTTGGGTGAGGCAGTTACTGAGAATGTCGGATGCAGAGGTAGAAATGCAGAAAGATAGAATGCAGAAATGGAAAGCCAGGAGAAAACGCCCTCAAATAACTGAGAAGCAGCAGTGTCTTCAGGCACTCTGAGCATTGTCATCTCAATTCTCCTTGGATCTGAGACACAGAAAGAGGAGCTGGTCACCTTCTCTGTGAGGCTTTTCTTCCTTCTTCCTTCCTTCCTTCCTTCCTCCCTCCCTCCCTCCCTCCCTCCCTCCCTCCCTCCCTCCTTCCTTCTTTCCTTCCTTCCTTCCTTCCTTCCTTTCTTTTTGTTTTTTGTTTTTCAAGACAGGGTTTGGTTTAGAGCCAGTGAGAAGGCAGAGCAGAAAGGCAATAAAAAGCAAGTCAGACAGGAAGGAGCGCTCTCTCAGGGGAAGGACGGCAGTGAGTGGTAAGCTAAAGGTAGTCTTGGCTCTTTGCTAATGTTCTAATCTCTTGGGCTTTTAATGCTGAAAAAGAAAGAAAGAGAAAGGAAGGAAGGAAGGAAGGAAGGAAGGAAGGAAGGAAGGAAGGAAGGAAGGAAGGAATGAAGGAAGAAAGGAGCTGGTAACTCAGGTGGACCACTGTCTTTGAGAGACTGTCAATTGATGGAAAAACTACACGTGCCCATCTTTGGATAAATGAGATTTTGTGTGGTAGTGGAAGGGCTAATTCCAAATGGATATTTCTCATCTGTAAACAAACAACGCTACAGCTTTCAGACAAACCCTCTCTTTGTGTGCTGGTTGATGATCAGAAATTAGCTCTTAGAAGCAGAGGACACAACAGACAGGCGATACTCTCACACTTACTTGTGGAGCCATAATCAGCGACTACGTGATATGAAACCATCTTTAGCTTTTGCCTTTACTAGGGTTGATAAAGTAGTGTTTTCACAACAAAAGAAATACATGGGAAGGTTTTGTTTTTTGTTTTGTTTTTCTACAGCCAGCTAGAAATGGCTGAAGTTCAGAGCTAATAAGAGTGCTTTGGCCGTGTCTAATAGATTTGGACTTCCTGTCTTCAGGATGCTTATATGAGAAGCACCTTTAAACAAAACACTTTAGGTACTGATAATGTAGACAGCAACTGATTTATGGGCTGTTTTAAGGTAAAGAATAGTATCCTTAATTAAAAACTTTGCTATTGTATTAATTTACAATAAATCAGCTAAAATTATTGGCTCTGTCTGCTGTTCTGCAGCTGTGTTATTCACCAGACAGATGCTGTCTAAAATGGGCAAATCTCATGCCTTGTCTAAGTAAACACCGTAGAAAAGTGCTCCACTTGCAACCTGGGCCATAGTGTATAGTGTTCACCTTGTGTTCACACAGAGATCCCAGGAGCATGGCTTTGAAGTCTCGTAAGTGTTACATCATTTCATTCTTTTTGAACTTCCATTTGTCCATCTCTAAAATGGCAAAGCAGGGTCCTCTGTTGGCTGATAAGGGTGTTGATGTGTTGCAGCAATCTGAGAACCAGAGAAGCTAAGTGACACGGTCTGCTTCTCTTTTACTCTCGCTGTCACTCTCAAGTCCCTCAATGAAGTACGAAGCACATTAAAGGCAGTGAAATGTATAGAAGGATAAGTTCATCAATGGAATTGGCACGAAATACGTGCCTTTGCAAAGTGACTAAAGGGTCCACAATTCTGGAGGGATGACATAACTCACTCAGATTTAAAAACATCCGGGATCTTCTTTCCAAAAGATTGATTCATACAGTCAATCTTTTGAAAGTCAGCTGCGCGGCATAATCCAAGCAGGTTTTTCTGCTGTGCTGTAGCCAAAACACCAGTTGACGGAGGGACAATTTTATTCCTCGCTTGTGCGTACTTTCAGCCTCTAGCTATAAAAAGTAATTTCAGTGCTATTGTTTTCAAATGTTCAATTTGTTCAGCCTTTATGAATTCTTTCAGTGCACATACTCTCACAAGTAATTATAAAATGCAGTAGCAATAAATATTTAATAGTGTGATAGAGTCTAAAATAAAATAGTACTTTGATAACGTGCCTGTAGATGTTGTTTCTAATGCTGTGACTAATTGTCTCATAATTTTCAAAAGCACAGCATAAAATGTCATGGATCTACACATGAGTTCTTCTTCTGGGAATGTCTTGCCATATCCAGGAGAAGCATAGCTGGAATTATCTATAAGCCTTTTATTTATTGATAAGGGTAACTGAACATGAGACACTTCAGCAGAGGCTTCACCATATGGGAAACGCTCCTCCATGCCATGGCTTGCTGGAAATTTATGCTAGGTACATTTGCAGCGAAAACTGTCTTTATGACCTCCAGCAGCTGCTTGGTATTTTATCATGAAGTATTTTGCAGCTGAAGATTCTGTACTCTGCTGCTACTGCGCCTCGCACACTGCCATGTGTATGAGGGACGTGGGTGTTTAATAAATACTACTTGATGATAAGACTTAATTTAGGCTTGACATTTTCTCAATGCTTATGATTCACGTACCTCTGTGGTGCTCAAAGATGCGTTTGGCGTTTGGTTTTCTAAAAGGTAAGGAACCAGCTTGGCACCATACAGAGCAATGCTTGAACCCCTTCCACAAAGGTCAGGCATGGGCTTATCAGAAACTTGGGCTGATTTTTCACCTGTTCACAGCCACAGGTGGCTCCCTGCTCTTACCCAACCACTTTGTAAGTATGGGACCAAATGCCAGCTGTGGGATGAGCATGTATATAGGTCATCACACATCCATCACAGCAGTTAGGGAGATAATTAAAAATACAGGTCAGGTTGATGATGGATAATATCTAGGAAGGAAAGTTCAATTGCTGCATACTTTTTCAAACACTCAAAGTTGGAAAATCCTCAGGGAAATGAGCCTGGTTGGAAAATAAGTGCTAGGGGATATCTTTCTGTATACTGTGAATATATATTGTTCCCACTGGTTAATAAATAAGCTGCTTTGGTCTATGGCAAGGCAGATTAGAAGCAGGCAGGAAACCCAAGGAGAGAGACAGGAAAGAGAAAGGCAGAGTCTAGGGAGATGCTAACCTGCTGCTCAAAGAGCAACTTGCCAGAAGACCAGTAAAGCCACAGAAGATGTGGCAAAACAGAGATTAATAGAAACTGTTTAATTTAAGATATAAGAGCTAGCTAGAAAGAGGTCTACCATAGGCCATACAGTTTGTAAATAATATTAAGCCTCTGAATGATAAGTCTATAAGTGGCTGTGGGACTGCAGGGCTGGGCGAGATGGGAGAAAACATTCAACTACAAATATGTTTTCCTTTGTGAATACATCTACATTGAATACATTGGTCTGATCAATATTAATTTCAATGAGCTCCTGAGTTACCAAAACAAACAGTGCAAAGACAACATTTACATGAGAGCTTACCATGCATTAAGGTTCCTCATGATGTGTGCTAAATTCTGAACCATAGACATAAGAGAGTTCAAGAATATTGAACTGACCTATTGCAAATGAGATAACATTCCAAAGCCCAAACTTCTAAAACAAAATGGACTCATTTATAAATCTTGGGTATTTGGTTTATTTTGTGTGGTTCCTTCACATGATGTCAAATACTTTGGCCAGACTTAAGACACTGAATTTCCTATGGCTTCGATGAAACTCTACTCTCTGCCTGGGGGAAGTGATATGTTTATCTGTTGTGATGTTCTAGCCACACATTGAAATCCCAGCTCTGGGAAACTGCTCTGCAGTCAGACGCTCCCTCCTCACCTCTTGTTCCCACAGAGCTTTCTCTATCCTGTGTCTCCATCATTGCCTCTCACAGCAGCTGGCACTAGTGTACTGTAAATGCTTGGAGGGCAGAGGACTGACTGCCTTAGTCACCTTGGAGTCATGACAAGTGTTGGCCAAGCCAGTGTCCACACATGGGGTCTCAGTGACCAGGTAATGAATCTAAACAGCTTTGTCCCATGAACCACTTGAGAGGCACCTGTGTCTAGGCTGGATGTTGTCAAGGTATGTATAGACTTTTACATAATAAAAGGAACAGGAAAAGTGGCCCTTGTATCTTTGTTCTGTCTCCCTGTTAATGTTAAGCAAAGTCTTCCCAGTATCTTACAGGAACATGTATCAGTATTCTAACTTTCTGTTTGGCCATAGCCTTGTGGGAGGACCCTGCAAGGGGTAGGATGTGCTTCTTTGAAAATTCCAGTAGTTTTTTTTTTTTTTTTACTATTATTAATCAAGTTTGCATTTCTGGAGGCCAAACAATGCATTGCTGAGGCTAGCATCCATGAAAAATGTCTTTTGTTTTTAACGAGGCTTGGTAGTGTCTGTCTTCATATTCACCTTCCTATTATACAGCCATTGTTTTAAGCCTCAGAAATGCTTCCTGTGCATCAATCCCAGCTTCATGCAGACAGCACAGCAAAAAGCATCTTGCCAATGTGCATCTGCTGATAGTGTTTTGAGAAACACTCTAAAAGCGATTGCAGTGTGCAAGCGGGCATGGCCTCACGTTAAAGACTTTCTGGCTGGCGCCATTTTCATTTAATGCTCATCCATACCCAAGAGAGGGGACTTTCTTTTACTAATGAAAATGTAAGGACAAATCAAGTCATATGACAGGATGTAGTTGTACACACAAAAGTTGGGAACAATTGTTGTAAACCCAACAGCTCTCAAATTTTTCCTTAGCTACTTACAGGGTGGTTAACTCATTCCCATGTGCCCACACACTCCCAGTTTTTAACTCAGAAAATCCCACATTCTGGAAATCCCGTCACCCTGTGCAGTCCGAGTCACTTTCTAGTTTACACAGTTATCACAGAATGTAGATGGATTATTGCATGTAAGGCTATTAGCAGAGTGCTTGGCACATAGGAAAATAAAGCTACTCACAGCCATCCTATTATTGGCTAATATAATTTTTTAAATGCCTGTGCACATGCATGCTCATGTGTATGTGTATGCATGTGCATGTGTGGACACCCACGTGGACAGGTGGACAGTTAAGGTGTCATCTTCAGGGACATTGTCTCTTCTTTGACACAGGTCTCTCACTGGCTTGGAGCTCACCAACTAGACTGGTTGGCCAGTAATCCACAAGGATTCTCTTGTCTCCACCTTCCAGCCAGGGATTTACAAGTACACATCGCCACACCTGTCGTGTTCTCCATGAGTTCTGGTGTGCTCATTGAAATGAGAATGTCTCCCATAGGCTCATTCAATTGACCCAAAATTGATGGCGGTTGAGGAGGTATGGCTTGTTGGAGGAAGTACGTCACTGAAGGAGGATTTTGAGAACTGAAAGACTCACACTATTTCTAGTTTGCTCTCTCTGTTTCATGATCATGGTTGAGTTTTGAGCTCTCCACCATGCCTACCACTTGCTGCCCTGATTCTCTGGCACAGTGGATTCTTACCCCATTGTGAAGAAGCCTAATTTAACATTAGTGCAGCCATGACAGGCTGCAGACTAACAATACGACTAGGCCTCACCATTACAATAACCAGGAAAAGCCACAAACCGTACCCTGTGGGGGACCAATCAGAATTAAGACAAACAAGTACTAAATGGAGGTCCTAAGAGGGTGTCAGATCCCCCTACTGGAACTGAAGTGCTTGTGAGCCACTGTGTAAGTGCTGGGATCCAGCCCTGGTCCTTTGCAAGATCAACAAGTGCTTGCTGTCTGTCCAGCCTCAAAACAGAAGTTCTTGTCTGATATAATCTACCCTCCCTACTGATAATCTCCCATCCTTTCTCTTCTCTCCTGGCTTGTTCCCTTCAGAGCACTTACTATAATCTTACTATGATTGTCTTTATTATTTGTTCTTGTATTTCTTAGGATATTGGCTAAATCAGTTCATAGGCATATGAGTGGTGTGTGTGTGTGTGTGTGTGTGTGTGTGTGTGTGTATGTAAGTCTGTTCCATGAGTTTACCCAGGGCTCCATTTTCTTTCCAACTAGTTGCTCATCACCACATGAAATAATTCCTTTAACGATGCTGTCAAGGCCAGGACCATATTCATAATCTAGCAGCTAGACTCTGGCTCGTGGGTTACACAGCCACCTTCTTCTTCAATGATTTGATTCAAAAGCAATGCACCCACCTCTGTTCACATCTGTCATGTCCACACATGGGGAAAAGTTGAGGCATTTCTAGTTTCATTTCTGACACTGTGGTAAAACGCCCCGACAAAAAGCAACTCAGGAGAGAAAGGGGTCTATTTCATCTTATAATGTCCAATATAGATAGAGACACGTAAGTGAATAAGAGACCATCTTTTCATGAGGTAGTGACTTCTGAATACGTAAGGTAAGGTAGATTTCTCTATTCTTAAATGGAACTATGACTCGGGATACCCTAGGGGACATGAAGTGAAATTTATATGCAATGATCCCCTTCATGTAGGAAAGAACAAGATGCCTTTAATTACCTAGATAGCATGTTTGTTGTTTCTGAGGAATGTAGGTAGAGATGGGGACGTCACTTTTTAACTTGCATATTTCCTTCTAAAAAAAATAACTAATGAGGAGCTGGGGGGATGACTCGGTGGATAAAGTGACTGCCAGGCAAGTGTGAGGACCCGAGTTGGACTCCTCAGAGCACACACTAAGCCAGGTGCAGTGACATGCACCTGCCGTTGGTACTCCCACAGCGGGATGGGAGGAAGGCTCGGGAGAATGAATCCCTGGACACTCAAGAGCCAGCTAGCCTGGCGGTACATGGAGGCTTACAACAAAGATGTCCTGTCTCAAACAAGGTAGCAAGAGAAGACTGGCAACCCAAGGTTGAACACTGACCCCACACAGACATGGGGGCACACGACACACAAAAGTGAAATTATGTATCAAGTAAAAAAAAATTAAAGCCCACAAATTCATTTGGCATGACTCGTAGTCCTTAATCATCCCATTAAGGTGGCTTATTTTTGGACTAACCATGTGTACTGCCTTCCTGCGCTACAACAGTCATGGGGTCCCCGACCTGCACTGCCCTTCTAGTACCAGCCCATGCCCCTAGCCTCTGCTCTTGGCCATAGTTCCCATTAATCCCCCGGCTCTCCTGTGGAAGTGGGCTCCCTTCCTGCAGGCCACTTCATCTTTGTCTCTTTGTCTCCAATGGCCGGGTCTTTCCCTTTCCTTTCTAGGACCATCTTTTGTAAGATTCAGTAGCAGTCTCACTTTCATCACAATGGCAACCTGTAGAGTTTTCCTGCCTGGCCCACAGTCAGGACAAATCTCTCTCACCTGCCAGCCCCACAGCCGCTCAGACCCAACCAAGTAAACACAGAGACTTATATTGCTTACAAACTGTATGGCCGTGGCAGGCTTCTTGTTGACTGTTCTTGTATCTTAAATTAACCCATTTCTATAAATCTATACCTTGCTACGTGGCTCATGGCTTACTGGCATCTTCACATGCAGCTTGTCATGGTGGCGGCTGGCAGTGTCTCTTTCTGCCTTCCTGTTCTTTCTTTTCTCCTCTCTGTTAGTCCCGCCTATACTTCCTGCCTAGCCACTGGCCAATCAGTGTTTTATTTATTGACCAATCAGAGCAACACATTTGCCATACAGAACATCCCACAGTAGCAACCCTCATCCCAGATCCTAAAATCACACTGTGTTTTTATTGACTGCCAAGTAGCTCACACTAGAAGGCAGTATGTCAATTACTTCTTTAAAATATGTAGCTGATTGAAATAGGAATTTTGCATCATTGTGAGAAAGGATGAGTGTTTCAAGGTGTGCTTTTAACTCACTACCCTAGTCTTCCTGAGGATAAAAGGAAGTAGGAGGGTCTCCTGAGTACCAGAAGCCACTTAGGTTGATAGCTGTGAACTTTGCCACATCATCAGTGGCTGAGTTATTGTCCTGTCATAGGTGCAGAGTTTACCTTGGCCTGTATCAGACAGCTCAGTGGAGTGAAATGAATGATGCTGTTGGTAGAGGGCATGAATCTTTCTCATCACTTTTCCTTATTAGTATAGCTTCATCTAGGCTAAGGCTGGTTTTCTAAACACATAATAAAATAAATTATATGCATATATACTATATGACGTATGTTTATAGTGTTATAATTTTAAAATTATGTATAGTTTTATTTATAACAACGAATTTACAATTTATACAGCTATAAACTTATATACTATATTATTTATATGTAATTATAAAATAAATTTATCTCTACTATAATAAACTATGCATATCACATATTATACATATATATTCTTTAAAGGGCTGGGATGGAACCCAGAGTCTTGCACATGTTAGGCACTTGGCCACTATGCTACATCCCATTCTAACCCTATTTTTATTTTGAATGTGTGTGAGAGAGTGTGTGTGTGTGTGGGTTCCCAAGAGGAAAAGGTTTGCCTCTGAAACCAGTGGTATGTCTCCTGAGTTCCAGGTTTATGCAAATTTGTCCCAAGATGTCATTCACCCATTTCTATTTTTATAACATGCATTCTAACACGAGGTTATGTTTGAAATGAGGAATGCTCAAAGCCCCAAATTAAAATCTCAAATACCTCATGACTAGCGGAGTGTGTGCGCTAGAGTCTGAAAACTGTCGGTAGAAGGTATTCGCTGTACCAGGGCAGAGTGGTGGAGCTGAGGGTAATTGCATTTAAAAATAAAAGCAGTCTTCTTGCAGAGGTACCTCAAAAAGGTGTTCAGACTCTGAGCTTTTGAAATCTGCTTTAATATACTCTCGGGCAAACAAATCTTGCCATACTCTTTCTTGTTAGAATGACGACAGTTTTCCTAGGCCATGGGCATTGATTGACAGAGGCAGGCTCCTTCTGCTCACTGTCATCCTTAGCTGGGATGTGATTCTAAATCGAGGGCCATTTAGCTTTGTTGAAGAAGCCGGCCACCAGTGATCCACTCTCCTTCAGTTCTCACAGCAGTTCTGAGAACCGTGTTGCTAGCATCAGCTCTGGGGTCGTGTAGCCCAGAGCCTTGAGTTCTGGATCTTCACGTTGGTCTACATTCATAAAGCAAGTCCTGTAACAGCTCCAAGCACCAGATGTTTCATGAATGAGAGGGACCTGACTTTTTCAGAATGCATCCTCCTGGCGTGGTGGCACAGCCTGTAATCTTTGCCGATTGTTAAGATTGGCATGAGATAATCCATTTATGAGTCCCATTTAACACACAGCAAGCCCGGGGTTATTGTTATCTTCCATTACAATTGAGCAGCTGGGCTTTCCTGAGAGGCTAATGACTCACTGAAGTTCTGTCATTTGATGAGGACCAGTCTTCCACCAAATCGTCTGCCACCTGTGACATTTCAGTAGCAGGTGGTCAACCCAAAGCATGCAACTGCACTTCTCCCCATCAGACTGCATGTCCTGCATTACCACACTAACATGTTTTTGATTCAAATAGAATTACAGCACTTTTTCTTCTTTCATCCTCTCCTAGCTACCCTCCTTCAAACCCCTCCTATGCCCTCCCTCCCTCCCAAATGAGCCCGCGCACGAGTGCGTGTGTGTGTGCGTGCATGTGTGTGTGCGTGCGTGCGTGCGTGCGTGCGTGTGTGTGTGTGTGTGTGTGTGTGTGTGTGTGTGTGGTACATGTACAAATCTATGTAAATTCAACCTGTTGGGTCTGTTAGTGTTGTTTGTATGTGCATGGTTCTACTCATCCCTTGGAGAGGCTGATTCTCCTTCTCCCTGTAGTCATTAGAAGCTGGTGAAGTTTTGTATCTAGGGGTAGGACCCTGTGAAAATCTCCCTCTTTCACATGCCATCCTCTGGTCTGGTTTATGCAGTCGTTTCTAGGAGATACTTTCCCAGCAGACTTCCTGGTATTCTGGCGCTTGCCATCTTTTCGGCCCCTCTTCTGCCATGTTCCCTGAGCCACTGATGTAGGAGCTGTGATGCAGATGTATCTGTTGGGAGGGCTCCGCCATGATCTGTCGCTCTCTGCAATTGTGTCCAATTGTGGTTTTCTGTGATGGCCTCCATTTGCTGTAAAGAGAGATTTCTCTGATGAGGGGTGATGGGTACACTTACCTGTGGTTTAAAATCAGATCTAGAATATACCAAGGAATTGTGCTGGTCTAGAAAAGTGGTGGTGGTGGAGTCTTCCCTAAGATCCATGACCTCATTAGCCTTGGGAAACTGGGTAGGTTTCCAGTACCAGGCAGGACTTCCTTCCTGTTGAGTCTTAAGTCTGTTCAGATGGTTGTTGATTGCCCTTGTTTTTGTCCCAAAAGGTGATCGACGGTTCTTTCTATAGTATAGAAAACTTAGTACTTTCTCCATAATGAAACACGGAGAGCGGGATGCATCCGTGACAGCGGGGCAAATTAGAAGGTAGTAGAATGGTTGCATAACTCTGAACATACGAAGCTGCTGAACTGCCTGCTGTGAGAGAGTAGATTTATGCTGTGTAAATTGTATTACGCCAGTGATGCTTAAAACAAAATCAATGGAAGATCTATGGGGAGTTTTAGGGAACTGTTCTTAAGATCTAAATAAATTATATATATTGACTTGCACTACCCCCTCCAAAACGATTATCTTCTATAGAAAGCCACAGAATCACATTTCCATGTTTAGATAGCAGGCAAATTGGCAAACAAACAGCACCCCTAAAATAAACAAATGCCTTGCCCTTCCAAGCCCCCCAAGGACCTCTCTTACCTCATCTCAGCTCCGTACAACCTTCTGCTTCCTAAGCATTGCTGAGATCCCTGAGACGACATGGGGTGTGGTCTGACTGTAGATTGGGTGTTTCCTCAGACAGAATTATTTTTTGCTAAATTGAAAACTCCTCAGCAAAGCAAACCCTGGCATTTTGCAGGAATAAAGAGAAATCTTTCAAGTCAGTCTTTATTAAACATGAATTCTCCCATCCTCAGAGATAAACCTATTATTCCAGCAGATAAGCTTTAAATAAAGCCATGAACTGTGGGGAGAAAGAATAGATGTTCATCCATAAACTGCCGAGAATGTTGTCAGCCTTGACTTAGACTCTTAGGCAGACTTGATTTTAAAAAAAATGTTCACTTGTGCCACAGGAAAAGCTAGCAAAGAAAGGGTGTGCGTGGTGCTCTCAGCACACGTTTGTCAGGTTAAAACACAAGATGCTTAATTCTAGGAGAATGTTGTCTAGATGACGTAAAGGCGCCTGGGCTTCACTGATGGACCCATCCTTCACAGAGGGCTCTGCTGACATCTGCATCACAGCATCCTTAGTCCCAGCCTCCCAACTGGGTAGCACCTGGGAAAGATGAGTGGAATACTCAGGCCCGGTGCCTCTGCCTGACCATTGGGACGACCACATCCATCCATCTATCATCTGACAGCCTAAAGAGCTGAGACTGGGGGATGAATGCATGCCCACTGCAATCACACATTCTGACCCTGTATTTGTGAGTTTTAGCTTCTCAGTCCACTGTCCTTACTGTTTGTTAGTTTGTGCCTGCATGTAGTGGCTCCACTCAAACACTTCTTGGTATTTTTGTAACTTAGGGGAGAAAGGTAAGACAGTTGCTTCTCCAGTACACCCCCACTTTCGTGATCAGAAACCCTTTCGGTTCCATCAGTCTTTCTTTGCTAGTATTCTCCACGTCTTTATTTCAGAACAGGGATTCCATACCCCTCTCCTGTGCAGTGTTTGGGTAAATTTCAAGTTCTCATGTGCAATGTAGTCATCTGTATGTTGGTAACAGGACGCATTGTCCTGTCATTGCTAGCCCAGGGAGTCACGTAGAACAGTGTGACTTTGTCCTCTGGGGTCTTCCAGCATCCAGGGCAGGTCTCAGAGATCAGCAGAGTGGGGGTCATCTACATTAAGCTCCTTCTGGTACAAGCCACCCATATAGCATATTATTAGAGATAAAGAAACCAACCAATGTATGGTGGTCTGCTACAGAAGCCTAATGTCCTTCCCGAAAAACTGAGTTAACCAAATCAACAGCTCTGATTTATTGAGTGTGTGCTATGGGTCAGAAAGAGCTAAATGTATCGTATCTCATTTAATTCTCACAGTAGCTCAGAGAGGTGGGCGCTGTTATTACTCTCCCCGTTGTAAAGATTGATTCACTGAAGCTCTAAGATGTTAAGTTGCCCTGAGTCTCACAACTAGCGGAATTCTAGCAGAGCTGGGATACAAATTGCCTAAGCAGCAGGCTGCCCATTGGAATGAGCTCCATCCTGCGAGCAGGAGTCAGTGTGCAGCTGGGGGTTTAGGACCTGAGTCGTCCTCAGGAAAAACACAGCCACTTTCTTCAGGAAGTCATCTTTGTCCTCGCGTTCCTCTGCAGCCAGAGAATAAAAACAGAAAAGTGCAAAATCAAATACCTGTTCTTTGCGCTTGCCTATCTGGTGACCCACGCTTCTATGACCAAATGTCAATTTAGCTGTGTGTGCATGTGTGTGTGCATGTGTGTGTGTGAGTGAATGCATGTGTGTGTGCGTGCATGTGTGTGTGTATGTGTGCACACGGGAGTACGTGTGTGCATGCATGCATGCATGCATGCGTGTGCATATGCATGTGCATGTGCGCGTGCGTGCGTGCGTGCGTGTGTGCGTGCGTGCGTGTGTGTGTGTGTGTGTGTGTGTGTGTGTGTGTGTGATTTGATGGCACTTGTTCCAGTTTTCATTCTTTGACTAAAAATTGTGACCTGTGAATCCTTCCGTGTTTGTTATAAGCACTTTCCAAAAAATTTTCTTATAGAATGAAAATTTGGAAATGTCATCTCAACTGCCTTCAGGTCAGAGAATTTCCTCTGCCCTCCTTGCCTGGCTTCTGTCTGTGGGGGCATCTGTGGGTTCACACACTGATTCCTGATTTGAATTGGCCTCTGCATACACCAGGCTTCTAAATTCTGCAAAAGAAACACTGAACTCAGATGTTTTCAGAGGGATCTCTGTACACTCTGAAAAACTTCAGTCTTTAAAACAAAAACAAAAACAAAAACAAAAACAAAGAATTAAAGGGATTATTTGGAACTTGGGGGTGGGGAGCAAAGACAAAAGAACCATTAAGGGGCAAGCAAAATTTGTAATTGTAATACAAAAGCCTCAAAGAGCAGAAGACTCAACACAGGAAAAAGTGGGTGACAGGATAGATCAGGCAGGCCCAGGTGGGAGTCACCAACTATTGTGACATCTTGCATCTCAGATTCACTGCCCCTCCCGTGCCCCATTAGTGTGTGGTCCCCACAGACATGTTCACACTCATTTCCTGTGCACTCATCTTCCCCACCAGGTCCACTGAGGCACACACACACACACACACACACACACACACACACCGATCTCTCCCGGAAGCCCCCTCATAGCACATGTATATGTGTATGTGTGTACACATATAACAGTGATGTGTGCATATATAGTAGGTCAACAAGAAAAGCGCTTTTACTGAAAGGATTTGTATTTAACAGTGTTACAGGATAGGCTCCTGCTTGGGCAGCTGCTTGAGCTGGATACCTCTGTACCCACATTTGCCAGCTCTGCAGGAAGCACTGGCAGGAATTAATTGGCTTTCCTGAGCCCCAAAGCTCAGTTCTGCTGCTCCGTTCCCACCGTCCCCTCAGGGCTCTGCTGTCTCCTGATTTACCTTGCAGAGGGCTTTCTTTTTGCTTGTGTCCTGTCTAATAGGCACTGCCTAACGCTTATAAAATTTCAAATTCGAGGATCTCGAGAAATTTTTAGGGCCTCTCAATCAAAGGGGACATGGCTGCATCCAAAGCATTTGGTTAAGCTGGTGTTCTTCTGACTCTATCCTGGTCCCTTCTAAAATGTGTGGAAAAAAATTGAAAGAATAAATTGTGCTTTGCACAAGTTTTGGGCAAGATTTATAAATGACAGTTCTAAATGCCATAGTCCAAAACATTGAAAAAAATCCTTGAAGTATGAAATACTGAAAGATAGAAATCTTCCAGATATCATTCTAAAATATAATTTAATTTTTTGGGGGGTGTCTAGACAACTTTTATAATTTGAAATATGCAGAAGAAATTTATTTGTATATTAGATGTCATAGCTTTATATTAATAATTTTTTTAGCTCATTAGGTTTATAAAAAATTGCTTACAAACCTAGAAGTGATTAGTTAGGCTTTTGGGGAGGGGGGAATTTCCAAACAAAATTTACCTTTGTGATTCTCCTTCCTCTCCTTCTCAACCCATATCACAACTGCAAGGTCAAACACATTAGATTCTGCTAATTATATATTATATTCACGTAGCTGCACTGGAATTCTGTATTCTTTTAAATTTTTACTCATTTTCACAAATTATCCAAAAAAGAATGATATCAATTTACATTTCACATAGAAAAATGTTATTACAATCTATTCTTTTTCTTTATCCAAATGGTGAATTTTTTTATTTATAATTTTACTTTTTATTGAAACAGATTTTTTTTCATGCAATATATTCTGTTTATGGCTTCCCTTCCTCCAGCTCCTCCCAGATTCCTCCCACCTTTCTACCCACCCAAATCCACACCCTTCCTTTCCCTCGCTCATTATCAAACAGACAACTGAAACAAACAGAAAAAGAAGAGCCAAAGAGAAAGGAGGAGAAACATAGAGGCAGACACATAGAAAAATTCCATGAAAGCAGAACATTGGAACCCATAATAGATAAGCCAAAGCCCTATATGGAAACAAAACAAAGCAACTGCCCCTCCAAAAATACCATTGAGTTCACTTTGTGTTGGCCGTCTCCTGCTGGGCATGGGGCCTGCCCTTAAGTGTGGTTTGTGTACTCTGTGACACTGTTGGAGAGTTCTCTTTGTGAGCAGTTGTCAATTGGAGATAGCTTCTTGGTTAGGGGTGGGTGCTTGTATCCACCCCCTCCACCTGGCTCAGTCCCATGCGGGCTCTGTGCATGCTGCAACGGTCTCTGTGAGTTCATATGTGCCTCAGTCCTGGCATGTCTAGAAAGGCCTTGTTTCCTTGATGTCTTCCATCTACGGTGGCTCTTACTATCTTTCTGCCGTCTATTCCACAGAGTTCCCTGTGCCCTGAGGGGATGGATTTGATGGAGACATCCCATTTAGGATGAGTATTCCAAGGTCTCTCCCTCTGCATGTTGTTCAGTTGTTTCCATCTTCTGCAGAAAAGCTTGTGTGATGATGGCTGAGCGAGACACTGATCTGTAGGATCCTAAAAGAATGCTGTTAGGAGTCATTGTATTGCTATGTTCCTTTGGCAGAACAGGAGTATTTGGTTTTCCCCTAGGTCCATGGCCTATTGAGTCTCAGGTTCTTGGCCACCTGAGCAGGGTCAGGCATGGGTTTCATCTTATGTTGTGGGCCTTGAATCCAATCAGAGAGTGGTTGGTGACTCCCATAATCTTTGTACCACTATTGCACCAGCGTATCTTGCAGGCAGGTCACCATTGTAGATGGAAGAGTTTAGCTGGGTTGGTGTGCATCAGTCTCCTCTTGTAGTGTGCAGAGTACCTTGCAGTACTATGAATGCTGTTCAGGAGAGGTGAAGGCTCTAGGTAGGCACCAGCTCTACTTCTCTGTGTTCAATGAGTTGCATAGATGTTGCCTTCAGCAATGCGGCCTTGCCGTCCATTTGTGGAGAGTGAACTGGAGGCTTGGCAATAGCCTGGATTGTTTGGGGGGGGGTTCCCATGGGACCCCTTTGGCCAAAAACTCAATTAGATGTGAAGGTTTTATCTGGCGGTGAGAGATAGACTAGGTGGGGCTCCATCTCTCCTGTTATTTGCCAATTTCATTTATTTATTTATTTATTTATTTATTTATTTATTTATTTATTTATTTTGGTTTTTAGAGACAGGGTTTCTCTGTGTAGCTTTGCGCCTTTCCTGGAACTCACTTGGTAGCCCAGGCTGGCCTCGAACTCACAGAGATCATCCTGGCTCTGCTGGGATTAAAGGCGTGCGCCACCTTCATACTTATTCATTTGGGAAGTTTCTACTGTGCTGGTTTTCCATACAACCCCTCAAATGGCCCTTAGGTTTAGCTTCCTCTCCCCTCTTCTCTCCCCCTTTCCATGTAATCCTCCCATTCTAGTCCCACTCTATCTCTCCATCTATAACTACCCTATTTCCCTTTCCTCAGGAAATCCTTCCCTCGCTGATAGTCCCTTACTCTACACCTAACCTCTGTGGTTATATGGATTATACCCTGTGTATCTAAGGCTTAAACACTAACATTCATATGTGAGAGAATATATATATATATATATATATATATATATATATATATATACTCTATTATCTTTTTAGGACTGGGTTACCTCAGTAAGGATGATTTGTTTTCCTAGATCCATCCATTTACTTGCAAATTTCATGCTTTCATTTTTTTAAAAGTTGAGTAATATTGCATTGTGTAAATATACCACATTTTCTTTAACCATTTGTATGCTGGCGGACATTTAAAATTTTGATGTGCTTTAAGTTGAAATAAAGTTAAACCACTTTTCCCTTCCTTTTTCTTCCCACAGCAACCCTCTCTTTAACCTCTCTCATGTACACACACACACATACAAATGAGAGAGAGAGAGAGAGAGAGAGAGAGAGAGAGAGAGAGAGAGAGAGAGAGCATGCTGGGTGTGTTTTATTGTTGGTCTATACATTGTTTCAGGACTGATGATTCTGCATTGGACAACCAATAAGGAGGCTCATCCCTGAGAAAGGCTAATTCTCCTTCTTTCAGTAGTCATTAGTTGTCTCTAGTTTTTAATCTAATGGTGGGACCCCATGAGATTTTCCCCTTCCACAATAACATGTCCATTGATACTGCCATTGTTCTGGTATTGTTTATGCGGCCATTTCTAGGCCTGAGCTCCTATTTCCTCATGCCTTATATTTCTCTCCACACAGCCATATCACTTCCTGTCTCCACCTCCCTAGTGCTGGGACTAAAGCGTGTGTGCCTTCCAAGTACTGGGGTCAAAGGCATGAGATCCCAAGTGCTGGGGATTATTAAGGTTTGTGCCACCACTGCCTGGCTTCTGTGGTTAACTACTGGCTACCTCTCCCCTCTGATCTCTAGGCAAACTTTATTTGTTACAGCACAAACAAAATATCACCATAGTTGTTTGATAAATCCTCAAGGATACATATTAGCTTTTATTTACCTAAAATTTTAAGGAAGTTAAGCCACTTGGGCTTACAGTGCTCCCTACAAGAACCACAGACTAATGGAATTCCCAATACCAGGTATGAGAAACACACTTTCCAATGACTGTTCACAGTTGACCAAGTGACAGTTCAAACAATATAGATTGTAGATTTAGCTATTGATTGCCTTTCAGAGGTTGAAGGTGGGTCCCTATTGCTGAAGACACTGTACACTTAGGTTAGGTCACAGGACTTAGATGGTTTGAGCTGGATCTGACCTGAAAGCCTCTTTCCTGTAGTCTTTAACCAGTAATGAATCCATAGCCTTTCATTTCCTGCAGAAACAAAAGCATAACCTCTTCTCCAAAGTAACATATCTCTTGACTTAAATTTTGAAGTCAAAACATTTTCAAAATATATACATTGGTTTAATTCAGCAGCATTTATAATCCAGTGTGTTTTAGCAGCTATTGCTCCTTTCTCAGCAGTCAAAAAATTTAAAGACAACACAATAACATATACTATCCAGACTCTGTGTATTTTTCCATCTTAACATGGCTAATTATATTTTTTATTATTCTATTCCTTTTTAAAGAACTTTATTTTAAAACTTTTTTTTTTAAAATCTAAGATGGTAAATATTCTTTCTCTTCTCTCCCAAGCCTATGCATATTTTAAACACACTGTGACCTGTTTAGGGGCTCTTTCCATCTGAATCTGCCCTTACTGTGCATCTGTAAACTTTTCTGTCTGTATGAGCGAAAATACTGCTGTGTAACGTAGATCATAGCTTGCTGGTGCTGGCTCCTCCCTCTCAATTTGCTGAGAGTCTAGTCTCATGGTGGAGGAGGCATGTTTACCACCAGCTCTAGGAGCCATGTTTACTGCCCCAACTCTGGGGAGTTCCTAGGTCCATGCTTACACTAAGCAGCGTGACACTGGCTGCTCACAAACACCATATAAGCGTTTGGGAGTAGGGCCTGTTAAAGGAGCCGGGTATTTTTGCTGTTAGCACCAAGCCAGGTAGCTGTCTCTTAAAGGAGCCATGCCTCTGCTCACCGCCAACAAACAGAGCCTACCTGGGGAAATTCAGCTACCAGGAAGCCACACTTGACTCCATTTTTGTGGGTCTAGAATACTTTTTTAAGCTTTGTCAGGTTATGTGTGGAAATTCTGGCCAAATGTTTAGGCTCCATATGTTGGTGGAAGTTTCCCTGTCCCTACCACCTGCTCTCAAATAACAGGCAGCTGGTTCCCAAATAACTAGCTCAGAGACTTAATGTAAATTATAAATGCTTGGCTGATAGCTCAGGCTTGTTACTATCTAACTCTCATATTTAAATTAACCCATATATCTTATCTATGTTTTGCCATGTGGCTCATGGCTTGTTAGCTTATTTTTTTTTTACATGTCTTGCCTCCTTGGCAGCTGGCTGATGACTCCACTGACTCTGCCTTCTTCTTCCCAGAGTCCTCTGTTCCTGGTGTCCTGTCTATACTTCCTGCCTGGCTACTGGCCTGTCAGCTTTTTATTAACCAATGATAGTAATTCTTATCCACAGTGTACAAAGAGACTATTCCACAGCAGTTTTCAGTTGTTTTCTTTATCTTAGCCAGCCTGACTGGGGTAGGAAGAAATCCTAAAGCAGTTTTGACTTGCATTTCCCCATCATACCATTCTTGGCATATGCCCAAAGGACTTGACATCCTGCTCTACTGATACTTGCTCAGCCAAGTTCACTGCTGCTCTGTTCACAAAGCTGGGAAATGGAAACAACCGGGATGCCCTTCAACTGACGGACGGATAATGAAAATGTGCTACATACACACCATGGAATTATTTTCAGGAGTAAGGAAAAATGAAAGCATGAAATTTTCTGGTGAATGGATAGATCGGGACAACAATACACTAACACAAAAGGACAGGCACTGTGTGATCTCCCTTTTTTGTGATTCTTAGCTAAGAATCTTTAGGTGTCGAGTATAGACGCTCGGGCTACAGCAGAAACAAGGAAAGTCAGAAGGGACCACAGAGTTGGGGAGCTCTAGAGGGGGTAACAGTAGGACCCAGGTGCTGTGAAGGGGACATGGGAAAACAGTGGGGACATTTTTTACTGGGCAGGGACAATGAGGACAACACACAAGGAGAATCCCCAAACAGCGCAAGCTGCTGCTTTAGTTGCTTCCCAGAACGTGAAGGGTTAGAACCCAAGGCTGAAGGCAGTATACACTTTGGACTCAAGCCTGGATGAAACAAACTGGAGCTGACCTGAAAGCCTCCTCCCTGAGGACTAACTCTCATAGTTTCTTAAGGATCTCTGCAAGCTGCCCAAGGGAGAAAGACAATCAGTAGTTCTCCCCAGCTGTAAAGCCTACAGCCACATAATGACTGGAATGGGAAGACAGTCCCAAGGGGGCAACAGTGTTATTTATATCATGGGGGTGTGTGGGTAACAACAGCCATCTAATTGGACTTAAGGCTTGCTCAGTAGGAAAGAATTCATGTCTGGTACTATAAACCCAGCCAATTACTCTTGGCTGGAGAGGTCATGAACCCTAGAGGAGAACCTGCTACTGCTGTTTCCTGAACAATTCCCAACTGCATTCTAAATCCTTATCTTTATAGTCACAGGTAAGTGTAGCTCTCCCCCTCAGCCAAAGACGATTCTTTTGGTTGTGGATCCACAAAGAGTCAAAATGCAGAGAACAACTGACCTGTGGGTTGTCTAGCCCAAACCGACACATCTACACACAACCCCTGTAGGTGAGGCTCAGGGGATGTCTCCGAAGAGGGGGCAGGAAGATTGTAAGAGCCAGAGGACCAGGATGTCTGCCGTGAGATTGTGGTGATATTGTGTTCCCCCAAAACATTGTGCACCCTAATAAACTTATCTGGGGCCAGAGAACAGAACAGCCACTAGATATAGAGGCCAGAAAATGGTGGCACACACGCCTTTAATCCTAGCATTCCAGAGGCAGATATCCGCCTGGATCTCTGTGAGTTCAAGGCCACACTAAAAACAGCCAAGCGTGGTAACAAGAGTCTTTAATCCCAGGAAGTGATGGCAGAAAGTAGAAAGGTATATAAGGCGTGAGGACCAGGAACTAGGTTGGTTAAGCTTTCAGGCTTTTGAGAAGCAGTTCAGCTGAGATTTATTTGGATGAGGACACAGAGGCTTCCAGTTTGAGGAACTGGCGAGGTGAGGAAGCTGTGGCTTGTTCTGCTTCTCTGATCTTCCAGCATTCACCCCAATACCTTGCTCCAGGTTTGATTTTATTAATAAGACCTTTTAAGATTCGTGCTACATGAGATAGTGTCTCCTATGGACCACAGGCAAACTACACCCATGGAATCTTAACCGTACAGTTGCCTAAGCAAGACCCACACAATGACAAAGCCAATTGACATGTTGATATGGATGAGATACATCTCACAGGGCCCCACCACTGAATAAACACCTACATGCAATTAATGGCTGCTGAGAGATAATCAATTTCTCTAGGGACAAGCCCCATTATAGGTTATCCCAAGCAGTCATCCCTACATGTACATATGAGAGACACTCAAATGGACTCAGCAGTACATGTACGTATGTATGTATGTATGTATGTATGTATGTATGTATGTATATGTATATATGTATATAATATGTGTATAGGTGTGTTGTGTAATATATTATATAACATAAATTCTGTATTATGTAACATACACAGATTTGTAATGATAATTAAAGAAGAAGAGGTCTGAATTTGAGAGGCAGTGGAAGGACACAGAAGGGGCGGGGAGGGGAGAGGTACAGTTCTCAAATACGAAATTTTCAAAAACTAGAAAATTAAAAAAAGAACTCTAAATACATTATTTATACCAGTGATTTTGGAATTGATGTGAAGTTGAAATATGTGGTATGACAAATTTTAACATTCATGCTGACAATTTGAAATAACAGAAAAATCACAAAATTCAACACATGAAAAAGTTTATTACAGAGATAGATTATAGACTACCACACAGTAGTGTTCTCTTCAGCAGGCTTACATTACAACCTTTAACAATATTTTGATAACTTACATCACAATGAATCTCTATTATTGACTTTCTTGGGCGGGGGGGCATGTCTCTCCACAGAGAAGATATTCACATTTATTTTCTGTGGGGCAGATCTATTCCACCAAGACTCACACATAGGTTTTCCTGGAAACTCCTTCAGCCAAAATAAATAAATAAAAAGCATTAGCAGATATCCATACACTCAAGCACCTTGTGTATGGCTGAAAATACTCTGTCTTCACGCCCAGCCATTCAGCTCTCAACCCCTCATAGAGAACCATTTCTGTTCATTGAGAATTGTGGTTTAGAGAATTTGTTCAGGGTTTCAGCAATTGGCTTTGTAACTCTTTAGGATTCTAGATTTTTTTTTCTTTTTTAAATTTCAGGCTTTAGGAGTTTTCTTTTTGGGAATTTTAAACTGCTGGATTGTTGGTATTTGGAACTATAACCTTCATAATTGTAACGAGAGCTGGGGTTCTCACAGTGACTATTCCTCTTCCCATTCCCCTGGCTGGCAGTATTTGCAATGAGGGCAAAAATCCTTCCAATTAAGAGTAAGAGCCTTTGTAAGATCAAGCTGGCCAGGTCAGAGTTTTAGGGCTGAGAGTCCTCTCCATTGTTGGTTCTGTTCATATGCGCTCTCAAATACTGCAGATATGATATGGACTCTATCTCTTCTTTCAGCATGCATCTGGGAAGCTCCTATTCCCTGAGGCATCACCTCCAGGACAAGCACGTTGATTCTGTTTTACAGGAAAGGATGAAGTAAGAACATTGTGTGTCAGAGCACAGGGACCAGTGACTGTCACTCAGTTCAAAACTCAGAAGTCAGAGTGGCTTTCTATGGTTGTCTCATCAACCTTTCGAAAAGTAGAGGTTCATCTCTTTGTCACACTGTCTACAGGGATCACACTCCCTCCATAGCCAGATAACTCACATTTGCTCACTGTTTTCCAAGTGCAAGGCTAAAATGTACTCTTTCTAACTTGCTCCCATTCACTTTGTTCTTAGTAGCTTCAGTCCATGAGTCTAGTCATTGATTGATTGATTGGCCTACCCATTCTTTTTTTCATTTGTATAGGATGCCTATTATACAATCACAAGCCTCAAACTCCAAGAGCTGACAAGTTATGACAAGGTATCATAGACTTGTGTAAAGATAAGCCATACAGTGTGTGATCACTCTCCACCCCATGCTATAAGAATGAGGAGGAAGAACAGGAGGGTGTGGATTTACAGACACCATCAGTGCTGTGGTCTGAATGTCATACCTCTCCGACATTTACATGTTCCATCTGTAACCAGTGTAATGGTATTTGAAGAAGATGAGGTCATGAGTGTCAGTACCCCTCACTGGGTGGCCTGAGAGCCCTTAGGATTCACCTATTCCCCTTTCCCACCACACTGGGATTTCAGGGACATGCCACTGGCAAGGTGCCCCTTGCTCCCATAAACTTCTTACCCATGCTCCTATAAGCAATTCTAATGAAACTCATTGGGACATTAAAAATATGAAAGCAGAAAGCAGGCTTGCTGGGAAGAGGGAGGGGATCTGTGAGGGGGGGGAACAAGAGAGGGTAATGGAGTGAATATAGCTAGAATAAATTATTTACATGTGTGGATAAGAGTAGGGTCTGGTCAAGTAGGGTCTGGATCTTCCTGGGCAGGGGAAATAGAACAGGTTTTGCTGGTAGACAGGGGGGCTGGTGAGAATGGGAACAGGAGGGATCAGGTCAGGAGAGAGGGATGGAGGAGGAGAATACTGGAAGAGATAACTGGAGAAGGGGACATTTTGGGGTGAGGTAGAAACCTAGTGCAATGGACATATCCAGGAATCTACAAGGGTGACCCTAGTTAAGACTCCTAGCAATAGGGGAAACGTAGCCTGAACTGGCCATCTCCTCTGAGCAGGCAAGACTTCAAGTGGGGGGAGTTGGAAACCAACCCAGCCATATAACCTTTGACCTACAGTTTGTCCTGCCTACAAGATGTGCTGAGGTAGAGGTAACACAGAAATTGGGGGTGTGGCCAGCCACTGACTGGTCCAACTTGAGACCTACACCAGGGGAGGGAGCCCACCTCTGACACTGTCTAGAGGGCCAGGATCCAGGGGCTGGATAGCCCAGAGACCCAGGATAGAACCAAACGGGACTGGCAAAAAAAAAAAAAAAAAAAAAAAAAAAAAAAAAAAAAAAAAAAAAAAAAAAAAAAAAGTCGCTGAAATGATTCCTAATGATATTCTGCTGTGCTCACAGAGCAGAGCCTACCATAATCATCATCATAGAAGCTTCATCCAGCAACTGATGGAAACAGACGCAGAGATCCACAGCCAAACATTGGGCTGAGCCCCAGGGAATTCTACAGAAGTGGGGAAGGAAGGATTGTAAGAGCCAGAGGGGTCAAGGGCCCCACAAGAAAACCCACAGAATCAACTAACCTGGGCTCATGGAGGCTCACAGAGACTGAACTGACAACCAGGAGCCTGCACGGGACTGACCTGGGCCCTCTGCACGTGGGTTGCAGTTGTTGGATAAGTTTTCTTGTGGGATTCCTGACAGGAGGAACAGGGGCTGTCCCTGACTCTGTTGCCTGCTTTTGGGACCCTTTCCTCCTGCAGGGTCGCCTCATCCAGGCTTAATAGGAGAGGAGGTGCCTAGTCTTGCTGCAACTTGATATGCCATGCCTGGCTGATATCCATGGAAGGCCTGCTCTTTTCTGACTAGAAACGGAGGAGGAGTGGATGGGGGTGCAAAGGAGAGGTCGCATGAAAAGGGCTGGGAAGAGAGGAGGGAGGGGAAACTGTGATAGGGATGTAAATAATAATAATAATAATAATAATAATAATAATAATAATAATAATTTAAAAATCATTTTTAAAAAGGAAGAATAGTTGCTGGGAAGACATCTGAACCTAGTGGCCTATTTCCTAAGCACAAGGACCCAAGTTCAGGTCCCAGAACCAACACGAAAGGCCATGCATAATGTTGCATGTTCGTAATTCCAGTGCTGGAAAGGCAGACAGGACCTGCTGGCTAGACAGTTTAGCCTACTAGCCAGCTCCAAGGCAATAAGAGACCCTGTCTTAGAAGAGATGGCTAGCATGCCTGAGGATGACATCTGAGGTTGTCCACCAGCCTACACACACACACACACACACACACACACACACACACACACACACACACTTTTTTTTGGCTTTTTGAGACAGGATTTCTCTGTGTAGCTTTGGAGCCTTTCCTGGAACTCACTCTGTAAACCAGGCTGGCCTCAAATGCACAGAGATCCACCTGGCTCTGCCTCCTGAGTGCTGGGATGAAAGGTGTGTGTGACACCACCACCCAGCTGCACACACACATTTTTAAAAGACCAGGATGGTATGTACTAAGATATGAATTACTAAGGTAGGGTTGGAAAGAAAATAAGCAGAGTGAGACTGGGGATTAGTATTCAAGCAACAGAGAAAAAGAGAATTGGAGAGAGTAAATAGAAAGAGACAAAAAGAAAGGAAGGAGATGAACCCTCTCTAAAGTTATACAGAAACTATAAAAGGCTAAAGAAGCTCAGTTATACAATTTGAAATATTCTCAGCCCTTGAGGGAAATCCATCCCCAAGGCAGGGAGACCCCAAGGCCAGGTCAATCTGTGAACTTTCTGTGGCCTTTGGGAAAGCTTGTTAGAGAGAGAGAGAGAGAGAGAGAGAGAGAGAGAGAGAGAGAGAGAGAGAGAGAGAGAGAGAGAGAGAGAGAGAGAGAGAGAACACAGTGAAACACCGAGCTGAGATCAGATGTTGCACAGTGCGCCTCTCCCTGCAGTCACTCACCGGAGCAGAGACACAGAGCCCGCCTCCACACCACCCTGCCTGACCTTCTCTGTCTACTCAAGTTGGTGTCATCTGATGAGAGCAGAACCTCCGGGGTGGGGTGGGGTGCTTCCTGTACTGATCTTTGCATCGGTTCATTCCATAACCAGAGGGTGTGCTGTGGGGTCTGGGAAGTTGATTGCTTTAACTAAAGGTAGCGTTCTGTAGCTAGGCACTTGAAGCAGCTGGCAAGCGTCCCACGGGCGTGCTTTCGGCCCTGGAACCATCCTGCACTTGCCCCATTACTGGGGAAGTTAGTTAGTGTCAGCCCCATTTGTAGCTCAGGCCAGATGTTCGCCATATGAGCACTGCTCGGCTCTGACTGGCAGTTTTTCACTGTAGTTAGGTGTATTCTGCAGGCCCACACTGCTCACTTCCATAGAAGATGGTTTCTTTGTCTGGAATAGTCTTTGGGTGTGTCTAGATTTTTTATATTGTGCATGATGTGTGTGCGTGTGTTTATACACGTGTGTAGTTTGTACGTGAAAATAGAGACTCTGAGGTTTAAAATATAAAACTCTTAAAAGAATAAATCAGGCAAACACCCTACTGCCTGGCATACAGTAACTCTTCATGGATGTCTATTCAGTGTTTTGCAGTGAGAAATAGACACTCTTCTCTTCATAATAAAAAAAAAAAAGCAGTTTGGTTTTATTGTGTTGGGGTTACACATTGCTATGGTGTGCTTATGGACCTCAGAGGACAGCTCTGGGAGGTGGTTCATTTCCTCCACTGTCTGGGTCCTGAAGACTGAACTCAGGTCGTTGAGCTTGGTAACAAGTGCCTTTACCTACTAAGCCACCTCTCCGGCCCCTTCTCCTAAAGTCCAATGCCTTGGAGGAGCTGGACAGATGACCCAGTGGAAGCATTCTGTAAACTCGAACTTGCCAACTTGTTTGCCCGTAGTGCCTGGGGAAGAAGGGGTCTCTCAGGGTGGTGTTTTCGTGTCATCAGCGGGAAGCAAATGAGCTCAGTGGAAGCAAACAAGGAGAGTGAGGAGGAGCTGGAGAAACGTAGAGGTACTGCTGAGATCACAGCATTGGGGTGAGGCTCCAGACTAGGAGGAGGACCTTTTCCCTTAAGCAGTGGCTGGGCTTATTCTGAAGCAGCAGCAGCCCTGGAGTGCAAGGACAGCCCAGAGAGCCCTCTGAAGCACAGATCTGTGAGCCTCGAGAACAGGCCCTTCCCACCTGTCTACACCACTGATGGTTTACAAACCTGGCCATTCCCACCCTGCTTCCGGGGCTATTATTAAGAATACAGATGTGAGGAGAGTTTCTTTCTTGACAAAACTTGAGTCAATGAAGTCGGAGTATATTAGGGCACTAGATGTTGAAAGTCGATGAACTGCTGGAGTTTGTTGTCTGGAAAATACCAGAGTTGTAGACTATTGGTTGAAATATTAAGGCCACTCCACATAGTTAAAAGGGAGGTTTATTTTGTGGGGTAACTTACAAGTGAAGGGGTAGTTTACAGGGTCTGGGAAAGGTGTGGTGCAGTTCGGTGGTGTTCTCTGGAGAACTCTGCTCGGTCTACCTCCAGCGTCCAGGGTCCAGGAACCAAGAGAGCCGGCCCATCCGGATCGGGTCTTCAGTGCTCCTCTCTCAGTTCCGCCTTCTAGGCATGACAGTTACCGAAGCCTCAATGGGGGTAGTACTTCCAGATCAAAGCTGGAACAGCTACCCACTACAGTAGACTGTCAAGTAGACAAGGAAAATTAGCTGATGCTAATGCTGATGCTCTACGGTCTGGAGAAAGGATGCTGTATTTTTTTCAATGAGGGCTAGCTTGTAGATTAAGCAGGAGAGAACCCTCAAGCCAGGAGCCTACTCATAGTCTGCTGTTATTTTGATTGACAGGTGTGGCAGCTGTTCCTGGCGTCCCGGACCACTCCTCTTCCTCAACACTAAATGATGGGGACGCGGCATGTTACACATCCCTGATTTCTGACGTCTGTTATTCACCTCGGGAGGACCCTGCATACTTTACGGGAATTCTTCAGAAGGAAAATGGTCACATCACCACTTCAGATAGCCCTGAGGAGCTGGGGACCCCCGGACCCTCCTTACCAGATGTGCCTGGGACGGAGCCACATGGCTTATTGAGTTCTGATTCGGGAATAGAGATGACTCCTGCCGAGTCCACCGACGTGAACAAGATCCTAGCTGACCCCCTGGACCAGATGAAAGCGGAAGCCTATAAATACATTGACATAAGCAGACCACAGGAGGCAAAAGGCCAGGAGCAGCCTCTCCCTGGGCTAGAAGATAAAGACTTGGACTTTAAAGACAAGGACGCCGAAGTCTCTGCAAAACCGGAAGGAGTTAGTGAACTTGACCAACCAGTTCCTGTGGAGGGGAAGATCGTCAAGGACCACTTATTTGAGGAATCGACCTTTGCTCCTTACATAGATGATCTCTCCGATGAGCAACACAGAGTGCCTCTGGTCTCTGCCCCTGTTAAGATTACACTGACAGAGATAGAACCTTCTGCCATGACCGCCACCCCTGAGACAAGCCCTGAGAAGCAAGACCTGTGTCTGAAGCCGAGTCCTGATACGGTCCCCACGGTCACTGTATCAGAGCCTGAGGATGACAGTCCAGGATCTGTCACTCCTCCATCTTCTGGAACAGGTAAATAGGTTGGTTATTCTCCACTTTGGGAAACCCCAGCCTATGGAGTGCTGAAGTCCCAGAACATGAAGGAACGAGGGCTTACATCCAAAATGCTGGATTTTGTGGTCCCTTTAAGTCACATTCAGTTAACGGATTTAATTAACACACAGCCTTTTCAGGTCTGCGCCCATGGTACATAGGTTTCAGTCTGGGGTTCCCCTTCAAGTCCTATTGAGTTTTCTTTGTAAAGTGTCTCTGTCTTTATTTGATGGGGTGGGGTTGGGGAGTAAGGATGACACAATGGGAATTATCAGCAGCCTCCCATGGCCCTGGAGCTCAGATCAGGGAAGTGCCGCTGCTTGGAGGTTAGTTCTTCTCCCATGATCCACCGGGTCTCTTGGAGGCGTTATGGGGAGAGGACCGTAGCTGGGTGACCTTGTGCAGGACATGTAACATGCCTAATCCAGGTTCTGCATCTGTGACACAGAAGGGGTTGGAGTGGGTGGGGCTTAGGTTCCTTTAGGGGCGGAACAGGCAGGAAATCAGAGAGGGATGATCCTTCCCGCTCCCTTCCATCCCAGCACTAGCTCATTACTCTCTTTGGATCCTTGGAGGTCTAGCTGCAATTGTATATTTGAAACTGAAAAATGGTTTTGATTAAAACAGGGATTCCTAGAATCTCGGGAGAGAGTTCAGTAAGTAAAGGTACCTACACATTGGCATGAGGACGGAACTCAATCTCTAGCACCCAGGTAGACAAAGAAAGGTCTTGGAATCATCTAGAGAAGCTGAGACAGGAGGATCCCTGGAGCTGCTGGTCAGCCAGTCCTACTGAACCTGGGAGCCTGAGGTCTCAGTGAGAAATGTCTCAGGAAAAAAACGAAGCAAGGTGGATGGGATGGCTTCGGAGGGACACCTGAGGTTGTCCCCTGACCTCTACATACTACACACACATGCACACTTGCAGAACCTCTACACACACACACACACACACACACACACACACACACACACAGAGAGAGAGAGAGAGAGAGAGAGAGACAGACAGACAGACAGACAGACAGACAGACAAAGACAGAGTTTAGATAATGAGCCTGGCCCAGCTCCTGCTTGTCCTAGGAAACCATACTATGCTGACTATTTGTTGCTCTTCATCTAGGGTGGGGAACTTTTGACCACCCCCATCCTTGTTGGCATGTAGACTGGTGGTACCATTACACAGGTCTTGTTTAGGCAGGCATATAGGTAAGATTTTATAGTTGCAACTTCTCTGTCACATCTATAAGATAGTATCTAACAGTAGGTATCCTGGTCTTCTGGCTGTTACAATATTTCTGCTGAATCTTCCATGATGTTCCCCAAGCCTTAAGTGTAGGGGTTGAATTGAAGACATACTAACTGGGGCTTGGACCCCATGGTAACTTACTCTCTGTATTTTGGACCAGTTGTAGATCTTTGTACAAGCCTCCATCTGTTTCTTTGGTGATGGGTGAGAGCATCACTTAAATGTGGGTATAAGGATAAGTAGTTAGAATACAGTTAGAAACTATATTAATTTAGGAAGGTCTCAGTGACATGTAAATGGACATTTCCTGTCCGACCACCCAGTCCCAAATAATTACTCAGAGGCTTATATTAATTACAAATGATTGGCTGATAGCTCAGGCTTATTACTAACTAGCTCTTACATTTTAAGTTAACCCGTATTCCTTATTTACACTCTGCCACCTAGTAGTACCTTTATTAGCATGGCATGTTCATCTCTTGCTCCCTCTGCATCTGGCTGGTGACTCTCCTGACTCTGCCCTTCCTCATCCCATCATTCTCAGTTTGGCTTTCCCACCTAACTTTATCCTGTCCAGCTATTGGCCAGTTAGCTTGTTTATTAAACCAATCACAGTGACATATATTCACAGTGTACAGAAGGATTATTCCACAGCAGTGGCAGACTTATAAGTAGGGTTTATTCAAGAAAGAGAGACTTGACTTCTAGGATCTATGGCCTTTCTAGTCATGAGCAGTTAACTGGGTTTACAGGCATACATTCCTCCTATGAAGCAGGCCTTAAGTTCAATTGGATAGCTTTTGGTTACCTCCAAGATCTAAGTGTCACAACCGCACCTTTGGAGGCATCTTCCTATGCTGGTCATTGTTATGGTTGTGTAGCCTTAAAGCTGAGGAGAACTGTTGATTGCTGTTTGTCCCTGTCAGCTTGCATAGCACCTTTGGATACTGTGAGAGCTAGTCTTCAGGGAGGCAGATGCTTGGTCAGTTCCTGCTCAATTACTCTAACGCTTGGTCAGAAGTATGTGGTGTCTTCAGCAATAGGCCCTTATCTATTGTCCTGTGTTTTTGCTTACTACCAACCTGTCTGGAGGAACAACCCTAGCTGTTAGAGTCACAGGCAGAGCTGCTTAATGCAGGTGTCTGAGCTTCATCCAGACCTTCTACTAAGTTAGAATTTCTGAGGGCAACCTCAAGCTGCATACCTCAGATAGGAACTGAGGTTGAGAAGCACATTTCTGGGCTGGGAGAGGGGGCCCTGTGAGTAAAGTGCCTGCCAAGCAAGCATGGGGACCAAGGTTCAGAACCCTAGCACACGCATAGATGTTGACTGGGTGGGCATGTTGGCCCACCTCTAATCACAGTGCTTGGGAATGGCGACATGGAATTACCAGAATATACTGTCTAGGCTAGATGAACGGGCAAGCTCTGGGTTCCAGTGAGAAACCCTGGCATCACCATGCATAGAGATGGATGCCCAACATCAATCTTTAACCTCTACATGCACACACATGCAAACATGTATGAACATAACATGACGATGATGATGATGATGATGATGATGATGATGGTACACCATTGTCCTGACATTTTGAAGTATCTCTCTTGGGAATGTTCTTTCAGCCTTCTGGGTACCAGGCACTGAAACAGTTGCCAGGGTAGTGACAGTGAATACATATTCCTTGGCTCTCCTTTCTTTCTGTGACACTTAAGTCTACGGTCACTGAGGGCGAGATGGAGGACAGTGAAGACACAGACTCATCACTCCATCCCCAAGGCTGCAGCTGTGCAGAATGAGTAGACACCCACCCGTCTCCTGCAGGATGCAGCAGCAGCTGGCTGGCACACTGTGAGCTCCTAGGAATGCTGGTCAATAGGAGCTGAGCCAGTCCCACCAACTCAAGTGGTCAGGAGCTTTTACCATCAAAAAGCACAGGGAGATGTACCATAGGGAGGGAAGACACATCCCATGCAAGCTCCCTGACCTCCATCATCCTTTGGACCAGCTCATTGACTCCCATGCTGCTGTGCTGTGGAATCCTTGCCCACTGACTCGCCCAGCCCCAACCTTTCTGAGTGACTGTTGACATCTTTCTCTTATTCACGTCAATTGGACCCTGTGACTCCTTATTTCTCTCTCCTCGGTGTAGCAAGTCTTTCTCTGTCCCATCAGCCAGCTCCCAAATCACGACACAGAGACTTATTATTAGTTATGGAAGCTCAGCCTTAGCTTAGGCCTGTTTTTAACTAGCTCTTATAAGTTAAGTTAATCCATTTCTTTTAATCTACATTCTGTTACATACCGCCCATCCTGTTTTGTCCATGTCTTCTGGTGTCACTCACACACCTAGATTCATCTCCTCTTCCTCTCCTAGGAAATCCTACCTATACCTCCTGCCTAGCTATTGGCCATTAAGCTTTTTTTTTTTTTTTTTTTTTTTTTTTTTTTTTTTTTTGGTTTTTCGAGACAGGGTTTCTCTGCGTAGCTTTGCGCCTTTCCTGGAGCTCACTTGGTAGCCCAGGCTGGCCTTGAACTCACAGAGATCTGCCTGGCTCTGCCTCCCGAGTGCTGGGATTAAAGGCGTGCGCCGCCGCCGCCGCCGCCGCCGCCGCCGCCGCCGCCGCCGCCGCCGCCGCCGCCGCCACCACCACCCGGCTTTCAGCTTTTTATTATACTAATCACAGCAAATACATCTTCACACAGTGTGCAAATACCCCACAACACCTCAGTGTTTCTTGAATTTTCTTTTTCCGTGCTGTGGTTGGAAATCCCTCGAGTCACAGGAGTGGTCAGGCCCCTCCCCCAAGGACCTCCAACTGCCAGGTTCCACCCACAGAACGCTCTAACTGCCCTAACTGCTGAACCATGCCTCCATCTTGCAGAGTAAAAAGCCCAATCTCTGGACACGAAATCCCACCAATCTCCACCCTGCAAAGCTCCACCCTGAAAAGTTCCGCCCCTTCCCAAGAAACTCTAGATTAGCCCTGTATCCTTCTCAGTTTGCTGCTATTTCTCACCCGAGTAGAGGCAGCCACCCTCCTAGATTTTTCCCTCTTAATAAATCTCTTGTGTGAGGTTTGTTGTGTGGTGTGACTTTGTGCTATTCCTTGGCTTCCAGCTGCCAGGATACCTTTCTATCTAAGCTACAATACTCACAGTGGTCCCCCAAATGCATTAGTTGTCCTAATTTTTACCCTGAGCTACTGTGCTATCTCCTTAGCAGATCATTATGCGTTCACTCTTGAACTTACTCGATCATCCACAATACCATTAAGATCATGACTCAAACCACTTTCTGAGGCCAGCGGCCCACTCACCTTTCCAGACTTATCACCGAGATCTTTCCCTGCAATACTTCAACTGAAGTTTTGACACAACCACTCCCTGCTTGGTATGCATGTCTTTGCTATGATTAGACTTACTTTGCTCGTGGTCTAGTCTGTTGTGACTCGGGTAGTTCCATTAGCGGAGACCAAATTCAAGCCTCTCATCTTGATAAAAAAAAAAAAAAAAACAACATTATTCCTCAGCCACCAAAACTGTGCATTGCTGTGGTGTTTTTTTTTTTTTTTTTGTATGTTGTGGTCCATCACCTCATTTTAGAGTGTTTTTGTTAACCTCAAAGAAATCCTGGACATTGTTTGGTTGCCTTTGAATTTTCTCATTCCCTGAAACCATCACCCTACATTCTATCTCTATGAGTTTGCTTATTCTGAATATTTTATATAATAACGCAGTTCATCATGACTTACTTCACTTAGCACACTAACTTGAGGTATGTTTTATCTTGCATCCGTATTTCCCCCCTTTTTTCTTGGTATTTCTCCCTTTTTAAGGCCTAAGAATACTCCACTGTAAGAGCATATCACATTTAATTTACCCACTTATGAGGGATATTGGGCTGTAACTACCTCTTATTTAGGCTGTTTTATTTGAAATAAAGGTTTTGTGTAGAATGAGGCAGGGGTCTGGCTTCATCTTTTTCATGTGATTATCCAACCACCTGTCCTCTCTTAATTCCCAAACTGTGACTGGTTTGTCACCATCTCAGGTTTTACTTCCTTTTCAAACAGGGACATCATGGGGAACACGAAATAAAGCATTTGAAACAGAAAGACACAAGTTTAGATTCAAGCCAGGTCATTTCTGCCAGGACACCAGTAACACACTCAGAGGTGGTAACTGAAGAGACAGAGACAGTGATGTTTACATGGGTATAGAGATATTAAGAGAGCCAATAGATAATGATGAAACTTTAAATGCTAGGGAGCCTTACTATCCCTGGACCTAGCAGAGAAGGAAGAGAGGATTCTAGAAACCCACTAAGGACTAGAGCTTCAGAAGATACGGTGAGTTAGGAGCAGTGTGACATCTCCCTTCCTTCACCCTCTCCTATTGGCTGAAATAGCCAGAAACCAGTGTGGAAGGAAGGCATCCTGGACAATGATTAGAATAGAGACAAACGATAGGACTGGACCAAAGTGGACAGAGAGAGAAACACGAGTGTAGCAATATAGACAGCTGCTTACTGCCTAAGCTCCATATGCAAAGTGCCCGTCACCCAGCAGATGCTCACAGGCGGGGCGGAGCTGATGCCACCACTGTGCTCTGAAGGCACAGACCGTGTCTTCATTGACATCCTTGATCCTCCCCTCCCCCCTCCTCATTCTCAGCCCACCATGGAGAAGTGACTGGATGTAACTTTTATACTGCTATTTTGTTCAAAATTATAGAAAAGAGCCAATCACGTGGTTTACTAAAGAGAGCTAGCCGTTATGAAAGTGGTTTGAGATAATAAAATAGAAATTGTCAAAAAACTTGAGCGAATGAGGCAGTTGTTTTGCTTTTTTAAGTTTCATTTTGAGATTAATATAATTACAACATTTCTCCTTTTCCCTTTCTCCCTCAAAACTCTCCCATATACCCCTTCCCACTCTCCTTCAAATTCATGACTTTTTTTTTTTTTACAATTTCTTATTGTCTATCCATATATATTCCTAAGTATAACCTGTTCAGACCGTATGTTTTCAGGAGAAGCAGTTGTTATGAGACACAACACAGAGAACGTTATTTTTCTGCTCCGATGACTGCTTTCTCTACCCAGGTTAAAAACCTCTTGAGCTCTGACACATCCCCTTCTCTACCTCTTCTGTTACCACCACCCCCCCTTATTTACAAGTTCTTTCAGACATCATGGTCTCTCCAGATCACTGTGGCTCCCACCTCCAGGCCTTTACACTGCTTGGCACACTTTTCCTTTGGAAATCAAGTGTTAAATCCAGGTCCGCCTCTCACAGAGGCCTCATCTGACCTCCCGATTTACAGCTGAACCCTCGTCCTGCGCTGTCCAGAACATCTCACTCCCTTACCTGACTCTGCTTTTCCTCCGCAGCACTTGCTATCATCTAGCGTGCTATGCACTTGACTTATTTTCACACATTGTGTGTCGTGATCCCTTACCATGAGGTTATAAACAGTGGCAAACATCCCTGCTTAATAGACGGATGTTGTGTAGGGTAAAGTTGGTCCTGTGTTATAGAGCATTTAAAAACCCTAAAATATTTTTCAGGTTCTCACAGAATCCTAGGGCCACAGATGATGTAGTTACAGCAGTTCTGCTCCTCTTGCCTCCCCCAGAACCCCACAGTGACCCCAATGTTTCGGAGGAAGCTTTGGACAGTTAGTTCTTGCCACATGGGGTCTGGAGATGGCTGTTTAAGACACCGGGAACAAAGGCCTGCCTGCTCTTTGGCAAGACAGTAGCAAACTCCTGAACACTGTTGTCATGGTGATGCCAGCAGCCAAGCTCAGCAGGGTTGCCAGTGTGGCCTCCAGGCCATCTGGAGGAACATCAGGCTGAGAGCAGACACTTGCCCCAGGGACTGGGGTGACTCTAGGTTGATGTCATTTCAGGAGCGGGTCGGGGAGAAACACAGCAGTGAGCTGCCGCAGTTACAGTCCCATGGGATGGCAGAGCTGACAATCCTTAGGATTCACTGGGGGAAATGGGCAAAACCTTTGAATTGTAGGCTTTAAAAGTAAAAACATTCTTATGGAAAATGTAAATCTCGGAAGTCCATCCAAGCTGGTCTTCTCTTATGAACAGAGAAAGCATGAGAAGCCATGGGCACGGAGGGAAGCATAACTTTCTTATTTCTTGATGTTGGTGAACTCAATTAGGCATATTTATCCATTCGATTATCTGATGAAATCTCCAAAGCTGAGAAACTCTCTCCCCCCACCCCCCAACCCCGCTCCGTCCCTCAGGAATCAGAAATTAAAACTTCTAGAATCTGGTGCATCCAAACAGACAAATACAGCCAAGATTCTGTTGCTAAGAAATGGCAGGGTCATTTTTTAAAAAAAGCTGATTATGATGGATAGGTACGTAAAACACTGATTAATTGGGCCACAACAGTAATTAGCCTTAGTTTAGGTGGCCTGTCTTTCCAGCAAAGCCCTGGAAACAGACTATTTCTGTACTAATGAGATGTGTGTTTCTCAAGCAACGACAAAACATCTCCCCTAATGGAATTTTGTTTTATTTCTTTTCTCTCTGTCCATCTGTCTGTCCGTGTGTGTGCTTCTCTGCCTCTTCTTCGCTCTGTGGGACGACAGAACCATCTGTTGCGGAGTCCCAGGGGAAAGGCAGTGTCTCCGAGGACGAGCTGATCGCTGCCATTAAAGAAGCGAAGGGGTTGTCGTATGAGACCACCACCGAGAGTCCAAGGCCGGTGGGCCAGGTGGCCGACAGACCCAAAGCCAAGGCCAGGTCCGGGCTGCCCACCATCCCTAGTACCCTGGACCACGAGGCCAGCAGTGCGGAGTCCGGAGACTCGGAAATTGAGCTGGTGTCCGAGGACCCCATGGCCTCCGAGGATGCGCTGCCCTCGGGCTACGTGAGCTTCGGCCACGTGTCGGGCCCGCCCCCCTCTCCAGCCTCGCCGTCCATCCAGTACAGCATCCTGCGGGAGGAGCGCGAGGCCGAGCTGGACAGCGAGCTCATCATCGAGTCCTGCGACGCCTCCTCGGCCTCCGAGGAGAGCCCCAAGCGCGAGCAGGACTCGCCCCCGATGAAGCCAGGCGCCCTGGACGCCATCCGCGAGGAGACCAGCACTCGGGCCGCCGCCGAAGAGCGGGCGCCCAGCCGCCAGGGCCCCGCGGAGCCCAGCCCGGTGCTCAGCTTCACCCCTGCTGCCCTCCCATCCCGCCCGGAGCCGTCCTCGGGCGACGGAGCCCCGGCCCCCGAGCCGCCCACGTCACAGCAGCAGAAGCCTAAGGAGGAAGCCGAGAGTTCCAGCCAAAGCCCGGAGGCCACCAAGGGTCCCGAGACGCTGGGTCCCAGCCTCGTACCCCTTCCGCCCTTCTTCAATAAGCAAAAAGGTAATGGGGCAGCTTTTCTGGTCCAACCAGGGTTGTCCCGCCAGAGTCCTCCCGGGGAAGCAGGGGAACAGACCTCAGTGGCACTGGACCCCTGGCCCCAAGCCCCAATCACGAAAGGTTTTGTGTGCTCCTGGGACCTGAAATGGTGACCCAACTCTTCAGGGCGGGCTTCTCCATGAAAAAGGAAAGCTTTGCTTGGAACCTTCCAGGCTTGTTTCCGGTTTCTACCTATTTAAAGATGAGGCATGGCTAGATCCCTTCTCATGCCTAAACCTGCCTTTAGCTCAGTTTTACCTAAACAGGCCATGTGGAGCTTGGCTCCATTCTGTCTCACACCCAAGGAGGGAGAGATTTGTTTTCTGAGGTCTAGATAATCAGCAAAGATAGGGACCAAAAATGCATCCACAAAGCACTCGGGAGGTCGAGGCAGGTGGATCTCTGTGAGTTCGAGGCCAGCCTGGTCTACAGAGTGAGTTCCAGGACAGGCTCCAAAGCTACACAGAGAAACCCTGTCTCGAAAAACAACAACAACAAAATTGCTTCCACAGTTTCTCTGTCCCCTAGCAGCACCTAACACGACTCAATAATTTTTAAAGTTGCTTATAATTTAGAATTCTTTTACTCTAGCCGTTAGGGTCTCCCTCTGAGAAAGTTTTCAACTGAGAGAAGTCTGGTGTTTTATAATCCAGACTTCACGGGTATAAAGGAGATTCTTCGCCATCTGGAGTTGCCCACCGAGCCTGACGGTAGATTCATCATGGATTTCAGGGCTAAAAGAACCAGAGCCAGGCGGATCTCTGTGAGTTCGAGGCCAGCCTGGGCTACCAAGTGAGTCCCAGGAAAGGTGCAAAGCTACACAGAGAAACCCTGTCTCGAAAAACAAAAAACAAAAAACAAAAAACAAAACAACAACAACAACAAAAAAAAAAAACCAGACGAATCCATGAGGCGCTGCCTCCTCTCAAGGCACGCCTCCACTCGAGGTCCACGCCTACCCATCTTCTCTACTGTTTGCTTCTTTACAGGCATTTTGCTCTTTGAAGAGAAATGATTTCAAAGGCATGCCTTTGCTAACCTAAAGTATTTCACACAAAAACAGAGAACAAAATCTTTCTTATTATAGATTGGAAGCCAACACGTGAAACAGAATTATCCTATTAGAATGGGAGGACCTGGAGGGATGAAATAAAAAGACAACCATATTACATGGTGGCCAAGATAAAGGATTTTTGTTGTTGTTGAAATTTTGGGGATCAACCCGGGGCCAATGAGTAATAGTCCCAGCCTCTTGACTATTGATTAGCCAAATTACTATCTCCAGAATTTTCAGGATATTATGTGTGGGCAAGGGGAGGATATTGGAAGTCAAATGTAAGAGTAAGAATGGGCACTCATTTGGTGATGGCTGAAACTAATTTAGCTTATTTTCCCACCACTCTGCCTGGGGTAGGGAAGAGCCCCGTGGCTTGCAGGAGCTGTGGGCAGCAGCATTGGCACAAACAGCCTCAGTCTCCTTCAGGGGCCTGGGGCTAGAGCCACGCCGCCTGTGTCCACATCATGTAACATGTAACAGGCATGGCTCCACTCGAGTCCCCAGTGTGTGCGAAACAGTCACTACGCGCACGATGCTATTCAAACACGTTTATCTCCCCAAATGAGTGAGTCTGGGCCTGAAGAGAAAAGTGTAATTTACAGGCCCATTTCTTTCCCCGGGAAATCTGGGAGACAAGCAGCTGGGGCTGACGTACCAGACAGCTGCTGAAGACCTGTAAAGCTGGGAGTTCTGAATGCCAGGGCTCAGTGCGCTTTTCCGACCAGCTCAGTGTCATTCAGCTCTCCGCACAAGTTGCCCCATGCAGCTTAGGCCTTCTGTTGCCAAGTTTAAACACTAAAGAGAAGGGAGCGGCAGTCTTTTCAAAAGATGGAGGGGTGCCAGGGGTGAGTAACCCCTGCCCTCTCCTGCACTGAGGAGTCCTTTGAAATCTAGTCCCCCACTGAAATTCACTGCTCAGCTGCACTATATGAAAAGACCACTCTGGAGAAGCTAAGCCCCGGAGGCCTGGGCGGATGAGTCATCTCCACCAGAAGGTGATTTGAGCTTTGAGGTTCCCTCTGGTCTTAGCAGCTCCATTTCAGCAGGTGAGAAAGCCTGTGTGCTGCCAAGCTTCCCCTGGGCTGTTCTTAATCACTGTCGCTAACCAGGAGGCTGGTGCTTAAGCCAAGCCTGACTGCCCTGAACGGTGGGGTCATCAGCTCTGTGGTTTCCCGCACATGTCCAGTGAAACATCAGGAACATAAGTATATTTAGGTTTATGCGTCGCAGGTAGGCTTCCTCGGAGCCGTGTGACTGACACTGCTCTGCACTTCAGGACCCGGAAACATTTAGAACAAGATTCAGCTATCTGATGGTGTCATGGTGTGTGACCCAGGGGCACCAGGCTTAGTGGTCCCAGGCCTGTGATTTGGAACTTTCTCCCTTTCAGAGCCCTCTGCAGCTATGGAGATAAAAGATCATTCTTTGTTTGTGTTTTATTCCCCCCCCCTCCCCCCCCCCCCCCGTGCAGGCCCACCCTCCTAGTGTTCCGTGTTCTTCCCCTCCACACCTCCAGGACAGTTAGTGCCCCCAGACTCCAAAGGGGGAGATCCATTTCCATTTCTGCAAGGTTACCTCAACTCTCAGGAATGTGCAAATGAAAGACTAATTTTAAAAATCCTCAACAAAACATTGAACACCCAAAGTGACTCATGAGGATAGGTGAGTTCTGAGTTACAGCAGTTAGCTGTCACAGTCCCACCTAAGGCTATTCTGAAAATCATAATAATCACTCCCTGCTTGCCAAACCCATAGCCTCCTTTCTGTCTAATTTTTCTTGTCCTCTCTAGTAATTTAATGGCATAGTCCTGATCAGTCTTTAAAATATTGTATGAAAAAAAAACACTACTTTCAATTTTAAAAAGCTAGTAAATCAGAAAAAAACAACAACAAAAACAAAGAAAGAAAGAAAGAAAGAAACCAAAACCTGCTTGAGGGGCCGGAAAGGCGGCTCAGCAGTTAGGAGCACTTACTGCTCACTTTCCAGCACCTAGGTCGGTTGGCTTACAAGCCCCTGTAACTCCAGCTCCAGGGAATCTAACGCCCTCTTCTGGCCCCCGAGGGCATTGTAGTCTCATGCACACATCCACATATATACATATAATTAAAAAGTAAAGTTATAAAAAGTAAAATATTGGCTAAGAAAGTAATGAGTGATTTTCTATGAGTTTTTATTATATGAATGCTGTAATATTGTCCATATTCTTTCATTGAGTTTAATGAATTACTGTTATTTTTTCTGAGGCAGGGTGTCACCAATTTGTCCAGTGTGGCCTTAAACTGACTCTGCAACCCAGGCAGACTTTGAACTTGCAATTCTCCTGCCTCATGCTCCCAAGTCTCTGAGAATACAGGAGGCCTGTGTTATCAGGCCCAGCTTTATACCGTTTCCTGGAACAGTAAACCGAAGGGACCCTTTCGGCTCATCTGAGATCCTTCACTTCCTCTCCTTCCTGGTTCTTGTCTTACTTGTCAGCCTCTTTTCCAATCTTTTATTGCCCTTTTACTATTGCTGAGGTGTTCCAGAGTCCTTGGTTTTTTTTCCCCCTTCAGGTCCTCAATCCGAGGGCTAACTTCCCCGTGAACTAATGGGTTTTATGTGGTAACTGCCCAGTCTCTTGCTTTGGAGAAATCATCTCTTTTGAGCTCCACGTCCATTTCCTCACTATGGTTGGGCAACTTGTAGACTTCCCGTGTTCATCACACCCACATTATTTGTCAGAATTTTCCGGTTCCTTCTCTTTTCCCTTCCGGAGCTGATGGAGTGATGCTGTTTGAGTTCCTCTCATCCTCCATGATTATAACTCATATTCAAAACTTGCTTAAGGCTGGGGTTGCAGCACAGAGGCAGAGAGGTTGTCAGACATTCATAAAGCCCCGGATCCTATCTAGCTCAGCCAAAAACAAGACTTAAGAGGATAGTCTCGTAACAGCTATTGCAGACTCAAATAGCCACACTTTTGGTACTGCAAAGACTTCATCCCTCTGAAATCCTATAACGGGCAGATGCATGTGTTTTAAGATAGATTTTAGATCCATGTGAAAGTATATTTTATTGATCAAACTACACATGGGAGTATCCGTCACACAGCATTGTTGATAATTAATAATAAAAGTCTTGAGAGGAACATTCCATGGACAGAGAGAGGGGCATGAGCATGTAGTGGGATTCAAGGGGTTCATGTAAAGGCACGGAGTCTGGATCTAAGGAGTGATTCGTCCTGAGGTAAAGCTCAAAGCACTCAGCACTGACCTGATTATAAACACTTTGCTGTCTGCAGTATTATTTGCCTATAAGACTCTTCCTCTGAAAGGGAGCTGGAGAGATGGCTCAGAGGTTAAGAGCACTAGCTACTCTTCCAAAGGTCCTGAGTTCAACTCCCAGCAACCACATGGTGGTGACAACAATCTATAATGAGATATGGTGCCCTCTTCTGGCCTGCAGGCAAACATGCAGGCAGAACATTGTATATATAATAAATAAATAAGTAAATCTTAAAAAAAAAAAAAAAAAAAAAGACTATCACCAAAATAATCCAGAATGGCCTTAATATCTGAAAACACCACTAAAATAAGCATATACAAGGTAATAATCAACATATGCCTCAGCATATCATGCTTAACCTCTGGCTAGAGCAGCTCCTATCCTGTCCCCTGGGGGCAGACCTCTGCAGCCCTCCCTCTCCATGGGACCAGCTGCGCAGCCTTGAGTTTGGAAGGAAACTGTGGCAGGAAAAAGCTTGTCTCTTTCTTGGGGCGGTGTTCACAGGACGGCTACCAGATGGGGGTCTCGTCACGTAGACTGGATGTTCGCCTGCCAGATGTTGATGGTGCTTTTGCTGTCACTTTTCAGTGTCGCACCACAGATTGTTTCTGTCCCACAGTATCTGAGAACCCAAATCAACACGGTCCATTTACTTTTCTTCTTGTAATTCCAAAACTAATAAAGTCACCATACGTATTTACTTCTGTGAGACTGCATTAGTAAATCGGGCCCTAAAGATTCTTGGAAAGTCTCTTACGTTCACAGTAGAAATTTCAGCATCAGCCAGAGGCCCGACCCTCATCCACTACAGGCGGCTGCTCTGTGTCAGTTTTCATCAAGATGGACCCGTCATTGCCTGATGCAGTCTGGCTCTTGTGTCCGTATGGGCCATTGTACCAGTCAGGGTTCTCCAGAGGGGAAGAACAATATGTATTACATTAGGGAATTTATTAGAGTGACATACACCCTAGGCACTGAGTTGTCCAACAAAGACTGTCTGCACACTGAGGAGGCCGAGACCTGGAGCAGCTCAGGTCAAGAGCCCGCCTTCCTCAGCAGTCCTGATCTGTCACCGAAGGGGAGGAGGGTTCCTAGAGAGCTGCTAGTCAAGTTCACATGGGAAGGACTGAAGAAACTTGGTTTCAATGCGAGTAACGTCAGCAGGATAGACACTGAACAGCAAGAAACAAAAGCAGGCAAGCAAGAAGCCCAGCCTTTCCTTGGACTTCTTCATATTTAGGCTTCTGCTGGAAGATGCTTTCTCTGCTAAAAGGTCTTCCTAACTCAGTTCATCTTTCCTGGGAATGTCTTCACAGACCCACCCAGAAGAGTGTCCTTTGGTTTATTCCAGATCCAGTCAAGTTGACAATCATGATGCCCGTCACCATACAGATACTTAGAGACATCAAGTTTCCCACTGTAGACCATTCTGAGCACCTAAGCTAATTTCATGAGGCTTTCCCATGAGAGAAGATGCTCTCCTTTGAATATCCCTGGAATGAGATTGCCAGTAGCCAGCTCCATCTGTTAACTTCTATTTATTGGCGTTTCCTTATGAAGGATACACAAAGTTAACATTGCTCAAATTGCATGTGGATGGATACTTTTAAAATATTGGCTTCAGGGTTCTGGGGGAGATATCCTTCTCAGCCATGGATAAAATTGCTCCAAATTGAGGTAGACTCTGACATTTATTATTTATAGGACAGTCTCAAATCTTCTTCTCCAGGGCATGGTTCTTGTACTGTTATAATTTTTCACTGTCAAATCTTGAGATATAATAAGCCCAACTCATTAGTAAATTTGGCCTGGGCATGGAAGGGATGTGGATTAGCTACTTAGATGGGTTCAAGTCAGTCTGGAATTTGTCCATGGAAAGAGTTCACTTATAGCAAAGATTTCAATTCTTCCAATAAATAATGACTCCATCCAGGCTCTTTGTCCCTCATACAAGCCACCTTCACTTACATGGCTTAGAGGACATACGTCACACACTTCTAATTTCCAGAGCCAAAAGAGGCTCCAGGAGATTCCCCGCCCCTTTAGAATGCTCACGTCCCTTTCCACTAACATTGAGATACCCATAGACACCATCTATACTTCTAGAGATTATCTTTGTGACTGCACAAAACACTTTTGAAATCCAGGCAGCATAAATTTCACTCCAAGATATGCCAGCCATTCTGAAGTCATTTGTCTATTCATCTTTTGATTCCACTAATAGGGCACACATGTGTAACACAAACAATATAGTTATAACCAAGGCAGATGTGAATACATCCTTTGGGGCGGGGGGGAGTTGGAGTATGATCTGAGGAGAGGCGCAGACTTTGAAAAGGAAATCTTTAGAGTGATCTGAGAGAGTACCTGGCCAGGGTGGCCTTTATTGACAGATATGAAAGTCAGAGAAGGTCTTAGAAATGAGTCAATTACGGCAGGAACTGATTAAAGAAAGTTCTAGGTAGCAGAAAATGCAAATGCCAAAGACAGGCAAGTCCCAGGCACGTTCTAGGAATGGAGAAGAAATGATGGCAAAGGCCGTGCCGGAAAGGGGTTGGTGGGCTGACGGCGCCCTTTCTTCCTCACACCGTGTGCTGAGTTAGGTCCTTCCCAAGCTTTCTGAGCAGACATGAAAGAGCTTCAAGTCAGGAAAAGACGTGACTTTGTTGCACTTTTATATCTTGGTGATGTAGGGAGGAAGGTCCGGGGAGGGACAAGTTGGAAGACAGAAGACAACTGGGAAGTTATTGCAGGAGTGAGATGGTGGTGGACGGTAGAGGAAGGAATGGCCCTGAAGAAGGAGAGCAGTGGATGGACTGGAGCTATCTGGGAGGTTAATGTATAGGACTTACTTTGCATCAAAGGGAGATGTTTGATCTCCGAAATCTCCTAAATGATATCTCAGTGTTTGCCAACATGGTAATCACGAACAGACGCAAACGTGTTTACAAGGGAAAGGAAATGCATCTAAAGGTAGATGTTACTAGTTAAGGCCTTAGACCTCCTTGTCTCTCTGTGTGCGTGTGCGTGTGCGTGTGCGTGTGCGTGTGCGTGTGCGTGTGCGTGTGTGTGTGTGTGTTTACTATTGGAAAACTGCCCATGAGTGTTACTAACACTTTTTTATGGCAAAGATCCGGGGGATTATTGCATTTAGGTGACCCTGATAGTGGCTGACGCTGGAGTTAGACTAAGAGTCAGATTTGGCCCTTGGGAATTTAAATGTGGCACATCATGAAGGAGACAGGGATTATGAACAGCCAAGTTGTCCCTTTAAACAGAGTTGTCTAAAAACTTGGGTAGGGCCAGGAAATGACAAGACTCCAGAATATCTAAAGAACAGTTCAGATATAAATAAAAATTATACTAATAGTATCTCACAGTGTCTATTGCTGTGATGAAACACCCGTGACCAAAAGCAACTTGGGGAGGAAAGAGTTTATTTCAGCTTACAATTCTCAGGTAATACTTCATTGCTGAGGGAAGTCTCAGGGCAGGAACTCAGGTCAGCAACCTGGAGGAAGGACCTGAAGCACAGGCCATAGAGAAACGCTGCTTATTGGCTTGTTCTACATGGCTTGTTCAGTCTGCTTTCTTATACCATCCAGGACAACCTGCCCAGGGTTGGCACTGCCCACAATGCCCTGGGCCGTCCCACATCAATCACTAGTCAAGAACATTCCCCCACAGACTTGCCTACAGACTAATCTTATAGCGACATTTCTCAATGAAGATTCCCTCTCTCCAGAAATGTCTGGGTTTATGTCAAGTTAACAAAATGCAGCCAACACAATTGACCCCTTGTTGACTTGATACATAAACGCATTATTAACCTATAACCATTTCTTTCTTGTTCAATCAGAAGATTTCATATTAATTTCAATATTTCAATTCAAAACATTCCAACTTTTAAAAGTCTGGTGGTCTTTACAAATTCAAACACTTTAAAAGTTGAATCTCTCTAAAACACCCAAAACCCCTTTCAAAGTTAAAGCCTCTCTATCTAAAATAGCCATAATCTAAAACTCCAAAGCCTCCAAGTTCAAAAGTCTCTGAACTGTGTGCTCCTGTAAAATAAAAAAAAAAAAAATAAGTTAAATACTTTGTTACCCCAAGAAGGAAGAGCCAGGGGCCAGTTACATTCAAATAAAAGCAAAGCAAAAGTCCAACAACATGTCAGACTTCTGGGCCTCACCATCATCTAGGCTCCAAAGGGCTTGTCACAGAACACAGCTTGCCTCATGGGCTCAGGCCAGCTCCACTCCGCAGCTGCGGCTACCCTTGGTGGTCTTCCTGTGGTACTGGCATCTCCAAACTGCTGGGGTCTCTGTCGAAACTGGGCCACATTTTCATCAGTAGCCTCTCCAGGGCTCTCTTCGGGGACTCTGACCCTGCTACATGGTACCACACCTCAATTTTCTCCATGACCCTTTAAGTCCTGGGACTTTTACTTCAACTGAGGCAGCACATGCACCACATGGCCTCTCACGGTGCTAATCCTCAGTTGCTCTCCATGACTCCTTGATGCCTTCAAAGCAGTACCACCTCAGAGACTTGTACATTACCACCGTCAGCTGCCAGCATGAGGTATAGCCTCGGCTACCTCTGGACCACAGCTAGTATGTGCTGACCCCAATAAAACTCTCAACAAAAGATCAGAAAAGAGGTTGACAACTAAGAGGAGAACCAGGAAGGAGAAATTCAGTGCAATAAGAGAAGAAAAGACTCCGAGAAGGAATGAAGGATTTCGAGATGAGCCGATAGGGTCCCTTCGGTTTACTGTTCCAGGAAATGGTATAAAGCTGGGCCTGATAACACAGGCCTCCTGTATTCTCAGAGACTTGGGAGCATGAGGCAGGAGAATTGCAAGTTCAAAGTCTGCCTGGGTTGCAGAGTCAGTTTAAGGCCACACTGGGCAAATTGGTGACACCCTGCCTCAGAAGAAATAACAGTAATTCACTAAACTCAATGAAACAATATGGACAATATTACATCATTCATATAATAAAAACTCATAGAAAATCACTCATTACTTTCTTAACCAATATTTTACTTTTTATAACTTTACTTTTTAATTATATGTATATATGTGGATGTGTGCATGAGACTACAGTGCTCTCGGGGGCCAGAAGAGGGCGTTAGATCTCCCGCAGCTGGAGTTATAGGGGCTTGTAAGCCAACCCAGGTGCTGGGAACTGAGGCAGTAAGTGCTCTTAACTGCCGAGCCATCTTTCCAGCTGCTTAAGCAGGTTGTGACCTGCTGACCCCAAGGAAATATTTCCAGAAGATTTTGTCTTGATAATCTTGGTCTCTTCTTAATCACAGCTAATGCTTGAGGGCAGGGTTTTGCTGAGGGCTTAAATGGTCGGTAGAAGAGATGATTTTATTATCAAGCAAAGACTGCACTACCACTGATAAATAATTCAGTTCTGAACTGCATATTCTAGTAAACACAGCTTTCCGGCAGGCACTTCAGGTTTTTACAACTCTTGACTGAGTGCTGAAGTCTTACAAGATTTCCTTGAGTGCAACGTCTGCAAAAACAAAATATAAGTTTCAAAACCAAATTCTTTGACATTCAAACTCAGTGTTATTTGTCCATCCTAGGCAGCTTTAGGAGATTTGACTCTTCATCGAAAATTCCAGAGGAGATCTGGTAAAGCATTAGTGTTTCTGTGTTGGTTAGCGGATTGCTAATGTCTGATGCCATCCAGTGGTTGTAACGGAAATATCCAGCGTCTGACTTTAGCCGGATCAAAACCTTCCACAACTGAGCTTCACAGTTCATTTTCTTGGGTTGTGATGTAAGAGAAGGTCTTTGCAATGTCCCTGCAGCAGGGTTGTTTATGTGGTGATTGGTCGCTCAATTCACCGTCTGTGCATTCCTTGGCATTCACACAAGGACAGAGCCTCCAGAATACTTCTAAGTGAGTAACATAGCTTTCCAGCAGAATTAATTTTAAGTCTCACCATTTGGCTTCTACCCAAACCACATATTACCCTGCAGGCTTTCTGAACCTGATTTCCTACTGATTAGAGGTTTTTGGACAAAGACTCTTATATCAGGTTCAAGGCAAGAGTTGAGGTTCAGTTGGTGTTCTGGTGATATTGTAACAGTAGAAAACCCCAGATTCAAAATAAGATCTCTCAACTGCCGTTCAGTTCCCTTTTCTAACTAAGTCAATTTCCTCATAGTTGACCCGTCTTTAAGTGAGGCTGAACTCCTTTCTACGACAAGTTGCTTTAGAGTCTGGAGATTGGGGATTTAATATCAAGGAAGGGTGTTGATGCATGGGAGTTCATCACATGCAGCTAAGTCAAGTGTCAACATGTTCAGTCAGTTGGAAGCTTAGTCTAAGCATCTGGAGAGCATTTAATCTGAGTTTAAAGGTAGCGGGTTCATGGCAGAAAAGCCACAGTGGAGAGCAAAAGCAGAGAGATGGAGTGCTCAGGTAACTTTCTCTCTTCAGTCCAGGAGCCCAACTTGTGGAACGACGCTGCCCACATTAGCAAGTCACTAACTGGAACAATTTCACAAAGGCATGGTTTTCTAAAATATTGGAAACCAGAGCACAAATAAACTGATTCTAGATAACTTGGATATGAATAAAACAATCTTACTGTCAATGTATAGTTTTTTCTTGGCTGGTGTCCACATTTCATGCCCCTTCCTGTTCCTATGAAAATAAAAGTTTTGATATGAGTTCTATCTATATCTCTCACTAAGATGTGCTATAATTACAAAGCCAAAAATCTTAGTTTGACTTTGATTTAGGAAGTCTCTTGTGATTTCTATGAAGGTCACATCCTTCCCAAGAACCCGCTGGTGTGGCTAAAAATGAGGAGAATTAATGAGGAAGTGTGGGACCCAAACCCTAGATATGAATAGAGTCCTCTGTGAAAGAGTCACCTTCATGTTCCAGCCTTATAATTCACCTGTCACATCTGGGCTGACTCTCCTAAGAAGAAATCTAGTCTCTTTCCTGAACTATAGGTTTTAGCCCTTTTCTATGCATATTATTTGCACCCACCATGAATATGATGCTCATTGTGTATCTGGCAGAGGGGAGTAGTTTCCAGCATATTAATGCTTGTTCTTCCTGTGTCGATATCTGTACATCCCATGTCTGGAAGGTGGCTTCTTAGTCAAGGTCTTCACCTCCCAGCCCTTCCTGCATCCACAGAAGGCTGAGTTTAGAGGATTTCCTGTCCACAGAAAGTGAGTGGTACTGGTATAGGTCATATCTGGGACAAGGCCGTATCTGAGATACAATCGTGTATTTTCCTCCTTCAAGGTCTAGGGAAGATGGTGAATAGGAAGCCCTGAAGGACTACCAGGTTGAACGTTGCCTGCGAGTGAAAATTCACACTAGAACTAACATCCTCCCATAGTAAGCCACTGCGAGTTAATATTGTCAGCTTGACAGGACCTAGAGTCACCCAGGAGATGAGCCTTTAGGCATGCTGGTGATGGAGTTTGATTAGGTGACTAAGGTAGAAAAAACTCTCTGAATGTGGCCAGCACCATTCCACCAGCTGGGGGCCTGGACCAAAGACAAAGGAGAACGTCAGCTGAACACCACATTCTCTCTCTGTGTTTGGTTGTGGATGCAATGTCACCAGCTCCTCCAGCTCCTGCCACTGTGACTTTCCTATCATGGTGACTGTACCCTCAAACCCTGAGTCAAAACCAACCCTTCCTTAAATGGTTTTTGTTGGGTATTTTTGTTTCAACATAAATCAACTAATACACAGGCACTGAGGTTGGAGGGTTACCACAGCCAGCATCCTCATAGGGATTCTACGATCTCCTATGGCAGTCTATAACTCATAGGGCAACTTGTGATGTAATATAAGGTTGAGAAAGAAAATATGTTGGGATGTGTGTTCCATAGTTGTGAAATTCTAGGTTTTAATTCTTTATACATTTCTCCTTTGTGCTCATGTTTGTTTGTTTATTTATTTGTTTGTTTGTTTTGTATGAGTGCTCTATCTGCATGTACACCTTTATGTCAGAAGAGGGCGCCAGATCTCATTACAGATGGTTGTGAGCCACCATGTGGTTGCTGGGAATTGAACTCAAGACCTGTAGGGGGAGCAGCCAGTGCTCTTAACCTCTGAGCCATCTCTCCAGCCCTGTGCTTTCCTTTGATAGTGGGACTGGCTACATGCTAGAATTATTGTTGTGATCATTCTGAGCATATACTAAAGAGAAAAATATGTGAGTGCTGGAGAGATGGCCCTGCAGTTTACGAGCACATACTGCTCTTGCAGAGGACCTCAGCTCAGTTCCCAGCACCCACTTTGGGCAGCTCACAGCTGCTTGTGGCTCTAGGTCTAGGGAATCTGATGGCCTCTTGTGGCCTTCAGGAGCACCTCTCATTATATGCACACATCTACGCACATGCACATGATTAAAAATAAAAAGGAACATGTGTCTTTAAACCATTTTATTGCTGCTTCCTGAAATGTTGCTATAGAAACACCATCCGTCTTTAATAACCACAGGTAAGAAGCAGTGCTTTATGGAGAACAGAAACGCAAAAGGCTTTTGAGAGAGACCTGAGGAGGACTGGAAAGTCCTCCTGTCTAAAGCCAGCCCCTGAAAAGATGGACAAATGTATACAGTTTCTTGAGGTCCATGCCTCCCGCATTTGAGTATCCCCAGACTTTCCCCTACTCCTCAGCTTCTCCAAAGCCCCCAACGTGGACTATAGCATCCCTGAGCCCTGCCTGTTTCCCTTTCAAATAACACATTTCACATATGCTGTTTTGGGGCCTTTCATGCACTCCATTGTTTTCAGAGGGCACTCTTCGGGTTGCACTTGATAAACCAGCTCATTTTTCTGTGCCTCGGTCACCAGTGCGTGGTCTATCCTATATAATAGGCTTTGAACTCAGGCCAAGGGCCTAGATCTCCAGAAGGCTCCCAAGGAGTGAGCCACCTGGGAGGAAGGCAGTCCATAGTGTGTCTTCACCCTGACACCTCCTGCAGTGAGTGCTCTGACACTCAACTGAGCATGGTTTGACTCTGAATACCCAGACATAAGTTTACAATGGAGATGGAGCAGCGGCCTCTATCTCAGTGGGGGATAAACCCACTGTTGCCCGGTGAGCAGGGAATTGTTCCCAGTGGAAATTTCCATCGTTCTTTGGTGGCCTTCAACGTACTCTGTTCTCAAAGGCATGGGATCCACGGGTGAGGTTAGAAAAACTGCCCCCTGTGCTGGAATCAAGGGCTGTCCTCGATCAGTGCTGCCTTGTCAAATCCCTTTGCAGACTCTAACCATGCATCCCACTGGTCACCTGGGCTTAGCTCTTCCTTTACCCACTTATTACCAGTTCTTCCTGACTTTGGACCAGGAAGCCTGCCTGCACTTTTTTTTGTCTGTTCAAAGGGAAATAGTACCTACATTGCTTATGCCTTGTGAGGAATAATTGAGATAATTTAGATTTTGTGTTTACTGTCTCATTTTGTTGCTAGTCAAATATTGTTATTCATGATTATACAATAAAGTGATAAAGTGGGGCTGTGACAGAGTCCAGTCCAGTTACTCATTGAATGCAGTTTCTGCCACAAGGGTTTTTTATTATTCATAAAATTTCATATAAGAAGTTGATAGATTTTCTTCATTTGTCAGTTTGATTGGCTGATTTCCAGTGATTTCAAGGAAGTTGGACTGCTTTCACTAATAATCTCTTCCCACACAGTGGGGCAGGTCACCTTGGTGAGGCATCCTAAAACCAAGTGACCCAATTTATCATGTTCTGTTGAGCATTGTTTTCAATGGACTCTAAATATCCCCAAATACAATCATTGGACGTAACATCTACAGACCAGTATTTGTCTAGTTAGAATTCCCAACCACCAAGTTAATCTAATCGTGTCCTGTGAGGGTTCTTATTATCTTCATTTCTTGTTCCTCACCTTGGTGTAGGAAGACCCCGCCCACTGTGGTCAACACCATTGCCCAGGCTGGGGCCTGGACTGCTTAAGCTTATCCCCTTTTCTGTGACTATGGGAACGATGCTTTGGGTTCCTACCTTGACATCCCTGAACAATGGGCCGGAACCTAGAAGTGTAAGCCAAACAAACCTTCCCTCCCCCGAGTTTCTGGTTGCTAGGGTCTTTGAACACAACAACAGAGGTGGAACTAGAGCCAGGTCTACTGGCCAGAAGCAATAGCAACCCTCCTGTGAGGACATGTGAGCACACACTGGAAAACAGTTGTTTAGCTGGTGCAGTGGTCTTTCCCAGCATGTATCATCCAATGATACATATATCTGCTTGTTGCTTATGTCTTTAAACTCTTGAGATCAGCCTTTTGTTCACTGTGGTTTCTCCAACATCTTTCATGATGCCTAGTAGGCAGTGGCCACTCAATCAACATTTGACAAGCAAATGAATCTCAAATCGTGACTCCAGACATACAGGTGCAGTTGCTGATGTATTATATTGTACTCTTTTATTGGATGCCAGTGTGGCTTTAGCTTGTAGCTCTTTCGACAAAGCCCAGTTAAATGTTATTGCATCTAGTGAAAGGTTAAAGAATAATGGACCAATTAAGAAGAGAACACTGTGTGGGGGTCACCTACTGTTACTCGTGAAGAACTTTGCCTCTTGGCTGTACTCCCTGGGGTCATCAGCTCTGGAAAGGGCAATGCTGTCAGCAGGGAAAGATGCTTTCGGAGGTTCAACTGATGTAGTCAGTAATAGCTCTGAGTTGACAAAGCATAAGGTGGCATCGCTGGGGGCCAACATGTAACCTTTTCTTTGCCGAACTGAACTTATAGAACATTTTTGTACAAGGCCAGTCTGCTGAAATTTTATAACCTCTGTACAATGGAAACCGTTCTGAATGATTTTTTTTTTGTCATTCTGAATACAGAAGAACCCTATTAAAAGCCACGTTTGTTATTGGGGTGATTATAGAGACTGAATGTATGATGTAGTAACTCCAGTATAAGAAGAATTTGGATTTGAATCCACATCTACCACTTACTGGCCCAAAACTTCCCAAGCCTTATCTATATATAAAAGAACAGTAACGCCATAAAGCACAGCAATTGCACTCATATTTTTAAACTGAGCTGTGTTTTCTGTACTAGCTGAAATGCTCCATGCTCAGGTCAGTCCACAATGGGGTTGTTTAAGAACACAGGAAGACCATGAGCCTGCAAGGAGCTGTCCTTGGTAGGAAAGCCCTCTGTCGGTGTGTTCCCGAGGCTGGCTGGAAGACGGGCCTATGGAACACACTGCCCTGGTACCATGCCCCACACCGGCCAGTCCCTAGCCTGCCGTTTGATATCCTCAGCATCCATACCCCCCCAGATGGAAAGGGTGTGTGAACTAGCCGCTTTGTCAGGATCCGATGAAGCTCAAACCCCAACTCTGGTTTTACCAGCTGTGGCCAGGCCGGCAGGATGAATTTCCCTCAAGCTGGAAGGTACTAAGCATAGAGAAAGGACACTATTGAAGCTTTAGTTGAATCAAGCATGATATGTGGCAGATTACCTCCCTCCCCACATCACCCTCAAATAAGTAGCTTCATATACAAAGGTTTGTCTGGGTTATTTTTCAGGAAGGCTACCTTCTGATAAACAGGTTCTTCAGAGATATTTGAAATAATATTGCGGCAGGATTTAATGCTCTCATAATAATAAATATGGAACGATCCCTTTAGACTAGAGAAGCAAAGAGTTGAGAGTTTGTCATATAAAATGCCATTCCATTCATTAAAAAAAAATTCTGCATTAAAAAAAAAACCATTCAGTTATGTTAAATAGAAAGTGAGCCTTTCCAGTTCAGGACAGTCCTTGGATGGTGCAATGTGACAAGAATTAGGCTTCAGACAGAACTTCTGTCTCCAGGGGGTAGCTACTGTGAGAAATTGCTCGTTTGATGTTTCTTCTTTACCCACTTCACACCTTTTGAAAAATCCACAACAGGACTTCCCAGTGCTTCACAAATCACTGGCAAGGAATTGCCACCCATAAACAATACATATTTTGATAGCAGGTAAAGACTGACCCTTCAAATACTTGACTCTAACTTATGATTTGGAATGAGTCTTCATGATCTATATGTTGGGATACTTAAAATAGATTGTTAAGCAAAACTTCATTCACAGATTAGAATGAATTTGGAATGAGTCTCCATGATCTATATGTTGAGATACTTAAAATAGATTGTTAAGAAAACTTTCATTCACAGATTAGAATGAGAGAATGAATTTCCATTTATAGGTCAGCAAAATTTAGCTATAGGATTCTATCATGTCGACTGTGTTGGTTTTGGTGGAAGTATTTTAAGATTAAGTTACTTCTATCAAGATATTTCACCTCCAAATGTTTCAATGTGCATATCCAAAACAGAAACTTTTCTTACATAAGCCCAGGACTACTGATATGTTGAATAAATGCTACATTTCTCTAATATTCTTCCAATTCCCCCCTTTCTGTGACCTATTTTAATTAGCCTGTGAACAAATGTTTCTTAATTTCCATTGTCTGCTGTATTAACTATAATAACAAGAAGCAGGGCAACACCTTGCATGTTACTTGATTATTAGATAGGTTTTCTTTATTCATCTTTATTGAGAAGGTTTTCGCACATACAGAACAGTTGATCTAGTTCTTCTCTGCTTACATGGTTACATGGCTCTGTTGCTGGAGGGCTTCTCTCCAGGTTCCCCAAGCCCCACAGTCCCACAATCCACTTATAAAATAATCACTCAGACGCTTATATCACTTATAAACTGGATGGCCGTGGCAGGCTTCTTGCTAACTGTTCTTTTATCTTAAATTAACCCATTTCTATAAATCTATACCTTGCCACGTGGCTGGTGGCTTACCAGAGTCTTCACATGCTGCTTGTCCTGGCGGTGGCTGCAGTGTCTCTCCCAGCCTTCCACTTCCCAGAATTCTCCTCTCTCCTTGTCCCACCTACTTCCTGCCTGGTCACTGGCCATCAGTGTTTTATTTATATAGAATGATATCCACAGCATTTCCCCTTTTTTTCTTTTTTTTAAAAAGTAAGGTTTTAACTTTAACATGGTAAAATTACATATAACAAAACAATTATCGAGCAAGAATTACAGTTACAATATTAAAGAAGATGTCCTATCTATCTTATATTTGTGAGTTTAAGGTTTTATATCTAACTTATCTTTTGTCATAACTGAGGAAATTACAACTATCTAGTTTTCAACCACATCAAACTGGCTCTCTTGGTATTTCTCTCCTTGACTTCTTGGTGACCAAGATTTTATAGTCACTACACTTCTGACTTAACGAGAAACTAAAACAACATTCTGTGACTCCTTTTGGGGGGAAGAAGCCTTAAATAATATATGCAAAGTAGATGGCCAACATGCTGATGACTTTGCCCTGCTTATAAATCTGGAGAGTTTCTTCACCTCTGACTGGATAGTGCCTGCAGTTTATAAATATGGCTGAGTCTATCTTTCAGCTGACAATAGTCTCTGGGGCATCCCCCAGGGACAGCCAGGTGCTTTGAGATTAGCCACAGAGTCACTATCGTGGGTTAAGTGAGAAAATGATGAACACCCTATCTAAAACTGAAGCACTTGGAACAGGCAGTGTGTTTACACCTTATGCAATGTCACTTGTATTTCAACATTATCCAAAAATATCATGCAAAGGTATTTAGAAAGGAGAAAAACAAATCTGGTTTATAAAGTGTTTGTCTGAGCACTGCTGCTGTTGCTATGGGATTCACAGAAGCAGCTTTTCCTGGCTTCGTCATATCGAGCCTGTTTTGAACAGATTCTGGAGAGAGTGGGCTCCTCCTGCCCTGTTCTGGGTGGCTTCATTAGACTTAATCTAGCCTGAATAATAACATTTCCTTTGTATGTAAGCACACCCGGTGCTAATGCTTAGGTTTGTTTTTAGCAGGAAACTTTAGCAGTACTGGATTCATTTTTTATCTGTGTGTTTCTAAATAGACATCACGTAACCAGCTTTCACGCAACTCAGCTTGGAGCATAAGCAAATGTTAGCTTAATATTTGAGTGCCATCTGCTGTAAGTTCCACGGCATTCAAGCCCATCTGGCTTCCTTGCAGCAATTCCCTTTTCTTTTTTCAATCTTAGTAGAATGCAGCACGTCTCTTTCCAAACCTTTCATACTGATGGTGCTGTTTCTTCTTGCTGATCACTGCATGGGTCTGTTGTCCAAGGAGTATGCTCTCTTGGCTCTCAGTATCCATTTCCTGGAGACTTCTACTTCAACTGCAGGAAGAATGTGTATGCATGTGTGACTTAACTAAGCAGTCAATTCATTCCGAAGTATCTTTGCTTTATATGAAATAACAGCCTAACTCTCAGTGAGTGAACAGTTGGCAGTTCAGTAACGTTACTGAATAAATAATTATTAAGAACTGAGTACATGCCAAGCTTTTTACTAGGCATTAGAACGGAGGGAATGGAGAACAGACAGACTGACTGCTGCCATGATGGTCCATCCGTGAAGGAGATAACTGTGTACAAATGAACCCATACAACCCAGTTCAAGTTGGTGCTGTGTGGCGCGTGCAAATTAGAATAAGTCCATACATGGTGGCACAGTGTCTTTAGCCCTAGCACATGGAAGGATGAGACAGGAGAGGCACATGCTTGAGGCCAGCTTCAACAAGGATGTAATGAGACCCTGTTTTTTAGAAAGTAAGTAAACAGGCCAAAGGGAACTGCTTCAATAGGATAGTTGAAGAAAGCCTGGTAGATGACAAATACTGGAATACACATCTCCAATGTGTAAAAATTATTTATAAGGACAACAGACACATTGTCCAACAGGTCTGTCTTGAGATTCTTGATAGATATAGACACATCTCATTGTAAGTTATGTAACTATATTTCAGCATCATCCAGGAATACTACACAGATAGGAAACTATCATTAAAATCCACAAGTTTCCATTGAGACTGGGTAGAACTGAGCTTCACTCAGCATTACACACAGTCAGAGAACACGTGTCTGTCTAACTCTTCGCTGTATTCACTCAAGAACCTGTTCTGCAGGAGTTGCTGTTAACGGAATGGTTCACCAACCCTCACCCATCACAGGGCATTCATATAATGATGTCACACACCATTGTGATTGATTCTCTTGGAGGTGGGGGAGATTCGAGACAGGGTTTCTCTGTGTAACAGCCATAGCTGTCCTTGACTCACTCTGTAGACCAGGCTAGCCTCAAACTCACAGAGATCCACCTGCCTCTACCTCCTGAGTGCTGGGATTAAAGGCATGTGCCACCCTACCTGGTCCTGATTGATTGTTATTACAGGTGTTTTCCATCTCAATGGCTATTGGGTCTCAGAAGTAAGTATAATCATCCAGTTCATTTCTCTTGACCCACTAGTTTTGAAAGCAAGTTTGAGCTGAACACTAAACTTCAGGGAAAGACTAATAATATCTCTATCATGAGTTATGGTAGGAGGTTATAGAGTCAGGTAATCAGAATCATATGCAAGCCATATAGGTGCATTTGTATCTTAGTGTCTGTATGTTTCTGCCTGCCTGTGCACACACATGTTCATGGACCAAGGATCAACTATATGTGAATTACTGGGTGGGAGCTGAGGAAGCTAGGATGAACGAGGCATGGTCCTTGCAACAAGACATTGATAGAGACATGCAGCTAAAGAATGATGTAACAAAACATTACAACCCTGTCTGTGTTACTGACTTACATTATAGCAGCTGAGATGTATGTATATTATCATCTTTCTGTACCTACTTACCCACATCTTCCCAAAAATCTGGGGCAGGAAGGACTATTAACAGAACAAGGATCCCATCCTTCTCTTTTCTTTTTACTTCAAGGGAAGAGATTAGCTTGTCCTGAAGTAATGACAGTATTTGTTTGGCTTACTGGCACGGGGGGGGGCACAAATACAAAAAGAATAATCACTTTAATAGCTTGAATACCAATTTCAGATGCTGTAGTGATAACCACTGGGAGGGAAGCAAATATGTTTTCTGCCCAGTTTCTCCCCACTATGTGGTACATTTGGAGTTACTGCATAGCTTGAGAAATACGATAGATAGTTGTATAATTAAATTTAAATGCTTACCTCTATAGAGGCCACCACAGGACAGGTGTGAAATAGGGGTGGAGAGGAGGAATACAGGACCCTCTACAGTCTCATTGGTTTGCACAGACTCCCAGCCCTGAACCTGGGACCCTGTGGTAGCCTGCACAGAAGCAAAAGTAAAATTGAGACTGGGAATTGGGGGGGAGATGTTGAATGTCCTATTTATTGTCTTCTGCTCTTAGCAGTGTTTGTAATAAGATAACTTCGGGGACAACGGGAAGAGTTAAGCCCGTCCTATTCCTCTGACTGCACAGAGCATTTTCTGTTGGTTATATACTGCTTTTCAGAATGAGAAAAATACTCGTTTGGCTAATAAAAGCTGCCAAAACTGCATCTCGCCGAGCACTTACAATACTGACCAGGTTTTCTGATTACCCAACTCTCTCTCCCAGTATGCAGGGTTGGCTCTCTCCCCCCAGCCCAGTATGCAGGGTTGGCATTCAATGCCCTGCTTGTTCAGAGGCACAGCCTTCCAGAGAGGTAGATTTTCCTACTGACCACGGTGTTGGGGAACAGCAGCAGCAGCAGACTCCCAGGTCAGCACTGTGTCTCTCTGGCTGCTCCCCTGGCATGCCCAAGAGTTCTCTTTTCTCTCAGTGGCTAACAGTTAGATTGCATCTCCAGTATCCATCACATGTCTACTGTCTGCACAGGCAATACAGAATTAAGAGCAAGAAACCGGCTTTCGGTCCACTGCATAGCCACAGTCTGGGAATTGGGGATGGTGTTCAGGTTCTGGTGACTGGGCTTCTAAAGCCTCAGGAACTTCCTCTTTCTGTGTTGACAAGTTTCAAACTCTGCGCATTTCTGTTTCTTCGCCCGATGACCGGCCCTATGTACCCAATGCTCATTTCTTTCATCTTCACAAAGACAGAAGGAGGAGTTTGCATGCACTGAGCATTGTTAAATACTGCCTGGGGTTTTTTGTACAGTTTTCCGGAGAGCTTTTGAACCTGGCAGAGATCTGATCTTTATTTGGGGCAGAGATCCCTAAAGTGAAGATTCATGTTCAGAGGTTCTTATGAAGGGACCACACGTCTCTGAAGGACTTGCAACTGTGGATTTTGTGGGATCATTTTTCTGGGCACTCTGGGCACTGTGCAGCAAGCAGACTATGGAGGGATAAAGGTAGAACTGGGGAGACACTCAGTAGGTTCTTTCCAGAACCCTTGTGGGAGGGGATGGTGAATCATCGTGGCATCAGTGGGAGGGGATGGTGGGTCAGTGGGAGCAGTGGGAGGCTATGGTGGGTCAGTGGGAGCAGTGGAAGGCTATGGTGGGTCAGTGGGAGCAGTGGAAGGCTATGGTGGGTCAGTGGCAGCAGTGGGAGGGGATGTTGGGTCAGTGGCAGCACTGGGAGGCTATGGTGGGTCAGTGGCAGCACTGGGAGGCTATGGTGGGTCATTGGCAGCACTGGGAGGCTATGGTGGGTCAGTGGCAGCAGTGGGAGGCTATGGTGGGTCAGTGGGAGCACTGGGAGGCTATGGTGGGTCAGTGGCAGCAGTGGGAGGCTATGGTGGGTCATTGGCAGCAGTGGGAGGCTATGGTGGGTCAGTGGCAGCAGTGGGAGGCTATGGTGGGTCAGTGGCAGCAGTGGGAGGCTATGGTGGGTCAGTGGCAGCAGTGGGAGGCTATGGTGGGTCAGTGGCAGCAGTGGGAGGCTATGGTGGGTCAGTGGCAGCAGTGGGAGGCTATGGTGGGTCAGTGGCAGCAGTGGGAGGGGATGGTGGGTCAGTGGCAGCAGTGGGAGGGGATGGTGGGTCAGTGGCAGCACTGGGAGGGGATGGTGGGTCAGTGGCAGCAGTGGGAGGGGGTGGTGGGTCAGTGGCAGCAGTGGGAGGGGGTGGTGGGTCAGCGGCGGCACTGGAGAAGGTGAAAAACAGTCTAATCTTGGAAATGTGATGAAAGTATAGTTGGTAACATTTCTTATGGTGGGAAGAGAACAAGTAATGACCCCCTGGTGGTTTTGCTTGAACAGTCTCAGAAAATGTTATCTAAAACTCTGAGACTGAATAAAGTCACCACAAGAATGAGAACCAAAGACTGGATTTGACAAAATTTTGCTGAACAAAATGCATTGAACTGAACCTTACAAGTTTTAGCTAAGTAACTAGACCTCAGACACTTGTGAGATTATTATTGACAGTAAACTGAGATAATTGAGTAGCTTTGGAGGAAAAACAGCCTCACTTTACTGAGACTTGCTGACATGGGTCCCTTCTCTTGTAGTCTTTCAGGGGCAATGCAGTGCCCAGGGGAAGGAAAGCTCTAGTTTTCTCATTTATTCATAAATACCTTTCATTTATTTTTCTGAAAGAATTATTGATAACTTCCATTGTTAATTATTTTCTTGTGAGGTATCCACCAGAGAAGACTGCTCAGACATGGGTTCAAGCCAACAGGAAGTCTTTATTAGCCAGCCAGTGACCACACTGGGTATTTGGGATCCCAGTGTAGTCCCTTTCTCAGGGTGAGATTTTAGGCACAAAACCCACATCCTGGGTTGAAATACTTCAGTTAACAAGAACAGTTAGCCAGAAGCAGACCTGCAGAACCCCCCAAATCAGGGTTAGCACATTGGGGTACTTTCCCGGAAGGATGGAAATTGTGGACTAGGTCTTTGTTCTCATCTTGGCAGGTGGTGCTGCCTACATGCTGGCTTGCACGACCTGGATGGTATTTCCATCATGGCGTCAGTTGTGCTAAGGTCTGAGGGTCTGTTACAACTTTGTAAAATTCAGTGGTACTCTTATCTAAACAAAAGTGTTGAAGTGAATTATCTGGAACCCCCCATGATCCATGTGAATAATATGCCTTTTCCGAGGGAAACTTTTTTCCTAAAAACAATCTTAGCGTTGAATCCACTTCATTGAATCAGTGATTGTCCAGATGGAGTGAGTGAGGGACAGGCAGCTATATCTGAATCTGAAACTGGGGCCAGCAGACTACAGCCAGTTGGTGACTGTTTCTGTAATAGCTCTATTCAGGCACAATTCACAAACCAGAAAATGCATCCCTTTGACATGCACAGTCCATGGGTTATTTCTTCATCTACACTACTGTTACCACAGTGTAACTTCAGAACATTTCCTGTATTCCTGAGAGAAACTCTATGCCCTTTTAGCTCACGGTTCCCTTTCCTCCTCTCCCTGCCAATCACTAATCTACTTTCTATTTCTTTAGAGCTGCTTATTATGGCATATATCAGATAAATGGAGTCAAATAATATGTGGCCGTGTGTATCTGATTCTTCTCTCTTAGCATAATGTTTCATGATCATCAGTTTGTAGTAGGTATCAATATGTCGCTCATAGCTGACTAACACCCCATTCTGTAACTGTAGCACATTTTATCTGCCCAATGATCACTTGAATGGGTTGTCTCCACTTTTCTACTATTTTGAATAACTCTGCATCATGACTCTTCGTGTGAAGATTTTGTAACGATACATGCTTTCATGAACTTTACCTAGGACTGGCCCTGCTGGGTCATGAGGAAACTATATTAAACAAAACGTAGATGTAAGACTTTTTAGGTTTGACTTTGTTCTTTTGATTTATATGTCTGTCCTTATTTAAAACATTTGTTGCAGCTTTTCAGGAGGTGAAATCTGGCAGGAAAAAAAAGCAGCTACACTGTTTTACACTATATCAGGATTCTAGTTTCTCCACATCCCCACAGACTTGTGTTGCTGTTGTTGTTGTTATATTGGTCATCTTAGGGGTTTGATTTGCATTTTGCTCATGACTAACGGTGTCTGAACATTTTCTTGTGTGCTTTTCAGTTGCTTGTGTTTCTTTTTGGTGGAATTCATTCAAGTCTTTCCGTTTTAAAATCATGTTGATTTCTTCTTGCTGTTGAACTATATGGACTCTTTATATATTCTGGATCAATGCTCTTTATCAGATATATGCTTTGCAAATGTTTTCTCCTATTCTGTGATTCCTGTTTTCACTTTCCTGATAAGCAAATGTTTTTAATTGTTGTGAAATTCAATTTATCTGTTTTTCTTCTCTCACTTGTCTTTTGAAGTAAAAGCTAAGAAACTGTTACTTTATCCAAGATTCATTTCTTTTTTTTTCTTCTGAAAGTTTTATAATTTTAGTTCTGATAGTAGGTTTTTCATTCAATTTGAGATCCTTTTGTACACAGTGTGAACCGGGAGGTCCACGTTGTTCTTTTGTCTGTAGATAACCAGTTGTCCCAGCACCCTTTGCTAAAAATGGCTTAACAACTCTTTCAGCAATGAATTACCTCACCACACTAGAAAAACCAATGGACCATACATGTCAGGGTGCCGGGCTCTTGATTCACCCTGTTGATTTATAGGCCTGTACTGATGCTAGGGCCATATTATCTCAATTATTGTAGCTTTGCTAGCAATTTGAAAGTGTGAGTCTCGATACTGTCTTGGATATTCTGAGTCCCTTACATTTCACGTGGAATTGACAATCAGCTTATCAGAAAATCTTTCTAAGAAGCATTTGAACTATGTAATTCAAGACGTAATCAAGGCTAGGACTTCTATTACAGACAGCCACTTCTCCTAATTCAGTCTGTAGACACATCGCTGGCTTGTCATCAACATCACACCAGTGACGTGTGTTAAGCTCATGTCAGGCTTACACCATCTAGCACCTGCTAGCCTGTACTTACATGTGCTGTAATAAGGAACATTTCTTCTGGCTCGTATTATTATGGTTAGCATTTTGGGTGAGGTAGGCCTGGCGGCTCGTGCTTGGACTCACAGCTACTTAGGAAGCTTAGGTAAGATTGCAAGTTCAAGGTCAGCCTGTCAACTTAGTGAGCCTCTGTCTCAAAAAAATTAATAAAATATTGAGTTGAGAGTGTAGCTTGCTCAGTACATTTGCTGTCCCCACCACCTCTGTAAGACTTCCTCCATATCACAGACAAAGTAGCTAAGAACTCAAATCCAGGCTGGGGATATACCTCAGCTGGTAAAGTTCTTGCCTAGTTCAATCCCCAGAACCCATGTTTTTGTTTTGTTTTATTTCTAAAGAAGAAAACAGTAAAATAGGTGGGGGACCCATGCTTGCAGTCCCAGGACTGGGGAATCAGAGATAGGTGAGCCACGGAGGTTCACTGGACAGCCAGCCTAGCCTATTTGGTGAATTCTAGGCCCGTGGGAGACACTGCCTCAAAAGGCAGGAGCGTCTGAAGAACTACCTTTCAGATTGCTCTCTGTTACTACAAGCATGCACACTATGTACTCATGCACCCATATATACATATATAGACACACACACACACACACACACACACACACACACACACACACATGAACACATCACATACACATAAAATAAAATAAAATAAAACTGAAATCTTACCATGGGTTTTAGAAATGTCTCCCCAAATTTAAAACCAATTCTGTGAATTTATTAATCACATACTTTGTAATGGACTGCATTCAGAGCTGGAATTCCACAATGAACAAGATAGAGTGGTACATTAATCACTCTACAAAGGAAGCAAGATGCCCATCAAATGGTGTAAGTACAATAGCATGGGTATGGACAGGGAACACAGAGAGCCCAGTAATTACCTGGGGTGGTCAGGGACTCAAACCAGCCAAGATGATATTTGAGTCAGCTCTTGAAAGAGGTCACGGTGTTTTTTAAGAAGACCGGAAGATAAGTATGATGACTAATCATTAATCAGCATAATTCCTGGGAAAGCAAAGTATCATTTTCCCAGTAGTTTACCCCTTAAAGAACAAGTGAACGAAAAACTCAAGACTCATTAAGGAATGTTCAGACTACCAGATCTGTGCTTGGCTCAGTTACAATGTGGTAGCAATCTCCTTTCTCAGAAAGAAAGAATTTATTTCATTTTTTCTTTCTCCTTTCCTTTTCTTTTTTTCTTTTTGTTTTGTTTGAGACATGGGTCTCATGTATTCCAAGCTGGCCTCAACTCACTACAAAGATGAGGATGTTCCCGAACTCCTGATCTCCTTGCCAGCTTCTCCTGAAGGGGCTGCAAGTGTGCTTCATCAAGCACAGCTGGATTCTGCGTGACACTGGGGGTCAGACCCAGGGCTTTGCACACACTAGGCAAGTGCTCTCCCCGCTGAGGGATTTCCAGGCCCCCTTTAAGTTCATTCCACTCAGAAGGCAGGGAAACGGGTTTTCACATTCTTTTCTCTGCCGAGGTGGCTAGGAAACTCTCAACCAAGTTCCTTAGGTTTAAGGGTCCAAACCAGAAAATTCTGGAAACCTCCTTCCTGCTAACCTTTATTGCTTTACGAGAAGTCTTTTGTGTAGGAGGAAGAACTCTTGTCTAGATTCGCTCCTTCAGCGTCTGCGCTACAGAAACTCCTAGCTTCGCAGACTAATAGTGGGACCGGGCAGTAGCAGTGGGCTTCACACCCAGCTAGAGATCCTCTAACTAAAAAGTGACAACTTGTGGGCTTGCTCGTCTCTAGACCTGCCAGCCCTGCCCTCAGGAATCAACTCATGGAGCTGTAGGGAATGGCATTTTCCGTTCTGTGTTTCTACACAGGCAGTTGATTCCACAAGAGATTTTAATCCTTTAGAAAGTGAAAAAAAGAAAAAAAAAACTAAAAGTCTTTCTCTTCTCCCAGAAAATACCTGAGAACACACAAACTTGTGTCCATTTGTTAAGTTGTAATACTGATCTTTAATGTGGTACCTTAACTTAAGGATGAGTGTGTGACTTGGGCAGTAAGCCATCTGAAGACACAAAGGCAATTCTGCCATGAAACAAGCCGTTCATTCAGTTGGGGGTATTTATGACTCTTAGCCATGACCCTGCAGCTTTGAAAAGTGGTGCCCTGCTGTGTCAGCATGAAGATGCAGGACCTTGTCTACCAGTTGGTAGGTCAGTGCAGACATCAAATTGCTGTTGGCAGCAGAAAGGTTTAAAGCCCAGCTGAGTGGTTATAAACTTAGCCAAGTAGTTTATTCTGACTTCCAAAGAGACACCTGCTAACTCTGTCTCCATCTTCAGTGTTCCATATTATTGAGACCTTTATAATATGGCATGGCTATGTCAGAATGACTAGTTGGAGGCTATTCTCAGTTCTTGACGCCAGAGACACTTGCTCATTGAAATGATAATGGTTGGTTATACCTGTCTTAGTTAGGGTTTTAATGCTGTGAAGAGACACCATGACCACAGCAACTCTTATAAAATAAAGCATTTTAGTCAGGGGCGGGGGGGTAGGGTGGGGGTGGCAGAGTTTGGCTTACAGTTCAAAGGTTTAGCCCAATGTGGTCATGGCAGGAAGCATGGCAGACATGATGCTCGAGAAGTAGCTGAGAGTTCTACATCCAGAGCCTCAGGTAGCAGGAAGAGAGAGACACTGGGCTTGGCTTGAGCATTGGAAACTTCACATCTCACCTCCAGTGATAGACTTTCTCCATCAAGGCCACACCTACTCCAACAAGTCCACATTCCTAATAGTGACACTCCCTATAAGCCTACAGGGTCCATTTCCATTCAAACCACCCCAACACCTATAAGTGTACAGAGGACTATTTTTTAAGAAGGGTTTGGGTGCCTGTACTCCACTTATGGACTGGAGGAAGGATTGCAAGTTTGAGGTCAGTCTGTTACATGGCAAGACCCTGCTTCAGCGAAAAGAAGTAGAGAGGCAATAGGTTACATCTTAGACTGTAAAGAAGGTAAATATTTCAATCTAGAAGCCTCCCTTTCTGCTTGAATACCTACGCACTTGGTTTACCCCAGTCATCTGCTCATTTGGTTTTATTTATTTGTTGTGTTCGGTGCAGAAGGAAGACATCCCACAAAACAAGTTAGCTGTCCTTGTGAGGATTTTGTCCACCATTATCAGCCAGTAGAAGGCTTCTCCTGGTTTTATTTTATCCTCTCTTTCCTTACACGCTCACCCCTCTCTCCATCAGCAGCCCTGCAGCATGAATCTTAACAAGGCTTATTAATAACATCAAACCTGAGGCCGGTTATTGGGGTAAATGCTGGAAGATCAGAGAAGCAGAACAAGCCACAGCTTCCTCACCTCGCCAATTCCTCAGCTGATCCGGTTTCCTCAGACTGGATGCCTCTCAGCTGAACTGTGATGCTCAAAAGCCTAAAAGCTTAACCAGCTCTAGTTCCTGGTCCTCACACCTTATATACCTTTCTGCTTTCTGCCATCACTTCCTGGGATTAAAAGCGTGAGTCATCATGCCTGGGTGTTTCCAGTGTGGCTTTGAACTCACAGAGATCCAGGTGAATCTCTACCTCTGGAATGCTAAGATTAAAGGCATGTGTGCCACCATTTTCTGGCCTCTATATCTAGTGGCTGTTCTGTTCTCTGACCCCAGATAAGTTTATTAGGGTGTACAATATTTTGGGGAACACAATATCACCACACAGCCCGCTCTAACAGGACTCGTGTGCCTTTGGGTATGTCTGTAAGACGATGTCTGGTGTGTCTTTAGTTTTAAAAAATGTCACTGGGCTTTAGTTCTTCCCGTTCCTTCTCCTGTGTCTTCCACTTGAGTGGCACCGAGACAGCATGCGTGTGCATGGAATGCATTGCTTCTTGTCGCTGCAGAAGATCTCTTCCTGTGCATCCGTCAGACTTTACCACAGAGTCCCAGGTGGCTTCCAGCTACTCAGTGCCGCCCACGCAACAGTGCTATAAATACCCTACACACACCAGACAAAATCCCAGCCTTGAGAAGCGGAAATGGACACCAAGTCCCACCCCTAACCAAGGAGCTGATTGGAATTGATAGCGGCTGGGAAAGGGAAAATCAGATATATCCAGCACATTCCAGGGCAAGCCCCATGCCCAGGAGCAACTGGCCAGTGTAAGGGGGACTCCATCATTTTTCTGTGTGTATGTGTGTTTTTTGTTTGTTTGAATATTTTTGTTTTGTTGTTTTTGGTTGTTTTTTTTTAATAGTTTATTTTTTATTTGGATTTGTTTGTTTGCTTTTTTTTTTTTTTTTTTGAGAAAAAGAAAGAGCATCAAGTTGAGGTCTGGGAGAAGTTGAAGGAAGGGAAAGAATATGACCAAAATATATTACATAAAATTTTTCAATAAAAAATAAATTTCAAAAGCATCTTACACAAATTCCATATAAACCTGCAGAAGAATTCATGTAAGCCATTCTACACATGATAGATTGCTACCGCGGCATCGCTTGAACACATGATTTACCTCAAAACTGCCAGATTCACCTTTATCAAATTGCCAGATTCCATTTACACTCCCACCAGTGAGGCAAACATCCTTGTCCACACTTGGTATTTGAATTCCAGACTTCTGTTGGCCTAACAGAGCAAGAGGTTTGCCCCCTCCTCCCTCCCTAGCACCTCCCCCTCCTTTCTTCCTCCTCCCTCCCTGGTTCCTCCCCCTCCTCTCTCCCTCCTCCCTCCCTGGTACCGCCCCCTCCTCTCTCCCTCCTCCCTCCCTGGTATCTCTCTCTCCTCTCTCCCTCCTCCCTCCCTGGTATCTCTCTCTCCTTTCTCCCTCCTCCCTCCCTGGCACCTCCCCCTCCTCTCTCCCTCCTCCCTCCCTGGTATCTCCCCCTCCTCTCTCCCTCCCTGCCTCCTTCATCACTTAAGGGGGTGACTATCTCTTCAAAGACTGGCTCCTTCCCTGCTCTCTCTCGGCTGATTACACCTAGGTTTTCCACTTTGCTTCTGAATCAGCCCTGGGTTCCTGCTAGTTCTCAATGCTGCTTTTTATTACTCTTATTGCCGTGGTCCTTCTAGTCTAAGAGCTGCTCATTAGCTTTTGCTGACCGACCGGCAACTCTTCCTTCACTCTGGGCTTTGTGCTTTTTGTTTGTGTTTAGAGAAAATTTCAAAACCCCAAAGTTATTTCCATTTCTTTTTACAATCCCTTTTACCATCTAGATTTTGGGAATGTCTGTGTAGTTTAACCTTTGAGCACAGCAGGAGGTAAATTCTGCATTCTTTCCTTTATATGCTGAATGGATTTTCTCAACAGAATCTACTGGACAGCCCAAAGTTTCCACACTGAACTGTAGGGATACCTTTATCAACTCTCAAACATCTATTTCTATGATTCCACCTGTGAGCACCTAAGTCTCTCCCGTTGGTTTATTTGTGGATCCTGTGTCAGACCCACATTTATTTCTATTAATACTGTTGGTCTTAATGCTTGCCAGAGTTAGTCTACTTGCCTTTCTTCTCTCCTTTCTGTCTTTTTCCTCTGGAAACTGGCTACATTTTGCATGGTTCTCTCTTGTTTGTTTAAATTAAGTACATTTTCCAGATTGCTGCATGGAACATTAAAATACCCAGGAGGGAACGGACATTGTTACAAAGTTAAATTCATACATGCTTTAGGGTCCCTCATTTGGGTCCTTGGGGAAGGCACTTTGTGGAGTTAAGTTTATTTACTAAAGATCCTCTGCCTTGTCAAGCTAATTCCAGTAGTCTCTGTAGCTTCTGTAAAAGCAGCAAAGTTCTCAACGGGTGTCTTAGTTAGGGTTTTTATTGCTGTGCCGTGATCAAAAAGCAAGCTGGGGAGGAAAGGGTTTATACGGCTTACACTTCCACATTGCTGTCTATCACCAAAGGAACGCAGGACAGGAGCTCAAACAGGGCAGGATCCTAGAGGCAGGAGCTGATGCAGAGGCCATGGAGGGTGCTGCTTACTGGCCTCCTTTCTCTGGCTCACCAGACCAGCAGCCCAGGGATGGCACCACCCACAGTGAACTGGGCCCTCCCCTATTGATCACTAATTGAGAAAATGACTTACTGCTGGATCTCATGGAGGCATTTCCTCAGCTGAGGCTCCATCCCCTCTAATGACTCTAGGTTGTGTCAAGTGGACATACAAAGTCACTGGATATTGCTGGTGAAGAGAAATGCTGTGTGTGCATGCATGCATGTGGGCACATGTGCATGAGCATTTGTGTATGAGTTCATCTTTTGCACCTTTGAAGGCTTCTGTATACAGGATCATAACATATGCTCAATAATGATGGTTAGTCTCTCCTTACAATGCTATATTATATATATGTATGCACGTTGTTTCTTTTTCTTGCCTGATTGCATTAACTGCAACAACCAATATTACACTGAATCTAAGTAGTTCAATACTTGTTTTATCTCTTTCAATCAGAGAAACATATTCAAATTTTCTCCATTAAATATTATGTGAATAATTTGACTGATAGTCTTTATCAAAGAAATTTCCTCTATTTCTACCTCTATAATATTTTTAGTTGTAATTACCTATTTAGTTTTAGGCTCTTTATCTGCATCTACTAATATAACCATGTGGTCATCTTTTAACTAGCCAATTGCCTTAGTGTTTCTATTGATGTGAAGAGACACCATGACCTTGGCACCTCTCATAAAGGAAAACATTTCACTGGGGTGGTTTATAGTTCCAGAGGTTTAGTCCATTATCATCATGGCGGGGCATTGGCTGCTGAGAGTTCTACATCTTGATCTGAAGTCAACAGGAAGTGAACTGAGTGTCATCACACTGAGCGCAGCTTGAGCAAAGGAGATCACAAAGCCTGCCCCTGCAGTGGCACACTTCCTCCAACAAGGCCACATCTACTCCAAAAAAGCCACACCTCCTAATAGTGCCAGTCCCTATGAGCAAACGGGGGCTGATTACATTCAAACCACCACAGCAATCAATTTTGTGGATTAACCCAACAGATTTTCTAACATTAAAACATTTTTGCCTTTTTGAAATAAAGCATTGGCTGCTTGCTTCCACAGTAGTTCAGGATCTATTGATTCACCGAGGCTTATTTGTAGCTTTGACATCCACTTCAACATTAATTATTAATAATTATAGAACATTTGCTCATACCCGACATTAGCCAAGGACTTAACATGTGTCTAGTCACTTAAGCCTGTGACAGCCACATAGACTGAGTTTTATCATGCTTGTTTTAATTGTAAGGAAACTGGGCTACTCAGAAGTTAACTGTGTGTGTGTGTGTGTGTGTGTGTGTGTGTGTGTGTGTGTGTGTGTGTCCTGCATAGTTTTCCCTCTTTGTCTGCTTCCAGAACAACTTGAGTAAAACAGTTACCGTCTGGTCTTTGGAAGCATGGTGGGACTGAGGTGTGAAACTGCCTGAATCTATAGGTGTTCTTCACAGAGGAAGCCTTTCCTTACCCTTCCAATGGATTTCTAAAGACTGTTGTTCGGTGTAACACTTTGACACATTTTTTGGTATCAATTTTAATGTTTTATACATTTTATATATTCTATTTTATTTTATTTCAGGGCTGAGGACTGAACCCAGGGCCTTGTGCTTGCTAGGCAAGCGCTCTACCACTGAGCTAAATCCCCAGCCTCACATTTTATATATTGTTACCAAATGCATTTGTTTCATTCTAGTTTCAAACCATCGGCGGCGTGTGGTTGCACATGATACAGCTGGTGGTCTCCGTTGTCTTCCCAGCTCTTTTCTTGTTTCCATGCTGCAGTTTGTTTCTTTGCTTCTTTTCCCTTTTCTTGACCAAATATTTTAACCTTTAGAAAAGAAAAAAAAAAAAAAAAGCAGCTTAGTCTCCAGTTTTCCTGCCTTTCCATTTACTCTCTTCTCTAGGCCATCAATTTCCCCTTGAACTGGCACTACTGCTGCTTTTGAAATACATGAGTGTGAAACACAGAACATTTAGTACACTTTACTATTTTCTCACACATGCATTTAAAACTCTGGAGAAGTTTGACGTGTGTTTCCACCTCCTTCAGACTCAAGTGTTGATTGTTTCCCCGTGAGCTTTAATTTCATTACGCTTTGATTAGTTGAGCAGTGTTGATTCACAGTGGGATGCATTAAGTTTTAATTGTGCTCTCGCAAGTATTGATTTGGGGGAATGTCTCATGCATGCTTGAGGAAAATGAAGTGTCTGCTTTCTATTGGGCATAAAGTTTTTCATTAATTTGAACATATTAAGCTACTTCAATTGTTCATATCTTCACTGATGTTGTGTGTTTGATCTGTGAGCTTCAATGCAGGCTTTGTCTGACTTTCCAATCTCAACCTCTGATTGATCTCTCTCAGCCGTTGGTACCTTATCAGTTTTGAGAGTCTAAGTTGTACCCCCAAATGGTAAACCTATGGAATGCTTGAAAAAATTCTCCCCAAAGGGAAGTTTCTGGTGTTATAGGGCTACACTTGACCTTACAACCTTCATGTGACCTCACACCCTCACTGCTGCCCAGTCATGGTTCTACTGAGTTTCTCTGCCTCTCTGGGAACTTCCTGTGTGTTCCGGAAGGTTGCCCTGGGAGGCTGGTACTGATGTTTTTCTGCCTCTGGCATTCTCTCCCAGGGGAGTAAGTGCAAGAATTCTATATATGTGCAGCTCAGGGTCTTGTCTGGCACCTTATTACATCATCAGAGGGCAAATGCATCCCAGCCTAAAAGCTGGACATGCATCCCCACATGCTCTCTCTCTAAGTCTCTCTCTATGTCTCTCTCTCGCCTTTCTGTTTTCCTCTCTGCCAGGCCTGGCTCTCTCTCTCTCTCTCTCTCTCTCTCTCTCTCTCTCTCTCTCTCTCTCTCTCTCTCTCTCTCTCTCTCTCTCTCTCCTGCCCCTCTTTCCCTCCCAATAAAGCTCTAAAAGGTACCACTGGGTTCTGTCGTGATCGTGACCTTTCCACGAGGTAACCAGCGCCAGCCACCAGCGCCGTTTTCCTTTCAGTAAAGAGGGAAGAGAGTTGCATGTCAGTCATCCCTCTACTCTTCAGCTCTAGACCAATGTCTGCAGTCCACACAGGACTCCAGCCACTCTCCTGAAAGGCTTACCCTGTTTACAGATGAGTTTCTGAGATTGCTCAACCTCCACTGCTTTTCTGTGGCATCCCCTGGATTGGCTTGGGGGAGGGACCAAGCAGCTGGTATCAGTTTACAATGTTGTTAAGCTCTGTTGAGCTAAGTAACCAGTAATTTGTACATCCTAACTCTAAATTGATCCATCACGTTGGAAGCTTAGCAATCAACTTTAGACGGTAGAGAAGGTATAAGGAAACCATATAGGAACTTTATTTTCGACCTGTAGCTTTGAGGTTATTAAGACACCATATGATATTTTCTCAGGTTTTAGTTGATGTGCTTTAACGTTTTTGCATCGTGCAAATCTCCAGAAATATTCTCAGAAGCCTGCAATTAGTGTTTCTTGAAAAGATATTTAATTGCCGTTTGTCGTGTGAAATACGTTGTGATGGGAGCCCGACTTTCAAACAAGGAGTGCTGTGTGTATACACACATTGGCTGTTGCTTCCTTCCGTTTCTATGGTATTTGCTCATCTTTTACATCCATGGCAGTGATTTGCCCTTTTCTCCCACCTGCCTTGAATGATGAAACACTTGTTTTCAGATAAGTCATCTCCTGCTGTGTGTGTGTGTGTGTGTGTGTGTGTGTGTGTGTGTTCATATATGTGTAGGTGCACACCTGTCAGGGAGTGTGTATACATATATGCATGTGGAAACCAGAGGACAACCTTGGGTGTCATTTCTCAGTGGCTATCCAACATTCTTTTTTTGAGACAGCGTCTCATTGTGTAGCCTTAGCTGGCCTAAAACTGGCTAAGTAGACCAGGCTGGGTTTAAATTCAAAGAGATCCACCTCCGCTGGAATTAAAGATGTGCTTCACCACCCCCAGCTCCCAGCCCCCCACCCCCCACCCCAGATAGAGTATTTTTTTTTTAATTTTTAAAAAAATTTTACATACCAACCACAGTCCCCCCTTTTCCCCCTCCTCCCGCTCCTCCCCTTCCCCCTATCCACTCCTCAGTAAGTGTAAGGCCGCCCATGGGAGTCAACAATGCATGATGTATCAAGTGGAGGCTGAACAAAGCTCCTCCCCTCTGCATCAAGGCTGAGCAAGGCATCCCACCATAGGCAATGGGCTCTACAAAGCCAGCCCATGCATTAGGGATACATCCTAGTTCCACTGCCAGGGGTTCCACAAACAGACCAAGCCACACAACTGTCACCCACATTCAGAGGGCCTAGGTCAGTCCCACAAAGCCTCCCCAGTCTGGGGTCCACGAGCTCCCACAAGCTAGGGTCAGCTCAGACAGAGTATTTTTATGACCTGGAACTTGCCAAGGCCAGCAAGCCCTAAATGTTCACCTTTCTCCACCCCCACTGCCAGCTCAAGGATTGCAAGCGGGTACTGCCCTGCCCAGGCGCCTGGCTTTTTCTTTAATGTGGGCTCTGGGAATGAAACTCGGCTCCTTGTGCTTGTCCAGTGAGATTGTTCCTGGCCGAGCCATCTCCTCGGCCCCCTGATGGCCTGTTTTTAATTGGCCTGCTAGAATTGCTTTCACTGAGAGCTTACTATAATAAAAACAAAGCAAGCAAAAATATCGTGTGTGTGTGTGTGTGTGTGTGTGTGTGTGTTTAAGGAAAATGGTGAGTATCTAACTGAGGAATGAGAGCAGAGTCATAAAACGCCTGGCTAAGGAGGCAAAGGACAGTGGGGACTCCATACTGAAAAAATGATATTTAGAATTAAAATTCCAGTCTTACTGGTATTTGCTTATACATTACGGTTTCCAATTTTATGGTTTTTATGTTTTTTTTTGTGTCTGTGTATGTGTTTCTTGTGCATTCTCTTTGTTATTTTTCTACTATTATTTTAGGGTTTTTTTGTTTTTTTTTTGTTTGTTTGTTTGTTTTTTTTGCCTGTTTTCTAATGAGAGACAGAAGGAAATCATGGAGTTGCATGGTTAGGGAGGATCTGGTAGGCGTTAAGGAAGGAGAAACTGTGATCAGAATATACTGCATGAAAAAATATATATTCTCAATTAAAAAAAAATAAATTAAAGTTTCAAGACTCCAGTGGGCCATTTTCTGTCAGACACACCCTCTTTAAACAGAATAGCAGTGCAGACAAACCGGAAGGGAACTGAAAAAGCCAGTCTGTCCCTGAGCAGGTTCCAATGGAACAAAGCGTCTTTGGCTGCATTGCCGTGGCGCATCTGACTTCCTGTTTGGCTGAACTCGCTTACCTGCTGTGCCATGGACAGCTCCCTGTGGACGCTCAGGACGTCTTTGATCACGTGTAGTTTTCTGTGGCAGCATTGTCTGGAGCATCATGGGGGAACGTCAGTCACAGGGGGCTATCGGCTTTGGAGGGCAGCACTCACACTGAACGGAGGAGCCTGGAGCCCCGAGTAAGTCAGGGGTCAACTAAGCGAACGCAGAGCTGCTCACACACACTCCAGCAGATGCTGAAAAGGTGAGCCGTGCACTTACCTTTGCTTTTTAACACTGCTGTCTTTGTCATAGCAGACTCCTGGGATGACGACGACGCACAAGGCTGAGTGTCTTGAGCTACGGAGATTTATTTCTCACGCATCTGGAGGCAGGGAAGGCCAAAAGCAAGATGGTAGCAGAGCTGGTCTCTAGTGAGAATTACTTAATGGTTTGCAGGGACATCTTGCACATCTTCACGTGTTAGAGCAGAGAGAGCGCTCACCTTCTGTTGTAAAGGCATTAAACCCATTCACAGTCCTCTACCTATAGGACCCAGTTATATGCTGAGGCTTCACCTTTTAATACCATCACATCAGGACCTCTGTTGGTTTTTAGCGGCGCTCTTACCCTGCCAGGAAAAGTCACAAAACACAACAGAATCCACTAACAAGAGTTTTATTAAGATGAGGAGAGAGGGATAGATGTGCACAGGCCCGTGGAAAGACGTGTGTGAAGGGGCCGGGGAATCATGGTGCCATCTTATAAAGGCTGAGCCGCGCCTGTGCACCCAGGCCCATGTGGCTATTCCATACATGTGCATAGATCACATGGTTGCACTGCACACTCAACGTAACCCCATGGCCATGGGGTCATGGGTCACTCAGGACGTTTGAGCCAGAAATGACTAGGCAGAAATGACTAAGTGTCCTGCCTGGCATGCGCAACCATGCCCAACCATGGGGGGCGTGTTGGGAATTTCTAACAACCTCAGCATATGAAATAGGGGGTGTAAAGCTCTGCTCAGTAGTCAATACCTGCCTCTTAAGGGTCACCCACTATCTCCGAGTGACCTCCCTGCTGCCACTCATGTTCCCTACTAGATGGCCTCTGCATGGCCTCTGTGTGGGTGGCATTCAGACCTCAGCAACCAGTTTGAAAGCCTTTGTTGTCCTGTTTCACCTCCCAGCTTTTCGCGGCTTTGACTTGTTATTCCAGTCTCAGATTGCACATCATCCAACAGAGGACTTGTGTGACCGTTAAACCCAGTGACATCACTAGCTCACCAGGATCGTTACCTGGATATTCGCCTCTTTCATCATTTCTCTAAAACCAATTTGATTGTGTTTATTGGCTGACTTTTCCTACCAGGGCTTTGCCTCACTTACAGTGGGGACTGATTATTAGTAAGTATGCATCTGCTATAAAACAAAACAAAACAAAAATCCTGCCATGGCCCTCACCTTTCCCCTGCTTGGGCAAAAAGGCAGAGAGTCCCCAGGCTTTTAATTGGATGATGCATGTAGATGCTGCTTTTCAGTAGTTAAGGAGATAGTTGGGCATTTTATGCAGGATCCCCTAATTTCAGATAAAGATGGACTCTGATGATGCTAAAGAGAATGGTAGAATTCTTACATAGTAATACAAGGGAGAGAGTTTAAAACTTTCACTAGCATTTTTCTTCAAAAATTAAAGTTAACCCACAGATGTTAAAATGGGTGGCCTGATATTACAATGAATTTGTAGCAAAGCAGGAGCAGATATGTATTAATGAAACTACACAGAGGCTTGTAGGGATCTTGGCTCAAGGTAACAGAGTAGGAAATTCATGCACCTCTCCTTCTGTTTTCCCACTGAGGGGTTGGAAATTAGTTTTAGACAGTAAATTGCTGTAGACACTGGAAATATGAACTAGTGAACTTCATGGACAAGAAATTCAGGAGAATACCTGAAGAGCATGCAGCAGGTAAGGCTGGGTAGCAGGACTGGAGTGGGAGCTGGTCCAGGGCAACAGCTGTAGCTACAGTTCATCTCAACAGGGCTCAGAAAGGCTCCCACCTTGATGAGATTTCAGTCTGTCAAGAGAGCTCTGTTAGGAGACTCCCAGTCGAGGAGAGTAACACACAAGAAGCCACTCCATAGCACCACGCGTCTCCTCAACTGCTGTGCATGTGAAGTCAGTGCAATGGAGAAAAGACTCATGTGGAGAAATGTCCTTGTCTATCCCTTCTTGTTAAGAAAAAAAATCAAGGAAATTGATAGAATAAAATACTAAGAGAAGTGGTCGCTGAATTTTGGGCCTGGGGAGATGATTCGCAGGGTAAGGCACCTGCCACACAAAGACTGGAATTTGGATCCCGAGCATCCACCTAAAATGTGTGTGGCCCCCCAAGTATAATCTCAATCTCCAGGAGGTGAAGCCAGAGGATCCCAGAGCGAGCCAACTACCTAGACTAGCCAAAAGAGCAAGCTTTGAGCTCAGCAAGAGACCCCGCCTCAAGATCCAAGGTGGAGAGCAATGGATGAAGACATGCTTATGAACACATACTCCTGCACTCATGCGAGAGCATGCATGCACATGCATGTACTCCACACCCACACGTACACATGCAAAAACACTGAAGAAAGTCTAGAGTAACCCAATGATGGCAACTAGGTGCTAAAGGTTTTCTTCTGCTGTGGTAAGCCAGGGTCTTCTCTTTTGTGAGTCTAAACATACTGATTTTTGTAAATACCATCTATAATGGTATTTATGGCTGTAATACTATACTATAGTAAACTATACTATACTATACTATACTATACTATAATATAATATAATATAATATAATATAATATAATATACCATCCTATACTATACTATACCATCCTATACTAAATAGAGGGTATTTATTATATACCATACTGAATCTTATTTGTCATGCAGTGATATATAGATAATATAGATCCTCAGGTTATTATTTAGATCTTCTATAATTCTGTAAATATCATAAACTTTAGAATCATTCAGCTAAAATAGAAAAGATTTCATTGTGGCTCCTGAAAATAATGTGAATTTTATAAATCTAGACACTAAAAATAATAGGTCAAACCAACACGTAGAAGAAAATGGTGGGGAAAGTGCTTTAAGTTTTTTTGAAACTTTCTTGCGCAGATGTTGGTGATCTATGGTTCAGCTGGCAGTTGCTCAGTGTAACAGGGATGCAAAACCCTTCAGCAGCAGCTGAACTACAAAGCCTCAACTGCGATCTTTGTATTCGGGTATTTTTTTTTTAATTTCATGCAGGAATACTGTGTTCACATCACTTCCATCCCTCCCTGTCTTCCCTCCAACTCCTCTGTTGTCCCTTCCCACTCTCTCAAGGTCATGCCTTGTCCCTTCCCACTCTCTCAAGGTCATGCCTTAGTTTGACACCTTTTATATAACATGTACTAACCAAAGTGAACAAACATAGAAATAGCTGTGAAACAGATCATTTAAATGAATATCAATAACAACCATAAGTGAAAGACAGAAAGTAAGCAGGAAGGGGCAAGACCATGATGATGATGATGATGACGAGGAGGAGGAGGATGGTGATGATAGTGATGGTGATGATGATGATGATGATGGTGATGATAGTGATGATGGTGATGATGATGATGATGGTGATGATGGTTGTGATGATGATAGTGATAATGGTGGTCTGCCTTATTCTGATCCAGACTCACGCTCTCTTCCTCTGGTGCATGACTATACCTTTGCAAAGCATGTACATTGTGTACTTTGCTTGTTCCCCACAAAACTTGAGGTGAAGGGGCTTACAAGGAGCCTCCAGAAAGTCAGCCACCCAAACTATTAGCAACTAACTCGAAACAATCCCGATGATAAGAACTGCACAGAGACTACCAAAACACGGGGATAGTCTTCCTAATGACAGGAACAGAAACCCAAGAGGGGGAAATTAGATAGGTCCTCACTCTCCTGAACTGCCGACAAAAGCCAAAAGTACTTTCAGTGAGAGCCACTACCTGAAACCAAGGAGGTCAGGGAAGGAGAGAAGAAAGGAGCCCTTCAGAGAGGCAGCCACAGCGCTGGGCACCTGTCCTGGCGGAAGTAAGCCTGAACAAACAGATCTGTAACTGGCCTCACCTGGCTAAGGAATAAAGAATGTTTTCAGCAGCTGCGGTTAAAAACTATCATTGTGGCATTTAATCCCACAGCAGATGGATCTTAGGAAAGTGTTCCATTGTGTTTTAGGACTTGCCAGAAAACATACCCTAAATAAATGTCTTTCAATTATATATATTAAATATCATTATTATATATTTACTATATTAAATTATATATTATATTAAATAATTGTATAATATATTAAATATATTAAAATTAATACATATATTAAAGTCGAAAAAGGGAAAAAGAAAAGCAAATCCTAGTTCTGAACAGGATAAATTGACATTTATGCTGACTTCATCATTTCAAATCTTCAACATATGTTTTCCATGTCACTCAGGCTACGAATGGACCATTTCATGTCCCTTATCTAAGGCTGAGTTGGAAATAAGCAGGCCAAAATATAAGCTATGGCTGTTAATATGAAAATTCATGCCACCGTTGTACATATCTAAATGGATAAATGTATTTATTCCATGTCAAAGAGAGAGAAGGAGAGATGCCAATTAGCAATTGCCCACTGAAAGAATGCAAGATTAAATTTGGAAGACATCTCAGTGTAAACTGAGGGATGCCTTGTGAAGGGACTGCAAATTGGCCAGTTTATATTTCAACCAGTGTGTATTACAAGTATATTATGTCATTTGGCTTTTTGTATTATCTACAGAAACAAAGACTACCAGACATTGAACCAAAGTCTCATTGCTCTGCCCCTTCTCTCTATTGCCTGTACCCCTAAAGGCTGAATAACCCCACAATGACAGTTTCTATTAAGTAAAAGGTACAGCGGGGGTTACAGATCTAATGGTCTATAGTGGATCCCTGTGTTCTATCATTTTAACCATAGGACCCTCGGGGAACTGAGACACTATCCAGTTTTCCCACTCCCCAACTTCAACAGTTTCAGTAATTATGTCCGTTTTTATTTATTATTTTATGTGTATGGGTGTTTTTCCTGCATGTACGTCCATGCACAACATGCATTCGGTGCTCAAGGAGGCCTAGAAGAGGGCATTGGTTCTCCTGGAACTGGAGTTGTAGATGGTTGTGAGTCACCATGTGGGTTCTGGGACCTGAGCCCAAGTCCTCTGCAAGAGCAGCCAGTGCTCTCAACCACTGAGCCATCTCTCCAGCCCTGTTCAACCCCATCTGTATTTTTTAGTACCAAATATGAAACATACCTTTTTTTAAGGACTGCTGACTTATGGGTTCTAGGAAAACATTGTTCCATAGAAACAAACTATTGTGTTCCTCTTTCACGACAAATCAAATTCCTCAATCTTGAGGGATGGTAATTCCTAAAGGAAAACAACAACAAAAAATCACTGAATAAGCAAGCAATGAGGGCCAGGCATGGTGATACATGCCTGTAATCCAGCACTTGGGAGAAAGAGGAAGAGGGAAGAGAAGTTCAAGGCCAGCCTAGGTTACATGAGACCCTGTTGCAGAAAAGAAAACAGCAGAAGAAGGAAGGCAGGGAAATCTGAAAGCTAAGTACTCGATCTTTTGTTAGAGAACATATCTATTCACGGGTCCATGTTAACGGTTGTCCTAAGGCTGATGTGACAACCATCTGCTTGTAAAGGTCTAGGTTAGAGGCAGAGGTAGAGTAACACCGACTTCACCTTTAGTTATGGATGCTTAGGATAAAAAGAGAGGCAGAGGAAACAGAGAAGATGGCATTAGACACACATAGCATGCATGCAGAAATATATAGGCAGAATTATTGTTGCCTATGATGCAGTCACTTGGGGGAACTGTCCCCAACAATTCACGTTCAGTACTGTTTCTGCCTCTGCTTTTAACACTAAATATGAAGCATATTATAAACCCTGAATCTGGTGTCACTGAGGATTGGAGCTGCCCCTGTACTTTATTGTGTAAGGAGTATGCTGGTCATTTTAAATGTAAGAGAGGCCTTCCTAGGGATGGCAACTACTGTCTCTGTCCGTATTTAGCCATTATGTGAAGAACCTTAAAACTGGGTTTACATGAGTTACTGGGGAATTGTTCCTCTGAAAAGAAGCGAGGGAGCCGGTCAGAGAACAAAGCAGGTAAGAGCACTTACTGTAGAAGTCTGGATACGTAAGTTCGATGCCTGGACCCCACATAAAGGAGAGAAATGACTTTATGAAGTTGTCCTCTGACCTCCATACACACGGCATGTACACTCCTGCACTCACACATACAGTCCATTCACACACACACACACACACACACACACACACACACACACACACACAAAATCACGTATATCTATATGAAGGCTTCTCTATTTGGTATTAAAAGGGATTTTGATATTTTGGATTTTGCACATTATCAAGCAATATTTAGCAGCAGTTATCTACTTTGGAAGACTTTTATGACTTCTTCAAAACACAAACAACAGAAAATGTTCCATTTACCCAAGAGCAAAGCTGCTGGGAGGCATAGCCGAGAGCTTTCTTAGTGATTTGATTGTTCCAGCAGGGCCTGCTCTCAGCTGCCATGGTGACAGGTGCCATGGAGACAGCCACGCTTTGTCAGACGCATCCTAGGGGATTTGGGGTATGCAGCAGTTGGGGGAGAACTTCACTGTTGCTACAGTGTAGAGATTGTACAATATGCAAGCCTTTTGTTAGACTCGGTGGATCTAGGGTTTGCTTTACATATTTATTTGTTTATTGGGGTGGGAGTATCTGCACGCATGTGCTACAGCATCCTATGGCAGTCAGAAGACAGCTCGTAGGAGTCATTTTTCTCCTTTTACCATATGAGTTCCGGGGATTGAACTCAGGTTGTCAGGCTTGGCGGCAATTGCTTTCACCCTGTGAACCACCTTGCCAGCCCACCAGCTCTGTTTCCTCCCTCCCTCCCTCACTTCATTACTACACACATGCAACAAACAAGCAAACAAAATAAATCCCAACCTAATAGACCCAAGATAAAAATGAGAAGTATTCACAATATGAATCTACAGAAAACTGTATCACATTCAAGATACCTGGGAATTCTCAGATCTCGTTGGCTATAGATAACAAATACAGTGTGAATACTTCAAATGCCTAGGCAAGCCCCCAGACTACCTAGGCAGTTCCCGTCTCATCAGTCAGACCAAGGTTAATTCTTACCATCTTAATGCTTACCTTGTGCCCTATTTTTCATTTAAGTTACAACTGACTGGTGTTTTATAAGCATGGCTGTTTACAATAGAGAAACTGGAAGTGCAGAGCAGAAACTGAGACCTCGTGATCTCAGAGGCTGGGCTGAAGTTTATATGGTAACAGTTGGAGTCCACCTTCCAACATTCCTTGACCATTGACACAGTAGCAAAGATAAAGCCCAAATCAGAAGGCCTGTGGTTTTCATCCGTGGCTCTGGGCAATGGGTAACAGTGACAGAGAGGACTCCAACGCTCTTCATGCTCACATGGAGAATCCAGCATACTTTTCCCAGTACTGCTCAGGCCACCCAACAATTTCACTAAACGACAATGCTCTCCATAAAACACCAAGATACAGCTCCTGTTGGCTCTTTCTATCTGCCCCATCTTTTCCAAATACTGCCATCCGACCTCTGCCTTTCCAAACTCCAGGAGCCGACATAATTCAGATGCTCTCTGATGTTTCTTAGAATTCACTGTTGGACTAAAGGACTGAGAGAGATTTAGATACAGAGTCCTTGAGCCTCTGTCTGTGATCTTTAAAGTTACATGTTTAAAGGAGGACCCCAGAGCCTGTGAATGGCACATTCCCAGTCCCCGCTTCTGACTGAGAAAGCCGCCAGTATCCAGTCATTTTAACAAAGTCCTCGGATGCTCCTGAGGCTGGCGATCTGCAGGTTGATAACCTACAGGAGCAGTACCACGGGCTTTGCCACAACTGGAGTCCCAAACATAGTGGGGACACCAGGACTCCTGCCTCTATGCCTGGTTACCCAGCCCAGAGCCTTCCCCTCTGAGGCCCCAGCATGGGAAAAGCAACAGGACTTCAGCATTTATGGGGGTGGGGGGTGGGGGTAGGGGGCGGACCGGCAGAAAGTGCTACAGGGTACCAGAAGCCCGCCCTTGAATGAGTTAGCCTTTTAGACAGTGTGTGTTATCTGCAATGGTCCAAGTGCCTAAATCCACTTTCTTTTCTCACATTTGTAGAACTAAGACACACATTGAACAAAGAGCAGCCCTAAGCTCTTAGAGCAAGGGAAAATTCGGGCTTTATATTTGCTATCAGAAGGTCAGGAAGGAGTAGCTAAGATAATCGCGAGAGGCTTTATCAGTAGCATTGAGTCTTTAAATAAAAGTTCAGAAGAAAAGACCCCGTTTCATACTTCCCTCACACACACCCCTCCACTGCTAGGCATTGGCTGCCTTCCACATCTTCCCAAGCTGGACTTGTCCCCTCTGCTTGCTTTCCAGCATTTGTACGACACCCTCGTTCTCTTCTTGGCAAGCCGAAGGAAGTTGTCCCGGCCCACATCGTGGCAGTCATTGTCGTAAATAGCATTGACTAATTTATCCTTCTAGAATGCTTAGAATAGCATTTAGATGCCAAGATACTTGGAGTGGGAAAAGAGTGTTATTTTTGCAAGAAATACTATTTTAGGGGACACTGAACACCAAGAGACAGAAATGGGCCATTATGTTTTGCTAGGAAATTTCCGAGCAAAAGCTAAAACCAATGCCTTTCCTGAATCGGATAGCTGGCCATTTTTCCCTTCTTCTCGAATGCGGTCATGCTTTCTGAACGTCAGTAATGTCCTGAAGCCAGGGGCTAGGTGAGCTATGAGCAGGTGTTTAGCTGACTCAAGAGAAAGACAAAGTAGGTTTTCCTTCCCAGTCTCCCTTTCCTGTAGAACCCAGGGCCACAGCTTCCTTTGCCACAGTAAACTGTACCTGGCCCTTCTACTGTTTTCCTCCTTAAGGTCAGGGTTTTGTTTGTTTATTAGCTTTGTTTCGTGATTGACAATCTCTCCTCGTATTAGGCTGGGGATGTAGCTCAGTTGGAAGAGTGCTTATCCAACATTCACAAAGTTCTGGGATTGCTCTCCAGCACCACATAAACTGGGCATAATGGTGCACACATGATCTCAGCACTTAGGAAATGGACAGAGGAGGAGCAAATGTTCATGGCAGTCTTTGGCTATTATACAGTGAGTTCAAGGCCAGCCTGGATACAGGAGACTGTCTCAAAAAAAAATATATCATCAATCTTTTTGTTTAATTTTCTTCTATTTCTTTATACTTCTTACTCTTAGCTACTTAATGCAGTCTTCTTTTTTTAAACAATTTATTTGTTTTTATTTTATGTGAATTTGTGTTTTGCCTACATCTACGTACGTATGTCTGTATGAAGGTGCCAGATCCCCTGGAACTGGAGTTACAGACAGTTTGTGAGCTGCCATGTGGGTGCTGGGAGTTGAACCTGGATCCTCTGGAAGAACAGCCAGTGCTCTTAACCACTGAGCCATCTCTCCAGCCCCCTATTTGTCTTCTTGTACTACATTTTCAAATCTTTAATCTCTCTCATGTCTCCTGGGAACTAAACTTCAATGTTTCGTGTGTCTTTAGTTGTCGCTTTTATCTCCAAAGGATAGCTGCTGTCTGGAGAAGTTGCCAGGAATGGCCCAAGGCACCAAACAGAGCGACCGACCCCTGCTGGGACAAACTCCAAGTCTGAGAAAAATCAAACTGACATTGCTTTATAAATTCAAAGACGTAGCAACTGCAGATGTCCAGAATCAAAGTAGCTTAAGCATCTGCACCTGAGGACAGAGGAATGCCCAGACACTGGGATTCTGAAGCCCCACAGACAGCTCTGAGGTGACATCTAGGCCTCTTCACTTGGGAAAAGCAGAACAAGAAATAAGGACTCATATACAAGCATGCTTATTCTTCCCTCGCAGTAGGGTGCCATGCTGTGAAGAATCCTATCACCTGGAGTGGTCACCTTCTCAATCCTCTTTGGGTACCATTTTACCCCATAAGAGCATTTCTGAGCAATGTCCACACTTGTGGATTTAAAAGATAGTAATTCACTTCTTTTTGGCTAATGTTAGAATAACCCAAGAAGACTGTTGATGTGTAGATTCCAAGGTTTCCTGCCAGCAATTATAATGTAGTTCAGGTATATCAGAGATACATCTTGACAGTTCTCCTTTGTAAGTAAGTGGTTGGAGGCAGACAGTGACGAGAACAGAGCCGCATTGCCCCATACTCTGGGCTTCCACTCACAGGGGCTTTTCACACGGCTCGCCTCCTCCTCTTCGACACTCTCCCAACAGCACCGCATCTTTGCAGGTGCCCTTGACTTTAAAAGTATTCCTAGAGCTCGGTTACATGGCTGCCACGTTTTGGCTCCTCACTCGAGGTTCTCTTGGGGTCCATCTGCTTCTCTGCTTCAAACTCAGCCTTGGGTCCTAGGCTGCTTACTGATAATTAATTGAACTTGTTCCCTAATTGCTGGGGCTGCGGTCACAAATGGGAAAGTGGTGTTCTCATTTCTATACCACAGAAACTAAATAGCATTTGTTGTGTCTAAAGAACCTAGAACGTACAACCTTCTGACTTCAATCCCCACTGCTATTCTATAGGAAAACAAAATTCCAGCCACCATCAGACTTTGTTTTCTTGTGATGTGCATCTTAATCATAAAGTTGGAATATAAAATAACCTAAGGGGCTGGGGAAATAGTTGAGCGGTAAAGCACCTGCCAGCAATCAAGAGAGCCAGAGTTCAGATCGTTAGCAACCTGTAAATGATGTGGGGTGTGGCGGGCTGCCTGTGAGTTCAACCTGGGAAGGCAGACACTGAGGATCCTGGGAGCAGTCTGACTCTCAAGATTAGCTCTGTGGGCGCCCTGAGTGAAGCCAGATAAACTTAGATCGGAGATCTACCTCTATCAAGAGGGTCTTGGGCAGTGAGTCAAACTACCCAGCTCAAGTTTCCTCTTGGTAACATGGGAGTGTGAATACTCCTTCCTTGTGAAATGTTCCATGTAATCAATTTAACCCAGTGTCTGTGACTTGCTTTATGTTACCAACTATGTTCTACCAATGGTGTTACGCCATTCGTGTGGAATGTATTCTCTGATCTTTGATTTATGTTTGAGTTACAAATAATCGTCACTCCCAATTATCTGGAACTGAGGGAGACTTACTATACAGACTCCTGATGGTCGATCTTCAGTTGAAGTTAAACTAGGAAGCAAGAAGAATGCCCCTCCACAAACACAGTGAAACTGAAAAAGAAGTTTCACAAAGCATTGACTTTGGCATTTCCTCCTTTTCCTTTCAGAAGTGTGGCTTTTTCATGTGTCTGCAAGACCAGGGCTTTTTGAAAACCTTAGACAGCAACCCTTTCTCTTCCCTCTGCAAGCATTTCGGATCCCTACACACTGGCCAGAATAGCGAGTCTTTTTGTAGGTGCTGCGGCCACTTAAAAACTGAGATGATGGGGTGATGGATGCTCTCAGTGGGTGAGCAAGGACACTCCCTCCAGGTATGTGAGGTACCTTAGAAAAGAAAGTCCTTAAAGGAATATCAGTATGCATGATTTTCCAAATTCATCCGCATTTTAATGAGAGTTGCTTCAAAAGCATTTCAAGGAAGCCATTTCTTGCTAAGCCCATTCTGAAATGACTCACGAAACACCTGCAAAAAATTCACTACGTTTGGATATCTTTATCTTTGAGAAAAATACACTAGTGGAGAAGACTGTTAACCGATGCCAGTACATAGCTGTCATCTTTATGCAGATGAAATATGTCCTGCAGAGATGCTGAGCCTGTAGTTGAAGAAAATTGGTTCAAAGATGTGTCGGAGTTCTTTTGATTTCAACGCTAATATGTGAGTTATACTGAATAGCATCAGGTCACTGGTTTTTGTTTTGTTTTGTTTTCTTTTTTTGTTTTTTTGTTTTTTTACTTTCCATACTTAAAAACCAGGATTAGGCCAGGTGGTAATGGTGCATGCCTTTAATCCCAGCACTCGAGAGGCAGAGGCAGAGGCAGAGGCAGAGGCAGAGGCAGAGGCAGAGGCAGAGGCAGAGGCAGAGGAGGCAGAAGCAGAGGCAGAGGCAGAGGCAGAGGCAGAGGCAGGCGGATCTCTGTGAGTTCGAGGCCAGCCTGGTCTCCAAAGTGAGTTCCAGGACAGGCACCAAAACTACATACACAGAGAATCCCTGTCTCGAAAAACCAAACAAACAAACAAATAAAAAAAAAATAGGATTAGAAGCATCTTTGACTCACTCAAGATGAGCTAGCACTTGCTGTTTCCGTGATCATGAAAGAGGGAATACTTTTCTTGGTCCTGAAACTTCCAGATCATTCTACCTCCTGAAAACAGCAGCTGAGAAATGGTTCAATGTGGGGGATGCTCGTCTTCGGGAGGCAAACCCACTCAGTCTTGCTGGTTCTGCTCCCTTGGTGCTCATGGGATCGTGTGCTGCTGAGTTTTAGAGTGAGTTTGCCCAGAGCACTTCGGCAATAATCCACCATTCTTGTCCTCTACCCCTTTTTCCCAACACAAATGCACTCCTGAAGTTTTGCATCTTAAATAGTGAGGTTGCCTTTGTGGATTCATGCCGCCTCTGGGGGTGGGGGCGGGACCATTGCTGCTTAGGTTGTTCCTCAAACTTTAAGATTAATACTTCAAAAAAAAAAATACAAGCTCCCCCTTAGATATCTTAGGGGAGGTTTGCAAAATTGCAAGTGTTTGCAAATTTTTACCGCTGTGCTGTTAATGTTTAATGAGATCATTAGTTTCAATGTTGTTTCTGATCTTCGTTCATTAATGCAAGTTCAGCAAAAGAGGTGTGTGTGTGTGTGTGTGTGTGTGTGTGTGTGTGTGTGTGTGTGACTTTATACAGTGAGATGCTGCTTCAAAAGCCTGCTCTCCATTCTATGATGACTTATTGAAAATGTTTACATCAGTGGACAAGGCAAGTTTTTGTAATAACCATCCATTTAGATATTCTAGTTGTTGTTTCATTCTATCAAAATGGCCAATGATGTCCTGCAAAGAAAATGTCTAACTCATCCATGGGTGGAAGAGTGGGCAGGAACTAGAAGGTGGTATGGCTGCTCCCTATACCAGTATTTAACAGTGCCAGCCCTGATGTTGACCCTTGGCCATAAGTTTATTAGTAGGAATGTTTGGAGTGGCAGGTGGGAGAAAAAGCAGCCAACATCAGTGTGAACCATAAACTCAGCCCTGAGCAATCCCACCCATAACCCAAACACTGAATACACCACCCCAAGACTGTCAGCATAAGAATCTTCACATCAAACTTTTTTTTTTTTTTTTTTTTTTGGTTTTTCGAGACAGGGTTTCTCTGTGTAGCTTTGCGCCTTTCCTGGAGCTCACTTGGTAGCCCAGGCTGGCCTCGAACTCACAGAGATCCGCCTGCCTCTGCCTCCCGAGTGCTGGGATTAAAGGCTTGCGCCACCACCGCCCGGCTCAAACTTTTTCTTATAAATATTAAAACTCTATGATTTGAAGAAGATCACCAATGAATCTGATAAAGGTCTTTTTCTAATCTCCACGATTGAATCTAGTTTATAGACAGTATGTTGGTTATTTTTCACTGTGACCAGATACTTGGCAGAGCAGCTAAGGACAAGTGGCTTATTCTAGCACAAGGTTTCAGATGACACAGTCCATCATGGAGGGGCAGGCAGGGTACAGCCTGGGGGCGAGATCTTCTCCTGGTGGCCAGACTAGCGAGCAGAGAGAACACGCCAAAGCCAGGGGTATAGTAACCTTTAACAGCCTGCCCCTACCGTTTTAATTCTGCCAGCCAGGCTTCACCTCCTAAAGTCTCCACAGCGTCATCCTACACATAATCTAGGAACCAAGCATCGAAAGCTCAAGCCTCTGGGAGTCTTTTCAGATTCAACTCATAACAGACAGGATTGACCAGAAAATGTTTTAATCACAGGAGTGACCTCAGAAACACTGTGGTGAGGTGTGATGTTGCATTTGTGAGTCAGATTTAAATTTATAGAGGTGACTTGTGAATAACAGAGACCAATGTCATTAGAAGAAGAATTCTGTTACTTGTATGTCCCAGGGAAAGGGACATGCCTCCTCACATAGGACCATAGGGAAAGCATTAGGTTTTAATCAAGAGACAGAACCAACAAAGATAAAGCATTGGCCATGTTCTTTCCTGGGGTTTCTGCAGGGAGGGAAAGCAGGGCAGTGCGAATGGCTTAGGACTAGTTATTCTCAAGTATTCTAGAGGACTTTAGACAATGGTGATCTCTGACTGCATCATACCTAGTCTTGGGGCAATTTAGGGAGAGGAAATATGTCTGAGTGTGTGAAATATCTAACAAGGTTAGCTTATATGAATGATTTCTGTTGCAAGAAAACAGTTTACCATCTTAAGGATTTAGCCAGCCATTGGGAAGCGCATTCTCTTCCTGGGTCTGTAATCATCTCATGCTAGTTAGGATGGCTGTTATAAATGAACAAATAAATGCTGGTGAGGAAGCTGAGCAAAAGGAGTTATATACTAATGGCGGGAAATAATTAGTACAGCCATTGTGGAGAACAGGATTAAGTCTCTACAACTCTAAAATCGGATCTAGCATAGGCTGCAACAACACCAGTTCTGAGCATCTATGATTCAGGATGGGCACATTTGTTGCAGCAGTCACAGTAACTAAGCCAGACACAGCAAATGAGTATGGTATTCTCTCTTTCTCTCTCTCTCTCTCTCTCTCTCTCTCTCTCTCTCTCTCTCTCTCTCTCTCTGTCTCTCTCTCTCTCTTTCTCTCTCATGTGCGGAGGTTGCCGACAAATACAACCACAAAATGTTGACCTGAATATAGACCAGTGGTTCCTAGAGGCAGGGGAGAGAAGGAGAGCTGGCTTTAATCAGCGCCTGTTGTGTGCTGGCAATCAAGAATCCGACCCACTAATGTGTTCAGTTGATACATGTAACCAGATTTTTAAATTCAAAGTCTATGGCTAAATAAAGATTATTAAAAGAGATGTGAATGTCTAATAAGCACACAGAGGAGGCTTATAGTAAAAATAGCAAAATATATGATAAAGAAAATAAGACACATGATTAACATCCATATATGCGATAAGGTTTTAATAGTCTATGATACTAATTTGGTTTATCAGATTGCTATTTGTCAAGTCCTCCTCAACATGACTGATGTTAGCCTCCGTGGATGCATTTTGTTTTATTGTACTACGCTTATTTTGTGAAATTTTCATTACTACTCACCATTTTCCCTCTTTCCAGCATAGGCCATGAAATGTTTTTATTTGTACTTGAAAAAAAAAAAGAAAACAAACACAAACAAAAAAAACCCAAAGATTGTGCTCTTTCATATAAATCAACCAGTGTCTGGCAAATGGCAGGAATGTCCCCTGGGCAGAGGGCAGGGATGTGACGTTCAGCAAAGGAGCGAGGAACAAAATAACCAGTAAGTTAAACCAAATAAAAAAAAAAAAAAAAAACCCAAACGCTGACGACAAGTGATTGATTGACATTGCAGACCTTAGAAGCCAGCCCCAGTCAGGAGCTTGGGAGTCCTGCAGGGGGCTTTTCTGAGAGGAGTGTCTGGAAGGAGGCCCAGGAAAGGGCGAGCTGGAAGCTGGGGTTGCCCAGGGACTCAGTAGAGGCATCCCAGCCTGTGGGGGAGGCTGTGCTGGTGTTAGCAGCTGAGGTGGAGAACAAGGCTAGCCTGGGGTGAGCTCAGCAGCAAGCCAGGCTGCCCCTTGTAAGTGCGCCCTCACGATTTGGCAATCGAAGCAGGCTTGCAGTGGGCACTGTTCAAGGCCCGTGACAGAAGCCTCCTAGAGAGGGCTCTAACTTCATTTTTCCCCTCCATGTTTCTGATTTTTGTTTTTTGAGAAATATTTCACAGACCACAAAACCCCCACTTTTTTTTTTTTCAAATTTCTATTCTTTATTCGTTGTGAGTAAAGTTTGAGCTAACAAAAGCATATAGATTAGTGTCTTTAGGAAAGAACCTGGAGGTAAATTCTTTTTTTCCAACATAGTATTTTTATTGATTATTTGGGAATATCATATAATGAACCCTGATCACACTTGCTTCCCACTCTTCCCAGATCTATCCTCCCACTCTTGTGACCTCCCCCCACATCAAAAAAGAAAAAAATATATAAGCCAAGTCCAATTTGTGTTGCCCACACACTCATTGGAGCATGGTCAAACTCCCAGTGGCCAGCCCCTTAAGGAACACTGAGTCCTTCCCCATCCCCCACCCCCTGCCTGTAGCCATCGACTGTGAAGCGCTACACTGCAGCATCTTCATCACATTGTTTGACAGTATGTAAATGATTTATATTTAATCTAGTCACAAAATTGCACAGCCCTCCAATTTCAAAACACTTCGTTTTCCTCAAAAGAAACACTGCCTGTCAGCCATCACATTCCATTTCCCCTTCCTGGCCTGGTCTGCTTTCTACCCTGCCTGCCTCATCTGAAGATTTTGTGTAAACAGAGTCACAGCCGGTGGCCTTCACTGGGGGCCCCGGCCAGCGGGGTCTTCAACGGGGACCTAAAGGGAGGGCCGGCGAATGAGAGGGACAAGAGACACAAAGAATGAGAGCAAGACAGGACGTCTGATCAAGCTCCAAAATTTTATTTTTCTCTCAAGGCATATATAGGTAGGCAAAGGGGGTTGCAAGCAGGAAGGGACTTAATTATGGGGGTTGCAAGCAGGAAGGGACTTAATTATGGGCTGTTCGGCCAGCAGGAAATGTTGCTCTGAAGGTTATCTATCTACCCTTGTCTAACTGCCTAATTGTTTAACTGCAGCTCATTCACCTGCTATCTGAGAAGAGGTTCTGGTATCTGTGAGAAGGTTCTGGTGCTGTGGAGACTTAAGCAAGGCCTAGATCTAAGAAAGGAGGAGAGAAGCCCAAATATGGCGGCATGTGTGTCAAGGGTCGCTTAGGCTTATGGCTCCCGCCGACTGGGCACCTGCACTTATGTTCTCAAGGCTCGTCCATCTTGCTCATATCAGTACTTTTTTCCCCGTTACGCAGTCAAGCCTGCAATCAGAGGAGGCCATTGTAGCTAGAGTTTTCCTGCCTGGCCCACAGTCAGGACAAATCTCTGTCACCTGCCAGTCCCACAGCCGCTCAGACCCAACCAAGTAAACACAGAGACTTATATTGCTTACAAACTGTATGGCCATGGCAGGCTTCTTGCTAACGGTTCTTATAGCTTAAATTAATCCATTTCTATACATCTATACCTTGCCATGCAGCTTGTGGCTCACTGGCGTCTTCACATGCTGCTTGTCATGGCGGGCGGCTGGCAGTGACTCCTTCTGCCTTCCTGTTCTTTCTTTTCTCCTCTCTGTTAGTCCCGCCTATACTTCCTGCCTAGCCACTGCCCAGTCAGTGTTTTATTTATTGACCAATCAGAGCAACACATTTGCCCTACAGACCATCCCACAGCACAGCCGAGTGCAGACCATCTCAAACACCTGCACTCAGGCCTGTGGTCCTAATCATCCTCTATGTGGACCTGCTGGGTAAAGCCACGAGGAACCCGAGAACGGGCTCCCACAGGACATACAGCACATCCCACAGCAGGCTGTCACAAAGAACCCTCAACCCCAACACAGGCAGGGCGGGGTTTGTAAAGCCCGAGCCCACAATTACGTCACACCAGGGGCAGAAGCTTCAAAACAGCTCAGTTCATTAAACAAAGTTTGTTTTCTGTTGCAAAACAAGCCCCCCCCCCAAGCCACAGGTGCAGCTCATGGGGGTGCTCTGCTCAGCAGGGTTTGCTAAGCCCAGGCTGGAGCTGGGTGAAGTTAGCTAAACCTCTGACAAAATGTTGTTGCTTTGGGCGGTTATGACTGAGAAGTGTTCCATGGTCTGCATACGCTGATTCGTCCAGCCCTTGACTGATGGGTCCATAGTTTAGTGGATGTTGACTGTGGTAAACAGAGCCGCTGTGACTAATTATGTGCATTTCGTGCGTGCGTGCGTGCGTGCGTGTTTTCAGTGCCATTGAATATAAGTGCGCAAGTGGAAATGCTGGGTCACACTGTAGCTGAGGACCTGCCAGACCGTTTGCCCAAGTGGTTGTGCAACTCCCCGTTCCCGCCGCCAGGTGCACGCGTTCCAGTTGCTCCACATCCTTGCCAACACTTGGCACGTTCCTTCTCTTTGCTGGTACAGGTTGGGATGAGTGCAGAATGCTGGCTCATAGTCTGACCTGAGCTGATGACACATCCTTTCAGGTGATGCTTAGTCATCTTTGGGGAAGTGTCATTGTCCATTTGTCACTGAACTGCCTTACCTGACAATGTGTAAAAGTATAGTCTCAGTAAAGGTCCCTTATCACAAATATGAACTCTATCACACGTGGGCATCAAGCACTTTATCTGCTGAGCCATCTCCCCAGCCCAGGACATAGATTAAAAAAATTAATACTAGTAACAATGGCTTTTTATTTAGAAGCTACAACATTAGCCATATTTTTATAGTTCTTCTTGATTCTGTTTTGGAAGTTACATTTTTAGTGAAACATATATTATGTCTAAATTTTCTATTTTATTGCCAAATACATAATGATATTTTTCCTATAGTTCAAAAATTATATGCAAATATATAATCCTTTTCATCCTAAAAATGTTTCTGTCTTTTTCCATGGCCAGTAATGTAGCATGAATCTTAAAAGTTCTTATTAATAAAAACAAACCTGGAGCAAGGTATTGGGTTAAAGCTGGAAGATCAGAGAAGCAGAACAAGCCACAGCTACCTCACCTTGCCAGTTCCTCAGCTGATCCTATTTCCTCAGACTGGAAGCCTCTGAGTTTTCATCCAAATGGGTCTCAGTTGAACTGTGCTGCTCAAAGCCTAAAAGCTTAACCAGCTAGTTTCTGGTTTTCACACCTTATATACCTTTCTGCTTTTTGCCGTCACTTCCTGGGATTAAAGGCTCTTATTACCACGCCTGGCTGTTTCCAGTGTGGCCTTGAACTCACAGAGATCTAGGCGGATCTCTGCCTCTGGAATGCTAGGATTAAAGGTATGTATGTCACCATTTTCTGGCCTCTGTATCTAGTAGCTGTTCTGTTCTCTGACCCCAGATACGTTTATTAGGGTGCACAATATTTTGGGGAACACAATATCGCTACACACAATGCTGAAGATCTTCATATTTTATTCTCAGGATCCAGCAACTGGTGTATTACAATTCTCTGATTTTATTATTAGGCTTTGCGTGTGTTCCCTGTGGGTGTGCTCACTTGTGTGAACATGTATGCCTGTGCCTGTGGAGGCCAGAAGACAGTCTCGGGTGCCATTTCTCGGGTGTGGTTAACACTCCCCCCTTTATTTTTCTAATCAGAACAGTCTTTTACTCAGCCATCTCTCGTCAAGTACACCAGTGGACCCCAGGAATCCGCCATTCTTCTCCTCACCAGCGCTGAAGTTACAAGCATGTTTCACCATGACTGGCCATTTTAACATGGTTTGTGGGGCTCAAACATGGACCCTCATGTTTTCAAGGCAAACACTTTTACAACTGAGCTATCTCCCTAGCCCTAGACTTTATTTTTTAAAGCAATTTTATGTTCTCTCCCAACACACACACAAGAATAAAATACAGAAAGTTCCTCTATGCCTCCTGCCTGGCACATACATAACCTTCCCAACGGCAACAGCCCTTACTGGATGGGTACGTTTGTTACGTTGATGAACCCATGCTAGCTCATCATTATCACCCAGTGTCCACAGTTTACACAGGGAATCACTCTTGTGCTGTACATTCTGTGGTTTGGGACAAAGTTACAGTGATATTGCATGACCTTATAGTACCACACAGTAATTTCATTGCCCTAAAGGTACTGAGTACACATCTACTCAGCCTTTCTGCCTCGGATCTCCGGCAGCCTCTGATGATTGACTCTTTCACTATATTTTGATGTTTAGAATGCCCAGTAGTTGGGAATCATACAATATAAAAGGTTGACTTCTTTCACTTATTAATATGCAGTCAACCTCCATGTCTTTTAATGACTCAAGAGGTCATTTCTTTTTAGTGTTGAATAATAATATTCCATTGCCTAGACATACCAGCTCATTTACCCATCCTTCTAGCGAAAAATAACTCAGTTGGTTCTAAGTCTGTGCAGTTAAAAATAAAACCACTCTAAATATCCATGTGCAGGGTTTGGAGTGCGCATGATTTTTGTCCCTTAGGTCAATGTCAGAGATCACAGTTGCTGACTCTATAGAAAGGTGCTCTGATGGGAAACTGCCAAGATGTCTCCCAAAGTTAATGTACTATTTTGCATTTTCACCAGAAAATGAAAATCCCTGTTGCCACACAACTTTGCCAGCATTTATTTGATGATGTCGGAGTTTTGTTTGGCCATTCTGATAGGTCTGGAATAATATTGCTTTTTTTATTTTAAAATATCCTTCCATGAGGACACAGAGGAGTTTGTTTGTTTTTGGTTTTTTCCCATGTGTTTATTTACCATCTACACATTGTCTTTGGTGAACTGCCTTAGGGGTTTGGGGATTATTTTGTAAAATTTTATCTCTTACTGTTTATTTTTACTTATTTTTAGATTTTAAGGTTTGCCCACCAGCCTCTCCAATTTAGAGAGCAATATTTGCTGGAGTTTCGTTATCGACCTAAGAAGACTGCTGGGTTTCCATTTGTTCAACCTCGTACAGGGCACCAGGAAGCCCTGCTTTCCAAACTTCTGGCACTGTTTTGTGACTCTGTATTGCACTGAGTGCCTGCTGATTTTCTTCTGCATCCTTTGTGTACATTTACTTTCTCTACATCTAATGTTTCCCACTTAGCTTTTTAATATCCTACTTGTTTTCTTGTCTGATATATACATTTTAGTGACAGAATCTCTGATGAAATACTGCTTTAGTTTTATCCCACGTGACAGATACGTAGTGTTTCAAAGTTTTCTTTAAAAAAATTAGACTTCCGATTAGATTTTCCCTAATCAAGTAATTACTTTGAATGCTCATTACTAGGCATTTTTAAGTGTAGCCCTCATCTCTAGGAGGGGTAACTAGCAGTGTGTCATGCATTCCTTCCGTGACAGCTGGAAGAATGAACACATGAAGACCACAATAGCTTCTGTAAAGACGCGAGGCAGTTGGAGGGTTCATGACTCTGAGATCAACTAAAGTTCAATAGACAAGAGAGATGTTCCAAGTGGACAGGTGTCACTGATGGCTTTCTTCTGTAGGGACAGGTATCAGACTCAGGCACCAACTAAATATCAGCTTGTAGTGGTTTGAATGAGGAATGTCCCCCATAGTCTCAGACATCTGAACGTTTGGTCCCCAGTGGATGGTGCTGTTAGGGAGGTTTCAGTGGTGTGACTTCGACGAAGGAAGTGTGTCACGGGGACAGGCTTTGAGAGGAAATCCTCAAGCCATTTCCAGCTTGCTCTTTCTGCCTTGTTTGCTTGTTTGTTTCTGTTTTTCGAGACAGGGTTTCTCTGTGTAGTGTTGGTACCTATCCTGGATCTCGCTCTATAGACCAGGCTGGCCTCGAACTCACAGAGGTCTGCCTGCCTCTGCCTCCCGAGTGCTGGGATTAAAGGCGTGCGCCACTGCTTTGTACTGGCAGTTGAGGGTGTGAGCACTCAGCCTCCTGCTCCAGCTGCATGCCTGCCACCTACCAACTCACTTCCGGCCATGATGAACTCTTATCCTTCTGAACCATGGACCCAAATGAGCTCTTCTCTCAGTTGTCTTGGTCACCATGTTTCATCTCAGCAACAGAAAAGTAGCCAATAAAGTGGCCTATATAAAGGGCTATGCTGTGTGAGAGAAAACTTGTGAAGCTTTTGCATGTTGTTGATTCAACACATAGTAATCTTGAGGAGCTCCAAATGGCACATGATATGTACTGGGGATAGCATACAAGATTGAGCACTTGTGTTTACTGTAAATTGGAAACAAATGTTCGCATGTTACTAGAATGATGACCTAAAAGAATCATATCATAAATTCATCCACAAGGAAACTGAAACCAGAGATGGGTAGCATCCAACTAAAACTGAAACCCCAGGAGACGGGAGAATCAAAAGTTTTAAGTCATCCTTGGTATGGTGGTTTGAATGAGATTGGCCCCCATAGGTTCATATATTTGAGTGCTTGGGTACTAGTTGGTGAACTATTTAGGATGGATTAGGAGGTATGGCCTTGTGGGGTAGGTGTGGCCTTGTTGGAGAAGATGTGTCACTGGGAATGAGCTTTAAGGTTTCAAAAGCCCACACTAAGTGCTCTCTCTCTCTCTCTCTCTCTCTCTCTCTCTCTCTCTCTCTCTCTCTCTCTCTCTCTGCCTGCACCTGTGGCTCAGGATGTAAATCTCTCAGCTACTGATCCAGCACCATGCCTGCCTGTCTGCCTTTGCACTCCTGGCCATAGTGATAATGAACTCACATCTGAGTCTGTAAGCAAGCCTCCAGTTAGATGTTTTCCTTCGGTGCTTTGATAAACTCCAACTAAGACGCTTGGCTACTTAGTGACATGGAAATTTGGAGGCCAGTCTGGGATACCTGAGACCCTCTCTTAAAACAAAACAAAACAAAAATATCTGAAACTTACAGTGACTCAGTTCAGTTTCTGAACTTGATCAACAACTTATCTGATTTACTAATAGAGGATGGATAAACTTTTTGAGAAGGCAAATAGCATCAATTGTCTTTATGATAGTTTTATGCTGTGTTCATTATACTATAAAGTATATGTAGACATGTAAGAGGCAAAACATATGACCAATGATCAAGCAAAAAGGGGGGACTATATAAGAAGACACATGAATGAGCCACATATTAGAGACAACAGATAGAAGACTTTTAAAAACTATTATAGAGGTGAAAGAAAATACATTTAAAAGATGAAAAATTTCATCTACAACGGTTAAATTTCTAGGAGTAAGAGAATTTCTGAAATCATAACTTAATTAATGTTCAATAAGATGTTGAATAACAGAATACAGAATCAGTGAACCTAGAGACAGTAATTGCCCAAAGTAGTGAATAAAAAGAATAAAGACATAAAAACATAAACAAAGAAGATGTGTTTGAAACAGTTTAGGGAGATCTAAAATCAGTCATTGGATTTATAGAGGAGAAGAAAGAAAATGGGTCAGAGGGAATGAAGGAAGACATGAGCAGGAGCTGCTTGTTCTATCGCTGACTGACTTAACTTAAGGGAGAGAGGTTTACTGTGGCTCACAGTTGGAGGACACAGTTGTTGGAAGACACAGTTGTTGGAGGACACAGTTGTTGGAGGACACAGTTGTTGGAGGACACAGTTGTTGGAAGACACAGTTGTTGGAGGACACAGTGGTTGGAAGACACAGTTGTTGGAGGACACAGTTGTTGGAGGACACAGTTGTTGGAGGACACAGTTGTTGGAGGACACAGTTGTTGGAAGACACAGTTGGAGGACACAGTTCATTAGGGCAGGGAAGAAATAAACTCAAGATCTGGTCACATGGTCGCCCAGTCAGGAAGTAGAGAGAGACTCAATACTGCTCAGCTCCATTTCTATTTCTTATTCAAGTCCTGGGTCCCAACCCATGGAATTGTACTGCCTATATGTGGATGTCCCTCCATCGCCAATTCACCTAATCTAGAAAAATCTCACAGACATGCCTAGAGATTGTTTCCATGGTGATTATCAATCCTGTTAACAACCAAGAAAGACCATTCCAACATTAAGGTCTTTTCCTTCAAACCTGGTAAAAGTCATTTATTTGCTGATTTAAGGCTCTGTAGAACCAAAAGAAATCATAAAATTATCATAATCAAACTGGAAAAAGGCTGAAAATAAAGTCTTTTTAAAGGTCAGAAGTAGTCCACACGAAGCAACAAGAAAATGCACTTGACTTTTCAACTGGAAGTACATAGACCAGATGCTGTCAGAACGAAATTTTAAACTTTTAAAATTAGATTTATTTTATTTTATGTGTAAGTATTTTGACTGCATACATATGTATGTACCATGTGCGTATATGTGTACATGTGTACCATGTGCATGCTTGGCAGAGATCAGATAAAGGCAGTAGATCCCCTGGAACTGGAGTTATGGATGGTTGTGAACCATCATGTGGGTGCTGGGAATCAAACACAGGTCCTCCTCATCCAAGACTGAAAATTTGAAGTTGCTGCAAGAAAACTGTGCTTATTCAAAGCTCATTGCCCAGTGAAATGACAATTCATAAGTGGAAGTCATCAGATATCAGACAAAAATCTGAGATGACTGTCATGACCTAAATTAAAAGAAATTGTAAAGGAAATTCTCTGGACTGAAAGTCAAGGCTCCCTGATGGAGATCTGATAGCGTAGATGGAAGAAATACTGTTGAATTTTTATTTTGAGGGAACAAAAATTATGTGATTTGTTGTTCATAATATATGCATAACAATTGAAGGAAAGCAGGAAGTAGATGTGGTTCACTGCTGTGAGAGTTTTATACAGGAAAATGCAAAGTTACATATTCAAAACAGACCAAATAAGCTAGGAATGAACATCACAGTTTCTACGATCAATAAAATGTTCAAAAAGTTATAGCTAAATTAGAGCATGGAAAATGGTTCAGCAGTTAAGAGTACTTGCTGCTCTTCCAGAAGACCTGAATTAGTTTCCAGCACCCTCATCCAGCATCTCACAACTGCCTGTAACTTCAGCTCCCGAAGATCCAACACCTATTTCGGCAAGCACCGCATATTTGCGCGCGCGCGCGCGCGCGCGCGCGCGCGCACACACACACACACACACACACACACACACACACATATAAACAATAAAATAAATCTTTTCGAAAAAGTGTAGTTGTGAAACCATTATAGGAAGGAAGGAATGAACAAAAACATTTGATACTATTTAGAGATGATAAAGGAAGAAGTGAATTAAATGGGCATGAAGAATAAGATGGAAGTTGGAAGATAGGCTCAGCAGTATCGGTGATTTAACACACAAATTAAAAGCTTTACAAAGATAACTAGCTTAGATTAAAAACATGGCTCAAGACTACGCTGTTTATAATAACATACAGAGGTGCAGGTTTGAAAGCAAAGGATGGAATAAATTTGACCACACAAACTGTAACCAAAAGAAAAACATTGTGTATATTGCTGCCAGCTGTACTAGACTTTTGGTCAAAGATTTTTGCTAGAGATAAAGGGAGGCTTAAAAAGTAAATTAATCAGTAAGACATGATAGGCTTGAGTTTATAAAACAACATAGTTTTAAGATCCATAAAGCAAAAATTATAAATTTAAAAAAAATCTACAGTCAAAACATCAAAATTAGTAGTAATACTTAATGTCTGACTGATAAAAATTTGAGTAAGATAGATCATTTAATTCTGCTATTAATCAATGTGACTTGACTGACATTTGTAGAGCTTAAATACACATTTTTTTTTTCAAGTTGGTTTGACATCTATGTTAAAATTGAGTATATTCGAGGATATAAAGGAAGTTGTAAAAAGTTTCAGTGTGTTATAGTTGTATGGAATTTGTTTATTAACTGCAAAGCAAATAGCCTAAAATTATCAAGATAGTTAGAAAAATCCCCAATTGTTTATAATATTACATTATTGATAGATCAAAAAAATTACAATTAATATTAGAAAATATTTTAAACTACCAGTAACATCGATACAATTGACTAGAATTTACAGTTGCAGCTAAGATAGTGAGGCAAATTTGTAGTTTTAAATTTCAGATCCCCTTGGAGCTGGCGTTTCAGGCAGTGCTGTTTTTAGTCACCCAATGTGGTTACTGGGAACAGAATTCCTTCCTCTAGAAGAGAAGCAATTGTTCTTAATTGCTGGGCCATCTCTCCAGCCCAAACTGTATGTATTTAAACAAACATGCCAGATTTTTTTTTTTTTTTTTTTTTTTTTTTTTTTTTTTTTTGGTTTTTCGAGACAGGGTTTCTCTGCGTAGTTTTGCGTTGCGCCTTTCCTGGAGCTCACTTGGTAGCCCAGGCTGGCCTCGAACTCACAGCGATCCGCCTGCCTCTGCCTCCCGAGTGCTGGGATTAAAGGTATGTGCCACCACCGCCCGGCTAGATTTTTTTTTTAATCTGAAAACAATGATATGCATTCATTTGAAAGGACTGGTAAAACTGAAGCAAATTGAAATAAAAGTAATAAAATGAAATATAAAGCAAATATATAAAGGAAGAACGGCAAATAAGAATTTAATTCTTTAAAATAAATGTATACTACTGAAAAACTCCCAACTCGTTGATCAAGGAGCAAGCAGAGAAAATGTGACAATGTCACAAATGAAGGACCGGCTTTTCCAGATTATCAAAAATGTTAAAAGGGGGCGTTATGAGTAATTTATGCCAATAAACTTAATGATATTTTTCTTCTGCAATGCTTTGACTTGAATTTGTGAGTTCACATACATTAAGTAAGCCCCTATCACTGTGCTCTAAGAGTCCCAGTTCAACATTTTTTTTTTAGTATACAAATTTACTTGTATAAAACTAACCAAAATTAGCATAATCAGAAACTAAAAAGCTGGATCATCTCATACCTTATTGAGGAATTATGTGAGTCAACTGGACCCAGCTGGGCTAAGTGGTGAATTCTTCTGAACATTCCAATAAGATTCTCGTTTTATATAAATGCTTCCCAAAAAGTAGCAATTTCCAACTTGACTGCTGAGGCTAGCGTGGCCATAATGCAAAGTAAAAAGAAAGATATTTCTAAAAGAAGACAAGGACAAGGACGAACTTGAGGATGAGGAGGATGAGCTGGTATGCTTCTTACAAATGCAACTGTACAAGAAAGTTTAGGAAACTGAACCTTACTGATCAGTGTATTAAGAGGTACCACACTGAAGACTCGATGATGTTTAGTCTAGGAATAAAAATTTTACTAAATATTCACAATCCACTGCATGTAACTTCTGCATCACAGAATAACCAGAGAAATACATATATTCATTTCTGTAGCTTTAGAAAAGGTGTTTGCTAAAATGAAATGTATGCTTAGAAAACTAGAGCTAGAGTAACATTTCCTTAATCCTGTAAATCCCAGCAGAAAATTTAAAGCCAACATCACACTCAGTCGTAAAAATTTTGAACATGTTTCTCCCTGTAATTTGGGAGAAAGATGAAGTCATCCTTTACCGGTTTAGTCACTGTTTTCCTGCAAGCTGTAGCCAGTTTGGTATGACAGGGTATGGGCTGAGAAGATGGCTCAGTGAATGAGGTCCATGTTCAACCCCCAGAACCCATGCAAAAAGCCAGCTGTGTGGTGTTGTGTGAACATTGCCCCCACCCCCCACCCCGCCCACTGGTGGGATCTCCGAAGCTTGCTAGTCAGCGGAGCTCTGAACCAATGAGTGATCCTGTATCAGAAAACAAGGTGAATGGCTTCTGAGCAATTACACGTGGGGTGGTCAACACACACCTACCCACATGTGCACATGCACACACATAAATATGTAAGTAAACTAAGACAAGGAGAAAACTGGTGAGGCTTTTAGCAAAAAAAAAAAAAAAGGTTTTGACTATGAGCATAGAAAGTTCAAAAGAATCTACAAGCTGCATTAGTAAGTGAATTTGTGAAAATTCACTAGCTTCCATTTTTGACTTTTCTATCTGAATAATGCAGTAGACTTTACTTCATGAAGCATCCTTCATTTTGTTTTAATCATGTGATAGCTTCTGATTTTTTAGCTAGCCCTGTCTCGGCATATTCATTTTTAATACTTCCATTTGTACTCTCTATCCTGGAAGACCCTTTCCTAGCCTTCCTTTGTCTGAGTGACTCGATCCTCTTATTCATCTACCTCGTTCATTTGAAGTTATATCTTATGGTAGTTTTCTTATAGGGTTGGCTCAGAGATAATACACAAATCTGACTTGTCGGCGTCTAGAGTTAAAGCTTCCCCCTCCTCCTGGCAAGTCAAGGACGAGGTCCTTTCCTCCACCGCTCTTCCCTACCTTGTATTCTACTTGGCTCTCCATTTCAGTTCTCTTTCTTTTAAAAACTCCTCCGAACTAATCATCATCGGTTATCATTTTTACGAGCAGTATTCTTTCATGCATCTCATCTCTTCCTTCTAGATCTAGTTTTCTTCTCCCAGAAGTAACAACTTTGGTAGGTTTCTCAATTCTGGTTCTGTGAGTGCTAGCAACTCTCATTTCTTACGTATTTGACATGCTCTGTATTGGCTTTGCTGGATGCAGAATTCTGAATGGCAGCTCTGTCCCCTTGATAGCTCAGAACATGAGTGTCTTCTCATTCTGTTGGAGACTACCTGTAGATCGAGCAGTTTTAGAGGACAATCTGCCTTCTCATTCTGCTTCATCTTGAGCTTTTCTCCTTGTCTTGATGAGAACCACGGGTCACGTGCCTACCTTTGTGACCCCTTCTGGCACTTCCTTTCGTGTAGGGACCCCAGACTTGAGATGCTAACCCCATTCACCCCTGCTCAGTGTCCTTTTTCCCTCCCATCTCCTTGTCTTGATGTTTTTCAGTTTCACTACATATAGGGCATGGTATTCATTATTTGTCCTGCTGAGGAGTTGATTGATCATCATAGGTCCTAGAATTGATGTCCTTTATCTGTACAATCCTCAATGGGGACCCACTAGTCGCCTTCTTTGGTGAGTTTGCTACTTGAAATTCTTCAGTCTGTCTTTCCCTCTTTTACTGACAAGGCTTGTCACAAAGTGACCCCTGCCTGGGCCTGTAATAAAGATTCACATTCCCTATTTGTCTGCCTGGAAAACTCCCATCGTTCAAAGTGGGGGTGCTACTTTTCCTTTGAAGTCAGCTCAGTTGTCACCCACACTCAGATTCCCGTCCCGAAAGCCCCTCCCCCTGCTGTTCTGTCTTGTGTATCCACTCTTCCTAGTCAGGCAGCTCTCTGATTACTTCCATCTATTTATAGTTCCCCATGAATAGCCCCCCTTGGTAGTTAGAGACACAGACTTATCATGGCCTCTATAAATATTTGTAGATCAAATGAATGAATGAATGAATGAATGCATCCAGAAATCAAAGTAATGGTCTCTACTTCCCAGAGATGCTGTAGCCCAGAACACATGAAAATGCACTTCCTGAGTTATAAGTGCTAATCCAGTATCTCAACCTCCACAATTATAATTCACGTGTTACCTTGTCCCAGCAATTAAGGACCAAACTGGCTGTCTCTTTAAATTTTCTTATTCCATATAGCATAGAGCCAAATCCTTAGTGTTTTTTTTATCACAATGGAGTCTATTTTTACTTCTGGGTCTTTACTTCCAATTGCAATACTTTACAGAGCATTAAAAAAAATGTTCTAGGAGAATGCTTGATATGGCTTGACAGTTACCATATCCTCCACCAAACTTCAACAAGTCTCTGAATATTCCTTCCCCTGACATCTTCATCATCTCTTAAGCTCTTTTTCTTCCTTTTCCTCTCTCTCTTCCCTCCTCCCTCCCTCCTTTCTTCCTTCTTTTCTTTTGTTTGTCTTACCCGCCCCCGAAACAACTTCTTGCTCTGCAGCCCCAGCTGGCCTTCCATTCACTATCCTGCCTGAGTTTCATGAGTGCTGGAATGAGACACCAACAGGGCTTTTACCTATTCTTTAAGGTAAATAAAGTCTTTCTGACTTTCCCTTGCGAGATAGGCCCTTGCTGACCCGCCTTATGAAATAGCCAACATCCACAATTCTCACTCTCTCTCCCTCTGTGCCTGCTTTATTTTTCTGGTACGTTTGTCTACAAGAGTATATTGTATATTTAACATTTCCATTATTATCTGTCCTCATCCACACACTAGCACAGGAACTTCTGAAAGTTAGGAGCTCTGTTCTGTGTCCAGAACAGTGTTGACCATGTAGTAAGCACTCAATAAATATTGGTTGAATAAATATATCAGTGTAGATGGTGCTGTTTTCCATCAGTAAAACGCTGGTGCATTGGGAGACAGACACCACCCAGTCACTGTGGGCACACCAGCCCCCAGCATTTATCTGAATCTGGGATGAGATTACGGAACTTGGCTATTTTGCTCTTCTTCAAAACAGACTGCGCAATGCATGATTTCATCTTGAAAACTAAAGAAATCGCTTCCTCTCCTGGCAAGCACCTACCCCGAGAGTTCTGAGCTGGCTGTGGAAAAGGCCCTTCTGTTCCCCATTGGCTTGAAGGCTGTGGCAGTTCCTGCCGGCTCTTAGCAAGCTTTCTTTTGCTTTCCGTTTCCTTTCACCCCTTAAGGAAATTTACATATCTTTTGTACCCGTTTTATCATTGCGAACTTGAACTTGGCAAGAGCTGTCAATCAATTCTGCGTGGATGCAAGCAAATAAAGTATCCGTCTGCCAGGTCTGTGGGAAGTAAAGTCTTGTTTCACAGAGGCAAACATGCAAAGCTAGAACATTTTGTATAACGCAGGAGTCCAGAGCTGCCCAGTGCTGACGGCCAGGCTCCTGGATGCATGGGTCTGAGACTCCCAGGCTGGTGATCTTCCTACTATACTGTTCCATGCGTCTCTTTCTGTTTCCCTTATTTCCTGTGCGTTAATCTGAAGCCTCTCAATTCTCGTGTCATGAGGAGCAATGTAGTCCCAGCTCATCTTCGCCAGTCTATTTCCCCAACCTTGAACTATATCCAAGGACCCTACTGGCTTTTCATGTTCCATCAATCTGCTTTCTTCAGACTTAGCATGATTCAGAAAAATGCAGCCAAACTGACGTTTCTGAGCCAGGTTTGTGGTCAATAAAAATGTGCAGCCCGAGGACTTTGGCACGATTTCTCCTCTGGTTGAGAAAGAATTTGCTTCTGACCACTGTTCTTTGCTGGGAGTGTGCTGAACTCAGCTTTCTTGCTGAGATTAGCCATATAGGCTATTCATTCTGATTAGCAGTATACAGAGTTGCTGGGGGAGATGGGAGAACACTTGGAACTTGGCTATTTCTCTGTTGTTCCTCTACTAAATAGAAGGTACCTGCTGGCATTGTCATCTAGAATCCCGAGGCTATTGTTGGACGGGCAGTGCCTCCTAGTGGCCGAGACTCCAAAGACTGAGAGGTGCCTGGGGCAGCAACAGACTCAGGGCAACTCCTGTCCAGCCCTCTCCTTTCTGAGTCTGTATCAGACAGGGAGATTTGGGTGCTGGTGAACTCATGGGCATTTACCAGATTTCTCAGGAACCTGCCAACTGAATTCCCAACAGTGACTAACTGTGAAATAAAGAAATGGGATGAAAGTAGGAGATAAATACAGAACACTGCACCTCTAGAGGTGAGTTTGAAAACTGCTTTGTCATACTGTGCTCCCTATCAGCTTTGAAGAGACCCCATACTGTGTAGGAGAGGTCAGCTGCCCAGAAATGCCAAATCATACCCTGCAGACATATTTCGATTCCTCAGGCATGACTTCAGACACGACAGTCATAGGCAGAGGGGCCCACCTGGTCGCTTTGGAACCTGTATTCTGAAAAGACTATGCATGAGCCCAAAGATTCTATTTTAAAGACCAGATCCTCTTAAAAAATGAAGAAGAAATTATGTCTGGGAGCGCCACCTGGCGGAGGACTTTGCCAGTACAGGCTGTGCAAATGCAAATCTGAGGCTGACCAGGCCACCTTGGAGAACTGGGAGAGAATCAGGAAGGCTCCACTCCTCCAGGAGGGAGAGAAAAGTACTCAACAAGGGCAAAGAATGTGTCACAGGAAAACAAAACAGGAAACGTGGCTTCGGTGTTAAGAGCTCTTCCTTTGCTATCCTTCTGTGACCTCGCCCCCCAAGCATCTCCTCCCTTCAAGTCTGTCTTGTTCCAAACAACGCCCACCTCCCATTCCTATCTCTTTGCTACCTTACATGCTCCTCATCAAAACACGTCTATGACCTGTCCAGTCTGCCAGAATCTGTGTGTATTCCGATAGAGCATTTGCGGCTGAAGTCCGCCACCACCCATCGTTCCGTTCCCTCTACACTTACATTTGGACTGGGACTCCTGAAATCTCTGTCCAAAGATACACACCTCCAGTCCCCTCAGCCTACTGTGCCCAATCCCAGAGGTGACGTTGTTGGCAGAATGCCTTTTGCTTCTCTGAGTTCTGTTTGACTGCTCCCCCAAACTGATCACCCCTGTCAATGACCAATGACCCCCATGTGATGTGTCCACACTTAAGAGCTTCCAAGTCCCACATTCTGATGTTTATTCACTCAATAAACCCTGGAGAATTACAGTCCTTTGGGATTACAGTAAGATTCTACCCAGTGATGGTTGCTCGGATAATCGCAAAATGGTAGCCACAATTTTATTCACGAAGTTTTAGGTAACTGTGGAATATTCCAGACCAGGAGCAGAATTTGGCACTCCTTTGGAAGATCCCGGGCAGCAATCTGTGTCCAACATTTTTAGAAATGGGGACAGGAGAGGCGAGCAAACAGTGAGGACTGGTGGACATTATGCAGCAAGCTTGGCGTCTGCACTGCCACATGCCTTGGCCAACAGGTTTCTTGTTTCTAAGAAATTTCTAGAATATGCACCACGCTGGTCAGGAATAGCCCTGGTCTCCTTAGCTGCCATCCCCACGCGGGCGTTCCTTTCCTCCCTCCCATCTCCCCTTCTTCCGCACTCACCCCACCCCACCCCATATCTAGCCTGTGTGCGCGCCTCACCACCGCTCCACCATCGGGGGTGGGGGGGGGTGGGGGCAGCTCCCCTAAGGCTGCCCAACCCCAGCCGCGGGCCCGTTGAGTCACCGCATCCGCGCTCGCTCGCGCGCGCGCGCCCGGGCTGCTCCGGGATCGCGCTGATTCGCTACCGCGCTCTGCGGCGCTCGCGCGCACCCGCCCGCCCCTTGCGCGCGCGCCCGGGGCCGCTTCAGTCTGCAGCCGCGCGGCCACCGGAGCCCACCGCCGCAGCCGGGCAGCGACACCGAGTGCAAGCTCAGCGCCTGGAGGAGAGCCACGGCGAGCCCGCCAAGCCCGCACCATGCAGGCCACTGCCGATTCCACCAAGATGGACTGTGTGTGGAGCAACTGGAAAAGTCAGGGTATTCTCTTTATTTCGGTAGTGCATGCCTGCGGCGCACGCGGAACCGCGATCCGGACTCGGCCATTGTGCATCATTTCACCTGTGGGACCTATGCATGCTTTACACCCAGGAGCTTTCTTCGGGGGGAGTAAACCTGTTCTTGCAAAACCGACATGGATGATATTTGGCCTCCTCCCCCCACCTCCCCGTCCCCCGCCGCCTTTGTCCCCTCCCAGTTCACCCCTTTGTTTTCTTGTGTATTGTGGTATTGTAAATAATGCATCCTTTGCCTCCTCCGGGAGCTTTTTTGGCCTGATCATTCAGGACTTGTTTAATCTCTCAGCCGCGGAGTTAAAGTGCTTCCTTATTGTTCCTGCATCCCAGTGCATTTATTTCTGCCCAAAGGTTGAGATCAGAGCCATTAACTGAGAGGGCATCCTTAGGAGGGAGGGACACACCCATTTTCAAGCTTGTTATTTGTGATCACACAAAGGAGACTGGAAAGGCAGACCAGCTTTCCAAATCCTGAACATATGATGGCGTAGCCACTTATTAAGGTGGTTCACTTTGAAATATTTTGGTGTTTGTGACTGTCATTGGAATAACCTATGCCGTTTATTTATTAACGATGGGTTTCAGGGAAATAAATGGAGGGAAATAACAAAGCCGTGGCGGCTGCCCTCCGGTCTAACCGAGTTGTTTAGAAACGGTCCATATTAGCGCTGGGTGTGGCCGCCCGCAAGCCTGGCTTGCTTTTCAGCCATTTTTATTCAGCCTCCTATTTCACACATCCATGTCTCCTTTGTTACATTAAGATTTTCTCCCTCACCTGGCATGAGGAGGAGGGAGGGAGAATTTGCAGGAATGAATTGTGTGAGGTGAAGTTGGGGTGTTGGTCAGATGCGGTGTCCTTTGATATCTAACAAATACGGTTCCGAAGAAGGTGCATTCGATGGAACCTGCAGGGGTTGCAGCATCCTCGGGGACCAAGAACACTCGGAGTGGTAGCTCTTTTTATCTTTTAACCTAGTATCTTCTCCTTATAATACATCGCAAGGTGGGGCGGAGACTGTTCCTTTCATCTTTAATGCTTCTGTGAGATTTTTTTTCTTTTATTTTTAAGGAACGACAAAACCACAAATCTCAGAATTAAAAGCCCTCTTGCTTTGGTTCTTGTTGAATTGGCTGGCTAGGACATGAAATATAGTAGTCGACTTCAAATCATGTGGGCCTTTTAGAAATAGGATTGTCAAAAGTAAATAGGCCATAAATTTCAAAGCCAATAAATAAGAAATGCTCAGTCAAGGGGTATAATTTTAGAAAATGACGACGGCTACATGGAATAGCATATGTTGAATAGAGAAGGTGGCTGTGGAAATGCTTTGTAACATTTCCCCCTGGATCTGTGTGCTCAGACCCATGGGCTGGGTGCACACCCTCTACAACCGCATCTTCATAGGAATAGCCAGTTTAGATGGACACGAGGCCCGGTGATTCTGCTTTGATTCCGAGTGTCTCCTACTTTTAACAGAAGTGGATCTGGAAAGATGGCAGGTTTTGTGTTTTATTTATGTAGATACTGAGCATTATAGCACCACAGCGCTAAGGGTTTTGCACTGGTTTATTTTAAACTTTAAAGTGGATTTTTTTAAATCATCAGGAATTAGCATAAAAGGCAATAATTTGCCCGCCGACGGCGCTTGTGTCCCACCCCCACCATGAAGATTAATTCAGGATTGCTGAAGAGCCTCTACACCCAGTGACCTTTGGCTGTCATTAGAGTCATTGAGAAAAAATTTTTTCTCAAATAGAACAAAGCCATTATCTTGAAAATTGACTAATAGCTCACTAGGTAGTTCAGTGACAGCAGAGAGCCGAGGCAAGAATGAGTTACCGCCTTGTGGCCCTCGCCTCCCTGGGAGACCTTTCATCATAAACTAAAACTGCAGTGGATTCGAAATACAGATCCCCTTCAGTTCCCTCATCATTAAAAGCAGATTGTTCTAATCCCTGGTTGCAACTTAGGATCACCTGGAATGTCCTGAGAAACACAAAGGATGCTGGGCCCCACCCCTAGAACTGAGCATCATGATTTTTTAAAACACTCTTCGAATGAGTTTAATATGTATACAGGGTTGAAGCCACTAGTGGATAGTAATTCTTAGTGTGCCCAGCTCTTAGGCCAGCAGAAGCCCAGCACACAAATGGCATGGGTGTGACCTAGGATCGGCTCCAGTACGGTCAGGAGTCAGTAGAACCCTGCTGGAAATGTCCTCTGGAATTACTGAGTGGCTTTCCCTAGAGAGGAAATACAGGAACTTCAGGCTTCCTCTGCAGTTAACATTTTCAGCTACAAATTACATCAGAGTATTTCACTGAAATGTATCATAAAACTAGAGTGCATGGGTTGGGTCGGTGTGTGCGTGTGTGTGTGTGTGTGTGTGTGTGTGTGTGTGTGTGTGTGTGTGTGTAACATATATGATTTCAGCTGAAGATAGCAAGTAACGGCAGCTCATGCCTATAATACCAGCACTGAAGAGCCTAAAAGAGTAAGCCCGTATAAGACTCCCCCAGACTGTAGAGCAACACTGTATCACAAACAAAAGAACCTACCCCCCTCACCCCCAAGAAAGGTTACAGAAAGAGAGGCTAAATCTGGCATGGTGGTGCACACCTGTAATCCAGAGCTGGAGAATCAGGGCTTCAAAGAAGCCTTGCTCATACAGTGAGTTCAAGGCCAGCCTGTGAGACTCTTGTCTCAAAATGCAAACCAACCAACCAACCAAACAAACAAACAAAAAAACCCTCTAAAATCTATAGGACATAGGTTCAGTTAACGGAGCTAATCTTATCATTTGCAACCATCTTAATATTTCTGAGGCCACTTGATTGATTTTTTTCAGTCCTCTCAACTCCCGTGAGGGTTTGCTTTCACGTTTTCATTTAGCAGGTGATGGATGCTGCTGCTGTCAGGTGCACAGCTAGTGACCGCCCTAGCCCGGCTTCCTACTGTTCCGCCATCTGCCTCTGAGTAGACGGTGCTTTCCTCTGTGATCTCTCAAGATGACTTATCTGAATAATGGTGGATAGCTCTCGTATTTACAAGTTTTCCTTTGCACAAGTGTCTTCCTTCAAATGTCCAGTTGACTCTTGGATGGCGGGAGACTCAAATGAGTTAGGTGAGACTTGCCCAAGATCTTGTTAGGGGCGGTAAATGCAGTAGTAAAAGGTGACTCCCAGGCTGACATCCAGGGCTTTTCCCCTCCCAACACTCACCGCCTCCCTTATTAATGCTGAATGACGGAACGTGAGCTCCCATCGACCTCTTTGAGATATTTTCACATAGGTCCTTCTTTATAGCAGTATTGCGGGGCTCATGTCTCGCCCACACTATTGTCCTCATCACCACCATCACTGATGGATCATTCTAAGTTCTTATAGATATTAGCCACTTGTCAGTAGTTGTCCTAAACGCCAGTGACATGCTTGGTTCTGAGCCTCCATGACATTCCTCGCATTGGATAGGGCAGAGAATTCAGAGCTTAAGGCTGAGAGGATTGGTAATTTGCCCTCTATTGGTATTCAACCACACAACTTAAATCCAATGATCCCACACGAGAGAAACAAAGAATAGTGAACATCCACCCATAGGAATCTGTCCGTACTCTAAAGACTCCCCCTACCCTTTTATGGATTTCACTGTGCTCAACAAATTCAATGGGAAGCATCCACAGTAGTATGGTGGGTTGGCACATCCATTATGTGCTTAGTTCTGAGGCTCAACTCCTACTTTATTGCATTATGACTTCATTAGAATGCAAACTTTTGATGAAGTGTTTATTTATTCTTTCAAAATGAAGCAGTTTGGAAATTCTGTGATGGCCTTCAGTGCTCTATGGAAATGCTTCACAATTGTCTGATCTGAATGATACTAGCCAAAACATTTATTAAAGAACCAATCAGCCCATATTACATGGCAAGCATATGTATTTTAGCCACAGTAACCAAAAGAGTTGGTCATTTTTTTAATTGTATTTGAGGGCTGGAGAAATAATCCAGTTATACTTGCCAAATAAGCATGAGGTCCTGAGTGGATCCCCAGAATTTATGTTAAAAGGCTCAATGTCAGTTTGTAGTCCTAGCACTGGGAGGTGGAGATGGGCAGGTCCCTGGAGATTACCGGCCAGCCAATCTGACCTTCTCAATGATCCTCACTTCCCAGTAAAAGACCTTGTCTCAAAAAATGAGATGGCTGGTTCCTGAGGAATGAGACCAGGGGTTGACCTTCAGCCTCCACACAAGTACACACATACGCGCTCACCTGTGCACATGTGTGTACCCACACTTGCACACACATATAAGTGAGCAAATAAAGGAATTTAGTAGAGACGGTCTTTTCACATTTACATAGAGAGGCAGATGAGTCTTACTTTTTACCAAACACAGCATTTTATTTAGACTCATTATCAGAATATGCCAAATATTATAGCATAACATTATATAGCAAACTCCTCCCCAATGCAGATTCTAATGAGATCCTGTGGGAACACCTACTCGCCTGGGGAGCAGGGACTTTCCTTAGCAAAGGAAAACTCCTAGTACACAGATAATATTTACAATGTGTCCTGTCCAGGCAATCAGATCCATGAATAAAGGGGATGTTTTCTTTTTCACGGTGTCTCCATCATTTTCAAGAGAAACTTTATAAGGATATATTTCAGAGTTTGAGGTAGAAATGGCTATTTTTTTTCTGCTTCCCTAACAGAGATGCATGCACACTATGCATTTTTACAAAGAGAAGTTTGATAAAAGACAAATCACCCAATTCCTATCACTTAGAGCTGGTCAGTGTGAAGACTTGCCGAGTGTTATCTAATGCACACATGTCTGCCTCTGTATAGATTTGAAGGTATGTGCATCGTAAAAATGAAGCTAAAGGCTGGGCATGCAAGGAACAAAAGAGTTTTTATAAAATGAGATGTGGAGATTGCAAAAATATTTTTTTGTTTTTGTTTTTGATTTATTTTCTGAGACAGGGTTTCTCCATGTAGCTCTGGCTGTTCTTGAACTCACTTTATATATGAGGCTGGCCTCAAACTCATGCCGATTCTGCTGTCTCTGCCTCCCAAGTGCTGGGACTAAAGGTGTGCACCACCATGCCCAGCTCAAAAACAAATTTAAAGTGATTTAACATAAGCCAGCATATGATTGAAATAATTAGGAACTTCAGATACATAGCATGAGCTATTCCTAAAATAAGAACAATACTATGATAAATAAGCTAGCATCATTTTAATTGTGTGTTTTAGTTTAATCTGTATAGATGAACTTTCTACACTATCTATTTTTAAAATAACCATTTTTAAATGGATAAAAAGGCTTGGCAAAGATGCTGGTCTGTGTCCGCATCTTCAAATCTGTCCTATTTCTTAGATTTTCATGAGTTAACACTTCATTAAAAACAGCAGCCCTGTTCTACAAAGCATATGAGAAGAAACATAATAGAGATTGTGGGTGAAATCCTTACCACGGTCAGCTGACCTTCTTCATTTTTAGAAGGTCTCTCTTCCTCTCTCCTTTCTCCTCCATTCTCTTCTGCTCCATCATCTCACTCCATCCATTTTATGTTAGAAATGATATTTGGGTTTCAGTTCTTCTGCATCTTTGGACTAGCTAACACATTCTGGCACATAAATATGGAGTAATGTTTTAAATTCATTTATAATCTCATTAAAATTTAAAATCCACTGACCCTAGCAGGGAAAAAAACTAACTTAGAACTTAAGTGTATGGTTTTGAGAATATCATCTTCCTGTTGAGGAAAAGAGAACGAACACACACACACACACACACACACACACACACACACACACACACACACCAAAATTCCCATCCCTCCTAGCCTCTAAAGCACATACATTTCCCACCCCGTGCATCCCTTTCCTATCGCTGCTCTTCCAGTTCTTCTGAAACTACAGCAGCCATTTGGGAAAATATGGCTTCCTTAGAATGAAGCTCACAATTTAAAGGCTAAAAACTTGACATTCATGATTCTGTAAAACACATATTCTGGGCCCAACATGGGGCCTTACACCTGTAATCCTAGCACTCAGAAGACTGAGACAGGAGAATTCCCATGACTTTGAGGCTACCCAGGGCTCCAGAGTGAATTCTAGGCCAGCCCAAAGTGATAGTGTGTCTCAAAATAAAGTAAATAAATAAAGATATTATCTGACTAGGTGATAGCTAAAAAAATAAAAATAAATCTCCTTTTACAACTTAATTACAATTGTGCTCTAAATTTATAGCATTTATTTCAGATAAGAAAACTATAGTTTTGGAACTTAGAAAATGAAAGTGCCCTTTTTCTAAAATATGTCTTTGCTGTATATCCACCTTAAATCAGAACAAAGCTGAATAAAATTCTTTTTTTTTTTTTTTTTTTTTTTTTTTTTTTTTGGTTTTTCGAGACAGCGTTTCTGGGATTAAAGGCGTGCGCCACCACCACCCGGCGAATAAAATTCTTAAATCCTTCCTCATTTCTGTACGCTCCTGAATGGGACAGGGAGAGATCTGTTGTCACTCACAAGTCCGCCATCCCTCCTGGTGTTTTTGAGCTAGTGAAAAGGCATTGCCATGCTTCCCTTTCCACACTAGCCAGGTCTCAAATGTGATCATATTTTACCTCTGTCCTTCAAGAATCAATCACCAAACTGCGGACTGGCAAACCTCAGATCTCGTGATGGCTAATGTTTAGGAGAGCGCAGTAACCTAACAAATGGGACCAGATACGACAGGAAATCATTCCTCTTCGTACATCTTTTTAGTTCGAGAAATATCAAAATAAATCAGGTATTTACTCTAGAAATCAGAGCAGAAATGTCAGCTGTCTGCCTCGGCCCATTTTCAGCTGCACTGCCACAAGAAACCTGAAGACGGTGTGGAGCAGACTTGAGATCCTGTGCCTAATTATGCTTGATGACCAAAATACCAGATGAACAAAGTTTGGTATTTTGATCTGGTCCAAAAACTGAAGACCTGACTATTCACTGTCTGAGAGTGTGCTCCTAAGGCCTCAGCCACAGTGTTTCCCTTCATGTAGCCATGTTCTTCTTGCGTCACAGTTTGTGGGGAGACTGTCGCCAGTCAGGCCTTGACTTCACTCAGAGTTTTAGCGAAGCTGGCTGACTTGTCTGTGTGTGTGTGTGTGTGTGTGTCCTGCTGGGCTTCACTTTCTGGACAGGCCTCATTACGGTGACCCTGGACCTAGTTGTCATCAAGTTCCCCTCCCAGGAAGGAAAGAACAGGAATGCTCTAAGTGCTACTGATTAGAGCTTGGAGATAAGAATCAGAATCATTTCCAGGAGCTCAGGGAAAATGGCAAGGCTTGCCTAAGCATCTAGTACTTCTCCAACAGGAGAAGCAGCCAGTGGGGATTGTATACTACAGCCACCTTCAGTCACGGGAGAAAGGTGCCAGACATCGCTGCTGGCTGTGGCTTTGACAATCACATCCTTTATTTCCCTTTGTTCCTCAAAAGCTCATTTAGAGAGTGGATTAAATGCTGGTGTATTTACGGTGTATAGGAAATGCCCAGCTTCCTGTACCTTCCCTTTCAAAACATCTAGAAATAGTGCTGGCGTTTTTTCTTGACAGCCTGATTTTCGTCAGTGTGGACCGGAGAATGGCATTGGGAGTTCTGTCGACAGCTTCCCAGCTGGGCTCAGGACTCCTGAAGCCATGCTGTGTGGGAGACGCTATCTTGGTAAATGAGATCCGGGGTTTATTCCATTAAAAGACATTGTCTTTGAAGGTCTTGGAGTTTGTTTAAAGAATTCTACTACACTTCTATTATGGTTCCCCTGTTTAATATAACATAGAGGAGATAACAGAGCAAGTCATTGCAGTGTCTTCCTGTCTGCACCCTGTGGGGATATTTTGTTGGCCTCATGAAAATCAGTCAGGAACTGGCTTTCCCATCATTCCTTTGGACACTGGATTGGAGAGAACTTGTTAATAGCCTTCTAGTAGTTCTCATGAGGTAGTTGGTCACTGCAGGCAAAGCACTGTGGGTTGGCTAAAAAGTTCAGAACCATTAATATCATATGATTTGTCAGTGATTTTCTGTTTGAAATGCTGATATTTCTACCAACAGAACTTTCCTTTCTTACATTTTCCCACTTGACATAATTTAAAGTAGCATTAGCTTGTGATACAATGGTGCCTCTGATCTTTTCTGGACTAAGGTGGTAGCTAGGCATGATAGTGCATACCTTTAATCCCAGCATTGGGAGACAAAGGTAGAAGGAACAGGTAGCCCTGCCTACATAGTGAGTTCGTGACCAGCCTTGGCTACCAGAGACCTTGTCTTAGAAAAACAAAAAAATGAAAGAGAAATGGATCGATGATGCAGACAACTGTTTAATTTATTGCCATTTTATATTTACGTATGCCACATTTAGTTTTATAAATAAAATATGAATCGCTGTGCTACTGTCTTCTTCGCTGATACATTTTTAATAAACTTTCTGAATACCACAGCCACTATTGGGTCATATAACTGAGTGCATCTAAAAGTTTCCAAACCAAAAGCATTTGGATCACAGTAAAGGCCTTTCTTTCTAGACAATTGACATAGAGAATAATTTTCAGTAGTTCTAAAAATGGATCACGACCCTCATGGGACCCTCACTTTTCTTGTTTTAGTGAGATTCCAAAAGTGATTGATTGGCACACTGGTTTGATGGTGGACACTGAGATTCTTCAGATCTCTTAGCTTACCTTTGCCTGCATTAGTTTTGAGTCCCAGGCAGCTGTGCAGTCATACCTGTGGCATGAGGACTAAGATGAGATCATCAAGCCTAGCCCATTTATCTAACTGATAGAACCCACCGAGGTGTCCTTTCAAAGCCAATGTGTTGCCTCTGGGCTTTTTAGCAAAGTAGCCTGAATTGTTAACTGTCAAAGTGATGCAATGATGCCCCTGTCCTCCTGAGCACGCTCAGTGAATGTGTGCTCCACTGTTTAACTCCTCCTTGGTCTTTCTGCGTGAGAAGACTATTAAAAGAGGAAAAGCATTTCTGCTTTGCTGCGCCCAAAGCACTCGAGGTCATTTGCTGTGGTTGTAGAATTACAAAGGGAACTTTACTCAAGGGCCTACTGTTCTGGATCCGCTGTGGTCTTGTTCCACTTGGTGTTGTTATAACACAGTAGCACAGTCCTGGTAACTTGTCAAGGATCGTTGATTTTGGTATACAGTTCTGCAGGGCCACAGCTGATGTCCTGTACCTGGTGATGGCCTTCTTGCTGGCAGAACCTTGAGATGCTCCAGGACATCTCATGACAAGAGTCAGGGAGCACACTGTGTATGTGTGTCCAGATCTCTCTTCCTCTTCTCAGTGCTCAATCATAGAGACTCCACTCTGCGGACTTTATTGAGTTTAATCCTAACCCCTTCTCTGTGTCTCCACGTCTAAATCCCTTAGTTGGATTAAGTTTTCCACCCTCTTGGACTTCACAATGGGGATTCAATTCTAAAGTGAATTTCAGTGGGAAATAAGCCATGTTCAAGCCATCCTGGGTACTATAAAGCTTGCTAACAAGTTCATATCATTCCCATCATAATTCAAGTGTAAAAGTCGGCCTTTGGGATGTGGAACACAGAGATTCTCCTCTGAAATCACAGCTTCCTAGCCTCCCACATCACTCCATCCTCGGAACACTGACTCATTTGCCTACACTCTGACCACACATGGTTATTGCCACTCTCCCTGTCCATCTGTCTCCGACTGTAAGCCTGAGTCCCAGGTACTGTCATTTTCACTTCTGACTCCTTGGATTTGAGTCTCCTCTCACTGTGTACTGTGGGTCACAGCCCCAGGTCAGTCCAATATCTACTGACCATAGCACCCAAAATGGGACCATGTTGCTGTATCAACCTGAGTCCTTGACTTTAATCAAAGCCCCTCTGCCTGTGGGGGATCCTTTTAGTCACCGATTTTGGAATCCTCATTGTGAGCAGAACCATGCAACAGAAGCATCACGTAAGCCACATGTAAATAGTTAAGTTTTCTAGTAGCACCATTAAAAAGTAAAAGGAAATAGGCAGTATTAATTTTGATACTATCTTTTATTTAACCCAACATATTCAAAACCATTAGCTATCATCAATATGAACATCACTAACAAGATATTTTACATCCTCCTTTTTTAAAAATCTAAATCCCTGTATTTTCGTTCACACTTACAGAGCATCTGCCCACTTGGAATTAGCCACACTCAACTGCTCACTAGCCACGTGTGGCTTGTCACAATCGTATTGCATTAAACAGGCTTCAACCTCTCCTACCGTCAGCCGTACCCCTAGTCTCCTGAAACTCAAGAAGACCCACTAACCATTTTCCATGTAGAATCTGAGTTCATTTTCGAGGCGCACTTCACATTACCGTATCTGTTTCTTTTCCAAAAGTCTCTCACATCCCTTTCTTCTCTTCTTGAGCAGAGAAGCTAGGAGCGACCCCATCCCATCTTCTTCGAGTCCTTGCTCAACCACCCACCTTCTCTTTTCAGAAGTCTTCACCCATCCGTTTTCACTACAATCCCAGCTTTTCCTCAGCCTGAAGGATGAGTAGTGCACGGAGCTACTACTCCACAGGTGACCATTTTCCTCGTTCCTCAGAACGTCCGTTTCTCTAGCCCCTTACTGCTCCACCTCCCTGCTCCCAGCACAGGCCCTGTGCGCAGTACCGCATGACCTGCCTGCAACATTCTCCTTGGAATTCTGGGCAGCTTCTGTCTTCATAGATACTGGAGTCTACACTGCTGTGTCTACCTCTTCCAGTCCACAGGACTCTCTATAGCCTCACCTCTAACTATGGCTTCATCCTAAATGGTGTCCCTTAGCCTCCAGCTTCTCGGAGATTCCCTCCACTCCCAGGGCTTCAAGGGTTCTCTGCTCTATTCTGGATGTACTCAAGTGTCAATATTCAATCCAGTTTATCAAATTTCGGTTCTGCTTGTTTATCAAGTTTCCAATCGCCTGTTGTGCATAGACACCTGAATAGCTCTACATTTACGATATCAAACGCCATTTTAACTTGAGGCCACTGTGATGGAACCTAAAGAAGCACTTAACTTCCAAGCTTTTAAAAAATTAGCTTTGTGTGTAATTGTCATACGATTCCTGTCTCACATCATGCCCCAGGCTGTGGCTTTACCTCCAGGTCTTGTGTCAGAATCTAGGGGTTTAAAAACAAATATAATCTTCACCCCCAAATCACCTACTGTTCCTCTTTTTATCAGTGATGCTAACTTCTCATTAGCTGCAACACCTCCCTTCTCCTCTGTAGAGTCACTGCTCTTGTTAACTAGTCCTGCACAATGTTTCCAATTTTCTACCCCATGCCCTTAACAAACTGTGCCCCAAATTGACAAAGCACCCTCTTCTTCCTTCATCCATTCTAAGACTACCACATCCTCAGACTCAACTCGTATCTCCTCCTGCAATAGAGATAGACTGGCATTGAGTTGGGGTTTGTTCAAATGACTGTCCAGCCATCCCAACTGGACCTTCACATCCTTAAAAATACAGAAAGAACGTTTTCTCATTTCTTGACTCCCATGCTTATTAGAAAAATCAGCGATCAACAAACTGTTGGTAAGGACTTGATTTTGCTAAAATGAAAACAATCCATTTAAATAGCTACTTGTGAGATCAGTTTAAGATATAATCATGTGGCCCAAAATTGATTTTGAATGAATTGAGGGGTCATTTAATGGAAAATGGGAAAAAGCAATATTTTGTTCGGGAGAAAGCATCAAGTTTAAGGGTTGGCTCTACTTTAGTACATAGTGAGAAAACATGTTCAATTTTTAGCTTCCTCACTTAATATACTGCCTGTCGAATGGGTTTATTGTAAGGCCCGAATGAAATAATACATGAAAATGCTTAGTATCCATAAAGATACTATTGGCACAAAGTACTCAGAGTCCACAGCCCACCCTTTACCAGACTTCTGTTGATCTCCTAAATGGAAGCTTCTCGTAATCTTTAGTTGATGGGCATACCTGCTGGCTGATGACTGCATCCAACATTGTCTCAGTCCAATCTGAGCGGTGGACTCAGTCGATGTCTCTGCCCACAGATTCTTCCAAGATTGGCCCAGACTGGTGACCAGCGGCGCTCAGCTTTTGGAGCAGGTGGCCAGAGATACAGAAGGCTTTTCTAGAAGAAACCTATACTGACAGCTGTCTAGTGACTCATTCAGTAGGGATTCAAGCGGAAGTGGCAAATCCTATCTCTTTCGGGTCTGAAAATCACTAGCAGAGTGGCCCGTAATCCTTCACAAGCCATAGAGTTGGGTGTAAACCACCTTTCCCAGGACAACTCAGGCTTCTTTGCAAGGTGTTTGTGTTCCGTGTACCTGCCCATGAGGTGGTGCTGCCCTTAAACAGAGCACAGTTACTCATTTGTAACTGTAAACTCTCTATTTTCATACCTCGTGTGTTATCACCCCACCTCCCAGCACAAAGCCTGCTGTTCATCTCTTCCTTGGTAGGAACTAACTCAATGAAGAGAACTGTTGGAGCCCCCCCCGCCCCCCCAAGACCTCGAGCCTGATGGTCTAGACCCCTGCCAAACTTGGGCTTAATGCCTCTGAGCCTGCCAAGAGGAGCCAGGCCATGTGGAGATCTTGCTGTCTCCCCCTTCTGTCACCGGCTCTCAGGGCTGCAGGAGCTCACAGATCATTTCTTCCCAAAGGCCTTCTGCACCTGAAAATGTTATACTTCGGCACTCTTCTAAAGGGAAAAGTATTTGGTGGGGTGGTGTGAATTTCATTGTTAAGGAAAAGTAAATCTTTTCATGTAGTACCTGGTTCTGGCATCTTGACATTAAAAAAAAAAAAATGAAGACAATGATGGCATAGACTTTGGGGACAAAAAAAAGTTATCCAATGAAATTAATTACCAATGGTCAGTCGGGGTGCCGGGTAACGGGAGCAGAGAGAGGCTTTAACATAATAGTGACTTTTGGAACCCACCTGTGGCCCTGAGCCTCTTTTTAAGATGGAAGTAAAAACCTTTGTTTCATTCCCAAGTATGCTCGTGAGCTTTTCCGTTCTCTACTTCTTGTATAAGGGAAGCATCACAAGAGAAAGGGACTCGGGCTTTTTTCAAACAAATGGCTGTCTGTGGGTAACTTTGAGTTGAAGCCATTGAGGGATCATCGTGACGGTGCAAGGCCATGGGTAGAGAGAACGGTTTCTCTCGAGCCTCACACTGCTGGGAGCCTTGAGGCCCTGAGAAAGAGCGTCTTGCCTTGCAGCCCCCTGAGACAGATCTGCTGGGAGGAGGGTTAGTGCACCGCTGTGCCCTGTTCCCATGTCTCCTCATTAGCCTCAGATCATCAGCAGGCGTGGCGGGCTACTCTTTGCATACAGGTTCATCATCTCTAACATACACAATTCAAGATGGCGATATGCCCCACCATGAGACTGTAGCCTGCACAGAAATGCTTAAAATGGTGTCTAAAATGACCTTCACACCATGTGTGCATGTCATATAAGAAATGTAATTTTATGTTTAAACACAAGGCTCATGGTTCCAGAGGGTTAGAGTCCATGGCCATCGTGGTGGGGAGCATGGCAGCAGGCAGGCATGGTGCTGGAGCAGTAGCTGAGAGCTTTTTATCTCAAGCAAGAGGTAGAGAGGGAGACACTGGGAACGGCATGGGCTTTTGAATCTCAAAACCTGCTCCCAGTGACACACTTCCTTCAGGAAGGCCACTGTCCTTCATCCTCCCCAAACAGTTCCACCAACTGAGAACCAAGGATTCAAATATATGAACACATGATGGCCTTTCTCACTCAAACCACGACAGGGAGGTATACAAGAGTCGAATTCAGATGTCAGTTGGGGCTGGCGACACAGCCCTAAAATAACAATTATAATAAAATAAAAATTGAAAGAGGTTTCAGAGATATCTCAAGCGGTTTGATTAAAAGCCTCACTCACATACAAGAGGCCCTGGGGACAGTCTCCAGCACTCTGAGTGTCAACTTCAGGGTTTGTTACACAGCCATGTGCCTCACTTTCTCCTGGATTTTGGAAGAAAACTACTTTGGTCCAGGTGCATGCGGTATTGGCTGAGGTCGTGTTGACTTTCCTTCCAAAGGCATCACCTTCCTTCCCAGACTCCACTTCCTGGCTGCCTGGTCTCCGTGGCAGGGGCACTTATACAGCTCATGCAGACCAGCCGTATGCTAGCCTGTGCATCTGTAGGCCACTGTTGAAACCAAATATTGACAACAGGGCATGCCGTTATCCATGTAATCAATGTGTTCAGAGGGAAGAACGGCCCCTCCACAGAGTCCTCTGTGCTTTCAAGTCTGTTTCAAAGCCACAGGATCCCAGGCACTGTATGGGTAGCATAGCCCTTGCTCACCAGAGTCACACCTGTGAATGTGTAGACCGTCCTTAACGTCTGGGGACTTCTCCGAATCATAATGGAGGTATCAGTCAGCGTCCCCGCTCTCTAGAAATCTAAATGCCAGGGGGGAGACTGCGGCCCCAGTGGCAGCCGACTAGCTGGCCTGGGCCGTGCCGGAGTTAAGCGGTTTGTGTGTCTGTTCCACAGCTATTGACCTCCTGTACTGGCGAGACATCAAGCAGACGGGGATTGTGTTCGGGAGCTTCCTGCTGCTGCTCTTCTCCCTGACCCAGTTCAGCGTGGTGAGCGTCGTCGCCTACCTGGCCCTGGCCGCCCTCTCAGCCACCATCAGCTTCCGCATCTACAAGTCTGTCCTGCAGGCTGTGCAGAAAACGGACGAGGGTCACCCCTTCAAGTGAGTGCCCCCGGTCCACTGGCCCTCACCCTGCCTCTCTGGGCTCCCTCTCCGCCTCATTGCTGGGCCCAGGGGTAGCGGGACACGTTTCCCCAGAACTCCAGGAACCTTCTGGAGTTTTCCTGAATGCCCGTCTTTAGTAGCTAAAGTTGCTGGTGGGTTTCTGGAACAAACTCATTCTTATTGTAACACTCCTGGGTTACAAAGGTAATCACAACCCATTGTCCACATGTAATGCTTTAAAAATATTTTTTAGTTTTGCTAATTTTACCTTGTGTATATGAAATGTTTTGCCTGCATGTATGTGCACTACATAAGTGCCTGTTGGGTTCTCTGGAAATAGGGTTATGGAAGGTTGTAGCCACCACGTGGGTGCTGGGAATCGAACCCAGGTCCTCTGAAAGAATAACAAGTGCTCTTAACCTCTGAGCCAACTCCCTGGTCCCATGTTTTTGTTTTTGTTTTTTCATTTAAAGAGAGTTTCAACAATTTCCTAATCTAACTACCTCTATAAGGAAGGCAGGGCAGGCACTGGAATCCCTATTTACAGATGGAAATACTGAGATTCTAAGAAGTAAAGTGACACATTCAAGGTCAGGTGCAGAATGAGGACTACGGGGTGTTGGGATTTTTAAAGGCCCAACCTTCTGAGCGGTACAAGGTTCATGAGCACTCTTACTGCATATCCTTCCCTGCATCTGGATGAAAGGAAAATTGGGTTAGAATGAATATTTAAAAGGAGAAAAGTTTTAGTTTTATCTGTTTAAAATATTAAGTAAGTGTGTGTGTGTGTGTGTGTGTGTGTGTGTGTGTGTGTGTGTGTGTGCGCGCGCGCTGGAGCTGGAGTTACAGGTGATTACGGGTGCCGGGAACTGAACTCTGATCCTCCGCAACAGCAGTAAAGCACTCTTGACTGCTGAGCCGTCTCTTCAGCCTCCCCTCCCCACCTTTTCCAGAGCAATCTGTGAACTGTGCAGATACACAGAGTATGGCAGAGAGCAGTGGTAGCCTAGCCAGCGGTATCCAACCAACTCCATTATGGTAAACTGCTCCAACTTCAGATGGTGAGCCTGGTTGCCTGCAGAGTTCGGTGTGAGTATCACACACACCTTCTAACTGGCCCTGGGCCGGTCTCCAGAGCTCACCGGTGACATCTCTGCCTGTCCCCCTACTGTGCCTCACCTGTCTGCTGGATCCAAACCTCAGTTGCAGCCGAGCCTCAGCAAAGAAAGTGACGCCCAGTTTGGGGGCTGGGGGCCTGAACGTCCTTCCCGGCCTCGTGGTCCCGACCTCAGTGCAAACACTGTGGCATACACATACACACTCGTGCTACCTTGTGGCTTTCTAATGCTGAGCTATTGGGCCATCTGGGCCGCAGCTCGCTTTCACACACTCCCATCCCCACAGGAGAGAGAGGGCAGACGCGGCTTAGTCTTTGTTCCTAGCAGGACACACACAACCCAGATTTGAGCGGCCCTAGCCTGGCCGAAGTCCTCATCTTTATCCGTCTTCTCTGTCCTTAGCCATCCAGGAGTCATCTATATCCATTGTTCTAGAGCTTCATTGTGTCTGCTGCCATGTTCACCCCCAAGGCTGAAATATGGGGGACTTAGGTCCCATTTGGCTTCTTTCTTCTGATACCCAGTAGTAGGAACAATAGCTTAAAACTACTCATAGGCCGACCTTTGTTCTTTAGGAGGCAAATTTAAAGTGTAAAACTCCCTCAGGCTAGTCACTTGTATCAACACAGGGAGCACCTGACTTTTAATCACACCACACTATCTGGACAAATCAGTATCTTCGTATTTTCTCCAAGGGGAGAAAAGCTATAACATTTAAATCTAAACTTCATTAAGATATGCACAGCATTAAGAGTGGGGATTTAAACCTGGAGCTCTAGAGTAAAGCCTTTAGCCTGTAACACTCAGTACAACTCAAGACAGAGGCTGCTTGGCTCTCCATCTCTGTTCATCCCATGCCTTTAAGAACCCTAGGCGAGGCAGGCAGCCCAAGGCTGTCTTCAGACAGGAGAGGGAGGAAGGGAAGGGAAGGCAGAGCTCAGTGGAGAAGTGTGGCCAGGCACAGAAAGCTTATGTATATTATATGCATATATTCTATATTTTATTTTTGTTTACCATCCATCAGTTAAATCTAGCCACCTGATTAAATGAAAAAAAAAGAAAAGTCTCATTACCAAGAACATCATTCACTAGGATCGATGAGCGTTTAATATGGGCCAGGCCACTGAAGTTACCGTTGCTGTCTAGAGAAACCTGGAAGTCAGTTCCAGAATTAAAATAGGAATTCTTCGAGTTTGTCAAGGAACAGTTCGGCAGCCAGGGTTTTCAGATCGCTCCAGAATCTAAGAAAGATGCACATCCCTTTGACACGTGTAGAGACATCAGTAAAGGAGTCGACTGCTCATGGGTCTTCCTGGTTTCTCTGAGCTCACTCTTTAAATGCTGCGTTTTGCGGATAGGGTCGCAAAGCCCCCAGAGAGTCAGAGCAGTGTTTGGGAAGCCGGTGTGCATGGTATCCCACAGCCAGCAGTGTCGTGGAGGTGACCCAGCCACCAGCCTCCCAGTGTGACGAGCACTTCCCTGGCCCTGGGGTGCAGCCGGCGGCGTTCAGCCCTCTGATGGCTCTCCCCTGGGATGGTTTGTTGACAGGGCCTACCTGGAGCTGGAGATCACCCTGTCCCAGGAGCAGATCCAGAAGTACACGGACTGCCTGCAGCTGTACGTGAACAGCACGCTCAAGGAGCTACGGAGACTTTTCCTCGTCCAGGACCTGGTGGATTCCTTAAAAGTATGACTGCTTCTGCTCCTCGCCTTACAGTCTTCAGTCCTTCTCCCCAAAGGAAGAATACAATAGGCAGCTACAATAGACTACAAAGCAGTCACTAATTAGCCTAGAATTGAGAACCTCCAGTTGTGTGGCGCCATAACACACATCCAAGCTGGTCCTCTCGTTTCACGGATGACAAAACTGTGGCTCGGAGATATTTAGACACTTATCAGGGTTACCCAGTAGCGTTTGGAAGAACTGGGGTCAACCCCAGGACACACAATTCTAGACATTTTACGTGGGAGGATATAGATTCTCAAACCAAGGTCTCAGTCTCCTAATTAACCACTTTTAGGGATGTGAAGACTGTGTTTACTCTGGAGGGTGCTAATAGTAAGCCCTGGAGAACTCCTCGGGTTGAGCATCTAAAGGGAAGACCCATGCCCAGCACAGAGTGTGAGGAGGATCTGGAACACACACACACACACACACACACACACACACACACACACACACACGAGACAGAGAGAGACAGACAGACAGGCAGGCAGGCAGACAGACAGACAGGCAGACGGCGGGAGGGGGCAGGCTTTATTTCAGGTAGTCTCACTCCAGCCAGAGCAGTGGTTCTCAACCTTCCTAAGGCTGAGAGCTGAGACCCTTTAATACATTTCCTCATGTTGTGGTGATCCCCAAACCATAAAATTATTTTCATTTCTACTTCATAACTATAACTTCGCTACTGTTATGAACTGTAAATATCTGTTTTCTAAATATCTGTTTTCCAATAGTCTTTTGGGGGGTCACAACCCATAACTTGAGGACCACTGATCTAGTGAGTTTCTTTGAACAGACTGCTTGGACTTCCCTGTGACTTCCTGATCAAACCCAACCACTGAAACAAGACTCAGCAAGCCCACGAGCGGAGGTGGGGGGCGGGGAGAGGTGGCCGTGAGTGTTCTGTCCTTGAAGAGTGCTTTGTGCACACTGTGGCTGAGGTCTTGTGCTACGGGTTGCCTGGTACTGTTCAATGAGTCAGCGGGAGCAGTGGGAGACGGGGGCCTGACCTGCATCCCTGGAACAGGAACTGACTGCAGATACTTAGAGACATGTGAGGGGACCACCACTGCTGCCTGTGCTCGTGTTTGTGATGTAACAATAGTGGACCAGAACAGAGGTCAGCAAGCCTCCTCTGTAAGGTCACACAGTATCTGCTGCTTCAGGCCATGTTATCCCTACCCAGCTTTGGCATTGCAGCACAAAAGCAGCAAAAGACAATCTATCAACGAAGGGCTCTGTTTGTGTTCCAATAAAACTTTATTGATGCACACTGTAAATTAAATTTAATGTGAAGTCACAGATCATTGAATACTTTTACTATTTAAACAGACCATTTAAAAATGTTTAAAAAAAAAAAAACCCTTCTTAACCCCTGGACCCTTATAAATACAGGCCAAGAGCTGCAGTGTGCCAGATGCTTAGCTTAGCCTATGATTTCACTGGGTCCCTGGAATCTTAACAACAGCATGGTTCAAGTTCTCCAAGGGACCAGGATGGCGAGCTTTGGATACCTTACCATACTTTCATTTCCTGTCAAAATCGTTTCCCAGGAATCCATTTCCTCTTGCCTCTCATTCTAGTCTTTAGGGAGGAAAAATTGAAATCCTAACTAAACCAATTAAGATCCTAACTCAGGAAAGACGTGGATTCCATCTGGGAGGGACGGTGGTGGGCCCCCTGACGATCCTTTCCTTCTTAAGTTTGCAGTCCTCATGTGGCTCCTGACTTACGTCGGCGCGCTCTTCAATGGCCTGACCCTGCTGCTCATGGGTAAGTGCTTCCCATGCCCCCCACACTGCAGACATGGTGCTTCCATGGCTGTCCGCTTTCAGTTTCTTGGTAGATAGCTAGGCATGAGCATCAGATACCCCCAAATGGAGAGGATCTCCCTTTGAACTGTAGTAGTTCAATTAACAATGGATTTTTGTTGTTGCTTTATTGTTCAAGACAGGGTTTCTCTGTGTAGCCCTGGATGTCTTGGAACTCATTGTGTACACCAAGCTGGCCTCAAACTCACAGAGATTCTCCTGCCTCAGCCTCCCAAGTGCTGGGATTAAAGGGATATGCCACCATCATCAGGCTAATAATGGATGATTTTTTTTCTCCAGCCACATCACTAAATTGCCTTCTAGTATATATACATCTACAGTGGCAACTCTGGGTCAATCAGTTGTCATCTTGAAAGGGCACATTGCCATTGCACCCTCATTCTAGGATCAATGATGCATGTATAGAGGGCTCTGCCTTCTGTTTTGTTGTTGTTGTTGTTGTTGTTGTTGTTTTGTTTTGTTTTGTTTTTCGAGACAGGGTTTCTCTGTGTAGCTTTGCGCCTTTCCTGGAGCTCACTTGGTATCCCAGGCTGGCCTCGAACTCACAGAGATCCGCCTGCCTCTGTCTCCCGAGTGCTGGGATTAAAGGCGTGTGTCACCAACGCCCGGCTAGCCTTCTGTTTTTCTTATGCAGTACCCTGTCATCTTTTATCTATGGTGCCATTTTCCCCCCAAAGAACGCTACAGTCTCATGTCTATGAAAAATGTGTCTATAAGCTTGTTCCTGTTGATAGTTCTCAGAGTTCTAATGATATAATATTTTTTCCCACCCCAGCTGTGGTTTCGATGTTTACTCTCCCCGTGGTGTATGTTAAGCACCAGGTGAGTTGTAATGGGGTCAGAAATACATGTGGAATTTTGACCTCACGGTGTTTGGGTATGCTCACGATTTCCTCCTCTTTGTAGGCACAGATCGACCAATATCTGGGACTTGTGAGGACTCACATAAACACTGTCGTGGCGAAGTAAGTTACACAATGGGACTCACAGAAAGGAGTCCCTCTCCGAAGCAGGCACGGGAGTGGATCTGTTAGATGTAATTTAGAGGAAGCAAAATAATAGGTTATTATATTCTACTCCTTTGAGTCAGACGTGCATTCTCATCTCAATTATGTTATTTCAAAAATAAGTATAATTTTCAAACCCCCAATTAAATAAAACTGTCAGTGGTTTATTTCAGGTACCATAATGAATATATTTGAACAAGTTAGTAATTCTAAACTCTCCCCAAGGGCTGGCCCATGTTCAAGAACAAGATGGAGGGAGAAGGAAGGAAGTCTGATTCAGAAAATGTTAAGAGAGCAGTCACATTGAAAACACTTAACGAACACACCTTCAGTCTTTTGAACAGCCAAAACTACTAGTTTCAAACAGTAAAATTACTTTTGAAACCTTAGAATGCATGAATAATTTGTTACCTAAATATTTTTATTATACTCTTTCAACACCACGCATGTGTATTTGGTTTCAACGACTGCCTTTTTAGACTTCTGCCTCTAACAGACCCTGCTTTACGGAGCTACCGTAAGACACTTAGAGATAACAATGTCAGGCTTACTCATCCACAGCTAACATGGTCGGCTTGGTGATTCTCCAGCTCTCATCTTTGTGTTTTATGTCTGTTGCCACCTGTAGTCATAATTGTGTTTCTTTGTTAGGATTTTTTTTTTTAAGACAAAGTTGGACTGTCCTTCAGCTACAGATTCATGTCATGAAAGGAGTCGACTTTGTTAATATCAACTCCACTTAGTAATCAAACAATTATGTGGCTGGACCTAGGCAATGGCTAGACTTAGACATTTCAGATGGTCAGGCTTAGGCTGGGTGGTAACGAACCCATAAGGAAGCACGGTCATGTCTACGTTCTGCCCGGTATCTCAGGCCAGCAGCTGCCATTTTCTCTTGATGCGTAGGATAGTTTAACTTTCACCATGCCCTGTTTACACTCTTCCCCTTAAAATCATGCAAAACTCTGTTGGGTTCTACTCTTGTCTTGGATATGTAGCACGTTTCCTGATGCCTGAAAACATCACCTGGAACCCACAATGTAGCCAGCTAATGAAAGTCAACAGATGAAGACTGAAACAGTCCTTGTTTTAGGTGACGAAATGACAGAATGGCAAAGTATGGAAAGTGGTGGCGCTTAAGCCTGGAGTAAGTTCAAAGGCAGAGACTCAGAAACCTATAGCATTAAAAGTTCTGTGTTTCGGCTCCATGACCTATAATTTACATTTTAAAGAAGTCCCCAGGTAACTCTTGGGAAGCTAGTACTATGTTTAAGAACTACAGCACCAGAAAGTCAGAGTGGGAATTTGGAAACTGGAACTAGAAGTTAGGGGCCAAAATTGTACAATATTCAATTAAGGGACCGTGAGGAAATCACATCTATGACTTTTGTTGGTGCGGGTGGGGTTGGATACTTAGTTCTAAAGAGGATGTTTTTGTTTTGTGCGGTGACACAGAAGACGTGAAGATGATTGAGTCCAACCTGATAGGAGTTCTCAGCCTATTGGTACAAATAATAAAATTATAAAGAAATAATTATGAAAAAATGCAAGCACTACAGGAGAACTGTGTGAAATTCTAATGTCAGAATAGTGCGGAAATAGTAGATATAATGGAAAGCCATTCAGGTAGGATGCTGTTTGGTCTGGACCATGATGCTCTTGTTCAGAGAGTAATAGGGAGAAACACATCGCAAGAAGAAATGGCCTAAGCATGGGTAACTGCACAGAAATGCTCAGGAAGTGAGGTGGCCCCTGTGTCTGCAGCTCAAATGAGTGGCAAGATCGATTGGAAAGATTATAAAGAGAAAGGCTAAAGCCAGGTGGGATGCACTCTGATCTCAACCCTACACACAACAGCCCTTGAGGCTTCTAAGTAGCGGGCTGATGTCATCGGAATTGCATTTGTATGGAAATCACTTGGTGACAGTCTAGTGAGAGAATTGGACTGGGAAGATTGGAAATGTGACTGTCAGCTCAGAGGCCATCACAGTTCCAACAAATTGACTGGACATTGGAGAGCTAAAATAAGGGAAGAGAAAATGGCAGAAAAGTATATATAATATACATACATATATACATAACAACATATATAGCATAATTTTTAAAGTATAGTTGGAAATCAAAGCTTTGAAAACAAAAACATGTCACCCATGAGAATGGATAGGGTGCTGTCATCTTTATTATATGTCTCCATTGTTTTTTTTTTACATAAGGATACAGTAAAACTTGACTCCATGAAATCAGAACAGCCATGGTTTGAGGAATCCATAGCCTTACTCCATTTAGTGACAACATTCTGAGTGCCTACATTTTCCTTGAAATTGGACATTTGTTCTCATTTGAAAACTAGGACTCCTCATGTTTGATTCCAATATTCAAGGAGCTCCAGTCACGGATTTATTAAATAACATTCAGAGATCTTGGACATAAAACTACAAGTGGGCATTTGTAGCACCTAGGTAGTAGCCTACCTGATTGTATAGGGGGGCTGTAACACCCCCCCCCCGACTCTATAGAAGCTGTAACCCTCCCGGCTCTATAGGGAGCTGTAAATAGTAGTGGCAATAAGGATGCTCATTAATTTATCACATATCTGCCTGAGATAAAGCAATGTGGTGCAGGATTCTATCACCTTCAGCCTCATAACTTCTCATGACTGTGTAGAGACAAATCAAAGCTGTATGCCAACACTCTAGGTGGGATGAAGCTTGGAATAAGATGCAAATTTGAAAGAGGGCTAGCTCAAGGCTCAAAATGAATTCCGAGATCTGGACCAAGTTACAGGGCTAAACCAGAGTGAGAAAAAATAAAACAACCAAGAGAAGCCAAGTCCTGGGTTTATCTCCCAAAGCCTGCTTTACAGCTAGAGAACGGGGTGGGTGTGGATGAGCTGAAACAGATGTTGCGGGTGTAGAAATGAGGTTTGGGGATTGATTCATCAATCCCAGCCAAGTGACGTGCTGAGGCATCGTTTTTAAGAATGAGTGCAAGTTTAGATGCTACTGATGCAAGACTGAACCCCACATCTAAAGAGACTATGGTCACTCACTCTTATCCCCTATTACGTATTCGATGTCTGAGTTCAACACATTTCGGGACTGTCCACATACCGAGGCTTGATCCTGGGGCCTCACTCACATAAGCGCTCTACCCCTAAGCTCCAGCTCCACTCGTTTTTTGACTTTTGATTTTGAGACAGACTGTTTAAATTGCAGGGGCTGGCCTTGAACTTGCAACCCTCTGCCTCAGCCTCTTGAGTAGCTGCACCACCGTGTGTGTGTGGTGAACTGACCATTTTAAAAGAGATCCTGACACACTGGAGTAATGCCACAATGATGAGCAGGGTACCAGGGTATTGGCAATCTGTCAGTAATGACCAGAGGAGACCCGACATCACTCTCTACAGGTGATTTCCCTTGAAAGGGTACAATAGCCGTCTTCAAGAATCTGGAGGTCTGGCTCTGCAAAGGAATGGCTGGGTGTCTGTCTGTCTGTCTGTCTTCCTTCTTGTGGAACAGTGAGTGGAAATTCCAGCTCTTGTGTTCATGTGAAACAGGAGTAAAAGTAGCGATAATTAAAGCTGTTTAACAAGGACATCGGTGCCTTATGGAGCAGTGATCTCCCTGATGGTCTTCACATATCCAAGCAGAAATCAGTTGCCTACCATCGTTTATGTTTTCTTCAGCTCCTCCTCTTCCCACCCACCTCTCATCTGGTCCTATAGCTTCAAAAGTTATCTCCAGATCCAGGGCTGTCTTAGTTAGGGTTTCTATTGCTGTGATAAAATACCATGACCAAATGCAAGTTGGGGAGGAAAGGGTTTATCTGGCTGACACTTCAACATTGCTGTTCATCACCAAAGGAGTCAGGACAAGTACTCAAGCCGGGCAGGATCCTGTTGGCAGGAGCTGATGCAGAGGCCATGGAGGGAAACTGCTTCCTGGCTTGCTCCCTCTGGCTTGCTCAGCCTGCTTTGTTATAGAACCCGGGACCACCAGCCCGGGGATGGCTCCACCCACAGTGGGCTGGGCCTTCGCTCACTGATCACTAATTGAGAAAACACCTTACACCCGGATCTTATGGAGAACTTTCCTCAGCTGAGGCTCCTTCCTCTGATGATTCTGGCTTGTGTCAAGTTGACACAAGACCAGCGGGTACAGGCTCTATACTTGTGTCTTCATCCCAGACCTGCTTCATCCCAGATCTGCTTATTAGATGTTTTCCTCTCACATGTCCCGTAGACAGTTAAGATTTACATGGCCAAGTATCTTGCAGTTGGACCTCAGAGTCTGGTTACCTCCTGTCCCGCCATCTTGGTAAATGCCATTATCTTGCTTAGCATTGCTCAGGCCATAAACCAAGCAGTCCAACTTATTCTCCCTGCCCATACAAGACTCAGTCTGTCAACAGATCCTTGCAGCCCCATCTCCAAATTAAATCTCAGACTGTTCACCTGCCTGCTTCGTGTCTACCTGGTGATCCTGGCCATTACCATCTGTCACCTGGATTTCTGGAACTCTCTCTCCCTCCATGAGTGCTTTTACCCTCATCTCCCCCTTTATTTTCTACATAGCGACCATCATGATTCCTTTAAAAATATGAATCAGGTTGCATCATCCCTCTGCCCGGTTTGCACTACCTAGAATAGAATGCCTAATAGAATACCTGGCTTCCCACTACCTAGAATGGCATCTAAAAGCATCTAAACCCTTTCAGTATCCCCCAAATTCTAACACCATTACTGCCTGCTTTTTGGACACCCCCCCCCAACATCGAAGCTCCTTTCGGGCCTCTGTACTTGCTGCTTTCTCTGTCTGAAACTGCCAGATCTTGGCCTATTGGCTTCTGCCTATGCTGTGGGCATCTGTTTCTCAGCTCAGAACTTCTAAAGTGGGCTCCACCCACTTCCCCACAGCTTCCCCCTCACTTCCTACCACGTCGTCTCTCATTGTTTCAGAACATCTGTCCCCATCTGAACCTCTTGTCCCTCTCTCCCACACGGATGAGGATGGAAACCCCACCAAATCACCTTGTTCCTCTGTAAAACACTAAGTTCTAGAATGTTGAAGGTTGCCTAGTGCAGAGGAACATGACTGTTCTAGTCTGCAAGCTGAACTCCTAAGGCCTCAGATTAATACACGAAAACCTCCTAGAGTGATCCCATCCTAAAGTGATAACATTAGGAACCTTGGCAATATCTGGGGACCCACAGGTTAAAGATAATTTTCTAGGGAAGTGGCTCAGCCAGGAAATTATTTGCTACTCAAGCATAAGAACCGGCATTTAAGAAAAATCAGGCATGGCAGTAAGAATTTATAATCCCAGTGCTAGTGAGGCAGAAGCCAGGAGGATCGCTGAGATCCACCACCCAGCTCAGCCTAGTCAGCAGGCCTGGGGCCAGTGACAGATTCTGTCTCAACAGACAAGGTAGAGCTCAACCGAAGAACCAGAAATTGGGTCCTTGTCTCCACATACATATGTATGCACCCCCCCACACACACACACATATAATACCTGCATATGCACAGACAGACGGTTGGACACACACACACACACACACACACACACACACGGCTCTCTAAGCTGTGGAGAAGGTTCATTCAGTGAATGAGCAGCCATAGCTAGGACTAAGACCCAGGCTTAATTCCACTTCCCGGTATTTTGACACACCATGGGTGAAGAGATTGCCATGGCCAGGAACCGCCTCAATTTATGCTCGTCTTCCTGGTGTAGTCATTACACTCTCCTCTTCCTGAAGCGCCCTCGATGAAGTGACCAGTGGTGATTTCTCTACAGAAGGAAGTTGTGGTAGAGTCACTGCTGGTCACCTAAGGAAGGCTTCTATCTCTACAGAAGACTCTCCCAACTTCTCATGAAGGAAGTCAACGTGGCCGTCCCATCGACTAAAAAGTTGTGAATGCGGCTCTCTTGTCTGGGCACCATCTGACTTTCAGCTCCTTTTTATTGTTTTATAAGTGTTTCTAGAGACCCACACATGAAACTAAGTTTTCTCAAACAGCCTCACTATTGGGTGACCCAGTTAGGAAAGCCACGTGATGAATACACAAAATGACTTTGTGGATTTGCAATGTAACCCTTTGGTTTTGCCTTTGTAGGATCCAGGCTAAAATCCCTGGTACCAAAAGGCACACCGAGTAGACGGATATCCCAGGAGAAGCTGGCCGTGGATGGGGGTGTCTGGAGTGGTAACAGCTCTCTGCTTCCTCGTTATTGCAAATTGATTGTGTCCCTTTCCCAGTACCATAATCTTAGAGGCAAACTTTCAGACAGGTGTTTTCAGGCTCTTCCTGTACTCTTAGGATATTTGAGTCCCTTGTGTCAATCACTAAAGTATAGAGAAAAGTGTGTTAGATGTGGTTTTTAATTTTGTGTTGCTAAAAAAAAAAAAAAAAAAAGTGCATGATGGTGAGAGCCCACGTTCTCCTTCCTTCCCTGTCCCCCTGCAATGCTCCCGTAGCTTCGACGTCCCTGTGGCTAGGCCTTTCTTGCCAAGTGCGCTGACACAATATTGGTGATCGCTTATCATGTCCTTGGGTTGCTGGTTTGGATTCATCTTTAATAACACTATATAGACTTGTAGGCCAATGTTTTAGCATTTTTCCAACACACACAACGTAAAAAAATAATAATAATATGAAACAGTTGACCGTACATATGGTAATCAGTTTTGTATAACGTACAAATGATTAAATTAAGAATAAATCCAAAATGAATACACAGTACTTTTATTGTATGGGATGGCTGTGCTGATTTACATGTATGGTAACTAAAAGGTGCCAGCATGTTGACTTTATTACAATTTGTATTACTTTCTCTGTAGTTCCTAATGGACTTAATCATGGACTCTGGATATTTGCACTTATGTACTTGATACTGAATGCATCAATAAATGTTACTAAATGTAGATATTTCTCCCTGTCTTGTGGTGATCTTGCTGGGAAATGCAAAAGCTGGAAAAGGCATAAAGAAGTTCCTTGAGGATGGGTCAGAAGAGCTGAGGCCAGGTGTTCAACTTGCTCCCATTTCCAGAACTACAGGGTCCAGCCCCAGCTTGGGTTACAGCTTTGTTGCATTAATAATAGAAAACACCACGAGACCCTGCACGTACAGAACATGATGACAAAATCCACACTTCCGGTTCCCACTGTGCTAAGTTTTCAAGTGATTGAACTCTGCTTCTTGTAAAGATTTATTTGCACTTTTTTGGGAAGAGGGGACAGGGTTCCATGTTGCCCAGGCTGGTCTCAATTTATTATGTTGTGAAAGATGGCCTTGAATTCCTGATCTTCTGGCCCCTATCTACCAAGTGCACAGATTATAGATGAGTGGCACCATGTCTGGTTTATGTGGTACTGGGGCTGGAACCCAGAGCCCGTGCATGCTAGGCAAGTGCTCTACTGGCCTTCATTCACTAGGCAAGTCTCTACTAGCCTTCATTCACTAGGTGAGTCTCTACTAGCCTTCATTCACTAGGCGAGTCTCTACTAGCCTTCATTCACTAGGCGAGTCTCTACTGGGCTTCATTCACTAGGTGAGTCTCTACTAGCCTTCATTCACTAGGCGAGTCTTGTAGCTTGAGTTTTTCTGCCTTGCCCACAGTTAGGACAAATCTCTGTCACCCGCCAGTCCCACAGCCGCTCAGACCCAACCAAGTAAACACAGAGACTTATTTTGCTTGCAAACTGTATGGCCGTGGCAGGCTTCCCGCTAACTGTTCTTTTATCTTAAATTAACCATTTCCTTTTATCTTAAATTAACCATTTCCATAAATCTATGCCTTGCCACGTGGCTGGTGGCTTACCAGCATCTTCACATGCTGCTTATCATGGCGGCGGCTGCAGTGTCTCTCTGCCTCAACCTTCTGCTTTCCTGTCCTTTTATTTCTCCTCTCTGTTAGTCCCGCCTGTCCTTCCTGCCTAGCCACAGCCGATCAGGTTTTATTTATTGATCAATCAGAACAACTTGACATACAGACCATCCCCCAGCACAGCCAAGTGCAGACCATCTCAAACACCTGCACTCAGGCCCATGGTCCTAATCATCCTTTATGCGGACCTGCTGGGTAAAGCCACGAGGAACATACAGAACATCCCACAGCAGAGTCTCTACTGGCCTTCATTCACTAGGCGAGTCTCTACTGGCCTTCATTCACTAGGCGAGTCTCTACTGGCCTTCATTAGTCCCCCTTTTGTACATTCTATTTCCCAAAGAGGAAGAGATGAGATAGCAGTGATTGAAAGGAGTATCAATGGAAGGAAACAAGGAGACATTGTGTGTAAAAAGCTGCCCTTAAGCAGTACAGTTGGGTCTAAGAAGCATTTATTTAGCAAAGTGGCATAAAGCCAACAAGGGCTGCTTGATATCATGGAAACAGCCAAGAAGCTGGCATCTCGGTGTTGGGGGTAGGAGGGCAGTGCCTATGTGTAAACACTAACTAAACAAAGAAGGACATGACATCAGAGCTGCCATTCAAGCTCCAGCCCAGAGCGCAATGCTTAGGGAAGCAGAACTGCGTGGCTGGGTTCCGAGCGTCACCAGAATGAAGGAAGAACATGCAACAGGTTTCAAGATGAGGAAGAGCATGGCATACGCAGAAAATGGTGAGTAATAAGCCAAGCTGGGTGGGAGGTGCTTGTGGGACCGTCAATGCCAAGTAAATTCCTTCACAGAAAGTAATGAAGGATTTGAGGCTTTAGGCTTTAAGTTTGAGTCACTTGAACACTGGTGATTAGAAGAGTATGGGAGATCACTGTAACACAATTCTAACACAAACCGGTACCAGTGGAGCCGTGATAACAAAGGAAAGGAAACGCTCAGCATCCCCATCTTCTGACTAACATGTCAATCACCCAATGTGCAGGGTGCAGCTAAGACATAATTCGGAGGATGATTTGACTGAAGTTGGTGATTGACTTGAGGTAGAGTTTCAAGACCAAATTTAGCCCTGAGAGTGGCTGCCTGATTAGACTTCACACCCTAGGCAATTCACTGGCCTCACTCTAACCCCCAGAACTTTCTATGACCAGCTGAGCAAGAATACACCATTTTCCAGGTGGAGAGCCCAGAAGAACCAGCTTAGGGAGGGATAATCAGCTTAAATTGGTGCCTGGTTACTTTTTAATGTTCAATGATACAGAAGAGGATGATTTCTTGGGCGAAGCTCATGTAACTCAGTCCCAGAACATGTGTTTACCTGTGTGAGGACCTGGCTTCACTCTCCAACACCCAAAGGAAAAAACAAAACAAAGAATACATTCATAAATAAAAGGATTTAGTCTTTCTGTAGGTTTCCAATCTCAAGCCTTTGAGAGCATGATTTCTTAGAGGGGTTTTTATTGTGCAGAACTGGCCATCAGTATTGCCTGTCATGGTATTTCATTTCTCCAGCTTGTCTAGAATTCCCTGTGCACCTTATTAGGAGAGTCCAATTAGGAATCCCATTTGGTGGGGCGGGGGTGGTGGTGGTGGTGGTGGTGGTGGTGGTGGTGGTGGTGGTGGTGGTGGTGAAGAAGATGCCCGAGGGAAAGGCCAGGCTCACAGAAATCATAGACACGGACAGAAGATTAGATAGGACTTTGGGCACTTCCCATGCTGTCATAGACAGGAAACATTAGCCAAGGTGATGCTGAAGGGTTGGATAGTGTGGAGACTCAGCAGACAGGTGAGAAGAAAGGAGAGGCACCAGGGAGCCCAGAGTGAATGAGACAACTCCCCATTCTGACTGTGAGCCATGGAAAACCTTGACCGCCTCTGGAGGAGCTAAGTGGGTGGGTGTGGTATGCTTCCTGGATCATCTCAGCAACAAAGGTGGTGGGATATGACACATCTTTTGCTCTTCCCATGCTCATATTTAAATGAGGGGCAGGATATTCAATCACACCTACATCCCATCTGTAAGCTGTAATTCAACTGAGAAACACATCATTTGAATAAAGATCACTTGGCCATTTTTATTACTGATGATCTTCCTTGATCACAGCTAGAGTAAAGCTTGCCATGATTTCTACCCACCCGCTGGCAAATGGTGCTCCTCTTTAGAGGAGGGAGGCAGGAAGCCCTCACAGGAGGGAGAAAGCCCAGCAATGTATAACATTCCCCATTCTCTGAACTACCATGAGAAATCTTTTTTTGGGCACTATACCCAAGAGATTACTTAGAAAACTAAAGTTTAAATGGTTCAGCTGAATTTGGTGCCGTTTCCTTCCTCCTTTCCTGGCTGTACCCTTGTCAGAGCTTCTAGTTTAATGTTCTCTTGTTTTTGAAACCTGTCAAAGACAAACACGGAGCCTTGGCATGCAAATTCCCCTAGGGAAAAATTACCATTGCACATGAAGCCCCTAGAGTGAAGCCACTGTGAGGTAGCAGAACAGGCATTTTCTCCTGTGGCAGTCATCAAGCATCCCAGAAATTCTGCAGTGTGCATTCTGTTCACTTGTGCCTACACTCGAGTGCCCTAAAGTTACTGGAGAATTTGCCCCAAGATAATATCCCCAGGGCAAATGTACCTTGTCTTCCTTTTTGTTCTTTGTAATATAGCTTGTGCTTTTCTTGTTTCTCTGGGTAAGAAAGAACAGCTTTGTATGTGATGGTATGGGACATGTCCCCAACAGAATATGCAGCTTTCCAATGATGCCATTGTGCATATTATGGTATGTGCATATTATGGTATATGCACATTATGGTGGGCTTTCTAATCTAGCCCATCTGACTTCCCAACTTGAAAGTTCTGGAACAAGTGTTTCCTCCTGGCCTTTCTTACAGTTTCTCTTGATCAAAATGTCTCTACCTTTTTTCTGTTCTCTCTCTCTCTCTCTCTCTCTCTCTCTCTCTCTCTCTCTCTCTCTCACACACACACACACACACACACACACACACACACACACAAATGGGACATATTTTTAAATTTTATTTTTTAATCTCTAAGTTGGGTATTCTACGGGATACATCTAAATTATTATCCAAGCTGCATACCTCATTTATTAGTCTGGAAGGCTATTTTGAGAGCTATTGAGATGAAAAATTCTTAGAACTAATACAGGGTCTTCCATCCAGGCACTGTGTAGAGTGGGCTTCTTAGAAACATCTGTAACTAAAATTTCAGGATCCCGCAAGGGCCTATTTTACTCTCCTGATCTGAGGAAACTGGATCTCAGTGTTCGCCCACTGCTCAAAGCTAAAGCAAGGACGGGGAGGTCTGTCTGTCTGATTTCGGGTGGGGTCCGTGCACGAAGCCTTTGCTCCTCTCCCCTGCGGTCTCTTCAGGTGAGGAACCGGGTTTCCTCTTGGACAGCGGCAGGAGAAACCCACTAACATGTATGAACACCCAGGGGGCATTGATCGGAAGAACACCCGGGAGTCTAAGGATTTAACTGCAGGTATTTTTCCGAAGCAGTTTTCCCATTTGGTCCTTCCCAGCTAAAGAGGGTTGGATGTGGGCGTTATGTAACAGTCCTGCTGGGAACAGAGATGGGAAAGTGCAGACCTTAAGGAGTTTTATGTAATGGCTTAATTTTATATGCACCGTCCCCCTGATGTAGAACACACATCCACACTGCAGCAGGAAAAGAAGCCAGAGCAGGGAAAGCCTGGTGACGTCACTCATTAATTCCAGATGTCCATGATCCCTCAGAGCTGAGAATTCCTTCTCATAACCTGAAATCTGGCCGATTAAGAGTTTACCCTTTTACAAATGTTCATGAAGTAATAATTTTGGTGTAACAATCAACTCACAGACTCAAATTTTATGTACAGTTTAAGATGATTCAAAGAAGTCTGCTGGGGGTCTCCCAACGTTAGAATGTCAGCTTTGCCTACTGGCTTAGTGGGCTGTTTTGTTTTTTTGTTTGTTTGATTGTTTTTTTTTTTTAATTGATGGCTATAGTGATATTTTGGAGGCTGGGCTTTACTCTGTAGCCACAGCTGGCCTCAAATTCACTCTTCCTGCCTCAGCCTCCCAAGTGCTGGGATTACAATTGTGACCCTCACTTTTCCATAGTTTCTGTGTGCACAGTTTTATGTCAACTTGACACAAGCTGAAGTCATCTGAGGGCAGGGATCCTCAGTTGGGAAAATGCCTCTACAAGATCCAGTTTTCTGGGCATTTTCTCCACTGTAGAAAATGTGCCAGTGGTCCTGGGTGCTATTAAGAAAGCAGGCTGAGCAAGCCATGAAGAGTAAGCCAATAAGCAGCACCCCTCCATGGCCTCTGCATCAGCTCCTGCCTCCAGGTTCCTGCCCTGTGTGAGTTCCTGTCTGACTTCCTTCAGTGAAGGACTACAATGTGGAAATGTAAGCCAAATAAACCCTTCCCTCCCCCAAATTGGTTTTGGTCATGGAGTTTCATCACAGAAAGAGTAACTATAGTTGGGACATTGGCTTAGAAATGATATTAGTGTGGTAGATCGTGAGAGATGCCTTTTCTCTGTGTGTGCTTTCCCCTTTCTAATAATACCTGAATTGTAGATTTTGAACTCTATGCTTTTAAAATTTACACATTAGGAATTTTTCTATCATCTCTTCAACAACATTTTAAGTATTATGATGCCTGCCTTTAACATTAATTTGTCACAAATTAGAACCACCCAAGTAGGAAAACTCCACCGGGGAGCTATTGTGATTGCCTTAAACAATTGTGGAGGGCCCACTCCAGATGTGGACAGCACCTTCTGGTTGCAGCCCAGAGAAAAGGTCAGGGCAGAAGGAAGGTTACACACCCTTTCCTCCTTTAGACTCCCTGTCGCAGCTGATTTAATTTACTACTGCTGCTGCTGCTGCTGGTGATGGTGATGATGGTGATGGTGATGTTGGTGATGTTGGTGATGATGGTGATGATGGTGATGATGGTGATGTTGGTGATGTTGGTGGTGATGGTGATGTTGGTGATAATGGTGATGTTGGTGGTGATGATGGTGATGTTGGTGGTGATGGTGATGATGGTGATGTTGGTGATGATGGTGATGATGATGGTGATGGTGATGATGGTGATGATGGCGTTGATGGTGATGATTATGCTACTGCTGCTGCTTCCGTAGAACCAGCATTTCTGGGCTTCCATCATCAACCGAGGACCAGTGGCTCTCTTGGAAACCTCTGAGTTCTGCACCAGACTGGGACTGTTGGAGGTACCTGACCTCCTAAACTGAGCAACTACGGGTTTCTCAGGCTCTCCGGTGTGATTCAGCTGTTGTTACTATTTCCACATAAACCGATTTAATAAATTTTATACACACATAAATGGACATATCCATTTTATTGGTTCTGTCCCTCTAGAGAACCCTGACTACTACAAGCATCCATTGCATGAAGTTTGATCCTGAGCACCTGTGTGGAAAAGCCAGACCAGTGGTACACACTTGTAATCCCAGTGCAGAAGAGACAGACAGGAGGTCCCTGAGGCTTGCTGGCCGGCCAAGTCTAGCTGAACTGACAAGCTCCAGGTTCAGTGAGAACCCCTGTTTCTAAAATTAAGGATAAAAGCAATTGGGAAGATACCCGATGTTAACCCCTGACTTCCATACCCATGTACACACACACACACACACACACACACACACAATGAAGATGAAGAGGAGGCAAATTAGGTTCAAGGTGAAGGGACATCCCATAGTCAATATATAGATCACTCTTTTAAAAATTCCTGTGCTTGTCTACTTTTCATTGCTAGAATGAAATACCCAAGGCCAGGTATTCATGGCGAAGAAGTCTCACCAATCATTTTGGAGGCCCAGAGTCTACACAGCACAGCATTGGTCCTATTTGAGGACAGGTGTTCTTGACTGTCACATCACGACACATGTCCCCTACCATAGCAGAAGCACAAGAGGGGAACGTCTCATCACCAGGAAGAAGGGAGGGACCTGTCTTGCCACCTTACCAGAGGCCCCACGTGTTAAAAGATTCACCTCTTCATTTCTACCACGCAGAAACCAAACATCTGTTGGCGAATCCCTGAAGGTTAAACCATATCCAAACCACAGCATCTGGTAAGGAAGGGAAGGCGAGGCACAGACTGAAGGAGAGCAAGGTAGGCCTGAGGGGTCAGAGGTTCACACGGGTGGACCAGGAGCTGACTGAGGAGGGCTCCCGAGGGGTCAGAGGTTCACAGGGGTGGACCAGGAGCTGACTGAGGAAGGCTCCTGAGGGGTCAGAGGTTCACACGGGTGGACCAGGAGCTGACTGAGGAGGGCTCCTGAGGGGTCAGAGGTTCACAGGGGTGGACCAGGAGCTGACTGAGGAAGGCTCCTGAGGGGTCAGAGGTTCACACGGGTGGACCAGGAGCTGACTGAGGAGGGCTCCTGAGGGGTCAGAGGTTCACAGGGGTGGACCAGGAGCTGACTGAGGAAGGCTCCTGAGGGGTCAGAGGTTCACACGGGTGGACCAGGAGCTGACTGAGGAAGGCTCCTGAGGGGTCAGAGGTTCACAGGGGTGGACCAGGAGCCTCTGAGGAGGGCTGCTGAGGGGCTGGGGAGATGTGAACCAGAGCTGCACAGCTTGTCTGTGTTTCCACTCTCCTCTGAGGGGAGCTGCAGAGACAGTCGACTGCATCCACACACGAGAGAGAGAGAGAGAGAGAGAGAGAGAGAGAGAGAGAGAGAGAGAGAGAGAGAGAGAGAGAGGAGAGAGACTTTTAAAGTCAACTGGGAAGTTTATTTTATAACTTTACTGGGTCACCTTCGTATGAATAATCCAGCCTGGTACACATTTTAAGAATAAGGATTCAGAGAAAATACAAAATAAAGAAAACTGAGAATCCTTTATACTTAGAGTCTGAGCGTTGGAATCGTTGGTGAGACTGGGGAGGAAGTGTTAAAATACCGTTACTCACCTTTCTCAACGAGGATGCCGCCTGATTCACGAGCCGCTTCAGACAGCTAGAAGACGAGGGATTGGTGCTCACTGCAACACTGGCTGTTTCCGGCCCAGCTTAATTGCTGATTACTTGGCAAGTATACTGGACAGAGGTCCTAATCCCTGTAGAGGACACTATCCTACCATGAAAATGTTATCTCTGCCAGAAACAAGCAGCTGCCGGCAGGGGGCAGCTTCTACCACTATGGCTCTGTCTGCAGCAGAAAACCCACCCTCTCGGTTGGAACTCAAGGAAGGCTCTTCCTAGTGAGTGTATAGTGAACCTCGCACAGCTCTGGCTGGGAATCCCACTTCCCTTCTCATTAGCCCCATGTTAACTTTAATGTAATTTTCTTTTCAAGAAATCACTGTATCAAGTACCCCACAGAGCTGAGCTGGGGTCATGGAAGTTGCTGTTGTGTGAGACTGTGACGCGCTCTGCAGACACATGCAGTAGGTATGGCTCGGCCCTGCTTGCACGGAAAGACAGTGGGTTGAAAGGAGTGTGCCTTCCCCCACCTCAAGGCCATTTTCTCAAGAACAGGAACCAAATCCACCCATGTGTTTACTTAAAAGGCTAGTTAGAATATTTTGTGTACGGTAAAACCCAACATATTGTGACTGAATGTGTCCGAACTGAACTTGTAGAGAAAGCCAAATTGCTCAGTTCTCAGTCGCTGGACATGGGAAGCCTCTAGAGAAGAGAGACCCCAAGGACAGACAGTTGACATCTCCAGGTGCCCACCTTTTCTTTCTCCTCTTTCTCATGTTTTTCCTCTTCCTGACCCCTCTAGGGTTCCGTCTGACCTCCTTCAAGGTCCCATCCCTGGTACCACCGATCGGTCCTTTTTGGCACATAAATGCTCTGTGCTGGACATAATACTCAGCTTTGCAGGCACACAGGGAGGGTCTGAACCAATGACTCTGGTGCCGGTTCGGGTGTGGCCATGCCTGTGTGTGATAGCAGAGACGCCTATTGTCTTTCTGTGCTGAGATTCACCTTGCAGGCAGTGACCACCACCCGGGAAAAATGGCATGGACAAAAAACCAATTTCCCGTTTGTGTTACTGCAGCGTTGGCTGACAAAATTGTCCCTGAGGTTTGGATAACAAATCAAGACATGGAGGAAAGTGCAGTAGCATTTGCATCTCAGAAAAACGCTTATTTTCCATTAAGAGAAGGCCAAGATGGGAAATGTGTAAGGTGGGAAATCCTTGGCAAGTGTTCTGTGGTCAGGACGTCTTTCATTCTGCTTGTGTGTTCACAATCCCAGGATACAAATTTCCACTTTACTCATGAAGAATGAAGGCAAAGAGTCAAATTACCTAAAACCATTAACAATGATGTGGCCCATGGTTGTTCCAAATCCGTTGGGTCACTGAAAACAAATATTTGTGAGAGAAAATTGAAGCGAGTCTCCTAGATGAGTGTTATGAATGTTGGCATAGCCTGTCCTTCCTTAGAGGTACCTCGCTTTCCTCCTTGGCACAATTCTGTCAGGGTGCTCCTGTTTGCTTCACTGTTAACCATCTGGTATCACCTAGGGCACATGTTTCCTCTGCCATTTTGCCACAAATAACCACATGCTAGAGTCACTGTAATGGAGAACTGACGATAGGCACCTTTTTCATGAACTTGTTTTAATTGACAAATTAGAGGGTTTCGTTATAACGTCTTCATACATATGTGTCGCTACACTCTGGTCTAATTTGTGTCAGCCCCCATGCCTCCTGCCCCAACTCTTGCTGACCTCCTTCCTCCCCCAAATAGGTCTTCCTTCTGATTTCATGTCAAATCAATCAAAACACTTCAGATGCTACCAGAAATCCCAGGAGCAGGGATATTCAAATATATAAACATCGTGCAGAGACCTGCCAAGCGTGAAGCCAACTGGAAGGCTTAAATTTGGGAGATACACTAGACACAAACTCCCTTTCTACTCAGCCTGAGAAACTTCATTGATTCCTTCTCAGTTCCGAGGGAGCCGTGAAGTCACAGCTAGCTTGGAGTTGACCTTGAGGTTAAACGTGAACTTGGTTGACTCCTGTCGAGATCCCCCAGCTCCCAGTTTGCCTCACGCCTCTTGATTCCTGTCACATACACAGAGATGACAGTGGAAACTCATTGTTCTAATTCCCCTCCTGGGTGGCCTTGTGATTCCATTCTGGAAACCGAGACAAGGAAGCATGTGAGATGCTGGGCAGATGTCCTTCCCCTGAAGAGAGGAACGTGGGACTTTCACCGCTGAGAATTTTCTATTTCCCTGCATTGTACAAGGGCTGCAGCATTGTACAAGGGCTGCAGCAACCATCGATGATCATGAAGGGAATAGGCCTAAAGATGAGACAACATGCAGATAGATAGATAGATAGATAGATAGATAGATAGATAGATAGATAGATAGATAGATAGATGATAGAACAGAAAGATAAAAACACTGGGCACAGGCTGATGTGCTAGACTTGCAGGACTTGGAGTGCGGATGGCAGAGACTTAATTTGCTACAGTTCTTACTTCCCATGAAGACCTTGAACATGTGCATGTTTTGTGTGTGTGTGTGTGTGTGCACATGCACACACCAAAGGACAACCTTGGGTATCACTCCCCATGAGCCATCTGCCTTGTTTTGGGGACCTGAGGGACACTGGTTAGGCTAGGCTAGCTGGCCAACAAGCCCCAGGGATCTGCCTTTCTCTGCTACACCACCATGACAGGCTTTCTACCTAGGTTCTAGAAATTGAACTCAGGTCCTTACACTTTTGCACCAAGTACTTTGCTACCTGAGCTATGTCCCCAGACCCTTGTGTAGTGTGCTCTTTTAATTTAAGGCTCTAACTTTAATTTAACAAACATTTATTGTGTGGTTATAGAAAGAGCCTTGATTTTTTTTTTTTTGCTAAATCATCTCTTAAATAGTTCAGAAGTATCAATTCATTATATTACATAAAGATCAATAATTAAGGATACACTTGAGTTGGTTTGAGCATATTGACAGAAAATGAGCTAAACAAGGAATTTTCATGAAAAAAAAAACACCCAAGTTTTTCTTTGCTTTACAAATTCAGAAATATCAAGCTTGTCTATAGCTCCATGCATCTTGCTCACTGAATTCTAGCTTATGAGGGGACAGGTGTTGCGGCACTACAACCTGGATCTGAAATGTCACATGTTTTGAAATCTTAGTCCTCAGCCTGTGATGCTACTAGGATGTGGTGGAACCCATAACAGGTGGCACTCAGCAAAAGGAAGTTAGGTCACTAGGGCATGCTCTTGAAAGGGATACCGGGACTAGCCTCTCACTCTCCACGTCCCCCTGTCTTACTACAGACCAAGTGACAACAGAACCAATCAACCACGGGCCCAAAGCTATGAGTGAAATCAGCCCTTTCAAATTCCTTTCAAATCGATTGTCCAGTGCATCTTATCACAGCAGCAGATAGATGGCATGTCGGGCTTTCAGAAATGCTTTATAAGATGGTGCTGAGACAGGCACAGAGTACTATCAAGAAATACTCGCATAGAGAGTTTAGAGTTTTATTCAGGATAATTGAAGCACAATAAACTATAATGAACCAAAACTCCAGTGTGGTCGATTCTGCCATATAAACACCGATAGGATGACCATTCCAATGAAAATAGTGAACATGCCCACCTCACTCAAATGTTCCCTTAGATATGTGCGTGCAAATGTAAGAAAGAATAGCCATTCTTTCTAATAGTTACAGTATTAGTTTAGTATAAGACTTTTGGTATTTCATATGTGTTAGTATTAGTTCAGATAGTCTCTCCAACAACGCTGTGAATTAAGAGCTATTATTACTTCCACTCCTTTAGAGCTATGAGTGGCGTTAGTAGAAGCCGCCAATCTTAGGAAACACTCCATGCTGTAAATGGTAGAGCTCATTTAAATCCGCCAGGAGCCATGCTCTAAACCACATAATGGCTTGCTTCCTAGGTTGTCCCACAACATGGATATCCCCAAGGTTACTTAAAAGCAATGTCTCAATGCACATCATTTTGGACTATATGTAATTTTTATTGTTTAAAATAGAGCTTTACATATGTATCATCATACATGCATAATGACACATGTGTGCAAAAATGTCACATTTTTGTATACTAACTAAAATTTTTAAATAAAATAAAGTGACAACAAGTTCACAATACATCCTTGGGCACAGTTGTGATTGGTTCCCTTAAGAACCATTCGTTGGGCTGAAGATATGGCTCAGTCAATATAATGCTTGCCACACAAGCGTGAAGTTCCGAGTTTATATGCCCAGTGCTCACATAAAAGCTTGGCATAGCAGTGTGTCCCTGGAATCCCAGAACTGGGAAGGCAGAGACACAAGAGGTTCCCTGTGGCTTACTGGCCAGCCAGTTTTAGTCAAATGGGCAAGTTCCAGTTTTAGTGAGAGACTCTGCCTCAAAACATAAAGTGGAGAGCTACTGAGGAAAACCCCCCAACTTTGACCTTTGATCTCCACAGGAAAACTATACAAATGCTTGTGAACTTGCATGCACACATGCACACACATAGAACCATTCTTGATGTGATATTTATTATAGGCTGACTCCTCACACAATGATCTAAGTTGCTCTTCAGATAGGGCATAGAAATTCACATTCTCAGTACCAACACTTTATTATTCTTTTGAACCTCAACTATACATTGTAAAAATGAGTGCACTGTTTTTATTTGAATGCTAATGTAGGTAAAAAAAATTTGATGTGCTTCTGGGACAGTTTTATCTTTTCTGAAGTGTTTCTTCATGTTGTTTGACCAGATTTCTAGTTTAAAATTTAAAATAGTTCCTTTGAAAAGGGTGGTGTTAATTTCATAAAAAAAGACCCATGAGCTAAGGAAGACACTGGACATGTCTCATGGAGCATGTTCAGAGAGAATAAAATATTACAAATAAAAAGAGAAATAAAAAGTTAAAAAAAACCTAAAAAGCCAAAAATATCTCCAATAGGTGGAGAGGATGCTGATAGTCCCTTAGAGATCAGCCTGCATTTGTAGACAGAGAAGAACAGTGATATAAATGGAGCGATGAGAAGGAAGAATATAAAAGTTGGATCAGAATGGTCCAATGTGTCCGTGTCCAGAGGGAGCTGTCAAAGGAAATGTGCCACAAGGATAATATAGACCAAGGGGAAACGTCAGAAAACCACCACAGCCTATATGGCTTTCACACGTCCACCACCATGAACTAGGATGGTACTCACATGCCTACCACCATGAACCTGGATGGTACTCACATGCCTACCACCATGACCCTGGATGGTACTCAACATGCCCACCACCATGACCCTGGATGGTACCCACATGCCCACCATCATGAACCTGGATGGTACCCACATGCCCATCACCATGACCCTGGATGGTACCCACCACCATGAACTAGGATGGTACTCACATGCCCACCACCATGACCCTGGATGGTATTCACATGCCCACCACCATGACCCTGGATGGTGTTCACATGCCCATATTTTCTGCTGAGCTACTGGAAACTGCTAGAATTCTGGAACCATCTCTTGCAAGCTCTCAGGTTCCAAACCTGCAGACCTGAGGTCCATTGCTGCTGGAAATGACTCCACCTCTAAACAGAAATAGTGGCTTCCCCACCTTCTAATCTCTTCCTAGTGTCTCCTATTGGTTGAACTTACCCAGAAATCCAAGATCACAAGAGAGTTTGGGAAACAGGTCTCCCAGGCTTCTTGTATCCATCAAAGAGGAGATCGCAGAGGTGCAAGAACAGAGCTGAATATAATTAGAATAACTCCAGCAAAAAGAGAGGACCCAAGACAGTACCCACAGCCAGGATAAGGCTCTCCTGGATGGAGAAAGTCTAGATTCTGGAGCTGGTTCAGCTGTTGTTGATATGCTGAGGCCTCCACCAGACACTGTAGCATGGTGGCAGATGACAGGCTCAGGGCCCTCCCCTGGAAAGTGGGCCCAGACACCCGTCTCAAAGGATTACAGTGGTTATGTGGGTCACTGGAGGGAAAGTATTCACAACAGGGTCTGAAACATAGTAAGCACCACATAGTTGGCAGCTAATGATATTACAGTCAGTAAGACATCAGTTTCTTTCAACACCTGCAAAGAAACCTTAGGAATGGAACTTAAATCGCTTTGCTTGTTTCTAGCCAGGCAGAATTGATCGTTACATTCAACACTGAGCCTGATCAGTCATGTGTCCCTGTCATCAAATAGCTCACGTAAGGATAAAAGAACTACTGTTCAAGGCAAAATGTGTTCAGAAACAGTCGTAGGAGGATTAAAAACCAAGTATAACGATTCAGTGGACTCCTCTTTAGATCCAGAGTTGTCTTCCTATGACCTCGGAAATTCACTTTTTCGCCCATGCCTCAGTTTCTGCCTCGGGATAAAATGGATATAATAAGTCTGCCACATGAAGTCACCGTGTAGGTTAAGAGAGCTACTATATGGAGAGGCCTGAGGCGTTCCAACGTGGTCCTGTGGTTCCCCAAAGCCTTGTGTAAGAAAGATAGTGGAGACGGAACACAAAGGAGTAGCTGAAGAATCATCTAACCAGGACCTCTTATGAGGGGTTTGGTGGTAAAGAGAACCTGAGAAGTCTCCCACTACAGGTGGGGGCCACAAGGGGGCGCCTGGAGAAGTTAGCGTCATCGTTGCCCCTGGCAACCGTGGTCCTCCGTCTTCGCCAGCGCTGGCCCCAGCAGCAAGATGGCTTTGCGCTCCTGGACCCCCGATAAGGGGTTTGTCAGCGAGAAGATGGTGCGGCCAGCCTCGGTCTCCACCAGCCTCTCCCTGGAGCTGTGCACATTCCCCGCCACCCTGGGCTCCTCCGTAGCGACCGCCGCGTTAGAGCAGCTTGTAGTTGTGGGTGAGAAGGTCTACAGACTCCGGGAGTCACATCCTACTTGGAGATGGTGGTCTGCTCCACTCTTGGCAGGAGTCTGGGCAGGCATTCATCTCCTGAAACTACAGCATCCCTTGCCGGGGGGGGGGGGGGGGGGTCTAGCCTTCTGTTCCTCATTGGTTGGGGAGATGGGAGACAGGGAGGGGCTAAGGGTTCAGAGCACTTGCCCAAGTGCATTTAGGGCGAACTAAAGTGATTTGGTGTGTGTTTCTGGCACACAAGACTTTATATGCATTGTGTGTGTGTGTGTGTGTGTGTGTGTGTGTGTGTGTGTGTGTGTGTGTGTGTGTGTGTGCCTTTTAAACCCACATTACAGACATCTCAGCTTTTTCTCATTTGTAAATTATTGCTATTTCATCTATTTGAAATCTCTTCTTCCTGTCATGACTTTAGTGAGAGATTTTCTTTAGGGATAATAAAACATATATCTAAGTTAGGATACTATACAATAGGAAACATATTCAAAGGAAATTCATAACATTCACTAGACATTCAAAATAGTGTAAAGTTCAGCGTTTGAACCAGATCATAAAGGCTGAACCAAGCAGGATTGGAGCAAATCCGTTAAGAGATCTTAATATTCTAATCTTTTCTTTTCCAGAAAAATCTCTGCAAGGTGACTATTTCACTTGCAATGAAGAAATTAAAACCTTCCTTAAGGACATTATTGTCGCTGTTAAAAAACTGGTACTGTATTATCTTTAAGATCTTTTTCAGACTTTCCCTTACACCTGCATTAACCCTTAACTGAAGAGCAACTCTGCTCAAGTTGCCTAAATATGTGAACAGAGAAAATATTTACCCTGAGTTAAAAATATTTTTCCTTCAATTTGCCAGCCAATATCAGTATAGACTGCTTCTCAATGTTTTATGCAGAAAACTGAGTTATGAGGCCTGTGTCAGAGATGAGGACAAGCCCAATTAGGAAAAGGCACATGAGTGCCGAGAGAGCTCAGTTAATAGGTGATCCATGTGGGCAAAAGCTTGGACTTTATATGTAAGCAAGGTTACAACCAACCAACCAAAAATATCAATCAGCCTAACAACCTACTACCAACAACCACCGCCACTAGGCAGGGGTGAGTGGTGGGGGGATGGAGGGGTGGGGAATCACTTGTATAGTAACCACCATCACTAGGCAGGGGGTCACTTGTATGTTAACCACCATAACTAAGCAGGGTGAGGGTGGGGATCATATATATGGTTACCACCATCACTAGGCAGGGTGGTGGGAATCAGCTACGTGTAGCAATTCCCTTCACAACTGGCAAATGATTTTCTAACATCTGCTTCACTGAAGCAGACAACTGTGTCATGAAAATGTCAGAAATTCTATCTCTATATAGACCTGCCCCTAGCGAAGCCAGATAAAGAAACATTCTAAAATTTCCTTCCGAAGTATCACAGACACATCTATTCATTATCTTTAGATGATGTTTAAAATACTGTCTTGGCTGAAATAGTAGAGTCTTTATTTGATTTTAAAAGTAGTGAATACAGGCTGGGTGGTGGTGGTGCACTCCTTTAATCCCAGCACTTGGGAGGCAGAGGCAGGCAGATCTTTGTGAGTTCGAGGCCAGCCTGGTCTACAGAGCGAGATCCAGGAAAGGTGCCTGTCTTTACCAAAAAAAAAAAAAAAGTAGTGAATACAAATGGATTATTTCACAAATGTCTAAGAAGGTAGAAAGGGTGTGAAGTAAGTGACCTCAAGTCCACAGATGGGCAGCTTATTATCATAAAAAATTTATATTTTATATAGTTATAAACATGTAATCACAACACAGAGCCACACTTCATTATCCCTCAAGTGGACCCATAAGAGCTTTGCTGCCCAGCATCACTGACAACCCTCCTGGTTGCTTCTTCCTTTCAGTTACATTTTTCTTAGTATAATATAGAAGTCAAGATTTTCATTGTGGCTAACTGAAGAATCTAGTCTCAATCCATTCAATACCTGAGCCATGAAATCTCTCAAGTAGCAGACATAAATCCCTGCACTTAAAAAATTGATCAATACTTATTATAAAATTAATACACATTTACCCTAGGCATTTTATAAAATAAATAAATAAGCTAAATTAAAAAATAAAAACCACCATCAGTTCTACTGCCTTCAAATATTCACATTAACTCTTTTACTTTCAGAGTACAGGTGGTACCTGCATTGAATTTTACTTTTTGCAGAAAACGTCCGGCAGCTTGATCTCATGGAGGCATTTTCTCAACTGAGATTCCCTCCTTTCAGATAACTCTAGTTTGTGTCTAGTTGACATAAAACTAGTCAGCATACCACCACCCATCATACCCCTCTCCTCCACAGTTGACATGAGGTTGAGCTTTGGCAGTGAAGGATACTAGGAAGTATGGTAGAGAAGGAAAATTCTTTTTAGGTCCCAGTGTTCAGCTTGGCAGCCCCTCTACTGTGCATGATAGTGTATACAATTATGCAATCTGATTTTCAGTTGGTAAAATGCAATAGCAGTTTCTCTGGTTCCAAATTAGCTAGATCTTTATTTAATTAAAAGATGGTTTTTGAATCCCTTTTTTCCTTTAAATGCATTTATACCTAAAAACAAATGAATCGTCACTCACAGTACTGTTCAGATTCATAGATATAAGAAAAGATGTGGCTGGGCAGTGATGGTGCACGCCTTTAGTCTCAGCACTTGGGAGGCAGAGGCAGGCGGATCTTTGTGAGTTCGAGGCCAGCCTGGTCTCCAAAGTGAGTTCCAGGAAAGGCGCCAGGCTACACAGAGAAACCCTGTCTCGGGGGAGGGGGGAGAAGAAGAAGAAGAAGAAGAAGAAGAAGAAGAAGAAGAAGAAGAAGAAGAAGAAGAAGAAGAAGAAGAAGAAGAAGAAGAAAAGATGTGTTTTGGTTGTTTTCTTTACTCTTTTTTGGGGGCCCGCCATCCAGCTCCCAAATAAATCACTCAAAGAGGCTTATTCTTAATTATAAATTGTCTGGCCTCAGCGTGGCTCATTTCTAGCCAGCTTTTCTTAACTTAACTTATCCTGTCTACCTTTTGCCTCTGGGCTTTTCCCATTCTCTTCTGTAAATCTCACGCTTTAATCCGTGGCTTGCTGTGTAGCTGGAAGGCTGGCCACTGGAGTCCTCCTCCTTCTCCGGCTACTTCTCTCCTTTCTTCTTCCCAGATTTCTCCTTCTCTGCCTGCCAGCCCCGCCTATCCTTTCTCTTACCTTGCTATTGGCCATTCAGTTTTTCATTTATATATATATATATATAAAGGGAGAAAGCATTGTTCTCTTTATTCCTGCATGGGTATTTATAGGGAAAGTTTATTTTTTTAGTGAGTGACCTTCCTAGTATTGCCCTTCTTGTTGGAATCTTTCCATTTAGGTGAATGAAACTGGATATAGGAAACAGGTACACAGAAGGAGGACAGTTATGAGTGAAAGAACCAACAGGAATTAATAAATACATCATCAGTGACAGATTAAAATCTGATTTCAGGTCCTCATCTTTCCTGGCCATCTCTGCCATGTACAAACAGCAGCAGGCAATGTCTGGTAGAAATGACCTTTCAAACCCCCAAAACAGAGAGACCCTTTCTTAGGAAAGAAGCATTGTTTTGATGCATTACCCATTTAACAATGTAATTTAATATATTTTTTTTCCAGGTGGAAATGAGAAAGAAGACAATCGAGCTTCTGGAAATTGAAAGCATGGAGCTGAGCAGACTCTACTTTCTGCTGGAGACTGTGCCCGACAGCATCAACAGAGAGCTGGAAGGTACTTCTGAGGTCATGAGCTGCGCGTGTGCGGGGCTTCAGGGTCTCCCACAGGCAAAGAGAGTCAAGTGCTTTTGAAACAAGGATTTAATAGCTGTGCTAATATAAGCATCAATAGAGAGATTCCCTGACATGAACATTGTGACCCGTAACAACTCCCCATTTTATTTTAAGTGGAATAATATACTCTATAGAAATTTAATTTGCATAATTTTGCTGCAAATGGGATCAACCCATTTCTGATGAATAGCAACACCCATAAGTTAGGTACCATGGATATCCTCACCCACATTCTACTTTTTGTTTACATGACGTTGGCAACTCTAGGTTCTTCATATAAGCAGCCTTGTTATGATTGGCTTATTTCACTTAATGAATGTCTTCAAGACTTATTCATATGGGAATCTGTGTCGGTTTTTTGAGGTTGAATAACATTTCATGGTATTTATACCCACCACACTTTGCTTATGTTTTCTGTGCTTCTTCTGACTTTTGGCTGCTGTGAGTAATGACATTTATGAACCATGTCCGAATGCGCAGATGAACTCTGCTTTTAATCCTTTTGGCTCTATATCAAGAAATGGAATCGCTGGATCGCATGATAACTCTACATGCAGTTATGACAAGCCGGTCATCACATGCAGCCACCAGCAACACACAAGGCTTCGTTTCTTCCACATCCCTGCCCACACTTGTTATTTTATGCTTTTGTTTGTTTTAATGAGACCCATTCTATCAGCATTAATTAGAATCTCACTGTGGTTTTAATTTGAATTTTCCAGTGATTGATGTCTTTGAGTGCCTTTTCCTGCCTTTGTTGGTTACCACTGTACTTTCTGGAGAGGACTGTCTACCCAGGTCCTTTGTCTCTATAGTAATTAATTGTCGTTGTTGTCATTGTTGGGCTGTGGAGTTTTTATTTTACTCACAATGTTAACCTCTTACTAGATGTATCACTTGCAAATACCTACTCCAGAGCTCGCCCTGACCCTCTGTGGATGGCGACCTTTGATGTAAACTTTTTAGTTTGATGGTCTAACTTATCTACTTTTTTCTATGGCTATGCTTTGGGTGTTGTGTCAAAGAAATCATTCCCAAATCCAATGACATAAAGATTTTAACTGAGCCTGGAGAGATGGCTCAGTAGTTAAGATCACTCGCTGCTCTTGCAAAGGACATGGGTTCAGTTCCTAGTTCCTACGTGGCAGCTCACAATCATCCACAACTTCAGTTCCAGGGGATCCAATGCCCTCTTCTGGCCTCCATGGGCACCAGGCACTCACAAGGTTCACATAAACTCCCACAGGCTCACACATATACACATAAATGAAAAGAAATACATGAATTAAAAAAAATGACCGTACCCCATCCTTTCCTCTGAGAGTAGCTCTTAAATGTTTGATTTGAACTTTATGGTACTGGAGATCAAACCCATTCCCCACCCCCCACCCCCCACCCCACCCCACCCCACACACACGAGAGGAGCATCCCGTTGCCAAGCCGCACTTCCAGCCCCTGAGAAATTTAAACCTTTAGCTCCTGCATTCAGCTCTTGGAATCATTTTCAGTTAAATGTTTGGTGTCAGGCCAGGATCCAACTTTATTTTTCCAGCTGCAAGAAGTGTCCGCCAAGTCTCGTGACTGAGTTCCTCTCTAACAATCACCTTGAGCAGGGAGAGCAGGCCCCGCCACGTGACAGGCCCTCCCTGGGTCAGAGTTTGTCCAGTGATCAGCCAGTATGGCCCTCTTCTCTCCCACAGTTTGACTTCCCCTCCGCAGTCTCTCCACCTCCAGCCCATCAGAGATACTCCTGAAAGCGTTACACATCTACACACAAACCTTAGAATCTGTTTCCCAAGGAACCACCTTGGAAGAACAATTCAAATAAGAAATTAATGTTTTGTTTGCGTGTATTTTATCTTTTAGGTTTGGTTGCATTTGTTAGTTTTAAGACAGGGTTCCGTGAACCCCAGGCTGGCTGTTCTGCTTCCCCAGTGCTGGGGTTATAGGCAGTGGCATCTCCCCGGGCATAAAACATCTGTTTTCCACTTACTGACGCTCAGTTCTAAATCTGCATCTTGATGTCTGCTTGACAATAAGGGAGCTGAACCTTATAGATCTCTTATCATGAAAAGCAGTGGGGACAGGAACTCAAGCCGGGCAGGAACCTGGAGGCAGGAGCTAGTGCAGAGACCATGGAGGGGTGCTGCTTACTGGCTTGCTCATCATGGCTTGCTCAGCCTGCTTTCTTATAGAATCCAGGACCAGGGATTTCACCACCCACAATGGGTTGGGCCCTTCCCAATCCTAGTAAGAAAACACCCTACATTTGGATTTTAGGAAGGCATTTTCTCAATTGAGTTTCCCTTCTTTCAGATAACTCTAGCTTACACCAAGTTGACATAAAACTAGTCAACATTCCCCCACCCCTTGCTAAGTGACTGATGTTCAGCTTTGGCAGTAGAGGACACTGGGAAATATGATAGAGAACGAAGAGAGGTTTTGTTTAGGTTCCAGTGTTCTGCTTGGCAGATTTCCCTCCACTGCACACGATATTGGCAAAGCCTCAATCCTACAAGGAGCCACTGCTTTCAATGCCCAACACATCTCCATTACCGGAACCCTTTGGACGGCTTCACGGCAGTGCCTGAGAGAGACATAACCCCGTGGAGAGCTTCCCTCCACTTTCCTTGAGCAGTTACACCCCATTTGTGTGGACAAATCCTCTAGCACTCTAGAGAGATTTCCAGAAAATTCCAGCAGCCCAGCATTTCCTGCTTCTCTTTGCCATCCCACAGAGCACAGCTCTCTAGTGAGGGCTGTCTCATCCGGCTGGATTACTACCTCTTTGTTACATTAATCTTTGGCTGTCCTTAGCAGCACTTTAAAAGAAACTTTTGTTGCTGAATTTTCTTTGAGAGTTTGGTCCTCCAACTGTATCCTAACTGGTGCTGTGGGTTATATAATAAAGCAATATACTTAGTGTTACATGAGTTGAGAAGGAAAAGACAGTAATACATGTGCACAGGGAAAAAAAGACTTATCAGAATCTGTATCAAAGGGAGAGGTAGAAAAACATTCCTGGTTTACTTTCTTTAGTTGTCTTTCTTTATTTTCTGGATTGGGTTATATTTACATAAACAGAAAAAAATACGTTCGTAGGAAAAGTACACATCACATTAGCTTGTAAGGTCCTTGCTGCAGGCTATCTGTGTAACAGAGAAAGTTTAACTGGCTTAATAGCAACATCAGAAGCAGTAAGGGAAGATTTGATAGAAAACTCAGAATCTCCAGGCATCCTCCAGACCCACGGCTCCACAGCAGAGCCTGCCCTTGTACAGGATTCCTTGGCCATAGGGATGTGTATTTGAGACACAAAGTTTGAGACATTTTGTTACCACAAACAATTTAACTAGTGACCTAGAGAAAGAGATACACTGGGGGTGGGGGTACTAGCCTGAATCTCTAAGGGGAGCTATCAACGAGTTGCTGAGGAAGTTGTTATGTAAGTGTGTTGACCCTTGGTCAACGCAGAATAACCCTCTAAAGCAGTGGTTTTCAACCTTCCTAATGCTGTGACCCTTAAATACAGTCCCTCATGTTGTGGTGACCCCCAACCATAAAATTATTTTCATTGCTGACTTATAACTGTAATTTTACTACTGTTATGAATTGTAATGTAACTATCCGATCTGCCACCCCTGTAAGGGTCATGACCCATAAGGTGAGAACCACTACTCTAAAGGCTCCCATGCTTACACTGATTTGATGTTTATTTATGGATAATTAGTTACGTATTGTGTTGGGTTCTCCAGAAAGGAGAGACTTGAGGTAATGGCTTTTGTATCATTATAGTTTTAGGGTGTGTAATCCAAAGAGGAGGGTAGAATAAAGAACCAAGACAGCAAAGAACAGAAAGCCAACACGGAGCACATTAATTACAATGTTGCCTGCAGCTAGCCACCCTTAGTGATGAGAACATGCTCCAATAAAGTTACTTCTCGATAGCATCCACTGCTGAGGAGGAAGAAATAAGCGCTCACACCCTGCTTCCTTTTACAAGTGTTCCAACGTCTGTCCCTCCTCCTGAACTTCTGTCCACACATGTATGGGTGTGGTGCCTAGAAAAATCCTGTCTAAGGGATAGCAGGAAGTCCTAGGCAGGAGATAACAGTGAGGGGCCGGTGGGAGTCAGTTGCTGCCAGACTCTGCCCTGGGAAGCTTTTCGGAGCACCAAAGCTGGTTACATTCTAATAGAAGATGTCAGTAAGATTGAGATGGTCCGGGGTTGGGGATTTAGCTCAGTGGTAGAGTGCTTGCCTAGCAAGCACAAGGCCCTGGGTTCAGTCCTCAGCTTGGGGTGGGGAGGGGAGAGACTGAGATGGTCCAAATGGCTGAGTACTGAGTGACTGGTGAAGAAATATAACCAAGAGAGTATTTCAATGAAAGGCAGTTCTCTTCGGGATAGGGTGAGCATCTACTTGCTATTCCTCTTCCTCAAATGACAGCCATGTTTCCACTTGCTTTTAAGAATGTGTCCGAGACGCTCGCAAACTCAATATTTTGGAAGTGAATCAAATGAGAACCAAGGTGGAAAGAATGGACAATGAAGTTGAGTTTCTAAAGAAGAGAATAAGCGATCTGAAGGAGGTGAATGAAGCTCTGGGGTAGGTCGTTCTTAATTCAGTCTTTGAGAGATTGGGAATGTTCATTGACAAACTATACAGTTACTTCCAAGGCACCTCCCAAGGCTGAAGCTGACGTTGTTTTTAGTTTCTGCTTCTATAGAATTAAGAGGGCTGAATAGATGGCTCAGAGGTTAAGAGCACTGATTGCTCTTCCAGAGGTCCAGAGTTCAATTCCCAGCAACCACATGGTGGCTCACAACCATCTATAATGAGATCTGGTGCCCTCTTCTGGCCTGCAGTCATACATGCTGTATACATAACCAATCAATCAATCTTTAAAAAAAAAAAAAAAAAAAAAAAGAATTAGCTTTAAAAAAAAGAACTAAGAATGTAACCCTACCCTGCTCCAAGGCAAGCCCTCTTGTTGGAATTATAAGCACATATCAATCCAGTTCTGTTCTATCTAGTTCATTTCCTTAAAGGTCTTGCCTATAATCTACCAGAAGTTAGTTCTAGGGTTTATGGAGTTAATGGAGACCGTGTGTATAACTCCCTATAGTTTGAGATCTCCCAGCACCCTTTCTTTATTCCCGAGCTGTTGCCTTGAACCAATACTTCATCCCATAGGCCTCATTTGCTCTATCTGTAAAACAGGATTCAGAACTCCTGACCTAACCTATCCCAGAAGAGGAAGATTTATTCTAGAAGGAGAAAACAATAAAAGGTTTGCAAAATAACTCGTCACTGAGCAAATTTGCAAGGCTAATTCATAAATATCAGCCTGCTGGTATTCCATGTTGAGAAATTTTTAAAGAACCCCTCACAGCATGGAAGTTGGTTTATAGGGACTGGTAAGATCTCAACGTCCACAGGCTTACTTCCCAAATTAGGGCCTCAGAGCACTTGCCCTGGTAGGTAAGTTATGAATGAGGCTCATATGATTTGGGAATACTGAATATTGACTATTCTTACTCCTCCTAAGGATTCACAATGCATTTTATGCATGGACTGTACTAGCCACCATTTCCAGAGATAGCTATAAATTAGACTATTTCTAAACCAACAACCAGAAATAAAAGACGCAGCCGGATACACCTGCTCCAGTAATATTGGGGCTTGAGTGAGCATCAGGATCCTGAGAAGGCTTGTTAGAACACAGACCTCTGGGATTTGGTAGGTCTGGCTGGTAGTAGGGTTGGGATAAAGATCAACATTTCTAACAGATTCCAGGTGCTGCTCATCCTGCAGTTCCACCATGATAGGGGAATCTCTGCTGTAGATAAATCTTCAGGGAGAGAGAAGTGCAAGTAGAGGGTGGTGGATTGATGAGACAAGACTATAAACCTATAATCACCACCTGTTCTTCTACTTTTCAAAGGAAGAGCCATTATCCAGGTCCTCACAGACTCTGGTGAGCGATGGTGAGACCCTGCTGGCTCCTGCTCACTGCTGGGAAACTATAGACTATGGAGGTCTTTGGGTGTGTTTTCCCTAGGCCTGCATCCTGTCTGTGAGTGCCCACTTCTCAAATCGCCACCACCATCACCTCTTCCACCTCTAACCCCACCATCACCTCTACTACCACCAAAACCACCATCACCACCATCACCACCACCATCCCCTCCTCCACCTCCTCCTCTTCCTTCACCATCACCACCTCCACCACCACCACCACCACTACCTCTACCACCACCACCTCCACTACCTCCACCACCACCACCTCCACCACCTCCACCACCACCACCTCCACCACCACCACCACCACCACCACCACCACCACCTCTATTATCACCACAAGTAGGTTTTTAGGTTGACTTGGTTTCTTCCCTAAAGAGCTACAATCCTTGGACTGATTCTCTTTCTGGATTTCACCTGTTCTAACTACAAAACACCCAGATTCACTCCCCCACCAAGCCTCCCACTCAGACTGCATTTTATTTATCTCTCCTGTGATGTTTGGCCTCTCCCAAATAAATCTGCAAATAGCCCACGTCTATTTTCCTGAGGCTTCAAGTACCTTTCCCCCCCACCCTAATTCTCTAACCTGGACACTAAACAGTAGGAAAGGGCTGTATGTTACAAGTGCTTTTAAATAATGAAACAGAAATGGCATTGATCATTCCTTCTTCCCACCTCTTCATTATCTCCGTGCTAAATGTTTCTCCCAGAATTCAGGTCTCCCTCAGGGAGACGCAGCCTACAGTGCATGTGTGAGACACATGACACATTTTGTTCTCAGGTCTGGGCAACAAGATGAGAATCAGGTCTCAAACACCATCTGAGCAATAGAGTTAGTTGGTGGCAGCCTCATCTTTCCCTGGGTTCTGCCTAGAGGAAGGCTAGATTTCTTTTGGGCCTACCCCATAGGGCTATGGTATCAGGGGAATAGAGACAGGATGGAATGATTGTCTTTCTTTGATTCAATGACCTGCCTCAAAACACTCATCTGGCCAGATTCCATTCGCTCATTCAAAATGACTTTTGAATTGTTTTATTCTTTAAGCAAAATCCTCTAATATCCTGGCACATGGTGCTAGGTGGAGGGGGGGGGCACTGGTGGGGCCACGTGACTGACATTTTAGCAGTGGCTACAAAAGTTGCAAAGTGGACACTCGTTCTGTTTCCTTATATGCTTATCAAATTTGAATTTAAACCACGAAGATGATTAGAAAATAAGTATGCCTTGCAACATCCCTCTTTGTGAGGGCTCCTGCCGCCAGTCTCTACATTCCTTCTTTCCTAAATGTAGACGGATTTCTAAACAGTCTTATCAAATAAGACACAGAGCCAAATATAGGGGTGAAAGCCAGAGAGATCAGGCAAACAGTGAGAGCCACCAGCCGACCTTAGCTCACCATACCGCCAAAGGTGACGCCCCCATAGCTTCCCAAGAGGGCGACTTCCCGTCTACCCAGGCTTTTATTGCCTTGCTCTTCTGCCCTCTCATTGGCCCAGCTTCCTCACTTCCTTGTCACTGTCTGTCTGTACAGACCTCCAGGTCTCTATGGTTGGTAGTGGGACAAAAGGCATGTGTCACCACGCTTGGCTCTGCTCCCTAGTGTGGCCTTGAACACACAGAGACCCTGTCTACTCTTCTCGGCTTGTTGATGGCTTCATCTCAGTGTCCCATTCTTCTCGGTTTGTGGGTGGCTTCACCTCAATGCCGTCCTTTTATACTGAGGCTTATTCTCCCCCCACCCCCGCCCCGCCCCCAGTGTAAAGCAAGAAGAGCTGGCAAAGCAGCACGCACAGTATGTCCTGTTGTTGAACCAAACCCTGGAAGAGAAAGCCACAGCTACCATTTATATCAACGACACCTACACCAGAATAAACTTTGAGAAAGAAGAAATAGTACTCCAAAATCAATGTATGCAAGAGGCATGTGACCTAATGGAAAAACATAAAATAGAGTATTATGAAAGGAAAGACCAGTTGGTTAACCAGGTAAGTGGTGGGACTTATTCTTTTTAAATTCAGAATTGTCTTGAATCTGAGGCAGGAAATGGGATCTTTTTTTTTTTCTCCTGAACAAGAGTGGAATGTTGTTGGTTGGTTTTGCTCTTTTAGGGGGTATTGTGGGGAATTATTAAGGCAACTCCACGTAGTTAAAAAGGAGGTTTATTCTGAGGTAACTTACAGCCAGTAATGGGGTTGGTTATAGGATCCGGGAGAGGTGAGGTGCAGTCCAGCGGTGTACTCGGGAGAACTCTGCTGGGTCTACCATCCAGTATCCAGGATCACCAGGGGCCAAGAGACCTGGCATATCAGGATCTTGGGTCTTAAGGGCTCCCGTCTTCCCCCTGCCCCAGGGGCAGGTCATAGGTAGGTGTGGCAGTTACCAGGACCCTCACTAGGGGTAGTACTTCCAGGTCAAAGCTGGAACAGCTACCGACTACAAGGGAGTTTGTCACTCAGCTCCCAAACAAACCACACACTGAGGCTTCTTCTTAATTATGCATGCTCAGCCTTAGCTTGGCTGTTGCTTGCCAACTTTTCTTAAATTATCCCATCTAGCTTTTGCCTCTGGGCTTTTCCCTTTCTTTATTTCTATATACCTTTCATTATTTCTTACTCCATGGCTTGCTATGCAGCTGGGTGGCTGACCCCTGGAGTCCTCCTCCTACTCTGGCTCCTAGATCCTTTCTCCCAGATTTCTCCCTCTATATATTCTCTCTGCCTGCCAGCCACACCTATTCTTTCTCCTGCCTTGCTATTGGCCATTCAGTTCTTTATTAGACCAATCAGGTGTTTTAGACAGACAAAGTAACAGAGCTTCACAGAGTTAAACGAATGCCACATAAACAAAAGTAACACACCTTAAAATAATATTCTCCAACCGGGGAGTGAGAAACTCACGGTTGTATTTGGTTGCTTGCTTGTTTTGGAGCCTCCAGGAAAAGATACTCAGTTGGACACCTTCAGTTCATAGAACAGCCTACAGGGCGGGGTCCATTTTGCTGTAGTGGCCTCATGCCAATGCAGAGATGAGGAATTGGCCACCATCTTCTTACCTAGTTCCACTTCTATATCCACAGAACCCAGGCGTTAGGCAGAACACCCGCTTATTCCAGCAGGAGCAACAACCGGAGGCAGGAGTCACCTTCAGAGGGGCTGCCAGACTCCAGTGCACAAAAGTCAAACTGTATTGTAAACGGAGGCTTTTCTGCCCTGCCCCGCCCCGCCCTGTAGCCACTTCAAAAATAATCACTCAGAGGCTTTATATGAGTTACAAACCATTTGGCCTATTGCTCAGGCTTGTTACTAACTGACTCTTACAACTTAAGTTAACCCATCTCTATTAATACATGCTTTGCCATGTCTCATGTGCTCTATCTAATACATCTTGCTCCACTGGCAGCTGGCTGGCAGCTTCTCCCGACTCCACCCTTCTTCTCCCTGTATCTCTGCTTGTGTTTCCCACCTGGCTCTATCCTGCCTTGCTATAGGCCAAAGCAGCTTCTTTATTAACCCAATGGTAATAAAATATATTCACAGCATACAGAAAGACATCCCACAGCATTCCCCCTTTTCTGTCTAATCAAAACGGAAGTTTTTAACTTTAACCTAGTAAAATTACATATAACAAAACAGTTATCAAGCAAGAATTACAGTAACAATATCTAGTCTATTTGTATTTGGCAAAATTAAAGAAAATATTCTATCATTTATCTTATTTTTGTGAGTCTAAAGTTTTATATCTAATTTACCTTTTATTATAACTAAGGAAAACTATAATTATAACTATCTAGTCTTCAACTCCTTCAAAGACCCCAGAAGGATATAATATTACCTGAGTAAACAGAAAGTACATTGCAAGCAACTTCCAAAACTCTAGAAATGACAGAGACATCTGGATGCCTGGACAGTCACCCAAAGTTCTTTTATAACATCGGGGCATCCATCTTCAGCCAACAGACCTAGAGTATCTGGCAGACTTTTCAGTACATCAGGAAATTTGAAGGACTGTCCTGCCTATTTTGGCAAAGTTCATCTGTCACTTTCCTCTGTGTCCTGCAGAATGTCTGGTAGTTTCTTCTGTGAAGCTGGAACCTGAAGGACCATCCCACCTTGTTTTTGCAAAGTTCAGTGGTAATTTTCCTATGGGTCTTGCATGTCTAGTTTACACAACATACTGTGAAGCAGTCCAGGGAAGAGCAGTTTCTTGTCCAGATGGCTAGCCTCACTACATTGAAAGCAAACTCCATAAGGAGTTTCTTCGATGCTGATCATCCTCTTTGAAGTAATTGGTACTGCCAGGAGCAGACGTGTCTCACTGTCGAGAAAAGTCTACATTGTTAAAACATTTTAAATGCCATATTCTATAGGTCTTTGGAGTGTTTGAAGATTACCTGTCTAATTTAAATATATCTTTGTACACCTAAAAAAAACCTAACTAATATGACTATAAGTTTGACTATTATGTATGACTATTAATCTGTATTTTAATTATATATTACATTTTTAAATGAGCTGCATAAACATAAACCTTAAACAAGAGTAGAAATATACATCTAGTATAACAAAATTGACTTTAAATTTGTATCCATAAACCAAAACCCAAGGGCAAGACTGTATTATGAGGCTAACCACTTTACAAGGTCAGACTCAGAGGTGGCTCTGCTATGTTAATTGAGGTCACTGTCCAACTGCTTAGGGTCCTTTTATTTCTCACTGTGCCTTGGTGGCTCCGGGAAAGGTAGATCCATCTCCATTCTTCCTCTACAGAAAGGAGCTGCACCTAAGATGGAAACTGAGCTTTTGTTGTGTCTTTCCCAAAGTGGGAATGGGCATAGGCATGGGGACTTCCTACGTTTTTCACGCTGAGCCACCTATTTCCACCTTCAGACACAGGAAGTCAAGCTTGAGCTTAAATGACACAACATTTAATGGGAAGGGAAGAAGGAAGATTAATTTATTACATCGCTTTTTTAATTTTATGGGTTTTTTCCCCTAATTTTCAACAAACTGTATCTATCACCAAGTTTCACTCATATGTATCTGTACTCTGGTATATAGAGATTGATTATGGTCACACTCATTCAGAACAGATAACACTGAAAAAAGTGGCGGATGGCTTCGATCAAAAGACAGCCAGGCATTAGCGTTCACAGAGTTTTCATTCACTATGCTTTCTTATGCCTCTCTGCTCATTATTGCCTCATTCTTTCAGTTTGCTGACAAAAAAGGTGTTGTAGAATATTATTTTAAGGTGTGTTACATTGCTTATGCTGTGGAACATTTGTTTAATGATGCAAAGATGTGTTGCATTCTTTCATGTTGCATTTGTTTAACTCTGTGAAGTTACTTGTGTTACTGTGCCTGTCCAAAACACCTGGTTGGTCTAATAAAGAGATGAACAGGCACTAGCAAGGCAGAGAAAGGATGGGGGGGGGAGGCTGGCAGGCAGAGAGAATAAATAGAAGGAGAAAAAGAAGGAGGAGCAAGAGAACAAGAAAAGGAGGACACTAGGGGCCAGCCATCCAGCCACACAGCCAGCCACGGAGTAAATATGAAAGTACGATATACAGAAGTAAGTAAAGGAACGCCCAGAGGCAAAAGGTAGATGGGATGATTTAAATTAAGGAAAGCTAGCTAGACATAAGCCAAGCTAAGGCCAGGCATTTATAAGCAAGAAAAAAATCTCTATGTGTGATTTATTTGTGAGCTGCATGGCGGGGTCCCTCAAAGAGTAAAGAGTTAAAAAAAAAAAAAAACAGCCAATAATAAACAGGTTTGATTTTAATAAGCATCACTCATTCCCCTAGAGTCTGACATGTGGCCAGATGTTCGATTGGGGTAAAAGAAGGACAAATTGTCCAAGCTCCTAAGCTGCCCTGTCTCCAGTGTACTCACTTTGTACTCTCTACCTTTAGTTGGGTTTTATTTTCCATTAGGGAGGGTGAGCTGGGGTTTCTAGACAAGCGATTACTTCCTTCACTCCCCTTCTCTGCTTAATGTACCTGCCGTAGTGTGGTGCCCATTGCTGGGATGCTGCAGCAAGCCCCTCCAGTGGCAAGATGCTTTTATCCTTTCTTAGCAGGGGTCCCTGCCACATGGCTCCTGGAAGTGCACCGTCTCCACGATGCAGAGCTGGAGTTTGACCCGTAGGCTGCGTGGGTTTGTCTTTAGCACTGGGAAACAAGCACACCCTGGCCTCGTTTCATTTTCTTTGAAAGTGTTAGTTTACTTGGATGGGAAAAATGGTGCTTTTGAATTAAACATGAGTTAGGCTGACAAGCTGAAGGGTCTTTCTCAACTCTGGTGTGCTAGTAGACTTTTTAACTGGCTTCTTGTTGTCGCTCCAGATGAAAGAGTTTAAGCAATTCTGCGAAACGAGCAGAAAGGACACATATAGTAAGAAGAAAGAACTGACCCGACTGCAGAATAAGATCATAAAAATGAAGCAAACAGTCACCACCAGCACAGTGGTGAGAAAGAACAAACGCCTCCTTCCTCTAGCCCGATCTGAGCATACCTGGTTGTTTCTTAAAGTTTATTTATCTTCCTGCGCTTCTGAGAGGATGCCAATGGCATGTTAACATTTCCTGATGCCTTCTTTAAAGTGCTATAGCATGCCTAGACTGTATTTGATGGACAAAAATACTTTGAACATGATCTTAAAAGCTGCACGTAGAACTACCGACACATGTGTTAATGCCTGCTAATCTTTTACCACAATTAGTTGAATGAATGGACCTATAGTATATCAGAAATCGCAGGCAAAACCACACAATACAGCAGTTACAGGGGAACAGCACACTTTTCTCCCATAATGCTTCACTAATTCCATCATCTGTTCCATGAGGTGCACGTGCCAGCCTTAATTATGATATGTCCATTATGACATCTAATTTTCACAACATTGGTAAAAATAAAATACTTTTCTCACATATATGTGTTCGAAGAGACCATTATCTGTTTTTAGATTTCCAAATGGCAAAGATGCAGAGGTCAGACTAGGCTTAAGAAAGTTGCTGTGCAGAGCATTGCTTCATCTGTATACCAAAGCTCACCTCCACTTTGAGCCTCCCCAAGTATGAGGAAGCTCTCCACCAGTAGAGTTTAGGAAAATTAAATGGAAGTTTTTAAAGTAGATTCCAAGATGTCTAAGGTCAATTTGCAGCAGTAACACTCTTCCCCAGAGCCTGCTGCACCCCCTGACACCCCCAAACGTGAGTGTCACATCGACCCGAACTTAAAGTTTGATCTACCAACCTTTTAATGGGGGGGGGGGGCGGCAGAATGCAATATTGCCTAGTACAGTGGATTTTTGTGGAGATTCCCAAAGTATAGACTGAGGCCACAGGAAAGTACAGACTAACATGCGCATGGAATCTTCAATTTACTCACCTCTTTGGCCAGGCCAAACTGGTGGAATGTTGGCAGAAAACGAATTGACTGAGATTCTTCAAGCATGGGTGGCTGAGGGCTGGAGACAGTGAATATTAATTAGCCCATCAGTTTTGCTGGCATGTAAGATTTATGAAACCCAAACTGGACAATGTAAACTTGGGCAACGAACATCAGCCCTGATAACTGATCAGAGTCCTTTCAACATTCTGCTGATTTTGATGGCTATTCTAGAATTTCAGTTAACTCTGGACCCATGTTCCTATAGTCGATCACAGGGTGCTCTAGAGAGAGAAACCACTTTGAATAGCTTTTGCTCTGTTGGGTGGCTTTCTAGGGAGTTACTAAATTAACATCTGTCTCCGAAGAGATAACACACCAGTCACCTAAAGTAGGACTCATCCAGTTACATCCTGATGAATACAAATGTGTTTGTTAGAGGAGATATGTACACACGCATGCACACACACAAGTGTGTGCACGCATGCATGTACATACACACACATACACACATATACTCACTACTGTATTTAGTCATCTGCCCCCACCAAATTTTATGTTTTCTTGTTGTTTCAGAATTGGGCTTTTTTGCCAAGTTGAGTATATATATATATATATATATATATATATATATATATATATATATGTATGTATATATATGTCATAAAAATGACCTTTTCTGACTAAAGTGTGGCTCCACCATAAACATTGTACGATTGATGCATAAAATCCTTAGAGAACCTGAATTGCTGTTGTGAATCGTTCGCCGATGACTGGATGTCATATTTTTGTATTTTTGTTGACTTTCCAATAGATGCTTACCGATCACAATTTAGAGATGACGCGGCTGCAGGAATCATTAGCCATATGGGAGAGAAAGGTAGAGGACATGAAGAGAGTGTGCTCAAGTATGGAGGAAAAAGTGTAAGTGGGACACTTTATTTTTGCTGGAGCACTTGAGATGCCAATTAGTCAGCTTTTCTTCGTCACCTTAACAAAACGCCTGGTATAGTGAGCTAGCCCACAGCTGTAGAGGCCACAGATCATGGTCAGACGGCCCCATTGCCCTGCGACAGTACATTGTGAGACAAGCATATGACATAGAGAACCCGCTTACAACACAGGAAGCAGGAAAACAAGAGACTGTGGTCCCCAGTCCCAATGGCCTTACACCTGTACTGGGCCCTGTCCCTTAGAGACCCTACAAGCGCCTCATATCACCACCCTTGTGGGGCGTTTACCCACCACCCCCACAGCTTCCCAGAGTTTTCTTGAGTGCGATCAGCAGGAAATATTAGATAGAAGGATTTATAGCGGAGAATCTTGTGGAGATAAACAGATAGAAAATAAAGGATAGCCTCGAGAGGGCCTGGAACCTATTCCAACGGGCCCCGACTGTCTCTGGTCCAGGGTTTTTACAGAGACGCCAAGGGGTGGAGCAAAAGACTTCCTCCCCCAGCACAGCCAAGTGCAGACCATCTCAGACACCTGCACTCATGCCCGTGGTCCTGATCATCCTCTATTCGGACCTGCTGGGTAAAGCCACCAGGAACCCGAGAACGGGCTCCCACACACCCGGGAGACATAGTCTTTGACTCCTTTGGGAGACCAGTCAGGGTTCAAAGGGTAATAACTAATATGTTACTTTCATTCTCAGGAACACATCCTAATATTAAATGGAAAATGTATTTTGTTTATGCAAATCTGTGAGATTGTAGAGAGTCATCCCCTCCCTTAGCCAGATTTCAGATGATCTGTGGTGGGTGCAGGTGGGGATTGCAGGTGCTGTAGACACGTGGTAAATGAAGGAAGTCTTTGGAACGTATTAGCCTAACTTCAGTTCCTCACTCTAAAAGTCTTCTATGGGGAAGGGCATTGGAGGGGCACAGAGTCTGTAATACACCCAGCTACATCGTGAATACTTGCCTTATGCTCAGCCAAGGAGTCTTTCAAACTTTACTGAGAAAACACAGGGAAGCCTTGGGCAAAAATCATTCTTATGTGAGGAACCACACCCAGAACCTGAAGAAAGTCTTCCCTTTGTCTAAAAGATCATGGCCTGCTTCCTTTGAAGTGTGTTTCAGCCTTCTGTCTTTACCTGTACCCGGTTCTCTCTTCTTGGTGAGCATATGTAAATGTATGGCTGTACCAAACCTTCTGAAATGACCTGGGACGAGTCTAGCACATCAGCCACACGTGACCAGCAGAATTCATATCAGAATGTACGTGGCATGACTTTGCTTCCTGGACCAGTCATGTCTGGCCATGGAAATGGAATCTTGTAATGTGGCTTCCAAGGCCCAACCCAGTGATTCACTGACATCTGGGGAGATAAACTGTAGTCCAAGCAGATGCCTAAAAGACAAGTCACTTTATGATAGAATCATTTACACACATATTTTAATGCTTTTTAATTAAAATTGTCTTCTAAAACGGGAACAGCAGAATACAATGCCAATCTCCCATCATGGTTCTATAAATACGCAAAAATCTTTATATTGGATATAAGATTTTTAAAATAGGAAAGCTCAGTTAATATTATAATTAAAACTTAGTGGGGAGCTGGGCAGTGGTGGTGCATGCCTTTAATCTCAGCACTCGGGAGACAGAGCCAGGCGGATCTCTGTGAGTTCGAGGCCAGCCTGGTCTACAGAGTGAGATCCAGGACAGGCACAAAAACTACATGGAGAAACCCTGTCTCAAAAAACAAAAAACAAACAAACAAACAAACAAACAAACAAAAAAACCAAAAAACCAAAAACAAAACAAAAGAACTTGGGGGGGGGGAAACGGTGACATGATAGTTTCAACTCATCAATATTTCTAAGGAAAACTGTCAAAAATATAGAAGACATGAATTATTTCTTCTTTTTTATTTTTGAGATTATAACGTAATTACGTGTCTCTCTTCTCTTCTCTCCCTCCACAGCCTTCCATCTGTCCCTGCCATCTCTCCTTAAAATTCACGGCCTCTTCTTTCACTAATTGTTATTGCAGGCATATTTGTATATGTACATGTGCATATATGTACGTACATATATGCATAGTCCTAATGAAATCTATTCAGTCCGTATAATGCTGCTTGTATGTGTGTGTTTAGGGCTGGCAGTTTAGACAAGGGTCAACCAACTGGTGTGCTCATTCCTGGAGAAGATCACCTCTCCCACTCCCAGCTTTCCTCAGTTGCCTGTATTTTTCGATGAGGGTTGAGCCATCGTGGGCTTTTCCCTGTCCACTTTGGCGTGTCCACTGGTATTATCTTTGTTCAGTCCACATGTATTTTCCCTTCCCAGAAAGCTCCCATTTCCCTAATCGGATCATTTGTACCCTGCTATTCATCTCCATATTGCCCCCAAACTCCCCTATCCTGGCAGTGGATCCTTTTTAATTTCTTGGTTTCTGAATTACTACAGGTTATGTACTCATATCTAAAGATTCAGAGCTAGGAGCCTCCATTGAGGGAGAACATGCACCATTTGTCCTTCTTGGTCTGGATCTTTCTGTTATTCACTTAGTCTGATATTTTCTAGTTCCCTCTGTTTACCTGCAAAGTTCCTGATTTGGTTTTTTGTTTACAGCTGTGTAGTATTCCATAGTGTGTAGGTACCACATTTTCATTATTCATTCATTGGTTGAAGGACATTGGGGTTGATTCCATTTCTTAGCTATTGTGAAGAGAACAGCAACTAACACGTCTGAGCAAGCATCTGTGGAGTGGAATCTTGAGTTCTCTGGGCATATGCCAAAGAATAGTATTACCATATGGCTGATTCATTTTTAGATTTTTGAAAATTCTATACATTCTCCATTCTGTGGGCTTCCTCTTCACCTGACTGATTGTTTCTTTAGCTGTATAGAAGTTTTTTAATCTCTTGAAATCCCACTTGTCCACTGTTGGCTTTAATTCTCGGGCACATGGAGTCCTGTTTATTAAATCTTTTCCTACAACTATATCATATAAAGTTGGCCTATGTTTTCTTCTAGAAGTTTCAGTGTTTTAGGTTTCATGCTTATGTCTTTGGCCCATTTGTAGTTAGTTTTTGTGCAAGGTGATAGATATAGGTCTAACTTCATTCTTCTATATGTGGACATGAAGTTTTCCCAGCACCATTTGTTGAAGATACTTTCTTTTCTCCAGCTTATGTTTTTGGTGTTTTTGTCAAATATTGAGTGTTTGAAATTACATGTGCTCATGTTTGCGTCTTCATTTCTGTTTCTTTAGTCCACATAAGTTTTCATGCCAGTACCATAGTGTCTTTATTATTATGGCTTTGTAATGTATCTTAAGATCTGCAATTGTATTCTCTTTAGCATTTATCTTTTTGCTCAGGATTGTTTTGGCTATCCTGGTTTCTTTGTGGTTCCATATTGATTTTAGAATAGTTTTTTTCTATTTCTTCAAAGAATGAGATAGGGATTTTAATTGGGATTGCATTTCATCTGTAAACAGCTTTTGGTAAAATGGGCATTTTCACAATATTAATTCTACCAATCCATGAGCATGGGATGTCTTTCCATTTTCCATTGTCTTTATCTATCTCTTTCTTCAGAGGTTTAAAGTTTTCATTGTATAAGTCCTGCATTTCCTTAGTTAGGTTTATTTCTAGATAATTTATTTTTCTTGAAGCTCTTGTGAATGGGAGTGTGTCCAAGGTCCTTTGTCTGTCTGTTTGTTGTTGTTGTGTAGAAAAGCTATTGATGAGTGCAAGTTGATTCTGTATCCTGCCACATTACCAAATTTATTTACCATTTCTAGAAGTTTTCTGGTAGAATTTTCGTGATCTTTAATGTATCATATCATCTGCAAATAGGGATAGTTAGACTTCTTTCCCTGTCTGTACCCCTTCAGTTTCCTTCTCTTGCCTTATTGCTCCAGCTAGTACTTCTAGTACAGTGTTGGAATGGGGATGGGGACATCCTTATCCTGTTCCTGACTTCAGAGGGATTGCTTCAAGCTTTTCTCTGTTCAGGATGATGTTGGATGTGGATTTCTCATATACAGCTTTTATTATTCTGAGGTATGTTCCTTCCAGCCCTACATTCCCTAGGACTTTCTCCATGAAGGCGTGTTAGATTTTGTCAAAGGCCTTTTCTGCATCTATTGTCATGATCATGTGATTTTTTTTTTCTTTAAGTCCATTTATGTGGTTTAAGAAATGTATTGACTTTCATATGTTGAACTATCCCTGCCTTTCGGGGATAAAGCCAACTTGGCCGTAGTGGATTATCTTTTTAGCATATGTCTGCATTGCCGTTTTAAGTATTTTATTGAGTACTTTTGAGTCTATGTTCAGCAAGAATATTGGCCTGTAGTTTTTTGCTGTGTCTTTACCTGCTTTGGGTATTAGAGTAGCACTGGTTTGGGGAGTTTGGAACTGCTCTTCCTGTTATTTATTTATTTTTTAAATACTTTAAGGAAGATTGACTGTAGAACTTCTTGGAATGTTTGTTGGACTTTTGCTATGAATCCACCTGGCTCTTGATTTTGTTTTGTTTTATTTTGTTATATCTGGAAGGCCTTTTATTACCATCTCAATCTCCTGCTCTGTTATGGGTCTATTTTAGGGTGTTTACTTCCTCTTGGTTTAGCGGGTTGGGTTGAATCTCGAAATTCATTCATATCTTTTAGGTTTTGCAGCTTAATAGAGTACAGATTTTTTTAAATATTCATGTACAATGCTACGAATTTCTTTGGTGTCTGTTGCAATGTTTCTCTGTTCATTTTTTATTCTGTTAATTTGATTCCTCCTTTTCTTTCTTTTGGTTGCTTGTGTCAGAGATCTGTCAATTTTGTTTCTCTTCTCAATGAATCAGCTCTTAGATTTGTGGGTTCTTTGTATTATTTTCTTTGTTTCTATTTCATTGATTTCTACTCTGATTTTTATTACTTTTTGCTCTTGTTTTTCCAACTTTTTGAGTTGCATCTTTAAGACATTTATTTATGCTCTTTCTGATTATTTTTTTAATGCAGGTACTTAGCATTATGTATTTTCTTTGTAGGAGAGTTTTCAATGTGACCCAGAGTTTTGTTGTATTGTGTTTTCATTTTCATTTAACCCCAGGAAGTTTTTTCTTTCTTGATTCCTTCTTTGATCCATCTAGCATTCAGTAATGAGTTGTTTAATCTCCATGAGTTTGCATATTTACTACAAGACTTTTTAAAAATTGTTTTTTGCAGAGGTAGGCAAATCTCAGTGAGTGTGAGGCCAGCCTGGTCTACAAAGTGAGTTTTAGAACAGCCAGGGCTGTTACACAAAGAAACCCTGTTTTAAAAAAACAAATCAAACCAAACCAAACTAAACAAAAAAAGTCCAATTTGTGTGATCTATATTCTCTCTGGCTGGTGGTCGAACTCTCAGTGGCCTGCCCCTTAAATAGAACTGAGTCCTTCCCTTCCTGCTCACCCACCGAAAGCCATTATTGGAGAGCTACACTTTAATATTCTTTTTTTGGTGTGCATTTCTCACAGGTATGTATGTCTGTGTTAGAGAGTTGGGTCCCCTAGGAAAAAAGAAAAGAAAAAAAATGTTTTTTTGGGTTTTTGTTGTTGTCAATTCTAAGTTTTATTGTATTATGATCAGATAAGATACAAGGACTGATTTCAATCTTTATGGATTTGTAAAGATTTGTTTTGTGTCCCAGGATGTGGTCTGTTTTAGAAAAGCTTCCACGTGCTGCTAAGTAGACTGTGTATTCTTTGGTGTTTGTATAGACCATTCTGTATGGTCCAATTTATGTATGATGGTAATTAATTCTGGGTTTTTTTTATTGATGTTATTGTTTCTTTTTGGTCTAGATACCCTGCATATGTGTTTAGGATAGGAATGTTTTCTTGGTTAACTGTTCTCTTAACTAGAATGAAGTGTCCTTCTTGATCTCCTCTGATTAGTATTAGTTTGAAATCTATTTTATCAGATGTTGGTTAGGATAGTGACATATACTTTCTTCCCAGACCCATCTGATTTGAGTACTTTTTTCTATCCCTTTCCTCTAAGGCAGTGCCTCTCTTTAAAACTAAGATGTGTTTCTTGTAGGCAACAGATAGATGGATTTTGTTTCCTGATCCATTCAACCCGCCCATTTCTTTTTATTGGAGAATTGAGGCCATTGATATTTAAAGTTATTGTTGAGATGTGTACGTTAATTGTGGTCATTGTGGGTTTTGGTGATACTGCTTGTTTTCTCAGAGGTATGTTGTGTTTCCGTCATTCTGGCTCTGTATTTCTTACTAGTCTCTCTACTTCCCTCATTTCTCTCTTTAACCCAATATAATGCTTTCTATATTTTCTTTCTGTTTGTTTTGTTGGATACAGAGTTTTTTTAAGGCTGTTTAGGTTGTCGTTAGTTTGTGGTTAGGTTTAAGTTAGTTTTTCTTTCTCTTTTAATTATAGCAGATAGCTTTGCTGGGTATGTTAGTCTAGGTTGGCATTCGTGGTCTTTTAGAACTTGAAATGCATTTCTCTAGACTCTTCTGGCTTTCAACATTTCCATTGAGAAATCAGCTGCTATTCTGATGGGTTTTCCTTTATACGTGACTTGTGTTTTTTTCTCTGGCAGCTCTCAATACACTTCTTTGTTATGGATAGTTAGTATTTTAACTATGATATGCCATGGCAATTCTTTTTTTCTAGTCTTGTTTTACTTACTTATTTGTTTGTTTATTTATTTATTTATTTATTTTGGTGTTCTGTGTGCTTCTGTGTCAGTATAGGTGTATCTTTCCTTAATTTGGTAAAGTTTTCTTCTTTGATCTTTTTGAAGATCTGGTCTATTCCATTGACTTGGAATTCTTCTTCCTCATCCATGCCTATCATTTGAACATTTGGTTGTTTTGTTTGTTTGTTTGTTTTTACTTTTGTTTTTCATATGTCTTGTTTATTTGGTCCAGATCCTCTTCTTATCTTCAAGATAAGCCTGGTAGGACTTAGAGAGAAAATGCTGACTTGATTTTTCTTATTGTTGATATTCTTTCAATGAGATCTAAGCATCCCTTTGTTAGTTCTGAGTTTGTTATAGGCAGAACAGTTTAGGGAAGAAGAACAGATGTAGAGGTAGGTTGGATCTAAAAGTTAGAAGTGACTTGGGAGGAATTGAAGGGTCCAGAAATATAAAATTGTAAACCTAAAAAATAAAAGCTGACAGTCATCAGCTCTAAAGGTTGGCTTCTAACAATGGCACTCTGCTTACAGCCAGCTCCTCTGTCAATAGCCAGGGCTTAACTTTTAACCCCCTTGCCCCTTATAGTCAACAACTGCCTGGACCAAAGTTAACTTTTAATAGATGTTGCTACATGACTTCTGGCATGCATCCCATGCCTGATGTTTCTCCATGACTCCTAGCATGCACCCCATGCCTGATGCTTTCCATCTTACTATAAAAAGGGGGCCAGAACCCACCTCCATTGCCTGAACACTGGCTGTGGTCTCAGCTAGCTCATAGGCTTTTGTGCCTCGCAGTGAATTTTTTCCCCCTTTGTTTATTTCTGGAATAAAGTTTGCTTCTGGTTTAATAGACTTTAGTGGTCTGTCCCCCATTATTGTGGGGGGACCCTGGACCCGATAGAATGAAGTCAGGTGGACAGAGGGAACTAGCCTGGTATACAGGATGTACTTCCTGGACTTTGTTTCTCATGCCAAAAGCCTAGGAGTCATCTACAATTCAGACTTTCCTCACTACCTACCTACAACACAACTCGAGTGCTAAACAAATCTACTCTTCCGCCATAACATGCAACCCCGCAGGTCTAGCCCAGGTCCCACAATCAGTGCACCAGCCTAGTCTGAGTTCCCTGTCTACACTGCAAAGGAGCTCTAGGTTTGGGCCAGGATAATAATTCCTCTAAATCCCGCAAGCCACAGGACTCTCTCATGCCATATTCAACCTTTCCACCTAGCCAGATAAACCCCACACTTCAGGCTTAAAGCAGGAAGCACAGCCTATATACCAAGCATTTAAATATATGAATCCATGGGGGCCATTCTTATTCAAACCACCATACATGAATACACCTATATATGCCCGCTTTCTACTATCACCCTGCCTGATTAGACTACAGCCATCACTGTCAATATGGTTCTTCCTCCATTTTGTCTTTTTCCATAAAGACATCAGAATCCTCTTTACAAAGCATAGAGTAATTCATGATGCTCCTCTGCTCTAAAGATTCCTTCCTGGTTCCCTTTACCATCAAATATGAAATCCTGCCTGACCTTTAACATCCCACATGATCTAATCACCATGTCCCCGCTACAGTCAGGTCACCCTTCCATCTTAACAATACCAGTCTATCTCTGGTCTCTGGGTCTTATCCGTGCTGAGGTCTTTTAGATCTGTATGTGGCTGGCTCCTTCCCAGCAATTAAGTCTTCCGTGGGTTAGCCCTGTAGAGATCATCTGAAATCACTTGTCACTTGTGATACTCTTGTTCTCAGGGTATTAATATCCTTACCTTAGTTTGCACTCTTTGGAATATATAACACTATCTGAAATATAGTTTAATTTTTGTATGTCATTTTTATTCTGACCACTCACTAGATTTAATTTTCCATAAGAGTAAGGATTTGACGTATTTTGTGTCCTTAATACCTAGAACAAATCTTGCACAGTGCAGATGTTCAATAATTTCTTCTCAAATACATGAATAAACAAATGGTATATTAATTAATTAATTCAATAGAGTAAAAACATAGAGGACTAAATACAAAAAAATAGGTTGTACAGAGATGGGGCAAAGAGTTTAAGACGCCGTAAGTAAGTGTGGCTTTGTGGAAAAACATGTTCTAACATTCATGGGTTTTGTTTCCCGTGTTCATAAGGTCGTTTTTTCAGACTCACCAGGAACACCTGGATAATTCATCTTCTTTCAAGAAGACTGGGATCTTGAATAAAATACAGCAGGTAGGGTGACAGAAATGACTTAGCGGATACATCTTATTTTTTTAGTTAATATGTTAAATATACACTAAATGTTGAATATTTCCAAAGTAGACTTTTCATAGACCACTATGATAATTCACAGAAACTAATTTAAACAGTTTAGCTGCTAGCTGAGTTCTGAGTGTATGAAACAGCAAAAATTGTCTGTGTGAAATTAATGTGTGAAAAGTAACCCAGGTTTGGTTAGTTTTCATGTGGGTTGATAGTTTTATATCAGGAATAATTGTGTTTAATGGACATGTAAATTACTTAGGGAAATACAATCATCATGCTATTGTGTGCTATCTGTAAAGCATGGCAATCATTCTACGTTTAATAACATTAATGTTATTTAAAGGTGTTTGAGTTGGATTTATCACCAAGAGAATTCTCTAGATATTTTATTTTGCTTCTTTTTAATCTATTTTTATTTGTCTTTTAAATTTTTCCAAAGTTTTGCTTTTATTTTGATTTTTTAAAATGTACACCAAATTTACCCTTATGGAAATTCAATCTAGACATTTTCTAAACTTAAGTCAAAAGAAATTGAATAAATAAGTAACCATGAATATAAACCGAGATTTAGCTATGAGATACTCAATGAAGTGTTCATTTGGGGTAGTAATTAGGGAGTAGGAAATATGAATTAGATCTAACTCACTCACTTAAGTGAGTATTAGTATTGCTCACAATATGTTATTGAATGGCAGGTGCTCCACTGTAGAACAGTATGCATAGTATGGTCCACTCATTTATGTATACACACAAATGCCTGAGCTGTTCCTTATTACTGCCATTGAGAGAGAAATGCCCTTGGTCCCTCTTCTCTACCCACATATAATCACACCAAATCCCACAGTCCACACTTAGCGTGAGGACCCTTTTCTTACAGTTCCTCTCTCTGTTTTGCTCCAAATCAACAAAGATGTAAAATTTATCCTTTCAATGAGTTTTAGAAGCAAATTTAATAACACTGATTACTCCGTGAGCCACGGCAAAAAATTTTAGTGGGTGTAGGGGAGCTCTCCCACCTCAATATCTCCCAAGTCTTCCATCATGTAATTAGCCCCTGGTTGCTCCAATTTTACTTTCTGCTTCTACATATTCAACATTTTTTATCTTACATACATAAATGTGACCATGAAATATTTATGTCTCTACCTAGATTATTTTACCTAACACATTGCCCCAGTTTACATTTTTATCAACAACAGGATTTCCTCATGCTTAAAGGGTGAATAGTGTTTTATCACGCTTGCGTGCCAACTGTCATTATCTTTCCATTGAGAGACATTTAAGCTTGCCTGCATACCTTGGCTATTGTAAACAATGTTGTGGCAAACATTTCTTTGGCCTGATAATACATTACTAATCTAGCCTGTTTATTACAAAATACCATACATACATAGAACAGTAAATAATTATGCATAAATGTACAGTATATATATAATTTTCTGATGAATATAATTTATTAATTTTAGTGATAAATGTTTATCTTTTTCTTTTTGGTTAATTTCTTTCTTTCTTTTTTTTTTTTTTGTAGCCTATGTCACAAGAATATTCTCTGCCATTATCTTCTAGACCTTTCACATTTAGGTCTACAAACCATCTGGAATTTGTGCATGTGTCTATGGTGTGAGATCAAAGTCGTTTTCCCAATTCGTCAAAACAGCTCTTTCATCAATGATACTGCTTTTGTGCCTTTGCTACAAATCAAGTGGGAATCATATCATAAATATATGCACAGATTACAGACTTTCTCTTCTGCTCGTTTGAACTATTTATCCCTCTCTCAGTGTAACAATATTATTTTAGTAAGTTTAAAATAATTCTTCATAACTAAAAGGAGACAATTTTAGCTAGTCCTAGCCCTTTGAATTTCTAATATGGTCTGTTAGGAAGCCTGTTTGGATTTTGACGGGTCTTGTCCTAAGACTATGAATGATCTTGAGAAGGATTTCATATCCTTATAGTATGGAAGCTTCTGGTCCATGAAGATTGCCTGTATCTCCTTTGTATCAAATCTTCTTTCTTTCTTTGTTTGGTTGTTTTGTTTTTAACTATTCAGCTTTACTGATGTATCCAGTCTTTTCTTTTGATTAATCCTCATTAAGATTTCTCTCTTTGGCTTTGTCTGTTCATTTGTTTGATGTTATTGGGCTTGTTCACAGTGTGGATTTCTGTGTCTCCTAAGTTCTGCGGTCACATGTACACATGGCTACACCACTCTGTCTTCTTTATCAGACTCTGGCTGTATATGTTATTGCTCATGCTTATAACTCTACCTTCAGCTTGTTTTCCATGCTGTTCTGTGTTCTCTTCCCACCATAGTACTCAAGAGAGAACAGCATTATTGGTGCTTTTAATCCGGGCTATTGTATTTCTCACTTGCTCAGTATTTGGTACCTCTTCAAATCTATCGCACGCTGCCATTTTTCATTCCCAGCCGTAGTTGTCAAGCATCCATACTTCTTTGGTCATAATAAACAGTAGTTGTGCAGTTTAGTGTTTGATGATGCTAATAGAAGATGTTCTCGTGGATCTGTTGTCCATTGTTTCTCTCTCTTTTCTTGGTGGGAAATCATATGCGGGCTATCGTGCATTTAAAATGTTTGTAACAACAATTTGATACCTATGATGATGATGATGATGTTTTCCTTGGGAGAAGATCATCACTGATTTATGTCAGACATGGGAGGTGTTAGCAGTTCCAAGTTACCTTAATCCACCTTAAGTTTCCCTGAAAAAGCCCTTTGGCATCTCAGCCCACAATGATGGAGGATTCAACAGGCCTGACACCTGGATTTTCTCTCTGCATTGGCTTTTGTCCCCTGAGCATCTAAGAAAACTAAATCTCTGAATGGCACTTTCCATATTGATGAAGGCTCTAAGGGCAGAAATAGTTTTATGTGGCACCCACTTCACTCTATATTCTTGCTTTTTCCTAGGAAAAGGCTGACTCCTACCTCACTATATTATTAGTTATTTAATACTCACAAGAAGACAATTCCCATCATATTATTTTCATGTTACTCAGCCAGAGGGTTATTTTGAACTGCCTACCATTCCTACTAAACCTAACTTTATCTCCCTTAAAGCATTTCAATATAGACTTCCAACTACAGAATCTTACCTCATGAAGAACATCAATGAGCATGGGTCATGAGGAACATCAATGGGCATGGGTCATGAAGAACATCAATGGACATGGGTCATGAAGAACATCAATGGGCATAGGTCATGAAGAACATCAATGGGCATGGGTCATGAGGAATATCAGTGGGCATGGGTCATGAGGAACATCAGTGGGCATGGGTCATGAAGAACATCAATGGACATGGGTCATGAGGAACATCAATGGACATGGGTCATGAAGAACATCAATGGGCATGAGTCATGAAGAACATCAGTGGGCATGGGTCATGAGGAACATCAATGAGCATGGGTGGTTTTGTTTGTTTGTCCTCATTTAGTACCACAATCATCTTCCTGGATCTGTCAAGGAATTGGACTCAAAACATTTCTTTCAAATTCCAAACCCCTTCTATAAAATATTACCACAATTCTTGCATATAACAATGCCTATCCTCCCATATTCTGTATCTCTACAGTATTTACAATATCTTACATATATATCACTTCATGTGAATTCTATCGATACATAGAAAACTCAAAGTTTGCTTTTTAAAAGCTTCTAGGATTTCTTATTCTTCAAACATTTCCCATTTGTATTGGGTTGAAGAAACAGGTTCATCATGCTCACATTTTTCTGGGAAATTGAAGGATGCAGAAGGTTCAGTTCTACTTACCATGGAGCAAGCATGGTCAGAGAATCATGGCTTCTATGAGATGATGTTTTCTTTGCCCTATTACACCTTATATTTTTGAAAAGGGACACCAAATTGTTACTTCATAATCCAAAAAGTTAATAATTTTCTTATTGTTAATAAGAATTGTTAATTCTTATTGTTAATTGTTAATTAACTAATTGTTAATTAACAATTAACAATAAGATTGTTAATAATATTCCCTTTCAGCAGGAAGTATTATTCTATGGTTTCATGTCAATGTTTACAAACTTTCTGCATATTTGTCATAATTCCCAGAAAAATCTTCAAAGCATGCAGACATATATTTGCTGTAGAATTAAGTTGTTTGCCCTTTGTGTGGGACCTGCCATGTTATGAGCAATATGTGCAGTACTATTGATACTGCTCACCACAAGACCACTATCCCCAAGGAAGCACGAATCGATTCCTTTAATTCTATTTCTTTCTCTCTCCTTTTTTCTTCTAGGTGGGGGAAAAACGACAGAAAGTCCAATCAGAAAACGAAACTCTCCGAGAGAGACTCCATTCACTCACGAGACAGTTTAAGATGGTCGAGAAGGAGGAGGATAAAGTGTTCTTGCAGAAACAGAAGGTCTATGATGAGTATGTCTTTCCTCAGCTTGCCACAGCTACGTCCAAGTGGTGACTGTCCACCTAAGCTCATCTTAGTTTTCAACCCTGTTTACAACAAGATACTCTTTACTCAGTAATCAATAGGCACACTTCTAATCTGCCTCTATGGTGCTAAGAAATGCTTTTCTCATCTAGATCAGCTCAAATCCATAAAAATTAAATGCATCATTAACACTTGTAAACCAGGCTCAGTAAACAATTATTACCTGGTGAGACTTTCCAGTGAGCTATAATATCTACCCTTATCAAAAGCTGACTCAGCATATGTGTTCCATTTCTCGGGCAGGAGTTTGGTTACCTACAGTGACTTCAGTACCCAAGGAAATCATTTCTTGTTCACTACCTATTGAACTCCACTTGGTCACCAAGGCTTGGTAATTCTACCTCCCAAATATTTCTCTGCTCTATCTCTTCCTCTCCGCTCAGCCTCTTACATTACCTGCTTCTCAAAACATCTTTTCTTCTTCTGCTTTTCCACCGCCAACTTACCTACCTCCAACTCTTTGATCCAACACCATCCTATAACAAATGTATACCAAACCTCTGGTCTTACTGGGCTACAGAGAGAAGGCATTCTGTCTTATTCCATCCTGTATGCCCAGGACTTCATCCATTGCCTTGGAGGCAGTCAATATTCACTAGTGCCTTCTTATGAATATTAACAGAGTCGTATCTAGAAAAAAATGAAATTATGTAAGAAAAAGCCCATGGAATATAATTGCTGTATACACACAGGCCCATTTATGTGAGGCTGAGTTCACGTTTGTTCTTGTAGCATTTAAGCTATGGAGTTGCTACAATCATTGTGTCTCTTCTGACTGCACAGACTACCAGCTGTTATATAATTCCTCCAGTACAAACCGTCCCTAGATCAATACTGGAGTCGTCGCCTAGAATAGTAAATTGTGCTGATGGCAAAGTACCACAGCACTAAAAACTCACCATGGCCTTTTGTCTTCAAGAGCTCAGTCTCCATTACAAAACGCCATCAATTGACTATCCTTAACAGAAATTTATTTTCTCTCAACTGTAAGTGCTGGGAACCTGCCAGGACAGTGCCAACATGAACATAGTTAGGTTTTAGGTTCTAGTGAGGACCCTCTTCCTGACTTAAAATAGTGTGCTCTCTCTCATCTCCCTCTCCCCTCTCCCCCCAATCATACCCTCTCCCCCTACCTTCTCCTCTCCTCTTTTCTCTTTCCTTACATAGAAAAAGTGTGAGTTTTCTTCTCTGTTCTTAGAAGAGCACTGATCTCATTATGAATACCCTACCCTCAAGACCTCATCCACACTAAATCACTTCTCACTTCCCAAAGGTCCCATGACAATATGTGCCCCAAACATTATCAAATCCTTATGTCTCTGCATGATTCTTAAACATCGAAGTATGTAACGTTACTTTGCTTTCTGCATCACATTACGATGGTTTTGAAGGTGAGTTACTTAAATAGGATGCTTTCTCTACCAGAGAAGTTCTTGTCACTGTTGGGACATTTAAACAAAACCATAAACTCCTCTGAGCTTCATTTTCCCTGCTGTATATCAAGACAAAAAAAGTACCAATCCTAAGTTCCAAGCCTGCCAGTATGACATAGTGAGCACCAAGAACAAATAAAAATAGACCTCATTTCTCAAAACTAACCCCCCCCCAAAAAAATCATGCCTTGGCAATGAAATCAACTCCACTAAAGCAATTTTAAAAATACCATTTTAAAAAAGGGGGACCTGTAGGGCCCTGGCCCCCGTTTTGGGTAACTGTTGCCTTGCTTGTGGACCTTGACCTTGATATCCTCCCTATGCTAATTCCTGCCAGGTTCCACCCTCCTGAATGCTTAAGAGAAGTTCCTTGTCTGTGTATCCTGAATAATAGGCGTTAACAGCTTAGATGCAAGATTGTAAAACATCAGTATCGAACTTCTGCCCTCCTGGGTCCTCCCATTATGCTGTAGGCCTGTATTTAAGACCTCCTCCCCCCTTCAAGGAATGACATTTGGCATTTAAAATTTATACATACATACATACATATATACATATATACATATACATATATATACACACATATATATATAATTGAATGAATACTGCGAATGTAATCTATGAATACCACAAATGTGATTAATATCATGAGTGTAATTAATGAATATCATGAGTGTAATTTAAAAAATAAATTAATTAATTTAAAAAAAATACCAACCACAAGAAGTCTCATTGATCTGTACACCCAGTCAGTGGTGAGTTAATCCATTCTATCAGTGAGGCAAGTCTTGTAGCCCTCATTTTTGAGATGCTGAAATGGAGACTCATCCACAAGGTTTCTTGTCCAAGGTCCCTCTTCAGTTCAGATGTTCAGCCCATTCTCAAAGTTAGTCTGTGTTCCTCTCCTTTCTCAGAAAAACCTGATGGGAGCTATAATGTATTGAGAGAGGTACAGCCACTTGAGGCAGATGGAGTGCTAGACAACTCCCCATGCTGTCTTGGGTTAATATTGCAGTTAGTGTTCTTCTAGTGACTTGAGAATTGAAAATTTCATGCAAGTTCTATATGTACATTTATATCAATCCACTGCTTGAACAGAAATTTGTTTCTGTTTTCAATAGTTTATTTGGTAAATTATTCATAATCTAAGCTTCCCCAACTCCTTTTAAAAATTTTTAAAGATTTACTTACTTAGTTTTATGTGTATAGGTGTTCTTATTGCATGTGTACTTGTGCACTACACGTGTGCCTGGTGTCCAGGAAGGTCAGAAGAGGGCATTGGATCCCTGGGAACTGGAGTTACAGATGGTTGTGGGCTGCCACCTGGGTACTGGGAATCAACCCCAGCTGGTCCTCTACAAGAGCAAGTGCTCTTAATCACTGAGCCATCCTTCCAGGCCCTGATTTCTTTCAAAAGGATTTATACACACAATTTATTTTACAAAGGGAAATAATGGTAATATTTGGCCTGCAGTGTCTCAGCCTCTGCGTTCAAACCTCAAGCCCCTCAGGACGATCATTCCCCAATTCAGTAAAATGACTGTCACTTCTTCTTTTCCTGATAGAAATCAGAAACAGATTGCACTTATTAACATGAAAGAAAACTTCCTGGCACAAAGAAGACTTGACATCAAAAACATGGAAGACGGCTATGGAACGCTCCAAGATCTTCTTGAGTATGTTTTGTGCCATTTAAACTTTTACTCTTCTCTGTGTTTATTTCTTTAAACTGGAACCAAAAGTCTGTGTGGCCAGGTAGTATATTACAGGGAAGTAAGTTATAAGTAGCTCTCTCTGTTTCGCAGTTCAGAAAGGTCACGGTCAATGTATACTTCACTGAAGGGGTAGACCAGATTTAGGGCCAGTGACAAGCATGTGCCTGACCACTGTCTTCACCAGTATCCTTCATTCCTACATCCTAAGTCATTTACATTACCCATAAAATAGTGCCTATTCCCAAGTTTAATTTTTAAAGGTAAAAATGTGTAATTTATAGAAAGTTACCCTAATCTCTCCATCTCACCAAAGAAAAAATTACTATTAATAGTTTGCCACACATGCTTTACATGTATATTAATATAAAAGATATATAAATATATATAATATAAAAGATATGTATCTATTGTGCATATTTAAAACTGGATTTTATTACTGTATAACATGATGTTCCACTTAAAATTTTATCTGTGTAAAGACAGAAACATGGCTCCATACACTTATAGGCACACTCAAACTCTAGGTTCTATCTCCAGCCCCACTGGATCCAACAAAGCAGAAATAAAAGACTGAGGAAGACCTGTTAGTTATTTAGCTGCGTTGTGTTCTTACCCTGCAAGGAAACGTCACAAAACACGACAGAATCCGCTTATAAGAGTTTATTAGAGTTAAAGGGACAGAGAGTGCACAGGCCTGTGGGAGAGACATGTGCGTGGAGAAGAGAAGAGAGAGAGAAAGAGAACCGGGAATATGGCGCTCCGCTTTAAAAACCAGCTGGGGGCGTGTCCAGGTCACGTCACTACTCCACGCGTGTGCATAGATCACATGGTCACGTTGCACGCTTACGTAGCCATGTAACGTCACGGATTCTGGTCACGCGAGATGCCTTGGCTGGAACTTGCTAAGCGGAGGTGTGCTAGGCGGAAGTGTCCGCCTGGTAAATGCGACCGTGGCGTGGGGGGGGGGGGCGTGTTGTGAACCCTTCAGACCCAAGACTTGGAGATTGCTACAAGAAAAAGGAAAAACATTTTAAGATTCAGGCATAAATAACAACTTTCTGAATAGGACTCCAATAGCCCAGGCACGACAACAAAAACTGTCAGAGAGGTTATAAAGTTATAAAGCATCAACTTGTAAAGTTCCTGAGCAGCAAAGGAAACAGTGACCATTCTGAAGAGAAAGACCACAGGGCAAAAAATCTCCACCAGCTATTCATCGGACAAAAGATTACTATCCAAAATATATAAAGAACTCAAAAAGTTAAATGCCCAAAGAACAAATAGTCCATCCAATGAATGTGCAAATGAATTAAACTAACTTCTCCAAAGAAGAGACAAGTGGTCGATTAACACATGATAAACTGTTCACCTTACCCACAAGCAAATGCAAATAAAAACCACTCAGATTCCATTTCACCTCAGTAAAAGTGGCTATCATGGAGAAAGCAACAATAAATTATTGGGAGGATGTGTCGAGAAAGGAACATTTATGCACTGTTGGTGGGGAGACAAGCAAGAGAAATAACACATGAAATAGCTAATGAACCACGTATGCTGTGAACAACACAGACTAAATTATAAAATAACAAGCTGAAGAAGGACCAGACTGGACCAGTCTAAAAGAGAAACAGAGCCAGGCAGTGGTGGGACATGACTTTGATCCCAGCACATGGGAGGCTCACACCTTTAATCCCCCAGCATTAAGGAGGTGGAGACAGGAATATAAGGTGGGTGGAGGCAGGACCTGCCCATTCAGTCTGAGGATTCATAGAGACAGAATGCCGTTTGATGGGAGATTTCGCAGAGGTAAGAAGTCTCTCCTGTGGCTGGCTGCTCTGCTTCTCTGATCTTTCATCTTTCACCCTCCATATCTGACGCCGGGTTTTTATTGTTAAGACTCATTAGGGTTGTGCTACATCCTGTGTCAGTGGAAGACTGCAAATATTTGTGCAGGACATTTGTGTAATAATTTTGTTTTTTAAATGCCTTCTCCTTTAGCCTGGTAGTCTAAGTAGGGCTTTATTATTAAGAAATAGCTGCATCAGTGGGAGAAGGTAAGTTAGAAGTCTCCTGAGCACCATATGTTGAAAATGTTGTGTCTTCTCCAATATATATTTTTGGTGTCTTTGTCAAAAAGCAGATGTCTACAGCTGCTATGTACTTCTGAGTCCTCTGTTCTTCCCTGGACCTATGTGTCTGCTTTTGTTTTTACGTTTTTGTTTTTGATTTTGCCAGTACCCTACTGATTTTGTTACTGTGGCTCTTTATCATAATTTGGAACCAGATATCGTGATACTTCCAGAACCGTTCTGTTCACTTACCGACGCACAGCCAAGAGCTAAAGTGAGAGCCTGCACCAAGCCTACTGTCAGCAGATGGAAAGACACAGTGGAGACCCCAGTGTAAATCAGTGAAATGGAGACTACGAGAACAAAAGGAAGGACCAGTGACAGAGAGGTGGCTCTTTGGAAAGATTTAGGGCACCAAGCACTTAGCAAAACTCAGCAAAAGAGAAAAACAAAGCTTCGAGAAGGAAGGGCAGACATTGCAACAGATGCCACTCACGTTCAGAGGAGCATTATGGAGTTCTTCGAAAATGTATAGTCCAACAAGTTAGCAAATGAACAAGCTGACAAATGATGAGTGTCCTACCATGCTCCATATGACCTGCCCACATTAGGTCAAGAGGACAGAGACAACTCAAACAGATCTGTACTGAGCAAGATGATCAAAACCGTAGCAAAGTGTCTCCCCAAAAGGAAAGCCCAGAAGGGAGCAGATGGTCCACGGTCCACTGGGGAAGTCATCCAGACATCTGAACAAGAACCAAACTCTTCAAATGACTCAGTAAAACAGAAAGGGGAAAAAATGCTGCCAATTTCACGCTTTAAAGCCAAATCCCCAAACCTTGACCCCCAAACCAGATCCGAACACAACAACAGTAAAAGGGAGGAGCTGCAGAAAAGTTCTCTTTACGGGCTTAGGTTCAAAAATTCTCAGTAAAATACTTGCAATCCAAATTCACCAAAACATGTATAAAAGATGATACTTCTTGACTGAGTCATTTCATTCCAAATATGCATAGACAGATCGACTCAGGACCAGGAATCACATGAGCATCCTAATAGATACAGAAAAGCCTTTTGACAAAGTTCAAAGTCCTTTCCTAATAAAATCCCCCAAAGAAGCCAGAAAAAGGCCATGCCGAACCCAAACCCAACCGTATACTTACTGAAAGTATTTTCTCTGAAGTTGAGTAAGTAGTCACTCTTTGCACACTTACTTAATGTAGCGCTCAGCCACAGCAGGAAGACAGGAGGAACAGCAGAATGGATGCAAACAAGACACAGAGGACCACATTATTTGAACGCAGGGCAGTGACAAGGCCAACAACTCCCACAACCCAGACAGGTGCCGGTGAAAACCGCACGCAGCAGTAGAACCCTGGGGTGTGACATTGTAGTAGATAGGGTGACTATTGCTGTGATGAAACGCCGTGACCAAAGCAATTTGGGGAGGAAAGAGTATGTTTGGCTTTACACTTCCACATCCTGTTCCTCATCTAAAGAAGTCAGGGTAAGACTTCAAACAAGGCAGGAACCTAGAGGCAGGAGCAGAGGCATGGAGGGGGGCTGCTTACTGACTTGTTCTCTATGGCTTGCTCAGCCTGTGTTCTTATAGAACCCAGGACCATCAGCCCAGTGGTGTCCCCACTCACAGCAGGCTGGGCCTTTCCACATCCATCACCAGTTAAGGAAATGCCCCACAGGCTTGCTACAGCCTGATCTTTTGAAGGCATTTTCTCAACCTTGGTTCTCTCCTTTCAGGCGACTCTAGCTTGTGTCAAGTAGGCATAAAACTAGCCAGCACAGACATGAAGTATAGGGCCTTCGCATGATTGTCTCTGCATAGACAAGCAGCCACGTAAACATCTACTTTTCATTGTGCCAGCTTTGGAAGGCAAACCACAAACTTCTACGAAGAAGCAGGAAAACAGAATTGGGTTCAATCACATTTTATTTTTCTAATGAATAATGTAAATTATTAGTTAGAGGGGTCTTTTTTTGAGATACGATCTCACTATGTAGCTCTGGCTATCCTGAACTTAATATGTAGACCAGGCTGACCTCAAACTCACAGAGTTCCATCTGCCTCTGCCTATTGAGTGATGAGATTAAAGGCATGTGCCACCACAAACCCAGCCCTTTTGATCAGTTACTGTATGGTTCTTGCTCTGGTCACTAAGAAGCTCAGGATCAAATGTGTAGCTCAATGTTATTATGAACTTTGGTATTCCATGTTATTTTTACCTTATTTTAAACTGGCTCAGATCATCTGTGGAACATGATATATATATATATATATATATATATATATATATATATATATACATATTTGTGGAACACAAATATATATATATTTGTGTGTGTGTGTGTGTATGTGTGTGTGTATGGAGAGGTAAAACTGTGAAAAACCTTAGAGATCTAAAATAGGCTGTTAGATCATTTCGAATAGACTATGGAACATAGGTATGGCTGTTTCTGGTTGATTTAATTGCATTTTGAATAATTTGTATTTCTGGACTTCAAAAACTTACATAGCTACATTTCAAGTCTATGTTTCATTTATGAGTATTTCTGTCTTTGAAAAGACACAAAGTGGCATTTTACCTAAGTGGGGTGTGGTTTGTTTCTGTGTCGGGAGCACTGGTGGGAGGAAGGAGAACAGACACAAAGCCTTCTCCTGTGTTGGAGTCTGCATTTCCTTCCAGTCTGCCACGAGAAAATCGCACTCAACCTTAAGACCTTCCCTTCCTTCAAGAACTTGTCTTGCCTTTCTGCGTTCTGTATTGTACACAGCTAGACCTGTCTAGAACACAGAGTTCCTCAACAGTTGAGCTTGATCGCTCCCATAACCCAGCACTGAGCTCCTTTCCCAGTCCCTGGGCAGCCTGTGCTGTGGCAGGGTTCTGGCTTTCGGTCTTTTCTTCTGTATCTTTGCACACGATCACATCCTTTCCGTGGTAAGATCACGCCTTCATCCTGGCCATCCACACTCCGCCCTATTAACCGACAGCCTCCAGAGAGCTGCCTTCAATCCTTCCCTAGACTCTCTTCTCCATCCTTCAAGCCAAGGCCTGAAGGAGCAGTTCAAAGGCCCTTCTGCAAGGCGGCCACTAAAATTTTCAGTTCTTTTACAATTAGCCATACTCATTATAATAAATATGTTAAGACTTTCGTATGTATTTGACAAACTACAAATCCAAAATCCAAAATGTGTATTTATTGTTTTCAGAGCAACAAAGGAAGTATATCGAAAACAAATAAAAGCCATGATTGCAAATCTGCAAAGAGAAATTCAGAGAAGGTAAGGTAACATGATGTGATGTGACGTGGTGGTGATGGGGTGTGCATGTGTGTTATCAGTAATACATGTTATCTGGAGTCCATTAGAATTATTGTCCTAAATTCCTAAATTACATTATATATATACTCAGATCTAGATGTGTTTGTTAGATTGTGTTTCATTTTTGCCTTGAAAATAACCAGAGTTTTCACCAAAGACTAAGATCGCCAATATCGATAGCCAATATCGGTATAATGCTTGCTGTCCATGCAGACTCTGGGTCAATTTATAGGAAGGGAGATATGGGGGACAATAATTAAGATGACAGACATTCACAGGGACCACTCTGTCTTATTAGTTCGAAGTATGGCTCAGTCCATCTCTTCTCATTGCCTCACTCCTGTAGAGCTGGCGATGATCGTGACCCCCTCCTTACAAATTTTGTTGTGAATGTCAGGGAGATGATCCATCAAGAGTATGTAGATCAAAAGTACCTAGTAAGCACTCACTAGCACCTAGGTATATTATTAGTACTGTTGTTGTTAATACTATATAATGTATAAAACTCAAATTGTACATTTTTACCATTCTCCAAAAATAGAGCTTTTTTTTTCCCTTTAAGTGTGAGAACCTAAAAGCTTGAGGTTCCTTATTAGTACTTTGGGTGCTTTGGTAATCCCATGACTGTTTCCGTCCACCCCTCTCCTTTCTCCATCTTCCCTGGAGCCTTCCTCATACCCATGACCATCCTGAAGGAGGAGAGCAACCCAGGGTGGTTTCGGCCCCGTTCTGATGGGCATCAGAACAGCTCCTCCCTGGGACGCTGCCCACAGGGGCAGTGCCGAGGCAGCCAGCACACTCTGTCTTCTCTCTCAGTTAACAGCCGGAGTGCACCTCACGGATGGCCCAGGCAACACGGTAAAAGGGTAGTCTCACTTGTTTCGCTTCGTATTTTGCCTAAGCTGCTGGGCCGACATAACGGTACTTCGGTTTCCTTCTGCTCTCCAGTGTCGTTAACCAGTGGAGAATAGCCTGTGCGAGAAAAAGGCACGCGCGGTGGCTGGTGAAGATAAAGGTCACCATGCGGAAGATCATAAGTCAAATTGAGCAAGCAGAAAAGAGTCGAGTTGATTTACTTGAAGAGGTAAGGAAACCTAAAGGGTTTAGAATTATGGCGGTCCCCACAAAGAAATCAGTCACACCCCTTCAATATTTAAATAAACCTTATTTTACTAAAGGGTATTTCCCTCGCTCCTGATTTTATGGTTAGCGCAATCACTACTTTTCTTTCTTTAGAAATCTGTCTATTTGGTGTATGCTAACTAGAGATGTCTAAACCTTTTTATTTTATTATATTTATTTATCGGTGTATGTACGAGCCGTAGGCTCAAGTGGAGGTCAGAGGACAACTTCAAGGGACTGGCTTCCCCTTTTTATCATTTGGATCCCAGAAATGAAACTCGGGTCATCAACCTTGGTGGCAGGTGTAGCAGCTTGGTGGCAAGCTGGCCCAAGAGAGATTCAGCAAATTAAGCAGTAGTGCTCCCTAGGGTGTACCTTTTCGGCATGGTGCAGATCCTCACTTCCCAAGCATCCTTTATGACTCCTGTGTTTACCCTCTGGATGTGCACCACTCCTCAAGCCTCTTATTCTTTGTGCTGTTCAGATATTGTTTGGTGGAAGACTAACTTTCTAAAGGAACAAGGTCAAGAGTCATCCTCCTCCGTGTTTGCTGAGAAATCCCAGTTTGTCAGGCGGTTTAGACATGTCAAACTCACCATGAAACGAGAAATGATAAATCTCATTCTCCTCTACTTAGACAAGACGAAGAGAACAGGAGATCCTTGAATTTGTGGCTGAAATCGAGAAACTTAAAGTGGAACTAGTAGAAGAAGAAAATGAATTTATCAAGAAAGAAAAAAGGTTAATGCAAGAATTATCCAAGTATGAGGTAATTTTTATTTTGCATCTAAGGATAACTTTGGAGGATTCTGTGAGGGAAAGGGGAATGGTATTACATGTGATGATGATCATGTAAATGTAAAATAAATCTTCCAGTATGAACGAAGGTAAGGTCACAAGCCTGTTCTGCATCTTCTTCTTCTGAAAAAGAAACAGAAATAGGTTAGTTTCTTTTTCATTAAAACAACAAAACAAAGCCACCCATACACTTTAAGTATTGCCAAGCAGCAAGCAGTGAGCATAGCTTGGAAGGGTGGGGTTGTGTAGGAAGCCAGTGGGAGCAGGCATGATAAAGATGGGGAGAATGCTGAGGAGTGGATCTCAGAACGCCTTAAAAATTTCCAAAAGCCAACCGGCGGTAAGTCAAGGAATGGATGCTAGAGAAAGTGAGGGTGACAGACATCAAACACATCCAGGCTTCCAGATACTGCAGACTGCAGGCACCCCACACACACACCCCACACACCACACACACACACACACACACACACACACACACACACACACACACACCCCAAATGCACCTTTTCAAGGTGATAATATGAAGTAAGGGCATGTGTCTTGGAGGCAGCCACTGGAAGAACAGCTGGAGAGTCTGAAGTTCTGGGTAGAAGCCAAATCAGTGGGCTGTCATGATTTGGGTCAGAAGTGGGGGCATACATGATGACCAAGACAAGTGTAATGTTCGTCCCAACATGGAATGTCCACGTTTTTCACTGTTGGTGAAGCTCTACACACCACGCTGCTTGTCTTGTTTTAGTTTACAGTGTGTTGGCTATTGTATTATTCCGTTTTCTGTTGCTGTGATAAAATGCCCTGCCCTGACCATGGTCTCTTATGGAAGAAAGGTCTTTTGGGTTTTGTTTTTTTTTTTTTTTTTTTTTTTTTTAGCTTGCAGTTCCAGAGGGATAAGAGTCCATTCTGGTGGAAGGCATGGCAGCAAGGGACAGGCATGGTGGCCAGAGCAGGGAGCTGAGTAAAACAAGGGTAGATTCCGGAAATTAACAGGAAATCTATAGCAAAAATACAAGTAAGAAACAAGGGTCACATAGATGAGAAAAATACTTGAAAGCATTAAGAAGGCATCACCCCAGATTTTGTGTTTAAATTCTGGGGATTAAACCAGAGCTTCACATGTGCTAAACATGAACTGTACCAGCGGGCTACACACCCTGCTCCAACCGGGTACTTTTTTACTACAACACTAACAGTTAACCACCATGCTTAAAGGTAGAATGGGGACAGTCCTCATAGCATCATGAAGACACAGGAAAAGAATCCTATTCAGTAATGTTCACTATTTTATCCAGTGGAAGGAGCCAAGTTAAACCAAGGAGAAATGGAAGATTTTCATGGATTGCCATGTTGCAAAAACAAATAAAAAATTAAGGGCAAGACCATTGCAAATGGTCCCTCTGCTTTCACTTGGACTGCCAGAAAATGATCCACATCAAATCTGCATCTGTACACACTAATTTAGAAAAGGCAGGCACTGATGGCAGCCTGCACACCATTATTATAGAAAAATAATGCCATCTCCCCCTTGATAATCACCACCAGTAACCCCAGACACACTGTAAATCTGTTTCTGCCTTTGTTCATGCAACAAGGATTCCCCAAGTAGAAATGAAATGTCATCTCAGGTTTTGATCTATGGAATCATAAAATGTCCTCAGTAGGACAATTGCTCTCTCCAGCAGTGAGATCTCTAAACTCATGGGACTCAAAGTCAAGATCCTTAGGCTTCATAGTAAGAAGTTCTGTTGCCACTTAGATCTCTGATGCATACATTTTAAGGCAAACAGCCTTAAATATTAGTCTGGTTCATAAAATACAGTTCCAAAAATCGGAAAGTGTTATCTCCCAGGTTTTTTTCCCATAGTGTTGGGAGCTCTGCCGTAATTCTCCTATCCGAGTATTCCATACGCTTTGTACATCATTGTGATTCCTTGGGTCCAATAAACTGGGTAGGATCTTAGAGGCCCGGAGCCACTGTGAAACTGTTTAGTATAGGATTTCATCTTCTGAAGCTAGGGGACCCATCACAGTCTGTTGACCCATCACAGTCAATTCTATGCCCCATGCTGGAACCTGAAGTCAGCAGGGTAAGCACTTGAGAATGATACATGGACAGTAAGTGGCTGAAACCAAGACCAACTGCGACTCTCTGAATAAGCCTCAACCCAAGAGCATGGGCAGTCTTCTGCTTTCCAAGGCTCCAATTTCAGGTAGGGACCCTCAGGAGAAGTTAGAGCTTATGATTGCCGAGGAAAGCACATGGCTTAGGAATCAGAGGTGCTGAAGAAAAAGCTAGAAGGGTCTAAGATGATTCAAACCTGATTGGCCATCCCATGCCAGCAACCTGATCTCACAGACAAGCAACAGCTTCCCTCATCTGTGCTGAACCTGGGACCCAGAGCCATTCCAAACACAAAACAAGTGCATAGTTTCCTGTCAAGACGGCGCCAATATCCCAGGCCCTATACAGATGACAGAGATGAATAAATGTTCTCAAGTGTGTACCTGTAACTCCCACGTACCCTTTTTTTCAGAAGAGCAGTATAGATAACACAAAACTGAATTTCTTAACCTGCACAATGTTGAAGCCTGGAGATATTTCTCTGTCTTCATTACGATATATATATATATATATATATATATATATATATATATATATATATATTGGTTTTTCGAGACAGGGTTTCTCTGTGTAGCTTTGCGCCTTTCCTGGAACTCACTTCGTAGCCCAGGCTGGCCTCGAACTCACAGAGATCCGCCTGCTGGGATTAAAGGCGTGCACTACCACCGCCCGGCTACGATATTTTTAAATTGCAGTTAAAACATGTCTTCCTGGCTTTTCTTAAAAATATTCCAATGATAATTCAGAAGGAAGCATATGAGCTGTGAGCAAGATGCTGTGTCAAAGATCTGGGGAAGCAAGATGTTGCTAAAGAGTTCATCATCCTCTTTCCTCTATATTGAAAATTGACCTTGGGCAAACTTCTGGGTTTCTTAACCCACTAGCCTGAAAAGGTGGGATGATATAATCACAGTATTACCTTACAGCATTGCTTATATGAAGGATGACCTAGTTGTTCTGTGGGAATAATCAGTGGGAAGCCAGAGAATAGGTCTTAGCCCTTTCAATGACCTGTAAGGTGTGCACAGGTGATATTGTCTATATTTGAACATGAGGTCACTGAGGCAGGAAAACTATGATGTCCACCCATGTGGGTATCCACCTTTCACATCTGACTTGTCATTGTGGCGGAATACAAGATCACCAAAGTTCCTTGGGACTGGGTTATGAGAATTTCCCCCCACCCCCACTAAAGACACATCTTTGGCTTTGTTTGCTCTTGCTGGGCCGTAATCCTTCCTCCAACAAGTACACAACTTGGATAAAAATTAAAACTAAAGTAAAGGTTTTTAAACAATAAACTCTGAAGTTGGCCTTGTGGACTTGTACGCAACTGTCTGTCTGGCTACCCGATATCCTAAAGTAGTCATTATGTAATGGCACAAGGTTCAGTGCAGCCTTCTGATGGATTCTGTCAATCAAGAAGTAGAGTGACAGCCGGGCGGTGGTGGCGCACGCCTTTAATCCCAGCACTTGGGAGGCAGAGCCAGGTGGATCTCTGTGAGTTCGAGGCCAGCCTGGGCTACCAAGTGAGCTCCAGGAAAGGCGCAAAGCTACGCAGAGAAACCCTGTCTCGGAAAAAAAGAAGAAGAAGAAGGAGGAGGAGGAGGAGGAGGAGAAGAAGAAGAAGAAGAAGTAGAGTGACAATAAAGGAAAGACCTTTAGTAAGGAGACAGAGGTGCTTGTCTTTTGATGACCATCTTCCCAAGGGAAACTCTTCTAGATGATTTTTCACAGAAAGATATGAGTCCCAGACATCTCAGTTGTCTATATGGAAAAAAAACAACAACAGCCTCTTTTGGAGTGTGAGTTGTGTGCATATTATCTCTTTAACATAAGTCAGTAAGAACTGCTGTCCAGTGCATACAAAGAAGACATGAATGACTGTCTCTGAATTAATAAAAGGCATATGTCTAGTTTTTTATGTGTTTCTGGCAAGCACCCTTGCAGGTATGACCTTCTCTGCAACTTGGAACTGAGGAGTGTTCAAGGGAGTGTTGATGCATTCCAGAGTAATTTTACTGTGCAGTTAATCAATAAAAAGTAGACTTGAGGCAGGAGGATCACATATTTGAAGTAGCCTGGGCTAAGCAAGATCATGCCTCCTAAAAAAAAGCTCCAACAAACAAACAAACAAAAATATAGACTTCAGTAGGAAGCTAATCCTTAAGAAGGATCAGATGGGGGCAAGGGAAAGTTCTGTGAATTGGTCTTGATGTGGGGGTGTTCATGTGGTGGTTTGAATAGGAATGGCCCCCATAGGTTCATAGATTTAAATGTGTGGTCCCCAGGGAGTGGTACTACTTGGAAGTGTGGCCTTGTTGGAGTAGGTGTGGCCTTCATGGAGGAAATGTGTCACTGGGGGTGGCCTTTGAGGACTCAAATGCTCAAGCCAGGAACAGTGTCTCTGTCTCTCTTCCTGTTGCCTGCCAATCCAGATGTAGAACTCTCAGCTCCTTCTCCAGCATCGGAACTAAATAGAGCCTGAGTTTGATGAATGTATCAGTCAGGTTTCTATCGCTTCGATAAAACACTGACCAAAACCAACCTTGCCAGGAAAGGGTTTATTTGGCTTGCATATCCCAAGTCATATACAATCCATTGAGGGAAGTCAAGACAGGAACTCAATGCAGGAATCTGGAAGGAGGAACCTGGAGGGAGGGACTGAAGCAGAACCCACAGAGAGACACCACTTACTGGCTTGCTCCCCATGACTGGCTCAGCCTGCTTTCTTATACAAGCCATCTGCCCAGGGATGACACCTCCCCCACACATACACACAATAGGCTGAGCCCTCCCACATCAATCATCGGTCAAGAAAATGCCCCACAGGCCAATCAGGTGATTCTCTCTTCCCAAGAGATCCCAGCCTTTGTCAAGGCTACAAAGGCCAAGCAGGAAAACTAAGCAAACAGACATTGTCACACTTTCCTTGGCATACCTTTTCCTGCTTATTCCTTTATATTCAGTTGTTCCTACATTGTCCGAGTTTCTTGGGACATGCATGAAAGGTGGACAATGTAGACAAATGCGAGCAAACCTTTTCATAGACCGTGGTGATGTGCCAAAGGCGATTTTTCTCCAGCCTGTTTTGGTTGCATAGATAGTAGGAATGGGAACAGAGCAGCAGAGTTTCCAAACTCACAGCATCTTTGCAGATTGAATGACAGATCTCCAGGGTGAGTGACTAGGCAGCGCCTATTTACCAAAGACGAAGGTGAGTGTGTGTCAGGGACTGCTCTCTGCCCGGCCACCCTCTGCCCCATGGAGACAGGACGCTCCCCTTTGGAGAACACTCCTTCTATTCTAGGCTGTGTACCGGTCCAAACCATTTTCCTCAATCAGCTTTACTTTCTTTAAAGGATCTGATTATGAAGGAAGCGCAGACTAACAAAGAAAAGGAAGAGGAACTCGGGGACAGCCTCCCACAGCTTCAGGTAGCGGAAGAGGAGTACAAGGAGAAGAACAGGGACCTGAAGTCCCTCCACAATGATATTTCCGGTGTGTATGAGACTTTGGTAACCAACTCCCCTCCCCTCGGCTCCGCCAGCACAAAGCGGGTGAGGCCCCATCACACACCCCAGGAGAAGCACATCTATTTTCCTATCCTATTAAGTCAACTTTCTAGCTTCTTTTGTCTGCCATTTCCTCTTTTCCACACCAAGTTCTTTCTTCCACTCAGTTCCCCCTCCCTCCTTTCCCTGCCTCTTCCCTTCCCCCTCCCCTCCCCTCTCTCCTCCCCTTCCCTCCTCCTCTTCCTCCTTCCACCAAGTAGATAACCGCCCCCCACTAACCTACCCCTAAGGCAAAGATAAATAAGACTTACCACAGATGGAGCTTTCCGAGATATGAATCATGTCCGTAAGTACGCATCTTTTGCATTCCATCACACAGCACAACATGTAGCACAATGTGTACAAATAAAAACAATTGTTTCCACCACAAAAATTAGATGTGGCCACCTAACCCTGCACCTAAGGTCCAGAATGTTTGACTCTTGCCTACCTGCCGGAAGTGGAGGGCCGCTGCCCGGGAACTCTGCACAGGTCTTTAAGCAGTTATCCCTTTCAGATGCCATGTCTTCTAGATGATGGAAGAACTGTGGGAATCAGGCCAGAACCCAAAGTCAAAGAAAGGACCGGAATGGGAACAGTAAAAGAACAATCTTCTGAGGCTGGGGAGATGGCTCAGAGGTTAACAGCACTACACTGGCTACTCTTCCAGAGGTCCTGAGTTCAATTCCCAGCAACCACATGGTGGCTCACAACCATGTGTAATGAGATCTGGTGCCCTCTTCTGGCCTGCAGGCAGAACACTATATACATAAACAAACAAACAAATTTTTCTGGGGTAGGAGTGGAGTGAGCAGCTAGTAGATGATGATAAAAAATATGGAGTTACACAGCTTGCATTAATAAGATAAACTCTGAAGCAAATAAATATTTTAAAAAGAATAGTGATTATTTCCAAGAAGTTAAAATTTCAGGAATATGTAAATATAATATGAAGAGCCTGGGCAGTCAATCTGTCTGCCATTTCTGGGTTGATTTCATATTTCTTGTCAGATTTTCATCTGATCAACTCAGGTAGGCCTTCACTTGACGCTTTTACCTGGCTTTGTAGGTACCTCATTCCACGTCTTTCCACGTCCTCTCTCGGTACAGAGTAGAGGGTGAAGAAAACAGTCAGAAGACACGTGAGCAACATTTCGTGCTCGGAATCTCTTACGAAGGAAAGAGGGGGATGGGAGAAGACAGCAGCAGGGAAGAAGAAACTCGAGATGAAGCACTCAGTGCCTGCCAAGACAAGATGGACGGCACCGGCAGTGTCCACACAGGGCCAAGGGCGATAGTGAAGCACAGAGCCAAACGCACGCGTACATCTTCGCTCCATCCCGAAACCTGACACCAACGTATGTAAAAGCATGTTTGTAAAGTTGTAGCTCCACAAGAGGAGGGGCACCAGCGAGGAAGAGATCCCTCCTCCGTTGACGGTCTACTTGCCCGTTATCTGATCATCAACATCGGGAGACGGGGGAAAGAATGACTAGATAGGGAAGGTGAGCAGAAGAGCCCACAGAAGAGGACATCACAAAGGCCCAAGTGCTCTCTACAGAGTGTAGATTGTAGGCATTGCAATCCGGATCTCAGGGCTGGGGAGGGACGGCAATAGAAAGGCTAACTAATGCAGCCGCTGGGCCCCCAGGGCAAGCCCCCTCCTCTGAGTCAGAGCTGAGTAACTACTTTCCCTTGATTCTGGCAAAGAAATCAAACTTGGGGAATGCAATATGGCTGAGGGCAGAAGACAGTGCTGGACAGTGTCCCTTCCCTGTCTGGCTAGAGGAGCACAGCCAGCCAGTTGTGCCAATTTTAGGATTAAAAGGCTGATTTTCATAAAATGTCATCAGAAAGATACCAAGTCACGGAAATAACAGTAAAGGACATTTTATCAAGTGCAGGCTGAAAATGACCCATCACAGTGACCGAAATTCTTCACCTGAAATTGCCTTCTGAGGAGATTTGCTTAGGGCTGGAGAACTGGCTTCGTGGTTAGGAGCATGGACTACTCTCAAAAAGGCCCTGGGTTTGAGTCTCGGCACCCACATCATGTGACCCACATCACGTGATTCACAGGTCCTGTCATTCCAGCTCCAGGAAAACCAATGCCTTCTTCTGGTCTCAGAATACAAATGCATACAAAGACATACACAAAATTGAAAACTAAAAAAAAAAAAAAAATCTAATTTTTTTTTTTTAAAAAGATTTGTTCCCCACCATACTGCACTGCTCCACCCAGAGGGAAACTGAATGAATCTTCCACTGAAGAAGCCTAACCATTCATAATCCATAACAGATTCTTAGAATGGACGGACACCTTCCTCTAAAGTGGCTGGGTAATAATTCAACATATCTTACAACTGTGTTGTAGACCTTGGTGTACATTCATGATATTGACATGAAACATGATGTCATTTGACTCACTAGGGTGACCAATCCTTACACTATTGTGATGGTCCAAATAGTGAAAATTTGTTGAAGCAAGAACCTCAACTTGACGGGGAGCTTGAAAGGAAGAAACCTAGATGTGGGTGGGGCTAGAGAATGTGTGGACAGGAGTAAATATATTAAATCTCCCTATGCTGTGCTAAGAAATGAATAGAAAATGTCTGAAAATAACCACAGCCTTATTAGCATATAATTTAAGAAAACTGAGCTAAGCGGAAGCCAATTAAAGGGACTTTTCTTAAAATGTCGCTGAGGGGGCTGAAGAGACGGCTCAGTGGTTAAAGGCACTTGGCACACAGTCACAAGGACCAAAGTTGAGATCACAGCACCTATGAAATAAACCAGGCATCTCTCAAACCCCAGAAACTCAGCTCTGATGCCATCGACTGACCTCCATATACCGTTGCGTACACACATATACGCATATGCCCTCTGTCTCTCCCACACATACATAAATAAAACAGACCTAAAGGAAACAAACAGATGACATGGTCGGTTCTGAATAACCAGACACAGGGGTAGATGCACTGGGGAGCAGCTGGCTGCCTTTCAATGTGACTGTTAAAACTATGCATAGCTGGGTGGTGGTGGTGCATGCCTTTAATCCCAGCACCCAGGAGGCAGAGCCAGGCGGATCTCTCTGAATTCGAGGCCAGCCTGGTCTACAGAGCGAGTTCCAGGAAAGGCGCAAAGCTACACAGAGAAACCCTGTCTCGGAAAAAACAAAAAACAAAACAAAAAAAAAAAACCACTATGCATGGCTTACATTGATGAATGTTTTTTAAACTAAACAACTTTGTGAACAATTATTCTCTCTCTCTCTCTAGCAAAGAAGCAAGAGGAGAGCTTATTGAGCAATTTCATCTTCCGCTTTCGAAAGGATATCATCAGATACACAGACAACACGGTAAAGAATGGTTGTAACTTTCTGTTTTGTGCTGTTTGCTGGGTCAGGGATTGAGTTCCAGATCTTTATAAGCTGGACTGCTGGAACTACTCCTCAGGCCTTGGTTTTCTTAGACAGGGGTTTTCTGTGTAGTCAATCCTCGACTTAAATTTACGAATCTCCTGCTCTAGCCTCCAGAGTGCCAGGATAAAAGGATGCTACCACCCACAGCCCCCACCTCCTCCTTCTTCTTTACATTGAAATAGTGGTTAAGCCAACGATACTCAGTTTTCATGAAATTGACTGTTATTCTACCAACATCGGTGTTTAAAATTGTAGTCAATATATACATATGGGGGGCAGTTTTCCACTACTGTGATATAGACCTGAGAAAACCACCTTAATGAAGGGAAGATTTATTTGATCTCAGAGGTCCGTGATCAGCTGGCTCCTCTTGGTTCTGAGCTTTCAGCACCAAAGGCAAGATTGAGAAAAGTCTTTCACTTCATGGACACCAGGGGGCAGAGAAGAGTAATGGGAAGGTGGGACTGAGACCAAGCTACACCGTTCAAAAGCACACACCTAGAAATCCATTTCCTCCGCCCAGGCCTCACTGGCCATAGCCCCATCACCTCCAAATACTCTGTATAAAATTTGAATCCATCAGTGCACTAAATTTGTTAAGTGAGCATCCTCATGGTCGAATAATTTCTGAAACACCCTCAGAGAAACACCCAGAAGTAAGTTTTGCACATCTTCTAGGTATTATAGCTCTCCATTCCATCAGATTAACACAAGATTAAGAAAGTGGGGGCATCTGGGACCAATTCAAGTATAATGGTAGAAAAAAAATCATTGACCTGGGGGGAGACCTACATGCTCTCTTTTATAGGGTGAGGATTGGACTGTGCTCTTTGAGGAGGAGTAAGTAGGTCAAGATTGTGGAAGACAGAACAGAGCAACAAGCAAAGAAATGCTTACTTATTTCACAATATACAATCTATAATCTCATTATAATTTTATATGGAGTTGGTTAATTGAACATGGAAGTATCCCATTATTCTACATATCTGGATATCAAATGTGATTTTGATATGCTGTGGGTAAGAAGAAATATGGATGAGAATATTACAAGAAATTGTAATGCACACAAGCACACACACACACACACACACACACACACACACACACACATCCTTTTTCCTAATAAAATGCTCCTGGTGAGGAATATGATGGATAAAGACCACAAGGTTTATAATGCTATAATAATTAATAACTGCATAGAGAATTCTGCAAGAAAAATTATCCAATAAATGACTTTCTGAGAAAAGGGATCAGGATTGATGATATAGATGTATTGGAAGAGTGCTTGCCTGAAATGTGTGAGGCCCTGGGTTCAGTCCTCAACACTGCATAGACTGATCTTGGTGGACCTCAATTGTAATGCTAGCACTTGGGAGGTAAGGACAGGAATATTAGAGGTCCAGAGTCATCCTCAGCTACAGAGTGAGTCCTGGAGCCAGCCTGGGCTACTTAACACCCTGTCTCAAACAGACAGTAGATAAATAAGCAGGTAAATAAATATCCATAGAGTAAATACCTTACCCTTCTAGGAACATTCAATCTTCCTTTAAAATCTCAATGAATCCCTCCCCCTGCTCCCCATTTTGAACAGGCGATTATTCAAGTATCAAAGCATGTGCTATTTTGTGAAGTTTTGTTAGTGTGTAGGATATCTCACTTAAGGTCCACACACGACCTTACCAGAGCCCACAAATAAGTTCTTAAGAAGCAGCTTTTAGGATTTTCTACTGGAAGATTGCCACGGTCAGCTGGATGGCTCAGGGATGAATGCAGAACCAGGTGACCTAGGCAGCCTAATGCTGGTGTCCTGCCCTTTGACCCCTAGGAAATAACTGTGGCTTTTATGTTTGGGCAGGAAAATTTGAAGCAAGAACTAAAACATTTACGAGAGTTTGAAAGTAAAAAAGTCCAAGAGCACTTTGAATTTCTGAAGAACTTAGAAAATGAAATCTATGTAAATGACCAAAAGGCAACCCTTCTCATGCTGGAAAACCAAAAATTAAAAGAAGTAAGTTGAAGAGCTTTTCCTAATGGTTTTGATTGATTGCCTGGACCAGCGGCACTTACCTGAGAAAAGACAAGAATAACTCTTACAACAAGCTTTAGAAGGTTCCAGTCTTCCACATCTCTCCAGCCACTCACATTTCTCCCCACAAGAATATCACCAGCTCCTAACACAAGAGACTCATTTTGCCTGGCTTCAAACATGTGAAGAATGATGGTGCATACATGATTTTGCTCAATCTTCTCTCCCTGAGGTCCATCCTCATTGAGTGTAATTCTTTATTCTCCATTCTGTATAATATTCCACCATCTGACTAGCATTTATTTCAACAGTACTATTAGTGGGGTTTTTGAAGAATTTCTTTTGGCTACTACTAGCCCTGCTCATAAGTCCATTCAAGTGTAATTGTTTTGATAGACAGACATATCTCTGTTGGGTATCGATCCTAACTAAAACTGCAAATGCCTATAGTCCCGCAGAGTGCCAGACTCCCAAAGGCATTGCCCTGAATGCCCATCCCACCAGCAATGTGTGAGAGTCCTGACACTCAAACTTCACCTCCGTCGATGTCACCTTAAGGAATGAAAACACAGACTTCCTCTTGGATCCGTTTGACCATGAGCAAGCCCAATTTTGGATTCTCCACTCTTCTCTCCCTGTCTTCCAACTGTCCGTATCCTGTCTCTTGCCAGTCTATTGTGTGTGTACCTGATATGTCCCCGTTGCCTGTCTGTTGTGTTTCTGTCTGGTCTGTGGCTGTGGCTGTGCCTGTCCCTAACAAAGAGCTCGCTCTGTATTTATTGAACAGCACAGAAAACATAGTCTGGGAAAGAGATGAAGGAATCCTTTACAGGAATCCTTAACAGAATTTTACAGGGGATAAAGTTGCTTTACTGACCCAGAATAGCAGTCAAAACCTCAAAGAGATGTTATCAACCAATATCCACATGCTGCTTCCAACATTTATGGGGTATATTTTTAGTTTAAGGCTGCTTTGAACCTGTTAGATGCTATCAGAAAACAATTACCACAACACACACACATAGATTATTCTAGGTAGAAATCCCTTTACACCTCTGCACGATTTATTTGCGTCTGCTAAACGTTAAGAGTTATCCCACCCGTCTCACATGCTTCTCACTAAACAGCTTAAGGGCTGGTGTTTTCCAGAAGGATGTGTGTCCTCTGAAAACCTCTGGTTCCTCGGTAACCCTCATACACTCAATACAACATCATGCAGTTAGCCTTGGCCACAAACTCGGGAGGAATTTTATCCACCCATTGAAGTATCCCACTAGTCTCTCCTCCTACAGAGACAATATCCAACATTTACTAAAAGGATGAGACTTTTCTATTACTATATTTTGAACAAGGAACATTTTTCTTGTGGACATGAAGCATTTGGGTAGGAGGTCTTTTAACCTCTTCCTGTGTCCAGCCTTATTCAGAGCACCATGTTCATTTCTTTGGCTGCCGAAATAGGAAGAGAGCAGGACCCTTTGTCTTCTCCCCTGAATGGAGGGAGACCCAGCGGGACAGTCAGTGGCCTCATGAAGCATGGCTACATGTTTGCTTGTGACGGCACGGCCATTTCCCTAGCTCGGTGTACAGTGAGCAGCTGCTGAGAACTGTCCTGTCCTTCTCATTTCCAGCATCTTGCCTACCTGAAGAAACAGACCGAGATGTTCAGGGAAAAGCAACAAATCACCGTGCAGGACTCAGGGAACCTGTCTTGGCAACTGATAGTTCAGCACAGTAAGTAACACATCACTCTTCCCATATAACTTTACTCTTGTTTAAATCAGTCTTTATTAATTTGCATATCATAAAATGTGTCTATTTTAAGGTCAACGAATCTTGAGGATTCTATGGACCCTGGCTGCCTTTTGCCACCACCATGAAAAGTAGAACACATTCATCCTTGTCTACCTCGTCATAGCTTAAATCTGAAATGTCCTTCCCAGGCTCCTGTTTTCAGTTTGTGGAGCTATGAGGAAGGTTGTGGACCCCTTCGGGGGTGAGGCCTGGCTGATGGAATTATTCTTTAGGAAGGAACAGGCCTTCAAAGGTTATAACCGTCCCTGAGGGCAGCCTGCATTCTGTTTCCCGAGCTACCAATGAACACGCCATCTCCACCACACAGTCCCACCAGCACAGACAACTGCCACATTGCATCACAGGGAACGGGGACGCTGTGAAACTGTAGGCCTAAGTGGCCTCCTTCCTGAAGTTCTTTCTGTCAGTCTTTTGGTTACGAAAGTGACCGCTGCCTCCTGTCCCTTCCAGCTGGTCCTTCATCCCACCTCCAGTCTCTGGACACCACCCACCTGCCTTCTAACACTAACAGTTAACACAAAGACATGACACACTAGGCACACTTCTGTTCCTGGCTTCTTTCCCTCTGCAAAATGGATTTTTAAGATTTGTTCATGAAGCCAGGTATGTGCGTGGGGTGGGGGTGGGGGGTGGGCGCTCACACCGGTAATCCCAACACTTAGAAGGATGAAGCAGAGGAACTGATGTGGGTTAAAGACCAGCTTGGGCGACATAGTAAGTTCCTGTCAGCCTGGACTAGTGTTTTAACCTGTCTCAAAACAACCACAAAACAAAACAAAACAAAAAAAAACACCCAAAAAATTCATCTCCGTTCTTTCTGGAGCCACAAGCTGCCTCGCCCTGGTGCAGTACAGTGGTATCAGCTATACATACTTCTTCTCTTTACCAGCTATGAAGAGACACCATGACCATGTTTATAAAGGAAAACACTTCACTGGGGTGGCTGGCTTACAGTTCAGAGGTTTAGTTCATTGTCGTCATGGCAGGAAACATGGCGGCATGCAGGCAGACCTAGTGCTGGAGAGGGAGCTGAGAGTTCTTACATCTTGACCCACAGGCAACAGGAAGTGGTCTGAGACACTGGGCATGGCTCGAACATGTATGAAACCTCAAGGCTCACCCCTACAGTGACACACTGCCTCCAACAAAGCCACACCTCCTGACAGTGCCACTCCCCATGAGGTTATGGGGGCCATTTTCATTCAAACCACCTCACCAGCTGAGGGGCACCTGCCTTGCTCTTCATTTATCATAAGTGAAGCCACTAGTGACATTTATTTGCAAGTGTTTTTCTGGATTGTATTTATTTGTTTCTTGGGTGATACTCAGGCGCGGCATGGCTGGGTTGCATGGTTATTATCTGAGTACTTTTTAAGAAACTGCTAGTTTGCCAACATGTTGTTCAAATGTCTCATCCAACTAGTGATGTGAAAAAGGTCCTGTTGCTCTGACTCCTCACCGACATTTAAAAAGCTGAGGACATTAAAAGCATTAACAAAGAGATGATTTTCAGGCAGCCAAGAGCCACACAAACTAATGACCATCACAGGGAAAGGCAGATCAAAACCACAATGCCATACCAGCATCGCGTAGGCATAGGATGGTATGGCATTGTGGTTTTGATCTGCCTTTCCCTGTGATGGTCATTAGTTCATGTGGCTCTTGGCTGTCTGAAAATCATCTCTTTTGAACCGTCTTGAACCAATGAACTATTTTGGCATAATAAATATCAAAGAGCACTTGCTGCTCTTTCAGAAGACAGGAGTTCAGTTGCTAGCACCCACATCAGGCAGTTCACAGCTGCCTGTAACTCCAGCTGCAAGGGATCCAGTGCCCTCTCCTGGCCTTCATGGGCACCTGAATACATACATGTGACTTTCACTCATACAGGCATACATACACACATAAATAAAAAGAATAAAAATAAATCTTTTAAAAAACAAATAAAAACCCAACAAATATCACAGTGTTAACAGCTTAAGGCAAAGAATTTACTTTGCTCACAAAGTGGTGATGTGATTAGAGCTTGGAGACAACCTGCCTGTTCTGTGGCCATTCAGGATCTGGGAGCTGGAACTGTCTAAAGACCGGTTCCTATGCTCAAAGTTGATGTGGCTCTCAGATGTGGCTTGGGGAAACTGTTGGCCAGAACACCTCCTCATGGTCTCCGCACATAACTGCTGGGCTCCAAGAAAAGCATCATAGGAGAACTGAGCAGAAGCTCATGGTATTGTCATGACCTAGCCTTGGAAGTTAGAGTATTAGTCCCACATGACTCTCGGGTTAAAGCAACCAATTCCAGAACAAGGGGAGGATGTCAGCACCGAGATGCAAGAGGCCTGCGTACAAGCAGGTCCTGTGTGGAATTTGTGATCTGCTGCACATCTACTCAAGTTTTTCACTCGCTACCTTGTGTTTTTAGTGTTCTGACCCTTGAGCTAAAGTCTTCATATGTTCTGGAATTTGGTTTTCTTTCAGTCTGAGGTTGGCCATGAGGTCAAGTAAAGGTGGAATTTCTCCTTCCCCTTCTCCTTCTCCTCTCTCTCCCTTCCCCCCATCATTCTGGAAGTAGAAACGTTTAGATAAAAATAATTTTTAAACTTTTAATTATTAAAATACTAATATTGTTTTAGTAACCATTATATTTTAAATATTTCAGAACACTATTCAGATTTCCTGGCACAATTTCAGATCATAATTAAGGTGAGGGTTCTTCTTGCACTGTTTTGTGGATCATGTTTCCAAAGGAGTTCACCTACCAGTGTGTGTGTGTGTGTGTGTGTGTGTGTGTGTGAGAGAGAGAGAGAGACACATGTGCGTGTTCACATGTGCATGTACTGGTATGCACTCCTGCACATGTGAACAGAATTGTGAGACTATGGAAGGATGATGGGGTGGTGTTAGCATCACATCCATTGTGCCAAATGCCACTATAAAATCTCAGTCTTTCAGAAATTATCTTCTACTACCAGTCAGTCAAGATGAACAGCCCCTCCCTCCCGCCCTTCCTCCCTCCCTCCCTCCCTCCCTCTCCTTGTGTTCTCTTTTTTCTTTGCAAGCTCACATACAACACAGCTGTTTTGAAGTCTGTGCCGACAGCTCCAGACTCACTCCGTATTTATTAGCTGTCCAGCACCTCCTTCTCCTCCTCCTTTAGGCAGGGGAGGATTCAGGCAGGTTGCTTGGAATCTAGCCTCTGCATAGTCCTAACAGTTACTTCATGCGACTAATGACAATTTTTCATACATAACATTATTTTGGAAAGAATCCGCTCGGAATGCTACTCACTGTATTGTAATTTATATTCATATCTCCCCCCACCCCAACACCATTCCTTTAAGGAAATGATGAAAGTTGGCGAAGGTACTTTGCAAGAAATTAAGACGCTAATAGAGAGGCTGCAGTACAGGGGTTTTAGAACCGAGACCATTAGCGCCTGGCTGCAGGGGAGCATCGCAAGACTGCGTCTTCTCATGGAGGAGGATTCACCGTCCGAAATTCTTCGCAAACAGGAACTCACCAAACGCGGTAACGTAGAACTTCCTGCTGCCTTAGAGTAGCTAGTGACATCAAAATAAGGGGCTCCTCGGGGACTGGTCATCAAAGGAAGGGGGAGGACCGTGCTCACTGGTGTTCAGCATCCCACCAAACACAGGTACTCACTTTGGGTGGAGTGTGATGTTGAGCATCCCACCAAACACAGGTACTCACTTTGGGTGGAGTGTGATGTTGAGCATCCCACCAAACACAGGTACTCACTTTGGGTGGAGTGTGATGTTGAGCATCCCACCAAACACAGGTACTCACTTTGGGTGGAGTTTGTTAGAGCACTATCAATTCTTCCTTCCACTTGGGATAATGTTCAAGAGAACTGATCTTGAATCTTCTTCATGATAAAAAAAAAATCCTACATAATCTATTTTTGAGACGAGATCTTACTGTGGAGTCTAGTGTGGCAGTGAACTCAGGGTCTTCCTGTCTGAATTTCCTGAGTGCTAGGAGTATAGGCAGGAGTCACCACACCTGATTCAGAAACACTGTGTAAAAAGGCATTTAATTCCTGCATGCTGGGACTGGAGAGATGGCTCAGTGGTTTAAAGCACCCCTTGCTCTTGCCGAGGACCTGGGTTCAATTCCCTGCACCCACACGATGGCTCACAAGCATCCCAACTCCAGCTCCAGGGGACCAGTGCCCTCTTCTCACCCCCATGGCTACCAAGCAGTCAAACATTAGAAGTACATGCAGGCAAAACATTCAAACTCACAAAATTACATACATTTTAAAATAATAATAAACTCCTTACATTCTTAAACAGAAAAAAAATGAATATAATTTCATTTCTCCTTCCTCAGCTGAATTTGGTGTTTAAAAAAAAAAAAAAAAACAGCAATTGTTGTCTTCTCTGAAAAAAAAAAATCTAGGGATGTCTTCTGAGCATTTCTGAGATGTGAATGTGCAGCCTAATCTCTGACCTGAGGTTCATGGGCAAACAGCCCAGGCATCCACCTCACTCTCAATCCCTGTGACTGTGCCACGTTAGACTGGCCCCCAAACCCTGCTCAAAACAGGGATGCCATGAGACATGGAGGGAACCCTTGTTTGGATCCAGCCTGGAACTCCCAGTGAAAGAGTCACTTGGGCAGATGGGACAGTGGGAAGCAGCTGTGAGGACGGGATGAAGAGGACAGACAGACTGACGGGATGATAGAACACCGTCTAGCAAGTGTGCAGTACTGTGGGGTTCTTTGGGTTGACTACCAACGAGTATCCATTAGACTGTGTGTAAAGGTAGGTGTAGAAGGTGAAAACGGATGAAAGGAAAGCATGGGGACGCGCTAGGGCTAAGAAGCATTCCAGTACTGGGTACAACCTGTTTTCTAGAGGCTTCCCTGGGTAAGAGATGGTGTTTGAGCAGCCAGGACGCCGTGGGTCCTCTCCTCTGCTGAAAGCTGTTTGTACAGACCTGGGGGAACCTGGTGAAATGCACTGTACACCCTGACTACCTGGCTGCTCTCTACACTTCCCTGGAGAGGCCCAACCACATCCATCACAATAGATGAAGCAGAGTTCAGGAGCCTACTCATTCATTGGTGTCCTGTGGTTCACAGCAGGGGCTCTCCCGACTCCATCAGGGCACTTAACCAGACCTAGACGAAAGCTTGCATGTTAAAATGTGGCTAGACCATGAAATGTGGGTTCTAGACCATGGTTTCTAGTTCTTAGATTATAGCTAGAAACTGAAGCCAGCCTGATCTACATAGTGAGTTCTAAGACAGCCAGAGCCGCACAGTGAGTTCTAAGATAGCCAGAGCCACATAGTGAGACCCACAAGAAAAAAAAAGAAGAAAAAAAACTAAAACAAAAAGTCTTTCTGGCTATCCTTGAGGAAAGCTAGTAGACAAGCGAGAAGTGTAGCAGAATTGCTTGCTGCTTTTAGTTTTGAACTCCTCATATTCTTAGGGATGTGCCATTTTTCCAGATGTTAAACGTGTGAAGATATTTGAGCAAGTCTATTCTCTACAGTAGAGGTCAGCATCCAATCATCAGGGGACCCAGAGATAACAATGAGTTTTATACTTTTAAATAATTGGAAAAACTCCAAAGAACAATAGCATTTCATATCATTGCCTCCCATGAATTCCATTCCCATGCCTATTATGATCCCTACAGAAACACAGCCCTGTTCATTCACATATTACGCATGCCTGTGTTTTTATGCCATCACTGACAGAGTGGCCGTGGCACAGGCCATGCGACCCTCCAAGTCTAGACCGTTCACTACTGAACTCTCTAGAGAAAACATCTGGAACTAGCATGTTGACGTTGGCATTCCCTTTTCTGGTCCCACAAGTGAAGCCCAGGGTCACACAGGGAAAATGAAGACCGATTTTGTTTCCAGACCGCACAACAGTGAACACCTACAATGAACCAAAATGAAAACGGTGCTTTCGTTACGAATGAAAACGATAGTTTTCAAAAGTCAGTAAAATACTGAGTGACAGCCCTGCAACCTCTAGTTCCATGCTTGGGGCTGGAGAAACGTCTCCGTGGTCAAAAGCGCTTGCTGCCTTGGCAGCCGAGGCACATTTTGGTTCCCGGCACCCACGTGGCAGCTCCCAACCGTCTGTAACTCCAGTTCCAGCAGATCCAATGCCTCTCCTCGGCACCAGCCATGCACCTACGTACATGCAGGCAAACACTCGTGCACATGAAGCAAAAACAAATAAACCCTTAGAACAAAACATGTGAGCTCTACTTTTTAAAGCCTTGTAATCATTTCCACCTCATATCACATGTCTTCTCGCCCCCCCTCCAGTTTCCCCCTTGCAGCCTAGAGCCTCGTCATCATTTCCACCTCATATCACATGTGTCCTATTACCACCCCCTCAGACCCCCACCTTGCTGCCTTCCCCCCACCCTTTACTTCTTGGTCCTCTGTATTTTGAGAACTATCTGTTCAGCTACAATTCCAAATCCCTTGAGCATTATACACAGTAACTTAGGTTACATGAGTGTTTTTGTATTGACCAAATAGTACATTCCTTGCAGAAGACCTTTTTAGATCACCCAATGTTTTAAAGACTTTAAAAAAAAAATCAACTCTTACAACTGTCAAAGTTGTCGTCTCATTTTTAGGATGGAAAGATGACTCAATACTATTATGCACATTTTGAGCATTTAATTCTGAAAAATAAACTACTTTTAATTTTATAGTTACAGCAGAATTGACACTTCAGAGAGAAAAAATAAAGTCATTTGCTGAAAAATTGTCAAAAAGTTATCTTGAAAGAGGTTCCAGATCACCCCAGGTTCAAAAACAAGACTGTCTCAAGAAAGCCAGCCCAACCCAACCAAACCTAGAAGGTCTCTTGGAAAAACCAAGCTCTAGATTAGGAAACCCTTCAAGCCAGTGGTTCTTAAGCATTCCACAAGGAGCGGGGGGAGGGATGTTGGTTTTTAAATCTCTACATGGCTCCATTGAGCAGTCAAGTCTTATAAAACTGATAGTTTTAGATAAACATGTCATTAGACTCATCAATAAACCCAAATCAAGAAAAAAATTTGCCTACCAAATGATTCAGGTCTGACTCGCAAAATAATTACTATAGCCCACAGCAGTTAAAAACTACAATGTATTCCAAGGGCCTCATTCAAGACCAAGTTGGACCAGGATAGGGCTATTTTGTAGCACAGCGGTAAAACCTACAGTGTGGCCTGGGGCGCTGAGCCAGGATAAGGGCTATTTCGCACATCTTTAATAAACACATTTTACCAAACTATTTACTAAATATAAGCAACCAATGTGGCTACAATATTGATAACCTAGTTTCTATGAAAGCAGATTATAAAATGCAGGTATTAAGTACCCTGACAATCCCTGCCTTTAGAGCACTGTAATTTTTTTTATGACTCCTCCCTTTATACATACTTTTTTGCTAGAACGGTACACAGGAAGGTAACTGTTAAAAACAGCTCCAAAGCAATGGGCCCAGTGGTGGTCATGGCAACCTGACACATCATCTCTCAGGTACAGACTTCATAATTAGCCACTCAAGGGTTCTTTGAACAACTCGGGATTTTAGTGGACATTAACAACCACAAAACCCGTGTAAGATACAATAGAACGTAAAACTTTCTTCTTACAGACAAGAAGAAAAAGAAGAAGAAGAAGAAGAAAATGGTCCATTTTCCTCTGGCCATTCGTATTAGGAGAAATGCCTTAACAAGGGCCAGCAAATAGCCCACAGAAACAACCGAGAGAATCCCAGAGAGCCACGGGCAATGTGAGTGCACCTAAGTTCACATCTCCTGGCATTAACGTAAGTCTTCAAAGTTGCCATGGAGCAGAATCAGTGAATAACCTTTCAAACACTACAAATGGATACATGAAAAGGCCAGATCATTAGACTAAGTGTTAAAATTTTTATTTTGTTTCCATGGCTGTGACATGAGTCTCTCAAAGCCTTCAGAGTATGAACATGACCATTTACCTATCCAAAACCAGCCACAGGGGAACCGTCTATGTATTCCTCTATTTCATTCTATCTCAGATACTTTTAGTTATAAGATCCTGACTCAGAAATGTCATGACCTGGAAAAAAAAAGTCTCTTAATTAATAAAATGTGGCATAGGTATTTTAAGAAATAAAATATGAGAGGATGAGAGTATGTGTATTTATTCAGTAGACAAAAGAGATATTAATCTTAATACTTAACATTTTTAATTACTTCATGATCACTATGGCAAAAGAGACTCAACTGTTAGAACGTTTAATTATTTTACAGTTAAACTCTTTATTGTTTTCTTCTTTACAGGAACAATAATCTGAACATGTCTTCAACCAAACTGTCTATACACAGAAAGCTCATATAAATTATGCTTTATTTTTGTAATATTACTAAAATACTGCACTGGTGAAAATAAATAGACATCGACAAAAACCTCCTTTGCTTCTGTAGTTGACCTCACACTCCACAAGTACGCTTGCCTTCCTAATTCCTTACAGGGGAAAGTCAACGCCCAGATCACAAGCAGGAATAATGACATCACGCAAAGGAGCTCCGAATATACTTGATAAAAGGTTTTCACACAAAGCCGGGAGACTCCCAACAGCACAGGCACACAGAAACACAGCTGTGCTCCAAAGCACAACTGCAACTTCCTGTGTGGACTTCCGGTGTGATAGGTAACATATGCAGAGCACAGAGCCATGATGCTGTGCAATTTCCAAGTCTAATCACAAGGTCCGTTAAATTGAAAGATAAAAAACAAGCGTTAAGGTATCCAGACACTCTTGTTCCCATGTATGACAGAATGCTATTAATACATTTTAATTTCTTCTTTAATTTATTAAGAATACTTTCTAGGGTTTTTCTGTTTGTTTTGGTTGGTTGGTTGGTTGATTTTGGTTTTTTGTTTTGTTTTGTTTTTTTGGCATTTTATATTCAGTGTCCATTGGCCCCTTCTGAGAGTATCCGTGATGGTTCAGTAAATTTCGCAGTGAACAGGTAAAACAGGGCTGGTGTGGGTACCAAGGCCAAAAGCGGCAGGTCATGCTCAAGCCTGTCCGCTCTGGAGATGGAGACTATTCCATAGGCGTGCAGTAGCCAGTGACTGAAGAGAACAATGAGTCTTTTCTTCCTGACCAGGAGATCGTAGCAGTTCTGTGATTGTGTATGAGAAAGAAGAGGAACACAGATTAACAAGTCAGCTAACCACTGGTCTTCATACACAGTCACGGCCCAGGACTCTGAATGCTTACACTAAAAAGGACTCAAGAACTGCCCCAATCGCCCAGTCTAGCCACCACACTGTCCAGATGGTCGCAAAGGCCCTCAACAGCCACGCTGAGCCTAGAACCCATCTCTTGGTCCTCATTTGCATCAGCATTCCCTCGGGGAACGTGAGCTTCTTCAGGAAGACGTGAACTAGAAGAGGAGGTCCACAGTATATGTTCTCGCACCCAGGTCCACTGCAGCTCCAGAGACCCCGCCTTCACTACTCTGCTGTCTCCAGCGACAACAGAAACGACTCACTAACCACCTGATTTTCTTTTCATTGTCAGGCTGTGTGATCACATGGAGAGACCCAAAGGATCAAATCAATATAAAAGGAACATGCAAATGTGCTAACAAACACAGGGACAGGGAATTTTCAGTGAGTTACTCCTCAACTTTTTCTTTCAGTTAAGTGACTCGAGGGCTCATCTAGACCTGGAGTGTCATCTGGAGTCAGAGCCCTGTGCTCAGTTGCTGAGAACAGAGCTACCTGAAGGCTGCAAACATCTTACAGAGGAGGCACATGGAGACAGAGAACCTAAAGAGTTACCAGCTGACCTAAAGGAGCATTGCTCGTTCGTAAATACGCATATTGTATTCAAATATTCCAACACAAACGCTAATCTTTTCCTGGTTGACGAAAAGTCAAAACTAATTTCCTGTCTTCTCTGATTAATCTAATTGGGACGCTGATTAAAGGTTACAAAGGAGCAATGAGGCTCGTCTACAAACCGGGTGAGCTGAATAATCACCATCCAGTCACCCCATTCAGTTCCTCCATCACCAACCCTGCCTAAGCACTGTGTTCCAGGTATGGCCTCATCTCACACTGTCACCAATGTATTAGAGAAAGAGGCATCAACAACCATCTCTCAAAGGAGTTAACTTGTTTTCTCTGGTGTCCTTTTGAACAAGAGAAGTTTGCGAAAGCACACACGTTAACTGCCGTGAGCAGCAGAGCCAGAGCACGGCATGGAAGGGTCTATGCATTGGGCTTTTCAATTCTTGGGAGTTCCGCTTCTGATAGAGCTTTGTAATCAGAGCTGTGAAGGTACTTAATGGCAATCATGCAAATGTGCTGTCCTAAGATACAGAATCTGAAAGCCACGTAATTAGAAAATTACAGAAGAGATGTACAAAACTGCCCACTTTGATTAAAAGTGTTATGAATACACCTGTCCTAGTTAGAATGTCAAATATATATTTTTTCTCATTTATTGCTCATACTGTAAACTGATAATACTTTAGTTCCTTATAAATAAAGTATTTAAAAATGTGTAGGTCTAGTTTACAACGATGACCTACCTATCAATGAATCAAAATATATATTTTTGGCCAAAAATACTCTGAATTCAAAACATAATGGGGCCAACAAGATGGTTCAGTAGGTAAAGGCAGGACCCACAGGATAGAGGAAGAGAACTGAACCGCCCTCCACACAGACACTGAGGCTTTTGGACACACACACATGCACACAAGTAAATAAATAAAATGTTATAATGAAATAATTTAAATATACTATAACAAAATTAAAACAACATATACAATGCAAAACTTTTAAAAATATTTAAAAAATAAGGTTCCTTGTTTGTCCTGGCTAGTTTTACGTCAACTTGACACAAGCTAGAGTCATCTGAAAAGAGGAACCCTCAACTGAGAAAATGCCTCCATAAGATCAGGCTGTCGGGCATTTTCTTAATTAGTACTGATGGGGGTGAACCCAGCCCATTGTGGGTGATGCCATCCCTGGGCTGGTGGTCCTCAATTCTATAAGAAAGCAGGCTGAACAAGCCATGGGGAGCAAGGTAGTAAGAGCACCCCTCATGGCCTGCATCAGCTCCTGCCTCCAGGTTTCTTGCCCTGCTTGAGTTCCTGTCCTGACTTCTTTCAATGATGAACAGTGATACGGAAGCATAAGCCAAATAAGCCCTTTCCTCCCCAAGCTGCTTAGTCACGGTGTTTCATCATAATAATAGTAACCCTAACTAAGACACTCATTACAGTGGTTTTCCACTGAGATATTAAGAAATTAAAAGTACAAAAGGCTTATCCCAAGGAGCCAATCAGAACTAAAGTACAAGTATCAATGTAATCAACAAAATACCGTAGGGCAAAAACATCCAAACCAAACATGAAACTGAGAGGGAGATACAGCCGGTATGGAATGAATAATTATAGATATCTCTAGTAAAATTAATTTAAAATTAGTTCTGTGTGGAGTAGAGCATTTCTGTGTATATTTCAGAATAGTATCAACGTGTGGATAACTGCATGTTGCTATACGGGTATACTATACTGGATGGCTTTTCTTCATCTCATTGGATAAGAGCACTGACTACTTCCCTAATTTCCCAAGATACAATGCAGCCCATGCAACCGCTCATAAAATTATCTAAGGAGGTACAAGTGACATCAGTTAGCCAAGGACCACTGAACCAAGTAGTATACCTTACCATATCATATGCACTATTCCATTCAATTGTCAGTTTTTATCTAAAAGACAAAGCAGAACTGTAACAAAGGAAAACCAATTCCTACCTCTATTTCAGAAGCGGACATGTACACAGCCAGAGTAACCAAGGATAACACTAATATAATGTATGGGAAAGCATAATCTGGAAAAGAAACACAGAGACTGCATTAGAAACTAACAAATTAAACCATCACATAAAACACAGCTCTTCTGAATTCTTTCTCAGCACTTCAGAGACTTGAATCCTATCATCCTAAGACGGAACTGACAGCCAATTCTTAGTGGATTATAACTATTTTTGGCCTTCTAGGCCACACAGTCTCCATCTCAACACCTCAACTCAACAGATGTGGTATATGCAAACAGCACAGGACGCATATAAGAGCAACTATGCCTCTGTCCCAACAAAATTTCATAAATAATAAAATAGGAGTTTCATATAATTTTCACATGATAACAAATTTTGATTTTTTTTTTCAATCTCTCTCTCTCTTTTTTCTTTTTTTGGTTTTTTGAGACAGGGTTTCTCTATGTAGTTTTGTTGCCTGTCCTGGATCTCACTCTGTAGCCCAGGCTGGCCTTGAACTCACAGAGATCCGCCTGCCTCTGCCTCCCGAGTGCTGGGATTAAAGGCGTGTACTAACAGCACCAGGCCCTCAATCTCTTTAAAAAAATGGAAATCTATCTCAGACCTGGGAGAAGATAAGAGATTTGATCCAGCCAAAGGATTAATTGAGAAGAATCAACTTCTCACCCCTGTATCTAGAATGCGTCTATGTAGCACTGTACGTTGTATGGTAGCTGTGTACCAAACAGGACAACTGAGAGAATACTCGGTTTTCGGCTTCATGGCCCAAGAAGGGAACCTTAGTTGAGAAGACTATTCATGAGAGTAACTCGGCTTTCACTGTCTTTAGAAAAGTTTATTTGTCATCAAACTTTTTAATACTCTTTTGGTATTCTTCCTAGCAAAACTCTGGAAGTTCTTATTTCAAACACAATATAGCAATAACATCTCAAGCAAAAATTTTCCCTACAAACATTACCATTTCCCCTTTCCTACTATGTCTAAATTTATAGCACACAAAATAGGCAAATTGAGAAGAAAATACCCTGAAGTATTTCTAAACGATTACTTTAAAATAACTTCAATTTATAAAACTCGCAATTATTCTACAAAGCACATCTGGAACAAGTTGAAACATTAATTTTGGATGCAGTGGCCAGAGCCTCAATTACCAACAGGCCTGTTCAACTTAGTTTAGAATTGAGCGAGTTAATAATATCTGTAACTTTTTATGTTAGTGATTACATGCTCAATCTGCCACTACACAACAAAAAACTCACCCACCTGAATAACACTGCTAACTGTATGTGGTTATGACCTGCTAAGAAAGCCCCAACTTCCAGGGGACAGGCAGGCACTACTGGGTGAGACACGGGATTGAGAGTGGTCCTTAGACATAGGATGTAAAGCAACCTATCTTGTGCACCTGGGTCTGGGCTAGGGCCTGGGAAACAGCATGTTGTCCCTGGTGGGTCAGATGTGGATCACACTTGAACTATTGGCTACAGAGTATTCTAAGCCAGAAGTGTGTTGCTGACCACCTCCCAGGCCTTTCCGGCCTTCCCTCCCGAGGCATCACCCACCAGGATGTTAAGCTACCAGAAGTTACCCCATGGACTGTGCTCACACTTGCTATATCGCCTACGAAAAATAAAAAATAAAAAAATAACAACAAAACTTATTTTTTCCAAAATCAAGAATTTGGTATATGCCCTCTGTGACTAATGCAGCAGACCATAAAATGAATAAGAACCGTTTGATCCTCCAAATAAAATTCCAAAATTTTAGTTTAATGCTCCTCCAACTATTTCTGCCATACTTGACATATTATTGTAACATTTTTACATACTATTGTAAAATACTTTACAATAGCTGTCATTTAGGAAGAATACTATTTGGCTATCTCCCTGAGTTAACATTCCAAACCATTTCCTTATTCCCACAGCTTTCCGCTTTCTTCCAGCTCCTAAGAGCTTCAACACAGAGGCACCAAAAGTTAGGCTAAAGGAATTAAGACAACTACTTGGAATTTTATTTTTAATTTTTTTTATTTTTTTGGTTTTTTTTTGAGACAGGGTTTCTCTGTGTAGCTTTGGAGCCTGTCCTGGATCTCGCTCTGTAGACCAGGCTGGCCTCGAACTCACAGAGATCCGCCTGGCTCTGCCTCCCAAGTGCTGGGATTAAAGGCGTGCGCCACCACCACTGCTCAGCCTGTAATTTTATTTTTTAATTTGTATATTTTAATTCCAGGACAAGACAATACAAAAACAATATACAACAATATACAACACCCAACCCTGCTCTCAGGTGAGGGAGGTAATTGATTTTCCTGCCTTAGACACACAAGGACAGAAGAAGAAAAAGAACACTAGACATAAGCAGAGAGACCGGGTGGGTCAGGGTCACCCAAGGCCTCTGCAGGAGTAGTAAGGAAACCATACAGAGGGCCCAGGCTTCCGGGGGACCCAATCTGCTTCCATGTGAAATGTTGCACCCTCATCATACTCATGCAGGAGGTACCATCAGGAACAGCAATGCTGGGCTCCTCCGCTGGTACCTTATCTGCTTGAGTGGCCAGGCATCACATGAACATGGATGGGTTTGGCTGGAGTGTCTGGCGATTCTCAAGCAAGAAGCCAGAAGAAAGCAGAGAGACGTTTAACAGCAGTGCCCCAGGTCCCTAACATCCCTGTGAGCCTCGGCCTTCTCTGGGGCCTACACAATGGGGTGGCTGGGGTTGCTCTCCAGATGTCCTCTGGCTGTCAAACAGCCCGCTACAGGAATGTCACAAAGGCCTGGGCCTTCATGATCTGTTCACATTGGCCTGAAGGTGGCTGTTAACACAAGCCTACAGGGATGACCGCTTCCTCAACCTTTTTACCCAAGGCATCTTGCATGAGTGTGCGGACGTTCTCAAACTCCGCCTTCCTCTCCTCCTCTTCCTCCTCCGGTAGCTCCTGAAGCTCCTTGGTCATGGAGAGCAGCCTCCTCCCACCAAACTCCTCAGGCTGCTGCCTCCAGTACTCACCAGTGAGGCATCCCCTAAACATCCATTTCTGTTCTCAAGAGCAGGGTTGGCTAGCTCCTCTTTGCTCTCACTGGAGTACAGACTTCAGTTTCCTTCCTGCAAGACCTGTGCTGACAGAGAAGCCATCTCCAGACTAGAAGGGGCGGCAGAGAGCTCAGCAGCTCGGAGAGGCAGGCTGCTTAGTGGGCTCTTCAGGGACTCCAAGCTTTTGATTCCTAGCATGCCCCACAGAATCACTTCTGGTTCTTTGTTTTCTGGCAGCTCGGAGAAGAACTCAAGGTGCTTCCAAACAATGCTTTTGTGGAAATTTTCAAGATTTTGCTCTACTGGAGCATCTTGGAAGACATTCAGGGGCAATCCCCAGTCAATAATGACACAGATGTGGGCATCAACTCATCACAGCTGCCCACGATGAGCACTGGCGAACACAGAATTCAATGTTATTGCACTTCTTATTCTCAAAGTCGTCAAAAGCTTGCCAAGGGAGGAAGAGCAGTGCCCAAAATTCCATCCTAACTACAGAGAAGTGCTTGACTGCCAAGAGGCCTTCCCAGTCCCTGGACAGGCTCTTACAGAATCTGTCATATTCCTCCTGAGAGGTGTCCTCAGAATCTGTCCTAAACGGGCATGGTCTCGCTCAGCGTTTCCTGACCAATGCATTCACCCTGAAGTCCCCTCGTTTCTTTTTCTTTTCCTCACCTGATCTTCAGTCTGAGGGGTCACTGTCCTTATCTTCCTTTTGTTCTCTTCTACCTCGTCATCACTCATCCTTCCCTTCTTCCTCCTCCCAACAGAGGCTGACGGGACAGCTGGTTCACAGTGAGTGCCTTCTCACTACCTCCTCGACCCCTTCTCCTCTAAGTGTTCCGTTGGTCGGTCTTCTTCGGGTGGATCACTTTGGTACTCCAGCTAACGGGTTCACCCTGGTCTGCACATTCACTGAAGCTGCGCCGGCACAAAACCCTCGGGCACACTGCTCCATCATCCTTGTTCTTTGTGACCACAGACACTTCTTCGCCATGAAATAGGCAGAATAGAGTCCAACACCAAACTGCTCATTCATGGAGAGATCTGCAACAGCCTGAGAGCTTCCATGAGGATTTTAGTCAGACTTAGCAGTGGTTCCCAAATTATCGAAAAGCTCAAGCTTGGTCACCCCAGTGCCTGAGTCCACCAGAGTCAGAATGTGTTCCTGAGGGTTGAGGACATCATTTCTAGCTCTTTACTGCTGTCCAAGTTGGAAGGGTCTATTAGGCTCTCCTAGTGAATCTTGTTCTGCTGTGGGATGTTCTGTATGGCAAATGTGTTGCTCTGACTGGTTAATAAATAAAACACTGATTGGCCAGTAACCAGGCAGGAAGTATAGGTGGGACTAACAGAGAGGAGAACCGAGGGACAGGAAGACAGAGAGGAGGAGACACGAGCTGCCATCCAGGGAGCATCATGTAGAGACAGCAGGTAAAGCCACAGAACACATGGCGACATATAGATTAACAAAAATGGGCTGAGTATAAGAGTAAGAGCTAGACAATGGTAGGCCTGAGCTATCGACCAAGCAGTTTAAATAATATAAGAGTCGGTGTGTTTATTTTATAAGTGGGCTAAGGGACCAGAGAGAAAAACTCTAGTTACATTGTCCAAGGATCAGAAGCATGAAAGATCCTAAAGGAGAGGTTCCTTGTTGTAACAGGAAGTATTAATGACAGAAGAAATGAGCTGGGTAGTATTTGCCCGAAAAGTAGCATCCCTCCCTTCCACTCTGCATAGAGTACTTCCTCAAGCATCCTGAAGAGAAAGGATTGAAACACCCCGGAGCAGGGTGGGTCCAGATCATCTCTGACATGCAGGAAGGCACCTACTATGTGAGGGAGTGACTCAAAAGTGAACGGGTGACAGTGCTTAACTCCATCCTAGACAGTCCCTCCAAACTCTACCGACTGCTGTAAATTACTACCTGCAACCTCTGGGACATGCTGTGAGTGCTTCAAATTAAGTTCCTCGACTGTTTACCCATCTATCAGTTATTTAAAGAGAAAGTTCCTTGATTAGTCTTCCAGTTCATTCCCAATCCCTGCATTTAATTTATTGTTTTAGCAATCCTTCCTTGGAAGTGGCTCCGAATCCTGGCGCTGCTCTGTTTGGGTCAGTCAGTCAGGCTCCGTTTACTGCGGTCATCTCCAGGCAGATCCCAGCTTTTCTCCTCTGACAGTCCACTGTGCTATCAAGTTAGCTTTCTACAATGGAAATCTGATCACGTCACTCTTCTACTCAAATCTCGGTGAGGTCCCTGTGGTGGTCTGAATGAGAACGAGCTGGAGGGCGCCTGCGTGTTCTCAGACACTATGCAAGTGAGACGTGAGCTAGACCATGAGGAGGAACAGGCCCCAACTAGCCTCCAATTTCCTTTCACCTTCGCCTTGAACCAAATTACACTACCAGGCTGTATAATCCCCATCCCTGCCTGTTCCTGGGCCAAAAGGCTTGTCCTCAGCTTCTTGGAAGACTTCTTAGAAAAACCACTATGCAACACACAATGTTTTTGGAAAATGGAAATGTATTCAAAAGTCCCCTCCTAGGTTTCCTCAGCTATCTGGAGTCTCTGCTTTACCTCCTGGGAGTACGGTTGAGCCTTTTGATGATGACTTATCTCTCGTTCTTCTGAGATACAGTTTAACCTAAAGAGTTGCTGAATGAATGGTTATCCTACCAAACACCTTTTTAACTATATAGAAAGGACTTTTATAAAGGGCCTTAGAAATCTAAGACGACAGGAAACAACACTTACTGCCAACCTAATTTTCACCTACTGTATACAAAGCTACTTTTTAAACTGTTATGTGCAGAGTTTTAAATCTTCCAGTTTGGCTACAAACTTCAGTCTCATTTTGTTGAGAAGCTCTGTTCCATTCTGTTTTTAATAACACTATGTTTCGGCAAAGGACTCCACTAAGGCCTGCCTTCAAAGCTTAAAGGGTGCCTTTAAAGAAAAAGCTGGAGACTTTAGTTGGGAGGAGAACACTGGCGTCACACTTACACAAGAGGCCTCCACCAACGGCCTGCAGCACCGTCAGGATGGGGAAGAAGTAAAGCGCGGCGTAAATGCTCTTGAACCGCTCAGACTTCCCCAGTCCGCAGGCGATCTTCTTCACCAGCAGAGGCCGGAGAAGCATCATCAGCACCAAGCAGAATGCGTAATAAACAAACACGATGGTGTATCTGCAAAATGAGGAATGCATCGAGATTGTTTAACACACTCCCATCCTTGTTACGTCTACCCATTAAGATATTCAGACTGGTGAAAGGCAGGACAAGCAAACACATACACTGTTTTGTTTGTTTGAAAATATTTCAAAAATCCTAAAGAGGGCGGTGGAGAGACGGCTCAGCATTTGAGAGTATTTGCTGCTTTTGCAGAGAAGCTGGGTTCGGTTCCCAGCACCCACAAGGCAGCTCACAAGCTCTGACTCCAGGCGATGTGACACCTTCTTCTGGCCTTAGCAGGCACTGCACACATGTGGTGCACATACAGACATGCAGGCGAAACTCGTACACATAAAAGTAAATAAATACAGCTCAAAAAACAATCCCAACAATGTTTATATATTTTAAAACTTTGTACTTATTTTGAGAGGTGTCATGCATGTTCATGTACAGGCATGTGTGCCCACGCATGCGCCGGTGGAGGCCAGAGGTTCATGGTGGGTGTCTTGTCCACCTTATTTTTTGAGACAGGGTCTCTTACTCCCGTCTCAGCCTGCCCAAACTGGTATTTCAGGCTGCTTCACCCAGCTTTCTAACATGAGCACTAGGGATGTGAACGCATACTGGACACTACACAGCTATGAAAAATGTATATAAACAGGCAACATACAGCAGATACATGTGAATGATGTATCTCAATCAGCATGACTGGACATGTCAATTAAACAAAAGTAGTAAAAGTTCAATAGAAACAAAAAAGACATAAGTGCTTTTCATAATTTAGGTAAGTAGTCTGAACATAGATTTGATTTGAATTTGACTTTTAAAATTACTGGGACTAGAGGGATGGCTATCAGTTCAAATGGTATAATGCTCTCACAGAAGACCAAAGTTCAGTTCCTGCAACCACGTCAGGCAGCTTACAACCAGCTGTCACCTCACCTCCAAGGGATCTGGAACCATCTTCCAGCCTCTGATGGAACCTGCACACATGGCGTACAGTCTCACAGATATAAATACACAAAAAGGTAGATCTTTCCTAGAGATTCATTATTATGTGTACATGTGTCAAGGTATGTGTAGTAATACTTCAGCTGATTTAAGTATTAACAAAAGTAACAAGACAAGAGAAAGCAATGACAGCTTGAATCACCTAGAGAAGATTCTGGAATGTGTAATTAACTTTATCAGCAAAAAATAAACCTTGCAGTCTCTTACATAATTACCTATAACTCAATTACCTTTTTAGCTGATATAGCTAGCCATATCTGGACTCTATCCCTATTTATAATACTATTTGTGTCCATCCTGAATTAACAAACTTCTACAATTGCCATTAATTTATTTATCACCATTAGGATTTTAAAGGACAACAGAATTAAAAACAGGAGTAGCTATTATGGGCACAGGAAGAGGGCTCAGGGCATCCATTTGCCATTTTCCTTCTAATTTGATATTTTTACCATAAATACCAACTAGTAGTAAATGAGTCTGATTTTAATTTTAAATGAAATGAGTACATATCTTAAATGATACTCCATTCTTGTTTTCTAAATATAAAAAGATCAAATTCTACAAGTCTTTAATGTATGACAAAACAATACTTGAAGCAGAGTTATAGTTCTATAATAAATCAACAGACGTCATTATTAGTTTTTATGAAATATAGTTACATAGATGCATGCAAAAGTAATCTGAAGGCCATAAAGCTTGGCAGTAAAAAGGGCACACGGCAGCTAATACACAGAGTCATTTCATCCTCACAGCACCCTATGTGGCACTGTTCTCACTTGCCAATGAAAAACCTGAATTATGTAACACTGTAAACATATTCATGTTAGCGTAACTGACAGACCCAGAATTCAAACCCAGACTCTTCTATTTCTAGATCCTACACATTTTTCCTGTCTGTCAAATATTGTATCTCTATTGTATATCCCCAAAGGTTCCTTTTTTAAAATCTCTTTAAACATAGAAAACATATTCCTAAGTATCTACGTGTGCATGTGTGTGTAAGTGCATGTATTGTTTTTTTACATCAAAAAATATTTTCCTTTCTATCGCTAAGATATACTGGGCTGACAATACAGTTTACTAGTATGCCTGAGGTGCTGGGTTTATTCTCCAACACAATACACACACACTCTCACACTCTCTCTGACTTTCTGAGCATGGCAATACATACCTGGAATCCCAGTACTCAGGAGGCTGAGGCAGGATAATAAGATTGAGGACAGCCCAGCACATATAGTGAGACTATGTCTTAAAAACAAAAATAATGTTTCCTCCTATTACACTCTGTATGCCTTCAGAGAAGAAAATTCTTTCTACTACCTCTTCCTGCACCTAGATATTTACAACGATCAATCTTTTGAAATGGAATCTACGAGCGTTTCCTTCTCAGAGGTCTTGGGTCTACATAAACACTTACAGTGGGTAGACTGCTTCATGAGTGCAGTGCACTGTGGTGATGTAATCTGGACTCGGGTTGTAAAGCATCGTGTACCAATCTGAGAGCATCAGTACTCGGCAGGAACGGATGTACAGGACGCCCACTGGATCGCTCACGAGTAAGGTGATGATGGCCGCCATGCTGCACTCGAACAGCGCAGTGATGTGCTGGAAGAGGGCGCTGGAGCTGGGAAACAGGGACACAACCCCAGAGCGACGTCAGTGCTTCAGTCTAGCAGGGCACAGTTCATATACCGAGTCTCAGTGTTTCAGCCCAGTCTGGAAGTTACTCTTAAAGATCAGACAAGCCGAGCATGCTAGCACCTCAGACAGCCCCGCGGCTGTGGTCTGCAGGTCTGTCCACTCTAAAATTCCTACAATGAAATACACTCTCTGGTGTGATAGTGTTGGGAGGCTGGGCCTTCGGGAGAGAGGTCAGGGATGTAGAATCCTCAAGGAAGAGATTTGAATGTTTTGTTTTGTTTTTTTTTTGAGGAGGTCAGAAGAACTTTCTTTGTCCCTTCTGCCATGTGAGGACAGGGATGCACCACTTCCTGGTTTCCACAGATGGTAGTAGTGTATTTCTAGTCTAACAGGGTGTCATGGCTTGTGGCTGCAATCTCAGTACTTGAAGGCCTAGGCAAAAGGAGTACTGCAAATCCGGAGCCAGCCTGGGCTACATAGTGAGTTACACATTAGCCTGGACTACAGAGTGAGATCCTATCTCAAAACATCAATTAGCCAGTTAATCAATCGGCTAATTACTATTTACCTAATTAGCCAGTTAATATCTAATTATTAAGTAACTAGTTAATTAACAAGTTGACTGATATAATTACTATCCTATATATATGCATGCATGTATGTGCACTTATTAGTGAGTGCCTGTAGCAGTCAGAAGATGGTGTTGGAGCCACTGGAACTGGAGTTATGGATGAGGGGGTCAGATATCCTGGGATGGAACTACAGATGGTTGTAAGCCATCCTGTGGCTACTGGGTACCAAACCTGGGTCCTCTGCAAGAGCAACAAGTGCTCTTAACCATTGAGCCACCTCTCTAGCCCCTTGTCCACTTTTTGAAAGAGAAGAATCCCTAGAGATCATTTCATGTCTAGTTTTTTTCCAGAATTCAGTTATTTCATGAGGGTCGTATGAGCTCTTAAATTAGCAGAACTGGACTACTTCACAGACATAAAAGTACTGAATGCACAAGTTTAAATAAGCTCATACTATAAAGTCATAGTGACAGGAATCTTTTCATCGTGTTTCAATCCATCTATAGTCAACCACATGATCTTTGAAAATAAAAGTGGATTCCAAAACTCCACTTCTATACCCATGGTCATACACTGCACAGTATTTCAGTCCACGAAGGACCACATCCATGATGGTGGTCCCACAGGACTGTATTCTCTATGTACCTTGCAGCTCTCATTGTGGAAGTATGTCCTGTGACCCCCCCTCCCCTGCACAGGGGCAGGAGCATTTAATGATACATTCCTCAGATCTGTGTCACTACAGCTGATGTGAGACTGTACTTCAAGATCTCCTGCATTTCAGAAAAAGATATCCCTTACCACAATTCCCATATACCCCCTCGGCCAGGCTACACTGCTTCAAGTTCCTCGGGCAGGCTTCCCCCTCACACTCCACTGTGTGGACAACCGTGTGCTCTTTGATATAAGCTCTGGAATTATGCCCCAGCTTTATGAACTGCCCACGAGACTTCCCACTCCCGGGCCCCTGGACCCAGCCTGTCCTTCTTTGCCGGTCCACTCTCAGCTCTCATTTCTCAACCACACCACACTCGCATCTGCCTCCACAGTGCCAGGCGGCAAAAAGAGATGGGAGAAAGTGCAAAGACCAAAGCAGGTAAAACTCACTTTGAGAGTGGAGGAACACAACTGACAGCTAAGGAAGACTCTGCCTCCCAGTCCCTGTAGGGGGACCAGGCACAGACTTCTCAAGAACACTACACTTGCCTTTATTATTACGTTTCTTTCGTTTACAACCCACACCTTGACCACTTCAGATCACATTACCATCTCTCCATCTTTTTTCTACCAATGTTTTAGCATTTCTTTTTAAGTCTTTTAGATCCTATTAGGCATAATTTCTCTCCCCATTCTTTGTGACTCCAGATGTTGACAACAGAGTATTTCACTACCTCTCTAGGACAGATTTATAGCGTCATCATGTACCTGTCTGTTTTCTCTATATCTTCTCTCTTCCTTTGATCTTCCAAACATAAAATACACTGCTCAATAAATGCACTAACAGTGTACTAGTCATCTCTCATAATTATGCTAGGTCACATAGAAAATTGGATTAAGTTATAAAGTATTTGTTCTAAAACAGTAACAGCTTGTGATCCTCACCAATTTTTGCAGAAACTCAGTACGCATCATCGTTGAGAAACAACGTTCTGTAGCAGAGCGTCATTGACACCTACTAGGATGTGTCTTACCATTGCTTTCCTGCTTCAGGAAAAAAAAGTATAAAGAGAAGGAAAACAGGTTTTCTCCTCCAAAACAAGGGAAGAGTAATTATTCTTGTAAATGACAGTCGGGCTGAGGGTGTAGGTCATTAAAGATTGTGTACTCAGCATCACAATATGTGAGCAGTATCCCAACACTCGCCCATCCCGATGCAGTAAGAATGTGCTCACCTCTTTTTCCCTGAGTACCACTCAATGAAGAACCAATGTAGAACAAGAGGAAGCATAGCCATAAATCCAAGATAGAGCCAGTCATAGAGTTCGGGGGATTCTGTGCAAGGCTGACAGTATTTCTGGGCGTTCGTCCTCTGTCCTCTTGGGCACACCTACAACATGTAAAAACACTGCTTTATAGACAAACAGTATTTTAGGATCTTCCTATAAGGGATCCCATTTTATTGTAAACAGTTTAATATGCCTATGTAGCTTTTAGAAATTAAAAAAGAAAACCTGTAAGCAGAATAGAAAGAAATCTAAAAAAGAAACACTTCAAGAAATCCACATCACCTGTGCTGTCTGCAAAATGCTCAGTGAAGATTCCTTCCACTTAATTGCTAAAACTGCTAATGTTCAATGAAAACCCTTGTTAACAGCATCATATAAAAATTACTGAAGAAGTGTTCTCAAGTTGTCATGTTAATTTACTATACAAAACACTCTGATAGATCATTAAACAGTAATTAGACATTATAAAATATTTTTTAATATCTGTGACTATCCAGAAAGATTTTAATATAATTATCAGCATGCCAATATAAATAAGGCTTTTAATACCACATTCTTACACATATTCATGAATATATCTAAAAAATTCGACATGCGAAAATGTTTCCAAAGTAAGTAGGTCATAAAATAAAATAATATTAACACAGGACTTACCCCACATTCTCCATAGATTTCACTTGAGCCATTTTTAAATAACAGGGTCTTCCCACAGTAGAGTCCAAGGCATGCTGGTTGAATATCGACAGCTTTTTAAAAACAAACGCCAGTAGAGTAACATCTTTTGTGGTTATAAATAACAATAATGTGATAACAGCTGAAGTCATGGACAGCAGTCTCTGAATCTCTCTTAAATGATATGTAACAGACAAGTCTTGGTGCATTTACTTTTAAATTCTTTCCCACTGGGACACTACAGAAATTACACGTACATCTTATTGCTCACCCTTATTGTTCATATTGGTCTTCACCCAGCCCAGCAGGTTCTAGGCCCAGGCACCTAACCCAGAAGCTTCCCAACGGCTCCAGGAAGCAGTCCCTATGACTAGACTTGGAATTTCACTGATTATAAGGTCATAAGCATCTTTTTTTAAAAATCACTGATAGAGGGCCTGAGAGACACCACTTGAGCAAACCTGAACTAACTTGAGGAGTTTGAGTCTAAAGCCCATGGCAAAGGGGAGGTCTCCAGAAAGTTGTCATCCTCCACATGTGTGTTCCGATAGGCACATCCCAGTGCCACACACATCACACGATTAAAAAAATTAATTAAGATAAATGACTGATAGAAGGTCACTAGTCTTCATTTTGCCCAGCTGGGACATTGGGTACACACATAGGGACAGTCTTTGTTCATAACAGAATACATTAGCAGAAAGGCTCAAGGAGAGAGAGGATTCCAGAACAGAGGGTAGGTCTGTAAAACAAATCAATTCACCTCCATATAAAAGCATCAACTTAGCTTTTATTATGTTTGTTGAGGACAGGGGTAAACTTCACCAGTGCTGACACTGAGCTTCTGATCAATTACTTGAGAACCACGGTCTTACAATCAATTTCTTACAGATATGGAAAGAATTAAAAACAGCTCCTTTTAAAACAAAACTCTGAGGACCGCCCAATCATCTTGGACCTCATCCAGGAGAAATTACTGAAGGCATCTTTTGAACCAGTGGCACCTGATTCTCCTCACTGCTCAATAACCATACATGGAGTGTGCGGAACAAGGGCCATGAAGGTCCCCAGAGGTCCGGACAGTGGACTGTCTTCCCTAAGAATCTGCCCTATATCATGAAATAAGTCCAAAACAATGGCGGGCTACATGCGAATTTACACACTTTACTATTATCTCTGAACAATAATCTCCTCTGCTTTTTCATGCATTCACAATGTGGAGACTCTGGTTACAGCCCTTTCTCCTTTCAAATTCCTGTAGACTGGACTTGTTTGTCCTTACGTTTTCAAGGGCAAACAAACAGAAAAACTCGGCCTAAAATGCCTCAGTTGATATTTAAACGCAGTCTAAAATGTCTCACGTTTGATATTTTCACTTTTATCAAGTACTTGACATCTCTTTTTAACCCATGCTTTTTTAAAAAACAAAACAAAACAACAACAACAACAAAAAAATAAAACCTGCTGTACCTTTAGAAACACACATTATGCCAGGCAGTGGTGGCACACACCTTTAATCCCATCACTCAGGGGACAGAGCTAGGTGGATCTCTGTGAGTTCCAGGCCAGCCTGGTCTACAGATCAAGATTCAGGACAGGCACTAAAACTACACAGAGAAACCCTATCTCCAAAACCAAAAAAAAAAAAAAAAAAGAAAAAGAAAAAGACATTAACCTATGCTTCTTTATTTTAGACTATCAAAAGACTTTATTATTATAGTATCGTTGGCATGTGTATGCATTTTGCCTACATTTATGTCTGTGCACCATGTACCTGCCTGGTGCCAGTGGAGGTCAAAAGACAGAGGTCGAAAAGGATATCGGATCCTGGGAAACTGGAGTTACAGAGGGTCCTGAGACACTGTGTAGGTACTGGGAATGAAACCCCAGTGCTCAGGAAGAGCAGTAAGTGCTCTCAACCACTGAGCCATCTCTCCAGCCAGTCTCTTAACATGATTTTTTACAGCAACTGAAGTCTAATGAACTAAATACATGGAATGAATTGTTTCAGGTTTTCTGAGAAGAAAGTTAAGACACTGGAAGTCCCTTCTCGATGGGCTTTGCATCTAAAAGATCTCAAAACCAAGGCCTGAAAATCAGTACTACAAACAAAAGCAAAGCTCATTTACCTAACAACTGTACAATCACCCTTCATAATCTTTGGTGAACTACGGCTAAAATGCTGACCTTGTTTTTTTCTGCAAAAGTCTGGCCCCTGGTGAAGGGCTCTAACGTATTTACATTTGATGCCCGGTGTGGTGGTGCACGCCTTTAAATCCAGCACTGGGGAAACAGAGGCAGATGTATCTCTGTGAGTTCAAGGCCAGCCTGGTGTGAGTTCCAGGGCATCCAAGGCTACACAGAGAAACCCTGTCTCAAAAAACAAACAAACAAACAAACAAAAATTTACATTTGAGGTTGAAAAAAACAAGTTATGTGGCAACTTGCTTCTGCTTCCCTGCACTAACATCAGCACTTCTAATTCTCAAGTCAACCATCAGGAACGCTTTCCTGGACAAAGAAACAAAGGAATGAATGAAAGAACATAGGAAGAGCACAACAAAGCCTCCGCCTTGCCTTCTGCACACGGCCCCGCGCTCATCTCCAGCCATTCCGGAGCAGACCATCCCAACCCCGGGCGAAGTCGGAGCCCGGGTGCAGAGCAGCAAAGGACCAGGCTGCCCGCCCCTCGAGAGCTGTCAGCCGGAGGCGAGCCCGAGGCAAGGAGGTGGGAAAACAGCAGGCACGAAGACAAGAGCCCCCTCGCAGCCTAAGCGGCCACTTACCCATTGGCCAGGCTAGGTTCTCCACAGAAGCCCGGGGATCAGCCGGTCCGAACGCAGCGCCCGAACATCCGGGCCACGGCGCTCCCCGCCGCTCCGCCTCCCGCTAGCCTGGCGAACGCAGTGGAACCCCGCCCTTGCTACATTAGGCTCCGGGTCCCGCCCCACCACCGCCTTCTCCGCTGGGCTGAGATGCACTTCGCGGACTCTCCGGCCTAGGATCCCAGCAACCTGGTTTCCTAGTCTAGGCTCGGAAGCGTCTCTGTCGCTTCCGGGTCTGAGCTCAGAGGCTCCACCCTTTCCGGGTCCAGACTCATCGGGGCCTCGACCGAGCTAAGGCCGGAACCGAGGCCCAGCCTCCAACCCGGTCAAGTCTACACGGCCTCGAGCGATTCCTAGACTGGACCCAGAGGTCCCGCCCCCGTTTCCTAGATAAGGCTCAGTAGCCCCGCCCCCGCCGTGCGATTAAATCCCCCGAGGCCCCGCCCCTGGTGCGTGAGAGTCTCCGAGGCCCCGCCCCGGCCCTGTGGTCCAGTCTCTAGAGCTCCGCCCCCCCGTGCGGGCTAGGTTTTCGAGGCCCCGCCCCCGCCGTGTGGTCCAGTCTCTGAAGCCCCGCCTCCATTCGCGGTCTAGTTTTCGAGGCCCCGCCCCTGCCGCGTGTCTAATTCCCCGAGGCCCCGCCCCCGCCGTGTGTCTAGCTCGGAACCCGGAGGGCTCGCCCGCTTTAAGCTTCCAGGCGCTTGTGGCCGGTTCGTCTCCGCTCCGAGACCTGGCCCGGAGGTTGCCACCGGCCTTGCACGTTCTCCCGTGGGACTTGGCGTTTATCCCTCGCTTGGAGAGAGCACCGCTGTGCTGAGCGGCAACCCCTGCACCCAGACGATGGAGGCGGCGCTGCCAGTGGCCCGGCTGCCCCCGCACGACCCGAAGACCCCCGCACTGTCGGTGGTGGACATGCACACAGGCGGAGAGCCCCTGCGCATCGTGTACGCCGGGTGCCCGGAGGTAGCCGGGCCCACGTTGCTGGCCAAGCGGCGCTACATGCGTCACCACCTCGACTACGTGCGGCGGCGGCTCGTGTTCGAGCCCCGCGGCCATCGGGACATGTACGGAGCGGTCCTGGTGCCCAGCGAGCTGCCCGAGGCGCACCTGGGAGTCTTGTTCCTGCACAACGAAGGCTACAGCTCCATGTGCGGCCACGCGGTGCTGGCGCTAGGCCGCTTCGCGCTTGACTTTGGACTGGTGCCCGCTCCCCCTGAAGGCGCCCGGGAGACACAGGTCAACATCCACTGCCCCTGCGGGCTGGTGGCCGCCTTCGTGGCATGTGAAGGTGGCCGCAGTTGCGGCCCTGTGCGCTTCCACAGCGTCCCAGCCTTCGTCCTAGCCTCAGGTAAAGGGTGAGACACTCTAGGCCCGGTTGGGACACACTCGAGACGAATCTAACCACAGTTCTGTGCTGAATAAACCTGTGCAACTAACCCACCCTGCCTGCTCTCGTAATTCACAAAAGGGTAGTTCCAGATTACTGCTAACACGCCTCAGCGTCTTGGATGCAAATCAGAGCCTATCCGTCCATGCAAGACTTGGGGGGGCTTTGAGTGGAGTGATGAAGAATTCTGTGCTTGCTTTACACAAGATTCCAACTCCAGTTTTGCAGGCATTCGTAGATATTTCACAGCAGAATGAAGTTAAGAGCAAAGGGCAGTGTGTGTGCCAGAGTTCAGTCTAGTTTAGAATATGCTTGGTAAAAACATTACTCCTAATAAGTTACTGAAATATGACCTGTCTTTTTCTCAGCTGTTAAGTGCCTTCCCTCTGCAGGGGGGAGAATGTCAGTTCCAGGCCAGCATGGGCTACACAGTGAGACCCCTTGGCTTTGGAGAACCAAAGGACTATGAAAGAACTAAATTTGCAAGTGAAGATATTGTTGCTCTCGCCTGGAGGCACAACCCGCTGAATCCCTGACTGAGTCTGTACCTTCATTTATTCCCAGAGCTTCTTAGGATTAAAAAAGGAGTGTATAAAACATTCTTAGAATTTTTCTTTTTAAAGGTGAATATGTGTTGACTGTTTTGTTTTGAGACAGGGTCTCATTCTGCAGCCCCAGCTAGAATGAAACCCTGGAACTTCTATGTTGACCAGGCTGGCCTCCGTCACACGGAAATCGACCTGCCTTCTGCGTCCTGAGTGCTGGTAGAAATTTTTAAATATCTGAAAAAATGTTCAAGAAGCAGAGACTTCAAGATATATGGACTTGTTTCCTGGACGTACAGACACATGAACAGATCTTTTGGGTTCTCTGCTATAGATCCTTTGTTATCTTTCCATGGTGGTCATCTGTAGAGGAACATACCTCTTCAGAATCACCTGGCAGCTGGTGTTTTATCTTTTATCCCAGTTGTCCTGTGAGTCACGACCCCACCCCCTTTGGGGATGCCGACCTTTTCACAGGGGTCCCCTAAGACCCTCCAAAAACACAGATATTTGCTTTACAATTCATAGCAGTAGCAAAATTACAGTCATGGAGTCGCAACAGAAATAATTTGATGGTCGGGGGTCACCACAACATGAGGAACTGTATTAAAGGGTCGCAGCATTAGGAAGGTTGAGAGCCACTGCTAGCAAGAACATCCAGCCTGTATCTTGTAGGGCCCATGTGCCCCAGGTTAGCTATGAATGTGGCCCAACATAAAACGTAAAGTTACTTAAAACACTGAGGGTTTTTTCCCAGTGGTTTACCTGTTTCTTATTGTCTATGGGGGTGCGTAGCTCTCTAGCATGAACTTTGCCATAGTGGAAAACCAGACACACCTGCAGGATTGAATTTTTCAGTGCAGACATTTAATATCTGACTGGAAGTGATCTGGGAGCTCATTTAGTCAATCCAAGAATAAGGTTACATAACACTGCTTTTCTCCCAAGTCTTCAAGCCGTGCAAACATTCTTAGAAAATCTGCTCTTGATCCTCCTGAATAATTAGACTCTAGATCAGCCTGAGTGTGAATGCCACTGTATCAGAACAGGCTTGGAGTAACCTCAGTAGACAGACACCCGTGGTGATGAATGCCACTGTGGAATTCGATGCCCTTTGAATGGGTATCACAACCAGATTGGCACTTGAGGGAGATAATTTATGACTTTTTTTAAAGCCGTTTAGCTAGCTGGCTACCTAATTTCTCCCTAGGCAGCTCAGGCAGCAGACTACAGAGTCCACTCTGGGAGACCCCACAACTGGCAGCAGCAGCAGCAGCATCACCTGCATATTAGTCCCAGGTTGGTAAGGAGAGAGCTAGCCAAACCTTTAGGTACCAGAGTTCCAGACAGCATCCCTGTTTGTGGACTTGAGGGTCACGCTGAAGCATTAGAAAAGGAACCCTTGCATCTTCAGAAGCACATAGAAGGCAGGCAGAGGGATGGTGTTGGAGAGCCTTGATCTGCCCCTTCCCATCGCAGTGACCTTGTTCTGCAAAGTCACCATCTGTGAAATGGAGGTGCAACTAGTCCCCACCTGGGAGGGCTCCAGAGTTCACTGCACCCCAGCATGATGAATTACATTTGTTATGTTCACTGTATCCTAGGGGTCTACAACAGTAGACTTAGCAGTAATATTACAGTAGACTGTAATGAATAGTAGTTGAAGAGTAGCTAGTCAATGAAATTTGGAGGATGTGCCGATTGGCAGTTGTGGCTATCTGGTCCTCTCGAGAACGCCATTCCTGTTGGAAATTAAACTTTGGCGTTCACATTAACATTTGCCATGCCTACTAACCTCTGCTGGGTAGTCTCCACGTATTACTGCATGGAATTTTCAAAACGGCTCTCGTAGGGGACATAGCAATCCCATTTTCTGTGCAAGGACAGCGAAGCTGCACTGAGTAGCAGAACCAGGATCCAAACCCAAGCCTGGCAGATTAGCCTTTCATCCTTAACATTTTTGCAGTTCACAGAGCTACATTCTGATTTTCTGGAAAACTCATAGATCCAACCTCATTCATACTATGTGATACATAGTGATGTGATATTCATACTATGTGATTGAAATTTTGTCTTTGTCTAGCTGAACTTGAGAAAAGGCTGTTTTCTTCATCCTGTAACTCTGCAATCTTCCACGTGGGGTCTACTCTTCTGGGGGGCTTGTCCTAAGGGCTACCTGAAGGAAATAATTTAGGATCCCAGTGATGAGCTTGCATGGACAGAAGGAAAGACGTTAGATTTGGAATTGAGTTATAAATGCAGGTTACATATTTCCGGGGAAAGGGTTGGGACGTCAGAGTCAACTGCTTCTGAGGTTGACTCCGAGCCCCAACACTTACTTGGTGGTTTTCTCAGAATTGTGGGAGGGTTTTAAATAATAGTACCTGTCTCTCAGCACTGAAGTAGTTAAGGGGCTAGTGTAGGCAATGTTCTGGCACATGGGATGTACTCATGGTCTCTCAGTTTCCAATGTCGGTAATTTAGTTATGTAAGAAAAGTGTCAGCCAGGCATTGCGGTGTATACCTGCAAGCCAGTGCTGCTGCTAGGGGAATGTGCTGCTATACCCAGCTTAAAAGAAATCGTCTCTGGAACTTGTTTTGGCATTATAACTGAGGATGACCAGTTTGTGAATAGCATTCAAATCCCATTTGAAGCCTTTCCTACTAGTATGTATTCCTTCATGGTGTTCACAGGTGGCTGTCTCAGAGCTTCCCCATCTCTTGCTCACCCTCCATGATGTTTCCTACAAAAGAACCTCAGAGCAGTTAACAGATATGTACGTATAACCAAAGAGAAACACAACATCCAGATATATTCTAACTTACGCAAACCGCCAAGTTAAACAAGGAAATGCACATTGCTCTCATTTACCCAACACTTATTTTGAAAATGGATTTCTGCTTCATTCCTTTTTATTGTGAAAGTTTCTCCTTTAAACATGATTAAAGCAATGTGATTTTTTTTTTCTAACAAACTTGCCTGTGAAATGCCTCTTTTAGACCTCACGGTGGATGTTCCTGGACATGGAAAGTTGGTGATGGACATTGCATATGGTGGGGCATTTTATGCATTTGTTAGTGCAGAAAAATTGGGACTTGATGTGTCATCTGCAAAGACGAGGGACCTTGTGGAGGCCGCGAGCACCGTGACAGAGGCCGTGAAAGCACAGGTGAGTCCCAGTACTGCTAATGACAAATGCCTCCCTGGGTGCTTAAATACAAAAGATCACATCCGTAAGGAAATCAGACATAAACGCACCCAACTCTTTATCACACTGAGAATAGTGTACTGCCTAATGGGCTCTAGCATGGCACTTGTGAAATCTCGCTTTGACACTGAGAGCTCTCATAACCTCACCTTCACGTGTCTTGGGTTTCCTACTTTTTTAATCACGTCAGTTTAGGTAGTAAGTAACTCTAGAGTATTCTTTCATTTCTAGCAGAGTTCTGCCAGCCCACCTTGAGCCTGGACTCAGATGAAAGAACAGTACAGTATTTGAATGTTACATGACATTTAATTAGTGGTCACAAAAAACAGCAGGGTGGTATCTGATATACTTGTATTGATCATATCATAGGCTCACTTAGCAAAGGCTTTAGTTTGTCAAAATTTATAGCAGGTAGAAAAATGAAACTGTGTAGCCCTGGGCTGGAGTGATTGATGGCTGAGGGGTTAAAAACACTGGCTGCTTTTGCAGTAAAGCCGGGTTCATTCCCAGCACATAAATGGCAGCTCACAACCATGTCCTTAACTCGAGTTCCAGGGGAATCCAGTGTCCTCTTCTGGCTTCTTGAGTACCATGCACACATGTACATAGACATGCATGTGGGCAAAGCATACATAAAATAAATACTTTTAAAAGAAAATACGCAGCATTTTACTATTTGAAATTACCATTTTCTGGGGCAATCAATACCAATATACAGAATTATTCTATCAGGGTAAGTTCTAATAATTTACATCAGTTTTCTTTCCTCTCAGCTAAACAGCTCATGGCTTAAATTTTAATACAAAAAAAGTTCCACTTCATTTTTGAATGAAACCAAGAAAAGGGGGCCTCATTTACTTGATAAAAGGAGTAATTCTAAGCTTCCTGTTAAAGTTGAACTGCTCAGCAGGATGATAATGGCAAAGGGTGGACTCTGAGAGAATCCGGAGTCCCTTGTACTTTGAGAGAATTGACATACCATCATGGAAGTATTGGGCATAAGAATCCCTTTGTCAGTTGTTAGCCAACCATATTGTTGATGCAGATTTAGGGAAAGACCTTTTGTAGAGCAAGGTCTAAAGTTCATGCACTCTAAGTTCAGCCTTACTCTCTTATTGCGTATTTAACAAGAATGTCTTGCATATGTCGGACACGAAGCTTGATGCGGTAGACCCCAGGGAAGGGCAAACCCCAGTGTCCCAGAAGCCTGATCCAGTGGAAGGAGCCAGCACCCCCGTGACATGCGCAGTAGTGGAGGGAGGCATGGGATTTTAGGCAGTGATAAAACAAGTTTGCACGTCTCTTTAACTTGGTTTGATAGACTGGACTTTAGGAACCCAGGTCTGTTTAAGTGGCACGTGGTAAACGTATGAAGATGAGTATGGTGATTTCAGACATTACTGTCAAATATCACATAAATCCAGGAAAAGCTCAGCTACTGGATCTCCCGAGTACTGGAAGCATACCATTATGCCTTTGGGGCTAGATCTACTTACCCACCGCCCTGGGCTGTGTTTCTCTCTCTCTGTGCACTCACTGCTTTTCATGGAACCTCTAATTGCGTTCTGTTTTCTCCTCTTCATCCAATTGTTTCTTTCTTACCAGTAGCCTCTGAATCTAACTTTCTTTTTAAAAAGTTTTACTCTGCTGGATTCCCCACATTCTCCCCTCCCATGTGATGGTTTTAGCTCAGGCATAACCAGCCTGTGGACTAACCCTCATGACTTCAGCACTTCACAGAGGGTGTGTGCTGGGCATGTGTATAAACTAGGACTGCTTGGTGAGTTGAGGCTAGACACAGAACAGCTACCTCAGCAGAAACTCAACGTACGAATCATAACTGCCAATAAAACTGTTTATATCTAGAGAGCAATATAATATCAAGCATTTATTTAGGCTTATCCCAGAAGGTAATTTCAAAAACGGTACATATTGAGAAAATTATGTCTTGAGAGTCTGTTGTTGACATTATTTCTAAAGACAAAATTTGAGTCAAAACATTTTACATATGGCCACTTTATTTGCAGTTTAAAATCACCCACCCCGAGAGTGAAGACCTTGGTTTTCTGTATGGCACTATTTTAACAGACGGAAAAGACGCCTACAGCGAGGAGCCCACCACCAACATCTGTGTCTTTGCAGATGAACAGGTATCAGGACAGCAGCTGTTAGGCGCAAACACCAGGAGCAGCTGATGGAGAACACTCACCTCCTGTCATTCCTGATTCTGAAACAGGTCGACAGGAGCCCCACGGGCTCGGGAGTGACCGCCCGGATTGCTCTGCAGTACCACAAGGGCCTTCTGCCACTGAACCAGACCAGAACCTTCAGAAGTAGCGTCACTGGCTCAGTGTTCACGGGGCGTGCTGTGAGGGTGAGTGTGGCGCTGACCAAAGAGGCGGGAGCGGGGCGCTGCGGAAGTTTCGTCACTGTACTCGTAGACGGGCACTTGAAAGCAGGCCTGGAAGAACTTCTGTCCAACAATCAATTCTCAGAGTGTAGTGCTGGCGCCTCTGGTTTGACCCACTGTGCTGTCCATGGATCAAAACTATGTTCATCATAACATTCAGACATGGTTTGCTTTTCACTCACTCGCTACGTGATAAGGGATAGCCCAAACACATGAATGACTGCATGCAGAAGCAGATGAGAATCCAGCTGTTTCTATTGAGACAGACAAGAGAGAGGCTTTCAAGACTGTAAAATGATGCCGCTTTTCTCATTTAAAACGTTTCTGCAAACAGTTATTTTTATTTACAAAAAGTGTGATACATAACTGTGTAATCAGTTTGTTTTTCAATGAAACAATGAACAAATATCTTTAGTTCCCAATAAGTACTGAGAGATATGGCATGCGTAAAGAAGAACTTCTGGAAGCCCTCAAATATTAAGTGTAAAGGGATCTTGAGACCAAAAGACCTGAGAAGTGCTACATTAGTGTTTGGAGCCTTTTGGGTTTTTTACTTGTTCTGTAAAAGTATTGTAATTCAAAGAGTCGTACCTAAAAGATGTGAGTTGTGAAGAAGAGAATTTTTGTAATGGATTCAAATGCAGATGTGCTAACAGTGAGTCTACTCAGTAGTGAATGAAACCTGTTATAAAGTGATTAATCTACATTAGTGAATGGATGTACTCTAGAGAGCCCTTCACATAGGAAGATGTCTACCCTGATGTAGCTGCTTTTAAGTTGTTTTTTTTTTTTCTGAATACTGAGTTATCTTTAAGCTAGGAATCCACATATCACACAGTGATTTTATAATATACCAAACCATTTATTCTGTATGCAATAATGAGGAACACGATGTCTTCAAAATCTGAGACTGGAGATAAAACAGTCACCTTCAGGATTTACTAGGAAGTTCATTGTGTGCCAGTTTCCAAGCTAAGAACTTTAGGCATGCTATTTCATTTGAACCTCACACGACTCTAGATCATCATAGGCACAGTAGCAGCAGCAGCTAAAAACCCACATCTCCAGTGGCAAGCAGGAGGCAGAGGAGACTCACACCGGAGTGGTGTGAGTCGTTTAAGACCTCAAAGCCCGCCCCCCGGTGACATACTCATTCAGACCACCACAGTGGGAGAGCACTGCTCAGCAAACACGAGGCCCTGGGTCCAACCTGCACTGCCAAAATGGTAAATAATGAGCCAGGCGGTGGTGGCGCATGCCTTTAATCCCAGCACTTGGGAGGCAGAGCCAGGTGGATCTCTGTGAGTTCGAGGCCAGCCTGGGCTACAGAGCGAGATCCAGGACAGACACCAAAACTACACAGAGAAACCCTGTCTCCAAAAACAAAAACAAAAAGATAATGAAACTACTGTACCTTGATTTTATATTTGTCATTTTACCTCGGCTTTCAGTTACTCTTATTTTAAAAATTAGAAAATCAAAGACACTACAGGTAAGATTTTGTGTTACTACTTTTATGATTTCTGTGGCCAGATACCGAGTAGAAGGTTTTATTCTGGCTTACAGTTCAGGGGAATGTGTTCCCTGATGGCTGGGAAGACCCAGCAGCAAAGGGGAAGCCTGGTGGCAGGAGGCAGGCTGTCAGGAAGCAGGGTGAACAGGAAGTGGGCTGGGTATAAAAGCTTAAGGCCCACCCCAAGTGACCCATTTCCTCCCGTGAGTGAGTCTCTACCTCCTAAAGGGTCCACAGTTTCCCTGAAGAGCACCAGCACCTGCGAGCCAAGTGTTCAAACGCATTAGCCCGCGGGGACAATTCATATTCAAAACACAGCAAAATTGCAACTATTGATTTCACGCCTGCGATTCCCCAGTGCACTGCACTCCTTCCGTGTGCAGAGGAGCGCTGTGTCTTCCAGGATCCCTGAAGATGCCTTCCCAGTTTCATTCCCTGTCCTTCCAATTCAGTGGTCCAGCATTTGGTCCTTAGCTTCCTTCTAGTCTTTCCCGAATTTGATGACACAGGATGAGTTCATCTACTTCCTGGACTTCAGTTCTTAACCATCTGCTGAAGATAAGTCCCAAACCTTCATCCCAACTCTGTCTGTCCTGTCCCTCTGTCCAGTCTAACACTTGAGAAGTTCACTATCACTATGCTCATTTCTAAGTGACTACCTAAGTATCTTAAACTCTGCATACTAAAAACTCCTCCCTTCCTTCTATCCTTCTTTGCGTGTTCCCCCACCTCACCCTCCTCCACCCCCGTGCTCTGTTAATGGCTTAAATGTCACTTCCAAGGTAGAAACTACAGTCAAATTTGTCATAGTCACAATTCCCCTCCGTCTGCATTGTCAGGCTATCAATTCTACCTCCTGATTAGCTTGTATTCTCCTTCTCCCTCCTCACTAAATACTGCACTGTGACTCCAGGTGTCCGTCAGGACTCAGAATTCTTTTTCTTTTTTTTTTTTCTTTTTTTTTGTGACTGAGTATCACTGTGTAGCCTGGGGTTCCCTCTTAGCAGGTTTCTGGGGTGCTAGTCTCTCTCCCATGTGCCCTCTCTTTCCAGTTAACTAAAACACACATCTGACCTTGTCACCCCCCCTTAAAAACCTTCCTGTGCTGAGGGATCAGCATGTGGGTTTCTCTAGGTGTAAGAGCCAAGAGCCCAGCCCTAGAGACACCACACAGCTGCAGGATTCTTAGTTTGCTCCTTTTGTCTTCTTTCTCCAGGAATCCAAGTGTGGGGACTTCAAGGCCGTCGTAGTGGAAGTGGCAGGACAAGCCCATTACACAGGGACAGCGAGCCTGACAGTGGAAGATGACGACCCGCTGAGGGATGGCTTCCTTCTCAAGTGACCTTTTCCAGAAGTCTCAAGGTTTTCCTTCTGAAGTAATTACCTCTGAGTGATGCTTTCTCTGTATCACATGAAAACCAGCGTCCAGTGACACATATAGGCTAATTTTTACACTTTCTAAGACAGTACACTATAGCTAAATGCAAGGCATTCATTATACTTCATATTTGCAAACCTTTTGAGCATACATATCACTGATGTGGCATACAAAGTGCTAAAAATTCAGAAACTTTTTAATCATTAGTATAGAGGGCAAAATTAAAACCTAGTTACTTAATCCATGCTGTGGAAATGACAGTTCTTTGTTTTAAAGTTTCTTTGAATGATAGCTTCAGTGATAGACCACACAATAATAAACTTGGTGAGTTTGTTATTTTAATGTTCCTGTTTAAGTAAAATAAAGCAACATGCTGAGGATGTGGTTATTACAAGGTTCTCAACACTTGGCATGAGTAATCTTGAAGGACCACACAGGCTCGGGTTCTTTGGCAGGCATTGTTATGGGTGCTGCTGGGGTATTGCCTTTGCTGCGGGGCCCCCATCATCAGCACCCTCTGGCACCCATGTGACACAAAGTCACTGACCGATGCTGCAAAGACCAACTCGTAACCAGATTTTTGCCATCTCTAAGATGGTGCTCTTTTTGGTTTGGGAGTGGTCTTTTGTTTGGTGTGCGTTTGGTTGGTTGTTTTTCCTTTGCTGGTTCTAAGGACTGATTCTATGACCTCATGCTACATTATTGAAATACAGATGTGAAGTAAAAATTAATCTGTGAGCCTTTACAGTGAAAAGCATCTCATGTTCTATCGGCTGACCTTGGCCAGTAAGTTGTTCTTCAGTACTGATGAGGAAAGTCCAGGAGTTCAGAGATCAAGAAGATAGAAAAGGTGGGCCCAGGAGGTCTCCCACAAGCTCTGTCTTATGCCAAGCAAGTTTATTAAGAAGAACGCCATCTTGTATCCTGTTTGCAGGGGGGAAATGGGACAGAGTCAGCAGGAAGTTCATCAAGCAGTGCTGCACAAGAGGAGCACAGGATACCTCAGGGCTATCACAGGCCAAGCACACAAAGTCCCTGGGACTGATAACGCCAATCTCTTCAGTGGGGAAAGCCACATTCCCAGGAATGGAAAGTCGGACTCCTTCTAGGTCCTGGCTCCAGCCCCAGACTGGACTTGGCCAAGTCTGCCCCTGGGCAAGGACACTGAACTAGGTTCCTTTTGTCCTTTCCTGGGGACCTCTGAGAAAGCCTTGGATCCACCTGACTCTCAACAATCAGCTGCTTGCTAGATTTAGAATATGAAAAAGCAAAACAAAACTGAATCGCTCTGGTATTGTCAGTTTAGAGACTGTGACGCCAACAAACTGGTATTACCTAACATCTGACATCTAATCCAGTGGTTCTCAACCTCTGGGGGTCTTGCGACCCTTTCCCAGGGGTCGCCTAAGACCCCCAGAAAACACAGATATTTATATTACAATTCATAACAGTAACAAATTACAATTACGAAGTAGCAATGAAAATGATCTTATGGTTGGGATCACCACAACATGAGGAACTGTACTAAAGGGTGGCGGCATTTGGGAGGTTGAGAAACCCTGCTCTGATCTATCCTGTGCTGGCTCTGCCTCCCTCGGAGTGAGAAAGACTAGGGAGATCAACCCCACCTCCTCTGGCATTCAAATTGGAGCAATGTTGATTCTGCTGCTAATACTGCTCCCTGCAACCCAGGCCATCTCAAGGCTTAACCTCATCAACAAACCATAGCACCCACCACCTCCGTCCCCTCAGTGGCCTCCCCGAAGCATATAAATGTGTTCATGATAAAGATGGTGACAAGCACTCCTCTTTCTAGCTTGCTTCCACCCCTAACTCCTTCCCTCGGGAGTGAAGCTTCTAGATACACTCTCCTGGTGTAGTCAACCATTGTCTGGTTTCTGCATCATTACTCTCTGGAAACTGGCCTGTCAGTTCTAAGTGTCCCCGAAGGGTTCATCAATCCCGTGCCGGACACTGCTGCTGGATCCTGGCAGTCAAGTGTGGTACCCATTGGAGCAGGACTTCCAACTTTTTGGTGCAAAGGTCACCCACAGAGTAGCTCAGTGAGGCTCCCCAGACCACTGGGTTGGTAGTCAGCCCCCAGTTGCACATGATGCTGGAATTATGTGAGCCAAGATCCATACCTCCTTCTTGTTCCAAAGCTTCTAGATTTCTTAAGAAACAGGCCATCTTTCAATCCTCAAAACTCACACATTGTGTCCTATTCCTCTTTGAGACAATGTTCATACTTCTGTGTAGCTCTTAACCTAAAGGCCTAAAGTGAAAATCTTGTCGACTGGGCTTAGGTTGAGCTATTTCGAACACTCTGAGGTGTGTGTCTGGAGGGAGACTCCCCTTTGGTAGCAAAACTTTTTGGCAAATCTATGTTAATTACCTGTTGGGGTCCAGGTTTCACAGGTGAGTGTGCCCTTACCAAGCAACTTCTCTTCGCTCTAAAATACTCGAAAAGTCTGTCTTTTGGGTAAAGGATGGAGCTGACCTCCACAAGCCGCTTTCAAACTGAGATGACACCGGAAAATGTACCATTGTGTCTTCCTACCTGTATCACCCACCTGCCATGCTTTGCCCCCTTAACGGCTTCTAGTTTTAACCACCCCCTGGCATCCTATTCAGTATCTGTTTCTTTTTCACTCACTGTCCTGCCCCTGAGTTACCCAGTTCATGCCCTTGGATGTAGTTAGGAATGGAGAGTCTTGGAAGTCTTGGAACTGCAGAGGGAAGAGGGCTGGGTTCCAGTAGGAAAACATGAACTGGCAGAGAGAAGGACGCTGGAGTAGACAAGGAAAGGAGCAAGCACAGGGCGTGAGGTCCCTGTTGCCTCCTTGAACCATGTACCTGACTATGATGACTCTTGTTTGGCAAAGGTCAACTGCTAGTTTGATTACACCTCTTCCTCCATGAAGTTCAGCCTCCATAGCACAGCACACAGGTCCTGTCCCAAGAAGACCATAGACGTTTCCCTTTTACTCCCCCAGTTGCCTGTTGCCTAGAATGCAGACGCCAACAACTTCAACATTATCTTCTTGAGGTCATGTTTGCGTCCACCATAGCTCTTCTTCTCTCCTCTCCCTTCTCAGTAGTCCAGTTTGGTATACAAAGTCTTTATCAACTACCCTAGCAACGTAATTGCCGTTGAATTTCATTCTTGCATTTTGTAAAAACAGATATTTCCTTGTAATACATTTGTGTTTGCATGAGACTAAATCTTTTGGGGCAAGGACCCTTATTTGCTCTTTCCGAAAACTAAGCATTAATGGTTGAAGTTGAATTTATTAAATAAATTAATCTCTAGGTACTATATTTTCATATTGAATGGTTGTCAGCTGGGGTTGTGTCTACCCTCAAGGGGAATGTGGCAGTTTCTGGAGACCGTGTTAGTTGTTGCAGCCGGGAGAAGTGTTGCTGGCATCCAACAGGCAGGTACTGGAAATGCTGCTAAGGACTCTGCACGGAACAACTCTCACCAACAACGAATGATCTGGCCCAGACTGGGTAAGGCTGATACCAAGGAATCCTTAAATGCACGTCTATTGAGACTCTTAAGTCTCCTGTAGCAGACATTGAAATAATCCCCTGAGCACTAGTACGGACTCCAAGACCTGAGAGCATCCTAGTCATTCTTTAAGAGTTTCTCAAGCTTGTAGGTGCGTAAGCATCTCCTGGAGAGCTTGTCGAAGCACGAGCGTCTGGACCTCCTCCCAAGTGTCAAATCAGCAGATCTTGCATTGCTGACAGTTCTCCAGCAATGCTGATGATGTTGCTGGCCCCGGACCCACCGTTGCAAACAGTTGCTTTAAAGAGCACAGGTAACCGGAGGGTTGAATCAAGCGTTTGCTCCTCAAGGCCATAGCCACAGTCTAGAGATGCAACTTTGCTGGGCAGCCAGGCCTTTCCTGGTCCTGTCTCTCCCCAGTGCCTGTGGCTGGCAATGCCTTATATACCACACAAATCACATTCCAGAGGCCAGACGGTAAAAGCGGGGGAACCCCATGCATTAACCAGTTACTGTCAGAGGTTCAGGACCTTGAACAGTAGATGCCATTTTCCCTCCTAGATCCGTATGCTAGTCTTTGAGAGCATCTGTTCAGAATCGGAGCCCAGACTCAGGAATATTGAGTGTCAGCAAGACATCTATTGAAACAAGTTCGTGACATCAGTACTTTTAAAAGTGTCAAAATGTGGCCCTTGGACCATCCTCACCACCACCCATACAAATTCTTGGTTCCCACCCCAGAGCTACATCATCTGAAACAGATTGGAACCTAGTCATGTGTAGCGCGCCCTCTGGGTGTTTCTGTTGCTGACTCAAAATAACCCCCACCCTCCAAGTTTAAGAACTCCAGATGTGGACTCTTTTCCTTTCCTACCTGCGTACACCAGAGATATCCACAGCATCAGTCCCTCACAACGCCTTCCCCGTAGGGTATCTGCGCCCGACAGGAAAGAGCAAGCCCACCTCCGTTGAATCTGCCATTCGTATGCGGGGTGGTCTGGCTGTCTCTGGCATGGCAGGGTGCCGGAGGTGGACCATACCAGCCCTCAGACACGCAGACCCTGGCTGGGGCACCTCGGACTGGGAAAGGAGACGATGTGGGCTGGTTTTCTGGGGTACCCGGCTGGTGTCCCGCCCTGCGTTCCTGCGTAAACAGGCGGTTCCCTCGGCAACGCCTGGAACCCACGTCAAGGTTCCACCGGTCCCGGGTGGTGACCGCCCCGTTTCGGCCGAGCCCCACCCACTCCTCGCGGCGGCGGCCGCTCGGGTCGGCTCAGCCCTTCACCCTGCTGCGGGATGAGCAGAGCGGCGGCCCGCACGGAGCCTCATGGAGGAGCAGGCGCGGCCCCCTGGCCGGCCGCCCGCGAGCGTGGCCTTACCGGGCAGCGCGCATCCGGGCGGGGCGGTTTCCACGGCCACCGCGGCCGCGCTGTCCTTCAGCGCAGTAGCCACGGTAACGCTGGGAAACCAGAGCGATGCGGGCCGGCCGGAGGCGGCGGGGCCTCGGGGACCCGCGCCGCTGCTGTGGCACGGGGCGGCGGTGGCCGCCCAGGCGCTCGTGCTCCTGCTCATCTTCCTGCTGTCTAGCCTGGGCAACTGCGCCGTGATGGGGGTGATCGTGAAGCACAGGCAGCTGCGCACGGTCACCAATGCTTTCATCCTGTCGTTGTCCCTGTCGGACCTGCTCACCGCGCTGCTCTGTCTACCTGCCGCCTTCCTAGACCTGTTCGCGCCCCCGGGAGACTCGGGGCCCTGGCGCAGCTTCTGCGCCGCCAGCCGCTTCTTCAGTTCGTGCTTTGGCATCGTGTCCACGTTCAGCGTGGCGCTCATCTCGCTGGACCGCTACTGCGCCATCGTGCGGCCGCCGCGCGACAAACTGGGCCGGCGGCGCGCGCTGCAGCTGCTGGCCGGTGCGTGGCTGGCTGCCCTCGGCTTCTCCCTGCCCTGGGAGCTGCTTCGGGCGCCCCGGGAACCCCCGGCTCCGCAGAGCTTCCACCGCTGCCTTTACCGGACCTCTCCAGACCCCGCGCAGCTGGGCGCCGCCTACAGCGTGGGGTTGGTGGTGGCCTGCTACCTGCTGCCCTTCCTGCTGATGTGCTTCTGCCGCTACCACATCTGCAAGACCGTGCGCCTGTCGGACGTGCGCGTGCGGCCGATGACCACCTACGCGCGCGTGCTGCGCTTCTTCAGCGAGGTGCGCACGGCCACCACCGTGCTCATCATGATTGTCTTCGTCATCTGCTGCTGGGGCCCCTACTGCTTCCTGGTGCTTCTGGCTGCGACTCGGCAGGGTCAGGCCACTCAGGCCCCCTCGCTGCTCAATGTGGTGGCTGTCTGGCTGACGTGGGCCAATGGGGCTATCAACCCTGTCATCTATGCCATCCGCAACCCCAACATTTCTATGCTCCTAGGGCGCAACCGTGAGGAGGGGTACAGGACTAGGAACATGGATGCTTTTTTTCCCAGCCAAGGCCTAGGTTTGCAGACCAGAAGCCGCAATCGTCTTCAAAATGGCTGTGCCAGCAGGTTAGGGGCTTGTAGCAGGATGCCTTCCTCCAACCTGGCTAGCGCTAGCGGGGCAGGAGGGGAAGTGGTCATGTGGGCTCGCAAAAACCCAGTTCTGCTCTTCTTTGGAGAGGGTCCACCAGATCCGGTTACGGCAGTCGGCAAAGAGCACAAATCTGAAACCCGGGATAGTAGCCTCTAAGAACGGTTGGGGTGGACAGCTTGTAACAGCAAAGTTCCACCCCTTTCGTTTAGTGATGCGGGAATCCGGGGAGACTTGTGGATGTCATAAAGCTAGACATTTACAACTAAAACAGCAGAAATGGGAGGGTTACCGCTTCATTCTCAAACATAAAAGACGCAAGGGAACACCCCCTTTCTTCAAAAGTGCCGAAAAGAATGTGAAATGCAAAAACTGAAACCATCTTAAGCCACACAGCCAAGCATTGGGAGGTGTAAGCGCTAACAAGCCACAAAATAAAATTCACACTTACTGAAAAGCTCATAGTACAAGAATCATCACACTGTGAAACAAACAAAAATCATTGAACTGAACAGATTTATTCAAATACTGATTTTTTTGAATGAGTTAAGACCCTCGGATCTGTTTGAGGGGGCCCCCCTGTACTTCACCAGCATTCAACGAAACCAGATTCTGGAGTCCGACCTGCTTTGGGTGCTTAGAGCTGAGAGCTGAAACATCATCACACCGATTGGTGCCCTCCCCCGGAATTTTTGTGCGAAATTTTAAATTGAGTCTATTTTAAACAACTTCAGGATTTCTGAAAAGGTCGTTTATTACTAGATATAATTCAGTGGTCCAAAGGGCAAAATGAACGCAATGTGGTGTTTAAACAGAAGTCCAACATTATACATAAAAACCCACCTTCCTTCTAAGCCCATTTTAGCCCCCAAATCATCTGTCTTGGGAAACCACGTCCTTACTCTAAACCATTGTTCCTGTCTGATAGCTTGTGTGGATGCCACTCCAAATGCTTTCATTAAAATAATAATAATAATAACTTTCATACTAGAAAAATCTTTGTCTATTGGGGCAACTCTGTGCTTTTGTTTGTTTGTTTGTTTGTTTTTGTTTTTTGATAGAGCCCAAACTGTTATTTGAAGTCAAATTGCTTGAATAAGGTGAGTCCTGCTGAATATGTATATAGGCATGTATGTATTATACATACACCTTACATATCCAGTACTGACTGGTCTACCTATCCTTTAGCTTCCAAATGTGATTCCAACGAGGAATTCTAAAAGTAGTTTGAAAAGTATGGCCACATTCTTGGAACAGCCATAGAATGTCCTACGAGGACATACTTTCTATTTAGAAGGCTGAGTATTAATTTTTTAGCAGCAAATATTATAGTCACCATTAGAATGATAATTGGTATGGGATTACAAGATGGGTTTTAAGTCCATAGGCACAAGGTTGGAGAGATACCTCAAGAAAACTGAAAATATTTTCAGAAACTTGCAAAAACAATTTTTACAGTAATCCAGAAGCACAATCTATGCTTTGTATATGCGGAATTTCTTACACTGAATGTCACTGCAATTTTGTCCTTCCTTCCTGCTGCTTCTCTTTAATTCAGTAGTCTGTGGCAGTAGCTGAATAATCATTTTTAAAAGTATGAGAATGCATGCTATGTGAAGATTTCATTGTGAACTAGCCAGCATCATTTTTCTTGTAAAGTATTTAAGATGTCTGTTAGTGTGTCTTTGTGTGTCCGGTGAGCGCACAACATTACTTTGTAATCAAAGATGGAAATACATGATCCTTGTCTTGATGAGCAAAGGATATTTTAATTCTTCTTATTCTCCAGGTGTCACACAGTCAGAAGTCTGTAAATTATATGGATATGTTATTGCAACAGCCAATGTGGCAAGAAGATGATGAGGAAAAGCCCTCCTTTCTAAAGCCTGTTGTCATAAGGTTATAGGATTAATGCAACCAGAAGAACATTTAATGGGTACCTACTGTTTTTGCCTGACCATGTGTGAGTGTGTGTGTGTGTGTGTGTGTGTGTGTGTGTGTGTGTGTGTGTGTATGAGAGAGAGAGAGAGAGAGAGAGAGAGAGAGAGAGAGAGAGAGAGAGAGAGAGAGATTTTGGGTCATGTGAGAAAACGGAAGTCACTTCTAGTTTGAGGAGATATGATAGTCTTGTCATTATGAAATTGATAGCACAGGAATTCTGCTTCTATGTTGTAGAAAGAGTATGGGATTAGACGAAGGAGGCACGCGTGATACAAGGTGGAGGAGTGTCCCCCACGAAGAACTGAAGGAAGAATCGATACGATATGGAGTAAACCAGCCTGATGAGTGCAGGGGGTGAAATCCAACAGATTGGAAGTGACAGGGTGCTGGGTCCCAAAGAAGAAAGGGAATTCCTCTCTCCATTGTCAGGGAAAGGACATTTTAGGGAAGCAGTGGTCATGAAAGAGACGATTCCAGAAGCCATTCTGGTAGGCGTGAACAGAATCATAGCTAGTAACTAAAGAGGAAAAAGAAAAAAGTCCCGATCTAAGTAGGTGAACCGTGCATGCATGAGTGTGTGCTTGTGTGCGTGCTTGGTGTGTGCGTTTGTGCGTGCCTGTGTGTGTTGACTTTTCATTGGCAGCTGTATGGCTATTCGATGGTAGGAGTAGCATTTGCCCTGCACTCTGTTTAGCTTCAGAGCCCTAATTCCCTTATCTGTCTAATGGCGGGGAAAACAAGGGTGAGAAGTTCTGATACCGTATCCCCATCACCCTGTGTCACTTTACTTTTGCTTCGTCTAAGGGCAGTTTTCTTGGTGCTGAAGCAGCTAGCAGATGGAAACCACAGGGCCTGCCTGCAGAAGGCTTGCAGCCTCACAGAGAGCCTTGCACTTTGTTAAGAACCATCCACAATCAGGACCCCTTAGCCGAGGGGAAGAGAGAGCGTGTCCTTGCAGAAGCGTTTATTTCATTTGGGCTGCAACAGTAACAGTAGTCACTACTCAGCAGCTGTGTACATTGGCCTGCTTAGTTTTTAGTTTCATGGCAGCCTTGTGGGTAGGGTACTGTCCTTTACCCTGACTCACAGATGAGAAATCTGAGGTGCAGAGGTGTGTGATCTGTCTGAGGTCGTACAACCAGCAAGCATTAAATGCAAGATTCGTATCTGAAAAAGTTTCCCATAAGTCCCTTTGACCCCTGTGCCACACCACCCCTCTCATTTATAGAAGACAGTGGGAACAAAAAAGATAGACAGCTATCAGAGGAATAGAAAGTGGGTATCATAAATTTAAAAGAAATGATATGTTTAATGTGGAGAACAGCTGTGTAAAATATGTGGAGTTTTGTTTGGTTTTTTAATGTATGAAGCCATTTCAAGCAGTTCTTTTTCTGAAATAATCCCAATCCTTGGGCTAATGGTCCCAGTCATCCATATTCTCCATGCCTCCTCCAGAGGAGAGGAGCAGAATTGGAGAAAAGATTTAGGATCTCCTTGATTAGACCCTATGAACCCAGACTCTGTAATCCTACCTCGGACCTTCTACCCTGCGCCCTTAGGAACTTTTCCACTTGTCAACTCACCCTTCCTACGTTTGTGACCTTTCAGTATACCCTTAACCATTTCATCAACCCTATCGTCTTGTAAGATTACATTTTTACTTGTATGTATGTGTGTATACATGTATATGTATATGTGTGTATATATATGTACATACACACACACACACACACACACACACACACACACACACACGAATATAAAGATTGATATTTCAGTCACTAACCTGGACTTACAGCACTTCTCAGAAACTAGGCCCATCTTCAGCCTCAGGAATTTCATTCTCTCAATCATTCTTTCCTTGGGCATCCTCAGCCTTACTTCTCCACCAAATCCCATTCATGAACACCCAAAGTACATTCTATCTCTCACTCAAGAAGGGAAAAATGTTTCCCATCTGTCTTAGTTACTTTTATATTGGTGTGATAAGACGCCATAACCAAGGCAACTTATAAAATGAGTTCAATTTGGAGTTCATGGTTCCAGAGGGTTAGAGGTCATGACCATTATGGGGAGCATGGCAGTAGGCAGACATGGAGCTAAAGCAGTGGCTTTATTTCCTGATTCATAAACAAGAAATAGAGAGAGCTAACTGGGAATAGCCGTGGGCTCTTGAAATCTCAAAGTCCTTCCCCAGTGACAAACCTCCTCCAACAAGGCCACACCTCTGAATCCTTTCCAAACAGTTCCACCAACTGGGACCAAATATTCAAACATATGAGCCTATGGGGACCATTCTCATTCAAACCAACACACTAGCTCTCCTGCTCCCTTGTTCTTCTCTGTCCTCTCTCTCCTCTCCTCTCCTCTCTTCCTCCTCTCTCTTCTCTCTGTCTCTCCTTTCATCCATGAGACAAACTCATCAAAACAATTGTCTATCACTTTACAGTTGATCTAAGTCACAATCCACAGTTTTAGGACACAAGAAAGTCATTATTTTTCTGCAACTCAATGTTTCTCTAATCCTTTATTCTATCTGAAACATGAGTTCAGGGATAGGGACTTATTCACTGTCAGTGTCTGGTGGGCATTATTCGCCACTGGTCACCCATCCATGGTGTCTTTGGGGCATCCATCAATCTGCCTCTGGTCTTTCACCCATTGTTGCTGCATAATCATACCCTGAATTCTCTTAGTATTGATCTAAAGACATAACAGAAGATGATGGGATGCTTCTTCAAGAAAGTTTACTGAAGGGAGAGAATTATTAAATCTGCAGCACTCGAATTATGCCCCAACCTCTTTCTGCTGTCAGATCAGTCTAACATCAGACATTCTACTGACCCCAGGTAGGACTTTCCAAGAGTGCATGGCTCTCGTCTCCCCCAGCTCTTGGAATTACTATGATAATTACTATAATTCCGGAAAAGGGAAAGTCCTGCATTCTCAGCTCCTCAGCCCTCTGATGAACTAAGGTCCAGGAGAGTGCAGCCAAGAAGTTGGTTCTTCTACCTCAGCCTCCAAGGCCTGATGTTTCACCTCAGTTGTGCTAAATCAAGAATAAGGAGAGCCACGGTTGTTTCCAGCTCAGCTCCCTTTTCGGACGGAGCCCTAATTCTAGTATAGGCAACCTGGCAGACTACTTTTAATGCACGGCCCAACCTACACTAAGATTTCACTGTAGAGGAAGAGGGCCGCTCTCCCTGCCCAGCTTTGGACCCGCAGCTCTCCCTCTCTGGGCTTCAGCACTATAGCTCAGAGAATTTGTCCAGGGATCAAGATAGGCTAAAGACATAGAGAGTTCCGAAGTCCTCCTCGAAGGAGTCAATGTTGTTTGAAGCAGAATCTAGGTAAGCTCAAGTCTAACAGCATTTTTTAAACCAATGAGCATTGAAGTAAACAAAAGGGCTACTCGATTCCTAAAAGATGGGCCAGCGAAGTTACCACAGAGAACCAGGAAAAGAGGCCTGGCAGAAGACGCCTCCTGAGGGCTACTATTAGAACAAACACTGTAGCCAAGTGGTGGTGGCGGCGGCGGCGGTGGCGGTGGCAGTGGCGCACGCCTTTAATCCCAGCACTCGGGAGGCAGAGCCAAGCGGATCTCTGTGAGTTCAAGGCCAGCCTGGTCTACAGAGTGAGTTCCAGGAAAGGCACAAAGCTACACAGAGAAACCCTGTCTCAAAAAACAAAACCAAAAAAGAACGAACACTTTAACAACTAACTCCCTGTGTACTAAGATTGTGGAGCAATTTATACCTAAATAAATTAAAAAAAAAAATAGAGCAATTATCAAATTTAGTGGTACCAAATCATTAGATGTGATCAGATAAAGGAACAGAGATTCTTACCAAGACCACGGTCATCTATGAACATGACTACACTCAAGGAATACTACCCGAGGCTTCACACAGCAGGGCAAAAAGCCTGGCCCAAAGCAGTCCAGACAGTTACTAAATAAACGGGCAAGTAACAACAAATGATGCTTTGAACAGCTGCTGGATTTTCCCAAGATTCCCAGATCTTCTCCCCGACTGTGTCTAAATGTCCTGCTTGCAACAGCAGATGCATGGGAAATGTACAGAAACAAAAAGTATAAACTGTACCTGGCACTGGAGAGCGAACAACAGAGACTGCCTGTGAGAAGGACCGGATTTCAGATTTCACAGACGGTTGTCAATGCAGCCATCAGAAATGTGTTCAAAGAATTCGTTCTTAAAAACCTGGTCTTTGACCGAGCATGGTGACACTTGCCTTTGATCTCAGCACTCAAGAGGCAGAGGCAGGCTAGTCTCTGAGTTTGAGGCCAACCTGGTCTACCTAGTGAGTTCTGGGCCAACCAAGGCTATGTAGAGAGGTCCTATCTCAAACAGCAACAACAACAACAACAAAAATCTGGGTTAAAGAAGTAAAAGAAGGCATATTGACAATTTATTGCCATTATGAACTATTGGTAGAGATAGAAACCATTGAAAAGACACAGTGATAGGATGACCTATTCAAGATACAGAAAAGAGAACCTGCCAATCAAGAGTCTGATTTTCTACTGACCCTGTTGTCAGGGATGCGGGTGAACCAGTCTTGAGGGTGTGAGAGCAGGAGAGCCAGCCCCGCTCCCTCTCATGTTCCCATGACAGCAGTCGGGAGAAAGGGCCCTGCATCTTGCCTGGGCAAAATAGCAGAGCTGGCCCTGGCGATGAGTGACAGAGACAGATCTGAGGGCCAGAGAGCAGGAGAACTAGCCTCAAATGCCTGCTGTAGCCTGCACTGGGTGGATTAGCCAAGGCACTGTAGTAGGTGAGGGAAAGTTAGTGAGCTGACCAAGCCAGTTACCTCCCAGGCCCAGAACCAGGGCTATGAGTGGGCCCACCCTAACATCCACTGAATCTGTGAAATGTTGGAGCATGTGAGGAGGATGAACCTACAAATCCAAAACAAGAGGATCTCCATGACACAGGACAACAAGAAATCCAAGAGGAGCCCCAATGAGAGCCCATTATTGGTGGTGTAGCAGAAACCAGGGGCCTCTAGCCAGACCAAGGACTCCTGGCAATGAACACTTGCAAATAAAGATGACCAGACTAAAGGGTAAACTGTGTGTCTCAAGGGGGCACACTATAGTTTCCACAAGATTCTTTTTTTTGTTTTTGTTTTTGTTTTGGTTTTTCTTTTAAATTTGGCTTTGTTTTGAGGGGTGGAGGTTGCAAGGACAGAGGGAAGATTTGAGGGGACAGGGAGATAAGTGGGATTGGGATTGGAATGCATGATGTGAAACATGTAAAGAATCAATAAAAGTTAAAAAAAAAAGTCTGATTTTCATCCCATCAACGCCTGCTTTTAGGCAAAGATTTTTTTTTTTTTACTTTTTTTTTTAACGTTAATGTAAGCATCCTTAATCACTTCCTTCTTGAATATAAAAGTTAGCAAACTGCACTGCTCTGTGCATTGCTGTTTTTCAGTTAACACAGTATCTTGGCAATGGCTCCATAGGAGGATCTTGAAAGTTTCCATGCTTGTTCCGTTGTGTTAGTTTAATTTTCTCTTTAACAGCTACGTGGTGTTCTAGGTCTTTGAGGACATAGCTGTCACTCCGAAGGCAAAAGGCTCTGTCCCCTGACACACGTACTTGGGCTGCTCTCTACTCCCAAATACCACGCCAGGGCTCCTCTATTTGTTGGTCAGTCCCACAGTCTCCAAGCTTTCCCGGGTCTCATGGCGGTTTGTTCTACCCATGTGCAGCTCATAAATCTATGCCAAAGGCATATGGAAAACTCTCATGAAGAATTTTGTTTCTCACTAACCCAGGACGCCCTTCTCTCCGAGCCTCTAGTTTACAAGTGCCAGTGGCTTGGACTGCCCTGAGAGAATGTGCAATACTTATTTCTCCTTTTTCCCTTTCCATAGTCTATTGGAGAAATTATTTTGGCCACTCCACATAGTTAAAAGGATATTTATTTAATGGCGTAACTCACAAATTAAGTAATGGGTAGGTCTCAGGGTCTGGGGAAGGTGTATTGCAATCCAGCGGTGTTCTCCGGAGCTCTGCACAGTCCACCTTTCACCGTTCAGCATCCCGGCACCGAGAGAGCACACAGAGAGAGCGCTGGCCCATCCAGCTCTCGGGTCCCCAGGCGCCTCCCCTCACCCCGCCTCGTAGGCGTGACAGTTGCCAGAGTCTCAATGGGGGTTGGAACTTCCAGATCCAAGCTGGAATGGCTACCCACTACATCTCCCCCTTTTTGTCTAAATAAGAAGGTTCTAAACTAATACAAGACTATATACAAAGGAATGGTTATCAAATATTGTCCAGGAGTAATGAGAGATAATGACCTAGATAAGATGTAACTACAACCAATGCAAACAATATCAAGCAAGAAACACATACTAAAATCCAGAGAAGTATAGAGCATAGGTAAACGGCATGTTATAAAGATCATTCAAAGGTGTCCTATCCTAAAGAACCTGAATCTAATACTTAATATGTTCTATCTAAGATATTATATATACTAAGTTGTAACTATAACTGCTAGTCTTCAATCCCATCAAAGACCTGAGAAGGAACATAATGATACCTGAGAAATGGTAGATGGATGCAAGCAACTTTCAGGAATCTTGCAAGAGTAGACCAAGACAGCTGGCAGCCTGGACAGTCACCTAATCGTTTCTCAGCATTGTTGGTGCATTCAAATTGGCTACAGGCCTAGAGTATCTGACAGACCATTTTCAGAAGCAGGATTTCTGAAAGACCATCTTACCCTGTCTTGGCAGAGTACAGTGGTCGCTTTCCTTGTGTCCCGCTTGTCCAGAAAGGACAGCATTGCATTTGTACTGTCTCAGTCAGTAGAGCATGAGACTCTTAATCTCAGGGTCGTGGGTTCGTGCCCCACGTTGGGCGCCAGATATTGGAGAAATTATTTTGGCCACTCCACGTAGTCCTCTTGTGCCTTCTCCATACTCCCTTAGTACCTCCCCTCCCCCACAAATGGTGCTCTTTCTACATCTGTGTCATGGACATGCTGTTTTGAGTCTGTCTGATCTCCCTTAACATGACCTCCAGCTTCCTCCATTTTTTACTGCAAATAATTTTCCTTCTGTGTAACTGAAAAAAAAACTCCATTGTGCAGAGGTACCACATTTTCCTTATCCATTAACCTACTGATGGGCATCTCCACTGATTCCATATCTTGGCTCTTGTGAATAATGATGTAATATTAGAACATGGATGTGCAAGTTCCTCTTTAGGATGCCAACTTACATTCCTTCGGGTAAACTCCCAGGAGTGTGATAGCTGAGTCACATAGTTGTTCTCTTTTTTATATTTATCCATACTGAGTAGCTGAGCTAGTTTTCATTACCACCAACAGTGTATAATCGTTCCTCTTTCCTCACCTCTTTGCCAGCATCTGTTGTTGCTTGCTTTCTTCTTCTTTAGCTGAAAATACATTTTTCATATATTATATTCTGATCATGATTTCCCCTCCCTGTCTCCTCCTAGATCCTCCCCACCACCCCTCCCATCCAACCCCAACCACCTTTCTCTCTCCACTTAAAAAATAAACAGGCAAATAAAACAAACAACAAAGCAGAATTTAAAAAAAAAGTACAAGAAACACACATAAAGAGACACATATATGAACAAAGAAAACCCATAAAAGCATAAAGTTAGAAATAATAATATAAAAAATGACTGGCAAGATTTAAAAAAAAATGTCCAAACAAAGCATTGTGGAAGAAAAATATACAACAATACCGTTGACTTCATTTTGCACTGGCCATCTACTGCTGCATGTGGGACCCGCCCTAAAGCGTGCTTTAAATACCCAGCGAGACTCCATCGGAGGAAACTAATTTTTCCTTTGCAATTGGTTGCCAGTTGGAGATAGCTCCTGGGCTAGGCAAGGGTGCTCACGTCCTCCTCCTCCAGAGTCCTGTTCCAGCAGAGTCCTGGAACCTAAGGAGGAAGTGTGGAATCGCAGAAGTAATAAGACTTACACAGAGATGATGCATCCAACTCTGTTGCTGCTCTTATGAGTAAGCTTGCTTTATTTATACACAGAAAAATGAAAGCATTGTGCTGTGCTCACAAGCACTCCGGTGTGATTACGGCTTCTAAGGAATTTCCTGATAGTATCATCTTGATTCTGAAACCTCACTTTCCACCTCCCTTCGAGGGTCTATTAGTTCTCATAGCTCAGTACTCATTAACTTTAAGCAAGAAGCAGCATTTAGCATTTGAAAGGTCAGTGAGTCTATTTTTCAGGCATGAATTGGCTGGCAGCTCTTGTGGTCACAAGGTGAGAGCCAGGGTCAGGTTCAATCTGGACAAGGAGCTTTTAGTTCTCATGAATTTATTTTATTTTATCTCTTATGCAATACTTGAATACTGGTAGCCTATTTTTCTATGCTAATCATTTAGTTTTCTATGAGTATCTGTTATACAATAAGATACTTCTCTGACTATCCTTTCTAAAAAGAGAAGATCTTTATTCTTTTTTTTTTTTTTGATCCTTTCACACCATCCTTTGTCTGTATAAGACAATGGAGGATGGAGCCACTCTGTTTCTTTTATACAATCGGTGCCTTGAAGAGCAAACTAAGTCCTTCCTAGCAATTGACATGTTACATGTCTTGGGAACTTAGCTATTATGATTGAAACAACACAACTCTATCCTCTCTTGACTAGTCTCTGATCTCAGCTATGGCAGCTTTGGTACTTGGGTACAATAGATGCAATCAGAATCTTCTGTATAAGATGTTCCCATTAATTCTGAAAACTATCTGGCTGTCTGCATTTTTGTTAACTCTCTCAAGATAATCGTCAGGACACAGGGGGATAACATTGCAACTACAGGGGGAGGTCAATCATTTGGAGGGGACTATAGTTTCACTATACTTGGGAATTTGCTTAGGGGAAATTGAAATCCGAACTATCTATGTTTTCTCATGCAACCTTGGTTCTTCAGAAGTCCTGGGGTCAGGCCAATTTTTATTTTTATTATCTTGTATTTTTCCTTTCATAGTCATGAAAATATTATGCTGTCACACAACAAAGAAACCCCAATAGTCCTGTTATGGCAATACATGTGAACATACAGACCAACAAACGCATGTGGGGGTGGGGGTGGGGTGGCAGGACAATCCAGGCAGGGCCTTGCCAAACAGCCGTGCTGATAGAGGAGCTGTCAAGGTCACACTCCTGTGACATTCCCAGAGACTGCATGGCCACCGCCGCCACACTTTTCCCGTCTCAGCACTGGGATTCCATCTGGCTTTAACCTGTGCGAGGCCTGTGCATGCTGCCACAGTCTCTGAGAGTTTATAAGTGCTTCGGTTCTGTTGTGTCTGGAAGACACTGTTTCCTCAGTGTCCTCCATCCCCTCTGGCTCTTACAGTCTTTCCACCCCCTGTTCTGCAGTGTTCCTTGAGCCCTGAGGGGAGGGATTTGATGAAGACATCCCATTTAGGGCTGAGTGTTCCAAGGTCTCTCACTCTGCACATTGTCCAGTCCTGGATCTCTGTCTTAGTTCCCATCTACTACAGGAGGAAGCTTCTCTGACGGTGGCTGAGTGAAACATAGATCTGTGGGTACAAGAGAGTCATCTGGAGTCATTTTATTGCTATGCTCCGTTACCAGAACAGTAGTGTTTGGTTTTCCCGTGGGTCAATGGCCTGTTGAGTCTCAGGTTCTCGGCCACCCAAGCAGTGTCAGGGATAGGTTCCGTCTCATGAAGTGGGCCTTAAACCCAATCAGATAGTGACTGGTTCCTCCCACAGGCTTTGCGCCATCATTGCACCAGCATATCTTGTAAGTAGGTCACTACTGTAGATCAAAGGGCTCGGGGTTTGAATGAGAATGGCCCCCACATATTCATAGATTTGAATACATGATCATCAGGGAGTGGCACTATTTGAAAGGATGAGGAGGTGTGGCCTTGTTGGAGGAAGTGTGTCACCGGGAGTGAGCTTTGAGGTTTCAAAAGGCACAGTGCAAGCCTAGAGTCTCTCTCTTTCTGCTGCCTGCAGATCTAGATATAGAACTCTCAACTACTTCTCCAGCACCATGTCTGCCTGTGTGCCGCCATGCTCCCCACCATGATGATAATGGACCACACCTCTGAACTGTAAGCAAGCCTCAGTTAAATGCTTTCTCTTATGAGTTGCTTGATCATTGTGTCTCTTCCCAGCAATAGAACACTGAGTAAGATGAAGGGTTCGTAGCTGAGGTTGGTGTTTATCTTTCTCCTCTTATAGTGGGAGAGTACCTTCCATAAATACTAGTCAGTAGGGGTGAAGGCTCTGGTTAGGTCCCAGCTCAGCTTCTCCACGTTCAATGAGTTGTATAGGTGTTATGCTCAGCAATACTTTTAATTATATTTTTAATATTAATATTAATATTTTATTATGTTTTTTATATGTTCAGCAAAACCCATCAGTTTTTGGAGAGCAACCGATGGCCTTGTCAATGGCCTGAGTTATTTGGGGGCTTCCATGGGCCCCTTTGGCCAACAACTCAATTAGATGTAACCCATTCTTGGCGCTGAAGATTGCATTTAGTGGCAAAAGATGTCTGTCTAGTTGGGGTTTTATCTCCCCCATTATTTGTTTACCCCATTTAGATTTCTTTCATATATAATATACTTTATATTTATGTTTATCTATAACTTATATATAATATAATTTATAATACAATATAATATGAATATATATAAGAAGCTTCTACTGCATTAGGTTTCCACAGAACCCCTCAAATGGTCCTTAGTGTTAGCTGTCCCTCCCCATATTCCTTCCCTTCTCCACCTCTTCTCTCCTCCTTCCCAGTTAATCCTCCTGTTCCAGTCCTCCTGACCCTGTCTCTTCATCACTATCTGTCCTCTATCCCCTTCTCTGGGAGATACTCTCCTCCCTCCCAGTCCCTTTCTCTATACCTAACTTCTATGATTGTACAGATTGTAGCATGGCTAAGGAAGGTTTAAAAGCTAACATCTACATATAAAAGAATAATACACACAATACATGTCTTTTGGGTTTGGGTTACCAGTCTCAGTATGATTTTTTTTTCTAGGTTCGTCATTTGCCTGCAAAAGTTATGATTTAGCTTTTTTTTAAAACAGCTGAGCAATATCCCGTTGTGTAAATGTACCACATTTTCTTTATCCATTCTTCTGTTGAGGGAATCTAGGCTATTTCCAATTTCTATTATGAATAGAGCAACAATGAACATGGATGAGCAAGTGTCTCTGTAGGATGCAGTCCTTTGGGTATATGCCCAAAAGTGGCCTAGATGAATCTTGAGGTAGCTCTATTCCCAGCTTTAGGAGGGGCAGCCACACTGATTCCCATAGCAGCTGTACAAGTTTGCACACCCATCGACAACAGACGAGTGTTTCCCTTACTCCACATCCTCAGCAGCATGAGTTGTTATTTGTTCTGTTGATCTTGGCAGTTCTGACAGGTGTAAGATGAAATCTCACAGTAGTTTTCATTTGCATTTCCCTGATGACTAAGGATGTTGAACACTCCCCCGAGTGTTCCTCAGCCATTTGTGTTCCATCTTTTGAGAACTGTGCAGTTCTGTACCGCATTTTTAATTGGGTGATCTGTTTTCTTGATAACGAATTACTTTAGTTCTTTACACATTTTAGATATTACCTTCTATCTGATGTGTAAATAGTAAGTAGTAGTAGTAGTATCCCATTCCATAGGCTGCCACTGTCTGTGAATGACAGAGTTCTTTGCCATACAGAAACTTTTCAGTTTCATGAGGTCCCATTTATTGTTGTTTTTAGTGCCTGTGCTATCAGTGACCTGTTCAGAAAGTCTTTTCCTGTGTCCATGAGTTCAAGACTGTTCCTCACTTTTTCTTCCATCAGGTTCAGTGTATTTGGCCCTATGTTGAGGTCTTTGGTCCTTTTGGAGTTGTTTTATACAGGATGATAAATATGGATCTATTTGCATTCTTCTACACGCAGCCACCCAGTTGGATCAGCACCATTTGTTGACAATGACATCTTTTTCCAATGTGTATTTTTTTATTGTCAAAAACCAGGTGTCCACATGTGTGTGGACTTATGTCTGGGTTTTCTAGTCTATTAATCAATGTGTTTGTTTTTACCAATACCATGCTGTTTTCATTACTATAGCTCTGTAGGTGAACTTGAAATCTGGGGTGGTGATATCTCTAGCAGTTCTTTTATTATTCAGGATTGCTTTAGCTATCATGAGTTTTTTGAGGTTCCATATGAAGCTGAAAATTGTCCTTTTAATTTCTGTGAGAAATTGTATTGGAATTTTTATGGTATTACATTGAATTTGTTTCTTTTGGTAGGGAGTTCTTTCTACTACTGATATCTTCAATTTCTTTTTTTAATGTCTTAATGTTTTACCTTTGATTAGAGTTCCCAGGAGATTTCTTCTTCTTCTTCTTTTCTTTTCTTCTTCTTTTCTTCTTCTTCTTCTTCTTCTTCTTCTTCTTCTTCTTCTTCTTCTTCTTCTTCTTCTTCTTCTTCTTCTTCTTCCTTCTTCTTCCTCCTCCTCCTTCTTCTTCCTCCCCTCCTCCCCCCTCCTCCTCTCCTCCTCCCCCTCCTCCTCTTCCTTCCCTACCCCTCTTCCTCCTTCTCCTCCTTCCTCTTCTTCCTTTTGAGGCTATTGTAAAAAGTATTATTTCCATGATTTCTTTCAGTCTGTCATTTTTATATAGGAAGGCCACTGATTCTTGTGTGTTAATTTTGTATCCTGGTAATTTGCTGAATGAGTTTATCAACTATAGAAATCTCCTGGTGGAACTTTTATGGTCTCTTATGTATAAAATCATATCATCTAAAACAAAGATACTTTTTTTTCTATTTGCTTTCCCTTGATCTCCTTCAGTTGTCTTACTTGTCTAGCTAAGACATCAAGAACTATACTAAATAGTTATGAAGCGAGTGAACATCCTTGTCTTGTTCCTCATCTTAATGGTATTGTTTTGGGTTTTTCTCCATCATCTCCAACATAGGTTGATGTTGGCTGTGGGCCTACTCTATATTGCCTTTATCATGTTGAAGTTTGTCCCTTATATCCCTAGTATCTCCAGTTATCATGAAGAGCTGTTGGGGTTTATCTAAGGCTTTTTCTGTATCTAATGATATGATCATGTGTTTTCTGTCTTTAAGTCTGTTTATGTAGTGAATTCTATTTTTAAATTTGCACATGTTGAACCATCCCTACTTCCCTACATCTGGGATAAAGCCTACCTGATTATGGTAGATACTCTTTTTGATGTGTTCTTGGATTCAGTTTGCAAATATTTTATTGAGAATTTTTGCATATATGTTCATAAGGGAAATTGGTCTATAATTTTCTTTCTTGGGTCTTTGTGTGGTTTAGGTAGCAGGATAACTGTAACCTTGTAAAAAGAATTAGGCAATGTTTCTATTTTGTAGAATGATTTGAAGAATATTGGGGTTAATTCTTTGAAAGTCTTATAGAGTTCTGCACTGAATCCATCTGGCCATGGGCTTTTTTTTTTTTTTTTTTTTTTTTTTTAGAGACTTTAAATTACTGCTTCTATTTCATTATGGGTTATAGGTTTGTTTAAATTTCTTATCTGATCTTGATTTAACTTTGGGTGGTTGTATATAATAAAGAATTTATTTCTTTTTATGTCTTCCAGTTTGATAGAATACATATTTTTAAAGTATGTCCTTAAAGTTCTCTGGATAGCCTCAGTATCTGTTGTGATATCCCTCTTTTCATCTCTAATTATATTAATTTGTATCTTCCTCTCCATCTTTTAGTTAATTTGGCTGAGGGTTTACAAATCTGATTTTCTCAAAGAACCAACTCTTCATTGAGTCTTTATACTGTTTTTTGTTTGTTTCTATTTTATTGATTTCAGCCTTGAATTTACTATTTCTTACTACTGACTCTTTTGGGGTGATATTTCTTCTTTTTGTTCTATAGTTTTCAGGTGTGCTATTAAGTTATTAATGTGAGATCTCTCCCTTTTATGTAGGCACTTAGTGCTATCAACCAGCCTCTTAGAACCACCCTCACTATGCCCTGTATATTTGTATTTTCATTCAATTCTAAGTTTTTTTACCTTTATAACATGTCTTGACCTATTTTTCATTCAGTAGAGAGTTGTTCAGTATCCATGAGTTTGTAAGCTTCCTGTTGTTTCTGTTGTTGTTGATATCCAGCTTTGATGTGTGGTGGTCTGATAGGTTGCAGGGTGTTATTTCAGTTTTCTTGTATCTTGTGTCCAACTATGTGGTCAGTTTTGTAGAAACAATTCCATGAGCTGCTAGGAAGAAAGTATATTATTTTGTATTTAGGTGAAATGTTCTGTAAATATCTACTAGGCCCATTTGATTTCTGATGTTAACTCCAACATTTTTCTGTTTAGTCTGGGTAATGGGTCTCTTGACAAGAGTTGGATATTGAAGTCACTCAGTATCCCTGTGTGAGGGCAATGTGTGATTTTAGCTGTAGTAGTGTTTCTTTTATGAACTTAGGTGCCCTTGTGTTTAGTGCATACGTTTAGAATTGTAAAGTTTTTGGTGGATTTTTCTTTTGATGAGTATGTAATGTCTTTCCATATCTCGTTTGATTAGTTTTGGTTTGAATTCTTGTTAGATATTAAAATGGCTACACCTGATTGCTTCTTTGGTCCATTTGCTTAGAATAACTTTTTCATCCTCTTACCCTGAGGTGATGTCTATACTTGCTGGAGAGGTTTCTTGTATGCAGCAAAAGGATGGATCCTGTTTTTTAATCCATTATGTTAGCCTGTATCTTTTTATTGGGAAGTTGAGATCATTAATATTGAGAGTTATCAGTGAGCAGTGTTTATTGATTCCTGTTATTTTGTTGTTATGGTATGGGTCCCTTGCCTTTTGAATTGCATAACTGGGATTATTTATTGTCTCTTTCTTGGGTGTCATTAACCTCTTCAGACTGGTTTTCCTTCTAGTGTCTTCTGTAGTGCTGGATTTGTAAACAGATACTGCTTAAATTTGGTTTTATTGTTGAATGTATTTATTGATTGTGATTGATAGTTCTGCTGGATACAGTAGTCAGGTTCGGCATCTGCAAAATATCTGTGCAGGCCCTACTGGCTTTTAGGGTCTCCCTTGAGAAGTTAGGTGTTGTTCTAATAGGTCAGCCTTTATATGTTACTTAGGCTTTTCCTCTTGCTGCTTTGAATATTCTTTCTTGGTTCTTACATTCAGTGTTTTGATCCTTTGTTTTGTTTTGCTTTTCAAGACAGGTTTTCTCTGTGTAGTTTTGATGCCTGTCCTGGATCTCGCTCTGTAGACCAGGCTGGCCTTGAACTCACAGAGATCCGCCTGCTGGGATTAAAGTTGTGCTACACCACCACCTGGCTCAGTGTTTTTATTCTTATGTGTTGTGGAAACCTCTTTTTTGGCAATATTTGGTGTTCTGTATACTTCTTGGACCTTGCTAGGCCCCTTCTTTAAGTCAGGAAAATTTTCTTCTATGATTTTGTTAAAAATATGTTTTGTGCCTTTGACCTGGGTTTCTCTTCCTTTATTCCCAAGAGTCTTAGTTTTGCTCTTTCATAGTATCCCAGGTTCCCTGGATGTTTTGTGCCTGGGGTTTTTTGTTTTTGTTTTTGTTTTTGTTTTTTTAATTTGACATTTGACAGAGGTATACTTTTCTTCTTCTTGTTTCAACACCTGAGATTCTCTCTTCCATGACTTGTACTCTGTTGGCGAGGCTTACTTCTGAGGTTTTCATTTGACTTCCTATAGTTTTCATTTGCAATTTTATCTTAGTTTGGGTTTTCTTCAGTGATTCTTTCATATCTTGAGTTCTTTTCTAAATTTCATCATCCTACTAGTTGTGTTTTTATAGATGTTAAGATATTTATTCATATCCTCTTTTGGGTGCTTGAACATTCATAATTGCTATTTTGAAGTCCTTGTCTTGTGCTTCAGCACTATTGCATTTCTGAGGGTCTTCTGTAGTAGGGCATTCTGGTTTATGGTAGAGGCTTGTTGTCTTGACTGTTAATATTTGTGATCTTATGCTGGTGTCTAGGCATCTGGGGTTGGGAGGATTGAGATGATTCTGGATGTTGACATCTGGTCCTGTCTTTGGTTGGTGGGTGTTTTGTCCCTTGGTTCCTATTGCTCTCTTGTGATCTTAGGGAATTGTTGCCGCAGTGGGTTGTCTTGAGACTGCTTCTGCAGGTCGGTGGGTGGCAGAGGGTAGGGGCTCCTGTGAACAGACTGTTGTTGGGCTGAGGGTGCGAATGGAAGTACTCATGGAGGACAGGAAGGGCAGTGTGAATCACCAACTTGAATCCCTTCCAGAACGCACTGAAGGTTCCAGTTAGAAAGTGTTTCTAGGTAGTGGAGGCTGACAGAGAGAAATGGGTATGGGTTAGGAGCGGGGGGGGGGGGCCCGCTGAAGGGTTCTCAGGAAGGAGGAAAACTTCTTTCACGCCGAGGTTTGGCAGAGTCCCCAGAGAATGGTTGGGGGGGGGAGGAGAGACACTTGCAAGCAGGCTGCTACAGGGTGGAAGTGAGACCAGAGAGGTTGTAACGGAGGACGGGAAAGAGAGTGGCAATCGCCTACTTGAGTCCCAGCCTGGTGTGTCCACTTGGGGTCCCATGTAGAAAATGCCTCTGGCTAACAGTGGCTAAGACAGAACGATGGGGAGAGTGTAAAGAGAGTCGGAGGAGGAGGGGAACTGTCTGCACAAGGTTCGGTGGAATCCCCAGTCAATCTGACTTGCTCTCTTGATGCTAGACATTCTGATGGGTTCGACAATCTCAATGCAGTTTTAATTTTCACGTCCCAGGTGGCTATGGACATTTCTTCATCTATTTATTGGTCATCTGCATATTTCCTTTGAGAACCATCTATTCAGTGCACTTGCCCATTTGTTGATTTGTATAATTTTTGGACTTATTTAATCAAACCTGGATAATAATCTCCTGCCAGATATATAGTTCATAAAGATTTTCTCTTATTATGTAGGTTACCTCTCCATCTGCTGATTGTTTTCTTAGCTTTGAGGAAGGATGTTAATTTAATGCAATCCCATGTGTCAGTTCTGGGAATTCTTTCCCAAGCTATTGGAGTCTTTTCAGGAAGTCTTCATCAAGGCCTGTGCCTTAAAGTGTTTTACCCTAGCACTTTCAGAGTTTTGGGCCTTACATCAAGGTCTTTCCAAGTGTGTGTGTGTGTGTGTGTGTGTGTGTAGAGAGAGAGGGGAGAGAGAGAGAGAGAAAGAGAGAGAGAGAGAGAGAGAGAGAGAGAGAGAGAGAGAGAGAGAGAGAAAAGAGAAGAGAAGAGAGGCAAGGCGAGAGAGAGAGAGAGAGAGAGAGAGAGAGAGAGAGAGAGAGAGAGAGAGGACTTAATTTAATCCTTATATATATGAATGTCCAGTTTATGTCATTTTCTCAAAACCGTTTGTTGAAGAGGCTCTTTTCTCTACTGCATGTTTTTGCCAAACAATTAGGTGGTTGTAACTATATGGGTCTATTTCTAGGTCTCTATTTTATTTAATTAGTTCATGTGGCTATTTTTGTGTTATTATCATGTGTTTTTGTTACTATGGCTCTGTAGTATAATTTGAGCTCAGGAATAGTGATAATTGCTCTTTCTACCTGAGATTGCTTTGACTCTTTAGTCTTTTGTACTCCATAGAAATTTTAGTTATCTCTGTGCATAAGACCATTGAAATTTTGTTGGGAATTTGAGTTTGTAGATCGCTTTTTATGATGTCATCATCTTCACAATATTAATTCCTCTGATCTGTGAGGTTTTTCCAAGCTCTAGTGTCTTCTATTTCTCCCATCAGTGGGTTCAACTTTCCATTGTGGAGGTCTTTGACCTCTTTAGTTATTCCTAGGTATTATTTTTTAAGAACTATCATGAATGAGATTTTTTTCTTGAATTGTCTCTCACCATCTTGTTATTTTATTGGTCTATAGCTCCTGATTCTTTATTTTGATTCTGTAGCCTGATACTTTCCTAGGATGTTTATCAGACCTGAGAGTTTTCTGGTGGGATTTTTAGGGTCTCATAAGCATATAATTGTGTCACGTGCAAATAGGGATACTTTGGATTTTTCCTTTTCTTTTTTTTCTTCTTGCTTTATTGTGCTAGGACTGCAAGCACATTATTGCATAAGAGTCAATTCTTTGTGTTTTGATTGTGCAGGAAATGCTTTCAGATTTTCCTCATTTAATATACTACCATTAGGTCTGTCTCATAGAGCTTTTATTATGTCACGGTATGTTCCTTTCTAGTTCTAGCTTTTTCAGGACTTTTACCATGAAATGATGTTGATTTCTATTTTCTCTTTTAAATGAGTTGAGTTAATTCAAGGTGGTACAGAATTCACAGTAGAGCCAAAATAGCAGGCTCTGGCAGGATTCCAGACTGAGTTTACTTTTACAGCTGAGGTAGGAATAGTTGCATGAAAGCTGGAGACAATGAGCCAGTGTGTGTGTGTGTGTGTGTGTGTGTGTGTGTGTGTGTGTGTGTAAACAAAAAAGTTTATTAAAATGTACAGCAGTCTCCAGGGCACTTTACTCTAACTGTAAGTGGCAAAAGTCATTATGGGAGAGAATATAGATGTTAAATAGGCACAGGAAAGTGTCACCATCACCTCAGGACAAGGAATAGCTTACCTTTAGCCAGGTTTCTTTATTCCAGCTATGGCCGGTCCCCTCCTTCTGTTCCTGTTTGTCTTCCTCTCCCATCTCCTTGGCCTGCTTCTTGGGCCATTTCAACAGCTTCTTTTTGCCACCTTCATGGCCCAACATGGCACTTGTGGCTCCTTCCCCAGACTCAGGGGATGCTGAATACTGACAAAGGTTTTTCTGCATCCATTGAGGTGACCATGAAATTTCTGTCCTTAAGTCTTCTTATGTGTTCTATTACAGTTTTTGGTATGTGTAGGTTGAATCATCTGCATCCCTAGAATAAAACCAACTTGATCATGTATGAGCTCTTTAGTGTGTTGTTGACTTCAGTTTAAAATATTTTCTCTAAATCTGTTTTCAAGTAATATATTTATTAGTTTTTAATAGTTCTATAAATGTTTTGATCATATTTTCCCTATAATTTCATCAAATAGATTTCCTATATCTTTAGTTTGTTGTTGTTGTTTGTTTGATCAGTTCCCTCTACTTCATGGATTCTTGGGTTTTGTGTCTTGCTAAAATCCTAGAATTCTTCGAAGTTGAGGTTGCCTGCTCCATCCCCCACTTCTGATGCCTTGATGTGGTAGTTTCTCAATTTTGTCTTCCACCATTGATTTCTTTCTTTCCTATGGCCCAGTCCATTGATTATACATTCTACTGTTTTTCTTGATTCATTGAGTTTTTCATTTCCAGCATATCCATTTGCTGCCCCCCCCCACAAAATCTCAATTAATCATTGCTTAATTTCCACCCATAAGCCTGACTTTCTCATCTTTTTCCGCCTTTATTCTACAAGTCTTGAATTGATTTTTTTTTTATTTCATTCATCTGCTTTTGTGTATTTTCTTTGAAGTCATTGATAAATTTTTGCAAGTAAACTTCTGGATTCTTTTTCCATCATTTTACCCATGTCAGTATCTTTGGATTCTGTCACCAAGGAATTAGAGGAGTCAGGTGGCCTTGCACATTCACATCTCTTGTGTTCATCTTCTGGTTTGCACATCTATTGGTTTGGACATCTCATTTGAAGACCTTCTTAGTGACAAGCCTGCTCTTCAGGACTCAACCCTTGGTGACATTCCTAAAAGAGAAAACAAGCTGCTGTGACAGCATCAAACTGAATTATATAAAAAAAGACAAAGAAAACTTATTAAATCTGACTCATATACCCCTGATGACCTTAGGCCAGAAATGTTTAAAGTAATGTCATGTGTGTTATGAAGGTTAAAAGTATACACAGTAACTAGAAAGTAGCAAATGAATGAAATAAAGGAAGGAGACAAGAAAAGAGCAAATGGAAGAAGCAGCAATACTAAAGAAAGGAAAAAACAAAGATTGTTACAAGGTGGGGAGAAGCAGTAGAGTAAAAACAAACACAGTTCCCCAATGGCAAAAAGAAATATAACCAAAATTAATTAAGTGCGATGTGGTGGACCAGCTCCCACATTTATTTACCCCAGGGACTCTTGAGGAATGAGGAATAAGAGAATTAGTTAGAAATAGAGGAGAGAAACAGAGAAACACAGGATAGACTCAAGTGGACTTGGATCCTTATCCACCGGCCCAGAACTGTATTCCAAAGGTCTATTTATAACAATGCCAAGGGGTGGAGCAAAAGACCTCCCCCTTGCTAGTTACAGTCAAGTGTAGACCCTTACAAACCCCTGATACTCAGGCCCATGGTCCAATCAACCTCTTATGCAGTCCTGCTGGGTACAACCACTAGGAAACCTAGATAGCTATAACAGGTCCCTCTTCTTTATATTTTAAAGCAAAAAACTCTTGATGCAAATGCATCAAACTTTAAGACTCCCTTAGCTTCATCATTAATATTAACAGGTTAACATAATTCTAACATAAATATTGCTATACATAGTTACAATTCTCTCACTCTTACATCTTAAAGAAAACTCTTAATAGAACCATTTGAATTTTTTCTAACAAAACATAGGATACACAATTATAATTCCTACAAACCTACTCTCAACCTTACATAATTATAATTTTTACAAACCTACTCTCAACCTACAAATCTACATTGCCTAAAGCTTATGATACCCTAAACCTATATTTCTCAAACTAAATTTATGACTTATTTAAACATATTCTATAGGACTCTTTTATAAACCTTAACTAAGACTCTCTTCACTTAAGCCTATATAATAAACTTACATTCTATAGGTCTACTTTATAAACCTTACCAGGTCTTACTTAAACCTTAACATCTAGAAGAAACCTTACCTAAGTCTACAACTAGCATCTTTACTTCTTACAGGCTTATTATAGGACTACCTTAGACATTCTTAAAGAAGCTCTATAGGACTACCTTAGCAAAGATACTTCTTATATTCATAAATTCTATAGGACTACCTTATTTAAACTTACATCATGGCCATTTACTACATGTCTTATTTCTTACATGCTTATAGCTACATGTCTTAAAGAAATTCTATAGATCTATTACATAGCTAACTTAACATCTACATTATTTTCCAACAAGACAGAGAGTAATTTTCTACTTTAGAAAGATTCTCTTAACAAGACATGAAGTACACAAATCATTTCTAAAGTTCAGAGTTTATAGTAAAGTTCAGAGTTTATAGTCAGCTTTGATATTATTCTAAAAGGTTTTAAGAGTTTGAAACAAGAGTCTAATTTGGCAATGGCTCTTCTAACACTGGGATTCAGTGAGTTCTGTTGCTATGGAGTTGTAACACTTGTTGCTAGGGAGCTGTAACATTCTCAGGACAAACACCACTCCTCAAAGTCACTTTTCTCACCGCTGACCTCTCAGCCATCCCAGAACTGGAAGAAATGTGCTCTCAGCAGTAAAGGGTTTCTAACTAGAGGCTGTCCCTTTACCCAAATTCATAACGGCTCCCCTCTAAGTGCTTCAATTCAGACAAATGTTTCTGTTCCAGCAGTACTTTTGGTTTGATCTACCAAAAAGCTTTGCTTCAGACTGAGGGTGAAATTATTGTATTGAACCTCCATAAAGCTCTTAGCAAAAACTCCTTGAGCAGCTATTAGACAATATAAGTCACCGTTTCAAACCTGCATTGATACTACATTTCCCAGAAAGCCTTTCGGGTACACTAGCAAACTTTCTGGTTCCCTATACAGGGTTTCACTTTTGCAATGGGAGATTTTTCTTCCCTAAACTTGGTTTAGGATGCAAGCACATACACACACACACACACACACACACACACACACACACACACACACACACACACACACACACACACACACACACACACACACACACACACACACACACGCCCTTAACAGGCGTACTACTCCAGTTCCCAAGATTTGCGTCCATTTTTCTGTGCACTCAGGTTGTGGCTTATTATCTGAGGCAAAATTCCCTCAGGGCTTGCTCTTCAGCAGTAACAGATCAGTGAGTGAGATGAAAGTACATGAAAAAAGGTTTCCCAAAAAGATCCTCCTTCTGATAGAAAAGAGAGCTTCTCTCCTGGACAGCTCCCCATCCTGTCCTGGCTCCTTCCCCAGATAGTGTCTCTGATGCTTAGCTTCCCTTCCACAACACAGCTTCCTCAAGCTGCCCTGCACTCTCTCATCAGGCCCTTGCCTCAGGGGCTTTTCCCATCCAGGTGAAACTAATTTTGTTCTTACAGAAAGAGCAACAGAAAAGTTCTGAAAGGCTTTTCAGTTTTTTAGAGAGAGAGAGATTAAGTTTTTCCCAAGAGAAAGAAAGACCATCAAATTTCCCCCAAAACTTCTGTCTTCTGAGCTTTGGTTTCAATGGTCAAGAGGAAACTAATTCTGTTGGTAAGGTGTTGCACTGCTGACAGAATCCGCCTCAGGGACAATTCCCCCCTTCTTTTCCGGGCTTAGATCTAGACCATCCAGAATCAACGCCCACAGGCTTCCATGGGAATCTCTGCCCGTTAAGTTCTTCTTCGATAGATGTTCCCTCTGATTCGTCCCTGATTTTGCATTCATAGCCCCATAGTTTCTCTGTCTAGTTGCTTATTTTTATGCTATATTCCTTCATTTTTACTCTACCTTATCTAAATTTCTTCCTGAACTAAATAAATTACTACATTCTACCTCCTTAATTTTTATAGATAGCAGAAAGAGAGAGAGAGAGAGAGAGAGAGAGAGAGAGAGAGAGAGAGAGAGAGAGAACCTATATATAGAGAAATCTAATGCTGCAGTCTTGTGGTAGTTCACCTCCTAACCTATGCACCCAAGAATAAAATACTGTTGCCCTCATTTTTCATTCCTTATTGGCATGCCTACACTCACAACACCCCTTAATCCTTTTGCTAAGTCCTAGGGTTATTTTTTTTCCTTTTTTTGTCCCTTTCTTTATCTCTGTTCAGTGGTGCCATCTGTGGTGGATCAGCCCCCACATTTATTTCCCCCAGGGACTCTTGAGGAATGAGGAATAAGAGACTTAGTTAGATATAAAGGGGAGAGAAACAGAGAAACACAGGATAGACTCGAGTGGACCTGGATCCTGATCCACCAGCCCAGAACGTTATTCCAAAGGTCTATGTATAATAATGCCAAGGGGCAGAGCAAAAGACCTTCCCCTTTCTAGTTACAGTCAAGTGTAGCCCCATACAAACTCCCGATACTCAGGCCTGTGGTCCAATCAACCTCTTATGCAGTCCTGCTGGGTACAGCCTCTAGGAACCTAGTGGGCTACAACAGTGTAATACATGGAGTAAAGTAAAAACATAAAGGTTTTAAAAATAAAGCATTGCTAAAAGCATAATTTTAAAGGAGGGGGGATTACACGGAAAGCTGAAATGTTAGGGTTGGCTTCCTCGGTTCTCTAAATTAAGAGTCTGTCAGGTGGACATGGGAGCTGTCACTTGAACTTGAGGACTCTTCTCCTTCCTACAATTTATACTTGTCTTGAACCTGAACTGGAGAGATATCCGATGTCCACAGAGTTCCCTTCAAGTGAGTAGCTCCCTTTCCTTGCGTACCAGTACCCTCTGCCTCCACACTGACCTTTATCATCTGTGGACCAGACAGGTTCACCATGCTCCTGAGACTCCTTGTTTTAAATGCTCTGTAGTGGCCAGTGTTTTAGTGAGGGGATAACAGTCCAATGTACTGGAATTCAAGGAAGCAAACACAACACAGATCTCTACAGGTAACCCAGTCTCCATCCTTTCAAATCTACTCACATTTAACACTGTCCAGGAGAAACAAGACGATTTCCAGAGCTGCTACAGTCAAAGCCTATACCCAGGCAGCCCTGACAAGCTAGGCTCAGCAACCTGTTCTCAATAGGCCAATTCAACAGACAAATCCTAGTGATAAGCAGAAAACAGAGATTTATTCAATGTGGATAAATTGGAAAGAGGAACTGTGCAGTCCAGTGATCCCCAAGTCCATCTTTGGGTTTAGGTTTAAACAGAAGTTAAGAGTTATGTAAAACTAAGCAGTCCTGGTCAAGCTCTGGTCCTGCCCATGTCCATCACTATCTCAACTCTAGTCTTTCCTACAAGGTGGTCTGGTGAGTTTTCAGAGCCATGCAAAACCTCTCTCCAGAAGACAAGCTTCCCTTCTGGCTGGCACTAGGGTCCAGCCTTTGCTGTCTTCCATCAAGAGACTCTTGGAGAAATTCCAATTGTTTGGGGTTCGTTATTTTAATGGTCTTAAAGCTAAAGGAGGGCACCCATGTTTCTAGAACATCTTATTCCTACCAGGATGGTTACAATTTGGAAGCCTGAAATACTGTCAACTTCCCACAAGGTGGCTCCATTATCAAGTGCAACAATTTTCAAAGCTGGACACTTTCTAACCATTTGTAAAAGTTGGTACCTTGGGGCGAGTTAAACTTATATAGTCCTTAAATTTTTTAACATCCTTATCAACAACTGCTTTTCTCTTTATCATGTATATAGTAAGGTATATTTTTCAAAGATTTGTTTTATTTTTAACTCTGTGTGTGTATGGGGGGGTTCTTCTGCTGTTTAGCTAAGTGATCTGGAACAAACTATTTTGAGTCTCAGCTGCTTTATCTATGGGATGAACATAGTCATAGCTAACCCACAGGTAGTGAAATAAGTGAAATATCAAAAGCAGAGGTCCATATAGAAGTGCTCATGAAATGTTGGCCACACCCAATGTTCCATTCCATGCTCTGAAAAAAAAAAAAAAAGATAAAGCTTCATAAGGTGGTTGCTCTCACACTGCAACTCTAATGCCACTTTCTAAATCTGAGAAGTTTGACCTGTTTCTCAGTCGCCATGACAGGTTCCATCCACATATCACAAGACATGATGACATCAGCCACTAAAATGCGTTAACTGAACACCTACAGTACTGAAGCCAAGCTTACCCTTCAAAGGATTAAGAAAGGGGGGGACACCCCCCCACCCCTTCTTTAAACAATATACAATAGACGTTTTAATTGTAACATTTCATGTTGTTTCCTGTTAAAATGTTTTAGATGCACGCAGGCTGTTTTAAAATGGCATCATTAATACCACTTATAATAATAAATCATAATCCAGAGCTGATGAGACGGCTCCACAGCAAAGGTGCTGCCATGGCAACGATGGCCTGGGTTTCATCATCTGGTCCCACGTGGCATAAGGAAAAACGACTCTCACAGCTTCTCTCCCTCCATGCCTGTGCCTCCAGCTATTGAGGATCCAAAGCCCTCTTCTGGACTCCATGGCCTCTTCGTCAGCTCCCGCCTCCAGTTCCTGTCCTGACTTCTGTGATCTGAAGTGTAAGCTGAATAAACCCTTTCCTCCCCAACTTGCTTTTGGTCATGGCGTTTCATCATAGCAATAGAAACCCTAATGAAGACGTCGAGGAAGGTAGACATGAGCTCACTGAGACTCTCTTAGGCTCTCTGCACCTAAGAATGAGGTCTCTTAGGAATGTTCAGTCCACCTGAGTTCACTCTATTCCTCTGCCAGCATACCACCTATCTGTTGACAGTAGCAAACCTACAACCTCATCCATCCCTTCTGCTTGGAGGCCTCCTTCAGGAGCTTTTATGAAAGCCTACATACAGACCCATCTCTTTATGATAGTTTCCATACAAACCCGCCTCAAAAGAGAAGAGTCCTCCCAGGTCTCTGGAAATGGGAAGTTAGCCTTTCAGACTTAACATTATCACTGAGCAGACAGACCAAACACCACACAGACTGCTGGGGATCACCAAGGTCAGGTTAGGTAGAAGGAGGGTGTTTTCAGTTACAGTTCCTGTTTTATTACAGAGGACTCCCATGTTCCAGGATAGAGTCATGTAAATGAAGGGCTTCCTGGGTTTGGTGAGAAGATAAAGAGGAAAAATATAAATGTGGCTGCTAAACAGTCCCTGGAATGGGCCTCTCATTGTCCACTGTGATCAACACTGAAGGGCAAAGGGAGGGAAGAACAGAGGAAATAAGAGGGGAGAAGAGACTGAGGAGAGATGAAAACTCGAGGATAATTGTAAGGTAGGGAGAGAGAAGTTGGATGGAGAATCAGATGATCAATTAAAGACTGAACATTTATAAATTTGACAGCCAGCCATTCATTTTTTTTCTTATTTTTGAGACGGTCTGACTGTGAAGTGCAGGCTGGCCTCAGCCTCACTCCAGAGCCTCTTGCCTCTGTGTCCTGAGTGTTAGCGCTGCACTCCTGCCCACCCCCCCATGCCTGTCTTAATGTGTTCATGAAGCACTCATGTGCGAGGCGCTTAGACTCCATGGAAAGCAGTGAGATGGACAAGTGCGTTGTCTTAAGGAGTAGATAAGTTATCCAGGCGGTGGTGGCGCATGCCTTTAATCCTAGCACTCGGGAGACAGAGGCAGGTGGATCTCTGTGAGTTCGAGGTCAGCCTGGGCTGGAGAGTGAGTTCCAGGAAAGGCGCAAAGCTACAAAGGAGCAGGTAAGTTGAGTGAAGCAACATCTACTAAAGACAGAAAACCAGGTTGCAAACACATTCCTAGTTCCTTCCATTGTTACAGCTTCTCCATAAATTCTATCCATAAACCCAAGTAAGTAGACACAAAATATGCTAGACTCCTAAAATGTATCATTGTCTCAAAAGCCAATTTAATTTTATTTGTTCTTTGGCTTGTATAATTGGGCTAATATTTTTTGCATTACTGCATGTCTACATAGTTTTAAAGAGCTGATAAAAAGTTCTATTTGTCCGTTTCTATATAGCCTACTCAATCAGCTTATTTTTTTTTAATTCCTTAAAAATGTAGCAGTAGAAAAGCCAGAATCAAAACTGGTTTCTGTTTTAAGTTGATGATTGGAATAGATGTAAGACAAGAATAATTTGAAATTAAACACTGAATGTTGGATAAAACATGAAGTGGATGAGCTGACAATCTACTTTAAAAAAAAAATCCAATGCTCACATGTACTAAAGCATTTAAGTCAGTAACAGAGGTGAACTTGAGGTCAAGGCTGTCAAATAATTTCTAAATAGTTTCCAGATTAATTCTTTGCCTTTGGTGCCAAGAAGGCTAATCATCTTTGTTTACTTTTAAATTATCAACTGCAGGTGTGACAGTCAAAATACTTGACAACCAGTATGGCTTGGACCATGACACTGGCTTTAGACCCTCAGATATGTTTTGTGATGCATTCTGGCTGAAGAAATTGTCACCCTAATCATGGGGAAACTGGTATGTAGATAAGACGGAATGCAGCCTCCTTCCTGATCCATTAAAAATTAAGATTTGGGAGAAACAGCATGACCAACTGCATCTAGAGAGAAAAGAGCTGCCATGAATGAGGACATCCTTGCTGACCACGGCTTCCACATCTGGAGAACTTCTCCACACCGCTATAATCCTGTGTTGGTGTTCTGATTGTCCTTGCACTGAAGAGATGAAGAGGGTCCAGTTTGAAAGAAATGTGTTTGTTTACTATACAACAGTATATCAAGAATCATAATTGGAGACCTCTTCCCCAGCGCCTCGAGAGGTGGGCAGAATGTGGGCTCTTGGGTGCTGGCTTCTCCGATGTCGGAACATGCCAGTGCTTTGGATTGCTCTTCTCCCAAACACAGGTTCTTCAGAGGCAGGGCTGCTGCGGCAATGGGGAATGGAAGGAGAGGTTGCCTCCATGGTATGTGCTGAAGCAGCTCTCAGCACTGACCTACCTGATATTGACAGTAAAGGAACAGTGCATCTCTTGGCCTGGAGGAGAGTTTAGACGGCAGAGTGATGAAGGAGCAGATCATCCCTATAGAGAAACCACCTAGACTGGCAGAAGGCCCAGCAAGGGCAAGGAATGCCCATAGTGAGCAGTAGCAGATGGGGATGGCAGGTATCTGTTAGAGCCTTAAGATCATCTATAACCACGAGGATTATATTTCATCCCCCTGGCAAGTTTCTCTGGGTAGAGACTACCAACAAGAGGAAGCCTAGATTCAAGATGGTTGTGAGCCCCTGTCCTAACAGTAATGGAGACTGACCCTATGGGCATGTTAAACAAGTGCCCTACCACTTGATCTATATCCCCAGGCAGTTTTTACTTTTAATTTTTGAGACGGGCCTCACTAAGTTGCTCAGGCTGGCCTTTGTTCCTCCTTCTTGGGTTTCCTAAGCCATAGAGATCACAGATCTGTGCGGCCAGACCTTACAGTGCGGCCGTGGACACAAAGCAAATAGATCAAGTATTACAAGAGGGGCACTGTGGTGGGTGCTGTGATAGTCTGTCCACACACACCCTTCTGGACCAACACATTGATGTCCTCCACTGCCACAATTATTACTTATTGGTGATGCCAAGCAAATCCTTCTCCAAGAATCGTCACCCACTGAAATAAATGTCTTTCTGTATGCCTACTCCCCATGTGAAACTCGTATCCAATGAGTGGTCAATGTAAGGGTATGCAGATAATTTGGGGCAATTCACGAAGACCACTCCAGATCCCCATGGGAATAGCTGAGGTCCTTTATCAGCAATGCCATCACAGTTCAACTCACAGCAAACTGGCTGCTTACACTCTCCATTTTTGTTTTTTGATTCCACATTGAGCCTCCTACATGCGGAGAAATCCGCTTCTGTATGTTTTTCCTAGGAAACATGACATAAGGTACTTTTAATAGGTATTTTTAAAATCTGTGTAAAAGTATATTGTGACTTAATGTATCAAAAATATGCTATAATTATGTTAAATATCAAACTTCATGAAAACAAATACCATATTTGGAAACAGAATAATATTTGGTAATTAATTTTGTGACAGTGTTTATTTTTAAGTAATTAGTATCTGCTTAGCCAAATTTAAAAAATAACTACTTTTTGTTCTCTTCAGAACATTTGAGGTTCATAAAAATAAGCATCAGTGGTGATAAACTTTCACTTTTGTAGCGGAGTTTTCCTGTCCCGCAGCCACTCTCAAATGAACATAGTGAGGCTTATCCCAATTACAAATGCTCAGCCAATAGCTCAGGCTTGTTACTAACTAGCTCTTATATTTTAAATTAACTCATATTCCTTGTTTATGCTCTACCACATGGTGGTACCTTTATTAACATGGCACATTCATCTCCTGCTCCCTCTACATCTGGCTGGCAACTCCAGATGCTGCCCTTCTTCTTTCCATAATTCTCCTAGTCTGGCTCTCCCACCTAAGTTTATCCTGTTCAGCTATTAGCCAGTCAGCTTCTTTATTAAACCAGTCACACAGACAAATCTTCACAGTGTACAAAAGGATTATTCCACAGCATTTCCCCCTTTTGTCTAATTAAAAAGGGAGGTTTTAATTTTAACATAGTAAAATTGTATATAACAAAAACAGCTATTAAGAATTATATTTACAATATCCAGTCCACTTGTATTTGTCAAATTTAGAGAAAATAATCTATTATCTTATCTTTGTGACTCTAAAGTTTTATACCTAATTTACCTTTTATCATAACCAAGGAAAACATTAACTACAACTATCTAGTCTTCAACTCCAGCAAAGACCCCAGAAGGGTGAAATGTTACCTAATGACAGAGACATCTAGCTGCCTGGACAGTCACTCTGGGTTCTTCTGTAGTGCTAGAGCATCCAACAGGATGTAGGGAAAAGGGGCCAGCCAAAGAAACCCATTCTCACCCTGAAACCAGAGCTAATCAAAGAAACCCACCCTTGCCCTGAAACCAGGGGTAGTGAAAGAAATACACCCTGGATCTGAGACCTGAGCCAGTGAAAGAAACAATGAAAGAAATACAGTTGCCCCTGACCAACTGACCAATGAAACTAACCAATCTCTGAGCAGGCAACCAACCAATCCCTGAGCATGCAACCAACCAATCCCTGAGCAGGCAACTAACCAATCCCTGAGCAGGAAATCAACCAATCTCTGAGCAGGAAACCAACCAATTCCTGAGCACCCTGACCCTGAACTCAGAGCCAGTGAAAGAAACACAGCCTGAATCTGAGACCTGAGCCAGTGAAAGAAACACCTTAGTCCCGAACCCAGAACCAAAGAAACACACCCTGACCCCAAAACCAGAACCAAAGAAACACACTTTGTCCCTAGAGCCAGAGCCAGTGACAGAAATACACCCTGGCCCTAAGATTAGAGCCAAAAAGCTAAAAAGGGCCAGTGAAAGAAACACAGTATGGTCCTGAAATCAGAGCCATCTCTGCCCCAGATCAATAAAATCAACCAATCCCTAAGCAGAAAATCTTCTCCCTGGAGAAACCCCATCCCTAAAAAGCCCTGTATAAGGCCCTCTGCCTGTTCAGTTGTTGGCCATTCTTTCCCACCCTGGCAGAGGCAGCCATTCTCCAGGACACCTCCTTCCCAAATAAATCTTCCTCAAAAATCTTGGGTGAAGATCTTCATTCACCAGCACAGAACAGAACAACTTTGCTGAGACATTCCCTTAGAGGACTGAGCAGAAAAACTCTTGTTTAAATGTTTCTGTAGTGGGGCTGAGCAAAGCAGAGCAGAAAAAGTAACAACTTTCTGCCTGAACCGGAGGAGCTTGCTATATTTCTTCAGGGGTTTCCGCTTCAGCAGGGTGAAGCAGAAGCAGCAACATCTTGGGCTGGAGAGAAGAAGCAGCAGATATCTGCTGGGATATCCCTTGGGTGGGGTGGCAGAGCAAAGCTCAGCTATAACGGCTCTCTCCTAGGAGAGGAGCAGGATTGCTATATCCTGCCAGGAGACCATCCCCCACCACACCCCAGCTTCAGTATCACCTGACTTTCAACAAGTCAGGATACCTTTCCTTCTAGGGCTGAACTGGTCTATTTTTTGCAACTCTACCCTCCAGAGCTGTCCTATTGTGGCTCTAGGTATAGCCTGGCTTCCTGGTAAGTCAGGATAGTTTTACCTCCAGAGCTGTAACACTTGCACAGGCATGGTATACCTGACAGACATTTCTGAGAAGCAGGGAATTTTGAAGGACTGTCCTACCTTGTCTTGGCAAGGTTTGGCATGCTTTCTTTTGCCTACTGCTGGTCCAGTTTGGACAATATACTGTCAGCAATTGAGGCAAGGGTAGTCTCTTTGCCCAAAGGGCTAGCTTTTATCATAAAGAAAGCAAACTCCATACAGAGTTTCTTCCATGCCCATCACCTTTTCTGAAGTAGATTGGTGCTGCCAGGACCAGACATGTCTCACTGTCAGGAAAAGCCTCAGGTTATTAAACATATTAAATGCCATATTCTGTGGGTCTTTGAAGTGTTTGAAGACTAAATCTCTATCTAAATATATCTGTGTATGACCTTGAAAACATATCTAATATGACTATAAGTTTGACTATTATAGATGACTATTTGCCTGTACTTCTTAATTATACATTATATTTTTAAATGAGCTGCATAAGCATAGTACCCTAAACAGGAGTAAATATATACAGTATAATAAAATTAACTTTAAATTTGTATAAATATACAAAAATCCATACCAATGTAAAATGTTTAAGACTAGTAGTTGCATTTTTAGTTTTGGTAGATTCAATAATCTATCCTCTTATCCTATCATTTTCATATCCCCCCCTTTTTCTTTTCAGAAAGATATCTTTGAACTCTAATTTCTTTTGTTTAGCTTTTTTTTTTACTATTACCAATAACAATTTGTAACCACCCCCCTTAAATGATAATAAACATTCATAACCCATTTTCTGGACTACTTCCTGTTGTTTTTGGGCACTGTTAGCTTTGGGGGAACCTTGGTAAAATCAGGATAATTGTTAGGTCTTGGCTGGAATAGTTTGTGAGGTTGAACCATCTCAGTCAGTAGCCTTGAAGCTGTTCTGGATGGTGGATCATCTGGGCCATCTGTTTTCATTGGGGCCTGGTCCCCTAGTTCTGAAAATACATAAACTTTTAGAGGTGGCATACATTACAAGTATGGAATATGGGGTGTGCACAAGTCAGTTAAAGATTTTTTTGTGTTTTATGTTTGAGCAGGTAAAATGTATGTTACACATTTTGTAGTTTTTCTAGGTTTATTTCTTTGTCTGTAGCCAGGATTTCAGGGTGTCTTCCCTGATCAAATCTGATCAACTTTAACCTGGAATGAATCTACAGTTTCTCATTTACTGTGGAAATAAAAGCAAAATCTCTCTCCCAAAGTGACACACCTTTTGACTTAAATTTTGAAGTCAAGATATTTTTAAAATGTATAGGTTGGTTTAATCTATCAACTTTCATATTAAAGTGTCTCTTAGCAGCCAAAAAATTTAAAGACAACACAGTAACATATAGGACCCAGACTCTTTCTGTATTTCCCATCTTTATGTGGCTTTTTTTTCTTTTATATTACATTACACTCTTTTTAAGGACTTTATTATCTTAAAACTATATATTTTTTGGTATGACTGTCTATGCCTTCTCTTTTCTCTCTCAAGTCAAATCTTCACAGTATACAAAAAGATTATTTCACAGCACACTTTGCCATGTTTTAAACTTATCTCCTACAAACTTTTACATTAATTGTGTAGTCATGATATACATTTTCCATCCAGACATTGGCTATTTTCAGCTTCATGTTTTCGATAGTTTGGCTTAGTTTTCTTTTTTAAAGATTTGTTTTATTGTATGTGCCTGCTTGTCTGTCTATGCACCACATGCATTCAGGTGACCCCAGAGTCCAGAAGAGACTTTTGGGTCCCCCAGAACTGGAGTTACAGTTGGTTGTGAGGTTCTTTTCTCATATAATTATTTTGAGGTCATTGTCATAAACCAGTAGATCATGGATATGTAAGTTTATCTCTTGGCTCCGTGCTACTGAGGGAATATGTTTACTCTTTTTTTCCATTACCAAACTGGGTTAGTATAATGCCGAAGTAAGCTTTAAAACTAAGAGATGGAAGCTTCTGGTGTTGCTATCTCAAGATCGTTTTCCAGGCCTTCTGTATTTCTGTGTAGATTTTGGAACTGGCTTTTCAGTTTTTGTAAGATATCCAGGTGAGATTTTAATAGATCTTAACTGCTTCTGTCAATCAGTTGAAGTCCATTGCCATCATACTACTTGAAATCTTAGTGAACCTGTTGCCTTATTTCAAGTGTCTCTTCATTGGTTTCAACAATGTTTTACAATTTTCAGGTAGAAGTTTAAATTTTTTTTCAGTTATATTTGGTCCTTATTAGTTTGCTCATTTTTGATGCTATTATAAATGGGATTATCCCTGAATTTGCTTTTGACTTTTTGTTTGACAGTGTGTGGCAATCCAACTAACCTCTATGTTGATCTTTTACCTGGCAAACTTGCAGAAGCTGGTAATCAGTTCTAGTAGCTTTAAAAAGAAAGAGGATTTACTGGTTTTTATTTTACACATAATGCATGAGTTTTTATTTTACACGTATTTTACATGTGTGCCACATTCATGCCTGGTCCCTAGGGAAGACAGAATAGGGCACCAGATCCATGTGAGGGTTAGAACCAAAACCACATCCTGTCCTCTGTAAAAACAAATGCTCTTCACCACTGAGCCATCTTCTAGCCCCTAGCATGGCTTTTAAATGAATTTCTTAGGTGGGTTGTTGTTTGTTTTTAAGACAGAGTCTTACTATGCAACCCTGGCTGGCCTGGAACTCACTATCTGGACCAGGCTGACCTCAAGCTCACAGAGATTCACCTATCTCTGCCTCCCCAATGCTGGAATCAAAGGTGTGTGCTACCACATCCAGGCTTTGTTGTTGTGGAGGGTTTTTTTTGTGGAGTTTTTTGTTTGTTTGTTTGTTTTGTTTTTGTATAAGATAATGCCATCTACAAACAAAAATAGTTTGAATTTTTCCTCTCTGCCCAGAGTACCTTTTATTTAGTTTCTCTTATTTAAATGCACTCTCTGCTGCTTCCAGTGCTTTTGGTAACAGCAATGAAAGCAGACATTCTTGTCTTGTCCATAGGCTCAGAGTCATAAGCACAGTTTTCCTCCAGTGAGGGCAGCACTGGGTGGTTAGCACGTGTCTTTTTCTAGTGTATAAATGCTCTTGTTTTCCTACTGTTTTAACATCTGGAGAGTTCAATAGTTTGGGTAGTATAATTTTCTTATTCATGCACTTAGGTGATTATGCATTTTGTCATACATTCTAATAATACAATTGCCATATTTTTGAATGTTAATCTAACTGCACATTCCTGTGATACGTGGTGTATAATAGAGGTAATCATGAGTCATAGTGTATTGTTGAGGTCCCTGGCTTCCACTTGGATTTTGAACATTTCTCCATGCACTTCCAGTCTCCATTGTTAGTTACACGTCTGTTTATAATTGCTAATCTCTCTGCTGGATTAACCCTCTTTGCACTGGTCAGCATAGTTTGAATGCCTGAGAAGCAAATCAAGAGATGACAGATTCCTCAGATGACCTGCGGGAGTCTGCATCTGCTGAACCAGATTTTCCCACCACGTGGAGGAAACTGCAGTCTGACCAACTGCTGAAGTACAAGAGAGAGAGAAAAAAAATCTCCAAAAGAATGCTGGTCTCTGTATCAGGTAGGATGCTTTTTTGACTGCAAGAAATAGATATCTCAATGTAAAACAGCTTAGACAAATAAGGGTGAGCTGTTAGTTTATCTGCCTGGAAAGTCGAGCTCCTCTGGTTGACCCAAGTTCCTTATCTGAAGCACTGAGCACAGAAGGTGATTGGAGCGACGGGTTTCCTTGGATCTCCCAAGAACAGTGTGTGGTACCTACGATGCATGAGAGAGTCACAGCAATTAGGGTATGGCTTAGGGCCACTGGGGCTTCCTTCTGCAAAACCTTGATTAGGAATGACGGATGCTAAGGTTGCATGAATGTCAGATTCCATTTGATTAAGGATGATATTCTATACTCGTATTCTATATGAGTTTCCCCCCTCCTCCTCTCCCTCCTCCTCCCCCCTCTCTCCCTCCCCTCTCTCCTCCTACTCTCCTCCTCCTTCTTGTTATAGTTAGGCCTTTCCCTTGAGTGGATTGTCTTCAGACTGGCTTGTGTCTTGGCTGATGGATATGAGCAACAGCAGCAAAAGGCAGGCCACAGTTTTTCCCTGTCAACCGTTTAGCAAATGTCTGGAATTCCACTTTGTTGTGCAATGTGAAGTCACGTGTCCTCCCTAATCAATGTGCATGGGAAATCTGAGTGCCCCCACCGGATCTGGGAGGGAATTCATCCCCTCCTGACCCTAAGTTACACCAAGGGGATGAGGGAATGGTATCAGAGAGATACTACAATGCTTTCTAGATTCTTATTTCTTTACCGAAAAGGTCAAATATCCCGGAAACTAGTGAGTGGTTTCATAATTGTGACAAATCCCAGGACTTGCACTGGCCTTCTCGTTTTCAATAATAGTGAGAAAGTAAACAGATGCCATCTTGCACCAAAATAAAACGATGCCCAGCATATCAACCCAACAGATCCTTAGTTATTTTCCCATCTTATTGCAAACAGAATCATTTCTCAAACAATATGTCCTATAATACCCGATTGCAGTTTCCCCTTCCTCTGCTCCATCCAGTCCCTCTCCACCTCCCCTCCCATCCGGATCCACTCCCTTTCTGTCTCTCATTAAAAAAGAACAGGCTTCTAAGAGATAACAAAACATAACAAAATAAAGTATAAAGCAAAAACTGTCACACTGAAGTCAGAAAAACCATCAGAAGGATTATTTTTATAAGTATGGCACACACTACAATTTACCTTCTGCCACTTTCTGGAATTCCCTTTGTGTACCCAAGCATTGCACATGGCCCAACACAGAGGTGGCCTCGTGAACTGGGAAAAAAAAACAACCCAGCAGCAAATGTCCCCTACCCCTGAATCTGCAGGGATCTGGAGATCCCCTCTGGCCACTGGTTACAGGATAACTAACTGGGTTATTGTCAGGTAGGGACATATTTCTGAATTCGCATCATTTTAAGCTGAGTGTAAACGTCTACATCTGGATGAATTTTATCCTGGGATGATGAGCAAACACGGAGATTCTGTCAGCATTGCTGGATAGAAACTTCAAAAATACTGGAGGACAGTGGGTGTTAGAGCAGGGAGACCTGCCTGCTCAGAATGTCAAGAGGATAAATCTGAAGATGATACCCTGTCACAGAAAAATGGAAGAGTTTATTTTTAAATAGCTGGCAGTTGAACATTTAGAAAAGTAGGGTTAGCCAAATTATTCTCAGTTTTGCATGTATTATATGTGGAAAAGTCATGCCTAAGGCACTGTGATACCTTGGCAAATCTCCCATGCATCGTGGTGTGTGTGTGTGTGTGTGTGTGTGTGTGTGTGTGTGTGTGTGTGTGTGTATGTGTTCAACTGGGTCCTCAAACTTATTATGTAGCCAAGAATGACCTTGAACTTCTGATCTTTCTACCCCTGCATGCCTAGTGCTGGGTTACAGGCCGGAGTCATCATGCGTAGTTTATGTGCTGCTGGGTATCCAATCCAGGACTTTGTGCACTCTACACAATACGCCATAGCTGAGCCATGTCCCCAGCCCTCAGATGAACACCCCACCACAATCAGAGAGAGGGGAGGATGCTCACACTCCACCTTGTGTTCATCTCATGCTCTAAGTCTAGTTTCCCGTCGCTGCCGTAACAGGCCACCACAAACCGTGATTTAAGACATTACAGCATCACACTCCAATTCTTCTCAAGTGGTTTAGGAGGTCAGGAATCCGAAATGAATCCTGTAAGAGTAAAATCTAGGTGACAAGTAGGGCTGACCCTTCTGAAGGTTTCTGGTGTAAATTCATTCAATGCCTCCTCTGGCTCCCAGAGGGATCCAGCATTTCTTCACTTACACTCCCATCCTTCTGGTCTCTGTTTTCCTTATCAAATTGCCTCCTCTTCTCTCTGGCCTCCTTCTGCCCTTAAGTAAAAACCTTCACTGTTTCATCCATCTGGAAAACCCAGAATCCTCTTCCTGTCAAGATATTTAACTCAGTCACACATGCAAAAAAAAAAAAATCCCATTTACCACATAAATTTTTGGAATTAGGATGGGGGCCTTAATTCCATTTACCACAGTAAACAACACATATTTAGAAATAACGTCCTAAATTATTTTTCAGCCTGAGGAGGGTGTAGTCACCAACTAACCAATAATCCCGTGTTGCTCTTCTTTGCGTCTATTGCTTAGGTTTGCTGTCGAATCACCTAAATGCCTATCCAGTTTAAGGAGGGCATGACCTGGAAGAGCAGCAGGCCTATTCCAGCGCTGACCTTGTGCGGATGGTGACATCAGATCAGGCGGGTATTTTGACTGTGTTGGAAGAAAGTTGAGCTTTGAGAAAGGTGACTTTGACTCTGGCATTTGCCGGATGGTGTGGGGGGGGGAGGGGGTGGAGAAAGGAGGTGGGGGTGTCTCTGCCACCTTCACAAGTCCGCAGAGAGACATCTGAGGGAGGTAAGAAAGCAGTTTGGTTCAACAGGACTTAGTATCGGTGTTGATTCAGTCTTCAGGAGTCTGACCCCGAATAAGGTTAATTTTCAGCAGAATTTGGTGAAAAACTTTTCTGGTGATGATAACTCAATCCCGTGTGCACAAGAAAGCATACATAAGTCTCCTTGAGGAACAAAGTGAGCTAAATAAAGAGCAGACACGACTACATCGAAACTCTTTGTAAAGCACACACGACCTCTTCCATAACGACTCAGAAAAGCGAACTTATGATGAAGGTCTGGGGGAGGATCCAGTGTGGTCTCGGGTCACACAGAGCGAAGGTCACCAGGCTAGAAAGCATTTCTGCTTTTGGACAGATAACACGTCTTGCATTCCTTCCCTTGAAGGAACAGCCTCTTGTACTTAATGTTCCAGGTTCCCCTAGTGCTTATCTGTGAGCACAAAGACCTCTGTGCCCCCTACATGATGGGACAGCCTGGCTCTCTCTAGAACCGTAATTCCTTCCGGTGTGACAAGATAAATCGTGGGCAAGTGGTACCTGCAACAAGGCTGCCTGGAGTTGCCAGAATCACAGACGGGATTTGGAGAGAGCAGTATTTTATGATCAAAGATGATTTCGAAGTCATAGATTTCCATGCAGATGCTGAAAAACTAGCCTCTCCATGTGCCTTTTGCACAGATGTTCCCAGTTTCAGTATCTCATGAAAGGGCAGTGTAGTATGACAGCCCGGATCGTGGCGCCAGTATGGACAAGATAAAAACTATTTTTGGCACCAACAAAATCCCCCAGTTTGTGTTCTTGTGGCCATATCCACCTCCCTCCCCCACTCTCAGTTCCCAGCAGTGAAAATCTTTTTTCTTTTCTACAGTTTTGTCCTTTAAAGAATGCTCCACAAATAATATAACACATGTGTGACCTTTCGGTATTGGTTTGATTGACACAGCATAATTCTGTAGAGACTCCTCTGGATTGTTTCCCTGAATCAGTAACTGACTCTTTATAACTGCTGAATAATATTCTGTCACGTGGACATACCACAGTTTGTTTAACCATTCTTCTGTTCAATGACATCTAGGGGGTCCATATACACATTCAGGTATAAGTTTCTGTGTGAACATGAGTTGTCGTTCCCCTGAGAGAATGTTCACAAATGCCACTGTGTTGGACAGCAGCTTCACGTTGAGGGTTTCTGGGAACTGCCAGCCTGCTTTTCAGAGTTGCTACACTATTTCCTATTCCCTCAGTAGCACACGCACGATCAGGTGTCTTCTGGTTATTACCAGCATCTGGACTTCTCATCCTTCCTGGCTGCAGCCATGTTGATTGGTGTGCAGCGACAGTTCACTGTAATTGTGATTTTAAACTCCCTGGTACCCGATGACGATGACCAGCTTGGTCTTTGCTTATTTCAACCATCACCAGCAGTGCCCCTCTGGGCACATGACGATGTGGGCACAATATCAAGGAGAGGCCTGTGACCTTCACCAAAGCTGTCCCGCTGGTTCCATTTTACAGACTGGGCTTCTGAACTGTGGGGATATTTTTGTCTGTACTTGAACAAATAAAGTTTGCCTGAAGGCCAGAGGCCAGAGGCCAGAGCCAGCCACTAGATTAACCATAGAGGCCAGGCGGTGGTGGCACACACCTTTAATCCCAGCACTTGGGAGGAGGAAGCAGGAAGATCAGGAGTTCAATGCCACCCTTGGCTACACAAGACTGAGTCTGTCTAAAAAAGAAACAGAGCCATGTGGTGGTGGCTCACACCTTTAATCCCAGCACTAGGGAGGTGGAGACAGTAATATAAGGTGGGTGGAGACAGGATCTCACCCCCTTTTTCATGCTGAGGAGTTGGCTAGGTAAGAACTCTCTGGTGGCTGTCTATTCTGCCTCTCTGATTTTTCAGCATTTGCTCTGATATCTGGCTCTGGGTTTTTATTAAGACCAACTAGGGTTCATGCTACACTGAACAACTTCATTTAAACAAATCTTCCTTTGTTAAAAATTAAAGGTATGAAATATGCTTTTCTTAGCTCACTATTTTTTGAGAAGTGGCCCCTCACAACTCTAGCAAAAAATATTTAGAATTAGAAATAGATAGACCAAATATATTTCAATAAAACTATACTCAAAGGCCAACTAGTTAAGTCAATGTATCTTTATCTCATTAAAGTAAATAACGTAAACTGCCCTTAATTTCTGAAAACAGAAACTGTGTCTTTCACTAACTTATGAGTAGATCAGATAGCTCTCATGGGTAGTCCATAATAGGTTTATGTCATAATAACTGACTACCATTCCGATTTCCCTTCTGTCCATTATCTATTACTATGATAAAACACCTTGACCAAGGCAACTTCTAAAGGAAAGTGTGTGATTGGCTTACCGTGTCAGAGGGCTGGCGTCCGTGATGGCGGAGGAAAGGCATGGCTGGGAGAGCTCACATTTTGACCTGAAAGTAAGAGGCAAAGAAAGACACTGGAGATGATGTCAGTCTCTGGAAACCTCAAAACCCATCCCTGGTGACACACTTCCTCCAACAAGGTCACACCTATAGGAGTCTCTATAGAATTATGCTGTGCCAATAAAACCAATACCAACAACACCTCCTAATCCTTCCCCAACAGTTTCACCAACTAGGGACCAATCATCAAATTGAGCCAATGGGAGCCGTTCTCATTCAAACAAGCATATACCTGCCATAGGTCAGGCATGAGGAACAGCCATCTAGAGCCATTAAAAGGCCAGCCCGTGATCTGGTTGCAGTATCTTAGGGATAAATAACATACACTCACGAGGCAACGGCGATGAGAAATACACACAGAGTTCTTGCATACTCTTGGGTTTTGTGACTCGGCACTTGGGTATTAGTACACAAGCCCTCTCAGGGACCATAAGTCATAGGTCAATCCTGTATTGCTTGGGAGGATAGTTCACCTGCAGGCCATCAATATTTCAGCTCCCTCCCTCCTTATTTAGGCCCACTTGCTTTTTCCTTTAAGAAATGGTGCTAAATATCATGTTAAAAAAAACTATTACCTCTACTACACTTTCCCTAGAACTCCTCATGGTCTACGTGTAGGACTGTCAGAGACTTGATATACCTATGGGTGGTGGAAGGGCAGTGGGCAGTTGGTGGAGGAAGACATGATGTAGCCAGGCTGTGGTTCAGATGGCTACAGTGAGGCCATCTGAGGTGACAGCGTGTAACAGGACATGAGCCAGGGTGAGCCACATCCTCCCAGAGGGCTGAAAGACGGAGGTCACTGCACCCCAGCTCCCAGGGAAGAGCAGAGCCTTCCCACCGGCTTCATGAGCCGGCTGGGACTCCCAGCTGCCTTTGCACGTGCGTCCAAGTCACTCTCTGGAGGAGCATGAACTGGCCACAGTGGAACATTTTTCTCCCATGCTATCATCCACCCTCATTTTTTTTTTTTTCTGCTGGGAAATCTGTGAAAAGTCAACGAAGGTCTGGTGGAAAGAAAATTAGAGCAAAATATGCACGAGTCTTCCTTCTGCGCACATACTTTCCCTAGATATCGCTATCTCAATAGTAACGGTCGAGGGCTTCATACATGGTGGTCAGAAGGCGCTCTGGAGAAGTTCCATTCACATGTGTGTTACTGGCTTCCTTTTTCTCTGTGTGTGGCAGGAAGAATTAGCAGGGGGTCATCTCGTTTGGAGTAGCATGTTTTATGCTCCCATTGGAACCTGGGTTCAAAAGCATAAAATACATGTGTGGGAAGAGCACTTGTCTTAAGGTGTAGCCCAGGCTACAGCTGAATGGCCCAGAGGGAGGAACTTGGGCCGCCTCAGTTCATGCATCACTGGATTCTTCTCTAGGGGCCCAGCCAGAAGTCTAGCAAAACTGGAAGGCAGAAGTGGGGTGCCGGCCAATTCCATCTTTCCCATGAAAACGTTAATGGAGTTCCCACTAAACTTACTTGAACACCACTCCAAGGCAAAAACATCCCCAGCCTGGGGCTGGCAAAGCATCCAGTCTTTCTCCTGGAGGGAGCAGAGGGTCCTCATGCCTAAGAAAACACGAGGAGGCTCAAGCCTATCTCCAAAGAATTATGGAATAAGGGCAACTTCAATATCCATCTGGTCCTGGCCCTTCGACCCTAAACAGGGCCGAGAGTGGAGAAGCAGAAGAGGAGTGTTGTTCTAAAGTGCTGCCAGTCTGTGCTCTGGTGTGGCATGATTGGCATGCACCAAGAGCCAAGGAAAGAAGGTTCTTTGAAAACAATGAGTGAAACCCAGGACTGAGATTTACTAGCGTGTATTATCTCACTCAACGGCCATGGAACCATGTCAGGAAAACATCACAGTATTATGAGGTTCATTTCACATATGTGAGAAGTGAGGGGTGGACGGGTCTCACAGACAGTAAAAAGTCCAAGGTTCAGCAGACAGTTTGGCTCAAGATCCCTTCCCCTCATCCACTCAGCAACATCACCACAATGTCTACCACGAATGGATCTGGGGTCTTTAAGTGAGGAATTAACAGACGGGGACTGGGGAGGGTGGTGAAGGACTGAGACAGAATATTCCTGGAGGTCAAAACTTTGGTTCAGTCTTGAAGGACAGAAAGGAGTTGACAGATAAAGGGCTGGAGACAGGAAATAGGAAGATTAATCCAGAAAGGAAATGGGATGTGCAGATATCTAAAAGGGAGGGAGATTACGTAAAGTGGTGAAGCTATGCAATGTAGCGGGCTCTGGGCACTGAGTTTGGGTTGCACTGGGAAGGGGATGGGGCACAGGAGAATTAAGACTGGAAATTATGTAAGCCGAAGAGAATGACTTCAAAGCTTAGGGGAAGCCAGGAATGGACAGCTGGGAGGTGAGCGACACTTGTCTTTTAGAAAGTGTTTTGTCTGTATATGGAATCGCCACAGAAAATTAGAGGCTGGGGTACAGCAAAGAACAGACACGGGATGGGGAGACAGGAAGTGATGCTTTAACCCAGTAAGAGAGACGGGGATGGAGAGTCGATGGCTGACTCAGTGTGGAGAGTAAAGGGACAAGGGTATTCGGCCAGGGTGACATTGGTGTGCTCCACACACAGGCAAAGGTGCCCTTCGCTCATCTGGAGAAAACAGTGGAGGAAGGAGACAGGGCTGGGGACGGGGAGGAGAGAAATGAGTGCAACTTGGAATGGACTGCATTTGCTGTCCAAACGGGGCATCCAAAGAACTGTTCCAACGGAAGACCAGGTAAATGAGTCTGGGGCTCCAGACAGACACTCGGGCTCAGGAAACAGGTTTCAGAGTCATTTGGTGGTATTCAAGGCTATGGGCTTGGGCCAGTTCTTATCTATGACTCCAAATTCACTCTCCATGATTGCTTTCTGATGCTGGAACTGGATCTGTAGACCGTGTTTCCGGTGTGCCAACTGGCCTCTTCTTAGGCTCTTACAATGGAGGGAGAATGGAAGCTGGAAGAGGGAACGGGTATGAGCCTGCCACAGCACCGTTTGTTTGAGAGGTACGCGCGTGTGCGTGCATGTGTGTGTGTGTGTGTGTGTGTGTGTGTGTGTATGTGTGTATGTGTGTGTATATATATGTGTATATATGTGTGTATGTGTGTGTCTGTGTGTCTCTGTGTGTGTATGTGTGTATGTGTATATGTGTGTGTCTGTATGTGTGTGTGTGTATGTGTGTATGTGTATATGTGTGTATGTGTGTGTATATGTGTGTATAGGGGTGTGTGTGTGTGTGTGTGTGTGTGTGTGTGTACATGCCACATTTGTGCAGGTGCCTCTGGAGGCCAGAGGAGGATATCAGATCCCCTAGAACTGGAGTTTCAGGTGGTTGTGAGGCACCTAATGTGGGTGCTGGGAACTGAACCCAGGTCTTCTACAAGAGAAATCAGTGCTCCTAACCACTGAGCCATCTTCCCAGCCTCAAGCCTCCCTTCTTCACACCAGCACCCCAGCTTCAGCTGTGGGGACCAGAAGTAGCCGCAGAGCCAGCTTCCGCATTGAGAGACTCTGGTTCTGTCACCTGCCCTTTCCTTCTGAGATTGGGCCCAGCGGTCTTCTTCCTGAGTTCTGATTTTAACAACACAAGCCTCTTCTGGTGATCCCCTAGCCCTAAGGGTGGAGTTGTTTCCTACAGGACCCACCTTGACATACCTGATCTGAGAGTTCTTTCACCTTCTCGGTCGCCTGGTGAATGTTTTACCAAGTTAACAATTCTTCAATGGTAAAATCTCTCAGTTGAAGTAACTGGTGTGGTTCCATCTCCCAGTTAGAATGGACTGTTGCAGGGTGAATAGAGTTTTCCAAAGAACCCGGAGGACCATCAGTATTCGGGAGCCGACAGTGGAGAGGGCGAGAGAGACAGGAGATTCAAAAGAGTCTGTGTTACCAAGGAAACAAACCAAGCAATAATGAGAGATGGAACATTCAGAACACAGCAAGAGGTGGGGGGTGGGGACTAGGCCCCACCCCTCCCTGATGAGGAAGAGATACTCGATTCAGAAGTGTATTCAATTCAGAAGATGCCCACGCTCCTATAAAGCAACCCCAATGTGTTGCTGGAGGGCTTCTCTCCAGGCTCCACCAAGCCCCACAGTCTGATAATCCACGTATAAAATAATCACTCAGACGCTTATATTACTTATAAACTGTATGGCCGTGGCAGGCTTCTTGCTAACTGTTCTTTTATCTTAAATTAACCAATTTTTATAAATCTATACCTTGCCACGTGGCTGGTAGCTTACCGGCGTCTTTACATGCTGCTTGTCCTGGCGGTGGCTGCAGTGTCTCTCCCTCCTTCTTCCTGTTTCCCCAATTCTCCTCTCTCCTTGTCCCGCCTATACTTCCTGTTTGGTCACTGGCCATCAGTGTTTTATTTATATAGAGCGATATCCACAGCACCAATGAAACTCACTGGGTCATTTAAAACAAAGAAGATTGTAAATGGAGGGGAGTTTCTGTCCTGACTGCTGGTCCCAAATACCCAGCAGCCACTTCCCAAATTACCACACAGAGGCTTATATTAATTGTAAATGCTTGGCTGATGGCTCAGGCTTATTACTAACTAGCTCTTACATTTAAACTAACCCATTCCTATTAATCTACTTATTGCAGTGTGGTCCATGGCTTACTGGTCCTCTTGCATCTTGTTCCTTGGGCGGCTGGCTCACACACATCTCTCTTGACCCCATCTTCTTCCTTCAAGACCTAGACCTCAGTTTGATTGTTTCACCTAACCTTGCCATAGGCCAAAACAGCTTCATTATCAACCAATGAGAGCAACACACATTCACAGCATACAGAAGGGCCATCCCATGGGGGAGGATAAAGAGGCACTAGTTGGGAAGAGGAAAGAGATCAGCAAAACTGGGAGTGGAAACAAGAAAAAAGGGATATGGTCAGAATGTATGATTATATACATGTATGGAAACGTCAGAGTGAAATCCATATGTGCAATTGGTATATGCGAAAGTCAAAGCCAAAAAAGAGAACATTCAGGACAGAGAATAGTGGTTAACAGTTCAAGACTCCCGAGGAAAGTAGTGGGAACAGCTCCATGCCCCCTAGAATGGACATATAAAAAGGATGAGGCTGGGGGAGGAGCCAATAAGCTTGCTGGTAGATTGGACCACTGAGTTCAGATGCGGGGAGGCCATATGTCTGATGGAGGAGGTTTGCAGTAGCCTCTGATGAGGATGTAGAAGAAGGAAGGTCAAGGGCAGTGTGAGACAAGGCAAGGGCGGTGGAGAGGCTGTCCATGAATAGACACTTGAGGCTACCCCTGTCCACGTGACGAGGTGTGGGTTTTTGCTTGTTTTACCATTAAGGCACAGCTGCCCTTAATGGGGCATTAAAAAGTCAGACAGCGGTGGGATTAATTCAGGGAAGGAGACGGTTAGGCATTCACAAGATGTGGACATGTACGAGTAGACACAGGCTTAACACGGGAGCTCATGAGACTTTGTTCATAGGAAGAAGGGATACTTGTCAGGGAGGGGTTCCCATGGAAACCACACAGCTTGGTGTGCCTGTGAGACTGTTGCTGAGTTTGACTCTCTCCGTTATCTACAGCTGCACAGAGACATGCTTTTAAAAAGGATGGAGCCAGAGAGAAGAACCCCCCTAGAGAGAGCGGGCCCTAGTTTGAGCCTTCTCAACAAAATGTAGCCTTCTCAACAAAACCACATTTTTACGTCCAACCTAATCTACAAATCCCTACCGTCCAAAGGCTTCTAAATCTGTCTGTGTTGAGTTCTTATTTATTCTATGCAAGGAACTTCATTGAGGGTAGCGCAATGCAGAGCTGGAGAACTCTGAAGAGTCGGGATGCAATGGTGGAGGTCTGATTTGAATGTTATTGTTCTCCTTTCAATTTCTTAGGACTGAGACCATCTCTGATAAGCACCCTCATGCAAGCTAATAATGAAGGTGATAAAAAATATTGTTCCCCTGTTAAAAGTACTAAGTACCAGGGTCCTGAACTTTCCAAACTATTTTATTGAAAATGTATTTTTATGTGGCTAATTTCCCCTTAGGATACAACATAATTTAAAAAATTTGTATTCACTGCAGCCCTACAAATTACTGTTTTCCCTTAATGTTGGCAAGTAGTGATTAATTTTAGCAAAATTGCAGATCTCACTAGGCATGCTTTATTACATATATGCCTGTGTACCTCCCTAGGGCAAATGATATTTTTTTAAAGGCATATTGCTTAAGGGAAGCAAGAAAGCTATTAAATTTGTAAATCAATTTATACATAAATTCCTTTTACACTGATTTGTCATGTATTTTACAAAAATGGTCCTCATATTTGCATTATTCATGAGCAAGTAAGATATGTTTTCTTTCTTTCTTTTTTTCTTTCTTTTCTTTTCTTTTTTAGCTAATTTGTATATTTCTAGGGTAGAGCTTGATTGTTGCTAAATATTTTCAGATTTTTCTCTTTTGCTTTTGTGTTCCTGGTTGTGAAAAGGCATTTGTATGTCAGGTCATGAGTATTTCAAAAACATTCCTCTAGACTTACCTTGTCCTTGAGATGGAATGTACATTAACCCTTCTTGCACTAAAGATTCTTTCAAAATGACATGGGAGGAGTCAGAGGTGGCTCAGTGGGTAAAAGCACTTGCTAGCAAGCCTGACGACCTGAGTTCAATTCCTGGAACCCACATGGTAGAAGAGAACTGACTCCCTGCAAGGTGTCCCCTGACTTTCACATGTGTGCCGTCCATGGCTCACACACCCACACACATACATATAACACACAGTAAATAAATAATTTAAAATAAAATATTTAAATGGCATACGAAAAACAGTAAATCTGGAAATAACATAGCTTTATAATTTAACCATAGAGGCATTGGCAAGGTGTCCACAAAAGTATATGGAATAGTGAATTCATGTCAATGATGAGCAAATGCCTTTATCAGCTGAGAAGCCTGATGCCATTACATACTTCACTGGCTGGAATCTGAGACTGCATCAGGGTCGGGGGAGATGGGCATCACTGACGGTCCTCACAAATCCAACAGAAAGACATTCTGTAGTCAACGGTACCACAGAAGGTAAACCTAAGCCCACCCTTTAACTCACACATACTAGCTTTTGAATCCACTCAACTTAATTCTCCTCATTCATGGTTTCCTTGTCTGAAAACTGCAGTAATTACCTCTGGAGGCCCTAAGGAGCCAGGGGGAGGTTACAGGTATTCACTGTTGACTCCAGGAGTGCATTGTAATCTCCATCCTGTAGCCCCAGGTTCTGGGGTTCCAGATGACTATCTGGGGAGACACCAAGGAAGATTTTGATGCAACTGACAGGACACGTGCCACTAACTTTCCTTGCCGATGATAAACTTTCAAAACATAGAAGTATTTCAACTTTAAAGACCTTACACAATGGGATATGAGAAAAATGAGTTTGTTTCCCAAAGTTGTGTCCATCAAAGTAGAGGTCTGCTAATGGCATGGTGGACTCCTATACCGATGTCCTGACAGAGAATCCCCCAGGGTTCGCTGCTTATTCTGGGAAAGTGGCAGGAAAGACAGACTCCGGAAGCAGTTAAAAGCTGGACTAACTAGCTATGGGCGCAGAAGGCAGGTCAGCAGTTGCCTGGGGCTTGAGAGGATGGCTATGGGTACAAATAGAGAATGACTGGTAATGGTTTGGGGGTTTCCTTTTGAGCTAATGCATATGCTAACACAGACTGTGGTGACACACGCTCAGATCAGGGAATGAGCTGCCCTAGTCCCAAGCCCTAGACAACTGCGCCACCAGAGTGCCGTGGTCAGCGAATGTGCTGGAAGCCACTGAATTGCACGCTGTAAAAGGAGCCAATTATATGGGATGTGAATTATACCTCCGGGAAGCTGTTATTTGTTAAGGCTGTCAAAGGGGCAGAGCAGATTATTATGGAACAGGGAGATACCCTGGCCAGTGGTTACAGAGGATGCTAAAAATTCCGTCTGAAAGCAGAAGTTTAGTATTTGGAGACGGTCTTTGGCCATCTTAAAATGCAGAATGGGCGGGTCAGAAGGGGGGCCTCCACTCTCCCCTCTGTCCCCAGAAGTTCACTTTTATCAAAGATTAAACTTTGGTTCACTTAGATCAATCAGGAAATGCTTCCTTCCAAATATTTCTTCATTCTTCTGTATCTTGAAAAGGCAGAAGTGAGTATTTTACCATTTGTCTAAGCGGGTACTTTGATTTCTTTATACTAATTTTGAAAGGCCCTCGACACAGGGGAGCATTCCCACCTCCCCTCTGCCCAGACAGATGTGTCTGAAGCCATTTTGAACTCACCGAAGAGCGCTGTGTTAGGCTGTAGGGTAAAGGCTGTAAAAAGCAGCTGTGGTGTTAATGGCTGCTACATGCTACAGGCCAGCTGGGACCTGACAGGACGCTGGGCCACAGAAACCCTATAAGTGAATAGCACAAGGAACAGCCTATAAATAGGAAGACCAGCAATTATCAGCCAAAATACACAGATACTAGAGAGGCCGCACAGAAAGGTGTAAGGACACCATCAGGGTATGTTTAGGTAGAGTGACCTCTGTACGTAAGGATGGAGATAAAAATACTACCTTCTCCCTGAGCTGATGTGAGGGATTAGGTTAAACTTTTTTTTTTTTCCTCTCTGCTTTCCATCCAGCTCCTCAGAGAGAAAAGCTGGGCCCGGAAAAATGAGATGTGTGGGGTTGCTAGCTCCCATCTGGGCTCCCCACTTGTTCTTAAAAAAAAACCAACACACACGAACGAGGTGGGAAATTCCGGTTCATAGGGACCGTCATCTTGCTTCAGAGATGCTCAGAGAGTCCAAGGAAACTAGAACCCACAACCCCTGGCTGGTGTGTGCCCAGCAGAGGAGTTTGCCCTGCCTTGCATGGTATCCAAGCAGGATACATAAGGCGGACAGAGTTTCTCCCCACCGAAAGTCCACGTCTCCATGCTTTTGCTGGCGTTCCCGTATCTTGGAGTGCATTACTCCTCTGCGTCAGAGTTTCCCTTTTGTGTCTTGTCACCTCCCACTCCTTGTCTGAGCTCACCTTTTCTCCGAGGCTTCCCCATTTCCCTCAGGCAAGATTACTCATTCCCACCTCCACACTCCTGAGGCTGTCTCCATTGTAGCCCTTAAAACTGCTGGATTCCACCCTCCCCAGAGACTGAGGGCTTCACACACGAGGATTAGAGCAGATAGTTTCAAAATCTCCATCACTTAGCATGCTTGGTATATAGTTAAGTACTTAATGAATGTTTTTCAAATTCCACAAGTTCAAGATTCTAATACGTGCCCTGAGAATGTAAAGTTAAATCTTGGCCCAGAAGAGGCAAGAAAAAAATATATATATACAGTGTATGTGTGTGTGTGTGTGTGTGTGTGTGTGCACTTTACTCAGAAAAAACCATTAAGTGAATAGCCAATGCCAGAAGACCGACAGTCTGTTGGGAATATCCCAGGCACAGTGGTGGGAGTGGATGAGGTGGATAGATGGGTGTGTGTTGAGGTAATCTTCAAATCATACAGTCATGGATGAATTTGCCTGTTAGGGCTGCATAACAAAGCCGCACAGACTGGTTGACTTGAGCAACAGAAATTCGCTGAACTTGATCTTTAGATCTAAGCAGTGTTGGCAGGGCTTCTTTAAACACACAGTTAGATGGTAATCGGAACCGGCAAATGTGGAGCCTGGATGCTAACGCAGACTGTAGCCCGTGTGGGCACTCACTCATGGAGAGACTTAATCTGGCAGGCCCCTCCCAGAATGTCAAAAGATGCACACTGCCTGAGTTTGAGCTCCACAGTCTATATTCCCTGGGTTACTTTGGTACCACACACAAGAACACCACCAGCAGTGTGACGGTTGGCACTGCTCTGTAGCTAACCTGGTTGGCATCACGCATGAAGCCAGAGAGGAGAAGATGTCCAGCTCAGGTCTTCGTCCCCCTGAAAAGGGAGATCACGTCCAGCCGAAGGCATAGGCTCCCGTGCTGGGCTGGCAGAGAAGGCTGCTGCGGCTTTGTATCACACAGGGAAAGCCAATGAGGAGGACAGAGTGACTCCATCATGGAGTCACTTCCTGGGATAAAATAAACTCCTGCTTCAGGTTTTTATTTCTCCATGTAAGGCTTCCTGGGGGTACGTACTGGGGAGTTGTAATCAATGTGCACACTTTATGCCCAGTCTTGTGCCAACTGCGTCAGAACCTCTGGATCGGCCGACCTAGGGATTCTTGTGTTGAGCAGTTCTTACACACCTTGGAGTGTGTGGGCCGCTGCTCTAACTGCCCGGAAAGACGGGGTGTCACCTGAAGATCTGCTCCTCTAAGGCATCAAGAGCAGCTCAGCCTTCCTGAGCACAGAGGCCTACAGGCTTAGGTCTCACCACTGAGTGCCGTGCGGAGAATAGATGGAGTCTGTGTTCAACAGCTGCCTGGTGCAGTGCCCAAGAGGCAGGTCAATGCAACCAATCCCCTAGTCACAACCGAGCACCTGCACACAGACTCTTATTTCTCGTCCTTATTTGTTTATTTATTTATTCATTTGTTGTTTGTTTGTTTGTATTCCTTGAAGTTACAGCATGAATCATTCTTCCTCCTTAAAAAAAAAAATGTTCCTAAAGTTTTTAATCCTGAGGTTGCTCAATGTTGATGATGGAGTGGTTAGAAGGGTACCCTTGAAGCCAGCTGCCAGGGGTGAATGGCTAAGATGTTTTCCAGAAGGTTCTTTTTGACAGTCTATAATGAGAAAGCTATGAATTCTATTTCTGGAAATGAACCACAAGAGAAAAATGGGAAATGCTGTCAAAGGTTTATATTAAAGAATATTCACCAGAAGCGGGGCATGATGCCGTTGTCGTCATCCACGTACTGCGAGGTGGGGGAGATAATCAGGAGTTCATGTTTCTCCTTAGATGTGCAGAAAGCAAGGGGAGCCTCGACTCCACAAAACTCAGAAAACACACGCTTGCACAAGAATCTTGGTTTCTATAGTGATGATGTTTATTAGGTAGATATTTTGTCAAATCCATAAAATTTAAATATTAGGTATTTAAAATTCTGTTGTAACAAAAAAAATCCCTATAGATTAGAACGTATATTTTCTTAAGCTAAAAAAGTAGGGTGGGGACTTGAGAGATGGCTCAGTGGCTAAGAGTCCTGGCTGTTCCCCCACAGGGCCACAGTTCTGTTCCCAGCACCCACACTGTGAGCTACCACAGATCTGATGCCATCTTCTGGCCTCCGAGGGCACTGCAACTTCACTCACAAACCCACATGGACATGCATACAAATAAAGAACGAATGAAATTCGTTTAAAACAATAATGTCAGTTTCCAGAAACAATAACAACAGCAACAACAAAAAACTCTATCTGAAGAGAAATTCACTCCATTGTTAAACATAGTTATGTTTAGGTCAAGAGTTCCCACAGGGCAGAGAAGTGCGGGAGACAGGGCAGGACTTCCCACAGGGGAGTGGGGGGGGAGTTGGAGAGACGGAACCCTGGAGACACTGTCACCCATTCTCCAGAAAGATGGTATTCATGCTTTCCAATTTCTCTGGAGCTGTGCTCAGGCAGTTTGCAGGGTTAGACACCTAGGTGCCGGGGGACAACAGGAGGGAAGAGCAATACAAGTGTTCCCTTGAGCCGTTGGGAAACTTAGAACGGTCATTGGGCTTACTTCTAGAAAGGTCTATTTCAGAGAGAAGCCTGGCTGGGCCTTCCAATGCAGGCCAGTAGTTCCAGCTCTTTGGGAAGCCAGGTGGGGGACTGTGAATTCAAGGACGGCATGAATAACTCAAAGGAAAAAGAAGAGAGGCAGAGAGCTAGAGACAGAGAGACAGAGACAGACACAGGGAGCCAGAGAAGAGGCTGAGGACGGAGCTCAGGGGCAGAAGGCTTGCCCAGCATGTAGGAGGCCCCAAGTACAATGAATGCCCAGTACTGGGGTGAGGAACAGCAACTTTTCTTTCACTAAGTTCCTGTGGTAATCGCACTCCAAGTGACCCGAGGGGTGTACACCTGGGGTAAGCAAAGCCTGAACGAAGTCTCCAGGGAGATCTAGGAGAACAAAGGGGCTCTCTGAAGCTAGGGTGAGGGCCAACTTTCAGAAGAGGTATCTGCATTTAAAAATCCTGCTATGCTTTTCCAAACACACGGTTACTGGAACTGGGCGAACAATACAGCCTGAGAACCTTTTGCAGGCAAAATCTGAAGACGAGGCTGTCATCCGAACTTGATTTCCCATGGCAACTCTCTTCCAGGTTTTAAACAATGAGTTCCAATCTAAACTTCCAGAATTCAATCAATTCTTCTACTAGCAGGTATCCATGCAGTTGCCGCATTCTCAGGCTCTCAGTTGGGATACGGGACTTCCCCGTCCCCATCCTCATGTAACCGATTATCTGGAAAACCTTCAGTCTTCACACAACTTTAAGAGAACAGGTGTCTGCTCTTAGATATTTGACTCCATTGAGTCTGAAGCAAACATTTTACACATCAGAATGGTGGTACTACTTCAGAACGAGCTCTGAATCCCTTCCCTTTCTGCAGAGTGATGGTGACGGTGTGAAGAGAAATGGCCTGCCTCAGGAGTGCTCTCTCTCTCTCTCTCTCTCTCTCTCTCTCTCTCTCTCTCTCTCTCTCTCTCTCTCTCTCTCTCTCTCTCCTCCCTCTTTCCTTTTTGGTAATACTGGGGGTTGAACCTAGGGACTTACACATGCCAACTAAGCCCTCTACCGCCGAGCTACATCCTATATCCTCAGCTAGATTTAGTTTGGGTTTGGGGGTAGTTTCTTATAATTTTATAAATTCATATTGAACGAACCTTTTATCGGCAGACATGGAGTACAAATGATAAAGGGTTATTAACATTGAGCGTGTACATATATACACATGCGCCATCCACTGTTCATTTCACTTACTAATTAATACTAATATGCATAAAGAGACGTTCAAATGTGATTTGGAACCAGGTTTGAAAAACACGTCAACAGGCGGTGAACTGGAGCGGCAACGATTCCCAAGACTTCCTCCTGACTGAGCACAGACTGTCGCACGACGAAAGGGACTTCTTAAGTGTCACCTTCTCCTTTGCAAAGCAAAGCAGACAAGAACGAAAGGTTTTAGGAACTGGGTTGGCCAGTCTCAGCTTGAGCCATGGGGACGTTAACTGGGTTAGTGAATTTCAAAATTTTCCTCAATAAAAAAAAAAAAAATTCCTTGGTTCAAACAGAGCCCTTTGTGCTTAATGCGAAGTGAAAGCTGAGTGCTTCCCATGTCTGGTTCCTCAGTCCGTAAAGCCTTAGATGAAGTCTCCATCAGCTAGGCTCCCTCCATGCATGAGTCCAGTTTCGCGCTTGCTTTTCAGAGCTGCCGGGAGCGCTGAAGAGCCGCGTTGCGTAAAGAAAATCAGAACCGGGAAGCTTCTGGGTTCTATGTGCCAAGAATGAAAAGAAGTCATCGGAGAATGTCATCCAGGCTGGATCTGGTGTTCCTTACCTCTGCGGGCCTTAGCGGCACCACAGGCCTGTTCTTGGTCTGCAGGACATTTGAGCATCCCGTGAGCTCTCAAAGGTAGCTCACAGGAGAAGCAGAGATGGAGACCAGGAAGCGAAAACAGTATGTCACCTCGATAGTGCCTTTGCAGTCCTCTCTGACCCAGAGTCTGTGGCTGCTCTATGGCTGTCCTGTCCCTTGCTAGAGCATTCCCATGTACAAAGCAGAGCATGGCTTTTGTCCCAGAGAACTCGCTGCAGGCTCTGTTCTCATTTTCAGCTTTGTTATTCTAGAAGGGAATAGCAGTGTTAGTGCAGAAGACAAAAATACTGGGATAATGCAGAGTGTGTGTGCATTCATGTGTGTGTGTGTGTGTGTGTGTGTGTGTGTGTGTGTGTGTGTGTGTGTGTTGTTCTTTGTTTTCTCATTAAGCATTTGTTGAAGGCATGGAGTTTCTCGGCCGCTCCTAGTTGGATTCTGTGTGACAATCACTAAATGTCTCAAGCCTCCATTTGCTCGTGTATATAATATAAGCAAAAACATCTCCTTGGGTTTTTAATAGATTTTTTTTATATGAGAAATGCGTATAACAATGCCTGGTTTTCATAAATGGCAGCTAATGTTATTATTCTAAAAGAGAATTTCCTCTCAAGTGCTGGTCGTAGGAATTTATAAGGTTATGTTTTAATGAATTCTTTTTCATAAATTCATTAAAGCTTGGCAACATGGCAAACAGATACATTTCCCTGGATTCTGAATAGCTAAGCCCGAGTGACCAGCAAAGCAAATGATCAGCATTTAGCCACGCTGTGGATTTGTATCCCCTGACTCCAAAGATACTGCTATAGTGATGATGCCGGGTACCCAGCTGTCTTTTGCCTTTGACTGCACCCGAGGCAATGCTGTAGGAAAAGCCTCCTGATGCTCACTCTGAAGACCTAGTCAGGCCTTTTCTTTGTAAACTTGTCTTGCTGATGATGTCCATATCACGGCATAGTCCATACCTATTTCTGCGCCATTTTGATTATACCCTGTGTGCCTTTGGCTCTGTGCCAAATTGGGGTGGTTACTGTGACCCTGTTACATGACTGGGATGACTAAGGTCCAAATCCGTTTTGGGCCAAGGATGTGTCCTGGGAATTATGAAACCACATGCTCCCGGAAGCAGCTCACCACAGAGGGTCTGCGAACAAAGGGTGACTGAAGTCTGGGGGAGAAAACGGCTTTGCTCACCTAGTCCATCACAAGCACTTTATTAGGAATGGGAAGTGGGGACGGAACTCTTTCTGTTTTGACTTACAAATCATCCTGGTGTGAGCAGAGTTATGTCTGAGAAGCGGGGATTCCTGCCTCCCCTCTGTTGGCAGAGCACAGTTCCTTCCTGTCCAGTTGAAAGTTTCATCTTTCCTACCAGAAGCACCGGGAAGCTCAGAGTCAACCTTCCAGAAGTCTCCCTTCTTAGTCATTCTAAAATCCACGAGCCAAAGGCCTTTGCCAACCACAGATCGATCTTTTCATTCCTCACTTGGTGGTTTTCCTGCTGGGGTTCTCAGAAGAGGAGCAGCTCCCAGACTTAGAGGCTGTGCGCTCAGTGTGGGAGGAAAAGATGTAAACACACGGGCTACGGCCAGCCACAGGGGCCAAGGAGAGAGCAGCGTGAAGTGAAAACTCGTGTTTGGGGCTCACAGGCTCACTCGGTGGAGCTGAGGAGCTGGGAGTAAACCCTTGCTTGCTTGGCTGGAGATTTCAGTCAGTGATCTAAAGACACAGGGCCCAAAATTTGTCACTGTGCCACCTTTGGAGGAACATGCCATGTGTTGGAATCACTTCAGATGCAGGAAATCCTGTGTTTATTACTCTAGAAAATACTATATAAAATGTTGGAGTATTTTCCTCTTTCAAATTGAGATTTGGCAATGATGTCAGGCTGATAAGGAGTTTGCTTAGGAAACGACACAGGAGCAGGAGATCACATAGAGCAGGCCCGGCCTGCTCTTACTCTGCTTCTCAAAGGCAGTGAATGGAGCTGCTACTTTCCAGCAGTCCAGACACTCATAGCCAGGTCCTTTGCCCATGTCAGGATGCTACAGTCTTCAGAGAAGCATCCTTGGAGGCACCCAGATGACAAATAAGGATCTGGTCAGAGTGTTGCTCATGTCTGTAATCCAATACTAGGAAGGCTGAGAAAGGAGGGTTACTGTGAGTTCCTGGAGTTGTAGCCAACCTGGGCTACAATGAAAGACACTTAACCCAAACCAAACAAGACACAAGGATGAAAGGAATGCCCTAGAACTCTTGGGTCTAACTGTGGACTACTTACTGGAGTATAATGTGTCATAGGGAAATTGAGACTCCATTTCTTAGTTACCCTAATCAGCAACTAAATAGGCATGAACCAGGTTCTTCTTAAAATCACGAACTTAAGTGAGAATGTCTATCATCAAGACTGACATCTCCTCTAGTTAAAAGATCCGGGGCTGGACCCAGGGAGATGGCTCAATGGATCCAGGATTTGCTATGCATGCACGAAGACCTGAATTCAAATACCTAGTCCTTACAAAAACAAAACAAAACAATGAAAACCCAAGTGTGTCATCCCAGTGCCTGGGATTACAAGAGCTAGGCAGATCCGGAAGGCTTGTTGGTCTAGCTGAAATGGCGATCCTCAGGCTCGGGGAGAGACCTTGTCTCAAAAAAATAAATGAAGGTGAAGAAGTGATTATGGAACACCCCTGACATCATCGACCTTTGACAGCCACGTGCGCCTACTTGGGTGGGGGAGCATACGCACCGTGCACACACACAGAGACAAAGGGCCCTAGACGATACTGAACTGGCCTCACACGTGATGGGAAAGATGCTCAATAACGTGTCTAAAGGGGAAAGAGAGCAGCAGAAGACACTGCCTGAGCACCTCGTGTAGAGCAATGCACGGCTTTGTTAGAAGGCAGTCAGCTCTGTCCAACGGTCGAAGGACTTTAAACATCAGTCCTACCAGAAGGCCATGATGGAGAGGGCAAGGGGTCCACCTTCAAATCAACCTTGCTGTAAGAAATTCCTTTAGATCACTTGCATTTGTTCTTTTTCCTTTTATTTTGTTGTTTCTAATTAAATTGTTTTTGTTTAGATGTATTCTTTTGTTTTTTATATATATTTTGCTGCTGTGTGTATATGCACACCACATGTGTGCCTGGTGCCCTCTGAGTTCAGAAGACCCCATCAGATCCCCTGGAGTTATGGATAGCTGGGAGCCACCCTGCGGGTGCTGGGAACCAAACCTGAGGCACGTGAGAAAACAAGTGGTCTTAATCTCCCCAGCCTGTTTTCTCACTTTTGATTTAACTGTTGGTTCAGTTTTATTTAGTTCTGTTTTTAAGAATCGAAGGCATTGGCAAACATTCCTCTGCCTAAGAGGACAGTTTTGACTGTGTTCTCTGCGCAGCAGAGAGATTTTCAGAGTCATTTTGTACTTGTTACGTTGAAATAGTCTATGTGAGATACTGACTGAAAACCATCCCAATTAGGCCAATTAAAAGTCCTGAATCCTTTATTTAATGGCCAGACCAAGGGAGGGTTCACACCTCTGGAGAGTCTCTTGGTGCCCAAGTTCAGGGGCACAATGTTTTTAAAGACAAAACTATAATTACATCAGCGTCCCTGAGGGTGGCAGCAGGTGGTGTCGGGGTACATTAGTGAGGGGTTTAGGGTTGTCTAGTAACATCTGCTTTCTTTGCAAGGTCCAGAAGTACCTTTCAGACACTACATAATATGTTCGGAACATGGTCAAGGTTATGGACAGTCCTAGGTCACCAAGGTGAATGTGGCTTAAAAAAAAAAAAAAGAAAACTTTTTTGTTGTTTTTTGGTTTTGTTTTGTTTGTTTGTTTTTTGTTTTTTGTTTTTTTGGTTTTTTGAGACATGGTTTCTCTGTGTAGCTTTGCGCCTTTCCTGGAGCTCACTTGGTAGCCCAGGCTGGCCTCGAACTCACAGAGATCTGCCTGGCTCTGCCTCCCAAGTGCTGGGATTAAAGGCGTGCGCCACCACCGCCCAGCTGTTTGTTTTTTTGAGATGGTTTCTCCATGTATCCCTGGTTGTCCTAGAACTCCCTCTGTCTTCCAGGCTGATCTTGAACTCAGAAATCCTCCTGCCTCCTGAGTTCTGGGATTAAAGGTATGTGCCACCCCCTCTCAGTATAAGCATTTATCAAGGTCCTATAGCATGCTGGATCTTGCTCCAAATGCTGCGAATGAACCCTCAGAGAACAAAAAAAAAAAACCAAAAAACGCTTTTTTTAAAAAATTGTGTCCCTTATAGTCTAATGGGTGATGTAGGATCAGAAGACTTGGTGAAAATACTGTGTGCAAATGTATGACGATAAGTATTATGCAAAAAAATATAATGGAGCAGAGATTAAGTGTGGTTTCTGGGGTGGCTGTAGGTTGTAACGATGAAGGGGGTGGTGGGAAGGGGAAGTCATTGCTGATAAAGTTACGTGGTTAGAACAAAGACCTGGCGGAGAAGAATGGAAGGGTCCTCTAGGGTGAAGAGCATTTCAGGCATAGGAAATGGAAGTGTGAAGACTCTGATGTGGGTCAGTGCTTGGCATGTTCGAGGAAGAAGAGAAGAAGAAGCAGCCATTGGGTCTAGAGTGAAGGGAGGAGGAGGAAGAGTAGTGAGGCCGAGGCCAAAGGGTGATGGGACCGTGTTCAGATACACTACAAGTGTCAGGGAGGCATTGTGGGAGTTACAGAATGACTTCCAGTGACCTGGAGCCTCTGGAGAATTCAGATGTTTAAATAGATCAGTCGGAACTTTTATTTTCTGGGTTTTTTGTTTTGTTTTGTTGGACAGAGTCTTGCTATGTCACCCTGGCCTTGAACTTGTTATATAGACCAGGCTAGCTTGGAAATGTGCCACAAACTGAGATTCGCCTGCCTCTGTCTCTTGAGTGTTGGGATATACAGGCATGGACCACAATGCCTAGTCAAGTTTACATACATTCTGACTGTTACGTTGAGAATGGATCTCAGGGGTGGGTGGGTGGTGGTGGTGGTGGTGGTGGTGGTGGTGGTGGTGGTGGAGGTGGAGGTGGTGTGGTGGTGGGTGGTGGTGGTGGTGGTGGTGGTGGTGGTGGTGGTGGAGGTGGTGGTGGTGGTGGTGGTGGTGGTGGTGGTGGTGGTGGTGGTGGTGGTGGTGGTGGAGGTGGAGGTGGTGTGGTGGTGGTGGTGGTGGTGGTGGTGGTGGTGGTGGTGGTGGTGGAGGTGGAGGTGGTGTGGTGGTGGTGGTGGTGGTGGTGGTGGTGGTGGTGGTGGAGGTGGTGGTGGTGGTGGTGGTGGTGGTGGTGGTGGTGGTGGTGGAGGTGGAGGTGGTGTGGTGGTGGTGGTGGTGGTGGTGGTGGTGGTGGTGGTGGTGGAGGTGGTGGTGGTGGAGGTGGTGGAGGTGGAGGTGGTGGTGGTGGTGGTGGTGGAGGTGGTGGTGGTGGAGGTGGTGGAGGTGGTGGTGGAGGTGGTGGTGGTGGAGGTGGAGGTGGTGGTGGTGGTGGTGGAGGTGGTGGTGGTGGTGGTGGTGGAGGTGGTGGTGGTGGAGGTGGTGGAGGTGGTGGTGGAGGTGGTGGTGGTGGTGGTGGTGGTGGTGGTGGTGGAGGTGGAGGTGGTGGTGGTCGTGGAGGTGGTGGTGGTGGAGGTGGTGGTGGTGGTGGTGGTGGAGGTAGAGGAGAGCAAGACTGAGAAAGAGGCCAGTTAGGAAGGCAGGCAAACAGTCAGAAAGTGCTGAACTTGAACCAGGCTGACAGAAAGGATGTTCTAAGAACAGATCAACTCTGAAGGCCGAGCCAGCGGGAGTGGCCCCCTGAGAGGGTGTGTGTCACATGACGAGGAAAGATGGTGGAGTCTACCATCTGCACGGGCCACAAAGGACAGATCAGTGTGGTGGCACACCTGTGGAGTCTGAAATATCACCTACTCTTCCAAGGGGAGACACAAAGGAGGATGCTGGATGTAGGAATCTGGAGGCCTGGGTGATAGACACAAATGTGTGAGTTTTGAGTATGTGCACATACACCTATAGACACACATGATTTAAAACCTCATGTACACACATGATTTCAAAACCCTACTAATATAAACATTTAAGTTGGAGAAAAATTCTTAGACTTGATTTTTCCAGCTTGGATGTAGAAATGAGAGAATCTCATCATTTATGCTTTACCAAGAACGGAAATTGTCCTTATTTTTGTTTCCCTTAACCTCCATGGGAAGCAGGAAAGGGGAAAGAACTGATCCTTTGGAAGGCATGTGTTTTCTCTTGCATCTGGGTAGGAGAATACCAAGTCAACGTGACTTGAGGATCTATTGTTGCCTTCATTAGGGTTTCGCCGTGAAGAGACGCCATGACCACAGCAACTCTTATAAAGGAAAAACATTTAATTGGGGTGGCTTACATGTTTAGAGGGTTACTCCATTCTCATCATGGAGGGACATGGTGGCCTGCAGGCAGACATGGTGCTGGAGCTGAGAGTGCTACATCTTATAGGTTGGCAACAGGAAGTGGTCTGTCTCACTAGGCGTGACTTGAGCATATAGGAGGCCTCAAAGCCCGCCCCCACAGTGACACACTTCCTCCAACAAGGTCACACCTCCTAATAGTGCCACTCCCTTGGGGGCCATTTTCTCTCACACCACCACAACGGGCGTCCAGAAGGCTGGGAAGCAGGCTGGCAGGGCACTTCAGGTTGCTTTAGGTCGCAGCATCAGCTCAATGCTTTCCTCCGTCCTTCCCCTCCCCCACTCTCCTCTTGTCTCTCTGTCCACAGTATCCCTTTCTCTTCCCCTTCCCAGTCCTTGTCTTTGGGGCTCCCCTAACACAGGTGTCTTGTAACTGTGAGAGTCAAGGGGTAGCTGGAAGATTACTACTCAGCCTTGCCATTCCAGAAATACAGCAGTCTTCTGCCTCAAATAGGAGTAAACATTAGGATAGTTGCTATTCAGGCATTCATTAATTCCACAAATCACACACTTAGTGGGTACTTTTTCCAAATACTGACTTTAGAACAACATTTATAAATCCTCCTACTCTCATATGGAAAGAAAATGGGCAGATAATCTACAAAACACTTAAATACATTGTATTAGTATGTTAGAAAGTCTTAATAGTGGAATAGAGGTAGGGATGAAATACTGGGTTTGTCAGGACAGAGCATCATTAAATAAGGTGACCAGAAATGGATAGACCATGATGAGAAAGACTTCCTTGAGGGGGACCTGAAAGGGAACAAAGAAAAAAATCAGATATCTGGGGTGGGGATATAGACCCTGAGAGAAGGACCCAGAAAAAGCTCTGAGGTTTACACATCCATGAGGTAGCAAGGAGGCTCTATGGCCAGCAGCGACCACTGGAGCATAAAGACTCGGCGAGACTTAAGTGTGGGTGTGGAGCAGGGCCTGGATGATGTGGTACTCACTGTTAAGTCTTAGGCTTTTACTCTTAATGAAATAAGGCCTTACTGCCTGACGGCTTGGGGACCACTGCTTTCTATGACAACAACACATGATAAAATAGCAACCTCTCTCTCTCTCTCTCTCCTTGATTCTCTCACACTTGCAGCCAGGTTGTCACCACCTGAATAGCAACTATCCTAATGTTTAGTCCTATTTGAGGCAGAAGACTGCTGTATTTCTGGAATGGCAAGGCTGAGTAGTAATCTTCCAGCTACCCCTTGACTCTCACAGTTACAAGACACCTGTGTTAGGGGAGCCCCAAAGACAAGGACTGGGAAGTGGAAGAGAAAGGGATACTGTGGACAGAGGGACAAGAGGTGAGTGGGGGAGGGGAAGAACAACCTCTGCCTGGAGGGTGATCAGGGTATGTGAGGTGATAGAATGGTCGTGGCTGTGCACACTGGTGTGTGGGATAGTTTGGGCACCAAGAACATCATCTTAGGAGTTACTGATTATTTTTGTGTTCCATTTAAAACTAAGAAGTTCCATCAAAATACACGTCTTGATGTTCTGATCTCTACTAACTTCATCTCTAACTCAAATAGTTTTTGAAAGTTATAGTTTGGTTTGGTCTTGAACTTCTTGGTGGAAAGAATTAGTGGCCTCACAAAGGCACCCACACCTGAATCCTTGGAGCTTGTAAATCTGCCCTTTTCAGTGCAGGAAGGGACTTTGCAGATATGACTAAGGTCTTGGCGGAGTTTTCCTGCTTTATCTCCTGGACCTAATCGAATGGCAGAGAACATGCCCTGGCTTTGGATGTGGAAAAGAGGGAAGGACCTTACAACCATAGCATAAGAAAAGCTCAGCATGCCCTTGGTGGCTTTGGAAATGAGGAAGAAAGGGTGTAATAAGTCAAGGAAGATAGATGGCCTTTTAAAGCTGGGAAAGGCAAGGAAACAAATTTGCTCCCAGAGTCTCCAGAATAGAATCCCTGCTGGCATCTTCGATTTACTCCAGGGAAATCCACATTAGACTTAGGACTGACAGAACCCTGAGACAATCAGCTGGTGTTGCTGAGGCCATTGCAGGTGTGAGGGCTGAGCACAGCGGGAATGGGAAACTAATAGACACCGTGAGCATGGTATCTTTGGTTAAGACTTTTTTGACTTTCCTTCAAGGATAATTATGTGGGTTTTGGATTTACCTTTTCTGCTATTTGTTCATGTATTTTTCCCTTCACAGAATATTGACCTATCCATCCTTTCTCTAAGTATTCTTTACAGTTACCTTGCTTCTCCCTGATCTGCTTATAAGGCTCTTTATCAAATCTAATGCAGAGTTTACTTTTATTGTTTGGTTCTTGTGTACATGTGTATGCACACTTGTGTACATATGTGTTATATGTGTGCACACATATGCATTTTCACTCTGAAAATGATCAGAAGCAGAGATAATAGTAGTCCACATCACCATTTCCTATTAAAAGGCCTCAGATCTCCTTGAAGAAAATGCAGGCTCCGCAGCTGCAGCATGGAAGGGAAACATAGAAAGCTGCCATTCCAGACATTTAGGGGAAATTTTTGATGGGACTACATACAAGAACACACATGCAAGCCGGGGGATGGGGTGGGTGGAGGGCGTCCTTACTAAATATGGAACAGTTTGGGCATAGAAATAATTCAATAACAAACTGTAAGCTGATGTAAAAGTGGATAGGAGGTGAATTAATGGAAGAAGTGGGAGGGTCCTTGCTATAAATGGATCCGAGGACCTAGGTGAGTAGGGAGTGTTGGAGCTGAATAATTGTCCTTTGCACCACGGTAAAGCCTGGCTCAGACAAGGATCATCTGATGACGCTAAGCCTATGGGGAGTTTCACTAATTAAGTGTAATGAAAAACCAAAAGAAAACCCCATAATTATATAGGGCTTTGACTGAATGGTCAAAATTACTCCATCATGAGGACAGTTAATGTGGTGATATAGTGTGTCCCCCAGTATATTGTGCACCCTAATAAACTTATCTGGGGTCAGAGAACAGAACAGCCACTAGATAAACATAGAGGCCAGAAAATGGTGGCACACACGCCTTTAATCCTAGCCTTCTGGAGGCAGAGATCCATCCTGATCTCTGTGAGTTCAAAGTCACACTGGGAACAGCCATGCATGGTGACACACGCCTTTAATCCCAGGAAGTGATAGCAGGAAGCAGAAAGGTATATAAGGCATGAAAACCAGGAACTAGAGCTGGTTAAGCTTTTAGGCTTTTAGCAGCAGTTCAGCTGAGATTCATTCTGGATGAGGACTCAGAGGCTTCCAGTCTCAGGAAACAGGATCAGCTGAGGAATTGGTGAGGTGAGGTTGGCTGTGGCTTGCTCTGCTTCTCTGATCTTCCAGCGTCACCCCAATACCTGGCTCTGGGTTTGATTTTATTAATAAGAACTTTTAAGATTCGTGCTACCAGTTAGCCCTGTGTGCCTCTGGTTAGGATATCCTGATGCTGAGAACTAAAAAACAAACAAAAAACAAAACAAAACAAAAACCTCAAAACAGTAAAAAGAACTATAAGATAAACATAAAACAAGGCAAGTGGAGTCACAGAAGAAAGCAGGAGGGACGATTGATATTCCTTGGCTCATGAGTGCATCTCCATCTTTGAAGACGACTGTCACCCGAGTCTGCCCTCTGCTCCTCTGTTTGCACACTCTCTCTCCAACTCTCCTTCTCCTTTCTTATGAGATCTCTGCGAACGGACTGTGTCTGGTCTGCCCTAGTAACCCGGACAGTTAACCTTCCTACGTGAAGATCCCTAACTTCGTCACATTTGTGAAGTTCCTCTCCAAGGAAAGGTAATGTGTTTGTGATGTGTTCTTTGTCACGTGTTCTTCAGAGTTGAACACTGATGGTTGAAGTTGTGTGTGCATGGGGGGTGGGCAGTAGGGCAGGTAATTATTCTATGTACCAGAGAACTATTGTTCAAACACATCAACACCATAAAAGCCAGCAATACTAAAGACCATAAAAGACTGAAGAACAATGGCAACTGGAGGCAGTATCTATTTTCGGTCCCTTTCTGGAGGGAAGGAATAAGGCCTCCGTCACTGTATCAATGAACATAAGGAACACTGATGGTGTATTCATAAAATGTTAATATGCATTTTTGAATTTGATAAATGTACTTTTATGAGGGAAGAGTGCCAGAGACTTCCACACAGACACTCTTAACGCCGACAAGGAAGACTTTATTGCAGGCCAGCTGCGGCACAGTGAACTGGCCCAAGTCTTGCAGCCCCAAGCCTTACAGCCCTTTGTCTTTTATGCACAAAACCTCCATCCTGCTATCCCACTTTTGTGAGCCAGAAGCAGAACCACAGAAGCCAAAAAGCACGGTTAGTACATTTAAGGACTTCCTTGCAACTATGGACTAAGTCTTTGATGGTTTAGGTCTTTGTTCCCATTTGGGTAGGTGCTGTGTGCTGGGTTCTAACTTCAGAATTGTGCTTCTAACATAGCATCAGCTGTGCTAAACCTGTTACATTCCCCAGCGGTTTTACGGGGCGTCAGTCAAATGGCAGACTCATCTTGGGGCAGGGGGTTTTAGCATACCCTCAGCCTTAACACTGTAACAGTGTTTACTCTTGGTTGTACATAGTTAAGTACGCCGCAGCTGAGCAGGTAGAGTCCGATACTGAGGGCTAGGAGCAAAGGGATTAATGGCTCTGCATTGGACGTAGTAGCCTAGTTAACCAGGGGACCAGGGAAGCACGCCCTGATACGAGTTGTCAGATTACTTTTGTGTCTCTTCCAGGGGGATTCAGGCTGGTGTGGAGATGAGGGCCTTCTTCAAACCCCTCGTCCATTGTAGTGGCTGAGTACCACTGGTACTGGCGGCGCAGGTAGCTCTGTGAACCTGGGTATCCACAAGCGGCAATACCTGGCTGGCACCAGAAATCCTGACATTGTTTTTGTTGTTTTAGGTGCCAGAATCCATAGGATGCCCGAGACTCAGCTCTGGGAAGGTGCTCGTTTGCCTCCTTCCAAGTTGCACCCCGAGTAGGTGACACAGGGTATACATATATAGTTGGGTCTTATTGGCTGAGACTCAGTACCCAAAGGCCTGTAGTGTCCCTAGCAGGTCCTCAGTGGCCTTCTTATTTATATTTCCTGGGGCAAAAGTAATTTAATGACATGTATCCACATTTGTACTATCACACGGGGTATTTTCACACTCTAAAAGTCTTGCTCAACCCTCCATTTGGTGACTCCACTGATTTTTTTTTTTTTAAATTGCTTCCAGCTTTGTTCTTTCATGAAGTTATATAAATGTCACCACACAGTACATGGCCTTTCTTCGTTGGCTTCATTTGCTTAGTACCATGTACCTAAGGTTCCCTGGTGTCTTTTCACAGCTTGAGTGATTCAAGTATTTTCCTTGGCACAGAACAATCTTTTATCATCTGCTCCCGTAACCATTCCCTTCCTCACTGAAAGCCATCTCGGTGACTTCTGAGCTTTGGGAACCATTAATAAAGCTGCTCGAAGGATCTGCATGTAGGCTCTTGCATAGGTGAACGTTCTCAGCCCATTTGGGTTTTACAGCAAAAATAATTTCAGGCTTGGAAGAAACTCCCATCTGCTCTCCAATGGATCCATGCCATTTAGCATTTCCTCCTCAGTAAATGAGAGCTCTGGTTGTTCTGCATCCTAGCGAGCATTTGGTGTTATCTCTTCTGAATTTTGGCCACTCCAGTAAGTGTGTGGTGGTATCTCATTGTTTTAATCTGCATTCATTTTCCTCTTGATACCAGTGTGGAGCATCTTCTTATTGGCTTTTCTTTTAAGAGGTGTCTAGGTCTTTGGTTCACTTTAAAAGAAAGGGGGGGGTACTTGTGACTGTATCTGATGTCAGTGGAGAAGACTTCCTCCTAGTCTATGGCTTGTATTTTCATTCTCTTGACTGTTTTCCACAGAACAGAATTTTACTTTTTCTTCCTCACTTCCCTTTTCCTTCTCGCCCCTTCTTTTCAAGATGCTGGGGCCTCAGACTCACGGCCTGCTGCATGCTACCTGAGAGCTCTACCCCTGAGCTGGCTGGATATCCAGAAACTTAGTCTTTATGAAGTTTGGATCATAGATTGCATCTTTACAGGTCATCCAAACTAAACTCAAGCCAGACTTTCTTCCATCTTATCTCCAGGTTTTTCTTAGTTCTGTTTTGCACCTGGGTCATTTGTCTTTTTTTTTTAAGGATGCATCATGGTCTGTTCCTCAGCTTCTTGCATGTGGATATTTGCTGCATTGTGTGACTTTTGCCCCCTTTGTCAAAAGATCAGCTGACTATATGTAAGTGGCTCTATGTCTGGGCTTCCCACCTCCAGACCTCCTCCAGGTTCTGGTGTTAATCTCCTTCAAGCCTGTTGGCGATTAGGGGTCCCTGGTCTCTTCTATGTGTGTCCAATCTGGTTGTGACATTTGGCACATGAGGGCTGTAAATGTGGCTCAACACAAAAATCACAACTTAAACTCACTCGCTTAAAACATTACTATTTTTTCTTCTAACATGATTGTACAGTTTCTGAGCACAGAAACCGTAAATTTTGTAAATGATGTTATATAAAAATGTCAAAATATTGGACATGCTCAATAGATTTTGGAGACAGTGAGCCAACAAGAACAGAGTAAATTATTGGGTTTTGATTGAGTTCATCAAATCTATCAATCAGGCTGGGAAGCACTAATATGCTAACATTGAGTTTTCCTATCTGCAAACACGAAACATCCTACCTTGCAGTTTTTCCGTTTCTTCCACTGGTTTCATTTCCCTCCTCTAGACCTCACAGACATTTTGTTAGACCTGTGCCTACAGACTGTATTTCACTTTGAGAGTTGCTCTTATGAATGGGGCTGTATTTTGAATTTCAGACTCTGCTTGTTCATTGCTGGTACATAGAGAAATAACTTGACTTACATGTATTATTAACCTGGTCTCCTGCAGTATGGCTATGGCTTCCCCTTTAAAAATACCCCCTTTCCTTCATATATTTTTTTGGAAACTTTGTCCAGCATCCTCTCTGGGCACCTCCTCTGATCCCAGAAGGAATAGACTAGCCCAAACCAATCAGACGTAGGAAAGTTTCTCTACCTTGGAGGCAGGGGTGAGGACATTAATATAAATGCTCCCTGTCGCTGGGGATTGCAGATTTCTTGCCACAAAAAGGTCCAACAGGAAGTGGCACTGAAAATTAGTGTTATGTGCCAGGCGTTGGTGGCGCACACCTTTAATCCCAGCACTCGGGAGGCAGAGCCAGGCGGATCTCCGTGAGTTTGAGGCCAGCCTGGGCTACAGAGCGAGTTCCAGGAAAGGCGCAAAGCTACACAGAGAAAAACCCTGTCTCGAAAAACCAAAAAAAAAAAAAAGAAAAAGAAAAGAAAACTAGTGTTATAGACTGACCCACTTCCCTTCCCCCTCCTAGAGAAAGAAGCTAAGTCAAGGAGGGAGAGAACTAAGTAACACAAGTATTGAGTGTGACTGTTCTCTGAGCCGAACAGCCACCATCTTGGGGAGTTCAGCTGAGCCCACTTGCAAAAGAATCATCCCAGCTTGCCTTGTTGACTGTTCACACCTCTCACAAAGGGGTGGGAGGGCCAGGAGACTCTCACCTGGGCATCCAGCTGCTCTCGGCCACCTGTTTATGCAATCCAGCCTTAATTGCAGGGTTGGTAGGGCACTAGAGTTTATAGACTGAGGGAGGCTAGAGAAGGGGCTTCATCCACGGGGAGAAGAGGAAGCCCTCATCCCTGCTGGGGAAAGGCTTTCCAGGGGCAGCCTGTCAGGGGAGGTGTACCCACACCTCTGTAAGCAGCCCCTCATCAATGCTCTGTATCTATGCCCAGTGAACTCATTGACTCTCCAGAGTGAACTTTAACAGGATGGTGCCCCAGTTTGTCCTTCGGACTTTAGGGGAAAAAGGACGTTGCTTATGGCACCCCCTGAGAAGGAATTTTAACAAGTAATATGAACAAAACCCACCCCCTTTTGGGAACTGTTGATTTTCTCTGGGCACCCCAAACCTGTCAAAGTCTGACAAAATTACAGATCTCAATTGCTCAGGAGGTTGAGGTTGAGGCAGGATAGTTAGGACAACTGAATCTGAGGCCAGCCTGGGCTTTAAAGAAAACTCTATGTAAGAGCAGGCGACACGGTGAGACCTTCGCAGAACAAAACCAGAACAACAACAACAATGCCACCTTCGGCTGCCAATCCTGTTCACCTGTTTGTTACCATGGAAACACAGCTGATAAAAACCCAGTGGTAAAACCACGCCAGGGAAGAGGTCAAAGGGCAGGGCAGGGATTTTCTTCCCTCTGCAGATTATTTCAAACATTTCCTGTGTATCAGTAGTTTGCCCACTGTGTACCACATGTGTGCATGGTGCCTAAAGAGGCCAGAAGTGGGCGTTGGGTCTTTTGGAACTGGTGTTACAGATGGCTGTGTGCCACTATGTGGGTGCTGGGAACTGAACCCAGATCTTCTGCAAGGATTCTCAACCACTGAGCAGCCTCTCAAGCCTCAATATGCTTACCATTAGTATTTCTTTTTGTGAATTTTTTTCTAGATTAGACACCCAGAGGTAGAATTATTGGCTCCTCTGCAATAAGTACTCTTAACCACTGAGCCATTTATCTTGCCCCCTCAACAAAATTTTACACTTGAGTAAAATTCCTATTATTAGGAGGGAGCATACAGAGATGTAACACAACGTAAACACCGGAGTTAAAGAGCAGAACTCAGTAGTTAGAACCTGGAGGCAGGAAGTCCTGGCTCCTTTATCCCAAATGCCCCAAAGCTCGTGTTTACTCAACTACCTGTCTAGGAGCTGCCCAGCCTTCAGGGTTTCCTACGTTCTCCACCCAGTGGAAATGCCTGCAAGTTTTTCCTTCCAGAGTCTGTCATTTGGAATGATTATGACCAAACTAATGTGTCCAATCTGGCCTGGGAAGGTGGCTCTACCTGGAAAATATAGGGACTGGAGTCAAGATCCTCAGAATCCATGGAAAAACAGGGCCGGTGTTGTGATGGCCTACAATTCCAGCACTCAGGAGGCAGAAACAAGGGATCCCCGGAACACACTAGCAAGTTAGGCTAGCCAGAATCACGGAGCTGGAATTGGCACGCTCTGAGTTCAGCCAGAGACTGAAGTGCCTCAATAAGGTGGAAATTGATTAGTATATCCATGTCAACTTAAGGACTCCATATGCATACACATATAAGTGCAAACAAGCTTGTTTAGGCAACATGTGAACACACACAATATCCAATTTACTGCATACAAACCCACGTCAGGCTGCAGCAAAGGGGTAAAGGTCTAGATGGAGCACATGATGTCACTCTGCTAGAAGTGATCATCTGCCCAGCTATCGCCACAGTTGGGTAGGTGCAGACCAAACTCAATGTAATGATCTAAGGCCTTCACATCTTGCCACGTTTCTATCCATGTATGGAGGGCAAGCAAGGCTCTACATGGTTCTGTACGTAGCTCCACACTCACATAGAGGAGATAGGAGGCAATAGTGTGCTTGCTTTGCAGGGGGTTGTCTGACAGGCAACTGTCTCTCCTGTCTGAACACCAGCTGCAGAGAAGTTCTGGGCAACGTGCAGTTATCCAGTAACTTAATGGCAAGCAAAACTGGAGGCAGTTATCAGAACACTGAGTCCATTCCAAAGATCAGAAAGGTCAGGGTGTGGAGGGATTGACAGTTGCTTGCCTTCAAATTGGATTGAATCGAAAGGAGACTAGCGGGAAGCCTCTGTGTTCCAGGATGTTAATGAAACCTGCCTTCCACTACACAGCTGGCATGACTCATACTGATGCACATCGGGAACACTTCAGGACAGGAAGATGTTGATTCTGGAGACTGGAGCTCCATCACACCTGACTCAGAAGCACGGATGTGCCACACAGACCAGATACACAAAGAGGCGCCGACGTAGTCTGGACACACAAAATGCTGCCATAAAAGGAAACGACACTCCTTTAGCTCCAGTACGAACACAATCAAGAATACATAGATAGTTCTGAACCACTCATTTGCAACATATAAATTCAATGGTAGAATGCACTAATACATTTAATGATGCTATTTTAATAATTCATAGGAAACACATGTACACCCAATGAAGTCATCTTTATTGCATATTGCTATTTTAGAAAATGTACAGTCTCATAACACACACAACATCTTTTTTTCTTGGTTCTGTAACAACAGTCTTGCACCTACAGACTAAGTGGTTCCAACTACTAAGCTAATAAGATACGAGACATTTAATTAAGTTTAAAAATTATAATGCTTTGTCTTTTTGGCATTATTAAAAAAAATCTTTAAAATACATACTCAAGAGAGCAAAGTGGCTTCTTACACCAGCACCAGTCTAAAAGTAGATTGTTTGTTTGTTTGTTTGTAACAATGGCACATGGAATTACCTGCACACAGTTTTTAGGAAATAAACAAAAACTGGGAATGGTAAAGGAGGCCTACCAGGATGGCTACATCAAAGTGAGGATGATTTTAAAAGGGCAAGGGAACATGCTACACGGACTTGCTCTGTTGTGAGTCTCTTTCCACAGTTCCAAAACTGAGCTGGGCCAAACTTTTCCTGCTATCAATAGAAAAGAATATACATAGAGGCACTTAATCAGGGACGGCGGACGCCATCACTCATCCCACTCCTCCTCCCCACCAAGCTGGCCGAGCCAAGTCTCCGTCAGCAGCACCAAGGCCATGGTGTGTTTGCAGACTGTAGCCCGGGGCTCGGAGGCAGCTCTGCTTTGTACCTGTGACTGCTTTACTGAAGAGCCGTTTACTTCCATACAATGGGTAGAAAGTCAATACGTTTGCAATGAAGGAAAAAAAAGTAAAAAAACCACAGCTCTTGACAATTGATAGAGCACTGTTTCACAGCTTTTACACAGCACAGATCCCTTGCCATCTGTACTAAGCATTATAGTTCATACAGATTATTTTTAAATAGTATGACTCCTTGTATACTATGCACATTGGTATTCTATCGTCCCTGAAAACCCGTTAAAATGTGAACTCCTTGGCGGGCAGGGACTTTGTCTTGCTTACCACTACAGCTCTACTATGCCTGGTACATAGTAAGTGCTTAATAAATATTTGATACTTGACTGAAAAACTCAATTTAGTGAGTAAATAATATTCTAGTGCAATAGGAAAAACTACTCTCTCCACAGGAAACCCAACCAAAAAGGATAGATGAAAAACACAGAGAAAACACTAGTCCCTCCCCACACCCAAGGACAAATAAATAAAGCAAAGGAAATAAAACAGTAACAGTCCTCTTTACACAGCATATAATTTAAGGATACTGAGAGTTGGCAGGTCAGTGATAAGCATCTATAGTTTATTTTCTAATGCTCATTGTTTTGTCATTTCTCCCTGAGAGCTTTATTTTTTTTGGACTGAAATTGTACAGGTAGCGTCACCGACACACAATTGAAAATGACAACACGCAACAGCAATCGCTTCAAATGTTCTTTGAGATAAATAGATCTGAGCATCCCTGGAGACCCCGTTGACACCTTGTGTCCACTGTGAGTGTCCTTTATCCCAAGACAGGCAGCATGGCCTACGCGGGAAACGGAAGCCACCCCAAAGCACCCCACAGGCCTTTAATAAGAATCTTCAGGGAGTTATTCCACTAAGTCTTGGGTGGGAAATTTCATTTTCCAGGTTTATATATCTGCATTGTTAGGTCAACAAAAAGGTTCTGGCAGTCCCGGCCTTTAGCCAGGATGCAGGCGGCATTATTTAGAAAGCGTGTTTTAAAGAAAGAGAGAAAGAAAGAAAGAGAGAAATAAAGGAAGAAAGAAATTAAAGAAATCATCAAGAGCACTTGGCAGAAAAAAAACTGATGAAATTGGGGGGGGGATCCTGGTGTTCAAGTTTTAACTATATAAAAGAATTGTGATTGACATTCTATATGATATGAATGTGTGCAAGATGTTCTCAGCAGACATCTGTAGACTGTACCCCAGAAGCAGCATCGGGACCTCGAAGCTGTTCTTCCAAGTCAGTCACTGACACGGGCCGAGTGTCACGCCGGCAGCCACCAAACTCATCCAAATCCATGTTTTCCAACTCCATTTCTACCAGTGAAAAGTGTCTCACTACAGCAACCTTGGGAACCATAAAACTTCACAAGACAAGGCTTTTTTTTTTAACTTCCTGTTTTCTTCTTTTCTTCTTTTTTTTTTTTTTTTTTTAATGTTAAGGAATGTCTCTTACTGTTTCAGGAGAGAGCATTGTGCTTCTGAACAGCCTCGGTGTTCAGGGAAAGAGAATGAGTCCCACTCAATATGAATGCATACACAGAGAGTCTCTGAGCACACACATTAACATAAACTTTTTAAGCATACACATAGGTCCCGGGACAACAGCCAGACTTCTATATACATTTTCACATATATACACATACATTTACACACACACATTCACACCTTCACTCACAGGTGAGAGAAGAAATTGCCACTGTTTGGATTGCAAGGCAGTGTAAAGAAAAGTTCTAGTCACGCCAAAGGGCTGCTACTGCGCTTTCTAGAAAAGGATGCAAGAGAATTAAAAATTCAGTTTTGTGATTGGTCGCTCCCGGCTACCATCCGTCACCTGGTTGGAAATGCGTTTGCGGTTCCGTTTGAGTTTGGAAAGGTCTTTGTCAAACACTTCTCCCGAGCGTAAAGCCGAGACCAGGTCGTCAAACTCTCCACTCTCTTCGCTGTTCTCCTTGGCCTTTCTCATCCTCCGCTCCCTTTCCCGCTGTTCTTTGAGCTGCGCACAGAAGGAATCCTCTTAGGGTTACAGGGTACTGCGGTTTCAGTACGGAAGAATTCTGGGCCATGGCGGGGGTGGGGGGGGCAGGGATCTCTTACATGCAGCTGAAACGTGTGTGTGTGTGTGTGTGTGTGTGTGTGTGTGTGTGTGTGTGTGTGTGATGGGAGGCCACTGCAAAAGCAATGGGCGATGAAAGAAAAACGACCTTACCAACCTGTAGGTAAGTTTCTTTAGATTCTCTCTCTGCATTTGAGGGAGTTCATAGGTAACTTAGGGCTATGATGAAGGATGCTAATGTCCTTTTGGAAACTTACCATCGTTTCTTGAAGGTAATTTCTAAGGGGATCCACTTGTGGGATATAGACAGGCTTTTTCAGTTTTTGAGAAACTGCCAAATTGCTCAGGAGAAACGTGGTATGGATCTAAGCTACCCGAGTCACTCTAGAATGCACGGTCACGGTGCTGTGGAAACAGCCTGGGTCTGGGCCCTCGCTGGGTGCCGCGGCACCTGTCTGTCACGTGGTCCTGGCTTTGGTCCCCAGCCCCACAGCAGGGAAAGACTGAACCACAGAAAACAGAAAGGGCTGCAGCCAGGCTTCCAGGGGGAGCTGCTGGGGGAGGCCTCACCTGAGCTTCCATGCGGGCGCGCCTCTCTTCCTCCTCCTTCCTTTTCCTCATGTTCTCATTCTCCTGTTTCGCTTCTGCCACGGCTTGAAGAAACTGATCAAAAATCCCAAAGAATTCATCTGGCTGTATTTTGCCAGCCTCTTCCCCAAAGTGCTTCACTGCTTTAGTGAACTGGAGAAAAAGATTTGAAAAAGGAAAAAAAAAAAAAGACCTCAGTGTTCCAAGAGACCTGATTCCACAGTCAAATCAAATTCTCCCTAGAAGGCTGAGAGCTCAGATGTAACGGATGGACTTTAGCCAGCCTATTATTTACCTTCGGCTGCTGAGCACACCTACTCATCACTTCCAAAGCTGGAAACGGAATACTCCCTGACTTCTGAAGCCATGCGTCCTGTCCATTTCATTTCAGCCTAACATCTACCGTTTCCTCCTACGACGACAGTGACTCTGCGTTAACTAAACAACCGTAGACACAAGCAGGCAGGACTGAAGGACAAGACACCCAAGACCCAGGCAAGCACAGCAGGGCTCGGGAACCTTGTTACTTTAAGCTGTCCTTTGAAGTCATATAATACCATTTATTGGGGCCACATGGTGAATATGAAAAACAAATGGGACCTGGGACTTCTCAGCTGCTTTTCCCTATCCATAAATAAGGCTAATATTGTCTTTGGGCTCCCCAGCTCTAATCAGGAAAAATAACTGACTGTGGAGTCATTAATACCACCCAAAGTTTCTGACTGAGATTACTGTAGGCCAATCTGTTTAATGCCTCTTTCTAAAGCTGACAAATACAAAGTTAGGGATAATTTTAAAAACTTACACAAAATATACAATAACAAAACAGTATGTGCATTTTCCCTCAAAACCTCTTAACTGTTTCTGATTTTAGATCTCTGAGCACTTTCCTTAGTAACTTGGGGGAGAGTTTGCTATCTCAAGTCTTAGCATTACTTGGACTGCACAGGGACAGCATCACTACTGTCAGACTGAGCTCCGGTGCTGGGCAGGGCCCAGCGGTGCTGGCCCGTGCAGCCCAGCTCAGAGACCAGGCTTCAGAGCTAACTGAATTCTCTTTCCTGCTACTCAACGACTTTCCGATCAGACCTTCTATTCTTCATATTCAGATCACAGCAAGTGTGGAGGCCCACGGAGGCTTCCTAGTGAGACCTTACTCAGGGTCAGAGAATCTGGCCTTGCTTTACCCAGCAGGGCTATATAATAGGGTGATCTGGGTAGGGGCGTGTTTACCAGGTGTTTGGAAGGGGTCTACACTTGGCTGTATGGTGTGTTTTGATCTTGCAAGGGGGAGGTCTTTTGCCTCTCCCCTGGATATATTATAAAAAGCCCTTTTGAATAAAGCTTGAGGTGGCTGGGTATTTAACCCAAGGCCCTCCTGAAGCTATCCTATATCTCTGTCTTTCTCCTGTCTCTTTCTATCTTTCTACCTAGTATTTCCTCATTCCTTTCTCCTCCACCTAAGAACCCTTTGAAAGTAGGTCGGAGCTGGACTCTGGCAGAATCCCACAAGCAGGCTTGTATCCTCTTCAATTCCATAGTTTCTAATTGACTTGATTTTTCTTGTATTATCTATATTAAAGCTTCTAATATTTTAGTAAAATTATGCATGTTAAAGAAGGTGTTTTCCATGTTCTTATAGATGACAATTTTGACTAAGATATGCATGTTGGTACACATTTCATAATTAGTTTATTATTTTAAATTTAGTTATTGTGTGTGCACACATGTAGGTGTGCAGGTGCATGTGTGCCATGGTACCCGTGTGAAGGTCAGAGGACAATCTTTAGAGTCACTTCTGTCTTCCGGCTGGGAGGCCATCAGGTTTGCATGGAAAGTGGTTTTACTTACTGAAACATCGCACTGGCCCTCCTGTTTAAAATACACTTTCTACCCTTTTCTCTTAGTGTGGAGCTATTCTCAATGTTTTACTTATTTGGAAATATTTTATTACAAAACAGAACTCTTTAGGGAAAAACCTAACATTCTTCACACACCACATTAGAGTAGTCTAGCTGGATTCATGGTTTTATAAGCTGATTTCTAAAAGTTCTGGAATGAACAAAACAGCAATAAACAGTCTACAGCTGAGCTTCTAAAATATTCAAGTTCATGCACTTTAAGCCATCATGGATGATCTTTTTATCTAGGAATTCTAGTGACGATGAAGTCATGTATATTTTAGTTTTAGAAATCTGAAGGAACCTTGGGCCAGATTAATGTTCCCACACACAAAAACACAGGGTTCTCTGTATGTGTATTTAAATAAATAAATAAATAAATAAATATCCCAGTTGATTCTGTACTTTAGCTCCTTGATGAGGTAGGTTATATGTTAGGACTCTAGAGCAGGGGCCCTTCTTTTACAAACACAAGCATGAACAGGATTCTCATGATGGCAGTTCAGGCCACACCCATGGATACTGTTTGTTTTGTTCCCACTGTGGCACAGCAGAGGTGGCTCCCTAATGGTGGCCATGTGGCACATACTGTCTCCTTTTTTATTTGGTGCGGCTGGAAGGTAGTACTGAGATTCGCTGATGTTTGTGAACACAGCCTCCGAACTTGAACTCAATAAACCACATGGAATAACCCAATCTGACCACTGGCAAATGATGCCTACAGCTCAAGTCTGAAGGAGAGACTGAGGTAAAGGGGGTAAGGTGGTAGCAGAAAGACTGTGCTGGTGAGTTTTTGTCAACTAGACATATCTGGGACAAGTGGAATGTCAATTGAGGAATTGCCTACAACAGCCTGGCCTGTGGATAAGTCTGTCTGGGGCATTTTCTTGATTAATGATTGATGTGAAAGACTCAGCCCACTGTGGGTGGTACCACCCTTGGGCAGGTGGTCCTGTGTTGAATGAGGAGGCAGGCTGAGCAAGCTGTGGGGAGCAAGCCAGTGAGCAGCATTCTTCTATGGCTCTGCTTCAGTTCCTGCCTTGAGTTCCTTCCCTGACTTCCCTTCATGGTGGACGGTGATAGGGGCACGTAAGCCAAATAAACCCTTTCCTCCCCAAGTGGCTCTTGGTCATTTTAGCACAGCAACAAAAAGCAAACTCGGAGATGGACAGTGTGGAAAGCTGTGGTGGAGAATGGGCCTAATACCACCATTGAATAGTTAAGGTACCTGAGGGAAGAAATACCAAGACAGCATGCTTAGAAGTCTTGGTTATTACCTAAAAAAAAGGTTATTAGCCTTTCTACATAAGAAAACAAATTTTAAATAGAAAGAATCACAAAAAAGAAATGTCTTACTAAATTAGTGTTCCTTTGTAATGATGCTGTGAACTAAAATGCATCTGTTAACATGTTCCACATATTTGCAGAGACAGTATCCTGTTCCCTGGAGGCTCTGTTTCAGATAAGTATCCGACACAGGGACATATGACCTTGGTCATACCTGCTCCTGGCTCTCATCACTTACGCTGCTTTCAGAGATGAGCATATCAATCCAGTGGAAACCAAGGGAAAGGTGCCACCATCCCAACCCTTCGGAGTCTTGCACAGGCAAAAGGCAACACAGGACAGTTAGACACTAAGGGTTACCCTGGAGACAAAAACACAAGTGTTCCACAGAACAAGGGGATCTGGAAAACAATGATCTGCAGGTACATTTCCTGACTGTGATATTCCAGTACTACTCCTGCTTCTTCCTAAACAGGCTGGTGTCTTTAAGCAGCACATGGGAGCTCAGGCCTGAAGGACCACACAAGTAAGTGCACAGGGAAATTTACCAGCTCCTTAGCTTCTGCCAGAAGATCTTCAACATCCGAGAAGCTGAAGCTAGCCACAGTGATGAACTGGCTGACCACGGACACGAACTTGTCTCCAGGCTGGGGAGGCTGAGACTTCTGATACTCCAGCTCCTGAAACAGGAAACAGATGCTGATGGTGAAGGTTTCATATGCACTTACACTTTGTCTCCAATTCCCCAGGACTCAAGCTGAATAACCCAGACAGCAAACACATCTAAAAGATCTCATGTTACTCCACTTCCCTACCCTAACCCTCTCCACACCAGGGCCACGCCCTTGTGCACAGACTACTGAAAACAGCTTCTTCATTTTCTGAGTATTACCAGGGTGATTTCTCACTCTGGCTTTAGAAGCAGGTTAACGTTTAGTTCAAATCAACAGAACCCACACAAACCGTAGGAGCACACTGGATTCAAAGGATTTATGAGGAAAAAGCTCAACTTGCTTGGTTGATGTTCTGGTGCAGAATTCTGGTGTCTTGATTTCCATCCACCCCCCTCCCTACCAATCCTAGTTACTTCCTAAACCATGGTACCTAGGTCAGCAGAACTGCAGCTGCAGCATGCGGCAACATAATCTCCTCTCCCTTCTTCCTGTCCACACCACTAGGTTTTGGTGAATTGACAGGTAGGAAAATGAGTCTTTTGTTAACTTTCCACTTTCTCCACTACCGTGGCGAGGATCACATAGATGGCCGAAGTAAACTGCAGTAGTGAAGTCCAACCATTGTGAAGCACACATTATTAACAGCCACAGGACCGCAGCATCATTATTCCCATTGCACAGACACACAGAGCTTGGTGGAATTTCATTCTTTGCTCAAAGCCAAGGAGCTGATCAATGACAGAGGCAGGATTTGAGCTCAGTTTGCTGGCCCCGGTCTATGCTAAGTGCCACCTGACTGACTGATGGTCATAGGTTTTTCCCGACCCCTCTTGGGCAAACACTATTCAGCAGGAATGTAGTGCCCAAGGGCTTTTGGTTCTGACTCAGACTACTGCTGTCTGCTCTTAATGGCAGATTGCTCTGGATCTCAGTGCCTTCCATTCTGAAAAAAGGGCAATATGCATGTGATCATGAAAATCAAATGAAATAACAAGCAAAAAGCCATAAATTATGGAGCCAGTTCTGACTGGAAGACATCACCACAATTTTAGTACCTTGGTCGAGAACTCTCTCTCTCTCTGTGTGTGTGTGTGTGTGTGTGTGTGTGTGCGCGCGCGCGCGCGCTGGTAGAGGGATGGTGAACCATCTTAAAGAGTGTCCTTGTCTAATCACTGTATTCAGATTCATCTCTGATACTTCACACAGCATCACTGACTTGGACAAAGCACAATGAGGACACATGAATATCTGGGTGAGTTATGCTCTGTTGCCTCCTAATATGTCCAGTTATAGCTAGATATTTCAGCTGCCAGGGGCAGAGAAAGCTTCGGCCCTAGTTGGTATTTTTTGTTAACTTGATACAAGCTAGGGTCATTTGGGAAGAGGGAGTCACAACTGAGAAAATGTCCCACTAAACTGGCCTGTAGACATGTCTTTAGGGTATTTTCTTGACTAATAATTATTATGAGAGGGCCCAGCTCTTTGCAGGCTGTGCAGCCCCTGGGCAGGTGATCCTGCGTGGTGTAAGGAAACAGGCCGAGTAATCCATAAGGGGCAAGTCAGCAAGCAGTATTCTTCCATGGCCTCTGCTTCAGTTCCTGCCTCCAGGTTCCTATCTTGAATTTTTGCTCTGATTCCTGCTGGTGATGAGGTGTGATATGGAAATGTAAGTGAAATCATCCTTTCCTCCCTAAGTGGCTTTTGGTTATGGTGTCAACCACAGCAGAAAGAAACCCTAAGATAGCTTCTGCAGACCCTTGCCTACTAGGAGCATGATGTAGCCTATGTCACCCAGGAAGGAGAGGCAGCACAGCTATGTTTTAGCAAGCAAAGCTACAAGCACATCCCTGAACACCACCCTGACCGGGTCTCGGTCTATGCTAACTCAAACACAGGGCTCAAGAGTGACCACTACCTGTCTTAGGGATGGCACAACTGCCACTTGAGTCTCAAGAAAGTCTACCTGAGAGGGAAGAGGTAACCACTGCAGTTTATTAAGCATTCCTGGCCAATAATGCCCTGGGGAGGCTGGACCTCCTGAGATCCATGGAGAGATGGCCAGGTACCCATAACACAACTCTTATTTCCCCGTTAGTCCCTAGCCCCTCAAAAACATGCTCAGAAATTTTAGTGGGGGAAAAAAAGAAAAAATATTTTTATTGGTACTGTCTTCAATGGATTCAATAGTGTCTAGGTTTGTGATTAAAACAAGAGAAACGGGGGTGCCATGGCATTTGGTGATAAACAACCTCAAGGTATTTAAGGGAGGGGCATGCCTCTGAATCAGTAACCTCACCCAGGAGAGACAGAGCCAAGCAGGCGGGACCTCCCCGGGCTTGCTTCCTGGCAGCCTCATTCAGGTAGCACTCCCATGGTGTCCTGGCTCAGCTGTGCTACATACATTCTTCCGACTCCTCTGCCTTTGGACACATTCCTATGGTTCCTTTTGATCTTCTGTACCTGGGCAGCCCCCCTCCTATGGACCTTTTCACACCACCCTGCTTCGAAGCTGTCACTGGAGTTCATCTCCTCTAGGGGAGCACTTCCTCCGGACCATGTCAGTCCACCACCAGCCTCCAGGCTAGCCTCAATCCAGCCCTTTCATCACGCTCCTCTTTGATCACTGTGTTTATCTAGACAGGGTCCTGCTGAGGGAAGTGGCTGCTCTCATCAGGGCAGCATTGGAAGGCAGGGACTCTGGGTCACCACGACCTTGTGCCTTGGGCACAGTAGTCCCAAAGGTGTGTTTGGTAAAGACTCCTCAAAGGGCCCGTTCAACAGCAACCGGGCAGTTGCTTTAGTCTTCAGAAACCCAACATCAAACAGTAATAGCACCTGGAAGTGGAGAGGGTCCTTGAAGACTGCCTCACCCGGCCCACTCATTCTGAGGAGGCCTGCTTTCCAGGTGAAGAGGTGGCCCTCGAGGCCCACCTCCAGCTCCCACTGCAGTCAGTCCCTCAGGACATCGCTGCATGGAGCTGAGCGGCCACACCGGGCACAACTTGTGCTGGCCTGGTGGTGGCTGTTCTGTCTGATGGAGTCCTGTTTATCCCGGGCAGACCGCATGCCCAGGGTGCTTGCTCAAGGCCAGCGTGCCAGCAGAATGGTGAGGAGACCGGCAGTTACAGTGGGGAGCAGGTACTCACCATCTCCACAGCCTTCAGGCCGCTTCTCAAGGTGCTTATCTCTTTGTCCAGCTCAGTCATGCTGTGGGAGAGAGCAACATCTTGGCAGTCAGCATGAAGTTCACAGGAGTAATACACTGCGGCTTGACATAGTTCATGCTTGGGTTGGTGTGTGTGTGTGTGTGTGTGTGTGTGTGTTTAGTTTCGTTTAAATGTTTAAAAATCCAGGGCCAGTGAGATGGCTCCATGGGTAAAGGTGCTTGCTGCCACGCTTGTCAGCCTCAGTTTACTCCTCAGGACCTACACGGTGGAAGGAGAGCACTGACTCCACAGTTGTTATGACTTCCAAAGACTTGTCATGGCATGTGCTTGTACACACACACACACACACACACACACACACACACACACACTAAATATGATAAAATGAAAAAAATCCCTCTCTTTTACTCTCAGATCCCACAAAAGGCCACAGCATTTTAAAGAAACATGGAACTTATATATAGAATTTTTCTGTACATTTTTTGTTTTCCTCAGCTAGCAGGTATATTTTACAGGTTAAAAACAGAAGAAAAATGTCTCCCATGAGCACAAAAAAAAAAAAAAAAAAAAAAAAAATTGATGTTTGACTCACAGGGCCTCTGCTTCAGCACACTGCTGTACCTAGAAATGAGCATCTGCCACACTCTGCTCTCTAGGAAAGTGGCTCACCCAGACCCCATTCAGTCTGGATGCTGCTGCTCATCACGGCCACAGCTGAGCGGACAGCACTTAGCCTCAATCAGCAGGCATTTTTCTGAGCGCTGTCATAGTTATTTCTCATTTTCATTGCCTTCTTTGTTTTTAGTGGAGAAAGATTATTTATTTCACAGCTTTTAAACATTAAAGATTCAAACTCAATTCTCACAGACAATTCCCACCATAATAAAGAGCTCACCCATACTTCATTTACTCTAATAGATTAATTTCTTGTGCTACCTACTGTATTTCCTACCAAGTTCTGTAGAGGGAGATAATTATCCTACTCATTCTAGGTTGTAAATTCACTGCAAAGGGCACAGCTTGAGTATATATGTGTATCAAAAAGTCGAGGGAGGTGAGGAACCAGTGAGGAAAGCTGCCTGCTTCCATCTCTGAAACAGCCCAAGATCTGTGGGGAAGGTCTGGCGACTTTCCATTGTATTTTTAGTTTCTTGATTTGCATAAAGACTGCTTTCTATTAAAGGGCTGCCTGGTTCCAAGGAGTGTGTGTATCTGTGAAAATGACTGGCAGCTCCCTCACATGGAAGACTGCGATTTGTTTTACATGTGTCCTCCTTTAACTCAGGGTTCCCTGTGTTGAATAGAGCTGCTGTTCCAAAGCATTAGTGGGCTGACCCTCAGTCCTTCCATGCTGGGCAGGCACTCTGCCATTGGCAACACCCTCTGCGATTGTTTTACTCTTGATGCGCTGCTTTCACTCAGCTGTCCAGGTCAGGCTTGACCTCACTTTGTAGCCCAGGCAGGCACTGAACTTGCAACCCTCTTGTCTCTGTTTTCTGAGTTGGAAAAGCTGGGATTACAGGCCTGTGCCAGCAGGCCTAGCTGCTTAGACTCTGGTTACTAAGAAAATCAGGTTTTATACAATGGGGTGGCGAGTATTCCAAAGGAGTAGAACAAATATACATCCTTGAACACATCTGAATAATTTGGATGTGATTCCAACTTCCTTTCATACGGCGTTCAGAGGGAAGGAAAGAGAGGGGCCGCTCCACACATCTGCACATCTGTGCGGCGAGGCTAAGCACCTCACGCTGCCCAGGTAAGCTGGGAAAAGCAGCTGTCGCCGTACTCACTTGACTTTCGCCGCTTGAGGGATATCCCGCAATTCTTCATTTAAATTGAGGACCTTGGGGTACTTATTCTCCACAATAGTTATTAGATAGTGCAAAAGGGTAATGTTCCTAAAATGACAGAAAAGGAGAACACTCAACATGATTAATCTGCATATGATTTATAGACTCAAGGGGCAGGAACCAAAACACATTAAGAACTGGTAGAGTGGCATAAGAACAGTCGTTTAACCCATTAAAGAGAGCAGCTGCTTGGAAGCCTAGAAGTACTTTGCCAGTCTGGGACAACTCACTGCTGTAGTCATTGGTGATGTTCACTCAAGGGTTCATCTGAAGAGCGGGCGGACAGAAAGTCCCCATTTCAGCGCTGCTGCTGGAAGCGGACTGTAATTGTGACATTCATTACCCACATCATGTCCCTGCAGCTGCGAAGTCACTTCTAAGTTGAGCAGTTCTTCGGCTCTTAACTGCGTGACCCTTAGTAGTTCTCACAGCTGTTGGTGCCATTTCCCTGTCTGGCGATGACAGGGCTGAACCTTGCCTGACCTGGACTGGAAGAGGGGTGTCTGATAATGCCGTCAGGCAAAGCTGTGTTAGCCTGGCCCTTCTGTCACCAGTTACGGCACATTATAGTCACCTGGACCCCAGATGCTGGGGCCAACACCAGAGAGCCATTTAACTGAGATGAGGTGGGACCAGGCATAGATATTTGTTAAAATTCCCTGGTTAGTCTAGCGTAGATGAAGAACTACTAATCTCCCAAAGCTGTTAGAGTTAGGAGTATATAAATACCTGTTTAGTAGCATTTCCATAATTAGGCAGCTTGCTAAATCACAAGGCTAAGCCACAATCCCCCATCCCACCTAGACCAAAGAGAATCGGAGTTGCCTATCCATTTCCTATAATAATGTAAAGCATTTCCAGTACCCTGTGGCTTTACCCAGACAATACAATCCTATTCCCAAGTCGAGGGCTCAAAGAGATTCTTTATTTTTGTTCCTGTCAGTAATTAGGAAACAATTTCCACCAAAGCAAAACAGTAGCCACTATTTTGGCTGCTCAGGCTTCTGTGAGCTTGCTACACTTTATTATTCAAGGATTCCTAGTCATAGATTCCTACCTGTTTGCCCTGGGCTTCTCTCCTGAGGGGTGGGGGTGGGAACAAAATGCCAGCAACTATCACAAGAATGCTATTTTCTTCATTATTTTAGAGACATGCTGTTTTATCTGGAGAAGTTTCCATTAACTTAATTGGACCATATGTGGTTTTAAAAATTAAACCCAGGCTAGACTTCCACATTTGTTTGCTATCCAAATAACACCTCATTTACACAAAGAGCTTTGTGAAGAATGAACAACTGAATAGTCACACATCAGGCCGGTCCTGGTGGCTACTGACTGTACCCTCACTTAAACACCTTGACTGTCTCGACTGTATGCCCCAATCCAAGTGAACGAGAGGCTGCTCACTGGCCCACCACTCCACCAGGTAACTGTGGCATTATGCGTACTGGTGCTACTTTTGGGGACCATCTTCAGAAGCAGACAGACGAGGAAAGACATCAGACATTATTTATTCCTTTGAAAGAGCTTGTACACGTAAATTCTATAGTCATTTTAATAAGCAGATGACCGTGTAAGCGCCAAGTCATCAGAAGGTGTGTGGATGAGCGGATATTTGATTTTGCATGTGTTTGTGTGCATGCCATCAAGGAGTTGAAGAGGTGGTGTCCTTTCAAAGGTGGCTGCTCTCCATATGCGAATAAGAGGCTACAGGTCCCCATTACAACTCACAAACAAGACCTACTTATGGGCAAAGAGCAGCACTGTGGACTGACCTGCAGATCGTGGGTTAAATCCTTCTTCAGGGGTGATGAGGGGTGGGGGTAGGGGACTAAGCCACTTGGCATTTGCCTCAGTTTTCTCCTGACAACATGCGGGAAGGAACCTGGCCTGCGTACTGACGGCCTCCATGACATGTGTGGGGGTGCTCTGAAAAAGACTGGGCTCCCATCGAAACGAGGGTGGCAGGGCTTTATATAACAAAACCGCACTCGCCACTGTCTCCACGACGCAAAACTAACAGCTTAACACACGGCTCGTTCCTTTATCAAGGACTGAGGGCTGCTATACACTATGCTTCACTAACCCTATAGAAAAGATAGGGTAAAAAGTCTCATTAGCGAGGCGTAATTAGGGAGAACAGTCCATCATACTACAAGGATTTGGTTCTGAGGACTTTACCTTGGGAAGAACTGTACAAGTTCCTTTGAAGCCAGTGAGAACCTCAGAGAAACAAAGCTCTTGGGAAAACTCGAGCTAATGTGCGTGATGACCCTACCTGCTAGGGGCAGAGGAGCTGGCACCTCAGTGCCTCTGACCAGACTCTGTTCACCTCAAGTGCAGTGCTGTGCACTCCTAGGACACATTTTAATGAGCCTTGAGCTGTGCAGCTGAAGATTAGCAGGCAAATGCATTCATTTGGCGCCGGTGCCAGCCTGAGAGTAAAAGGCACATTCCTGGGCAAGCTGGCAGTTTTCTCCTTTCTCTGGAACACAGTTCTCTGTGGAGGGGTGGAGACTAGAGAGGCCATGTGACATCCAGAGCTGGAGGGCCAGTTCTCAGTTTGGGTTGTGCAGAGGTCCATCAAGCTCTATCTTTATGACCAGTGACTTCTCTCAAGTAGATTACACTATACTTAAAAGTTAAAAATTTTTAGATTTATTTACGTGTGTGTGTGTGTGTGTGTGTGTGTGTGTGTGTGTGTGTGTGTGTGAAATGGCATGTATGTTGGGGTCAGAAGACAAGTTGTGGGAGTCAATTTTCTCCTCCTATCAGCTGGGGTCCAGGGACTGAACTCAGGTCTTCAGTCTTGAGGCAAGCATCCTTACCCACTGAGGCATCACACCAGAATCATGAGTTATTTATTTATTCATTTACTCATTTTAAAGGTAGCCAACAATAAAAACCTTGGAAGAGATCAGTGGTTCTCAACCTGTGGGTTGCAACCCCTTTAGGGGATTGAATGACCCTTTAACAGAGGTCACCTAGGACTATTAGAAAACACAAGTATCTACATTACGATTCATAATAGTAGCAAAATTACAGTTATTAAGTAGCAACAAAAGTAATTACATGGTTGGAGTCAGCACAATGTGAGGAACTGTACTAAAGGGTCGCAGCATTGGGAAGGCCGGGAAGACAGTGTCCCTGTGCACTGATAATGGATGAAGACCTCTGGGAACTTGAGGGCTGCCTGTTTGAGACCAATGGCGGGGAGGGGAACGGAAGAGCAGGAGCATACCCTGAAAGCTGTAGTGACTTGGCAGGCACTATAAAAGTTAGGTTCTACAAAAGTCACATTCTATAAAAGCACCTCGATGCTCCAAGTGCTGGAGGGTACCACACTTACTTGTCAATACTGGATTTTGTGTCTGCGATCTTGTTGAGGCTGGAGATCTTGAATCCATATGCATTGCCTCTCTGTCCTTTATTCATGTAATTTCCAAAAGCCAAAACGACCTCTAGGAGCTGCTTGAGGGCGCTGCTCCTGAACACCTCCTCTGAGCCAGAACGAATCGCTTCAAAGCAAAACACACCAAACACAATGGTTACAGCCAAGGCTTTCAGTTATGCCTGTCCTAACTGAAGCCACATGTCCTAACAGACACTAACGATGTCAGAGCGTGTCACCAGATTGTGACTGAGCCCTTTCAAAACACACCAACTGGAAGCGCAATTAACAGCTAACATGTGAGAGATCTCACAGAGAATGGCAAAATTTCTCTCCTTTCGCAGCTCTTCTCGGGACTGACTCACTAACCTTAAACATGTAAGGAATAGAATACACGGCAGACAATTCCGTGTCCAGCATTCCTTTGCAAAACTCCCTTGCCTCGCGTGAGTCCGATCAGTAAGTGAGTCAGTTCTGCTGATGGTCATTTGGATGGGAGCTCAGACTCCGATTCTGCTGTACATTCTGTAACTGTGCTCTGCAGTACCATCCACATCGCAAACATTTCTAAACACAGCAGTCTAAAAATCTACCCTTAGAAAATCCTAGTCGGGCACTGCTTCGAGAACACCAATCATAGGTTCAATGCTAGGAGTAGCAAAGCCATCCCTTAGCCACATTCAAGTGGTCAAAACCCCAGTCCCTCTGAGGAGCTCAGGCCTGTGCAGGAGCTCAGGGCCCAGGCCAGGCCGGAGTGTGCAAGATGCAGCTCTTATGTGACCACCCACTGGAATTTCAAAAGATTTCCAGCTAAACGCCACCGAAGCAATTCTGTTGACTTGGCGTACTTGGCTCAGAGTTGTACGTGGGCACTTAAGACAAACATTGCTTCCTGCTGTGTGGCTTGGTCTTACCTTCTACTTTGGGTTTCACTTCCGCCACACGCTCTGCGAACTTCTTTTTGAAGTACAATGACTGTAGTCTTTGCTGGTAATGATTAATCCTGTAAGAGCCAGGTGGGTTGATTAACACTCAAGATGAGAGCCCAGTTCTCTAGAATCTGCACGGGGGATTTGGATGACTGCCTGGGGTCCTTCACTTCAAACCTCACTCACAGTACCCACAGCTCTTGGGGAAACAGGATGAAAAGGAATCCGAATGTAGACTTCCCTTTTTCCCACTTCTCTCAAGTCTCTTCACTTTTCACCAAGTTTGGCCTTTGGCAAGGCTACAAAGACTAGTGTCTGTCATACGCTCCTCATGCCCACTCCCAAACCTCTCTGCCCTGCAATCAGCTCACTAAGCTAGTCTCCTAAAGGCAGGCAAGCTTAGCCTTCCACAGCACCTAGAGGGGACAGGGAACCTAGTAGCCTCTGATCTGCACCTACGCCACAAGATTCTTGTTGCTGGTTGTGGGGGTCACAGTGTGCCTTCTCATAAAGCTTCTGAAACACGTGTTTAAACCGCTCATGATAGTTTCAGTATAGAAGGTCCAGAGATCAAGCCCTTCTCTAAAACTATCCTGTTTCCCCAAACAGACCTAGGTTTGCAGACGTGCCTCTTATAGGTGACCTTAAGTAGGGCCTATCTGAGTCTCCTTTTCTCTGTGGGTTGATGAAGAGAATACTTCTCTCCTGGAAGTCCCTAAGGCAGGGCTGCTAGGAGGGTTACATGAGAAAACACTTGTAAAGATCTGGACAGGCTTGAGGAGCGACAGCTATCTTTTTCTGGTGGTCATTAGCTTGTCTACACTGAGGACTGCAGAGCACAGCTTCAAAATTCCAAAGTTAGCCTTCGTTCAACGGAGTCTCCAAAATGGCAAGTTCTGAGGGGATAACACAGAAGCACATCTGGCCACAGCAGGAATGGAGAATGAGAGACAGAGGGAAGGGGCTACTGGCTTCCCAGACCACCAGCCCTTCTCTAGTGTGGAATCCGTTCACTAGACCTGAGTGAGATGGCAACGTGAATAAGCTCATACACCAAACCCATACAGAGCGGTGGCTGCCGCAGGGGGTTCTGGAAAAGGGTTCAGAAAGCTTGCTGAGGCTCCATGGGAAGAGTACATTGCCTGAGTAGTGACGTCTGCCTATATCTTATTCATCGTGGGGCTCAGGGCGGACACTGCCACAGCCTGTCATCCCCCTCCCTCTAATTTACAACAAACCTGAGATGTCAAGGATGCTGAGCTATTATCCCCAGACACCAAAGCGCTGGCGAGCGTGACCCAGGGAACACGAGAGCACACTAAAGCCGGAGCACACGGGCCCAAGAGCCCCACAGGACAGCTGCAAAGTCGCCTGCACACTGGCTCACCCAGGGCAAGAACTCCCTACAAGCAGAGGACACGTTCCCCACAGCTCCAATGTGGAACGCTTTTAGAACTACAACATGCGCAAGACAGAGGACGGGTCTAAGCTCTTTATCTTGAACTGGAGTTTAATTTCCTTACTGAGGCAAAGCACATCTTTCATTTCCAGTGTCTTCCAGCTCACCTGCTCATCTCAAACAGGAAGCGATCAGCCTTGGCCATGCGGTCCAGCTCGTGTTTATGTTCCTCTAGCAGGTCAATGTCACTTTTCTCAGGAACAAATTTCAAAAGCTAAAAGTGCATCCATGTATTAGTAGAGGGTTATAAAATCTCAGCAGTAGGTTTTTATCCTTTCAGCTAATTTGCTACAAGATGAAATTTTAAGATTTTCTTCGGTTACAAGCCCTGCGGCTATTTACACATTGATTTGATAGCAGCTTTAAACTGGCCCGAGAATCATCTTCTATTCTCAGGCACCTTTCCAATAAGAACTGTTGACATTTCAGAGGGCCAATCCTCTCATAAGAAGACCATAATATTGAATCTCTATGCAGAGAGATTCAGCCCTCAGCCTGCATTTCAAAGCAGGTGGATGTAGCTATCAGGAACAGAACCTAGGTCTCTGACTCCCAGAGTTCTATGAAGTTTTTTTTCCTGTTATATCATGGTGGAATGAATAATTACATTTGTGCTTTTTATTCAGATTATTTTTTCTGTTTCTCTAATTCCACCTTCTTTATTGTTTCATGTAGAGTTCAGTCAGAGAAACAGTGGGAATATCATACTTTTTATTTCATACTGTATTTTCAAGGGTGAGAATGAGAAATGGAAGAAAGAGCAACAATATGGAGACTGAAAAGGTTTCTTTCCTCTATGTCTGACTGCCGTCCAAAGCACACACATTCAAACACGTCTGTGTTTCTTTGCGGCTGTGTATGCGTGCTATTTTCTAAATCAAATGCTTTTCCCCCAATCAAATGAGACCCTCCCCACAACCTGACATGACTTGAGGGACTCATTTGATAGGTTTTCAGATGTGAGTTGGGACTCACAAAAGGCAGTTGGTCTAGGAGCCAAGTGTAGAGAACGAGAATTGGAACTACAGACAAGAAGGCATTGCTGGGAGGTGGTACTCAATTAAGAACATGCTCGGGGCTGGAGAAAACCAGTCCTCGAGGGATGAGGACAAGAAGAGGAGGAGGAGGAGCCTGTAAAGGAGACGGCAGAGGTTCAGCTGGAGAAGTTATGTGGCATCACATGGCCAAGGCAATGTCTCACTGTGGAGTCAGCGGCCATTCATGTCAGGCATCACCAAGAAACCAAGGGAGAGAAGAGCTGCCCAGGGTCCTGTGGCTCGGGCAACAGGGGAGCTGTGAATGTCCTCACAGTTTTAGGAGGTGGAGAAGACAGATGACAGTAGGCTGAGAGAACGGGAGAATAGGGATCAGCTCTCAAGAATTCAGAGCATGTCAGGAAGAGACAGTAACACTGTGTGTGCACTCACTAAAGATGGAGACTTGGCCCGCTGAGCGCTCAGAGGGTGAGGTGGAGACTGAGGGGAGGAGCAGCCCATCCAGCTGGGCCCCCACCTAGAAGGAATACCAGGGCATTAGAGAAGACAGCTCCCTTGCCCTCATGGGATAGAAGGGAAGAGAAATGAAAGCAGATGGATGCCAGGTATGTTTCTAGGCCTTTCTGTTCCCAGGCTCAAAGGCTGTTCTTCTGCATAGGGAAGGTTGTAGGGCAAGGAGAAGAGAGGAAGATGAAGGGTGTTCCTTTCCCCCTTAGTCTGGAGTTTTGTCTTCTGAGCTAGGGAACTCTCTTCTAGTTTCAGACATCCTTTCTCCTGTTTGCCAGGCTCCCAGGCGGTCCGCGATTAGGAAAACACCACCATTCTGTGTCTTCTGTGACTTGCAAGAGCACAGGGAGAGGCGTGAGGAAAGCCGAGGCCCATCACCAAGCAGAGGGAGAGGTAGACTGCGTGTGGATGGTTTCCCGGGGCACTGGAGCCAGGGGAGCACCTGGACCAGGAAAGACGCTTTTCGAGGAAGAGGGACTCACTGACCTCAGCCATGCTCTGAGCATGGCAGCCACCTGCAGCACGCAGCATGGGATGCATGTGGCCCTCAGGCAGGCCCCACGCCAAGGTAAGGAGATGCCGGGACGGACATCTGTCTGGAAGGGAGGCACGTGGAAGAATACCAGGCGGAAGAACATTACGACAAGGAGGGAAAGAAAGAGCGTGGGAATGGAGCAGAGAGCAAGAAGCTCACAGAATTATCAGGAGAGACCAGGTCAGAAATGTCCTTGGCCAGATGCTGCAGCAGTGGACAGACTGTCTTCCTTGTTTATTTGGAGTGTGTCTTATTTGCACTGCAAGCCTTCTTGGCAGGGCTCTGCAATCCTTTCCCTCAAGGAGGAATTTTGCTGGATGCTGTTTCACAGGAAACAGATCCTGGAGAATTTTAAGCACATGGCCTTGTCGGTAGAGGCTAAGGACAGAAGGACCAGAGCAGCTTGCACACAGTTCTCCACTCCTGGTAGAGACTTGAGGTAGGGTCCCCCAGAAGCTGGGGCAGCTGTATAGTGAGAGAGGAAGAGCAGAGATCTGGAAACACCCCTGGATGGGAGGGGGCGCTTTAAACCGCATTCACGGAAAATCACGGGAGACATGAGGAAAACATCATTAACTGTTTTGAAAATGAAACCAAAACCTGAAGTGGCAGCGAGATAAGTTGTTCTACTGCCAAGAGTGGGGGTCTCCCGCAGGACAACTCCAGCTGCAGTTCTACTCTGCTGAGTCCACTGCCTTCCAGGATTTCAGGGGGAACCATCCGAGATGCACACGAAGACAGAGGGACAGTTTATGAAGAGTGGCCTCAGCACTCAGGACTCAAGACACCCCTTTCCATACTTTCAGAGCTGTGTAGACACACAGTTGCCACGTTCAGCCTGCAGTCATGGTTGCTGGTATCCACAAATGACCTTGAGTGGGCCTGGCTCTGACAAACACAGACCTTAGACCTGGATCACTCAAAATCAAATGTGTCCCAAGGATGAGAGACAGAAAGGAAGAATATCCTTAAAGCTATTGGTCACCACAAAGCTCAGAAACCTTCAAGTCCTAAGGGACCAGGGGGAGAGAGACAGATAAAAATTCTTGGAATATGTACTGGTTAGACACCCATGATACAGTCAGATTGGCTAATCAGAAATGCTGCAGAATGAGTTACCCATTAGACTGGGTAAAATTTCTATCCAGGAACACTTGATGTGGACTACCTATGTGTAATTCCCAGGGGCTAGCCCTGGAGTTGTGATTTATTGCCATTTATGACACAAGATGCCACAAATGAACAGAGACATGACTTAGCTCCAGTAAACAACTCAGTCCCCATAGGACAGGTGTGACTGACTGTAGAACAGGTGTGACTGACTGTAGAACAGGTGTGACTGACTGTGTAGAACAGGTGTGACTGACTGTGTAGAACAGGTGTGACTGACTGTGTAGAACAGGTGTGACTGTGTAGAATAGGTGTGACTGACTGTGTAGAACAGGTGTGACTGCCTGTGTAGAACAGGTGTGACTGACTGTAGAACAGGTGTGACTGACCGTGAGGAACAGGTGTGACTGACTGTAGAACAGGTGTGACTGACTGTGTAGAACAGGTGTGACTGACTGTGTAGAACAGGTGTGACTGACTGTAGAACAGGTGTGACTGACTGTAGAACAGGTGTGACTGACTGTGTAGAACAGGTGTGACTGACTGTAGAACAGGTGTGACTGACTGTGTACAACCGGTGACTACACTAGGGTTTAGTGGAGGCTTTTGTGCTTGTGGGAATGATGACCAAAATGCAAACTTATGAATTAACAGTGTGCAGAGTAGTTTTTGATCTCAGAGTACTCATGAGATTTTCAACACTCCTGTGAAACACATTTTCCCACTAACCCCAGCAGATTTTTATGGGATATTAAGACAATAATTTAACTGAAGTTTTAGGGACAGACAGACTCTAACACTGTGGTTCCCCAGCATTTGGCAGACTTGTTTTCTTTTTCTTTTTGAGGAGACAGAGAGAGCGGGGAGGTGAGAAAGAGAGTGTACATGGCTGGCATGTGGTGTGGGGGCCTTCAGACACCAGAAAAGGATGCTGGATTTCCTTGAGCTGGAGTTACAGGTGGTTGTGACTTAGTTACTCGACATGGGTGCTGGGAACTGAACTCGGGTCCTCTAGAAGAGCAGTAAGTGCTTTTAATCCCTGAGCTATCTCTCCACGCCCAGTTTACAACCTGTAAGCTTCCCTTCTCCATGATCCTTCTGAGGAACAATGGAAGACTAAAGACCCTTGAAAGCAATGCATGGGGCCAGGTTTGGCCTTCCCAATTCAGAGATGAGAAGATGATCTATTAGCAACAGCAGATTCTCCCAGCATCCTCTTGGCAGCTAACAGCATCACTTGGGCTTTGAAAGCCGTCTGGCGGCTCACCTGTTCTAGCATGTCCTTGGGCAGATCCTCCTGTTCATCCATTGTTAGAATTGCCCGCTTGATTTCATCATTGGATAATTTCAACCTGGAGAGAGCATATTTTACTTTGTTAATAACATTGTTGTGATTGTTACAATTTCATACAAGATGACTCACTCCGCTACACCAGCTGCTGATTTTCAAGTATGGTTTTTCTCAAAATCTCAGCCAAGGCTTATTTCCTGACAACAGAGGGAACTAAAATAGGATTCTGAAACAGCTTAAACATTCTTTCAGGGTTCTGTAATGTTCTGCTGACAGGGGCCAAGCTGCCATGTTCTATCATTAGTTTCCTTAAAGAAAGCTGGAGACGGGGAAAGTGGGCACAGTGGCCTTCGTACAGCCAACATCCCCAACTTGTAGGTGAGAAGAAAGACGTCAACCTTTGGCCCCACTGTATGGAAGGGAGTTCCAGGTGTGCTGCCTGATTAAAAATAAATTCTGATAAGCTTGGAAACCATACGCGTGGTTCAAGAGTTGAGTGCATTAATATACAAAATGAAATATATGATCACTTCATAGGTGAGGATTTTCATACATGTAATTTCCTTTAATTATGAAAGTAACTGTGACAGTCTGGTGTTTTGTTTGTTTGTTTTGTTTTAATTAGGTAAACAGGCTCACAATGGCCAGTGATTTGCTCAAGGTCAAACGCAGGAGTGCTGGTATCGGCGGCCAGAAAGACGGCTCATCTGGGAGTAAGAAGCCAGCTCCAGCCTGCTGACCTGAGCCCAGGGCAAGGTGGAGGGGGGACTGACCCCGTAAAGCTGTCCTCTGACCTCTACAGGTGTGCCACAGTACACACCAGCCCACATCACAAATTCAATACAAAAATTCAAAGCGACAGTATCGACATCATGGTACCCATTTTACAACACAAACACCACCCATGGAGTTAATATCGTACGGCAAAGGACTCACATAAAACTCCTTTCTCATTCTGTCTTTGTCTGCCCATAAGTTTATTTATTTAATTTAATTAGGAATTTGTATCTTAGGTCAGGATAAGAAACTACTCACTATAAGATGTAAGAGTTGTGAAATGGAAACATAAATAATGCTTTTATTCAATATAAGAATAGTCAAAACTGGAGCCAATATTCTTAATCATACTCTCAGTTATAACAACAGAATCTAGAATTGTTCATTCTCTCCTGTACACATAACAGTCACATGCCTTTCCCCTCCAACCTAACACACACAGAGAATGTGGGGGTGTTCAGTGAAACAATCCATGGAAGGCTCTTGGTAGAGTTCTTGGACTTCCAGGGGCTCACTGTCTACCAGGTAGACCTCTATACTAGAAAAATGCAAAAAAGTATGACTTTCTTGTAACCTTAACAACACTCACATGCTGTGAGTAGATCACTGAAACAGTACTCAGTGGGGCACTCACTCCCAAAGCATTCTTAGCCACATTATTTCACCCAGGTTTCATCCCTGTACATGACAGAACCAGGCCCAGGAGAACTGAAAACGAACCGGAAGATCTATCCTATCTCCAAGGTGATTATGAGTTTTGGGAGGGTCGGAGATCAACAGCAAAACTCTTATGACACAAGGCACACGCTCAACCCATCTCACAAACAACCTGCAAGGCTGAGTGAATGGATGGAGGATTCCGGGGCAGTAGAAGGACACAGACCCTTTCCACCCACTCTGCCATGCCAGCGACGTTTGCTGCATGCACCAATGGCCAGAAAAGAGAAAACAAATCCGGGATGCTCCTGCTCAAACCGCATTGTCTTTGTTTCATGTTCTCAAACGGAAATACGTCCTCTAGGCAAAAATGCCAATCTGTCCATCTGACAAGCACAGTCCACCTTCCCCCCATCTGGGCTGTGGTGCCATCCTGTGCTGAATCCAGACAGGCTGGCCCTGGCAGAAGCCTTCAGCCTGTTTCTGTTCACCCTGGATCCATCACTGCCTCACGAGCATGCTTACCAGAACAACACAGAAAATCCACAGGAGTGAAGTGGATCACAGAAAATCCACAGGAGTGAAGTAAGTGGAACACAGAAAATCCACAGGAGTGAAGTAAGTGAATCACAGAAAATCCACAGGAGTGAAGTGGATCACAGAAAATCCACATGAGTGAAGTGGATCACAGAAAATCCACATGAGTGAAGTGGATCACAGAAAATCCACAGGAGTGAAGTGGATCACAGAAAATCCACAGGAGTGAAGTGGATCACAGAAAATCCACAGGAGTGAAGTGGATCACAGAAAATCCACAGGAGTGAAGTGGATCACAGAAAATCCACATGAGTGAAGTGGATCACAGAAAATCCACATGAGTGAAGTGGATCACAGAAAATCCACAGGAGTGATGTGGATCACAGAAAATCCACAGGAGTGAAGTGGATCACAGAAAATCCACAGGAGTGAAGTGGATCACAGAAAATCCACAGGAGTGAAGTGGATCACAGAAAATCCACAGGAGTGAAGTGGATCACAGAAAATCCATGGGAGTGAAGTGGATCACAGAAAATCCACAGGAGTGAAGTGGATCACAGAAAATCCACATGAGTAAAGTGGATCACAGAAAATCCACAGGAGTGAAGTGGAACAATTTAGCTAAGTTGGCCTGGGTGAAGAGCACAGAGGGAAAAACCGTGGCCACACCAGACTGTCATTGTCAAGGCTCTGGGCAGCCCTGGATTTCAGGACGTTCCAGGCTCCTGGGCCACACAAGGCACGGAAAGGACAGTAACTCGAGGCTAAAATCGCCACTAATAAAGCCCAGCTGGCTTGGAAATATCTGCAGTCGCCACCAGAAGAGCCTTGCGTATTGTTACCGCATGGCTTTATCACGGGATCCGTGCGTGCATGTATGTGCGACATGGCACTTGTGTGGAAGTCACCGGACAACAGAAGGGAACTGCTTCCCCCTTCACTGTGTGGATCCCTGGGATTGAATTTTAATTCTTAGGCTTGGCAGTAAGTACTTTACCCCCTGGGACATCTCATGGGACCCCAAGTTCTGCTCATAAGAGAAAACTAAATGAGCTCTGTGTCTTTTCACACCAGGGTGAAGAAATCATCTCGAGCCTTTCTGCTTTGCATTTAAAACTAGAGGGGTTGACAACCAGAGCGAGAACCACCGTCAAAGAATCGGGTTTGAATTTCACTACTACTCTGATGGAGTGTGGAGCTGCTTGCCTTTGAAATTGTATATATTTATGCTCCTCCATTTCCAGAGGCCATCTGGACTAAACTTTCTCTTAATGTGGCCCACAAAGAGACGGGAGACTTTAATGAACAGTGCTTAAGAAAATTTACCTGTTAATAGAACAGTGTGCACGTGGCCTGCTGGATCAGACAAAGAAACCCTACCTCGGGAGTAAGGGGGAGGAGAACCTGCCCTCCAGGATGGTTCTACAGCCTTCCAAGTTCTTGGTGTCGTCTGTCACCCTCAGAATGAGCCTTTCATCTCTGTAATTTAAGGACCTCCTGCTTCCAGCCCTTCCATTGCTCTCAGGGCTTGGCGGTGCTCGCAGTGTGCCACAGGGTGACAACTTTGGGAGCCGCCTGCCTCCACTGTCCTTTCAAGGCAGGAAATAAGCCAGCCACCTTAAAATGGTGTTTAACTCCAGCTTGCTCTGCCCGGGTATTTAGAAACTTTGCTCAGGGAATTGGAACATTCAGAGAGATAAGTAGAGCAAGCTAGGGATGGACGGCTAGCTCAGTCTCCGCTCTGCTTCAGTGGGTTGAAGCCAGATCCTCCTACTTAATAAACTAGCCTTTTGTGGTTAATGACACCCAGGCTGCCATGTCCAGAGAGGAACTGGAGAAACAACAGCTGTTCTTGGGAAGAGGTCATTTTGCAATACAGACCTGCCTCTGAGTTTCTTTTTTCCCCCCTAGTGTGGGTGGGGAGGTCTGTTTTAATGATTAAAGCAGTCTGAATTTTAAACTGCTACATGTCACCCATACACACAGTAGAGAAGCTGCTCCTTATGCTACTGGGGGACAATGATAATAAAAACACAATTAAATTTGATTTTAACACATAAACAGATAGGAAGCAAGTTCTTAATGGCTTCTTATTCTGGGGTACCTCATGGCCACTCCCCTCCCCTCACATATATGACAGGCAGGGCACCGCCCCCCCCCCCCCATAACAGCTTCTCTTCCTTCTGCCCCAAGAGCTTCAAGTGGCCTTAGTCACTTCATCTGTAAGTACCTACTTACCGGGCACAACACAGGAGTCCCTGCTGTGGGCTCCAAGCCAGGTGGCAGCAGGTCCCTCACCTAAGCTGTGTTGCCCATAAGGAAGCTGTAAAGGATATCCAAACACTGTGGGCATCTATCTGAAAATATGGCACATGGAATAAGCCAGCGCCTCTCATTGCCACAGACGCTGGTGTAATGATTGTTGAGAAATAAATCCATCAGCAAGAGAAGAGACGGATGGCAGCCTTCATGAGTAAAACAAGCAGGAAGGAGGGACACAGTATGTGTAGGAAGGTAGGGAATCTTGACATAATCTTGGAAATAGTTCTGATCGTTGTCCCTAAGCACAAAATGAAACGCCAACTCCTATCAAAGTTTCTCCATCTCTGTCAATTCTGGCCCCTGCCTGTGTCACCTGGACAAGAGGAAGAGAATCCTCTCTGATGTCTCCCCTGCACCCAGTGTTCGATCCCTTCCACCTTCTACTGCAAACCAAGCAAACTCAAAGCCACATTAAAACAAACACACTGGGACCTTGGGACCAAACCCCATTCCTGATGCCATGATATATAACTGGCTATTAGCCAAGCAGTGACCACGGGGGCTTCATGCACGTGAGGCTGGATCTCAGTAGCCCATCGCAGAACTACAGTGGCCACGATCTTCACTTTATGGAACAGGGGCTATGACTTGATTCTGGACTGGCTTGTGCATACCCCTAAAAGGCCTCAGACATGAACCTTAGCTATCCTGCCGGGCCTCACTGAACACAACTGCTAACCCTCTGCTCTCCTTCTTCAGCAGGGCGCACTTTACTAGCCTAAGGCTGCTCCCTCTCCCTGCATCTCTGGCGCACACACTCGGAGGCACACTTTCTCTAGTACGCCCTGCTCCAGCCCCTCTCTCATATGACTGAGCTTTCTGTGTCCTTCAGTTGAGAACAGTGCAAGCCTGAGCTATGTGTCTTCTTACCAGTAACAGTTTTCTTCTCCACTCAGCCTTGAGCTTTCAAAGGCAGCACTAACATTGGTCTGCTTTCTTCACTGTGATAAACTACCTGTTGTAAAGACAGTGGAAGGGGGAGGGGGACGTGTTGGCTCAGGTGTTGCAGTCCATGGCCTCTTAGCCCTACCCCTGTCATTATGGGCCTACTGTAAGGTGGAACGTCACGGTGAGGAGGGCAGAGCGAAGCAAAAGGCCACGATAGGTTTGGGAGGGAGCGGGACAGACAGGCGGAAGACAGAGACAAGATAAGTCCTTCAAAGATGCACTCCCAGTGACCTCCTTCCTCCAGTGAGATCCACTCCATAGTTAACTCGCCTATAGCCCAATCACGAGTCCATCAATGGATTAATCCACTGATATGTTCAGAGCCCCTGTGATCTAATCACTTTCAAAAGTCCCATCTCCGAGCTGTGCACTGGGGAACCAACTCTTCAGCACACGAACCTTCAGAGGACATCAACTATCAAAACCACACCCCCACCCTAATTCTGGTATCACCTGTGCACGAAGCACAGTGGTGTACAAGCAAAAGCCCTCGAGTCCCACTGTCTTACAAGAGAAGTACAGGCTTGCTTTCAGGTGTGCCCACTGCTTAAGTCCCAAACTACTTTCTGTATATGATGATGAATTACCAAGGAAAGAGAGAATGAAATCTCCTAACTCACTAGAAAATGAAACAAAACACAAATTCAAAGGAAACCAGTTTAACTTCTTTTATTTTGACCTCAGCAAATTTAACATCTTGGTCACATGTGAGACTGTGGGGTCTCAACAATTATTACCCAACAGAAAAGCGTGCACACTGATATCCATACAGCAAAGAGGGTTCTAACCTGCTTAATACGGAAGCACTTACTGGGACTCAAAAGTACGTTGTTACCCTCATCACACCATTTTGTTGTGCTCATCATAAAAATCTATTAAGAAATTTCCATAGGTAATCTTAAGTAGGTTCCAGGCAAAATGTCTTGAGGGGCGTTATACACACACAAGTTCTAAGTTACTTTACCTTAGGCTCTGTGACTTTTGAGGTAAAAGGATTTACATACCACAGATACAAAATAATTCCTTCAGTAATGGAATGGGAAATTAGCCAGAGAGAGTTGTAACCTAGGGTTACTCTATACCTAGGGTAATTATCTTGGCTGACACTAAGCACTGGAAATACTTTGTCTATGAGGAACGGGTCTCAGTTTGTACTCTGCAAGCATTTCAACACTACAGAAATTCAGAGCGATGTCTCTCTTTGTCAAGTTGTGTTCAAAGTGCTCCAGATAGCAAACACACAAGATATAGGCAGAGATATTCAAATCAAACCAAAACAACAACTTGGGGCGGGGGAGATGGCTCAGCAGTTAAGAGGACTTGCTGTTCTCCTAGAGGACCCACGTTTGCTTCTCACACCCACACAGCAGCTCACAACCACTCATAATCCCAGTTCCAGGGGATCTGACCCCCTCTTCTGTCCTCCGTGGGCACCAGGCATGCACATGGTGCACAGACACACATGCAGGCAAAACAGTGACACACAAAATAAATCTCAAAAAAAAAAAAAAAAAAAACTTTGCCCAAATCTTTACTCCTTTTTCCAATCAGGAATGCTATTGGGAAATGGTAACAAAATCAATTCTATCCACTAGGGAAGGAAGGAAGTAGGCCTTCACGTGGTGCCTTCTTAAAGTGGATACTCATCTACCTTAAGCATGGTTCATGGAGCCAGAGTGAGGATAAACACAAAGCCCCGCCGTTTATATAGCTTCCAGCCAGAGCAGAGATGAAACGGTAACAGGGTGGCTCATGTTACCTTACGAGTTGCATTAAAATGCAGGGATCTCATGGAGGCTCAATTTCTCTTCCACTAAAGAAAACATTTGCTCCTTAAAGTAATACACACCCAGCCAACAATCAGGCTTCTATGCTGAGACCAAGCAGTGGCTCTTTGTGTTCACAGACTCAGTGCATGGCCAGTTAAGTAACAGGACTACTCTTCCTCTTAGCTCTCTCCAGGAGAGTCACCTTACACCGGCCTGAAGCACACACAACATTTTTTTTTCAGTCTGTAGCCCACCCTTTTAGGTCCCATCATTAGCATCCTTTATACCTTCCCGCACCTCAACAGCATTAGTTATCTTTGCCTAACTACATAGCAAAATGCTACTTGAAATTCAGAATGTCCTAACAACATTGCCTGAGGCTGCAATCACAAGTCAGCCCCCCAATCTCCTTTTCTTCATTTCAAGTTCTAAAGGTCTTAAAATTCATAAGTTATAAGAAAGATTTCTGAACAAGCCTGAATTGGCTGAGTTAACATCTCACTGAGATTTGAGATTCACATATCTTTATAAAACAAAAACACTCAAAAAGAGAATGAACTCAAGTGATGCTGAGATATAAAAAGGAGACACTGAAACAGAAGCATCAACACCGCTCCTGACTGTGACAGTGCGACCCAAGAACGACATTGTCTCCAGAACTAGGAGATAACAACGCACATCAGCTCACTTCTCAGGCTTCTGGAAAGGAAACACCAAGATGGGCACCAGGCCTGAGAGACCTCACCAGGGAAGGTGACACTATGAAGAAGTGTCACTTCACCTCAAACAGCGGGGGCTCGGAAGGCCTGTCCCCCAGTAGCAAGTGAGTCCAGTGAGAGTCAAGCATGTGGTTCTGAGCCAGAAGAAAAGCTGGCCCTCCCAGCCATGTTTATTCAGCACCAACGGTACCTCGACAGAAGGATGTTGCAATTCTGAGCTCTCCGACCATCAATCACTGACAGTTCTTTGACTTTGAGTTTGGAACTCAGTGTGTCATCAATGGCATCTGCTTCTTTCTGGAAAGAACACAAGAGAAATCCATCAGAGTCAAACGGGGACACTCCGACTTGAGACGCACACTTTTCTTCCACATTTTCTGTTCACACGCACACAATGCTCACATACACACATGGGCCGAGCTGCGATGAGGAGGCGATGTTGGGAAGGGGGTGCAATCAAAACAAAGGCTACTTCTCCTTGGCAAAGAAAATAAGAAGAGCTGACCACCCACATCTGAAAAAGCATTATTTAGAAGAACAGAATGCTTCCAAGTTGAAGATGTGAAACAACGTGCATAAATTATCAGTGAGAGGTGCCATCCTTTTGTCCCTAGGGATCAAATCTCTAGGGACAGCGGACGGAAGAACTGTCACTGTGAATCAAGCTCAGCAGAGCCTTGTCATTACTGGTCCAGTCACTTATTTACAGGGCACATTCACCCCAGAACCATCTGCAAACTTAGCCGCCAAGAAAGCGGAGCAATAAAACCACCAAACGCCTTCATGTATAACAGGAAGTTCCCAAAGGCCAAATGTACCTTGCATTTCCCAAGCCTGACAGAAGGACAATGGAGAGGGGGCAGTTGAAGAAATCTCTTTAGTTACCCGAATTAATAAGCAAACATTACTTGCATATTTTATCTACATATTCATTCACGATGGCCAGACATAACTAAGGCGACACAGGTATAAAACAATTAGATGCAAAATACATGTGAGGTATTATATTAACACAAAGTTCAAGGTGAGAACACAGACTAACGTGGTAAGTAGCCAACTTATTTCATTAGTGGTTAGAGACTTTTAAAAATGTATTATGGCATTTAAAAAATATAAAGAGACCAGAAAGCTTTTGAACTGTGTAACAGTTTAGGAAGCCAAGGCAGTTTGAACCAATAATGGAGCACCAGGAGGCTAAACAGCAAAGGTCTCTTGTGCTCAGATTTCAGGCATACTTTTAGACAGTCCAGTTAAGAGTCGAATCCCGAAGAGGAACCACTAGGCATTGAATTCCACTATCTAACAAGATAGCTGGGGTACTTCAAGCTTACAGTGAGCCACGGAGTTACGTTAAGTAAGGGTTATACAGTAGCTTACTTACCTGCTTGGAGTTACTGTTCACAAAGAACTCCTACAGCCATGGCAGAGGCATAGAAAAAGCAAATCAGATACATGCAGTTCAAAAACTAGAGCAGCAAATGGGGAAAGTCAAGGCAGTCAAGGAACTGGTGGTGCAGGGGGGAAAGCAGGAGACGCTTCCTGCCTTGCCGTGAACTCAAGTGGGCCTGTCTGGCTGAAGACACAGGAAAGATCACAGTACCAGACATTTGGTGGAAAGGAAGACAACAGATGGCATTTGCTACATACCGCTTCGAGTGGTAGCAAATCAGATTCAGGAAAGAAAAGGGCTTAGAAGGACAAGCTAGGAGTACAAGTCTTCTTTAAAACAACCACCAGGCTCCCATTTATGCACACACACACACACACACACACACACACACACACACACACACACGGTGCTCAAAACCAAGGCATGTGCACACATTAGGCAAATACTCTACCATTGAACTATACTCCCAGCCACCATGTTGAATTTTCAGTTAAAGCAGAGATTGCCAATTAAATTAATCAGTATGACTGAACAATGGCCACTGCTATAGAAAATGCTTTTCTTTTGGTGGGAATAACCTGTCTTCTTGTATCTTCAGGAAGAGTTAAGAAAAGTAAGTGGAGCAACCTAAGTAAGGCCAGCTCAAGTACCCTGGAGGGTCCAAACCACGGCAGCAGGTGCTGGGGTGGGGGCGGAGGGCACAGCACATGCAATTGAGAAACCACTGGCACAGTTACTGGTAGGCATTGTCTCAGTGGTCTCTGAGCTTGTCAAGCATACAAGGTCACAACTCCTTCTTGAAAGAGTTTTTAGAAAAGTTTTGGAGCGAAGATGGGAAAGAGGAACTAATGGCATGCTACAAGGAAGCGGTAGCTTTTCCTGCATACTTTTACAGGGCAGGAATGAGCAAAACTTTGGTGCACAAAACACACCGCAGCTTTCGGGCCGACTGTGTGTGCACCAGCGTTTGCTCAGCGGATTCCTTCAGGTCTCCCTGGTCTCGGCAGCACTGCCAAGGCCAGTTTTAGACAGACGAACATTCTTCTAGTGGGAAACAGAGTGACTCCTCCCCTTGGGCTGCCCACATTGGGAGGACTACTTCGCTGGAAAGGCATTTAAAAAGCAAGCTGACAACCACAAGAAACTTGTCTTCTGCCCGATATCCTAGTTTTCTTTTGCCTGTTATGATTCAGATTTTCTACTCTGAGGCTCTTTAGGACTCTTCCAAAAAAGCAGTGTTAAGGGCAGAAGGCTATGGTAAAATGAACCCTATGAAGTCAGCTTAACCGAAGAGAAAGTACTCCTTTAGATTAGATCCTGCTCCCATTGCCTACTCTTCAAAAAAGAAATTTTTATGGAGGCTTCCAGGACCTCACATTACACCTAAAATTCATTCACTGTTGCGAAAGGAAGACATCTGACCTCTGGTATGACAGTCTATGGAATCAGGCAGCTAGCTGTCATTTCCTGGCTATATGCCCGGAGGTGAACCAGTCTACCGTCTTTTATCAATGAGAAGGGTAAACGTGATAAGGCAAGTTAAACTTCCTACGCAGTATCAAACACATCGTTATAAGCCCCAAATCGAGAAGCACACACAAGACATAACTGTTTTAGCTTTAGAACTGACAAGTCACTTTCCCACTCTGCTCTTCTTTTGGCTGAGTGGTAAAGTAGCTGGTCCGGATCTTCCATTTGTAACCATGAGCAGCAATAAGCATGGGCGCTAATAGCTAAGTGATACATCTTACCTTTCCAGAGAGGGTGAAGAATGCCACATGAGGGCTCAGTAATTGCTAGCCTTAAGACAACACTTCTTTGAAGACCCAGTAATCAGCATATTACAAATAAAATCACAAATAGGATGGGTTTTATTAGGTGGGGCGCACTAGAAATAATGAAACTCCCAGGTTCATTTCAAGTATGCAAAGATTCTGTTTGAAACTTTATTCCCTCGGAAATCAAAGGGTAATGGAAATGATCTTGGAATATAAATATGAGGTTGGTATTTGTATTTTCAGGGATCAATGCTTGTAAACTACTATAAATGGTTTCACAAAGAAATGATGGCTCAACCTTGCATAGAAAATGATAATCCTTACATGAACCGATCTTAATCCTTTCAAATTGAAACATACACTAAGAATTACATACAATCTTGTATTTGCTAACTCTTACCACGGAAACTAGGTACAGACCCTCAAACTACACTTAAAAATTGGGTTTACTTATTTCTGTGTATGTGTGTATGTGTGCGTGTGTACATGGGTACCCCCATGCCATAACATATGCACAGAGTCAGAAGACAATTGTGGAAGTCTGTTCCCCACTTCTACCACATGGGTCCCCAGGGGTTGAACTCAGGTCATTTGGCTTGGTGGCAAGTGACTTTACCTACTAAACCATCTGTCCAGCACTACAGTTAAAAAACAAATGAACAAACCCAACAGCTCGTGTCACAGTTTTTCTTGTCTTTAAGTACTAAGACTGAGAATCATGACGACAGGGACCTGGGGCTACAGCTCAGTGACAGAGCACTTGCTTAGTGTGTGTGCATGAAGCCCGAGACTCTGTCCCCAGTGCTGCAAAGCCAAAGCAGAACAAGAAAACTGACACGGTTGAAGGAAAAAAAAACTGTTAAATGATTTTTTTCAATGTGAAAATCAGATGCAGACTAACTTAACTGTAAAAAAGAAATATAAAAAAGGAAAAATTCCTTATCGATTCATAAGGAACCTGTAGCTCACCTGGATATTCCAAATGAGACCCTGAGGACTTACAATACTACACTCTCACAGGAGAGCTGGAGAACGGGGAATGGAGCCTGGGCCAGCAGCTGCTCTCCTTTGTTCCCTAAGTCAAAGGAGGGTGGCTTTGAAATGGCCCGCTCTATGGTGAGCACAGGCTCCTGAAAGAAGAACTGTCCTCAGGCAAAGGGCAAGAAGGAGGGAGACACTGTGAGCTGCTAGTGGGCTGCTAAAGAGTAATTCTACTTCCAGGCAAATGTGGTGTTTTTAGCTCATTTTCCCTCCATCTGACTGCATAGATACGAACTGATAGCATGTCAAGATGAAAATTTCCCATTAAAGATGTGAGGACTACTCAACTTTATCTTAGTAAAACTATTACACAGCATCTAATGTTAGGTATTAAAAACCGGTCTCTTGTGGCTATCCTGGAGATTGTGTGTAACGCAGTTCCAATGAGAAAAAGGTCTTCGGATTCAAGGGATTGACTTTCAAATGAACTTGTGGAATGTGCACAGGGGAATAGCTGCACGCTATTAACTCCATTTCATGGGAGGCATAAGCTTACATAATCGGCTCTCTACACCTTTAATGCATGCACTTACAAAAAACCCACTCCCCACAGTCTGGTAGTGGTAATGAATAAACCACAGATTAGAGAACAAAGGGAGACCAAGAACTCTGCACTCTGCACTCCTGGGTGTCACCTGCTGGGATACTGAGTACACACTAAGCCCTATTTTCAGTATCTGTAATACCAGAATATTACGTCCCTCCTAGAGCTGGGGTGAGAATTGAATAAGAAAGTAAGTACAGGAGCTCCTTGAGCACTAAATTTTAGGGTTGATGTGATTAAGAATGTTTATATCACCTAGTGCCAGAAAAATAGCTAGTTTTCAATAGTGACCACCATCTTGGTCCCTGTGACAGTTACTTATGGTTTTTCCCATCTCTGCTTTATAGGATAAATATATGTGGTCCTATGTAAAGGTTGAATGTATTTGCATCATTTGAATCCTTTGACACACTAAATAGAATAATTCTCAAATCAATTGATATATTTTATATATTTATGTAGATGTGTGTTTATATGTACACGCATATATACATTCCCAAAGTGTCACTCCTTATTTAAATCATGCTAATTTGATTCTGCTGTGTTATCTCCAGATGAGGCTCTGAGGGTCCTATGGTACTGACGTTTTCGTGTTCCTCTGCCTGCCTGAAAAATTCATCTACACAAAGAAATGGCTGAAGTCCAGAATGTGACCAGTTTCATAGCTTTATAGGAAGGAAAGAGATGACAGAAAAGATGGGCTCTCAGTATTCATGTGGTACTAGAAACAAGATCGGTTTAAATGTGGTGCTAATTGCGCAGTGTGCTGCCATGCCTGGAATGAACATGCACGGGTCTCTGCTGTCGCCGCTCTGGGATGAAGGACTGGTCAAGTGATAGGCGCTCCACCTCATTTACTCTGATCTACAGATTACAATTGAAATGCCCGTAGCTTTTCATTTTCTGACTCTCAACAATGTAAATGCAATGAAATGGCTCAAGTTACCCTCATTTGGAAAATAGTGATGGTTTCTCTTCTATTTTTATAGCAGAAGGGAATATTTAAAATACTCAAGTGGAGCGGGTGTGTTGAAATTGTCCTTCAGAAAGTATTGCTGGAAATAGTGATGCCCATCCTCCTCACCAGTCTACCCATGTTAGGAAGAACTGAAACATTTGGTCCATGCAGTCAGGGATGACTACTGACTACTTAAACAGTGGTGGTTGCTAGGAGACAGTTACTCAGTTGCAGAGCTTTCTGCAATTGTGTCTCCCAGAACTCTTGAAAACTGTCCACATATTTGTCCCAGAGCATTTTGGCAGCATCCTTCTGTACTTTCTGCTGAAAGCCAGTTAATTATGAGGCTTGTAAACTTGGGCCTTTCAACCACCTGCCTTCCTCACAAATGCAACCGACATGCTCAGACTTGAATGCACTGTGTGGAATACCTGCAGCTTTCTCTCCATCTCATCCACTTTTCTGAGTTTCCAAGCCTTCACCTCAGACAGCCTCAAGTGTGGAGGAAATGGGACTTGTAGCCAGATCAGAGGATTACTTGAATTACTTGGAAATCTGCTAAAATGTTATGCCAAGGTGCAGGGGCCTCCTTCCTAGGACATCAGAGACAGGAGAGGCACCAGAAGCCAATGAGGGACGACTATGGGCACAGGAACTACAGGACAAGAGCTCCAAACACACCTTCATTTGTTCTTTGAAATGTAAAGTGTACTGCTCTCCTCCGAACAAGCCCTCACCTCCCTTATCCTCACCTCCCCTTCCTTGGTGCCTACAGCGCTCAGCATGGCATCGTCTCACTTATGAAGGGCCTGGCTGAAGGCTTCCGGTTCCATAGCACCATGGCAGGCAACTAACTTTACTTTCCTGTTCTACTGAACCAGCACAAAGGGCCCTGCACAGACGCTTACCCTCTCTTCCAGCAAAGTCCTCTAGTGAATAACACCCCGTCTCCCAGGCAGCCACATAAAAAACCATCCTGAAAAGAGATCCCACCTTAGTTTCTCTGTATCCTCTGTCCATCTCCTTGGTGCCTAGCACTTCTTTTTTGAGACAGTCCTTCTGAGGGACTGAGCCAAGAAGGCAGACCAGGAAGTCTTCTGCTTGTTTAAGCCCTCAGGACACTCCTATGCAGATGCCCAGCACTTGTGTTTGCCCATCCAAATGCAGTGTGCACTGTTCACAGGTCCTCTACGTTAGTCTGCCTTAAGAACCTATCTCTCCATCCTCCTGGGCTCAATTTTCCCTTCTCCAGGACTCTGGTTGATTTTAACTCACCTTTTCTTTGTTCCCCTGAACTCTCTATATCTAGCTACCATGTTCTAACTTTTGGCCTACACTTTAGACCTTTGGAGGAAGCCTTCTAGAGCAACGTGAGAGTCTACACAGATATGAGCAGGCCTCATCAGTGTGTGCAGGCAGTGGGCGCCACACCACATGCTCTTCTACCATTATGGAAGTGTTAGTAGTAGCTTCTCTGGCTCTACTGGTGTCACTGACATTTTCATACTTGCTCAGCTTGGGCAACCCCACTAATGAACCTATAATGTTCATGACATTTGGTTCAAATTCCTCTGTAGAGTCTATTTAGCTGCCAAATTACAGTTTTTACAAAGCCTCATACTTCTAAAGAGTCCATCAAGTCTAAAAAGCATTTGGATTCTGAGACTAACCATTTGATATTTCTTTTAACGCAGACAGCCCAGAATGGTTTCAGAAACAAATACTGTAAGGTGACACTATTTTTCTTAGATTTGAATAGGCACAGACAAGATACAGTGCTCTCTGTACATACAGAAAGAAGACCTTGGACATATACTATGATAGGAAGCTTCTCCACAGAGAGTCCACATGCCTTCAAGTGGTTAGCATGCACTGATGGCCACTGGACACACACATGGACATGTAGTTATGCCGCTCTGCAGGACCACATCAGGGGAGAGTAAACATCATGAGCACCAAAGTGCTTGTGCGCCACGGTTCCAGCGGATGGCCAGGGATCATGCATAAGGACACAGTACTTCGGGGCATCTGGAAGACATGTGTTACCTGCTGTCTTTGGTAGGCAGAGAAAGTTCTTTCTAGGTCTTCAAGGTCTAGAAGTTTGAAGACTTTGGTATCATCGATTTCGGTCCAAACTGTTCCTTCCAATTTGTTCTAGAAACATCAAGTTAACAAGGTTTATGATTGACAGTCATACAGAAAAAAAGTGGTTTTTTTTTGTTTGTTTGTTTTTTTTAAGTACTACTATTCCAAATTTTTAATTCTACAGGATGCTTTGGCAAGCTGGTTTGAAACCATGTGTAATTATTTCAGAGACATTACCAGCTAAGACAGGAGCTGGGGGGGAACCCTGAGTCCACACTAGATGGCCAGGCTATCCAGCAGCAGGGACATTTCCCCCTCTGTGAGGACACTGAGCTTCAGGTACCGTGCACTGATCACTCATGGGACATGGGGACAAACGGCTTACCTCAGGCAGCTTAGACCAGTTGAAGGACTTGAGTGCGTTGGTGGGCTGGGGAATGTTTTTCTTCTTGAGGGTCAGACTCACTGGGGCACCGGGAGGTGGCAGGAGTCCCCCTAAGGGAGGAGGCCCTGGGGGAGGGGGAGGACCCCCAGGAGGGAGGGGAGGTGGTGGCGGAGGAAGGGCTCCACCTGGAATAAGTGGGGGTGGTGGGGGAGGGAGAAGAGATCCCAGCCCAGAGGAAGGAAAGGGTCCCCCTGGGGCTCCAGGTGAGGGTCCTCCTGGGACTGGAGCACAGACAGCCCTCTGGAAAGAGAAGATCAGGAAGAATCAATGAAAAAAGAAAACTCACTGGATGATTTCAAGACTCTAATCTCATCTAAGGAACAGGTAACAGCGTACCCACATTTGCCAGAACGTGGGTATCAAGGGGGGGGTAAGTCAAACGGACTTTCCTGGACCCTCTCGTCCTTCGACACATACGTGCTTATTGGTGGAGCCTTTCTCTGGCTCACTTGCACCATCCTACAGTTTGGTTTTCATGGCACCCCTTTTCTAAGCAACTAATGGGATGATTTCCTTCGTTCTTAGGACAAGATTGGTGGTCAAAACTCAACCCCAAACCACCTCTGCTACCTAAGCCACAGGATGCTGGTGGTCGAGGCCACTACTGAGGTCAACCGTGAAACATTTCCAAGCTCATTCCTCCATCAGAGGTGTCTACTCCAGCGCAATAGGCCCAGAAGAACAGGGTCCCGATCCCCCAGGACAGGAGGCCGGGTCTCAGCCCTCACCCTGCTGAGCTCGTGGAGCTGCGCTGTGAGGTCTGCCACCTGCTGCTTGACTTGCTTGTGCTCTGTGGTCTCCTTTTCAAGCTTCTCTTTCATCTTATTCAGGGTCTGCATCATCTCCTCCTTCTCTTGGGTCTTGGCGTCACACTCTCTCTCCTTCTTCTCCAGCTTCTGCTGCAGCTCATTGTGTTCTGTACAAGAAAGCGGGACAGGAAAACAGTCCTCAGAGATGGAGCACTTGCTTTAAAAGAAAAAAAAAAGGGCTGCGGATGATGTAGAGATTGTGGGTCAGCTTGCCCTAGGCCCCGATCTTCTTCCCCACAGAAGGGCAGCTCAAGAGCTAACCAGTGCTCACGCTGGGATAAGGCCTCATACAACGAATTTAGTAACTACATTTTGGGAAAGACCAAAGAAGAGGCCCCAAGGCCGTGGTTCTAAAAATGGGAGGGAACAATGTTTGAGCGACTTCTCTGGGAGAACGCTATCTTGATTCTGAGTCCTGACACAGAGGTGGCCTAACAGCTACACCCGGGAAAGGGGCTATTAAAAGAAGGCCCCTTCTCACACATTAGAAATGGGGCAGCGAGAAGCCCAGCCCTGGGGAATGAAGTGTGTTGGCTTTGTCCCACTAGCAGGAGAAGGATTCTGTGCTGCGACAGAGAGCTGCTGGCAGGCCTCTGCGCACTCGGAGCTGAGGTACGTCTCCTGCCTCCTTGCAGGGCTATCTCAGTCCTTTCTGCTTCTGGCAGTCGACATGAAAGCCATGTTATTGTCTCTGCATTCAGTATCTTAAGGGTAGCCGTGCTGATTAGGCACGGGAACCACGGGACCGAGAGGACAAAAGGGAGCTCTCGGCTGTGTAACTGACTTTCCCAGGTGTGGTGTCCTGGAACACGGGGCATCGGTTTCAGAGTGACGGTGTTCATGCTGCCAGTGATCATAAGCCTGCTGACAGGAGGGACGGGCTTCGGAAAAGAGAAATGACGACGTTTAGGCTGCAAGTTTTTATTTCACACACTTGCCCTCGATGCCTCTTCTTTTCACATCAACAAATGCATGTGGGATACAGCCCGCTGGGCTGGGCTACACACAGCCGGTCTCTACTTCTCAACTGGAGAACACGTTTAAGCTCTTACTGTCTCTTTCCACCTTCCCTCGTCTATGGCTCCCCGAATTGGAATTTGCAGGAAGGTGTGAGCCATTAAATTCCTTGAGTCTTGTCAGCTTCCAAATTACAACCCAAGCCCTTCAGTCCCATCTACCACTCCCCGATGCCTGACTTGTGGTCCACATTTGAACCGCCTTACTGTGTTCCATTTTCCTTCTTCTCTCTCCACTTCATTCATCACTGATGATTAAGAGATTAGGAACGTTCCTTCCCCTCTTTCAGGATTCGCCTTTGACAAATCTGGCTATGCCTCCCATTCGGTGAGCAGTCTTAACATTTCAAGATCTCTGTCCAAAGCCCTCTGCAAGCAGTCTAAACAGCAGGCGGGGGCAGGGCTTAGGAAACAGGTCAGAACCGGCTCCTGGATGGTCCTGAGGTAAGGGCAGGTTTAGGAAGTGCCAGGCTGAAAACCGTCTCCTAAACTAACATCACGTACTATCCAGTCACTGAGTTTTTACAGATCCTTCTCAGGGTCCTGTGCTCCATAGACTTCGCCCTCAAATAGTCTCCCACGTGTAGGTCCAAACAACTTCCTATCTCCTCCTTTGAAATTGTCAGCGATTCAATCTAACTTTGCTAGCCGTAGCTTCCAGAAGAGAACTCATCTGTAATTTCTCTTCTCGTCTGTTGTACTGCAACTTCCCTCCCCACCCCATCTTCCCACCGACCTTGGGGACTTCCTCCCACGCCACCCGACCTCCGAACCCTGGAATGGTTTCTATCATTTGCTGTGCATTTAGTATGTGCTGACGCTATGCTAACTTTCCAGTTCTTTTCAATTTAATCTTCACAACAACCTGCGAGTGAGGTTCACTCCCCATGCTGTGGAAGAGGGGAATCACCAGAGGGGAGAAGAAGATGTCATTGCTCACAGGAAGGAGGTTAGAGTTCAGACTCCCACTGAGAAGCAGCACAGCTCAAGACACCAGAGATTCGGGTATCCCCTGAATGTATGATTGGACAGTTCAAAATCTCATGTCCCAAGTGCTCTTGACTGTAAACCTATGCATTCTAAAGAACACTCTTAACCATCTACTCACTGGCTGCTCCCATCTGCTTTTGGTAGCTGTGATAAACATGACTAAAAGCATCCTAAGGAGGAAAGGGTGTTTTCGATCTTATACTTCCAGGTCACGATTGAGCATTGAAGGAAGTCAGTACAGGAACTTGCCAGGAGCTTGAAGGTAAACTACAAAACACTGCTTGCTGGCCTGCCCTCAAGCTCACAGTCAGGTACCTTTCCTATACAGCTCAGGCCTACCTGCCTAGGGATGGCACTGCCCACAGTGAGCTGGGCCCTCCTACATCAATCTGCATTCAAGAAAATGCCTCAGAGGCATGTCCACAGGCCGATCTGATCAAGGTAACCCCCAAACTGAGACTGCCTCAGATAACGCTGGCCTAAGTCAGGTGGCCACTGAGGCTGACTAGAAAACGGACTATATTCTTTCTCTATGGCTCAATCTCTCGTTTTATCTTAGTCCTAGTCAGGGCTTTGCTTCTCCCCATCCATAGCAGGTTCTGGAATGTACTGTAAAGACGATCTGAGAGCCATGTGGGTGAACAGCAGGCCCAGGGAGCACAGCAGAGCTGACGTTTGTCTTGCCCAGTCAGTGGCTCTGGGGAAATGTGGTGTGGGGAGAGGGGGTGCCCAGGCAGCTCTGGACCACTTGTTTCAGAACATCAGATGCTGGATTTCACTGGCTGTGACTGAATGGCTGTGATGAGTGGAACAGTCCATCATCCAGTGTGGGGAGGAGTGCGGAGGTGAGACTGCTTTCCCAAAGGTGACTTTCATTGCTAAGATTCTGAAGGAGGGAGGGAAGCTGTATGCTTCTGCGCGTGGCTGGCACCAGGAGGAACACAAACGTCTCTCCCGTCAGAGGCTGACTGGCAGCATCAAAGGCAGAGTCTAATACCACGTCTGTCTCCACAGTGACTACTGATTTCCTGCAGGATTTCTCTTTCTTTTTTTTTTTTTTTTTAAAGATTTATTTATTTATTATGTACAACAGAAGAGGGCACCAGATCTCATTACAGATGGTTGTGAGCCACCATGTGGGTGCTGGGAATTGAACTCAGGACCTCTGGAAGAGTAGTCAGTGCTCTTAACCTCTGAGCCATCTCTCCAGCCCCCAGGATTTCTCTTTCTATGACTGGGGCCACATCAGAGCCGCGGAGAGAACCGAACTGCTGAGACCAGTGCTCAGCCCGCGCTTGTGTCCTAAGAGTCTGCAGAAATCCTAGGCTTCTTGTATTTATTCAACCTCAAATACTTTAAGTGAAGGGCAGCTGTGGGACAGGGGCTTGCGTGCTCAGTAGTTTTGAGCTAATGAATTCTTTTAATAAAATAATTTGTGTGTGTGTGTGTGTGTGTGTGTGTGTGTGTGTGTGTGTGTGTGTGTGTGTGTATACACGCATGTGCGCATGGGGGGCGGGGACACACATATACATGTAAGTTAAAGGTAAGAGCCAGTTCTTTCCTTCCACTATGGGGGTCCCGGGGATCAAACTCAGGCTGTCAGGCTTGGAGGCGAGCACTTTTTACCCACTGAGCCATTGTAGGAGCCCTTAAAAAAAGAAAACAAAACAAAACCCCACAACTGTATTTCTTTGTTTTCAATTCCTGAAGTCTGAGTAGTAAATGTCCCAATCTTTTCTAAAACACTTCCAGCATAATAAAACAAAAGTACGAAGGAGCTGGGAAACAGCAAGAGAACGGAATGGTTTGATTTTAAAAAGTCAACCCCGCCCGAGTGCCCTAGGACGTGAAAAAGGAAAGGCTATTGAGGCACGGAAGTGAGCACTGATGAGAAGTCCCCAGAGCGCAGCCACCCCCGCCAGGGCTCTGCCGTTTACCTTTTCTCATTTTCTCTGCCTGTTCTTTCCACTGCTTGACTTCATTTTCATTAACCAGCCTGCAGAATAGTTAAAGGGACACTTGTTACAGAGAACAAAACATGCCCCCCATTGCCAAACGTGTTGGGCACACACACAGGGTGCTGCAGAGAGGCCTCGGTGAAACCCAGGAGTCACTCGGCCATAGTGCATGGGCTGATCTGTAACGCAGTTTGACCCTAGCACGTTTCATCTGCCTCAGCTGTATCCTGACGTAGGAAAGTGAGGGTCCCCCATTGCCACCACGACCTCACAGACATCAAGGTGAGAAGAGACTTACATTCTTACGACGTTCTTAATATTAAAGTTTTCCAGAGGTGTGGAGTCGGGGTCCTGTCCTTTGTCATTCTGGATAACTATTTGCTGTATGATTCTGTCTAGCAGCAGCCAGTACTGAACTGTGTTACCACTTCTCTTGTCTGAAAGGGAAAAGAGGGGTAGAAACAACCTTCAAGCTGTTTGTAAATTAGGATGAGTGGTTTTCAAGAGCAGACACCCGTGGAGACACAGATCTGATCACGAGGCATACTCCACACCCCTTCCTACATGTGCTGTGAGGCATGCATTGGTTTTGAAATCCAAGTAAATTGTAGGTCATTTCATTCTGAGGATTTTGTAACTGCCCCTTTTCTGTGAGGAAACAAACACTGGGAAGCCACAAGGCTGTGGCTTGGGGTCCCTGGGATGCACCCAACCTAGTTAGTACTGTCGAGAAGACGGAACCATCGGGATGCTGTCCCCGCTCTCCATGGCTCCCACAGCCCTACCACTCACAAGGCATCTGGAGACAATGGTGCAGAACGGACATGAAGTGCGGGTAGGCTTCACTGTGAGTCAGCCTCTTCCTGGTCAGCTCAAACATCTGAGTGGCACTTTTTGTGTCTATGTGGACCTATTTCACAGGGAAAACAAACCTGGATCAGACAGCAAGGTCATGATTCCCCAACAGAGGGAGAGTGCACGCACACAGCTACAAGCGGACCCTTAGGTGGCACAACAGGGCTTCACCCTTGCTCACAGGCTGCACCGGCCCCGCCAACACAGAACATGCATTTCTAGAGGCAAACCCTATCGTCTGACGAGTCACACAGAACAATGGTAAGAACACATACCAGCTCAAATCTTTTGGCAAATTCTAGTTCATCTTCATTTCGGAGCATTTCAAAAAAGTCTAAATGCCTGAAAGGTAATTGAACAAAAATTAGTAAAAGTGGAACATCTCACAAACTCAAGTACAAAGGACTCAGGATGTTCAAGTGTAGGCCTAGGCACAATGTGGTAGTGTACTGATGTGACCCCATTACTCAGGAGGTAGATACAGAGGCAGCCCAAGCTTAAGCCCAGGCTGGCTGCATAGTTGAGTGCCTGGCTCAGAAAGCAAAGGCAGGGGATACAGAACAGGAGTGAGTGACTGCATCACATGTAAGGCCCTGGGGTCGACCCTCCGGCCAGCAAAGACAGATTAAAAAGGCCCTGCCTGATTTCTAGAGCTGTCTACAAAAGAAACATGGTAACAAAACTTGAATGCCTTTGCTTAATCATGTTCCTTCTAAGGAAAAAAACAAAATGTATCTGAGCTAAATAAGAGAAAAAAAATAAGAAAAAAAATAGAAAACGTAGGGCCCATAGCACATAGTAAGGCCCATAGCACATAGTAAGTAATTATCAAATGAATAAATGCTTATCAAATCTAAAGATTGTCCAGACTCAACTGCTGACTCTTTGATGGAAAAACAAGCCCATTCCCACACACGTGACTTGCTGTTGAGTTATGGATCAGAAAAGAACTATTCGTGTGCTTCATTTATTTGTGCGAGTTTTCATGAACCTCCACTCCGAGTTCTGCAGTCCAGGGATGATGTAGTTTATGAGGACAAACACACAATGGTAAGGGGAGGGAAAACAGAGAAGGGAACAGAAGTTGAAATGGGCGCTCTGCAGAGTAAGGGAACAAGTGATCGGAACATCCGTGAAAGGTGTTTGAAGGCAAAGAAACACTAAGTCGAAGGGCCGAGATAAGTGTGTCTGGGCCACCTCCATTGACTGTCACGGAGAAGGGCATGCTGGGGTGTGGATGAGGGAGACAGCGGCGGAGTCAAGCATCTGCAAGCTGGGGATGCCTCAGAAATGGTAACAACTGAACAGTGGCTGGGGACTGGCACTCACTAAAGCTTCTAAGTGATTCCATAGGTCTCAGAGGCGGTTCTAGAGTCCAGCTGCCATCGACATCATTACCATTTTTTATAGGTATTAAAAATAGTAAAGTTCAGAAACCGTGAGTAACTTCAGCAGGATACATAGCAGAGGCAAGACCAGGGCAGGACAGACTGGGCCACATGAAGTTCTCTATGCCACACTGCTTCCCTCACTGATAAAGTGTCACCAACAGACCATTAATTTGAAGTAACAGGCTGTGCAAGCTCATGATGTGACAGGCAGGCTGAAAGCAGCCCATGGGCTGGCACTTCATCTGCTACAGGGTCATGTGGTGGATACTGCATGGAGCCTCTCAAGCTGGAACAAGTATGACTTACCTGTCTAATGTTGAATTTTCATGTTCCCTTAATTTATCTATAACCGGTTGAATTCCTAACATCAAAAATTCATAGCGAAGATGGAGTCGAAAATCCAAACTCTCCTGAAAATAAAAGGGGGACACAATACAAAGTTATGGTTTTTCCACTATATAGTCACCACACTGGAAAGGTGTTTTTAACACTATCCACGTAAGACTGCAGGGCAGAGTTCTTACCACTCCGGCTCCTTGGCTTAGCACTGCATTGATGAAGGACATGATGGCGGTCTTGAGACTCACTTCATCCCGATAACGCCCAGTGCTTTTGTCCAAGTCATTAATTAATGTCTGTCAATTATACAAACAGGAAGTTAATTTTTCAGATATCACTTAGTCAGAATGACACTGATTCACAGACAGCTTCCTCTGTAACTCAGGATTGGGGCTATTAACTATTTTCCAGGTGTGTGCACAGCAGGTGGACATAAAATACAGGAAACTTTGCTTGTCTCCATGTGCGTTTTACTTTTGAGTAAAAATTTGGCCGGGCGGTGGTGGCGCACGCCTTTAATCCCAGCACTCGGGAGGCAGAGCCAGGCGGATCTCTGTGAGTTCGAGGCCAGCCTGGGCTACCAAGTGAGCTCCAGGAAAGGCGCAAAGCTACGCAGAGAAACCCTGTCTCGAAAAACCAAAAAAAAAAAAAAAAAAAAAAGAGTAAAAAAAAAAGAGTAAAAAAAAAAAAAAGAGTAAAAATTTGGTAACATAATCTCACTATTAATTTTGATCCTAAATAAAGAATAATGACCTGCAAAGTTTTCAGGGAACATTCCATTCTGTGGACTCAAAAGCTGTGTGCTACGTAATATAGAGGATGCAGTCACCGATTTTGTTCTAAATTTTATTTTATGAAATGTATTTGTGTCTATTGTATGTGTGTCCTCCCTGCATCTGTGTATGTGCACCACGTGTGTGCTTGGTGCCCAGAGATCAGAGGTCATTAGATCTCCTGGAACTGGAATTATGGATGGCTGTGAATCCCCACGTGGGTGCCAAAAACTGAACCCAGGCCCTCTGTGAGGGCACCACATACTCCAGCCCAGGGTCACAGTTTTGAGTTCAGTATATCTTAGACCCCAGAATGATCAACGGTAGAAAGCATGTTTTATTTTCCAGTTCTTGAACCTAAGGGGAAGGGAATGTTTGCAGACAAAGTGTGGGCACTGGGAGGAACTATCAATAATCCCCCTCCAGGGCCAGGAAAGGCACTTGTCTTTATACAGAGCGGGGTGAGTGAGAAAGCCTGTGGGCGCCCCTACCTGGAAGCGGGTTCTCTCACTGGCATACTTCTGGTAGTGCAGCATAGCCTGCAGAACTTTCTTGTGACCCCCAGGAACCAGGCACACGGCGCCCAGGATTTCCAGCACGGCCACCTTTGTTTTAATGTTCTCTGTGCTCAGACTCTGAGCGATCACATTAATACTCTCCGAGTGAGCCAGGACATGGGCCCGGCCCTGAGAGTTGTTCATCAGTGCCTTTATACAGCCAATGAGGGAGGTATGTATCCGAGACTCAGAGGTCTCATAGTCCATCGTCTTCAGGAAGTTGAGAATACAGGACAGGCCATCCAAATCGATGAACCTGGTTACAAACCTGCCAGGAAGAGAAGTGATCAGAGTCGTCCCTTTGTGCTTTTGTATCCATGGTAACAGAAAAGCCGGGGGGAAAGGAAGTGGACTCACTTCCTGGAGAACCTAAAGGCTTGCAATTCTTTGCCTCTTCCATGGCACAGGACCAATGGTCAGTCTAACCCGACTGTGAGAAGAGTCTCCGTTGGAGGCGAGCGCACCTCAGCTGGTACACGGAAGCAACCGAGCACATCTTCACCCAGCCAGGAACAGCAGCCACTTGGCACACAGACCTGTCCGCCACGCTCCCTGGCGCTGGGGACTGAACCCAAGGCCTCACGCATGCTAAGCAAACACTCTGCCATTGAGCTACAGCCCCATCCCTAGACTCTCTCTCCTGTGCTCGGTCAAAGGTCATCTGCTGATTAGATGGCAGCAGCTAGTCCCCAGGTGGTGTATACTGGCCCTGAGCACGGCCCCTACAAAGAGCAGCATCCTTCAGTTCTACTGCTCATCACAAATGGCTGCTTTTATTGCCAGGGCGTTTAGAACAAAAACCCTCCTTTTACAGGGCACGCTACAGGGAATCCTAATATACACACAGGTTTATTATGGTGAATTAATTTTATCACTATTTATAACCTTCACTGTTAAGGATGAGAATTCACCATGCGCATGTGCATATGAAAGCTGCCCAGCCCAGAGATAACCTATTTTTCGGACTAGCCGGAAACTTCCAACCTCCCTCACCCCCAGACACCTCAGCTTCTGAAAGGAAAGTTCACAACAGACTGAGAAGCTGAGAAGTGAGGAGCTTGTCGTCATGGTCCAGACAACTCTTGTCAAACTCTTGTCCAGTTTTTTACGCATCAATACTTTTTTTAGTTTGCAGTTTATTACTAAGTAAAGATAATTGTTATATTCCACCCGACCACATTCCCCTTCACTTGCGGCACCAGAGCTGATGAAACGCACTGTAAGGACTGCAGCACCTCACCAATTCTGGAGTCGTAGTGGGGGGTGATGGTGGAGGAGGGCCAGAGTGGAAATGGTTAGTAGAGAGAATTCATTCCTCGCCAGGAAGTCAACCCATCTTTGTTTTTAATAATAGTTTTTGATACATAATTCACACGTCATAAAATTCACTGATTTAAAGAGCACAATTCAGTGGTCAAGCAATATCCCACAGTCTATGTTTCAGTATCCATTTGTCAGCTGGATATGGGTTGTTTCTATTAAAACAATAACAAAACTATTTTGAATAATGCTGATAATGAACATCTGTACACAGTGTTCGGGAGACACTTCCTTTGTCTATATGCCTGGGAGGACAGCTTTCGGGTCATATGGCAACACTATGGTTAACACCGTGAGGAACGAGCTGCCCTGCCACAGTCCCAAATGGCTGCATTGACATTCCCAGGGGAAATGCTCTAGCATTCTCTCCCTCCTTCTCTCCTCTCTCCCTTCCTCTTCTTTGAAAACTGTTATCTGTCTCAGTCACCGTCTGCCTCTCTTTTAAAAGAAGGAAAGCTCTTACCAAACGTCCGGAGATCAGGGTAGTTACCCATGCTTCAGTGACATGCTCTGACATGGAAGGGTCCCTGGAAGGTGCAAGCACCACAGCAAACAGGGAGGAGAGGAGGGGAAGGCCAGGGAAGGGAGGGTGGCTGAGCTACCCAGGGGACGCACCTCATGGGCTTTGTCCTCAGTGCTGTCTTTAGACTCTCAATGGTTTTACTCCTCTCTTCCTCCTCTTCCTTCTCTAGAGCCAGCAGAGACTTTCTCTACAAAAGAAAACAGGATTACTTCTTCGTTACTACAGCTCAATTACTGTAAATGACTTCTCAAAAAATAGCAGTGCATCTCTGAGTAAGACTTAGTACCGGCACAGACGTAGACCCCCACCAAGAACTCTGCAAAGTTCTGTCTGTGTTGCAAGTCAGACTTCCAACTGTAAAGGACATGTTAATAAAACATTTAGACATTGTAGAAGAGGGTTGCACAAATTCGTACAATTATTGTATCACAAGCCCTGATGCAAATGTTGCCATTTGTAGTTGACAGAGAAGAAGCTGGGCCTATACCTGGGTGCCACTCTCTGGCAACTAAAGGTCAAACCATCACAGGGTCAGGTAACACACACAGCCATGTTCCCACGTGGTCACTAGAGTTAGTTGAAATTGGAATCAAGATGAAAGGGATGTCTTTACATCAAATAATTTTTTTAAGTAACAATTAAATTGAATCTGATACTAAGATGGTCTCTACTCTCAGAATAAATGCAAGTTCTTAATTATGACCCAACATCATTTAGAAATCAAGGTATGGAAGGCAGGGGAGGGAGGGGAGGAGGGAGAGGGGTAGAGACAGAGACATGGAGGAGGCAGGCGCGCGTGAGGTGCTGCAGAATTGGTGTGGTGCGCGCGCGCGCACACACACACACACACACACACACACACACACACACACACACAGAGGCTATGTGGAGAGCTGCTAAGGTAGTGTTTCTCCAGTTGACTGTCTAGGCAGGTCTGAGGAAGCCCGAGAAGCTACATTCCTGCAAAATTTTCCAGGCAATGTTGATGCTGCAGGAGCAAGGCTCTAAGTAAGCAGATCTCAGTGGCATTATTTATTGTTTGTGTGAGTGTGGTACTATGTGTGTGTGTATGTGTGGCAGGTGTCATGAAACTAGGGGAGAATAACTATTGAGCATCCTGCTCTGTAACAGTCTACCATATTAAAAATAAATAATTTTTAAAACTTATTTATTTTCTCTTTCTGTGTATGGTTGCTTCATCTGCATATATGTATGTTGTGTGTGCAGTAACTGAGGAAGCCAGGAGAAGGCATTTGATCCCTTGGAATTGGAGTTACAGATGGCTGTGAACTACCATCTGGGTGCTGGGAATCAAACCTGGGTCCTCTGGAAGAGCAGCCAGTGCCCTTAATCTCTGAGCCATCTCTCCAGTCTCAGCTGCCATATTCTCTTGAGAAGGTCCTTCACTGTATCTGGATGCTGTGTGTGATATGTTGTGTGTCTATGATGGTTAGTGTTAAATGTCAACTTGAATCTATAATCCTATGGGAGACAGGTGTGCAGGCTTGCCTATGGGAGATTATCTTGATTGTATGTATTAATTGATGTTGGAAGACCTATTCTAATTGTGGGTGGATGGTTCCCTGGGCAGGGTACCCTGATGGCCTGAACCCTTGAGTTGTGGGTGACAATAAATACGTTCTCTGTCAATGTGCTTTTCTCAGAGAATTTACCATAGCAACTGGGAAAGCAGCTAAAGTAGCATCCCTCGAGTCCTCAGGTGACATAAAGTCACAACATCTACAAGGTTTACTGTCTTTTCACTTTTTTCACCCGTGATCACCTAGCTGTGGCAGATCAGCCTCCTTCCCCATGTCTAGCCCAGAAGCCTTCACCCACGGAGCTGCTGGCCCTTCCCTTTGCCTGCTCCAAATGCATGTTTCTGTCTCCTTGGCCTGATCTGTTGCCAACCCTGATAAAAGGATGAAGCACAGTGAAGTGAGTCCACACAGGGAGAAAAGCCTGATGCTTCTCTATGGATCTCAATGATCTAGTGTTTCTTTTTATCTCAGGTTCGAAAACTATGGGAGACTTTATTATTATTTTTAAATCAACAGCATCAACATAAAGTAACTAAATGTTAATTAAAACCCCATTTGACCTTTTGATGAGAAAGAAGTGTAAGGCTTAAAATGAATGAATAACCAGGGGCATTAATGGCACCTGGAGGTGGGTGCAGTGGGTGGAAGATCTTTTTTTTTTTAAGTTGTTATTGTTCTGCTAAAGCTGTCCCTTCGCTGGTGATGTGTCTCAACAGCTGTCAGCAGATGAAGTAGATGAAGAAGCTATGCACAGAAATAGCCAATGAGTCCTCCAACCACCATAGCCCATCTTGTGGACAACTCAGTGTGAATCCAGGGAAGGGCGCTCATTCTCCAGTGGCAGCTGAACTCCTCTGGAGTCTCAGCAACTGTTTTGAATCTGCAGCTCAGAATCAGGCCTTTACAATGACTACCACTCCTTGTTTTAGAGATTAACTTCCTAAGGCCATCCTGAACTCAAACTACACGCTTTATTGTGGACCACTAACACTAACTTAGCACTTTCGCAATCCTGGAGAAGGTTTCTGAATGCAAGGAGATGGCGGTCCATCTCTGTCTTCCTTAGAGTTGGAAGATTCATGAAGTGCTACAGAAAACTGTATTGGAACTCCCTTTCCTAATGCAGGGAGGACTGCCCCAGAGCAGAAAGATCATGATCATATCATGCCTTAATGTGAAACTCTCAGATTTGGATCTGAGATCGCATTTGTGTGACAAAACTGAACCTGCCATCTGAATGCTGCTTCTTATAGAAAGCCTCAAGTGTTCAGGCTTAGAAGTTTCCTTTGCAACTTAATAGCTGATAAAGGAGCTAAGCCGCCGTGTCTAGAGTTAATCTCCAAGCCACACAAGCAGCACGCACTGGTGCACATGCAGGATGGGCGTAAGCCTAAGTGTCGGCTCACATAAGAAGCCAGCAGAAGCCAGAGTACACACTGGCAAGGACCTTCCAGGGAAGGCTGCTGAGATGCACACTGAGACACAGTACCCAGACATGGCACAGTGTCCTGGGCTAGAACCACTCTAGGCTGAAACATTTCCTTGGTGTGAACTGGGCAAAATGGAGCCAAGCTCCAGTCCTGAAACCTGTTAGGCCATTCTCCTGCACCACACAGCTCTTTGACAAAGAGAGAAAGCCAGCAGATAACGCAGGGGTCCTTTAAAGAACAAAGCATTCTTTTTTTCAAACATTTATTTATTTATTTATTTATTTATTTATTTATTTATTTAATGTACATTGGGGTTTTGCATGCATGTATCTCTATATGAGAGTCTCAGATCCCCTGGCACTGGAGTTACAGACAGTTGTGAGCTGCCATGTAGGTGCTGGGAATTGAACCCAGGTCCTTTGGAAGAGCAGCCAGTGCTCTTAACCGCTGAGCCAGCTCTCCAGCCCCCAAGAACAAAGCATTCTTGTTTTGAAGCTTACGTAAAGTAACTTAATTTGTTCCACAGAGAGCTGGTCTCACTGCAAGTGTGGCTGTTCTCAACCTGGCCTGTTTTATCAGGCTCTAGAGGCATTAAAGAGAGCAGAAGCCTTCCTTTCCCCAGAACAGCCCACAGAGCCTACAGTGTCTACACTAACTACAGTGTCCCCTCCTCGGGCCTCTTTCATGTACCGCATGTGAGATTTCAAAACCAAGAGGGAGAGGCTAATTGCAAACTATCTTTGGGCTCGGCCAGATGGTTTAAATCCCTAATTAGATGACCACTTCTTAATTTGATGACCTTGGGCAAGGTAACTTCCCTCCAGACTCAGACTCTGTCTATGAATAGCACTGGCCCCGCATCGTGAGGGTTGGATTTAAACAGTACTGCCGGTCACATGAGGCACATTCAGTAGTAGTAGCTGCCACTGATGCTGCAGATGACAGATGATGACAGAATTCTGCCCCTGGGACAGTGAAGGATCTGGAGGAACTCTGTCCCATGCCCGTCCCAGGGGACGATGTCTCAGGGTTTCTGCTGTGTGCTATGGGGAAGCCTCTAGCACAGATGTCAGCCAGAACAGTGCAAGGACCAGTGGCAAGCAGGGTGCTGAGAGACACAGAGCTCAGCAGGGGCTCCGCTGTTACTGGGCTCCTTGCTTCTTTAAGGATGCCAGAGTTTGGAGACCTGGCTAGCCCCTGGACAGTTAATGCCCTTAATCCTTGACCCTAGGAAGATAAGGCTCAGGCCTAAGGAAGGAGCATTTCAAAACGTTGTGAAGTGTCTGACACATAAAGGACAGCAAAGGCACATAATCTAATGACCTTGTGATGTCCTGGGGAAGATTCTGGGTTAGGAACCAAACAGTTGAAGTGCCGACCACTCAAGAATGCTGCAGAGAGCCCTCCAGGGGACAAGAGGAAGAAGGGAAGAAGGGCCATACCCTGGAATATCCAAGACCCTGTACCTCAAGGATAAGCCTAGACACAGCAGGGGACAAATTAATATGACTTCCCAACATCTAAGGAAAGAAAAATCCACAATACTTAGTACTTCTCCATTCAGGGCAGGGAATTCATTAACTAAGCATTTCTCTTGTTAGACATCAAACAATGCCAACTTAATTATACCCAGAGACAGTCTGCCTGACAGTTCCTTTTCCCTAATAGTCAGGAACAAGAACTCACAAACAACCCGTATATGTGAGAAATAATAAGTAGCTCCAAATTATTATTGCTTGGGTAGATGCACAGAAAAATCCCTGGTGGTCATCAGGCATCTCCCATTCCGTTATCATAAGCACACGAAGGCTGAGGTCATCTTTCCCTCATCTCTGGTGCAGTACACAGTGTATGGAATGGGATTTGGTGGTTATTTTCTTTTCTTATCTTTTTTTTAGACCAGAAACCCTCGAGGCAAAAGCTTATGTGATTTCTTCTATAATTTATACAGTCCTGGACACATCTACTGGGCTGTTTATTATTCAAGGTACAGCAGCAGAATAAGAAAGAAATGGGGAAGAAGAGGAAGAGACTGAACGTGAAGGTCCTTTAAAACTCAAAAGCAGAGCAGGCGATTCATGGATTCTGGCTGGTTTTTAATATTTACAAGGGAAGCAGCAGTAAAACACTGGGTCAGCTAAAGGCCTTGCTTGGAGTCGCGAGAAGAGAATTCTCCAGGAGAGGTAGGGAAGAGGCAGAGTATTCTGGAAGCTACCTTCTATTTCATATTATAAACTTAAAGTTGGATACAAATGATTCTTAAGATCATGAGTGTGCCTACTGAGGCAAACTGTGGTCAGTCTTCAATTTTCACCAGGGGCAATGTGATTTAAGCTGGTAAGGCTCAAAGGCTAGTGATTTATATCTGTTGTGAATTTTAGCTATGATTAATAGATGATCTTCAAGCTGCCTGGAATGGTAACATCTCAGAGGTCAGAATTCAGATACTGAGAGTGCATTTTAACTGATAGCTGAACCCAAAAGCCATGGACCAAAGCTTTCCCAAGAGCATTCCTATTATTACACCATTTCATCAAATCACTTTGACTCTTTATATATTTTTATGGGAAAGGAGCATCACGCCTCCCCCATAAAATCAAGAAGCCAGGGAGGAACCATGTTCCCAGTGGGAAGGAGGCTGGCAAGAGCATAATGAAGGGATAGTTCAGCTACACTACCATTAGATGGTTCCACTTTCCACAATAATGCTGCAAAGCTCTGGACAACTAGTCACAGCAACAGCAAGTTCAAGTTGAATCCAAGACACGTTTCAAATGATATTTCCTCTTATAACATTAAAGTCAATCATATTTTAGTATGTGTAGATTCTATTTAAAACATGCTAGAAAAATAACTTTGCTAAACAACATTTCTGCTCCCTTGTCCCCAACACCTCAAACATGGAGTGTTTGGAATGGAGTTTGGAAAGGTAACAGCATTCAGAAGATCTTACTCAATCCAACTCATTGTGCAACTGTGTACTTTGTATGAGATTTTAACTGTCCCGGGATGTGAATTACACTTACAGCAGCCATGGAATTGAGCTGATCAATGTAGAACTCAGGCCAACTTGTTGCTCCCTTGTTTTCTTCCTGGTCCTACAAAAAGAAAAGAAAAGAAAAAAAAGTTAGAAACAACAAAAAGGTAATACATTGCAAAGGTCTACATGTAACAATACATCTGGTGTGCCATGCATCGGGACAATGGTCTGCAGAGCCAATAGAATACATCGGGGGATGGTCTTCCCAATGTAACAGGGGAGGAGAGAGGGAGGGGGAGGGGGAGGGGGAGAGGGAGAGAGAAAGTTTTATGTTTACAGGACATGTTCTAACTCATGGAGGAAGGGCGTTTACATGGGAGTTGAGTCACAGCAGGGTATAGTTTTTTCCTTTAGGGACACAATGACATTGAGAAGAGCATTCGGAGCCCCACATCACACTGAGAACTAGACTGGGACTACACGTCTGTATGAAATTCAAGAGTGAAGGACACCTGCCTTAACACTGCACAGATATGGCCAGTTGGTGACCAGACTTTTTCAGTCTGTTGCTCAGAGGCCAACAACATCAAAATTTTTGCAGTAGGATTTCATTTGATGTGGCCTAAAGTAGGTTGGTGATATTGGGTGGAGGTAAGAAAAAGAGCACACATTAGTCCCAGGCACAGCTCTCCTGCTGAGCTAGCTCAGGAGTTTTGGTGGGAAAATAGAGTGTATCTCTGCTAAAAAGAACAGAAACCCACTCCCAAAGCTCCTCGGCTAGTTGTGTCTCACAACCCAGGGTGACCTGGAGCCAGAACAGGTGGGGCATCTGTGGATGGGGGGTCACTGGCAAGCCTGAGCCGAAACCCCCAGAAACATCTGCCCACTGTAGTCTGTGCTACCAACACATCATGCTCATCCAAGGGGCACACTGTGTGCAGTTTCTACGCATCTCTGCACAACTTTGTGTGGGCAGATGTTCGTGTCAACAGGCCGGAGAAACAAACAGCCCAGCAGCTCTGTGCCTCCGCATCCAGAGACCACCCTGATCCAATGGGTTAGCCCTGTGTCCTTGAAGAAGACGCTGCCATGTACATACAGCTGCTGCGGGGTGCTCAAGCAGTCACTACCTGCTTCAGAGTTCTCGGTTCCCAAATACACACATGCACACATGCACACCTACACAGCCTGGTTCTTGGGAGAGTGAGTTCTAGGTAGAGCTTGACTTTTAGTCTTACACTTTATCTTTAAAAACCGTCCTCCTCTCCCTGTCTCTGTAACCCAGGCTGGCTTCAACTTGAATCTCCTGCCTTAGTTTTCCAAGTGTTGAGATTAGAGTTGTGAGCCACCATACCTAACACCACACACACAGACACACACAGACACACACACACACACACACACACACACACACACACACACACACACACACACTGCACTTTCCCTAGGCAAATACTTCCAAGTGGAGCCACTGAGGTGTGATAGAAGAAACATAATTCAAACCTGTTTTGAAGTTGTCACAACCAGAAGGCAAGCGGCTGTCTACAGGGCCACCTGAGTAGGCAGTAACGGATGCGGAGCTGGACGGTGAGGGCCAAGGAAGGCTACAGCAGGGACTTTGAAGTTGGGCTGGGTTACACTCTTGTGATGTAAAAACATTCAGGAAGTCTGACGAGTTTTTAGAACAGCTCTTGGTTGTAATTTAACGTGTTAATAAAAGAGCTATGGTGACAGCATAAATAACACCGAACCCAGCTTTCCTCTTCAGAGAAGCATTACAGTGAACAAAACCCCGCTGTTACCAATGTAGTCAACAAGCCAAAACCACAGTGATAGTCAATGGTATTTGAACCTATAAAATGAAATAGAAGGTGCCAGATCTTTCCATTCTCCCCAAACTAGGGCAAATTTCCAAAGCCAACAAAAATCAAGTCCCATGTCCAAGGTTCCACAAGAGCTTGTCTGTTGTAAGCTCCCTAGTCCTGGATACAGAACAGAGATTATTTGAGAAACTGAAGACTAGTGCACAGAAAGAAGACTTTGCGCTTTGGAAATGTTTTAATAACACTAACAGTTAAGAGTAGATATTCCAGTCAAAATGGGGCTCTTCCACTTCACATGCTTCAGGGCTGAGAAAATCACACTGGCACGTGCGTGTGTGAATGCACTGGTGGATACGCTCTGGCAGTAGGAGGCAGGGGGATTCCCAGAGCTCTTCCCTTTGGCCACGCCTCTTGAGCGCCCTGTGCAGTCCCGGTCCTTACATACACAAGTTTGCAGCAAGAGCCAGATGAAATACAAGTCTGAGGCCAGGTTCTCCTTCTAATGTGAGAGACTGTTAAAAAGCCTCTCCTTCCCACTGAGGAGTCAGAAAGAAATGAGCCGACTGTTCTGGGAGGGAGGGCATCCTATCAAGAGCTCAGATGCTGAGACATGCCAAGGAGAAGACACTTGTAAGGTGTGTCCTTGCTAAGAGAAGGCATGTCCTGCGCCTCTGACGTGCATTCTTCTTTGGACACATCTATCTCAGTTCTCCTTTCTTACTCCAGGGAAGAAGGAGATAAGACAGTCGAGACTGTACGGATGAACCAAGTGCAATGGAAGCAAGTGTGATGCCCAGCCCGTACACAGCGTGTTACGTGTCAGACCCTGTTCTAAACCTTCCCATTCCCTTCAGTCCGCTTCATGACTAATATTAAGTATTACCACACCATTTGGACTGAAGAAGAAAAGAGGCAAGCAGAGACTAAGCTACGCTACTGCAGAGGGTGGAGAAGAGGTGTTGGGGAAAGGTCAGGGCACACTCTCTCTTAAGAATAGACCTAGTAGGCCCCATGAGCCATGGACGACAAATAGAAGACTGCCTTTCATTTTTAACCACTTCATTGTGTGAGAGAACTGGGACACGGGCAGCAGATAAAAACAGTCCACCTTTCTCCAAACGTTACCGCAACTTCTGCCACACTGGCTCTAAGGTCCGATGTCTTGCCCAGGTGACCTCTACTCTGCCCTCTACACACTTTTTGGGGAGCTCCTTAGCCCTTCAGCCATGCCTTATGTGGACATGTCTGTGCTCAGAGAGCAGCTAAAAAGCTTCCCTCTAGCCCTTCTGTTCTGTCACACCCCTCCAAATACAGGTGCTCTCCCTGGGGAATTCTCTACAAACCTTAAAATGAGCTGTCAATCACGCAGTTCTGGACACTGGGATTACAAACAAGCACCTTCTTCAACTGTTCAGCTAACTCTACTTTATAGTCACCTTCCTTGCCAATCCTATTACAATGTTTACCTAAGCAAGAATTTTAGTTTATTACAGTCTGCAAAAGAAAAGATTTTTTTTCCCTCTCTTACGATAGATTATTGTAGCCATGGAGAGCAAACCTATAATCCTAGCACTTGGGAGACAGAAGCAAGAGGACCTTGGGTTTGAAGCCAATCTGGGAACTGTAGCAAGGTCTGTTTCAAAAACAAAACAAATCCCCCAAGACAGATTATTGACCACAGTTCATGACACCCTGAAAAGTAGTCCTAAGTGAATACAAACCCTAGATGCATATTACATGTCCTTTCTAGTCTACCTGGAGAAGGGACAATTCACACTAGAATCTAGTTTTGTGTTCTAGTTCACTTTCATTAGAAATCGCCTGAGAACTTCAGTTGAGGAATTCCCTAGTATCAAACTGGCCTGTGGAATGTGTGGGGTGGGGACTGCTGGGTTGTTCACTGGTGAAGGAGGGCCCAGTCTACTATGGGCAGTGCATTTTCTGGGCAAGCGGTCCTGGGCTGTACAAGGAAACTAGCTGGAATGAGCCATCCGGTAGCATTCCTCTATGGTTCCCACTGTGCCTCAGTGATGGCTAGTGTTACGTTTGAAGTTAAAATGACGCTGCTTAAGAGAGCTATAAAACAGAAGTGCCTCTAACCTGTCAGCCTCACTTGCCCAAGGACAGATAACTTCCTGGAATGCTGAGGGCCGTTGTTCATGTAAAATAACAAACTGTGTGTTTTTGCTTCTGTAAACAAGCTTGGCTGCCGTCAATTGCACAGGGTGTGTGCTTGATTCCATGTAGGCAGGAAGTACGTAGCCTTGTGAGTTTCGCCTCTATAAGCCCCTGACTAAAATAATTAGTGCCATAATCTGAGCATCCTCAGTCTTGGGGATGGTCATGGACAGTATTTAATAAAGTTTCTTACTTATTAAAATTTATCACGGTCAGAGTGAATCTCTGAACGACCCCAGACCCAAAACAGCTCTTTGCCTGTGAAGTGAGTTCCTGGGTCAGAGATGATGCTGTGTGCACGGTAAGCAGGCCTGCCTCCACGTTCCTGCTTGAGTTCTTGCCTTGACGACCCTCACTGATGGACTGTGATCTGTAAATTGTAACAAACTTTTCCTCCCCAAACTGCATTCTGTCATGGTATGTGACCAACAGCAGGATGAAAGTAGGACATTTGTTCCTTGAAAATGTTACATGCATTGAAGTTTATGGGAATTATCTTCAGGTCTGCTAGATAATTAGAACAGAAATAAGTATCCGAATGTCTAATTTCTCTGCTTTTTTTGAGAATATGTACATATGCCACTAATTTTTAGAGATATGGCATGATAGAAAGGCCACCAATCAGCCATCTGAAGATGGGAGTCTAGAACCTTCTTTGTTATTCAATCAGCTGGCAGTTTGGGTAAGTGTGTATATATCTGGGGTTATTTTTATTCTCTCCAAAATAGGAGAGTGAGGTCAGACTGTTTCTGAAATTCTTACAATCTCTAAGATTCAAAATTCGTGGGAACACAACCTCTTCGGTACTTAGTTTAATGATTCAATTTCTAACACCAATAACTTGTAAAAACTTACACTGTCCAATGATTCAGTTGTAGAACTATTCATTTTCAAAAGTCACTCTGAAAGTCATTCAGTAGCCACCCACGTTTTTGCTGTCTTGTGGTTTCTTTAATTCAGTTCTCCCTGTTTCGCTAGGAGGCCTTCAGACATCAACAGCTGAGTACGGACAGCTGAGATTTCCTGCTGGACACAGGTCACCTTTGACACTTTACCTCTGGCCTGCATCAACTATTATTTACATAACCTCCTTTTCTTATTGCCGTGTGTGTGTGTGTGTGTGTGTGTGTGTGTGTGTGTGTGTGTGTGTGTATGTGAAGGTAAAGATGCCCTTTCTAACCTCACATCATCTCCAAATGTTACATTTTTCATTTAAATCTCAGGTCAGTGAATTCTTTCGCTTTCTTAGAAATCTTCCTCCATTCTTTTTAAAATGCACAAGTGACCTTGTTTTGCTCAACGTCACTTTGCACAGAAGGATAAATTTGCATTACTTCTTAGCTTCATTCACACTGGGATAAGCACAAAGTTACATCTTGGAGCTGTCTCCCACTGGCACCTCCAACTTGCCTGTGTTCTTCTAGACATGGAGCTGGAACATTCATTGTTGCTCACTATGAGGCTTGCTATGTGACGTTAGTTTCAAATGACGGCCTCACAATAGTGTCACTGTGAGGATGTAAAAAGACAATACAAATCAGGAGAACACTGTAGAGAGCACACACAGAACAAGCTCACTAACTGTGAGCTATGATGATGATAATGACAGTGTCTCTACTTGTGGCCATTCCTAGCCCTTATTACTGGGACTGGAAAACAACAACAAAAGGATCAATCAAGTACATTTTGGCAGTAATTGTTCAAATATAAGAAGCATATGAGCCTTTGAAATTCAGTTAGCTATACTTTCAGAAAAGTAGCCCATACTGTGCACTCACAACTGTGTGGATATGCGTCACAAAAATTTTCACCGCATCACTGTATAAAAATTAATTAAAAGAGGGAATATATGGAGAGGGAGACATAAATATATTCCTATGTGGCAGTAAAAAAAAAGAAAAAAAAATAGAGCAATGTAGCAACATACAATGGCCAAATACAGGCGGGCGTTGGTGGCGCACGCCTTTAATCCCAGCACTCGGGAGGCAGAGCCAGGCGGATCTCTGTGAGTTCGAGGCCAGCCTGGGCTACCAAGTGAGTTCCAGGAAAGGCGCAAAGCTACACAGAGAAACCCTGTCTCGAAAAACCAAAAAAAAAAAAAAAAAAAAAAAAAAAAAAAAAACAATGGCCAAATACATTGAGTTATTATCACCTATTTGTAGGGAAGAACACATATTTCCAGAGAGATATACAATAATGAATACCTCTGGCTAGCAATAGGGAAAGCCTTTTACTGATAAATTTTTGTATAATCTTATATTTACCCTTACATGAACACATACTATTTTCACAATTAGACAGAAGCCAGTTCAAAAACACTATGGATTATATTGGGTTAAGTAAAAGTCTTTTTTTTTTTTTTCTGATAATCCCTGTGATATAAATACATTAAGACCTTAAATACAATGGATGTTTCTGGCTTCTACTTCCCTGCATTTCTCTTCCTCCAACAACAAATATCTGCAACTGTCATTCCTCATTGGACTTTCTACTTCTAAAAGACACTTTAATCCCTATAGCTACTTTGCATTTGCAACAAGACTATGTACCCAAAGCACATTAAAAGTTTCTCAACTTCCATACTCATATAATTGAGAAGCTGTGTGAGATATCTATCCTTCTATCACCCACCCATCCATCTCTGTCTGTCTGTCTATTTATTTACCCATCAATCTCTGGTACCAGTTGAAGTCTTTCACTTCTATAAATAGAATTCTAAGCAGAATTACAAAATTAAGTTTTAAAGTACAAGTAAATTTCTTTGAAATGGCTATAAGATCCTTTAGTGGATTGTTTCACAAACGATAACATACAAGTGCTGTACATTAGCATTTTCTTCAGTGTAAGATGTTCTTACTAAGTCCCAGAATAGGCTGTGCAAAACGATAGTTCATTGTGAAGGGCACTGCTCACCAGATCACTAACCACAGGCTGAAGCAACATTTACTCAGTCAACTAAAGCCGTAAGTCTGCAAGTTAGCTGTCAAAAACCTATGACGTTCTTAGATAACACTTGTAAAGGAAAAAAGGCACACTCTTTCCCTGTCTAGGATGGCTAAATCATCTAGTAATATGCAATACCATTGTGTCAACAAAAGTGGAGACATGTGGAAATTTAATCAAAGGAGTTGCAAGCTGAAGGACATGTCAGTATAACTGAAGTAAATTTTATTTCAATGGCCTCCATTATAGAGGAAAGGCAATTAACAATAACAACCAAACCTATACTATGTGTAAGGAAAATGCCATTAGAAAATACATAGGATTAAGAAATCCTCTTACTAATGAACAAAATAGCCACCTTATTGCATGAAATTGTCATTACTATTTCTCATTTCATGGACCCAGTTCTACAAACTAATGAATACAGCAGATGCTAAGTAAGTTCACTCTGTGTTAGATGTTTTAAAAGAAAACTAGGCAGAAAAGATGGATTAAGATATGTATTCTATGTCTGCCTCCATGATGCAGGTATCTGAGAAAACTCAAATAAATAACAGAGTTGTTGACAATGTTAAGAACAGGTCCAAATGAACAGAAGGACAAGCTAATGTGGAAATGAAGAAGCACTAGGTGCAAGGCCTTGCTAATAACTTTGCTAGCTCTCTCTTCCAGCTAAAAAGAGTATCAATGATACCTTTTCAGAACATGCCCACATGTAGGCCAATCAGCGGGGTGAAGGGTCAGTCAGTTCCTTTAAAGGCCCAACAGTTACATCTCGGGCTGTGCACAAGACACAGCCACTGATGTTCATCTGCCCTCGTGTGAGAGAAAAGCAGCCATAACAGAAACAGAAACAGATGGAAACTGCCATGTTTTGGGAACATCTTATTTACAAGAAGAGGTAATTTGACTGATTAGACCACTAGGAGTAGCTTGTCGACATGTGTACTAGCTGAGAGTTGGCTTTCAAGATCGCTGAAGCACATCAGAATCCCAACATGGTCACCCACTACTTTCCATGCTTTTTCCTCTCCTGGAAGCTACTTTACCTCCACAATATCTTCTGTAACTTAGGACTGACACATAAAGTGTTTGGAGCCTGTCCAGTGACCTCAACATCTTCTAGAGAAGTACTACCTATATGTCTATCAAGTCTCCCCAAAGCCAAACGCAGTGCTCTCTGAAAAAGTCCTATCCTACACTTAGGAAGAATATAATAGCTCCTGGCACTCAAGGCACAGGGAACATCTCGGAAGGACTGTCAGAGCTAGAGAACCAGGAAGTCTGCTCTGAGATTGGGTCTTCAAGAGATGACGGGGCTCAACACACAATGCTGCAACAATATGGCTGACTAAATAAGATCTCAACAATGCAAATACCAATAGATATGCTAACAGGGAAGGGAGAAATCTCACTATACCCCTTCCCTAGACAGAGAACTACAGGCAAATGATGACTGCTGAGAGAAGGAGAATTAGTTTTTTCCCATGGATTTTAGTTACTTTTCTATTGCTGTGGAGAGACACCATGACCAAGGCACTTTATAAAAGAAAACATTTAATTAGGGGCTTGCTTACAGTTTCAGAGGTCAGTTCATGACCATCTTGGCAACAGATAGCAAGGCATGGTGCTAGAGCAGTAGCTGAGAGCTTATATCTTATCCACAAGATGGAGGTAAAGTGAGCAATATTGGACTTGGTGTGAGCCTTTGAGACCTCAAAGCTCTCCCATAGTGACACACCTCCTCCAACAAGGCCACAACTAATTCCTTCCTAAGTAGTCCACCACTGGGAACTAAACATTCAAATATATGAGCCAATGGGGGCAATTCTCATTCAACCCACCACAAGGGGGGAATCCCCTAACTGGTTAGCCAGTACTAAGTGGTCAGCCCTGAAATCATATACACACAAGCAACACTAAATGAACTTAGCAGATTGTATTTATGTATTTATGCAATATGTATGTATGTATGCATGTATATATATGTATGTATGTATTATGTGCATGTATGTACCTGTAACCATAATAATCAAAGAAAAAGAGTCCACCAATTTGAGAGGGGGTGATAGGAAAGGATGGAAGAGTAGAAGGAAATAAAGTGAAGGGGGAAATGATGTAATTATGGTTTAATTAAAATTATAAGAAATAAAAACACATTTCATAGAAAAATAAACCCAATTAAAAACAGTATAGTATCATCAGTTCCTTTAAATTCTTATACACATCCCTAATTCTGTTTATTCTTTGGTTGAGAAGAAGACTAAGATGTTATCAAAGCTGGGCTCCCTGGACTTTTATTTCCTTTGGTCCTTACAATGCTTGCCTTCAATTCCTAGCCATGAACAAAATGCATACTCTAGATGAAGTCTGACAAGTGCAGGCAGGCAGTTTCAGTAAACAATCCCTCTACTGTCATATTCCAAGACACTCCTGTGGTCACTGCAACTGCCAACCTTGGTTATATTTTTTGACCACTGCCACAATTACACATCACATACATCTGTTACCAAAATCCGGTCGGGACCACGCACAGGATGATTACAGAACAGTGGCTGCTCTATCCCCCCAGGAAACCCAGCACCTCCCAAGCCTCAGAATATCAGTCATTCTTGTGAAGAGTCAGGATGACTTGCAAAGACGGTGACTTTTCAGAATGCTATAAAATATCTGTACCCTTTTAAGGAAAGCCACCACAGAATAATATGGGTGATCTTTGACCCTAAAGACACCCTAATGGAGTTCACTCTCTCAGGGCCCTCTTCTAAAGTTAATAACAGGTGACTGATTGATCACTATGGCGGAGGGCTTCAGAATCACACCATCCTTTGGAAGCAGCACACACATGAGTCATTCGCCTCTCGTGCTGAACTCACAGAGATTTACTCGTAACTTCAAGGATTGCCGGCTTTAGTCCTTGCCTCTCGGGAACAACCTGGAGTAAGTCTAAACTTTCCTGTGAACAATAACCCAGCAGATAGATATTCAAACAATTTGAACAAGCAATTATATGTTCTCCCCAAACCTTCTCTTTAACAAGCCAACGTTTCCCTGTTGGCTGCACAGCACTGTTTATCTTCCTCGGCGCATAAATTAATCACGTGTGTTTTCTGTACAGTTATCTGACTTGCGTGTCATCTGATTGGCATTGTGTATCATTTGCAGAGAGGACTCTCCCAAGTCTGTCAAAATCTCCGTGAAAGGGCTCTTCTCACATATTTCAGTCAACAATGAGCCACTCAGAGCGGTCTCTAGAAGACTTCTGATCAAAACCTCCCTCCAAGAGGAACCAGAACAAGCCCCTCTCCTCACAGTCCCCAGTAACAACATTTAAGACTAAAAGAGGAGAGACACTGGTAGGAAGTAGAGGTGAACATGACAGTCCATGCTTTACCAGTTTTTTTTTTTTTTTTAATAAAACAAGCCACAAACTACACATGGAACTGGTTTATTATGAGAATGAGGAGGCCTTGAGTCAGCAGAATGGGACATGGGCGCCATAGGTGACCACTATTGTGGCAAACTATTGGACAAGAGACGACAGGGAGTGTGAGCCACTGCGGGATGCTTTTCTCACTTCTCTCTCTGCTCTCCTGTGTCTGTGCCCCTTCATACCCCACCAGCATGTCTTCCACGTCTTCTTCTGCCTTCCAGGCATGTGAGAACACTTCCTCTGCCTCCTGGAACTTCACTCCTTCCCTTTTCCGCTGTCTAGTAGAGGGACAAAGTCTAGTAGAGCCCAGATACAAGATGTCATCTTCCCACAGACTCTAGCTAGCCTGTCCTGGATTCTGAAAGACCTCAGACGGATCTGAACACATTTCGTCCCCTTCATTTGTTCATTCGTTCTCTGAGTTTAACAGGCTGTGTTTGGATTTTTGAGAACATAAAATGTCAGCATGGACTGATGTCAAAGGTTTAACTGAGCTCATTAGTAAGTGAGGGAATTGTAAGATGTCTGTCAGTTCAAAAAGGAATCCAAAGGCTGGACATATGTATTCATCATGAAGATGAAATGAACAGAGAGGGAACACCACCCTAGAGGGCTACAACCTATTGCATCAGATACAATCCAGACTTCAGTGGGTGAAATCTTTTGATGTTCTATCATGTTTTTTAAAATTGTTCTTTACATATTGTGAAACAGGGCAAAGATAAGGCTCAGGGCATTATAAGAGGGGATATTAAGCACCCCCTTCCATTTAACTGCAGTTGAGCAGAATAAGAGACATGCGGTTAGTATTTCCTGGTTGAAGGAGACACTCCTATGAAGATGTAACATGGAAGCCACAGTGTATGACTAATACTCTGCTGCAGGCTCCTTATGCTCAAATTAACTAAAGGCTCAGACTTGCCTAAGATTCTTGCTGGAGAGTCTCCCTGCACCGGCCACTTAACTCCTATCAGTCTCTGCTGCCATGTCTGGGACGCACCGAATCAGCTTCTCATGGAAGACCACCATGTTCCTTGGAAGGAAGTCCTTGGTCCTCTATCCTTTCCCAGAACTTTATTCTCACATTTACATTTGGAAGATTTAAGCCTTCCAGAACTAGGCATCCAATATAGTTGTGCCCAGTGGGTTTGGCCCTCTGAACAGGAACGGCCCCAGAGTACGGCTTCTCTCAGGATGGTCTGGAGCCAATGTCAGCTACAGTGAGACACAGCTGATGCACTAGATCCCCCAAAGGACAGGGCAGTTCTTAAACCCAAATATCTGTGCAGACAGTCCAGCCCCGCAGGAACATTAACATTATACTGCTTAATCTAGGACCCGAGCAGTCAGGCAGAATCCTTTTCTATCTTCTGATGCTAGGGGTGAACCTGGACCTTGCACATGCTCAGCAAGCTCTCCACTACTGAGCTGTACCTCCAGGTCCCAGAGTCACCCCTTCTACCACATTACTAATCTGTAGTACAGTAAGAAATCTAAGAGGACATTTGTCCTTGTCTTTTCATTCTTTTATTCACCAGGAATATATGTTTTGAATTCTATCCTGAGGTAAGCATTGTTCTAGAATGCAATAACCAAGTGTTTCGCTTTCCTCATGAGGATCCACGAAGTGAGACATGGGCCCTACTGAGTCATTTACTTGTGTTTCTAAAGCTCAGAGCCTGAAGGCTCTTAGATGATCATCAACAAAGCTGGAGAGACCGCTCTGTGGTTAAAATGCTTCCCACTGTTTCAGAGGACCTGAGTTTGGTTCCCAGCACCCAAGTCAGGTGGCTTACATATGGTGTTTCTCTTCTCTTCTCTTCTCTTCTCTTCTCTTCTCTTCTCTTCTCTTCTCTTCTCTTCTCTTCTCTTCTCTTCTCTTCTCTTCTCTCTTCTCTTTTCTCTTCTTCTTCTTCTTCTTCTCTCTCTCCCTCCCTCCCTCTCTCTCTCTCTCTCTCTCTCTCTCTCTCTCTCTCTCTCTCTCCTATCATCATGTTATCAATAGTCCCATATAATGAACCTCATTTTTTTTTTTAGTAAGTCCCATTGTTTATCAACATCTCTTCTAAGTTCAAAACATTAACTGGAATCCTACCTGAAACCCATTGGGGAAAAAGCCTTGAAACTTCCTTGAGAACATAAAATCATGCGCGCGCGCGCGCGCACGCACACACACACACACACACACACCCTTTCTTTTTTCTATACATATTTACTCTGGTGAAATTCATGAGAAAGTCAGACTGATGCTTTTTAGCCAACTACCATTTTCATCTCCAAATTATGCACCCTAGGAAAGTAACAAGAGTACCCTCTAAAGAGGCCCAGTTGACCGTAAGCAGCAACACCACAAAGCAAGATGCCTGTATTTTCCAAACAGCTCACGTGCCCCCTGCCCTCCCTTTCCAGGTTCCTGAACAAGCCCCAGCTGAGGGCTCACAAGTCACGTGCTGCTGAATTCAGTGGGGAAACATTTCATGCTGGTAGAGCTAAGAAAACAGCTCCAATCCGTTCCTAAACCAAGAGGAGAGACTTTACAGTCTATTTCCCAGACTGTGAGACATTTGCTTTATTTATTTTCACAAGTCATTTCTTAGGCAAAGCACTCCAGAGCATGGAATACAGCTGAAGCCTGAAAAGCTCCATAGGTACAGGTCCAACATCTGAACTCAATTTTGGATGACAATTCCCCTCTCATTTACATGACAAAGAAAAAGAAACACTGTGCAAATATTATTTTCAGAAGTGGTGCAGGTCCATATTCCCACGACACTACGGTGTGCAATAATAAAAACCAGAACAAATGGCTTCAGTAAAGCTTGGTAAAGTCAGTTTTAACCTATCTGTCACCATGGAGTGCTACAGACTCCGGTATAACGCGGTCCGGTCAGAAAGCACCATGCTTGGGCTCTAAGTCCTAGGCAGTGTGGAAATCCAGGCAGTGGCGTCTGTGGCCTTTATGGCTCCACAGCTTGGTACCAAACTTACTGCTACTAGACCAGCTTTTAAGAGGCTGTCAAGCAGGCTCTGGTGTTCTGTAAGCCGCTCTTGGGAAAACAAAGTGTGGTTATGATTTGCAGTATAAAACTTAACATGCGCTAGAAGGAGAGGACCCTTTGGAAACAGTAATTAACTTAAGGAGAAAATCTGGGTAATAGCACATAAAGGCATAGTTCCCTCCAGGAGCACCCTGGGAATAGCTACAAAGCCCACCAATGTGGGCTAACTGTCCCCTGGCAGAATCAGAACTGCAATTCTAATTGCAGACCTTCACTGGCCAGATGTACTCCTGAATTAATGATGGCACTGGGGGGGGGGGGGGGGGGGCGACAGAAATATAAAAAAGCCTGTGTTGAAAGGTAGCGCTCTGTCAGGATTATCTATATGTGGGTAAATGGACAGGCACATCATACAAATGGAGGAAACAAAATGCTATTCCTTCTCTGTAGGGCAGATCCTAAGTCTGCTCAAGTCGAATGCTGTTCTGCATTGTGCAGAAGAATGGAAAGGAGTGTAGGACCCTGAAACTTGAGAGTGGAATCCTTCAGTAGATTTTCTACAGTGACCCCAAACTAGCTCCCAAATCACTAGGTTCTTACAGGGAGGAATTTGGGGAACCCCAAATTAGAAGTGGCAAATTCTAATTTACAGGGAAGCACAAAACCCCTTCCTCCTTTCCAGGGGCGATTATTCGACAGCAGCAGGTGCGCCTGACCACTGGAGAAAACAAAAGAAACATACACAGGAAAGAGCTTTCCTTTTCCTTTATCTTCCTAAGGGGCCACTTCCTGGCATTGATGTCTTTCATGGACCTACTTCCTGGAGCTGGTGAGTCAGGCATGCTTTGAGCGGTCTGTCTTGGAATGTGGGGACCATAGCCATAAGAGTCTACAGAGAACCAGGGAGTGGCCAAGTGAAAAGCGTGGGGTATCCTAGACTAGAGTCTGGAGATTGGACGAGCCTGTAGGTTAGAAAGGCTACAGGCGCCTAGTTCCTCCATCATAGTCACTTCAGGTATTGCTAATCAATTACCACTCTATTTCCTATTGAGACCACTCATCTTTTCTGAGTCCTTCTCAAGGGCTTCAGGCTTCTGGTTCCAGTTATTCAGTATTAGCAAACAAGATACACTTTTTTTCCTTCTCACTTACACTTGAACTTGTGTGTAGGTCATTCCCCTACAGTTCTAAGGAAGGTCATAACAGAGGGTGTGCACTGGTCTAGCATGTCTCCTACGCTGCCCGGGCCTTGGTCAGGGTGGTAACCAGAACTGACAGATACTTGTGGCTTCTCAGACATGGGACACAGTGGTGTCCCTTTCTGTAGAGCTACAGGTGTTACTAAGACCATTTGCTCATATTTCCTACCCAAACAAACTCTGGGTCCCACAGGTCGGTACGGCAGTTCTCACGCCTGATGAAATCCCACACCTGCAGGCTGCAGAAATTTGGGTATGAAAATGAGGTGTGCACATGTGTTTCAATGTGCTTGGGTGAGATGCTCCCCAAATGCCCTGAAATCACACTTAGAATGCTGTTCCTTGATAGCCCTGCCCTTAAGCAGTCTCTGGCACAGACAGAGGGGCTCCGACTCAGTCAGGGCCCCAGCCTCTGCCACTGCCACAGTCCACTCTGGCTTGTGCCTGTGCTGTCGCAGGAACCTGCTCAGGAGCTAATGATCTGGAGCACAAAGACAGCTATTCTGGGGCAGCTGGGAATCACTGCGCTTTCTTGGGTTCTATCTGAACTCAAAGTTCCAAGTCGCTTACAGTGACGGGAACTGAGGCAGGAGCAATCTTCACACTGTAGGGCCACCAGGCAACAGGTGCCTAGAGAAAGCTAGGCAGTTGCTTCTCTAGCCCATGTCTAGAAGTGGAAGGAGATCATCATAGGAAGTCACCCCATTATGCCACATGCCACCTTTCCTTAGTTATTTCTGTTGTTGTTTGAATGATTATGAGTAAACAAATACAGGGGCTCCCCTCCCATCCACTTCCAGCCTGGAGGTCTACCTACGGGGACCCAGAGCAAAGCAATGCTACTTGCTGAAGAAATGTATTGGGAAATACAAGTGAGAGACAGAACCCACAAGGAGATGGATGTCTGTCTCCATGTTTTAATTCTGTGAGAACCAAGCATCTATAGACTATAGAGTCACAGCTTCTAAACCTGGGGATGGAGCTGTCATAGGAAGAAGCTTAGGGTTCACAACCTCCAAACCTGGGGACAGAGTTGTCATAGGAAGAAGCTTAGGGTTTAGGCTTGAAAGACAGGTAAGTTAACCTCCTTAATTTTCCCCCCATTATTTCCTAACACCTGGTCTCTTGCATCTCAGCCTGGTCTCAGATTATTAGCTGAGGATGACCTTGAACTCGAACTTCCTGACTTGGGCCAATTCAACCCTTCTTAGGCAGCCTTAGCCCCTCTCCCAACCCCACCTCCATTTGCCTATCCTGGGAAGTCACTATATTGATGCTAAACCTAGTGAGTACACTCTATCAACAAAATATCCCAGCCCTCAGCTCCTACACACAACGATCCTCTGTCCACCCACCCACGTACCTGGGACTTCACCTGTGCACCACTGCAACTGGTCACCTTGAACTTGCAATCCTCCTGCTTCTACCCCCAGCACTGGGATCAGTGGTGTGCACCACCACACTTGGTTTATGGGGTGCTAGGGACTAGACCCAGGGCTTCAAGTATGCCAGGTAAGCAGTCTACCATCCCTGAGCAACATCCCAGCCCAACTCCTCAACTCTTGAAATCCAAAGGAGCCAATGAACAGGAGGAGGGGAGGAGGGGAGGAGGGGGAGGAGGGGGAGGAGGAGGAGGAGGAGGAGGAGGAGGAGGAAAGATTTTCAAAACGTTTGTAAAGAGGTGGTCAAGATGAAGAGTCTGACTTCAGTGAGCCGAAGAACGAGCCCGCAGGCACACTGTGTGTGCACATGCTGATTCAGCACCTCTGTGGTGGGAAGAGGCCTGTGCCTCAGAGCAACTTCCTCTGTTTCAAAATGGCGCAGCTCAGTCCAGAGCTTGCTAAAGATGGAAACACAATTTTCTGGGTATGGACCTGAGGGCACAGAAAGGTCTGAAGGGAGGCAGAGCAAAGCAACGCAGGGTAGCTTCTTTTGTAGTCAAACCAAAGAAACAGTCCCAAGTGAAGGATCCATTTTACATACTTGAAATACTTGGTATTTGGTATAGCTTCATGGGTATTTGAATGGAATGCTTTTTGTTTCCTGAACCTTGGGTTTTTTGTTTCCAAAGAGCATTGTCTTCTACTGATTTTCATTTCAACTGGATTGTGAGACACATGGGGAAAGTGAAGCATTTCAATGACTTCTGCAACAGACACATTCAGCCTTCTGGCAGTGACGGACAGACCACGCAGTATTCATTCTCTTCCCTTAGGCAGCCATGCCTCTCAGCTGGTTGCTGAGGCATGGGCTGTGGATGCACAAATTTATGCCTTGAGTAGGAAGCTATCGGGGTTTACGAATTTTAAGATTTTTGGAGAATGGTAATTTATCAAAAGCTAGAATGTCTACTCTGGTGATGGGATTAAGAGTGTAACAATAGTAGTGTTTGCAAATGTGCAAAACACACTTTCATCATCTCCAACCAGCACAAGGGCCTGTGGCCTGTTCTGCTAGCTTAGGACATAATTCTGCAGAATGTAGGATTGAATTATGTCACAGCTTTGAAATAAGTCTGTGGCAGAGCAAGGTATTATACATCTGGTTCCCACTGACCATGTGAGTTACTTGATAAGTATACACACACACACTCACACACATACACTCATACACCTTGGTCTCAAACCTCCCAGAGAAGAGGAAGAAGGGCCTTGAAGCTCCAGGAAGGAAATAATGCCAGGGTCGTCATGACAGCTCAAGCATTATTTGCATTTCAACACATAATTTTAATAGAGTCTGTGGTGCCATGGTTATATTCAAAGAGGCATTGGCCTGCATAGTTCCTTGCTGGTTCCTGGTAGGCTATGCATAGGACAGCACTTAAGTAGGAGCTGGAGCAGCAGTCGCCATGGTCCGGTAGTTCTTACACTCTGTACTTCATCCACTGGCTCCCTTGGCTGCTGTGGGGCAGTAGCAGGTCAGCAGTCACTCCAGAGACCTTCCCCTGTGTCCTCTTTCATCATCTTTGGGCCAGACGCATGTGTATTCAGCAATGTCAGTAGGCCATGGTTTTAAGAGGACACACACAGCAAAGTGAGAGGCAGGAGGCGGGCCCCAGCTGTCAGTCAGCACTTCACACCTGCTGTTCCTTCCCTCCTGCCCGCGGATATGCAGCTCTACCACCTGATGCAAAGATACAGCCTTTTAGAGTTCCTTCAGCTTCTAGACCTGTTTCTGAACAATCCCCTATGGCAAATCCAAAAGAGACTGACAGACAAACCGTTCCTCATGGGTCCTCCTGTTTCTTTCACTGAATACTGACTGATTCAAAACCATTTGGTGTATTTCTCCGACAAAGCAATTTTGTTTTGCAAAGCAAGATAAAGATATTTCAAGGTAAGGTAGAGAATAAAGAACTATAGAAAAATTGTGAAACGTATACAAAAGAAAAAAAGTACATCAAAGTAAACCACCCACAATCTTTCCTAACAAGCTGTCTGTCCACACGTCTGTCTACACACCCCTGAGAACTTGTGATCATACTAATTACATGGTTTTAGATCTTGCTTCTTAACCTTGACATTAAATGCTGAGGGCTTTCTCATGCCATTAAAATGTCTTGGGAAATGTCACTTTCAGATTGCTTTCAGAGACCTGCAAAGAACATCCTCAACCCCAAGTCTCCCTGCTTCTCAGATCACTTCCTGGAAGTGTAGTGTTCCAGGCTCTGCAGACATATTCATGATCAAAGAACTGTAGACCCATTCTCAGGCTAACCAGGCCCTACGGATTAGGGTCCTGTTCAAACTTCATATCCAGCAATAAAGTGAGAGTGAAAGCCAATGATAGATTGTGCACGCGCCCTGTTGTGCCCGGTGTGAACAAGTCCCTCAGCCCCTGGCGCATGGAGAAGAAGGCGGGCCCTGTGGGAAGGAACGGGCTGTCAAGTTGATGTATAGTGGGAGATCTGGGGCAGCTCCTCTCTACCCAGGGGATGTGGCAATGCTTCAACAGGTAACATGGCTTCACCCAGGCAAACCCAACTCACCCCTGTGTTGGAGTGCCCACCTCACTGGTAGCCTCTTAAAGATCTCCAGACAGGCCTGTATCTGGTCAGCAGCAATCAGATAAGGTGAACAGTTTAAGTGACTGTTTAAATATCCTCAAGAGGAGCAAAAGGAGCAAAGCACACATTAGCGGTGAGGGGCGGGGGGTGGGGGTGGTGGGGGGTGGAGGGGTGTGCATGTGAACACAGCTCAGGTGCTGGAAGGGCCCATTTCCAGATGAAGGATGGAAGTGTGGTATCAGCCCTCTCACTGGTGAAGCCAACAGTAGTCGAAGGGGTGAGGGCAGTCACCTGAGTCACAGCCACAGAGGTGGGTCTCCCTTTTCTGTGCCCCACAGCCCATCAGCCTTCCTCTCCTCTGTGGGGCTTATGACAAGATGACAAGATTTGGTTTTATTAACATGGGCTTTTACTCTAGGAAATCTGACACACTTGTCTACCCACTGCAGAGTCCTGCCGAGTCTTCCTAGAGTAGACACTGTACACCAGCTAATTGCACACCAGTCAGCTCTACATTCACCACTACATTGCTTCACTAAATCAAACCTGGCATTTCTTACAGCTTCACGGCTGGGGATTGTCTACAGAGCCTCAGACAGACACGGGACCGAGCTGCTTCTGGCTGGATGCTACTGTGTCCCTCATGGACTCAGCAAAGAGGTGGAAGGAGGGGAGGACAGGAAGATCTTGTTTCTAACCAGGATGGCTTCTGCCACCTCCTTTAGGCCTTTGTCGCTTTACGGCACAAACATTAACCACCACAGTTGAAAACTCAATGGCTGGAAACCAAATCAAGTACTTCTAAAGAAGCTCAGTAACTGGGCTCAGGGCACGGCCCAGTGGTGGAGGGCAGCCCTGACAGGTGCATTGTCAGGGTGAGGTGGTTTGCTGGCTCCTTTTCCCAATCCTGACTTCTAGCAGTGGGTACTTGAAGAGCCGATGCTCAGTCTACTGCAGAGCAAAGCAAACAAGCTGAAAAAAAGAAACCGGTTTCCTCCTCGCCTCCAACACCCCAGGCCAGCACAGAGCCTGCCCTTAGACACAGCACCAGCTACAGGACGGTGGCTAATCCTACCTCCTTGTTTGACAGCCAGGTAGGAAACAGAGGGTTCCCTTGTCTTTAATTCCGCGACGCCAGCATATGCTTCCCCTCAGTCCTATTTTGAGAGAATCACCCCCTCTCTGCACCGAAAACACTGGCTGCCCTCCATCTCCAGGGGCTGAGAGAACAGCAAGCCTCGTGCCCACACAGTACAACCTTCGTCACCACGTGCTCCTACTGAAAGGAGACCGTCCAAGGAGTTGGGGTGTGATCCACTCAGAATAAACCAACCAAATAAAAGAAATAAGAAGCACTAGCTAAATTTACCTCCTTACATGTCCTCAACAGGTACCCGGTGCCAGATTAACAGTATGCAGAGATCACAATGGCCAAAACGTGGCCAGGATGGAGAACACTGCGGAATAATTTCACTAAGCTAGATCAAGAGAGGAAGAGTGGAATTTTCAAGATAGTGAAAATTCACCTTCCCCAAAGTGGTTCCACAAGACATACAGGAATGCCACGTGAAGACTCAAATCATGAGAGCTGAGGCTTTGGAAGCCAGAGGGAACACAGACAAGACTGGGCACACCTGTGAAGGCCTGCGCTCTCTCTCCCCCAGTCTCTGCAGTCTCTGCAGCTCATGGTATGGACAGCCTTGCTGGGGCTTTGCAAACTCTGGGAAGCGAGAAGAGCACCTTCTAGATGCTCAGCACTGGTTCAGTGACACAAAGGACGGACGTTAAAGACCTCTCTCTGTGCTTGTTGTCACCATAATGCAGCAAATGACACCTTATCGTCGCCTCTGAAGAACTACTCCCTACTGTTCCCAGGATCTAAAACTCATGTGAACAATAAGTAAATACAGCACGGCCAGATGCCGTCCATGGTCAGCTGGTTCATTGTTTTAAAAGCTCCAGTCTAAAACCCAAAGATTGTTAACAGATGCAGTTTCTGGCTAGAGACTGGGAAAAACCTCATTTAAACAAAAGGATATGTTGTGATTGGAGCTAAAAAGGGAATTACCTCTAAAGATAAGAACCACAAACATTTCCTATTTGAGAATACCCCCAACTCCACCAACAGGCCTTTCTTTGGACCTTTCATGAACGTTTAAGAACCGGGTAGTGGATTGCTGTGTACGCAAAGCAGGATGGAGCAGCCAGTGCAGACACCGTGAGAAATGTTTGCATTTGCGGCAAGGCCACCACATCTATCTCTTACACCCTGACAGTCAATCAGGCAAGATTCCAATTCATTTCTTTCTATCATTCCCACCCCAGAAATACTGCCACTGCTTGCATTTTGGCTTTGGAAGTACGTTTTCAGCCAGAGACTGGATAGATGTTTGCTAAATCACAGAGTAGATAAGCAGAGGAGCCACCACTGGGGTTCAAGTTCTGCTGGAGGAGAGAGGGTGCTTGGCTGAGCGGTGCCTGGCTCCAGGCTCTGCTCTGGCCTTCTGTGAGTCCATGACTGCTGTCCACTTTTGCATAGACAGCCTGCTCTCCATAGCTCCTGTGGGCTGTTTCTGTTGGCTGCTGTGGCTTCACTGTGTGGGAGGATGTCTGTGCTGCCCTGGGTTCTACTCTTGAAAGATGGGAGATCTGAAGGAGCCATAAATGTAGCTTGCCCTCAGCCTGCGAAATGGATGTTTGGCTTACTGGTGATAAGCCTGAACTGAAAAGCCCATGTTTCCAGGGAAATAATGTGTTTTAAGGTGAAGGATGGCCTCCACGGAGCCCATTCTGAGAGACATCATAAGATATGAGGTGAACAGCACTTGCTTTTGCTGGTTAGGTTTTTATGTCATTTAGAGTCATTGTATGTTTCTTGATTTATTGCAGGATCCAAAATCCCCAGTTTTATACCACAGGCATAATATAATTTTAACCATGTGAGAAATTCTAGTAGAGAAAATCTTAGTCAAGAGGCTGGATAGATAGCTCAGTCAGTGCAGCGCTTGACCCACCAGCACAAGGTCCTGAGTTCGGATCCTCAGTACCCACAGAAAAGCCAACTACGGCAGCTTGTACCCGGAACCCCAGTATTGGAGAGGCAGAGACAAGGGGATCCCTGGCCTTGCTGGCCTGTCAGTTAACAGAATCAGCAAGCTCCGGCTTTAGAGACAGACCTCTCAGAAAATGAGATGAAGAGTGATTGAGAATGGGATCAGATGTTTCTCTCTCTCTCTCTCTCTCTCTCTCTCTCTCTCTCTCTCTCTCTCTCTCTCTCTCTCTCACACACACACACACACACACACACACACACACCCGACAAAAACCTGTAGTTAATCCATGCAACCATTCATTTTAAAGTAAGCCAGACTGTAAGCCCATGGGAGTCCCCAAAGAAAGTGGTGTCCCACCTGAGCTATGCCACTGCTTCTGGACAGCAGCTAGAAGCGAACGTGCAATCTGGGCAGGACTGAGCAAGGAGGGCCCATCCCACACTAAACAGGATTCTACAGCCAGTGGCCACATTCATATTGAGCTCCCATGAAAGGCCAAGGCCAAGGCCAACACACACACACACACACACACACACACACACACACACACACAGAGGCCTATAGAGGGATCCTGCAAGCCTGGAAATTGAAAAATGAACAGCAGCTGTGAGCCTGAGGTCATTACTGTTTTTTAGTAATTGCCTTCTCTAATGTAAGGGGCAGTAGTTTCCATGATTAACTTTTAATTGCTGTCAAGGATGTAATAAAATATGAGAAAGAAGAAACCTCTTCCCCAGTAAGCTGCTCCCATTTGCATTTCCTCTCCCATCCTCTGGGACACATCTTCAAACCCTGGCCGGCAATGTTTCATAATTTAGAAGAAAAAAGCCTGCACTAGGATTAACCAAATGGACCGTGCCCTCTGTGGACAGTGAGACGGTTCAGTGGGGAAAGAACTTGTCCTTAAGCCCGACGACCTGAGTTTGATCCCCGCGTCCCACATGGTGGAAGGAGAGAACCAACTCCCGCAAGATGCTCTCACGCCGCCACATGTGTGTACCATGGCATGCATCCAAACACAATAAACAAATATTAATAACATAAATAAATAAATAAATAAATGAAGAAAAAAGATGGCCACATAAATCCATCAGAGCAGGCCTGAACACATCTTATTTTTATTTGGAAATTTTTTCCTAGTGAATGATACATGCTGCTTCCGGCTATGGGAGGCCTTCAACACAAGAGTTTTCTGGCTGGTAAGACACATGTCCAACATGAAAGAGCAGAAGAGGCGACGACTGACTGACTGACTGACTGACAAGGACACTGAGCTACTCAAGGATGAGGACTTCAAGACTGTAATCCGGGTCGATCTGATGAAGGTTCCGGGATGATCCCAAGCTGCACAGGTCTTTCAGCAAAGGCCACCAAAGAGAAATCTGACATAGCACTTGCCTGTTTTAACCACACAAGTGGGAAGTGAAACATGCTTTAAATTTTGTGCAATATTCACAGTCCCACCGAAGGACATTGTTACTAGTCTGGTCCAAAGTGTGAGAAGACAGCTGCAAAGGTCTGGGCCTCACAAGCACCTCCTGTCCACTGGAGCAGTCAGTATACACGGGCTCACTGGTTACTGAGACACGGAGCTTCTCCTTGGAGGTGGGCACACCACTGACACAAGGCAGAGGGGCTGCGAGACAGCCAAGCAAGCCGACGGAGGCTCCACACTGCATCTGATCAGCTAATACAAGTTTCCCTGACACTGGGTTGTTGCCATTTGTTGCTGGGTCCCTAGGTCAAGAGGGCATAATCAGGGTGTCTGCAGCATGTTAAAAAGAGGTAGCCCTTTCTCCTAGGTGCCCACTCTGGCCTGGACATTTATTTACCTCACTTAGTTCAGATCTCAGCTGGAACAGAGGGAAAACACACATGGGGACGGTCTAAGAATCTGGTGCGGGCTTTAAGAAGGAGCGTGAGCTTTATTTCGGTCCTCTCTGCCCAGTGATACCCAGTGCTGTGGACAGGAGAGGAAGGGTTGGGGTAGTTCCGCTGACCCAGTGTCATCCACCCCATCTCCTGGGGTAGTATGGTATCAGCTTTCATTTGCAAGTGAGTGCCCAGAAGGAAGGTGCAGTCATTTCCTATCAATGAGCTTGAAGGGATGGAGAACTCCTGAAGAGGGCCAGTGGGATAGATCCGTGGGTAAAACACTTGCCCAAATGCCCTGACTTTAACCCCTGGAACTCACTGTAGGAGGAGAGAAATGACTCCTGAAAGTTGTCCTATGACTTTCACACATGCACTGTGGTGTACACACACACACACACACACACACACACTAGTAAAATAATAGTAATAAATTGCTAAAATGTGTCCCTAAAAGTAGGAGTAGAGAGTATGTTTCTTTTGCCTAATTTCTCATTCTTCACTTTGGAATGTGAAATGGCTGAAGAGCACTTTGAACTATGGGGGCAATGAGACCATACTATAGAGGCAACAAAACGTAAAGTTTTACTACCTTATGTAAACATAAAGGCACGATACTCACCCTAATCTATCTGTATACAAACTGCTATATAAGGAGCAGGGAAGATGCTTCTATCTCAGGCAATCCTTTGTTATTTTAGCTCTCAATTACACACAATTATGAGTAACAGTAACAGGTGCAGAGGAGCTCAGTGACCTGCTTATAAAAATAACATCTGAGGAGTAGCACTTTACTGTATGGAGCCGCAAGGCCACAACATGACATGTTCAAACTGGTCTGCACATCACAAAGAGTTTTCTGAGTCCTGCTGATGAAATGTGAGAGCAGAGGAAATCAGAAGGGACGCTCTTCTAGTTAACTGTGATCACAATGAGTATCTTACCTTTTTCTTGCTACAGTATATCTGCCACTTTTTCTCCGCTGGAAGTGCAAACATGGCTTCCCTGTGTTTGTCTGTGAGGTCAAGTTCATCCTGAGAAGAAAAGAAAATGATTAGTATTACAGAGATCGACATTATTCCTATAGAGAACATTGCCAGTATCAACAAGGAGAAAAACAACTCACCAACACATACTTTAAAAAAAGGTGGGAGCTACTTCACAGTGTGTTTCACAGCTACTAACAATGTGGCATCTGCTGGCTCAGGGCCAGAGAGCCTCACAGCACTGCAGGGGCCGGGGTGTCAGAGACATGGCTAGGTGGACCTTGGCTGTTGTGAATGCTATGTATGGGCCATCGAGCTGGAAGGGCGCAGAGCCACAGGAACTCAGGATTAATAACATTAAAGATGAGAGTGTGCTGCCGACAACCTTCCAGACAAGACAGCAATCATCAAAAACGGACTCCTGGGCTGAGCACTGGGCGACTTAGACCTGATGAGAATGAAAAGGCACCAGACACTCAATACCAACATTAACACTGACTACAGAGAGAGCTTACTAAAAGCCAAGACCTTTTCTGTAAGTACTCCATAGTCATTATCCAAAACTGCATCTGTGGATGGCCTGCTGTAATTTAGATTCTGAATGTCCCCCATAGGTCCATGTACTAGAGATCTGTTCCCCAGGGTGACACTACTGGAAGCTAATGAAACCCTTTGAAGGTAGAGACTAGAAGGAAGATGGCCTTCGATCACTGAGGTATAACCCCAAAGGGGACTGAGGGTCGCTGTCCATTTCCTCTCTCTGTCTCCTGGCCATAGTGTGGATGGTTCTGCTTTGCCATGTGTTCCCTTTCTGATAATGCTGCCTTGGTCCAGGCCCACAACACTGACGCCAAGGGTCATGGAATGGAATCTCCTAAAGTGTGGGGTAGCGTAAACCTTTACTTTTTATAGATCCATTATCTTAGATGTTTTTGATAATGGCGCCCAACGGCTCGAGTTTCCACCTTAAACCTGAGAATATTTAATAACCAATTCTAAACAGAGCCAAAACCAGGTTCCTGCTTCTTGTCTCATATGAGCAGCTAGACGCCGCAAAACGCAGGTTTGAACACTGGCGGGTTCCTGGCGGGTGCGTTTGACCGGCAGTATGGCGGGAATGAGGGGTCTGCCAGAGGCACATTATGCTGTGTAGTAGATTTAGTCTTTACTAGTATTTAAAAAAAAAAAAAAAGAGGTTTCTGGGCTACATGCTGCTTTGATAAAAGCTTAGACCCACTATTTCTGAGACTTGATGACTCCCAGAGCTGGCGGAAAACGTACCACTGCCATGTTGGGAAGCTGAAGTGGGCGGAGCCAGCAGCCACAGCCATTTCAGGCTTACAATGGTACAGTTTAAAGCAATAGGCTCAAGGCTCAAGGTAATATAAAAAATAAGCCACGTAACGATGGCTACCACACAGAGAATCTGGATTATGTTGTCTTTGATATTCGTAACTGAAGAAAAACATTTGATTGCAAAAGCTGTTGAGTTATGCCAAAATGTATATTTTAAAGGTACCTTGACTTCAAAATTTGGATATAAGGATATGTTACTTTGGAAAAGAGGTTCTGCTTTTGTTTCCACAGAAAGCCAGAGGCTGTGGACTTGTTCCAGATTAAGATACATCAGGTTTCACCAGCCAAGACCCCCTGAAAGGACTCCGATGACACCATGGCCCAGATGATCCAACATCCAGATCGGTTTCAAGGCAACTGGTTCACACAATACAGCCTCACGGACTACCCCATAGGTCTAAAATTTTCTTTGCATCCCCATAAGATATAGCGCCCCCCTCCAGCATGAAGTAGTAAGAGATGCTACGCCCAAATTCCCAAATATACCAAGCTGGCTTTAGAGGTGGAATTGGCTCACTCCCCCTCTAAACCCAGACATATTGCTTTAAAAAAAAAAAAAAATGGTTAAGGGATTCTTATGTCCCAAATCAAAAGAGCCCTCTGGTGTGGGACAGAGAAAAACCAATATTTTATTTAAAACAGGTTGATTATAAATATGATCTCTTTCTAAAAAAGAAAAGGGGATATGATATATAGGAGGATATGGAGATGATAAGATAAAAGGGTAGATTAATGAACCTACTTTTAAAGAATAACTTGTTTAAAATGTTTTACATTGGTATAGATTTTAGTTTATGTTTAAAATGTTTTACATTGGTATAAATTTTGGTTCATTGATACAAACTTGAAGTTAATTTTGTTATACTCTCTCTATATATGTATATATTTCTATTCTTGTTTGAGGTGTTGTGTTTATATAACTCATTTAAAATTGTAATGGATAATTAAAAAATAGATTAATAATTAGTCATCTATGATAATCATATCTGTAGCCATGTTAGTTAAGTCTTCTAGGTATACATAGATATATTTCAGATAGACAGGTAATCTTCAAACACTTCATAGACCTGGAGAATATGGCATTTAAATAACTTAGAATTCTGTTGACGTGAGACACAATTGCTCCTGGCTGCACCAATAGATCCCGAGAGAATGTTGGGCTTCTAAGACATTTCCATTTGGAAGTTTGTCTTTTGGCACAAAATGGCCTACTGGGCAAAGAACTGCCCTTGCCTTGATGGCTGACAGTACAAATGCAATGCTCTCCTTTCTGGACAAGCAGGACACAAGGAAAGCGACCACTGTACTCTGCCAAGACAGGGTAAGATGGTCTTTCAGAAATCCTGCTTCTGAAAATGGTCTGTCAGATACTCTAGGCCTGTAGCCAATTTGAATGCACCAACAATGCTGAGAAACATCAGGTGACTGTCCAGGCTGCCAGCTGTCTTGGTCTACTCTTGCAAGATTCCCGAAGTTGCTTGCATCCGTCTACCATTTCTCAGGTACCATTATGTTCCTTCTCAGGTCTTTGATGTGGTTGAAGGCTAGATAGTCGTAATTTCCTCAGTTATGATAAAAGATAAGTTAGCTATAAAACCTTAAACTCACAAATATAAGATAGATAGGACATCTTCTTTAATATTGTAACTATAATTCTTGCTCGGTAATTGTTTTGTTATATGTAATTTTACCATGTTAAAGTTAAAACCTTCCTTTTTAAAAAAAGAAGAAAGGGGAAGTGCTGTGGATATCACTCTATGTAAATAAAACACTGATGGCCAATGACCAGGCAGGAGGTAGGTGGGACAAGGAGAGAGGAGAATTCTGGGAAGCGGAAGGCTGGGAGAGAGACTGCAGCCACCGCCAGGAGAAGAGCATGTAGAGACGCCGGTAAGCCACCAGCCACGTGGCAAGCTATAGATTTATAGAAATGGGTTAATTTAAGATAAAAGAGCAGTTAGCAAGAAGCCTGCCACGGCCATACAGTTTATAAGTGATATAAGCGTCTGAGTGATTATTTTATAAGTGGATTGTGGGACTGCGGGGCTTGGGGAACCTGGAGAGAAGCCCTCCAGCTACAGACTAAGGCAGCGACAGAATCAAGACGAGGTTTGGGTAATAGCTTTGGCACACAGGGAGACCATAGCCAGCTAAGGTGAAGTACTGAGTTATACACATCATGGGAGGTAAAGCCTGACCACTTTGTAGAAAGCTTTAAGTACCAGCCTAAGGAGCTTATTTTATTATTATTATTATTATTATTATTATTATTATTATTATTATTATTATTATTTATGTGCATGGGTGTTTTGCTTGCATGTATGTCTGTGCACCACTGCATGGCTTGTATCCAGGGAGGCCAGAAGAGGGTGTCAGCTCCCCTGGAACTGGAGTTATGGACAGTTGTGAGCTGCCACATGGGAACTGGGCATTGAACCCAGATCCTCTCTACAAGAGCAGTCAGTGCATTAACCACTGAGCCATCATGCCAGCCCTGGGAATTTTTTGTCTATTTTTTTTAACAACATAAGCCAATGAAGTTTTGTGTAAGTGCCTGGTATTATCACCATAAATCTCAACTACTATTTCCTAAGGATTTTATGTACAGGCAGGCATTTCCTATTTAGTTATCACAATGAACCTAAAGAGAGCCACTCATTATTACATCTCCTGATGATAATAGTCTCCATTGTGAGAGAGCTGGGGGAACTGAGGGTGAAGATTAGGCAAGGCACTTCCTCCAGCCTACACACCTGCTGCACAAAGCAGCTAAGTTTTAAGCCCAGAGCTGTGTGACCCCGGAGTCCAGACGCTTAGCCTCTCAGATCAGTGCTTAGAAACAGTAAGCGGTGGGAAGAGCAGGAAGTCAACTTACAGACATTCATAACTAATGAATAGCAGCAAGGAGATAATGAATACGGAGTGCTCAGAGAAAACAGCTTGGCACTCAGGAACTCCATCCGTAGTTAATGTGATTATTGGTATCAAGTGCCTGGTTCATTTTCATTCCCACAGGGAAGGTTATCTAGTTGAGAACAGTAGATGGCTGGGTGTGGGTAAAAGATACAAGCTATAAATTAAGGGTCAATAAAGTTCTGATCTCTGAAGACAAGTTCCTCGCCTGAATGGCTTGTGTGTGTATCTGCTGTCAGTCACACTTGGGGACACACAGACACAGGTCACTGGCTTCCTATCTCCCATCTTGCACTCCCACGACTACTTAGTCATCAAGTCCTATTATCTTCCTTGCAATGGTTTTCCTTTTGTTTCATTCACAATGGAAGCACCCAAACTTATGTCCTAATAACCACTCCCAAGGCTTCTGGCACAGCCCCTCACTCTTCTTCCTTGACATTCCAGTCCTATCTACTCAGCATGCCTAGAATTCTCTTCAATCATTTTTGCCTTCAATGTTGGGTGAGCATCAGAATCACCAGGGTTTGGACTTCTGACCTCACTGACCACCAGTGGGGAGGCCATCGGGGAGGTTCAGTGTCTGCATTTCGTTAGGTTTCCAAGGTGTTGCTGATGCTCTGGTCTAGAAACCACGCTTTGAAAATAAGCACTGTGCTGTTTCAAGCACCCAATCCAGAACCTTCATTACTTCTACAATGCCTGAAAAATTAATTACTCATTCCTCAGCTGGCCTCTTGAAGTCTCCCGTTTCTCCTGCCAGGCTTGCTTCTCATTAACTCTTTGCTATATCCCATTAACACATGTCCCCCCAGAGCCGGCTTCCCACTTCTGAATCCCATCAAGTCACCACTTCCTCTCCAGGAGAGGCAGACCACTCCTCTTGCAAGGCCTGGCAACAGCTAACTATGCAGTGAATGCCTGGCACAGGGTGGCAACAGTACAGCTGTTACTTCTCTCACTTGAATACAAATAGTTGCTAGCTTATTTTAAGAATGAGGTAAACAGTTAAGTCACTAAACCGTGTGAGCGCCTGCATGCGCATGCATACACACACACACACACACACACACACACACACACTACTCTAAACACAAGAAACTAGCTGTTAATGATGTCAACAACTAACAACCACAGAAGGAATAAAGAATTTGTACAGAAAATTCCATTAGGAGAGAACATGTTTAAAACACTAAGATTCTGGCATGCAACTGTATATATGGGAAGTAATTATCTTCCTTCCTTTTTAAGTTTCCTGTAAGTCACACCTGCTCTGAAAAACAGGGGAAACAAGGGTGACATAAATCACTTCCCAACAATCAGCTCAGTTAATCAAACTGCTCAACAGTATCTAGTTTAGTTTGGAGAAACGCTTTTGACTTGAGGGCAGCATTCTTAATAACACACATTTACTACACTACAGCATAGCTTTCCCTGAGCATATGTGTGAAGAAACATGTGAATCCTAAAGCCTCAAAATTCGCAGCATGGGAGAAGTAGTATGTGGCTTTGCTGAGGGGCAGATATCACCGATTTTAAACTATGAGAGCACAGACGAGCTGGGGCAGACAGTCTATGCCAAAAGAATACTCACAGAATTTTAAAAAATGCTGTCATGTTCCCACATAAAGTTTTGATCTACAATATGGACATGGAAAAGGATAAATGTATTCTGACAGTAAGAGATAACAATTGTTTAACATTTCCATGGGGCTGTTAGTAACATTTTATGTGGATTAATTAAAATACAACAATCCCTCAAGTAAGTATTATTACTAACCCATTTTCTAGAAAACTGGGTCACACAACGCTTGAGCACCTTGCCCCAGGCACGGAGCTAGCAAACAGTGGAGGCGGGACTGAAGTGCAAACCAACTGCAGAGTCTGTGTTCTTTCAGGGCACTGTCTATCCACAAGCGGGTGGGTGGGCTCATGCCACAGAAGTAGGCATGAGGAGACCCACCGATGTCTGCTAGAGGCAAGAGACAGGTTCTACCGGCAGCTGTTCCTGAGTTGTAGTCTGGCTTTTATCAATTAAGCATCTTGGGTAAGTGATGTGACCTCTGACCTTCGGTGCCTTCATCTGCAGACACAATGAGAATGCACTCCCCTAGTCACCTCAGGAACTCGTTCATGGAAGCAAAGATAGTGTGTGCTGAGTATCTACTCAATGTCAGGCACTGAGCTAGGACAGTGCGGGCATCATCTGCTCATGAGGACAGAAGGGAACTCAGACACTAACTGAAGGATGGTCACATGCTAAGGTTGTTGTGGGAAAGTTGGTAAGTGAAGGCTTCTCCGGTAAATAACATGGTCAACAGGAATGAAATAGTAGAAAGCACTGGAGACAGGAAACAGCAGCTGTGAAAGCCTCTCAACTTGGTCTTCTCAGTCACCAAAGGTGAAGAGTGGTGGATTCCCAGCCAAGCAGGCAGACAAAGACTGAAGCAGATAATTTAAATTCAGGAGTGCTGAGACACAATGTACAGGATCTAATGAGACCCTGGCCTGTCCATTCGAAAGTCGCTCTACTCTGACTCAACCTCTTTTAATGATGCGGCAAGAATGCATGATTCTAAGGGACTACCAACATCTTAGGAGATCCGTCAGCACTGCCCTACCTTGTCTAAGACCAGAGCCAGGCAACATAAAGAATGCAAAGATGAACAAGACACCGAGCTTCAAGTGTTTATAACCTCTCTACACAGACAGACAGGAGGCTCTCCAGTTCGAATTCTTGCAAGAAAAAGTATAGTCCCTAAGCAGTTTAGATGCTTCCTCACAGGGCCCCTGCTGGCCTGCCTCACCTCACTGCCCCCTTCACCAACAGCACCTCCCATACTTCTCATCACACTTCTCCAGCTTCGGAAACTCTGCATGTGGTGTGCTCTTTTTCAAGTGGGCTCCTCCCACTGCATCTAAGAATCATCCTCGTCACCTAGATTTTCCCAAAGCATTAGCAAACCACTTCAAATAGTTGGTCTGACTGTCCTGGGATGGCCAATTCCTCTGGGCCCTGAAGGATTTCTCACAAGACCATGGTCATGTTTTTTGGCATGTCTCATTCCCATTATGGACTGGTTCCTAGAGGACAGTAGTTCAGTCTGTCCTAGTCATCTCTGTATTAACTGCCAATGCCTCAAACAACACGACACAGGGGGAGGGGAATGGGGGTGGGAGGAAGGAAGGGCAGCAGGGAAACTGGAAGGGAAACAAAGTGTAAATAATGGATTTTACAGATTAAAACCTAGGGCTTGGGAGATGGCTCTGTGGGTAAAGCACTTGCCACACAAGTATAAGGAATTGGTTTGAATGCCCAGAATTCTTATACAGCAGGGCACAGAGGCAAGCATCTCGAATCCCTGTGCTCTTACAGGGAGATGGGACTTAGAGGCAGCAGAGTCCTCAGCAGCTCACAGGCCAGCCAGCCTGGTATGTGGGCTGGGGAAAAAGAACAGGTCTGTCTCAAATAAGGTGGAAGGTGAGGAAACACCTGAGGCTATCTATCCCTTGACCACCACACATGCACTGTGGTACAGGTGAGTCTGCACCCAAACAGACGTGAACGCACATCATACACACACAAAAACAAAAACTATTCTTGCTGCTTATTTCTTCCTAGAGGTAGGATCTTACTGTGTTGTCCAGACTGGCCTCAAATTTGTAGCAATTCTCCTGCCTCCTATTCCCAAGTGTTGGAATTACAGCATGAGCCATTGTGCTTGGCTTATGAAAATCTTAAGAACACTGCTTTTGAATTAGCAAAGGTGCAAAATGAGGCATTCCAGTTGCTCCACATTTCCATCATCACTCTGTGCCATGTCCTTTCAATGTGAGCGATCCTAGTTAATGTCAGGTGCTAACTCAAGTAGCTTCATTCTGCATTTCCTAATGACAACTAGTGATGAATCTAACTTTCCATATGCTGATTAGCTGTTCTTAGGCATTCATGTTTTGCCTATTTTTATTGAGCTGCCCATCTTAGTGTTATGATTTATAAAGCAGCTGGGTTGCTTTTGGCTCCTCTCTTTTCCAGCCTTTACTCTTTAGACACACTACTAGAGAAGGGGATAAATAAAACTTCAATGATGGAAAAGAAGAAAAGCATAATTAAGAGTGGGAGCAAGCAATTGGAATACAAACTAATTAAAAATCATTCTGTCAATGTGTTTTACTTAAGCTCTCAAATTACCTCAAGGTAATGTTATAGGAGATTCTTCATTTTGATAATTAGTCCAAATACTGAAAGAGGCAATCACAGAATTGGGATCACTACATTTTTATATTTCAAATAGTACTTGCTTATATAAGGGTTTTTTTTTTTTTTTTTTTAGCAACTGAATCTTGAGTTAGGAACTTTTGTTAGGAAAGCCTGTTTTCCTAGGGTAGTAACAGCTGTCTAACTATACATCTATTGGAACTCTTCAAACTCTTCTGTAACATGAAAATGATACTTCACTAAAACTTCAGAAACACAAAACTCAAGTGTGCTGTTGGAGCGACAGAAGACCAATGGAGCTCCAGGCAGCAGAGATGGACAGCACACTCGGCACAGTAAGGCCTGGAGCCTCCAGTGAGCTCCAGAAGGAGCAGAGGCCTGGGAAACAGCATTGCAGAGCAGAGGGAAGGCTGTGTGTCCTTTAGAGGATGCTCCAAGTCTACCATTTTACACACAGCTTCTGTTCAACACCATAAATCACGTCCATAAAATACCTGCATCTTTTCTTTGAAAAATTTCATAAATTGTTAGTATAGGCGACATTTAGGTCAACTTTTCCCCAAGCCCCTTAATAATTAATTTAATAACTTAATAATTAAATTAGGTGATGCATAAATATTAACAAGAAGTCCTTTGGGAACTTTCTTGTTTCTGTCAGGTTAGAGTTGTTGGCTTCCGTATTGAGAAAGGGTTTCATGTAGTCCAGTCTCTCCTCAAATTCACTATGCATCCAAAAATGACTTTTAACTTTGGATCCTCCTGCCTCCACTTCTGGGGTACTGAGATTACGGGCGGGTTCCATCATACAAGAATAACTGGATGTTGGAGACAGAACCCCGGGCTCTGAGCATGCTAGCCAAGCACTCTACCATCCAAGTGACATCCCCAGCCCTGGGTTTCGGTTTTGATCCTAGCAGTGGCACCATGAGGATCCCTGGTCCTGGTCCTAGGGTATTGGGTTTCCCACTAATATTAACAAGTACACGTGGCCAGAGAGCCAGGAACACCCAGGCTGCTTGTGCATCTCAGCGCACTTGGTCTGGACGGCCTCTCCTTGCCCTGGCCACCTCAGTTTTCTTCATCTCGTTCTTTCGGGATAGGTCTTTGAATGGAAATGAAATAACAAGGACTGAGTGAGAAACAAGAGAATGCTTTGTGCTGACTCAGCACCACCCCTCTCTCCCTAGAAAGCTGGGTTCCCAAAAACTACAACCCACAGACAAACCATCAAAGTCCATCTCAGAGAAGATGGTAATCATCCTTTCATCTTCTTATAGAACGTGTGTTTTTCTAATATCTTAAATGAAGACTTTTTTAAGTGAAGACAAGAGCTCTGGGGAAAGCTCGGCTGTGGGAACCACAGTTCTAGGCTGAGCCCTAACAAAGCCTATTATTAAGCCTCCACTCCGAAAGAGTGTGGACAAAGAAACCTCACTGGTCCTACACTTACACTTTAGTGTGAGCAAGTAGCTCAACAGAGAAACCCACATAAATCAGAAAACAATCGGCACGGGGCACATCAATAAAAGGAAATGCATTGGTGTGATAGATAAAGCAAGAGAAGGAATTTTGAAAGAACATACAATAAAGGCTGTGAATGAGTAAAAAGATTAGTACTTTGTGACAAACTGTTTTCAGAGATTTTCAGAGACTGAAATGTAAGATTATGTATAAACCTCCAAAGCTACCAGTATTGGACAGCCTGCTAGGTCCGTGGAATACAGCAGCCACCCAGGTTCCCAGCCTCATTCAGTAGTCTGTTTCTAACGAGGTCAGCTCACCCACACGCGCACACAAATGGGCATTTAGACCAGGTTAGGAGGCATTTGCACAATCCCGGAGCAGGGGATGGAGAGGAGGAAAACAGGCGGGAGAAGCTAACCAGGCCCTTGGGGTATCCTGCTCATCCACTCACCATTTTGTGTGTTTATTATGTTTGGGTTTGGTTTTGGTGTGTTTTGTTTTGCTTTCTAATGGTCCCTGACAAGCTAACCTTCCACCAGATTCAATGTAGAGAGTTCACAGAATTCCCAAGCCTATTACTCAACCAAGGCTTACTTCCCTCCTACAAAACTGCCTGTGGCAAACAGACCCAAGGCCTGGAGCCTAGCCCCGCCCCCGCTTCCTGCGTTCTAGGTGGGTTTGTCGCCTGCTCTGGATTACCTCAAGGATATACCACATCAGCACTGCCTTCTCAGAGTGGAGCCCCCTTCTCCCACCATGCACCTCCGCCATACGGGAAGTAAAACCCCTAGAGAGGCCAGGAACCAGAACACATGTCTGAAGACAACGTGACCAGTCCCCGTCAAGTGGAAGAGGGCAGACAAGGAATGTGGATACAGAGGTATGATACTCTGACAGCAAAATTTTAAAAAGGTCACTTTTATGAATGTATGGAGGAGGATACTATAAAGCTGCAATACTCGTTAAACTTATGAACATCCAGCCCCACCAAGACATGTTGCCATCCCACCCAAGAGTCATGAGTTGCTAACACATCTTAAAACTTACCACAAATGATCCTGAGAACACTTTTACTCTTAGGGTGGTTGTTAGAAATATAACAGCTAGATAAGATTTTGGACACTGTTAGAGGATACTCCTGTCCCCATGCAGTCAGGAGAGGCCAGAAATGGTCAACAACAGAAAGCTATTCACCCAGAAAGGGATGGGCATGTACAGACAGCTCCTGAAGGCTTCCAGCCCGCCACATTTCCGACAACACTCACAGTCATTACACAGAATACCACAGATGACTCACCTACTAGGTAATGTTCTGTCTGACAGACATGTTTCCTTGTGATACATACAAACAAGAAGAGAGAAATCCCACAAGCAAAGGCTGACTAACAGAATGTTTAGATTCTCACCACTAATGCTTTAATGTCTGTTTCCTTTCTTCCCCTTACCAGCAGACAATACAAATTATATCCTGTTTACTAGACAAATGCCACAGCTAAACCTATAGAGTTCCTTGACTTCTGCTATGGGACTGGAAATTCATTAGGGTAACTTGAACTTCTAATGAATCTGAAGCAGCAGCAGCTTGCCAGTTCTCCAAACCAAACAACTGTTCTCAGTAGCTAAATCACTTTCCCAAATACCCGTTTGCAGAGCTATAATCTAGTGCAACTTCAGCTGACCATGTTTAATACAGAACATTTCTAAGCAGTGTTCTCCTAACTGAACGGAGAGGCAGAGCCAGCTGCAGAGTGACAGACAGGTGAGACACCCCGAGCCCTGTGGGAGCCTGGAGCCAAAGTCCTGGTTCCTCCTTCTCAAGCCCATTCTGTTCTTGGAGCCCAGGCCCCTCCCACACACTCAAGAGACTTGTTTGGCAGCTCATCTGACACATTTCAGCATTAATTGGGTCAAAAGACAATCCAGCAGAACCTCTTCCCACAGCACAGTTACATACTTACTTCCCCGCGAGATACACACTGGAGAAGCTTAGTTCTCTGTGTTGTGGGGGTGGTGTTGGGATGGACCTGTGTGCATGTGCCTGCAGACGTTTGTCCCGTCGAACCTGGAGCTCACTGATTGAGGGAGGCTGGCCAGCTAGCCACCTCCGGAAGTCCATTAGTTTGCCCAGTGCTGGGGTTACAGGTACACACCACTACACCCAGCTTCCCCGCCCTTTCCCACCCCGAGATGCCGGAGATCTGAACTCAGGCCTCACGCTTATGTGGCAGGCACTTTACTGACTGAGCTGCCTCCCTCACCCTCGGCAGAGCGATTTTAAGAGTAAAATGATTCCTTAAACCTCCTCACCTTTGGTCTTTAATCTGCTCCCCTTCCTGCAGGCCCTTCTGAAGCTCCCACAGTAACATTCAAATGAGAAAAATGAGTAGAAAAGATGACGGGGGGGGGGGGGGCACAGGCAGCGGCGCGGAGAGGGGTGCACAGGGACACACAGCATCAGCCTAAGCTTATAGTCTCCACTTCAAGGATTAGTCACAGAACAAACCAGCTCTTGGAATACTCAGCAATCATTACACACACACACTCCCTCCAATACTTAACACCCATTTCACATGCTAAACTTTAAAAGCAGTATCCACTCACACAAGCATCCAGACAACAAGCATGTACTGAGCACCCTCTCTGGACTGGACACAAGCTCCAGGCCCAGGAGATCCAGAAGTCAGAAATGGCAGATGCAAGGAACACCACACCATTCTACTCTCTGAAAGTGCAAGGCTGTATCTTCATCTCAGGTTTGACCCGAAGAGCTAGGCATTGAAGAATAAACTCAAGTTTACTGGTTACAGAACAGGAAAGGACTTTCTGGCTCCTTTTAAAGTTGGTAGATGCCCATCTTTCCAGAAAACAACCCCTATGTTTATTCCGTTGGCTTTCAGTCACTAAGTTGAACTTTGTTCTTGAATTCTGTAATGTGCAGAAGCAAGAAGCTGGCAGCTGTAGAGTGTTTTCAATAAATCCACTTAAAACTGGATAAGAGAAAAATATGCAGCTTCTAAAGGGGGGGATTTTTTTTTTCAACAAAGAAAATTCCAACTCTTCATCCATGAGCCAGGAAAAGCATAAGTGAGGACAGAGCTGGCCACTGAGCTCCCAGGGCATGAATCAAACAGCTTTCCAAGCAGAGGAATTCTGGACAGGGAAGTGAATGGGGAGCATTTGAGTACAGAGGTGAGCACAGTCACAGGTAAGCTAGAATCCAAACATGTGGTCCTCATGATGGGCTAAGGTCACGTGTGTGGAGAGAACAAGTGATGGCGTTAAGAATGTTCCTAGAGCATCAATATAAATTCTCAGGAAGTTATACGTTTAAACTAGCAGATCTTTCTTTCTTTCTTTTTTTTTTTTTTTTTTTTTTTTTTGGTTTTTCGAGACAGGGTTTCTCTGTGTAGCTTTGCACCTTTCCTGGGACTCACTTGGTAGCCCAGGCTGGCCTTGAACTCACAGATATCCACCTGGCTCTGCCTCCCGAGTGCTGGGATTAAAGGCGTGCGCCACCACCGCCCGGCAACTAGCAGATCTTTCTAACCATTACTAGAGCACATAAAAAGTAAGGTAAGGGGAATAATTATAATAGTTTATTTTCATGTATGAAACTGTCAAATAACAAACTCAAAAAACAAAATTAAGTACAAGAAAAAATTACACTTGAAAGCTTACTCAAAGCCTACAACTTACAGAGATCAAATTAGCCCCCTGGTCTTTCAGCCCCTAAAACTGGCTTTGTGGTAAAGGGTGGCAAGTCAGTACAGAATCTTAACTGTGTCATTTGCAACTGAGAGCCAAGGGACTACATTAAGCTGTCAGATTTTCAATTACAGCCCCCAGTAAGCAGTTATACACCACTCAAGGTCTTTTTAGGTTTTATATTAATAAAACTAACTGATCAGGACCAAAAGGATCTAAAGCCCTTTTCTCAACAGCATCATTAACTCATAGATTCATAGTGTTTCTCTCTCTCTGTGTTTTTGAGGGTTTTTTTTTTTTGTGTGTGTGTGTGTGTGTGTGTGTGTGTGTGTGTGTGTGTGTGTGTGTCACTCTCTTGTGGCCCAAGGCTGACCACAAACTCCCTATGCAGCCAAAGATGACCTGCCTCTATTCCACAGACCCGGGACAGGTGCCGGTGTTCCAGCCACTGTTTCCGTTTAAAAAGCGACTGTTCCTGTTTCTTCGTCTTCGTGTCCTCTCTCACCCCGTCTCTGTGAGCTAACATTAGGAAGCATTCAGAGATGAATGGTAACTACACTGACCACACCACATCTGTCCAATAGGAAATCAAAAATCTAACATGAATAGCTTATTTTCAAATGACTTGGAATGGTCCTGGTAAGATAAAATACACACAAGATTGGAAGGAATAGTCTTTCCTTAAGCTTTAGAGAAGCAGAGGACTAGAAGGAAATGTATGAAGCCATTTTGACCATCAAACTTTTTTTAAGCAGACAGGATGTAAGCCAGTACAAAGAAATACATAACATCTACTGTCATAAAAACCTGCTGCCAGATTTTAGAAGCAATACAATGTTCTATTCAAAAACACAACAGATACAGGCATGTAAAACTACACAGATTAACACTGGCCAGTATTATAAACCATCAGCTGTTCTCAGGGCTAGAGCAATTTGTTTATCAAGTTCTGAATTTGAGATTGCTTTTGTCTCCTTTAAACCAACTGCACATTGGCAGCAGTTCACACTAACTGCATAGGAATTTTAGCACTGCACACACACAAGTCCATTATCTATACACCACTTCCTTTTGTGATGCAGTGCACATTGTCAAACTGGTGTTAAGCAGTTTTTCTCTAAGAACTTATCAAGTTAATTTATTAAAAAATGCAAAGTGTAATTGGAAGATCTACTCAGTATTTTTTTTTACTTTACTGTCAATTAACAGTGTCCCTTAGCTAACAGCATTCTCTTTGGTCTTTTCTGAGTTTATCAGGTGGAAACAGACTTCCTGGAACTAGAACATTCTTAATATCAATTCCTTCACTCAGTTCTGGTTCTTGGCTTCCCAAACAACTGAACACTCTGTAGCTATTCTAGAATAAAACCTGATCCCCTCTGCTTGTTACCAGAAATCCTTTATACTCTAATTAAAAAACAATAGATCAAAACCAGAACTTCTTACAACCAGAGTTTTTTCTTCTATCAGTTTAAAATTACATGTTCCTGCTAACCAATTATTTTTCCAACTTCCAATGGAGACAGAAACTGAATAGCTCCCATAAGATACTTTCTATTCTTAGCCATGATTTTAGTACAAAGGCACGTTTTAAAAAATAAGGAGCTAAAACATGATGAAACTTCTCATTGATTCTGATGATAACAGAAGAATTTTATTATTACAGAGGGCTTATAATAGTTCCAGTAATAAGAGAAATGATTTCAACAGCCTGAAAAAAGGAGGTAACAATTCTCATGGCTAACAGAACAAAATTTGCAGTCTAAGAACCTTTCTAAAAAAAACCCAGAAATCTCACACTCACACACACACACACACACACACACAAAAGCACACACACACACACACACACACACACGCGCGCACGCGCGCGTGTGCGTGCGCGCGCATGCATGCATACACACATTCACACATGCATGCCTATGTGCGCACGCATGTGTACACACACACACACACACACACACACACACACACACACACACACCAGTTTAAACAGAATGACCTCTATGGGCTATAATGTTAAAGCCCAGTTCATTAAATTGCTGGGTTCTATAACCCTTCAAACGAAATGCCCCATTGTCATCGCTCTTGGTTGTTCACCAGAACATGATGGAAAGAACCTATTCCTGAAAACACCACAGAGTTGGGATATAGGACATAGAGAAATTAACCTGGTACTGACTCAGAAGCTTCCTCCCAAACAGCTAACTTTCATAGTGCCAGAAAATTTGATACAGGCTGCTAAGAAAGAAAAGTCATCAATAGTCTTACCTAGTTATGGACTCTGTGAGCTACAACCATGACTGGCCCAGAAAATATGCTCATTGTTACAACAGTGACATGAATGTTCCAGGAGTAACCAAATGCTTTCTGATGGGATGTGAGACTTACTACACAGAGCTGAACTCATGCCTGGTACTGTAAACCTGGCCAAGAACCCTTGGCTGGGAGGCCATAGACCCTATGGGAGAACCTACTATTATTTTACTAAGCAGATATGCATCAAACTATCTTCTAAACATTTATTTGTATACAAATGGTATAGTTTCAATCCTCATTAGAGAAACTTGTTTTTGCAGTGGACAGCAATTAATACAGAGACTTATAGAATGAGTAACTGTAGAATATTCAGTTCTAAATGAGACAACTATATCACACTCCTTACCCACATGGCTTGGGGAACATAGCAAAGGAATGGGCATAAAGACTATAAGAACAAGACATTGGAATGTGTCTTAGATTTCTGTTACTGTGATAAGAATCATGACCAAATCAACTGTGGAAGAATGAATTTATTTCATTTTACACCTTTAGGTAACACCCATCACTGAGGAAAGTCAAAGCAGAAACTCAAGGCAGGAACGTGGAAGTAGGAATTGGAGCAGAAGCCACAGAGGAGTACTGCTTACTGGCTTGCTCAGTTTGCTTTCTCATATACTGCAGGACTGACTACCTTACCTAGGAATGTTACTGCCCCCAGTGGGCTAAAATCTCCTACATCAATCATCGGTTAAGAAAATGCCCCCATAGTCTCACCTACAGGCCAGTTTTATGAAGGCATTTTCTCAACTAAGATTCCCTCTTCCTGGGTATATCTAGGTTTGTGTCAAGTTGATAAACAACAACCAGCACAGGAAGATTGCTGCAGAACTCTCATTTGAAAGGACGGGACTGCTGCAGTCATGAACTCACAGCAGCTGTGGTTGCCTGCACAAGACCGGCACAAGATCAAACCAGCCATAATCCCAGCATAGATGTGTAGGGGCCCACAAAGCCCTGTCTGTCTCTATGTGAGGATCTTGGACAATTCAAGGCTGTGGGGAAAGGAGAGTCAGCGTTCTTCAGGGAAGTAGGTTGACCATCCTCCAGCGGATGGCCCGATACCCCCACACATATAGCCAAACGATTAGAGTCACAGGGTTACAAAAAGAGGACCTGGAGTTCAGAGAAGTATGGCGGCAGGAGGGGTGAAGCATCCAGGAGGAATTAGAAGGAGGGTGGACCTGACCAAAATGCATTGTACATATGTATGAAATGCTCAAAGAATGAATTAAAAGATTTGAAAGGGATTTTCTGAAATCAGTTACAAATGCACATTAGTAGAGAAAGGAGGTGAGATGTGAGTTATAAATATGCCAAAGAACAGTGAGATGTTGGAAGAGAGGCTGAGGAATTTATTCCAGGAGAACCTCCCATGAAAATTGGGTGTATAAAGCCTCTTCTCTCAAAAAAGGATGTTTGAGCCTGAGTGGACCCTTTCTTAGCACTGGGTCACGTAGGACAGGATTGCATGTTTATAGGCCTGTCTTCACTGCTTGACCAGCAGCTCTAGGGCATCATCAAGGATGGTGTTGTGTCTGCTTGGGATCTAGCACAGACAGGCACTTACCACACACTCACATCACAATAATCAATCTGTTGGTGACTAACACATTGTCTGCTTATCCTCAAAGACATCTATTGAAAATATTAAAATGCAAGTTACTTGAGAAGGACAGTTTACAGGGCTGTTGTGTCTAGTGCTTTCCAAATAAATGAGATGAGATCATCAGTTCTTTAAGTGCTTCTAGAACAAACATGGGTGCAACGAGTTTTAAGGCACCAATGTTAAATCACAGACTGCCCCTGCTCTCTATTTTGATCTAGGCAAAGACCAAAGAGTAAAAAGTGGGGGGGGGGGTATGGGAAGAGAGGGAGATGGAAAGGGTGAGGGGAGGAGGGAGGAAGAGAGACAGAGAATAAGCAGGGTAGAGGATATGGGGAGGTACAATGTTCAAACGACATAAAACACACAGTTAGTAGCAATTGATCAATACGTCAATGAACGATTTAGTTGTAATAATCCATAGCAGTTAGAAATGATCAGGAAATCTTATTTTAGACAACACACATATACACTGTGGAGTGGAACACACTTAAAAGCAGGTGGGAAGGAATGAATAAAAACAAGTGTTGGCAAAGATATAAAGAAATTGGGATGTACTTTGCCATCTATCTATAGCTATACATGAGGCAAAATGGCTTAGCAGGATAAAGGCTCTTGCTGTATATGCCTGATGACCTGAGTTCAATTCCTAGAAATCACATAAAGGTTGCAATTGACTTTACAAAGTCGTCTTTGTGACTGCCATATGTGTGACATATGTGCCCACATATACACATCACACACACAAATAAACAAACACATAAATACATAAACGATTTGAAAAAGAGACCGGAAGCTTCATAGGCTGCTTGTGGAAATGAGAGGCAGGGTGGCACTTTGGAGCAGACTGACAGCTCTCAAAGTCAAACACAGCTCTCTTAGGCCCCAGCGCTTCTACTAGTGTGTCTGGACCAATGAGAGCCACCAACATATTCACATGTCAAAACTTCCATATCCGTGTTTATAGCAGCATTCTTCATAATATTGCTAAACTGGAGCCGGGCGGTGGTGGCGCACGCCTTTAATCCCAGCACTTGGGAGGCAGAGGCAGGCGGATCTCTGTGAGTTCGAGGCCAGCCTGGGCTACCAAGTGAGTTCCAGGAAAAGGCGCAAAGCTACACAGAGAAACCCTGTCTCGAAAAACAAAACAAAACAAAACAACAAAAAAAAAATATTGCTAAACTGGAAAAAACAAAAAAAAATTCTAAAATACCCATCAATTTTGAAAAATTCCTAAAATGTGATATACCTCTATGATAAAATGTTATTTGGCAATAATTAGAAATGAAGAATTAGCAACCATACAATGGAGGAATTTTGACATGACATAAAGGATATCAGTTACTAAGATCTATATTTCGTGATTCCATTTGTTCAAACTGTCTGAGAAAAGCAAATTCTCCAACACATAAAGTAGTTTAGGGGCTGCCAGGGGATGGCGGGGCTCAGGGTGGGTAGGAAGCGATGGTCAATGGATAGGAGGGTTATTTTAAGGGCAACAAAATTGCCTAGGCAGAATTTGGTGGTGGCTGCAGTCTTATGGATTCACTAAAGGCCACAGCACTGTGTGTTCTGCACAGATGAACATGTGAACAGGTAAACGTGTTTAGTTTAAGGGGCAGTGGGTAGGCTGGTGTAGCTCAGCAGCATAGCCCTTGTCTAGCAAATGCAAAGCCCTGGGTTTCAGCTCCAACACCAGAAGAAGAAAAGAAATGATGTGGCCAAGTGCCTCCATTTCTTATTGCCCCATGTGTGGCAGGGAGACTGCCAGGACAAGGCACACCTTCCTGGCTGTCTCTTCAAAGACTCACATGCTCAACCTCCTTCCGGGTTTGTTTCATTAGTGAGGTGATATGGTTGCAATACACACTCTGAAAGAAAGTCATTTGGTATCGCTTTTTAAAACGGCGGCACAGTGACTCATCAGTCAGGATAAGGGAAGGAGTCGGACCCGACCCGCTCTGCTGAGCCCATTTCCAGCAGATGCAGAGAGAAGGGGCCATAGGGCAGGGCTCACACAGCTCGCAGACCAGCTTCCAGGAAAGCAGAAGACTGGACATTGCTGAAAACTGTCCTCAGAAAGAACCTGAATTACCTCCATCACTCCTGATGCACTTGGCTGTCGACTACAATTCACCTCCTAGGTGCCAGCCCACCTCCCTGCCTGCCTGCCTGCCTGCCCGTCTGCCCTTCCTCCCTCCCTCTTCTTCCTTCCTTCCTTCCTTCCTCCCTCCCTCCCTCCCTCCCTCTCCTTCCTTCCTTCCTTCCTTCCTTCCTTCCTTCCTTCCTTCCTTCCTTCCTTCCTTCCTTCCTTCCTTCCCTTCCTTTTTCTTACTTTCTGTACTGGAAATTGAACCAAAGCCCTCTCACATGCTAATCTGTACTACTGAGCTATATACAAAGCATTCTACTTACTTCTTTATTTTAAGACAGGGTCTCATTAAGTTGTCCAGGCTGGCTTTGAACTTAGGATCCTCCTGCCTCACCCTCCCAAATAGCTGGGAATTCAGGCCTGTAATACCAGGTCCAGCTAGTTGCCAGCATTTTGTGTTTGGTTTTGTGTTTTATTTATCCTCTTTAATCTTTACACCGACTCTCTCACTGAGAGAAGGAATCAAGCTCAAACAGAACCTGCCTTGAAAGAACTTCCCTCAGACTGCAGGCCAAGCAGGCGACTAGAAGTGCTGACTGAAGAGCCAGGTGCCCTCTGCCATCAGTTCCTTCCCAGGCCAAGGGCAAGCAGGATTCTTTCTACAACTGAGCAGGAGAACCCGGAGAAGAAGCTTCCAGCACTTTGAGCCTACCTCTCAAGCCTCAGGCCTCCCCCGGCAATTGGAAGGGTTTGTGGTCTCAGTCCCTGAAGTCAGAGGTAGACAAAAATCCATCGTCACTCACCAGGACAGACACAAACCTCAGGATAATTTGTTTTCCAATGGTTTTGGCTTAAAGTTCTGGTTTGGCATTGGTTTTTTTTTTTTTTTAAACAACTAGCAGCTGTAGGCAATTTTCTCACACACAATAGAGACATCAATAAGCAGAGAGTGGAATTTTCTCTCTCTGAATGCAAAGTAACAAGCAGTCTTCAAGGCGTACAGGGAGCTGCCACCACCAGTTCCTGGGGAAGTTTCAATGCAGGAGTCTGACAGAATATGCTGGAAGGGGAACAGATGCAGACTATGCGGGGATACCAGCTCTTCCCTGGCTCCACAACCCACAAGGGCTTCAGCTATCAGTGGCACACCTCTCCTCGGGTACACATTCGATGATAAAGCACTTTGAGCAGGAAATAAAACCAAGCCATAAATGTACCATTATTGCCCTTCTCCACAGCCCCTCCCTGCGAGAGGACTATGCATCCTCCATCCATCTCAGTGACCTCAGCCTTGGCCATGTGACTAGTGGCGCCAACCTCTACAAAAGAATGACACTTTCTAACCCCGTGCTCTCAAGTGTGTCCATGTGATCAGCGCTGGCAATGAAAGGTGGGCCCCGGTGACATGCTACCTGCGGGCTTGGAGACTGCTGCTTTCTTCCCTCTTGGAAAGAAAGCGGCAAGGAAGAGAACCACAGCGGGCCTGGGGAGAGCACGCGGCACTAATGCAGGGTGAGGCTTGGCTGGCGGAACCAAGCTTTCACGGCTGCAGCAGAAGCCAGCTGGAGAGGATGGGCAGCCAGCAACACGACCTGCCCTTCCCCCCAGCTTTCTGAAAGTCTCCCCTGACCATATTCCTCACCACACCCCACAGCAAGAATAGGCACGATCCCTGCAGGGGAACGTCGCACTTGTACCTTTGGTGATGTTAGAACCTCACGATCAACCGATCCCCTCTGCTGCTATCAGCAACTGAACTCGTTTTCTCATTTCTGAAGGCTAGGTCTAACTTTCTCTGTGTGTGCGTGCTTTGTCTTGTTTGAGACAGGGTTCCAGGGATCCCAGGATGGCCGCAAAGTTGCTATGGAGCCTGGGATAACTTTGAATGTCTGACCCCCCTGAGTCATCCCACCCAGTTGATGCAGGGCTGGTGACTGAATCCAGGTGTCACGGTTAATCCTCATTGTCAGCTCATTAAGATTTAGAATCCACCATGGATACACAAGTCTGGGTATGTCTGTGAGGGTGTTTTCAGGAAGATTTAACTGAGCAGGCCAGACCCGCCCTGAATTCCGTGGGCTGGAGTTGTGGACGGACACGGGAGTCAACACCCAGCGTCTCTGCTTCCTGAAGGCAGACACATGTGACTCCTGGTTGTGCCACACGCCTGCTGCCCCGCCTTCCTGTCACGATGGACCAAAGCCAGAGAGACTCTTCCTCCCTTCAGTTGCTCTGGGTCAGGCTGCTTACAGTGAGGAGAAAAGCCGTACATCAGGCATCTTGTATGCCAGGCAGGAACCCTACCGACGGAACTCTGCCCAGAGCCACCTGTGCGCAAGTGGGCATGTGCCGTGCAGCATGCGGGTGTGTGGGGGTGTAGCCCAGGCTGGCCTTGAGCTTACTATGGAACACAAGATGACCTTGAATTCCCAGTCTTCCCACCTCGGTTTCTTAAGTGCTGGGATTGCAGGCATGCCCCATTACAGCTGGGTTTAGCTTTTTATGTTGAGACCTAAAATAAAGTTCTTCCGAGTGCAGAGAAGAGAGAAGGGATAAAATATTCCGTATCATAAAGTATAAACATGTAATCATAAGCTATCTCTTTTTATCCTAATCAACGCTGCTCAAAAATAGGCTCATTTCTTCCCCTCGGGAGACCAAAACGCAAACCTCAGCTCCGCAGACTCTCGCTGGCTCATCTTTCCGTTTCTGAACTCTCATCTGTAGCCAGAACAACACTGTCAGTCCCCTGGCGGGCTGTGACCCAGCCTGCTTTCTACCCTAGGAATCTAGCAAAAGACCACACTCTCGAGCATCCGCCACACAACTACATGGTCCAGTGAGAACAAACTCCACTCCGAATGCCAGCTGGAATCAAAGTCACTGCACTCCTGTGACTTCACTGAGCACCTTGAGGGGGCAGGCACTGGACCACTGGCTGTGGCCTGCTCTGGCTTAGGCACTGCAGCAATCCTGAGAGGAGGTGTTTCCCCTACGCTTTCCAGAAACTGGGATCAGAAGAATAACATGACCATCTATACTTTAGGCAAATTCCAAGTAGTGATTTGAAGCAAGATCTTGCTGATCTCTATACCAGCTCTCTTTAAATTCTGCCACAAAGGTGAAGAGCCCATTTGCACCTCTTGATGAACAGGTCTACACGATCTATATCATCTCATTTGAGGACAGTGATCTCTACAGTGTGATGGCATCTATAAAAAGTTTCCCACAACAGCTGCTACTCCAATCCTATCATTAGTCTAAGTAATGATACCGCACTTAAGTACTAATGTCTTTCACCAAAGTTCAAAGACAAGTTGGGAAGCATGACTAGTTTTCAAATAGCACTAATACCACATACTGGGAGAGGAGGGGGAACACTGAAGCATGCCAAAGGTGTGATGTAGGTGCAGGAGTTACACACATAAGGATAGACCTGAGGAAGAATGAGGACGAATTCGAAAGAGTAAGTTAGGATACACTTGCCCTTTATCTACCACTATTTGAACAACCAATTATAGAAATCTTTCTGCCTATTTGAAGCACCAACAAAACCCTTTGTATGTAGACTCATAGAAGCCTTTTCAACACCCACTCACCTGCCACGATGTACACACACACACACACACACACACACACACACACACACACACACGCTTCTCCATAGCTCAGTGAGGACAGTAAGGGATACAGCCAAGCCAAGCCAACCCACCCATCCCTCCCCTCTTCTCCTCTGGCTTATCAACAATGAGAGCATGATAGCATAGACATCTGGGACTCACCACAAGTTCACTGAACATGACATCCAGCTCCTCCACAGGGGGCATGGGCAGTGCTGGCTCCATGGTCTGAAGTGCAAAGTTGCTGTCATTCCGAAGCCGATATGTGATCTCTGGGTGGTCATTGTTTCGGAAACAGCAAAAGATAAACGAAATCCCTCGTCCACCTCTCTTCCTTGGGGCCATGGTTGAGTTCTCTCCTATTTCTTGATATTACTAAACTCTGTGAAAAGAAGACACAACATGGTTGAGTATGACAGAAAAATCAAACCAATTCAAAAGAGAGTTCCCCGTGCTCTGGCAACGTGTGGCCTCTATAGGAAACAGAGAGTCTGGCATCTAAACAGGCGAGAACCCATGTCCTTCCATTCACTTATTGAATGCTTCCGTAGGCCACCTGTGTACAAACAGTGCAGCTCCAGCCACTGTACCCTGCACCACGCTCTGGCCAGTCCACCTGATGGCCATTCTTTGTATGGAATTCCTTTTCCTCAGGAATGACTGCTTCTGAAACTTCTCTTTGCAGCAGACAGAAGTCACTTCAGAAAACCACAGCCAATCTATATGCAGAGTTGTAGAGCCTAACCCCAATGGACACCTCTACAAAACACTCCCACCCCTAAGGCCCAGGGAACACCGCAGGACAGAGACCTGGAAGACTCTAAGAGACAGAGGAGGATTAGGGAGTTTGCTGTGAGGCTGTGTCTCCTAGCAGCATCAGAAGCTATACTTATAAAGTCTTACAAACATGACTGTCCAAATGTGAGCTGAGGAAGGATGACACCAATGACCACACCAAACTGGATGGGGAAAAGTCCACGAAACCTCAACCCAACACCAAAAAAAACCATAGGCAACTAAGTAAAGCTGGAAACGGGAGAGGCGGTCTTACCCAGGGAAGAGTATACCAATTGGTTGCCTGGTGCCAAATGGTCATCCCTAAAAACGTGCATACAAGCAACACTGTATGTACTCAATAGGTTACATTTTGGAATATATATGTTTATGAAAATACATATATGCATGTAGTAACTATTAGTGAAAAAAGAAGCCAAGAATTTGAAGGAGAGTGGAAAAGGTTAATGGAGGGGAGTTTTGGAGGGAGGAAAAGGAAGGGAGAAGTGTTGTAATTATATTATAACCTCAAAAATAAACACCAACCACCAAAAAAAAAAAAAAGAATGATTATCTCTTCTTTGGTCCCTAGGAAATCTCATTATCCCTTTTTCTTTAAGTTAAAGCTTCATATTTTTTTCTTTTATTTATTTATTTATTTGTTTGTTTGTTTGTTTGTTTGTTTGTTTGTTTATGGGGTGGCATTTTGTGCCACAGTGCATGTGTGGTGTCTGGGGACAGTTTGGGGGAGTCATTACTGTCTTTCTGACATGATGGTTCCTGGTACTGAACTAGAACTCAGGTCACCAGTCTTGGTGACAAGTGTCTTTCCCTGCTGAGCCATCGTGTCAACCCCAGCATCCTTTAAAGTTAGGTTGACTTGGTAATGTTGACCAGACGCGCAGGCAGGCATCCCCTATCTGTCCTGGCACGTGTGCAGTCCTGTTCGTATGCCTGCATCTTCTGTCAGTGACAACTCAAGCCCACGGCCTAATGTACTTTGTCCAGAGCCAGAGGAGCCGCTCGCTCTGTGAATGTTTAACACAGAGGAAGGTAATGGAGAATCAAGAGCTTTAGGGATTAGGGCTTTTTAAACAGAAAGACAAGAGTCCACCAATAAGGGAAATATTGAAATAAATTATAGCAGGTTCACACAACAGAATACTATGAATTCATTAAACAGAAGAAGACATCCAAATATGTAAGTAAAAAAAGTCCAGATGTTATAGTATACCCTCTCTACTCTGCAGGGTGTTTTCAGAACATATTAAGATGTATGGACATATGAAAAGATACTAATAGCAGTAGCATCAAAGATAAAAAGGTTTGGAGAACTGTGTCTTTTATCTTGTAGCCCTTTGAATTTTCACCATAAAGGTGTTTTTAAGGGGCTGAGTACTTTTTGAGTTCCAACCATATTTTGTCTGGGAATTCTTTCCAAGGGATCCAATCAAAGGGAAAACCAAGTCCAAGGAAAGCCATCTCCTGAGTGCTACCACAGCACATTTTAAGAGTAATCTCGCGGACAGGAAAACAGGCCCTGGCAGGTGATCGAGTGAGGGCAGTACTTCCCTGGAGAGGCCAGCCTGAAGCTGGAGGCCCAGCCCATGTAGGAACAGTAGTGCAAACATCTGTAATAGATGGGAAACAGACAGGAGAGGCCAGGAGCTCTCTTCCGGCTGGCCTAGCTCAGGCAGCGGGAGACAAGAGACATGTCTCAAGCAAGGTGGAAGGGGACAGGGTCACCGCACTTCAGAGCTGTGGACAGGTGACTTGCCGGAGAGCTATAGAGACTGCCAAGCCCCTCCCAGGGGGAAGACAGCTCATTTCAGAGATGAAGTCAATGATACCACGTTGATAACTAGGACAAAGCAGTCTGTCCTCCCACACCAGGCTAGCAGATGGCAGGACTTCATAAAGACAAGAACAGGTCCAGGGAGAGAAGAACTGCATCTATAGAAACGTCAACTGATCTCGGGGCTGATACACAGAAGCAGGTTCAGAACTGGGCTGCCTCCAAGGTGGAAGTGAAAGCCAGTGAGCCGTAGCTATGGGAGACACAGGCAGCTCCCTGTGAGCCGGGGATAAGGCAGAGGGAAGGAGACCCTGGCTGGCACTGGTGTCTTCAAACCAGTTTCCTCTTAAAAATGCCCAGGACAATAATATGCCCTAACAATCTCATAAAACTCCTTGCAAATAAAAAGAACATGCACAGCTGGGCGGTGGTGGCGCACGCCTTTAATCCCAGCACTCAGGAGGCAGAGGCAGAGGCAGGTGGATCTCTATGAGTTTGAGACCAGCCTGGGCTACAGAGTGAGATCCAGGACAAGGCACAAAAACTACATGGAGAAACCCTGTCTCAAAAAACAAGCCAAAACAAACAAACAAACAAATGCACAAGCTACCAATTGTCTCTTGAGCCTCCACAATCTGCCCAGTCTGCCTTTCCACCTCACCATGGGTTACTGCACCTAAAACACACTGATGATTTGGCTTTGACCTCAGGACCTTGTACCAACAATGTCGGAGACTGGCATTTGAGGTCTACATCGGTACAGGGCTGGGTCCTCGTAATAAAAACACTAGCACTCTGTCAGAGGACACCCTGATGCCTGTCCACAGCAGTTATCTTTCCATGTCCCATACACTATTCTTCCACCGCGGTGAAGTTCTTCATAACAGTTGCCGCTGGTTGGAATTCTCCTATGTGGTGATCTTATGAAGGAGGAGCCATGATAGTAAATATTTAAGGAATACACAATTTTAATATTCAAGCTCATTTTAAAGGGCTCTACTCCAAAAAGTTTAAAAACTCTGGGGAATGAAGATGAAAGCTGGACTCATAAGGTTTTCAGCTTTTAGAGAACAATACAGGATTGTTGTACTTAACAATACAAATAGAAACACAGGACAGAGACTAGAAACAAGTGTGTCAGCATTCAGAAATAGTTAGCTCTGGAGAGATTTTTTTCTTTGGTTTTGTCCCTAAGTTTTAAAAGTGAAACTCACTCTACCAACATGGAGCACCTGCAAACCCCACTGCAGAATTGCCATCCATTTGTTGGTTTCCTCGTTAACATTTTGGGTAAGTTTTTATACATAACTCTGGCTTGCATACACCTCTGGGATTGAGCCCTTCGCTGTCTGGAGGGTGAGGGGAGTGCATGGCTTCTGAACATCTGCAACTCCAAGTGCTTGGGGCATGAAGGGAGGGAGGGACATGGCCCTGCAGGACAACCTTGGCTCTGAAATAAAGACTCAGCCTAGACATCTAACATCTTACTGAACTGGAACATGCATTCCTTGGTCTAAGGTATACATGTATAAGGTCATACAACACACATGCAGTACTTGGCAGTCCTTTGACCAGTGTTGATCTGTACCTGCTATGTCCCATAGACAGTGAGCACCCAAGGATTCAGAAATGGGAACTTAGAGCCGGGGAACAGTAGTACATCCAATCTTTAAAACAAAGGTAATATGACATGCCCTGCCAGAAAGCTCCAGGGAAACCAGCAATAAGATCTGGAAACAGTCCTTAGCAGACAAGCAGGACAGTCTGACAGAGGGGACGGTGCAAGTACTGATGAGGGAGGGGCACAGAGGGTGCTGGGCATGTGTAGCCGGAGGCAGTCTAGTGCACGTCCTCCATTTCCCATGGCAAAGCCCTGGGCTCTCACTGCCTTGCTCAAAATCTGCTAACAGTTCCCTCAGTACTATTCTAAATTGGCTTCCAGTGCTCCAAACTGGATTTTGGCCCATTTTTCCCATGTTTTCCACTTTGTTACTAATGTCCTACTTTATCCACAGGCCACTTCCTATGCCCCCAAACTATCCTGCACTCCTATCGTTTCTACCTAGGAAGTCCCTTGCTCTTCCTGACTTCTGTCAACATCCTCCCACCCACCAGTCCCAGGCTCTGGAGCAGAGCGCGCAGGCCGTGGGACACAGCTGGGCTGAGGGCAGCTGCAATCCAGTTCAGCGTTTCTTAGAGCAACGGAGCAAAGCCTGCAGACAGACACACATTCTGACCGGGTGTTTCTGCTTCTGGGAATAGACTTCACATGCTCAGAGACACAATCAAAGATTCTCTCTCCCTCCCTCCCTCCATCCCTCCCTCCCTCTCTCTCTCTCTCTCTCTCTCTCTCTCTCTCTCTCTCTCTCTCACACACACACACACACACACACACACACACACACACACACACACACACTAAACCATTATCTGAAACAGCCAATAAACTAGAGCATAAAGTAAGTGATAATGATGGAAATCATCTAACAAATGTTATGATGGCACAAAGATGATGGATCAGCAGCAGCTATTTGTAAGAGGATACTTAGTGACATGCTCATAACTAAGTATACAGTATCACATTTTTATTAAAAATCCATATGCATAAGAAGAATGGGAGAACTTTATCACTATCAGCAGCAGTTGACTCTGTGATATATGTGAACCACCTTGATTTTTTAGGACATAAAGCTCTATTATGCCTCATATTGTTATAATGAAGGCACACTATTTGCACTATTAATGAAAAGAGATTTATTTTAAAAATAATTGATGTGATTATTTGCTAGCTTTAGAAGAAGGAAGTGTGGAAAATGCCTATTAAAATACTCAAATGAGATGCGTCAGGTCCCAAGTCCCATCTCCAGCACCGCTAACAGAACAAAGAAGAGGAAGACAATATCCAGCTGACTGGAGATTGATTGCTGATTGGTACAACTAGCTGGCCAGACTACTTGTGGGAAGGACTGGTTGTTTCCCCTGTGATCTGCTGCCAATGGCTGTTGTTATAATACACAGCACAAACACCTCAGCAACCTCACTGCGGGAAGGGGCTCTAGTCGGTGGTTCTCAACCTGTGGGTCATGACCCTTTGGGGAATCATAGATCAGATAGCCTGAATATCAGATATTTACATTACAATTTACAACAGTAGCAGAATGACAGTGATGATGTAGCAATGAAACAGTTTTCTGGTTGGGGGTCCCCACGCCATGAGGAGCTGTATTATATTGAAGTGTCAACTGCATTAGGAAGGTCGGGAACCGCAGCTCTAGCTAACTTCATGTCTGCATAGAGAGGCAGCTGGTGAACACCAGGTCAAGGGAGTCACGACTTCTCTCATTAAACTGTAACTCTCGGTGTTGGCCTTTGGTATGTGTCAAAAGGGCAGGAGCCACCATCTCCTTGAAAGCCAGGTCAGTGTCCTACAGAGCCTGTTAACAGTAAACTGCAGAGCGCATTCAGGGCAAGGTCTGTGTGGCTGGGGGAGGGGTGGGTGGAGCCCTCAGACTTCTGGGAAATAAAGGAAGAAAATGAAGTAGACTGAAATACACCAGGGGTGGCACCCCGAGTATCTTAAGGTCCAAGCTCAGGCTTCAAGTTCATGTTTAGCCACTTTTCCCAGGCAGTCTTGCTAATGACCCAACCTGTCCGAATCCTCATAGCATTTCACAATGCTATGATGTGCAGTTGACGGTTCAGTCATTTGTGAAGCTGGTATTTCTTCCCTCTTTGAAGGAGTCAACTCCATGAGGACAAATGCCCAAAGAGTATGTTGCTTAACACCTCACATACAAGACTGTGACCAAACAATTTGGAAAATTTGCATTTTCTAAGTTGTTTTATATAAAATCAAGCTATACTACATTCTGGTTGCATTGAAGGGCCAGGAAATAGTATTAGGACCTAAACCTCAGTCCAAAGTAGTTTTAAATCTTAAAGTACCATCCTCTATAAAGAGAATATGAAGATGTGACTAATTCTAACATGGGCAATAAGTTAGAGTCTACTCCGGATCAGAACTTGATCAAAATCATTTTGACAGGCATTTTTGTGCTTAGCCTCAGTAAGGCCCAGAGGTCAAGATTTCATGCTAGTTGCTCAATGGAACCACAACTGATTAAATGCACCTTTCAGTTACCCATCATGCACAGGGATGGCTGAGATGTCCAACTGGCTGCCATTTCATACACATATTTGGAACACCACTTTTCAGAGCCTCATCTCTTAGATACAGATCAAAACAGGAAGCAAAAGCAATCATCCCGTTGACTCTGAGGAGGAGCCACTTCCACAGGCCTGCTTTCACAGTATAAGCACGTCACTGACCACAGTAATTCCAACAGCTGCCTCGAGCCCTCCAAGCACACCACACCCATTACTTCTTCCCACCGCCTCTCGAGAGATGAAGCTGAGGAAGCAGGAGCCAATTAAGAAGAGAAGTTTGTGGAAGACTTGGTTTGCTGATAAAGTAGAGGTGTTTGTGCAGAAAAGTCTGGCCAACTGGGAGTGGGGCGTGGGGTGTGCAGAGAAGTCAGGCTGGAATCCAGTCCCCACCCTCTCCAACATCAGGGCACTGGCCTTAGGCAGCCACCTTTCACCTCCCAACAGAATGATTTCCACAGTTTCTTCTCCCTGGCCCTTGGTTTTCAGGCCAGGTGTTGGTAGACCTTTCCTGGTCTGGTTGACCAGACAGTAAATACTGTAGGCTCTGTAGGGAATTTGACCACTGTTACAAGTATTCAATGCTGCCATTTCCCATGAAAGCAGCCACAGGCATATGTAAACATGATGAGCCCAAGTTCTAATAAAACTCCACTCTAGAGAGTGAAATATGAATTTCCTATAACTTTATAATATCCAAGGCTGGGGATACTATTCAGTTGGTGAAGTGTAGCCTAACATGCACATAACTCAGGGTTCCATTGTAGAACCCCAGAACCCCACAAAATAAGATCTGGTGGTGTACATCTGTAATTCCAACAGGGGGATCACAAGTTCCCAGATAATGAACCACAGCATGGTGAGTTTAAGAATAGTCTCGGCCGGGCGGTGGTGGCGCATGCCTTTAATCCCAGCACTCGGGAGGCAGAGCCAGGTGGATCTCTGTGAGTTTGAGGCCAGCCTGGGCTACCAAGTGAGTCCCAGGAAAGGCGCAAAGCTACTCAGAGAAACCCTGTCTCGAAAAACCAAAAAAAAAAAAAAAAAAAAAGAATAGTCTCAACTATGTGAGACATTCTCTCTCAAAACAAACAATTTTTTTTAAAAACTTTAAAATGTTTTATCATATCCATAAACAGTATTTTTAAAACTTGTCCTCGACCACCAAATATACAAAAACCATTCTTAGTTCACAGACCAAAAGAGCAGGTGGCATGCCCACACAGGCCCTTGGGCTGCCGGCTACAATGGCTGCCCTTCTACATCAAATGCATCCATTTAATCTAGTGAGCTGTTGCAGACAGTGTTCAGGGAAGGCCCCACCTGATAAGTGACATTTAGCTAAGACCTAAAGGATGAAGTAGGAACAGCCCTGCAAAGTAGAAAGGATTCCAAACAGAAGGGGTGTGTGCACTGGCCTGGATCAGGGAGGAGACTGGCACATTTGAGTCAGAGGGAAACCCAGGCTGTGAGTAATAGCAGACTAGAGAGGGCAGAGGCCCAAACTCAAAAGGCGCATACACTGTAATGCCAGCCTGGTGACTTGATTTTCCTGTCTTCCTCTCCCAACTTCCCAAACACTGCCCAAGCTTAGGCCAACACACAAGTGGGCATATGCCATCATCAGACCTTGATAGCAGCTGCATGGTGGAACGCGTACACATGTACACACATACACCCACATACACAGGTCCACTTGCATGGATTAGTTCTTTCCTTCTACCATGGGTTCCAGGGCTTGAACTCAAGTCATCGGTATGAGCAGCAAGCGCCTTTATCTACCGAGCCATCTCAATAGCCGACGCTTTCCTTCCTTACCTACCATTTTTGGGACTCACTCCAATAACACCATGTTTATGGGCCTTAAACTTTCCAGGGACGGGTACACATTCTTGCCACAACTATTGTATATACACATAACTAAGTGCGTTCATAGTCTGTTTTTCCACCAGACTCAGGGACCCTGAGAGCAAGGACTAAGCCCTATTTAGTCCCTGACAGGCACTATCTTCTCAATAAATGCTTGCTGAACGAAAAGCATAAATGCCTAAGTGAGCAGATGGTCTGACCTCTGAATTTCAGGCATGTGACTCTGTGTTCTTCCCACAGTTGTCCTTGAGTCTGGGTTTTACAACCACAGGACATTTATAACCAGCAGAGTGCTGAGTACTCCTTAGCCACTGGTCAAGTTGTTGATGCTGTCAATAGCTTCCGCAGATAGAACTCACTCTCAAGGTATCGGCAGCTTCCCTGGAGGAGAGCAAAGGGTTTCTGGAAAAACCAGTTGACCCCTACTTTGTCAACTCATTCACAAATAGGCTCCATGGGAAGCTGGACTCACTGCAAAAACCTTTAGTTATTTCCCAAATTCCTTACTTTTAAAGAATACTTTGCTTAAGAAAATTTTCTTTTACTCAGTTATCCTTATCTGAATCCCCTCAATAGGCCAGGCAGAGCTGGAGACACAGATGGAGCACCACTCTGGGAGTTCACAGCCTAGCGGGGATGACTGGGGAGGGCACTTGTGGTTCTTGAAACCAGGAACCTGTGGGTCACATTTTGGCTCCTTTTTAATCAGCTCGGCCTGAAAGAAAGGACTAATTCCACCGTGATAGCTGGGCCTCAACCAGAACACTTTTCTAACCTCAGCTTCTGGCACGAGAGCAAGGGAAGAAGTCACCTCTGGGACATCCCGATGCAATCCACCTATAACATTACAGATGGCTATTGCTATGCCGCGCACAAGGAAGCAATTAAGGCGACTGAAGACGGGAGCAGGTGCATTTTGCTTAGCAAAGGGTAAGAAATTCAACCCATCTGTGGTCTAGCTCAGAGCCAGGGTCATTTGTACTGCTCTTTAGCAAACAAACAACACTTCTCAATGCAGCACAGGCCAGGAAATAAGGGCAGTTTGGGGGAATGTAGATGACGATGGTGATTGAGATGTTTTTCAATTGTCAAGACCCTTCAAGTCTGTACGAACAGCCTTTCTAGGGGTTTCCTTTGATAACGCCAGTCACGGCACAAGAGATAGGTGACATCTGCTTTCCACAAAGCAAGACACAGTGAGTACCTAATGTCTGGGGGAAATGTGAGTTCTGATGACAAAATTAAGTTTTCACAGATTTGTACATCATTTTAATTGGTTCATCGGACACTTCTGTCATATATTTTAAAGATGGCTGACCATACCAAGGGATCAGCACTCATTGGCTATGTTCTCAGGGTTTTTCCCTAACAGGAGTAGTTACAAAGGAAAGTACAGCCTAGATACGCTGGGACCAGGAAAGGAGCAAGAGGCACATAGCTCCTGCTAGCCACCCACTCACCTAAGTGCCAACAGTTTCTGCATGGACTCACAAGTTCAGTGGGGACCATTGGTCCTTCTCTAGCTCTGTTATTTTAACCAAGACACATTCATAGTAAATTCTCCAGTTAAAAAATCTCAACAACAAATTACCAGCATTTCTTACAACAAAGATATCTGAAATATCTGAGCCAAACTGAATTTAGGTCACACGCACAAACAGGGCCAAGGACAAACTCTGCATGGTAAGAGCGTCTGGACAAGGGTTGGGAGTCTCCATTCAGCTGCCCCACCTTTTGCTTTCAGAGCCTTGGTGCACTTCCCAGTTTAGTTTAGTTTAGTTCTCCATGGGGGTTCCAATGAAATGTGGGCTGCAGCCACACAACTCAAGGCCTCTTATCAAGAAAATGTGAAAGGAAAAGATAGCTTTGCTTCTTTCTCCGGCCATCTCTCTCCTCTCACATTCCTCTTGTCTAGTTTCATTTCCCAAGCACACCAGGTGCCAAGTGCCAAAGAATCATGGGATACAGTCAAAGGTTGCAGAAGCATCCGAAACCCTGCAACATCCTTTCTACCAGGAAACGGAAAGGGTGTTTCTCAGTCCATCAGCGGAGAGACAGCCCAGCCCTTCCCACACACTTGGTCCCAAAAGGATGTTCTACTAGGGCATGTCTTGGAGTGGCTCTGGGAAATTCACTCAGCAGTTGGTGCTCTCTCATCCCAGTAAGGTCTCTGATGCAAGAGGAAAACAGGGAGGGCATCCTACTCTTGCCCCACCCGACAACAGGGAAAACATTCCAAACCCCAACAGCCCAGGACCCCCTGAAAATCAGCACTTCTGCGCCCGCTGGTCATGAGGCATGCAGAGGAGTGCAAAGCACAAATCCAAACATATGCCCTTCCTCCCTTAGTTCTTCCCTAGATGGGGGGGGGGGAGAAGGGGCCCAAGTACACCACACAAACACCTTCAGGACAGACCAGGACACAACAAGTAAATCACACATTCTCAATTGTGTTTCCAAGTTCCTGCCTCAGATCTTGCCAGGAGCCCTGTGGCGCCCCCCCCCCCCCCATCTCTCATGGGAAGAGCAGACAAGGACACCTCTAGATTTTCACCCTGAAAAACTGGCATGTCTAGTGGCATGACTCAATATTTTAACCGAAGGTTCACGGTGTAAATCCCTAAAGCCAACAGAACACAGCTCTTGGTGAGGATGTCTGTGTTGCTCACATGACAGAAACCAGCGTCTGGAAGCCAAGACAGCTCAATCACCTGGGAGAAAAGCCAAACCAAAAGTGTCACTGGAGCTCCCCACCGGAGGAGTCACAGGCTCACCACAGAGCTGCGGCACTGGGCAGCAGACCTGTTGCTAGCCTGGGAGTTGAGCCGATAAACAAATTGAAGGTGAAGGCCAAAGACGCACAGATCATTTTCTCCCACTGGGTCCCTGTCTTGAGTGCCTCTAAAAGACCCACTCAAAGCCTGTCCAACGACACCTTTAAAAGTGAAGGTCACAAAAACACACGCAAGACTAACTGGCCAGCTGTGTCGCTCCATACCCTCCGCTGTTTAAGAGGCCAAGTTTGAGTCCTTAACAAGCAAAAGGATGTAGCGTCCTGATTCACCCCAGCGCTTTCAGGAAGAGCCCCAGGGTAAGACCATTCGTCACTGGGGAAGGACCTGTGTGTTGCAAGACACCAGCACACACTTGTTCCTTCCATGCTCTGGGACGTGTTTGATGGGTGTCCTCCTGAAGTCAGTCTTCACACACTGCAAGTCCATGGCTGCCTCCAATAACAACCCCACAATGACCACACTACACACAGGCTGAGAAGCAGCTGTGTTGGCCATGAAGAGCACACCTGGTATTCCACGACAGTGGCTGAGAAGGAGACACTGTTCATGTCTTTTAGCTTCTTAATCCTGGAAATAATTCTGGCCAATTCTCTGAGAGTGACTGAACAGATTACATATTCTACTTATTCTCTCTCCCTGACTATGTTCTAAAACTTAAAAGGTTACCAAAGACATGCTGGAGATCCCAGTAAGGCCATAAGCCCTGGCCCCCAGAGAAGAGACTTCTGTTCCCAGTCCTCAATGCCCCTAAGCCAGAAGCCACTTAATTTTATCCCTTATCAGTATTATAACCAAAGTTTATCAAGAATACATAATCTATATTTCCATAAAGGCTTCGGCAGAGAAAAATGGCTACCAGCATTCTTGTGGACCATGATTCACGGATTGAAAAATAGAAGATTTGCCCAGAGGCCCTTTTACATTCATGTTTACAGAAAGCAAGTTTGAAAACTCCCTTCTTTTTATGATCTGTTTTCACACTGAGTTACGCTCCTGCATTTGCAAGGGAGGAAACAGAAACACTAAGTGAAGCAAAGATTCTTGGTTAAACTCAGCCACCCACAAGGGTCCCATTGTTCTCAGTTATGGGCAACTGAGGTACCGGCAGCCCAGGAATTGTGACCTGGGTTCAAATTCTAACTTAACCACTTCTTATGGAACATTAGGAAAGCTATTTGTATTTCCTGACTCAGTTTTATCATCCAAAGACATGAAAGAAAAGTTATGTATGCTTTTATTGCCACTTTCTTCTAAAAATAAATGAAAATATGAATCAAGTCATTTTATTACTAAAACCAAGTTAAATAAAACCTGAAACACAAAACTAACATTAAACACAAAGACAAACATTGAGATGGTCAGAGTCTAGGGAGCAACATAGGAAATAACTAAGCCCACAAAAGCTAGAGGAACTAAGGTATAAGCTTCCAAGAGGAAAATGATTGGGTGGTGCAGTTCTTACTCAGTAGAGCTCAGTCCCTGTATAAGATTTCATCTTCTCTATAGAGAAACTGCTCACAGGCACTGGACTGGAAGCAGCATGAGTGATGTGTGCTGCCTCCTTGCAGTATTTAGCATCCCCAAATACTCAGTAAATACTGGTGGTTCTCAGTGGACACATAAGAGAACATGAGGATAAGATTTAAAAGTTGGAGGGAGAACTTGTATGTGGTAACTGCTGTTTTGTGGAAACAAGCTAACCAGACTCTCACTGACGCCCCTCTGCATATCAGCAGAATACATTCCTGGAATGAGACTGCCTTAACCTCTCCAGGGCGGTTGTCATCGCTAAATCAAGAGCTCTGGAGGTTGGTCAGCTTAGCTGCTAACTGTGGGAAATTCTCTGAGGTTTGGGGGGCGCTGTGGAAAAGGGCATTTAAAAAGAAGGCTTTGCTACGTGTTGTGAAGAACTCAAAAGCTTATTACTCCAACCCAAGCACTTGCATACAAACTCCACACCACACCCAGTTGAGTCACTACTAGGACATTGACATTGGCAGTACAGATCCGATCCCTCCAGAATGTCCCCAGTCACTGACCTCATCCACTTACTATCCATTTTCTAATTCTGAAGGCATCTCCTCTGCCTAGAAAAGTATTTGTGGACTGATGACCAAGACAGAAAATCTATTGTAAACCCTCCACTTTCCAGAACCCAGGAGCACTGGAATGTATACTTCTGCCTCAGAAGGATCAATCTGAACACATGTGGATGGGGCCACCGTGTGAGATTACTAAGTATTTGGCTCTTTCTGGGCTTCACAATGTAGAGTGGGGAACATCATCTCCCAGCCTGTCTTCCTACAACCCACTGCTCAGAGGGCAACACTGTGAACTTCGCACATGCCAGCCCTATAACCACGCTTGGGCTTCTCCTGACATGAGCACAATGGGACAAGAAGCCACCCCGAAACCACACGGAGAAGGCGCAGTCACAGGACACAATCAGAACTCCCTCCCTCCCAAAGAGTCACCCTGCCCTTTGTAAAAATTCCACATGCAAATTTTACATAATAAAACTTCAAAAGAGGCTTCATTTTATGCAAGCTTAAGTATAGAACTGAGGCAGTAAAAAGGAACACTTAGCTTCCACTCTGCCCTGTTTGGGTGTGGTGTGGCTGCAAAGGACACTGCGCTGCTCTTCAGCAGAACTGCCCCAGACCCTCAGTAGACACACACACAGCCTCTGAGGTTTACAAGGAGAGGAAGTAGCATCTTGTCATGTTGGTCTTCAGGCCTTATTTTCAAGGACAAAGCATTTTAAAAGGTGAAATGAAATAAAGCTTTGACATGGGCTTGTCCCCAACCTCTTTTCATGTTGAGAACTTCCACAATTAAGAGAAAGAAAAACAAAACAAACAAACAAAAAATCTCTCCAAAAAGAAAATTAAAAAAAATAAAATGGGGACAGGGAGATAAGCGAGGAGGAGAACCTTAGCCAGTATGCCAAGGGTGGTGTCAACTGAGCCTATCAGTGGACAGTAGTTTGATTGAAAGTCTATTGCTTTAATGTACTTATGCTTTAAGCCCCACCCAAGAATTCTCAATTTTCTCTCATGTTTAGGAATTTAACATCTAGATACACCCAGGAAAGTCAATGCGACCTTGTGACAGAAAGCAAACAGCACTCTTGATCTGTAACTAAGACTCATAGACATGCTCTGATAAATAGAAGATGCCCATACAGCACCAAAAAAAAAAAAACAGACACTCTGGCCCTGGGGCCTAGGAGAAGCTCCCAGGGCCCCACAGGTGACTCTACCATACAGCTAACTTGAGAACTAGCATTTGGACACCCTGTACTTGGGGTCACAAAGAACATGCTAAGGTCAAGAGTGTTGGTATGAAAAGAGCTAATATATGCAGACAAAAAGACACACACCTGATAGAAGCCAAGTAATACCACAATGTATATACCACCACTTAGGGTTAAAACAGAAAAGAGCTATATTTATCACAATACAGACAGTTTTTAAATATACAACCTTTAAACACCCTATGTATGTGGACACATACAGATCATTCCAGAACTGCTTCAAGTATTAACTGTCACATGGCTTAAGTATTTAGCCAAGTATTTGCTCAATAATTGGTGACTATTGCTTCCATGTGGGTCTAAGTTTGCTTTATGGTGCCTGTGTGAAGAGTTTCCAGTGGGTAAGGAACTGAGAAGGACATGATGTAGTTGTCAGTTAGCTACTGAAAGTGCAGTATTTCTAAGTTTCCTCCACAACCCCATTAGAACTTAGGTCTACAGCTGAATAAGCCCTGACCTCTCAATTGGTCCTTTCATGCTTGCATTTTATGCATTCTTGAAACACAAGCCTATAAAGGCAGATACTGACACCATCAATATTGTGACTTATAGATCTACCAGAGTGGCCCACTTAGGTTTTCTATGTCAACCCACAAACCTAAAAAAAAAAAAAAAACCAGCCTCAGGTGTAACCATGATGAAATATAAGACATGTGTTCTCAGGACTTCACCAGCTACAGGAACAATGTAACAGAGATCCACACCAGGCTGGCTTTCAATTCTGCATATCCCAAGAAGCATCTTTGCCATAGTGGTGGAAGTTCTCCAGATGGCTCTAGGAACACGTAGGACAGAACACGACAAGTGCTCTAACTTTGTATCTGGCTCCATTTCAGTCACAGCTCTATAGTGGATGGGAAATTCTAAGAATTTCAAGAATATACCCTAGAAAAGGAGTCTTCAAGATGCACCCACATAGCTGAAATTACTGATTATTTGATATGCTTCTAAGATTCAATCAAACAAATTTACACACAAACCCACAGACACACACAGACACACACAGACACACACACACACACACACACACACACACACACACACACACACACGTGCACACTCAACCAAAAGTAGAGTCTTAAGGAAGCACCACAATGCACACCTCAAAATCTCTACAGACTACAATAAGATGCAGACCCTGGGAGAGGGAAAGGCCAGAAGCAAACCACAAAGTCCAGCGAACATGCTCCAAGTGCAAAAGAGCTGCTGTGTGGATTGTGAACTGGTGAACAAGCATCATCTCTTTCCATTAAACAATCAACACAGAATAGCCAGCAGCGGCAAGAAGGAGCGTGTTTTCTCCATGGAGATTCCTGTCTGTGTGCTAAATCCTCAAGAAGTTAACCACACAGCTAAACAAACACTCCTAAAACTGGGGTAGCCAAACAATAAGGGAAGAAATACCTTTACTAGATTTTAGTCATTGTGAGGGGGTTACTACACTCTTATTTTGGCCTGGACCAAAACCAAAACCAAATAAAAGCCTTTCGAAAGTCATCAGAAGGGAAAGGCAGAAGAAGCTGACACTACCCAGGGTGTCCTCTCCACCCAACTCTGTAATTTTCAAAATAATTAGGTGTGAACACTAATTGCTTTATTGGGCAATTCAGTAAGACTACACACTAGAGACTGTCTCTCTTGCAAAATTTGTTCCAAATGAAATAACACACAAGCTCTGTTTTAAATTGCCATTCCTATGCCATTACCAAGCTTGGAGTATTTGAACTAAGGTTAATATTTTACACTCCAGATTTTGAAGGATACTATTAAATAGCCAAAAGTTATTAGTAGCTAAATATAAGAACCACCAATGCAGGAATATTACCTCTGCAGAATAGAATATACATTAAAAACAATGCCAATATACTATAATTATATAAATATAATTTTAACTTGTCAACTATACCTTTAGTTGAAAACACGACATATTTCTGCTGTGTTTGATGGTCTAACTGAAATTAGAAGTCCAAGTTGCATAATAAACATGTCATATAAGAATTATAAAACAGATGTGTTTGTTCAAGGATGCAAAGTTTAGCGTGTGATAAAATAAGAAACACCAAAGCCCGTCAGAAGCAGCTCCCTCTGGAGAATGACAAGGGACCCAAAAAATGAAGGGAAGCTCTTCTCTCAGTCCCTTTGGTCCAAATTTTTCTTTGACATGAGACTTGGGTTATTTTTTCTTTTTTCAGTTACCAAATACAAATATCAATACATCTCTGAAACTTTACAAGCGTTTTGTATATTTCTATATGCTTTACAAATATTTCTAGATTTATTTACTTTTTCTTTATGCATATGGGTTTTTTGCCTGAATTTAGGTCTGTGTATCATGAGGTATGCCTAGTGCCCACTGAGCTGGCCTAAGGGTGTCGGATCCCCTAGTAGTAGAGTTATAGTCAGTTGTGAGCTGCCATGAGCATGCTGGGAATTGAACCCAGGTCCTCTGCAAGAGCAAGAAGTGCTCTTGACTGCTGAGCCATCTCTCCAGTCTCTGTATGGGCTTTTGAAAGATGAAATAATGTTCAACCACAGAGGTAAAAGTCCTGTACACTTTAAACCACAAAACATTTATGAAAATAATTTTAAAAAGCATGTAGATGGAGTCACAGACTGGAAGAATTAGTACTGTTATGGCATAACACCCAATCAACAGGTTCAATGCCATCTCTGTTAAAATCCCAATAATATGTTTTTCTTTGCATAAATAGAAAAAGCCATCCCAATAGGCATATGGAATCTCAAATGACAAGGAAAAGAACAAAACTGGGGATCTTACACTTCCTATTTCCAAGCCAGAGTGCAAAGATAATCAAAGTGGTATGGTACTGGTACAAAGACAGACACAGACCGGCTAAAATAGCCCTGAATAGTCCCTCACACACTTGATCATGCATGCTCATTGACAAAGAAGCCAAGACCACTCAATGGAAAATGGCAGTCTCTTCACCAGCTAGCACAGCAAAGCAGGATAGCCACATGCAGAAGAGTGATGTGGGACTACTGTCTTATGCCAGATACAAAGCAATTAATTAAAAACAGATTGGAGAACTAGTATCAGCCCCCAAACTAAAAAAAATAAAATAAAGTATAGCCCTTTATGATGTTGCATTTGATAACTCTTTGGAGAGACAAAAGAAGAAAAAGAGACCAGGAGCCCTTGTGAACCTTAGAGCCTGTGAAAAATGGGCAGTGAAAAGGCAGCCTGTAGAACCCACCCAGAATTCCTACAACTCAACACCACCGACAAAAAGCAGTTGTAAGACAGACACTGGACTTGAACAAATATTCTGAAGTGATAACATGCACATGAAGAGCTCATCACGAAATGCAGCGCCAAGTTTAGAGCAGTGAACAGCCACACCTGTCAAATGGCTACTGCTCTGAGACAGGGAAAAGGGCTAGTCCACAGGCAAGGATGTGCACAGCTGGACCTCCACTGCAGCTGGCAGGCACTGCAGCTGGCAGGGTCAAACAATACAACAAAGGAGAGCAGCAGGAGGGTCTAAGGATTATGACGACCACATGACACACACACACACACACACACACACACACACACACACACACACACACACACACACACACCGGTTCCACTTCAGGGGAAAATCCAAGGATGAAACGCGGGGCCTCCAGAAAACCATTTCTAGCCATGTTTATAGCAGCATCATTCACAATAGCCAAGAGGTTAAGTACCCCAATAGTCCTCAACAAAGGAACGGAAACAAACTGGCATCTACGCGAGCAATAGGATATTAAGCAGCCTCTAAAAGGAAGGGAACCTTGTGACAGGCTACAAGGTGGCTAGACCTACGGAACATCACACTGAGTGACACACACCATTCACAAAATGACACTGCATGACTTCATTTCTATGAGGAAGCTAAAGTAGGGAAATTCACAGAACCAGAGTGCAGTAGGCCAGAGGGGGTAAGAAAATGGGAATATTTTTGGCTTCATGCGTACAGACTTCTAGTTTTACCAGATGAGTATGTGTTGGAGATTGATATCACAATAATAAGAATATAAACATGGTCATTTAAAAAAAATAGATAGTTTTCAATCAAGCCTCCTCAACATGTCAGGCACTCTGATAAGCTCGGATCATCACTATTTACACTAGCAGAGAAGATCAGCCCTTAAGCCTTTCTACTATGCCCTTCCAGAATGTGCTTCCAGAATGCCTTCATTTCTATAATTTCCCATTCCACTCAACCCCAAAATGTTAGTCCCTTCGATGAAAACAACTGTGAGACACAGACAAGCAAGGACTGTCTCCCTTTGAGCATCTAGCCAGCTCAAAATAAGGAGATGGACGGGGCCACCAAGCCACTCACGGGGCCCATGCGGTGTTACCGTGACTGCAGCTACAGAATTCACAGCTGCTGACTCCACCCCAGTTCTACAGGTCAGACGCCTACACCGGTGCATTTTTGCTCCCGACATAAAAATTGTCTCTCTATCTTCAGGGCAGCCACTACCCAGGGACATTATAGTCAAGATTAGAAATATGTAATATAAGAATTAAGTTTTTATCAGCCAGTCCGACCCAACAGGAATTCACTTAGTAACTACAAAGTCATGCTTTTAGAAGCCCCTTAAAAAGCCAGAGAAACAGCAGCCACTGCATCCTGTTGTGTGAGCCAAACCTTAAACAAGCGTGCAAAGACAGTCATGGGAAGTGTAAAATAGGAAAGGGCAACACATGGAAACAGCTGATCACAGACATGAAGGCAAACACTGGTAACAATTCTTAAATGATAAGAAAATGAACACCGAAATAAAGGACAGGTATAATTTTCAAAGACCTCAAAATAGCAAAGTGGAGAAACTTGGATTTTACATTTCAAGGAAGCATTCAACCCACTTGAAGATACGACACAGAAAAACGTGCTTTACTCTTATTTCTTGATTTCCGTAAATATAACACCACTTCCTCCTTCCTGTTTTCACCTGGAAGTCATCAGTTATCTTACCAGTACTGGTTTCCATCCCATAAACACAATCCCCCAGACAGTCTGTTCTCATCAGGTGTCCCTCTTGGTCCACAGCAAGGAGAATTTTGATGAATGCTCTCGCCTGGACACGGGCCTTTTGGGTCACAGCTCTTAGAAACCTGGTGCCGCCTTACTAGGGAGTGTCCGGTAAAAGCCAGTGGAAAATATTCGGGTTAACAACTGTACCTGCTCATACTGGAAAATCAACCAGGGTGGATGCCAACAGACACTCCCCATCAACATAAAGACAGACAGACAGACACACACACACACACATACACACACACACACTCACTCTCTCACTCACTCACTCACTCCTCACTCCAAACTAGTTTTTCTTCACAGGCACAATTACAGGCAGGCATGACTCATCCCCTTCCATACATACAACAAATTCCTAAACTGCAATTCAATATGGGATGATAATTTGCAAATTTCTTTCGTTTCATTCATTCATTCATTCACTCATTCATTCATTGGGCTAATGGGCACTTGCTCCCCTGATCAGTCTTGTTACACAGAGTGAAGGAGGCAGGTATACACCCCATCCTTATAGAACTGAGTTCACAGCGACACTGGACCCTGGGCTTCTCTATTCCATCCCAACTGGCTTTCAAAGAAGAGCTGTTGGGGTTAGATTTGCCTCTCAACTTGAGTAAGCAAGAACAAACACTGTTTGATTTAAACAACAATTCAGTTCATCAGTAACTTCCAGATTCCCTAAACATGGAGCACTGAGGAGGAGGGCACCCTGTGCTCTTGAGACAGGAGGGCACAGAGGTACCCCTAGAAGGCAACATCTGGAGTTTCAGACAAGACACCAGACTTCCCATACACATAAGCAGAACACTGGACAGTGTATGAAGCAACGGGACAGAGGCTGTGCTGATAATGCTAAGAGATGGGACACAGCCCAGGGCAGAAAAACCCAAACCAACTGCTGAGTTGAGGGGTAAGAAGGTAAGAGGCACAGCTATGGCTAATGAGCAGAGAAGCCCTCAAGCACAGGACAATAAGTACTGTTCTGCACACACGGCCTGGGATTCACGCAGTCCCTGACCGGAAAGACCATTAACACAGAAGGCATTCCAAAGGTCCTACACTCAGGCCACTTTAGACAAAAGAAACCTCAAGAAGCCTCTCTTACCCCAACCGACTCTGCTGCTTGTCAGAACAAGGTCCAGCAATGGACAAAGTGGATGTCAGCAACTATACGACGTAGCGCAGGATGCTGCAACAGCCGATCTATAGGGAAATGTCCAACCAGAGCTGCCTAGATCCAAGCTTCTCCGGACACTGACCTTTCGGGTGTGATGGCAACAGCGGGTCAGAAGGTCAGAATCAAACCCTTCCCAACCTCCCTAATCTCGGGTCCTGTGGTTCTCAAGGTTACTTTGTAATCAGAACAAGGCAGTTCTTTGAATTGTCACCTTTTTACACAAAGTATCAAAGAACTCTGACCAGGTCAGCCGTCCATTCAACAACTATTTCCTGAGTGCCTTCCACGTATATTTCAGGCTTTTATGTCTGGACCTCAGTTTCCTAATCTGTAAAATAAGACTATTAGGACCCAGGGAACAAGCAGCTGTTCAGCTTACGCAATCATGTAAATTATAATATAATATAATATAATATTATAATATAATTATAATAGACCGACGTCACTGTTGCCGCCGGTCATTGTCACTGTTCTGTCCACCGCTGAAATGCTGCTAAGGCTTTAGCAGAGAAAAAGACCAGTTTGGGTTCTGCCCTCAGAGAATTTACATCTGAGATGAGTGATGAGGAAATCAACACTTTAGGGACGAGTTGTTAAAATGTTGCCTGAGAAATGTGGTCTAGCTAGATAACAAGAACCTCGGTCCAAAGAGAAACTCGGGCCTGTGCCATCCCTGCTCCCGAACACTCTGGGGCCGTTTGGGTCTCAGTCTGAAGTCAGAGGGTCCGCTCCACAAGCGCCTTGTGCCTGCTTTTACTTAAAACACAGCGATCAGAGCATCAACCGTCCACACAAAATGATGAATGCTGGGGGAGGGGACAGGAGGTCAGACAGTCTGCGATCCCCAGAAGGAAGCTCTGAACCCAGGATTAGCAAGAAGGGGGCAGAGAACTGCGGACTGCAGCCCCAAGGCCGCCGAGGTTATCCCTCTGAACTAAGGCCAGCGGTCCAGCTCGCTCTGTCCATCGCTGGCCAAGTCTCTGCAGAGCTAGATTATATACTGAGTGGAACAGGGAAGGGGCTCCTGCTGCCCCGGGGTCGGACCAGCCTCCCATGGAACAGGATTCTCTCTAGCCCACAATTACGCACGGAGAAGGAAAAGGGTAATGTGTTACATAAGTTCATGGAAGAATCATAAACTGATAAAATCATAAATGGGGAAGTAGGTACTTTATTTCATCCATTGTGCCTGTTAGTATGCACAATTGGTAAGATATCCAACTACAAACACAGAAACCTGGCAAAATTAATTGTCAGCCGCTGAAGACACAGAATTTTAGACAAGTCTCCAAAACCATTTTCCTTTTTTTTTTTTTTTTTTTTTATTTCATTTAAGAGAGGTTCCAATGGAAGACATTGGTGGGATGCGGGGGCCATGTTTGAATCAGGAGAATCTTATGAGTTGAGAAAAGAAACTACCAGTTGTCCCAACATTTTCAGAAGGCATGCCAAAAACTCTGTAGAAACTTACAAGGTAAACAGACCCCACTTGTATTGGAAGTAACATTTTATACAATATGAGCTCAGAAAAAAAAATTATCTGTAAGTGTAAGAAAAAGTTTTCTGTAAGCATGTACAAAGTGGTAAGTGTGATTTCCAGAAGGCCTCAGACCCCCTGCAGTATACCCTGGGCCTGTGCACCACGAACTCAGGTTTACAGTATGCACAACCAAATGAAGGCGATCTTCAAGCACATAAGCACACATAAACATAGAGAGACAGAGGGGGGTACGGAGACACAGAGAAAGACAGAAGCACACACACTGGATTTGGGGGAGTCTCTTTTTGTTGACCTCACACCCATGGGAATGACTCTGTCTCCTCATCCATGTGACTCCACTGATGAGCTTAATCACCCCATGCCTCTCTAGCCAAAGCAGCAGACGCATGGTCTTGGCTTCTCCAACAATCAAGGACACCCACAATCATCATCCTCTGGACAGAGTGACTGGTACAGAAATGGAATGGGAACCCAGGAAAACTTAGAGGCCTTTAGACAGATAATGTTACAGGTGAGAGCGTGGCTTTTTCCTTGAATCACAATAATTAAGGCCCACATTCACCTGTAATTTACAGTAGTTGCCTTTTCTAACATAAATTACAAACTATCCCCAAATGAAGCCAATAAAGATAAAAGCAGGACTGAGAAAAGGGTACGAGGGATGAGCGGGTCTGTGTGCACCATTTTACTACCAGCTCCACATGAGTCTCAAGTCAAATGCCTCTGAATTCCCACTGTATGATTCAGGAAACTCCCTCCCCTGGCTCTTCAGGCCAATGTAAATGGAATTTCTGGCCCCTATGGTGTCTTTAAAAAAGAAAGACACCAATTTATGCTCCATTTGGTTAAACCAGATTAAAACCAGCATTTACCGAGCATCTCCCAAATGTTAGAGGCCGTGTGGGTCAGTCAGTTTTCATCATCTCAGCCAATGTTAAAGTCATGTTAAGAAGTTTGGTGTGCAGTCTATTGCTGTGATAACCATGATCAAAACCAGCTTGGAGAGAAAAGGGTTTATTTTGGTTTAGAGTTGTAGTCCACCATGAAGAGAAGTCAGGGCAGGATCTCAAAGGGGAATCAGGAGTTGGGAACTGAAGCAGAGCCCAGGGAGGAATAGGGCTTACTGAGTTGCTTTGCAAGGCTTTCCCAGCCTGCTTTCTCCCCACCCCCCAGAACCACAGACATGGGGTGGCACCACTGCCAGTGGGCTGGGACCTCACACATCTATCATTGGTTTAAAAAAAATGCCGTGAAGACTTGTTTACATGCAATCTGATGGGAAGCATTTTCTCAATTGAGGTTCCTCTTCCCAGATAATTCTAGCTCACATCAGCAGACAGAAGGAGATATCACAGATTTCTAACAAGGGAGATCCTAGGCTGTGGGAGAAGTGCAGAGGTGGAGCACCTGCCTGGAATATACAAGGCCTTGGGTTATGTTCCTCACAACTGGGGCGGGGGCGGGGGAATAGTAATGAAAATCCCACCCCCTTCAAGCAACAGCTTTATTATTTTCTAAGGATCAACCTAACAGTCAACCTAACCATGGAACTGTAAATCCAAACATGAATATCTCATTGTATAGACGGCTCTAAGGTTTTACTGGTCACAAATTGGCATGGATAATGTAACAGTTTCTGGTTGAGTAAATTTTGCCAATTGCCTTCCCAAGAGTCTTATGCCTTTCCAGGATTTATTCATTGAAGCTTAGAAATAGCAGAAGTTTCAGTATATATGGTGCTAAAAGATTTTTTAAGGTATTTACAGATGAAAATTACCTTGATTGCTAGTTAGAGAATCTTTAGAAATAATAGTAACTGGGCATTTTTCTTAGGCCACAGTCTGAAAGCTTAACTGTGCATGCCACCTCCATACGGGCACAGAGTTTGAAGAAGACAGGGTGTGTGACACAAGACAAGAGCAAGGAGGGACAAGCGGACACCAAGACAAAACCTAGGGACAGCCGGTGTCAAGAGTCTGGGATTTCCACTGCCAAAGCTGCAAAAGGAAACATCACAGCGAAGGTGTCGGACCAGGTGCGGAGGCGAGAAGCTGCAAAGGGAAGGGCAGGTGAGCAAATTGTGCTCCGCTCTGGGGAAAACTCATTAGCTACGCCTCCCTCCCATCCCGAAAATAACTAAGCCCAACAGAGGGAAACTATGTGTAACTGCATCACTGTCCTGTTTTTCTAACTTGGGTGTGACAGGTGGAACCGGGGGCCTTATTTGGGTGAACAGACAATTGTCCTGATTACAGGTTGGATTACTTATTTTATATAACAACTAAAATGTCCCATGGTAAACATAGGGCACCACTTGATTTCTTAACAGTGTAAGTCCCATCCTTTCAAAGGCTATTTATTTACTTACTTCTTGTTTGTTTGTTTAGACAGGGACTCATATAACCCAGGCTAACCTTGAACTTCTTATGTAGCAAAGAATGACCTTCAACTTCTGATCCTCTTGCCTCTACTTCCCAGGGCTGGGATCACAGGGCATCCATCACCAGGCCCAACTTAGGGAGCGCAGAGGATGAAACCTGGAACTATGCACCCAGGCAGGCATTCTACTAACTACAGCTCCAGGCTCCCTAAATACTACAACAACCTTGGGAGGAAGAGGTGCAGATGTCAGGTTATTTCCCCATGGAAGGTAAGTGACTATCTTTTTAGAATTACATTGGGAGGGCAGAACACACCCATACATAGCAGCCCACTCGTGGAGGTAAGAGGAGGGAGGAGTTGATTCTCTACTTCCATGTGCTCTTGGGAATTGAACTCACATCAACAGGCTTAGTGAAAAACACCTTACAGACCCATTGCCCCAGCCCTTACGTCACGACTTTTGAGCATTAAAATGGCTCCACAGGGCCACCCACTTTAAAGTAGCAGAGCAGAGACGTGAATTTAGGTTGATTTTCCCACAGTATTCTATACACCAGTCAAGTCATTCTGGAATGACTGAACAACAGAGAGCTGAGTGTCCTTGACACAAAGGCTAGGATGGAAGAAACATCCGGTAGAATGTGCTTGCAACGGATGGCTACTATATACCACCACCATACTCTCGTTGTGGGCCAGTGCATTATACTCTCAAGATGTATCTACTGGGGCAAAACTCACTCAAGGGAAGACAGACAGCCTAGGTGTTACTGGGACAACACAGCTTCAGTCCACCTAACTACAGTCCATCTAACTAAGTCTTCAGTCTGGCTAACAAGCAGGTGAATGGCATCAGTTAGAAACAAAGAATCTGTGCCTCTTGGAGCCTCTCAGAAGTCATGCGGAGAAAGGGGAGAGGATGGCCTGCAGGTGACCAGAGAGGAAAAGGAATTGAGACCCAGACATGGGGCTGTCCACACAGGGTGGAGGACAACAAAGAAAGCACACTGGACTTCAGTCGTTACAGACAGGCAGCCCCCCCCCTCAGAGGGAGCCCCAGCGATGGGCACAGCAGCAACTCACAAAAGGGGTCTAAGGAAAGGGGGCACTTCCAGTTAGGACGATCTCAGCAGGCTTTCGAAAAAGATGAAATGTGAGCAATGCTTTAGAGAATGCTCAGGTCTTAGTGAGGCAGAAAGAAACGGGAACTGGAAAGCTGGAAAGGGCAGCTGCCTGCTCCTTACGGCAGACACAGCCTGAGAAAGACTTCTGCTACTGGCTGTGACAGCTATCCACCTCAGGATCTCCAAAATCTACCTTCATTCACAAGGTCACAAAGATGTTTTGTGAAGGAGGAAGAGAAGGAGGAGGAGGAGAGCAACAACAAGAATTGGTAAAAGACATCTGAGATGCTTATCTTACCAAGACCAATAACAGTAACATGAACCATTAAGTCTCTATATTGGTCTCTAAATGGTCATATACTCCCTGATAAAGATCTCAGTAAATAAATACCCTGCTCTCAAAACTAAAGAAAGTCATTCTAAAGAAACCAGTCAGTTTGGAGAAGCAAGTTATGAATGCATTGTCTGAAAGTATTCTAACAGCTTCAAAAGACTGCACAGGCCTCACTACTTTTCACACTGGCATTAAAGTGGAAGTGACCTAGAACAAGTAAAACCATCACACATTACAAAGGGACTCTAGGACACCTAACTTTATAGGTAGAGACTAAGAGGTAAAATCACTTCCTCCAAGGCACATACTAATTTGAAGACACAGCAATTAAATGAGATGCGAGGGGCACTTCTGAAACCTCTAAATCCTGTATATAGCTTTAGACACACAGACATACAGACACACACACATACATACACACACACACACACACACACACACACACACACACAGCTGGTAAACAAGGGGGAAAAAAGTGAAATCCCCATGCCTTTGGTTTCTAATGGTACTATTTAGTGCTTTATATTAAGATGCCTACCAAATCCAATTCTGCCTGTCCAGAACTAACTGATTGCACTTTTTAATGCTGTCAAAGCTGTAGAAGCAGAACATTAACTCCAGAGGGAAACCACTTGGTATATGACTGTGAATCTGCGATTCTTCAAATGTCTCGAACAGCATGCCAAAGACTTTTCTTTCCCACTGACCAGCTGGCTCCTGCTCTAGGGAGTGGTATGGGAAAAAGAGAGGGTTCTTTGGCTTTAAGGAAAGCTCAGACATGTGGAAAGGTCTTGCTGAAGACAGTAAGGCCTGTGTCGATCCTGGTTTTCAACTCATTTTGTAAAGACAAGTTCTCAAAGACATCTATCTGTCCTTGAGTTCATTCTTCCCACAGAGGAAAAAGACACTCAACGACTCTATGATCCAGGACTGCTTTCCTTCCTAAAGGAATTGCTTGTGCAAATTAATCCAGGGTAGCCCAAATACAGTCTTATATTGGTTTAGCTTGGCCAAGGGCGGCCAATAAACCTTTTCACCTTTTGCTTCTCCTGTTAGATCAGCTCTGCACCATCTGATCAGTAAGTACTATTCTTTTCTTCTGTGACAGCCTATGCTCCACCCCCCGGGAGAAGTCTCTCTTTGGGATTGGGAATGTATCTCTAAGTTTACACACAGTTTGTGTTTCTTGTTCTCTCCTAGTAGAGCAGGAATAGATACAGCCACTCAGTTGTGAACCAGGTAAACTGATCCTCAAGCCAGAGAACAACTCTTCAGACCCACACCCTTCTCACAGTCCAAAACATACAGGTTAAGTGTGACAGGGTGGGCAAACTTAGGCTAAACTGGCAACTCTTCCAACAATATTTACTAATAAAGTTTTACCGGATCATAGCCAAGCCAATGTATACATTGAGTGGTTACCATAGAGATATTTTGCCTCTCAAGCCTAATACACTCACTATTTAGCAGCTTATAGAAAAAGTTTGCCAACTTTTGTTGTACATTAAAAACATAAAACCAGAAAGTTTGGGGAGGTTTTAAAAGACACTTATAAAGTACTCCATTCACTTACCAATCATGTACTGAGCACCTTCTGGCACAATTTTAGACATGGACATCCAGCAGTGAGTCAGACAGCATGAGCCCTTGTGAAAGGAGACACATGACTACTCTAAATTTCAGATGGACAGAGCAGGCTTTTTAGAGAGTGGCCGGATTCTGGAGGGGTAGATAGTGACTCTTTAGAAGATGCAAAGTCATGAAGATCATACTTGGGGAAGAGCCCCAGGAAATGCATGATGAGAAGCCAGGCAAAAACATACAGAAGGACTGTTACAGCCAGAGACCAATGGCTTGAGGGGAAGGAAAGCTCGACACACCCATAAACAAAAGCAGCAAAGGTACTTGAAACACTGAAAAACCATGAATGGGAAAAAGGAGTAAGATGCGGGATCAAAGCATGGGCACGAGCAGGCCATGTGGTGATGACAGAGATCCCAGAATCACAATCAGAATAGAGCTCTCACCTAAAGGTTAGACTGTAGCTAAATTGGGAGCGTGCTTACCTAGCATAAGCAAGGCCTCGGGTTTGATTCCCAACACTGCAAGAAAGCAACTTCTCATCTTTCGGTCTCAGTTGATTAAAAGTCCTTCTGGACAGAAAACTAACATTCTGCTTTAACTGCTTTCCTTTCATCTGCTGAAAAGTACCTGAAACTTCAAACGCCCAGTAGCTCAAGAGAACCCTGTCAGACAGTTACCGCTGGAGGCAATAACTCCTACCCCCCAACCCGCACAAAAAGAAAAGAGACTGAGTGAAGTTCTCACAGCAACAGCACAAATTGACCATTTAAAATGATTCTTTTCATGAAAGGGAATTTCCCCCTCTTCAGCCCAATTAAGACTATTTTCCTAAGTCTGTGGGGCCATTCATTCCATGAAGTAAGGTCTGTCTCCTCTCCAGCCCATGCACCAGCTGCATGCATGGTCCACTCAAACTCTGTCAAAGCAGCTGGCTCAGAGATCAGCCTGCTTTAGCTGAAAGGCAGTGTCCCTGAAGAGACATGTCATGGGGCTCAGTTGGTCACATTCAAATTCAATGTAAGAGTTTTCAGGGAGACAGTGTCAACACGCTGGTGACTAGCCACCCAGTCAGTCTTCCTTCATTGATGTCCTTTTCCTTTGGGAGATTTATTGATCTGATAGGACAACTTCCCATCTTTAGACTCAAGAAGAAAGAAAATCAAGGTTATCCAGAAGAAGGCCAAGCAGAGTGGCTCTGACTAAACTCGGATTCTCAGTGAGCAAGCACTCTAACTTGACGAAGATGAGTGGCCGTGAGGGATGATGGGGTAAGGAACTACTAGTCTGGCCTAAAGTTTCCCCTGGCTGGGTCTGCAGCAAGCCGTGGTGGGCCCTGTGTGCTGAGACACCGTGAGAAGCAGGTTCTTGCTAGCTCCAGAAAAACCTGCTGCAAAAGATGCTAGAACGCTAACCTGGAAGTAATAGCACAGCTTCCCAAGGCTCTTGCCTGGAGAGAGGAGATAAAATAGTATCGACTCTAGGTCCTGCCTTAGGATTTTTGTTGCTATGGTAAAACTCCATGACCAAAAGCTTCTTGGGAGGGAGGGAAGGGATTCTTTCAGCTTACACTTCCACATCACAGTCCCTCAGTGAAGGGAGCCAAGGCAGGAACCTGGAGGCAGGAACTGATGCAGAGACCATGAAGACAAATGTCTTACTGGCTTGCTCCTGATGGCTTACTTAATCTGCTTTCTTATACAACCCAGGCCCAGCAGCCCAGGGATGGCACCACCCCCAGTGGGCTGGGCCCTCCCACGTCAATCATCAGTCAAGAAAACGCTCCACAGGCTTGCCCACCCGTGGGAACACTTTCCCAGGTGAGCTTCCCTCTTCCCAAGTGATTCTAGTTTGTGTCCACTGGCACAAAACGAGCCAGCCACTAGGGCTAGAGAGCACCTGGCCGGTGCTCAGTAAATAGGTGATTTATCAAATGTGCTCATCATCTCACATACTTTACCTCACTGAATCCTCTTTATGTCCCCCAAAGCCTCACCTTCAAAAAGCCGAGGGCTTCAAAAGTGAAATGTTTCGGTGACAAAGACATTCAGCCCACTCCACTGAGCTACCTGACCAGAAATATGAGAGCAGCTAAAGTTTGTTAAGCACACACACTATGACAAGCACTGAGTTCTGTGGCTGGAATACCACATCAAGTTCTAACTGCAAGCCTGCCTGTGGTTTGTCTTGCTTTCATCTGGGTTTTGTTTTTTGTTTTTTGTTTTTTTTCAAGACAGGGTTTCTTTGTGTAGCCCTAGCTGTCCTGGAACCAGCTCTGTGGAACAGGCTGGCCTCCAAACTCACAACCTCTGTGAATGCTGGGATTAAAGGCGTTCACTGCCACCACCACCTGGTGATGGTGTGGCTTTTCTTACTGAAGCTGTTTTCAGTGAATCCAGGGTGCTCAGACCACATCCACGGCCCAAAGTTGCACAGTTAACAAAAGATACAACTGAGACTAGAACCCATTGTACCAATAGTCTATGAAGAGTTAAAATAAAGTATTTCTTGGGTTTGAGTTTATACCAAAAGCAGGAAGCTAAATGTAGAGGCAAAACATATGCCTGGAAATATGCAGTGACTCGAGTTCAAGGCTCCAGAACTCCCATCCCTCAACCCTGAGAGAGTTCTCCGTCCAGGACTCACGCCCAGGCGCAGTTACATCACTCACCTCCCAGAAACATTTTAATTCGTCTTAACCTCCGTATCATTTTGATCTGCAAAAGACCCAGCAGCAGCAAGTAGACAGCTGCCCAACAGAGAACACCTAATTCAACAAGAATGATGGTGTGCACCCTCCCACGCCCACCTCCACCCCAGAATAGTGGTTCTTTTTTTTTTTTTTTTTTTTTTTTTTTTTTTGGTTTTTCGAGACAGGGTTTCTCTTGTGTAGCTTTGCGCCTTTCCTGAAACTCACTTGGTAGCCCAGACTGGCCTCAAACTCACAGAGATCCGCCTGCCTCTGCCTCCCGAGTGCTGGGATTAAAGGCGTGCGCCACCACCGCCCGGCTAGAATAGTGGTTCTTAAACCCATCTCTCTTAGAAATCTCCAATGGATTTGTTAAATCTCTTTGAAGTGTTTAATTTGCTGAGGAAGAAAGAAACCCAGGCTCATGATGAGGCTCCATGTTACAGGGTAACGCACCATGGCCTCAGCAAGAGGATGCTTGGCGACAGGGCCTCTGCGCTTCGGGGTTTCCCTCCAGTGACACCGGCCTCTGTGTTACCCAAGCTCCTCTTCCGGCTGACAAAGGCCGTCCGCAGCACCTCTCCCCTCCTATGGTCACAGAGGCTCACTCTAAGGACCTGGGAAGAACGGCCTCCCAACATCCAACAAAGGATCGTGACCGGACTGGAAAGGATGGGTTTGCCCTGTGGCTGGTTCATCTGCATCACCACTGAAAATCTATTTGCAGGGTAAAAGAGGTAATTAACACAGGGCCTCAAATTTCAAAACAAGGAAGGTGTACCGCTTAGGTTGACTGGTGCTATATTTATCTGCCCATATTACTATTCCATTACCTCAAACATTCTACTATTAAAATGGGTGGTGGTGGACAGAAATTTATTTTTCATCCAATTCAATTGCTAATTATAGGTTGAAAAACATCAAGGGCAGTTTATGGGGATAGAAACCACTGCCCAGAGTCACATATCACCAAAGGGTCTCTGAGGGCTTGCTCAGAAGAAAATCCGACCCACAACACTAGGTTAAACCTACTTCTGCTTCATTTCAACCGAGGAATACAATTAAGCAAATTTTAAATACCTCTTACCAAGATTGTAGGACTAAAGACTACACATTGGTGACTACCTATCTTTTAGTAGGTAAACAAATGGAGAAATCTTTCTCTGAGACTGACTTCAAAAAAAAAAAAAAAAAAAAGAATAAATCCACAAAGAGCCAAGTTCCAAGTAAATATGGGTCTTCTTTTAATTTTATTCTTCGTTTTGTCCCCTCACCACCCTTATAAACAGCTCTGGAGAAGGGAGTTTTGGAGTCGAGGGTTTTTAGACTTTAAAGACTTCACTTTGTCATGAGGTCACATGTCTAAATAGTTGTCATGCATGTCAGACTATGCAGGGAGGTGTTTAAGGTAGAAGAGGGCTTCTAAAACTGTCCCCATTTGTGACTGGATTTCATTAAGAAATTTTTTGCATGGCCCCAAGTATATAGGGACATAAGTATACAAACCAAACATTCGCTGATAATAAATTATAAAAAATTTATTTTAAAGTAATTCTTTGGTACACATACAATTTTTAGCATTTATTAAGGGTGAGAGCAAATTTGAATATCAGTGAAATGGAGCTAATCAATAGCTTATCAACACATCAGCCTGCATGCCTCTAAATGTAACAGAAAACACTCTATCAAAAGCATCATTGGGAGTGTCTCTGGTACACACTATACCATAGCCCACCTGCTTGGGTTTCAGACTACACCAAAATACTCAGAAACACAGAGAGAAATCTTCAGTGTCAGCCCAGTAAATGTTTTGATACAACTGTGAGAAGCCACTGTTAGGGTTGAGCTCCCACAGGCTTCCATACCAAAATGGAGTCACTCCGGCTAACAATCACATAATCATATTAAGCTTCAAGGAAGCAGATAAAGACCCAAACAGACCAGTTTTTCCAGAAAGCAGGAGTCTGCATGAATCAGTATAATAAGGAAGTCCCCACTGCTTTACAAAACAGGAACCTGGAATGAGCTGATGTCAATCAGTCTGTTTCCTATTGTTCTGTCTCCTTATACATATATTGTACTAGATCCTCTTCTAGGCTATTACCCAATGAGCTCTCATTCTATTGTGTAGAATGCAGATTGCCCAATTTATGAGTGATTAAAAGGGGGAAAAGCAATTAGATCTATAACTAAATTTGTTGTGATTTTATATTTCGATACTTCATAGCTTCAGTACTTACTGGCTAATTGGAACTACAAATATTCACCATTCAATCCACATAAGAAAGGTTACTTTTCTGGTATTCTTTAACCCATTTTTTTTTTTTTTTTTGAGGCGAAAGTATGGTCCACCCTAACAATGGACTGGTACTAGTTACCAGGAGAAACAAATTCCTGAAACCAGACGCAAGTCCAAAATAAAGCAACCTTCTGACCTCCAACACATGGTCAGCACAGGATGTCCCACTGCTGGCAGGGAGGGCACACGATTTATTCAGAGGATGAAGTGATGTGCGTGGCGTGTGCCAACTTGCAAGTAGTTCTAGTACAGAGAAGAGTAAGGAAAAGCCATCAAGCATGGTACACAGATATGACCTTGGCCCCTGAGGGAAAAATTCTGAGTAATGAAACCCAAAATAGGAGTGCAATCTAAAAATAGCCCCTCTGCTTCTGCAGAGGTATTTTCCTCTCAGCATTCATTCCAAATGTGTGGGAAGACAAAACAGTCTGAGTTAAGTGAATTTCCAGATTTCATCAACAGCCACGTGATGCTTGGAACCCTCTTCAGCCAATAGTAAAAATACAATTTCCTCTTCCATATAAGTGTTTTTTTTCCTTGTAAGTTTAGTGAGGAGACAATATAAAACCAGACGAGAGTACAATAGCTAAGTTTTATGAGAAGCTGACATTATCTCGTGGTAAAACATCTCAAGATCTAACTTAGGTCAAAGAAAGACCATTAGATCTTTGGATTTTGTCAGTGAAAAAACAGTGATTTTTTTTTCCATAAAGAAAGAGGAGTACAGGGTAATGCAATGTTGATGTTGTGATTATATTTTCCCATCATGCTAAGAATTAGGAAGATTTCATTATTACTGCTAATGTTCTTTTTGTTCCTGCTCCATTAAATTTTAAACTGTAAGAAAAAAACAACTTGTGGATGAAACACAATTCTATCATGTCTTTTGAAAAGGTGTCTATTAATTACTCCATTCTATGTCCTAAGCTATCTCCAGCTACACAGCAAACCTTCGCCCCAGGGGCGAATACAAAGGCTTCCTTCTTTTCTATATTATTTTAAATCACACAGTGGTACTCCAGAAGTCAGAGCAAACAAACGTAGCAAAACATATCCCGATGGATCTACAACTCTAAGGTGTTTGGGTCCTTGGGTTGAGAAGGAGCAATAATAGTCCTGCCTCAGCTGCCTCAGTAGGGATGGAAGCAGAGGACAGTGGAAATGAGTCCCAGAGCCCCATTGAGACAACCTGCTTCTGGAATAGGGAGGGCCATCTGTGCACAGGGGTGCTCTACAGAACCCCATATATACTGACTATACATACATCCTCTATATGTCCAGTGCTGACATAAATACAGCCTCCTTCATTCACCCCCCACCCTCAATATGAAATTTAGTGGAAACGCTTTCAATGTGAGCAGTTTCTGGGTGCTGGGCAAAATCAAGCGGAACCCGTGGGAGCCAGAGATCATCAAGGTGAGCCATGGAGGGACTCCAGACCTATCTGGGAAGCCCTATACCTCCCTGCATAGTCTTTTCAGGATGAGATAAACACTACAAGAATGCTGGGTGTTTGAACAAACAGACCATGCAAATTCCGCTGCTAATCCCTGGCCACCCCAAACAAGAATCTTCAGAACCAGCACACAAACAGATCCCACACGCTCACAGCCAGGTGTCTTGGTTAAAGTGTGCAAAATGACTAGCAGGTAGCCTACCCAGATGGCCTGCAGGGAGACCTAGAGATGTTCTCCCCTTATCTCTGAAGTTTACTTTCAGAAGTAAGGAACAGAGAGCGACAAGGCAATGAAAAGGTACATCACACCCTCCTTGCAGAGGCCAACCCATTTCTGTAGAGAGAGTCATCTTATTACAGGACAACAAAAGGTATATTACACCTTTTGTATTACAATGTTGCTCTCTCCAGAATCCCTGACCAAATGCAAACCCATTTCTGTAGTGAGGGTCATCCTATGAAAAGATGGCAATATCCATCAGTAAAAAAAGCAGAAGCTGAAATTGAAACACAAGACAATTACTTTAAAGATATATTATACATTAGCTCAGTTCCATTCTGGAGAGGTCAACATTTTAATACAAAATGGTGGTTATCTTACTACTAATCCTACAGCCTTCTGCTACATCAATTAAAGTAGGAAAGTTGAGGCTACGGAGATGGCTCAATCCATCTCATGCCTCCCACACGGGCCTGCGAGCCTGAGTTCAGATCTGCAGCACGCATATGGAAAAGTCAGGCATGGGAGGTGTACCTCTGCAACCACAGCCTTGGGGAGGGGAGAGTGGGGGCAGCAGACTCAGCAACTGGTGAGCTCCAGGTTGGCGACAATCTGTGTCAACAGTAGGGAGGAGCTGGATCCAGGAAGACTTGATGTTGACACACGGTTTCCATGCACACACAAGTGCACATGACCACACAAACACATACGAACACCACGTACATATAATCACATGGAGGAGGGGTTATGAAAAGAACCTGATGGCAAAACAGAAACCATATCTGTCTCCCTGCTTCCCCAGAGGGAGGGCATTTACCATGTACCCATGTAACCAGACTGGGCAGGGCCAATCCTGTGCAGCCTCTCACTACCCTTTGAGGTGATACAGGATGCTATTCAGTGTCATGGCCCATTCCTAGGTTCTCAGGAAAGACCCTCAGAATGTACTTCCGGAGTATAATCCAGTGTTTTCAACTTCAACTGCTCCACATTAACAAAAGGTTAAGGAGACATCTCACACTGAGGTCAAACCTCGTGTCTAAGAACTAAGAGTCTGCTAAAACACACTGGCTTGGTCTCCTCAGCATTCTGACTTCACAGAGAATTGCCCAGCATTTTCTTGTCATGCCCACTCCTCCCCTATCCTCCCCCAAATGTGCTAATGCTAAGTATAGATTTCACATGGGCCAAGTCCACTTTCTCCCTGGAACACTAAAGCCTCAGAGCAAGCCATGCTTTCCAGGCCCTCCTGTAGATCGGGAGCTCTTCATTCAGAGGAACCAATCAGCTCAGCACAGAAGGAGGTGGAGAACATTGCCCACTTACAAACTGGGGGGCCCAGGGGACACTCTAGCAAAACCACTTCCTTGAAACATGTCCTGAAGTCCTGGCACAAACTGCTTGAAAGCAACAGAAAGTACCAAGATGACCATTCAAATGTTTAAAAAAGTTACCATCCAGTAACTAAAACGCCTACATCAGTGCGACTCCTTGCACACTGTGACTCCTTGGCTGTTGGTGGTCGCCCCAGTGCCTTGAGAACTGAGTCTTATGACACTAATAAGATGGTTTGGTGGATATAATAAAATCCTGCAAGGACAACTTATTACTATTTTTAAGAAGCAGGGGTTTCACAATTCAAAGTACTGTGCAAAGTGACTCTGTGTGAAGGACCTCTAGTCAGCTTGAGTGTGGCCAGCACGTGGCTCTGGCAGGCCTTGCCCTTCTCCCCCATCCCCTCTGCCTTGCTGAAGACCATTAGATTACATTCCTAAAGCTAGCCCCCAGGGTTTCTTCCCTTACTTGGCCACTTCCTCCTCCTGAGGCTGCCCACCAAGGTCCAGCTATCAAAGTATTGAAGTCAGCAATCAGAAGCCCCCTTTGGCTCACCTAATTAACATGCTCAATTAAAATTAAATACCTCATCCTAACCCTGGGTTTCCCTTTGTACCTTTATAAAGCACAGAGTATATGAAGTATAGTTTTCCCATGTGCCTCCTGTCTCCTCTGTCCGGAGGCAATCCCTTGTCCTCCCCGGGGCAAACACCCTGTTCCTGGTTCCCTTCCCCTTCTCCCTCATCCTCTGCAGCTCCTGTGCTTGTCTCTTTTCCCTGGCCTCTGTCCCTCTGAGGCAAACCTATCTCCTCTGTGCTGAGAACATGGGTGTGGGGTCCTGAGCTGATACTTTTCCCTTCAGTGTTCTGTTCCTGCTTTCCCTTTCACAGAACCTCTCTGGATAGTCAGGAAACCCAGGCATCCAAACACTCTTCCTACAAGATAAACTGCATCAAACCTTCCACAAAATCAGAAGAGGCAACGGCAAAGCTTGTCTAAAAACAGGCTAAAATCAAGACTTCTGCCACCAGACCTAGTATCCAATGCAACCCTGTCTCCACCAAATCCAGAACCAAACCCACAAGAGTGTCACCAGGTAATGGAAGAAACAGAGCTGTATAGGCAGGAGAAAGGAAGGACAAGGAAAAGGAGGAGACCCAAATGCCACTTAGACTAGAAAGGGAAAGACTATTTTATCAAAGTGGCCTAACACTCCACAGCATTGTTGACCTTAGCACAGAAGCTATTAGTAATCACCAATAGATTGACAGTAAATAGCTTCCTCTCTGGGGGTTACTATAACACATACAGAACAGGATAGCTTTTATTTTATTTTTCCAAAGTAATGCTTCTTGTTTTCTTTTCCTTTTTTATTTATTTATTTTACAGACCAACCACAATTCCCCCTCCCTTCTCTTTTCCTGTTTCCTCCCCCACCTTCTTCCTACCCCACCCCATCCACTCCTCAGAAAGGGTCAGGCCTCCCATGGGAGTCAACAAAGCATGACATACAAAGTTGAGGCAGGACTAAGCTCCTCCCCGCTGCATCAAGGCTGAGCAAGTTGTCCCACCATAGGAAATAGGTTCCAAAAAGTCACCTCATGAGACAAGGACAGATCCTGGTCCCACTGCCAGGGGCCCCACAAACAGACCAAGCGGCACAACTGTCTCCCACATGCAGAGGGCCTAGGTTGGTCCCATGCAGGCCCCCTAGCTGTCAGTCCAGAGTCCCTGAGCTCCCACAAGCTTGGGTCAGCTGTCTCTGTGGATTTCCCCATCATGATCTTGACCCCCCTGGCTCTACAATTTTTCCTCCCTCTCTTCAACAGAACTCCTGGAACTCAGCTCAATGCTTAGCCGTGGATCTCTGCATCTGCTTCCATCAGTTACTGGATGAAGGCTCTATGATGACAGTTAGGGTAGTCACCACTCTGATTACAGGAGAAGGCCAGTTCAGACCTCTCCACTAAGACTAGGAGTCTTAGCTGGGATCATCCTTGTAGATTCCTGGGATTTTTCCCTGGCACCAGATTTCTCCCTAACTCCGTAATGGCCCCCTCTATCAAGATATCTCTTTCATTGCTTCCCCTCTCCATCCCTCCCCCAGCTCGACCACCCCAGTCCCTCATGTTCCCATCTTCTATCCCCTCCCCTCTACTCCCTCCCACTGAAAAGCATCTGTAAGGCAAAAAAACATGGCCAGTAAGACCAAATGCCAGCCCACAGAAAAGGAAAAGAACTTCACTAACCCCATCGGACACAGGACTGATCTCCACAATATATAAAGAACTCAAGAAACTAGAGATCAAAATACCAAATAATCCAATTAAAAATGGGGTACAGATCTAAACAGAGAATTCTCAACAGAAGAATCTCAAATGGCCCCAAAGACATATAAGGAATTGCTCAACATCCTTAGTCATCAGAGAGATGCAAATCAAAACAACTCTGAGATACCATCTTACACCTGTCAGAATGGCTAAGATCAAAAACACTGATGACAACTTACTTTGGAGAGGATGTGGAGAAAGGGAAACACTCCTCCACTCCTGGTGGGAGTGCAAATTTGTACAGCCACTCTGGAAATCAGCATGGCGGTTTCTCAAAAAATTGGGAATCATTGTACTTCAAGACCCAACGATACCGATACCACTCTTGGACATATACCCAAGGAATAAATGTTCAATCATACCACAAGGGCACTTGCTCAACCATGTTCATAGCAGCATTATTCATTAATAATAATAATATTTAATAATAATATCCATTATTCATTAATAATAATTTAATAATAATTAAACAGAATAGCTTTTAAACAGAAATTTAATATTTACGTTCTCCATGTCCCAGCAGATTGAGTACTTGATGAAGGCCTGCACTCTGGTTCACGAATAGTGCCTCCTCACTGTACTCACATGGCACAAGGGGCAATGCAACTGCCTGGGGCCTGCGGTGACTCACCCCAGAGAGGGCACCAGGAAAACAAAGTCATTATGTCCAACTTGGCAAACCAATCAATGACTTTATTGAGCTTGTGTATGGAGCAGAGGTGAGGGGCAACTTACGGGAACATGGATGACTCAAAGGCAGCTACCACATCAAAAAGCCCAGACCATGACAGAAGCACAGGTCCACCAGAGAAGAAGCCCCTCTCCTCAGCAACTGTTACTGCCTTGGGAGGTAGCAGGTTTATGAATCTTGCCAGTTTCAGCCTTGAGACTTGTAAGATTGTTTACTTCCTGAGTCTTCTAAGCTACCCTCTCCTTCATAAGTGAATGTTTCAGTTCTGAGGAAATCACTGCACACAGGCTTCTTTTCTGACAGAAATTTGAAAGGACCATAATATTCACCTAACACCCCAACCACTAAATTCTTGTCCTTCTCACATGCAAAATATACCCATTCTTCTCAAGAGTCTCATCAAAAAGTTAACCTGGTCCAGCAGCACCTCAGATGCCTCAAGTCCAGAGTCTCCCTTAAATATCATCTGACTCAACATGTGGGGGTGAGACTCAAGGGACACTCCAGACTGAGGGAAATCTGCCTCTAGCTGAGTCTATCGACTCAAACAAGTTCTATGTTTCTAAGCTATGGTGCGGGAAACAGCAAGTGAAGGCAGTTAGAACCACCTCTGCCCAGGGAAACTGTCAACCAGAAGCATGGCTGCAGAGGAAGGACCGCAGAGGCAGCCAGGACTTGGAAGGTGCGAAGGGAGTTACTCACACCGTTATCTACATTCAACTTTCCTATCTGACTCGGACGCAAGACAAACCTTGGATAATGACAAAAAATTACCACAATCTTAGCCAAGTGGTGATTACAGCTGCCGTTGTAAATGTGGTTTCACTGCCTGAGAACGTGCTACTGTTCGCTGGAACCTCCAGCTCCCTCCTGCTGGATCCGGAAAGCCCCATTTCTCTCTCTCCAAATCCCGTCCTCTCAGAAAATCTCCAACAAAGAAAAGGTGCCAAAAGCCCAGTTCTGCATCCTTGGTGGCTGAGGGGGCTCCTCCCCTGAAGTTGTCCAAGATCCCACCTAAAGTGTACCATACTTGGGCACAAATCCAGCTTGTGTAGGCCATGCCATCACCCCTCGCCTACAGGGTATTTAAGCTTCCTGCTTTAGTTCAGGCACTGACTTCTCCTGCCTCTTCTCCTACCTCAATCTATGGCGGCTGGAGAACTCACCCGGGGGTTGCTGTGCTCAAATTAAACCTGTTCTTTTACTTTTTCAATTGGGCTTGATCTGGCTTACTGCATCAAAACCTACTATTGAGGTACAGAGAACCTATTAGTTATGTCTTCCAGTACCTTCCAGTGCCTACAGATCAGGCAAAGGCCTTTTTCTCCAGACTGTCCTCCAGGCCCACAAAAAGCAGTCTGCTTCTAGTGGACAAGCTTGTCAGCATGTCTTTGCTGCCCCACTCGGTGACATATCAACCCTCCTGCCCCATGTTAGACATTAACTCCCTGGGATCCTGAGGCTCTTCCTTTCCACAAGGTATCATGCTGTCCCCTGCATTGATGGTCTTATACCAATTGGCCCTAATGTGCAAGAAGTATGGTTACTCGGATTTGTTGATATTGGCATGTCATAAGTTACATAAGGGGTATTCAGCAAGAAGAGGTCCCTATTGCCCCTACTCCTGCTGGATCCCCTAGTTCTCAGGCCTTCAGACTTGGGGCTAACTCACACCACCACCTTTTCTGGTTCTCTGGCTTATGGATAGCATAAACCCTGTATTACATAGCTGACTGTTTCCTGTTACTTGTTTTTTCTGGAATATCCAGACTAATCAACTGCTGTTGGAGGTAATAATGGGTATGACTAATAAAGAAATTGTAAGGCATTATCTAAAAACCAAGCAAAAGTTATTGTTAACACCATGAGATGTTAGCAAAAAATAGAACAAATAAAAAATAAACCACATGGTGAGCATGTTTGCTATAGAGTTCATCAGTCAGCCAAGAAGACAGCATGGGACAAGAACCAGGATACTCAGCAGAGAATCTTCCCACAGGGGTGGGCCAAACACTGGCTTCATCACTATGGAAAAGTTCTTCTAGCCCTTGGGGAAAGACAACTGGAGAAAAACGGACAGGAAAAAAGACAGATAACCCACACAACCTCACCTGCGAGGTTTCTGAACATAGGCTGCCGATGAAGTGGAGACAGGGTTATGAGTGCCTCTTCAGCATCATCTGCTGGGCTATGGACCAGTGCCAAGTTCGGAGAGGAATTCAGATAGAATCTCTGGTGTTTGCACCATCACCGTCCAAGAGCATGAGAAAGACTACAGGTATGAATTCCCAGGCCAACGAAACTGAAAGAATTTCACATAGACAAGAATGCACTGTTTCCCTACAAGAAGCTTCCTTGTATGTGTGTGTCTATGTCAGAGGGGTTGGCACACAGTTCCAGCCCTTGAACATCAAACATCCAAAAATGTTAATAATTTGGCAGTTATATGTGGAAAGTTGGGGAAAGATGAGGTTTGTGCCCAATTCTTTTTATACATTTATAAACTCCTGTTTCATAGTAAATACGATAGTTAGCAAATATCCAGACTTAAAAATATCTTCAAAGAACCAGAAGCCAACAGATATGCATTAAAGCCAATATGAAATCTAATTTTCAAAAAGAACAAAGTTGATGCAAAATGAACTCATACGTGTGTGCCATTAGAAAGTAGGACAATAGTGGTAGTCTAATTTTAGCATACTGTTAATTTATTTTCATACCATATATAGATACTGGATTCTAATGGGAAAGATTAGTAGATAAAACTTACTTATACACATGCTGTTCAACCTAAGATGGAGCTGTAATCCAATTAACCCATCTTAACTTAGAAATATTCTAAGGTCAAGCTGCATTTCAAACTCATTTAATTTCTAACATTTGGAAGATGGAGGCTTGATGATTAGGAGTCATCCTTAGTTACATAGCAAGTTCAAAACCAGAGTGAACTACATGAGACTGTCTCAAAAGAGCAAAATGACAAAAAGTATATGGTACCTTGATAAACCCAATAGTAAAGTGAAAGGAATCCTAAGCTGACTCCTCTAAGTTAGAAACCAACAGTACACTGTTTCTGAATCTTTAACTTACATTTGAATCTACAGGCAAGTCTCAGTAGTGAATGGTCCTAAGAGAAAACAAAACTAAGAAAAAGGAAAAGCTCCTAATGAAATGCACAAAACTTAGGCTGGCAAAGTGGCTCAAAGAGCAATGGCACTTGAATGCCATGTGCATGTACACACACACACACACACACACACACACACACACAATAATACATGTTTTAAAGAAAAGAAAAATTGAGCAAAACGGCATGTCCATTGCTATCCTCATTATAAGCTAGGAAGGTCAGCATCAGCTCTCCAACAGCCAGCCTCACATAAGCAAACTTTTGTGTTCCTGTGACTAATGTCTCACTGTAGCTTCTGCTGTGTTTTACATGTGAGATATCCCTCACAGGCTCATGTTTCCAAACACCTGGTCCCTAGCTAGTGGCCCTGTGTTGGAAGTTTGTGGAACCTTTGAGATGCAGGCCTTGGATAGTGGGTCACTGTGCTCGTTTATTTAAGGCTGATAAGCCGGCTTGGCTTCCAGTCCTGTCCTTTGCTCCCTGGTCAGCCTCTCCCGTGACCAGTTGTTTTACATTCCTGCTGACACAGACCGAGCCTCTTCCCTCCACTCCTTACCTTCTCCACCATGATGCCACAAGCCAAAATCACTCCTCCTTCTCCATCCCCCTTTTTGCTGGCTCTTTTGATACAGATTCTCATGTAGTCCAGGCTAGATTCGAATTCACTATGTAGCTAAGGATGAGCGTAAATGTCCAATCCTCCCGCCTCCACCTCCTGAGTGGGATCACAGGTGTAAGTCTCCACCTTCAGCAACATCTCCTCTCTGAGGTTACTTTTTCAGGTACTTTGTTATAGCACTGAGGGAAAAAAATGAATCCACCTTCTTCAGACTTGCACACACAGCCAGCTTTGTCCAATAGAACTTCTGGGGGTGTTGCAAATGCTTTCTCCTTACATTGTCCAACACAGGAAGCAGCTACTAGGCCACCTGTGGCAAATGAACGTCTGAAAGGTGGCCAGTGTGCCCGAGAAGCTGAACTATTAACTAGTTAGAACTTCAAGAGCCACAGAGGGAAGATTTTCCGTGGTGGAACTGTGTACACATAATCCACTCATACAGTACTCATGGTGAAAGCAGAGAGGCTTGCAATGCCTGACGCCAGACAATTCTAAGCCCTCCTGCTGTCAGAAGTCAGTCACTGTCACCCACAAGGAGATGGACCTGTGGTGTGGCACAACAGACAAGCTCCCTCTATGAGCACACTGTGGCCAGTAACAAGAAGGCCCCAGCCCCACGAGAACACGCCCTCTTCAGACATTTTTTTTTCTCCCAAGATCAGGTGAAATAAAATGGAAGGTGAAGAATGTGTTTCAAAAATATCTGTTCAAAAAGAACAGCACTAATCTCTACTTAGGGGGTCTGGGAAGATAGTATGCATTTTCAGTTAGGCCGCCAATGTGTGTGTGTGTGTGTGTGTGTGTGTGTGTGTGTGTGTGACATTTAAGATTCAATTACTTATTTTTTCAGTTGAAGTAACTAGGCTGAAATGCATCAATTATTATGGAAATCACAACAGAAAACACATCAGCTGTTAGTCTAGTGGCAATTTAACACTTCATATTCGATTTGAAATTGATGTACTAAACTGATAGACATAATAAAGGAGCAATCTACATGGGTTTAATTAGCAGGCAGCTGTCCCGCACTAACCCTACAAAGGCAGCAAGACATTGGTCTGAGAGTGCTGACAGAGACTACTGAGCAAGTGGGCCTGGGAGGGCTAACCATCAGTAGAAAGGAGAGCATCTGTCTTCTCTTGACCTGGGATATTTGGGAGAACAGGGAGTCAGTGGAGCTAGGACAGAGCAGTGACCGAGAGAGAGGATTGGTCAAAACAGGGACGGGAAGGCTCGGGGTGCATTACTCCCCTCCTAGGCCCTGCTTGTGTAGCAAATCCGCCCCCCCCATAGGAGAGGGACCAGCTCAAACCAGGTGTGAGGGTGCAGACTGAGAGAAACCAGGAGGGGCGCTGCCCTCGGGAACAAACCGTACAAACCAAACAAACCATCTTTCAGAAAGCCTTGCTTGAATAAAAACAGAGGGGAATGCCAGAAAGGCTGGCTTCCCAGGCCCCCCTTCTCAGTTACACTGTCATTCCAGCAGGCAAAATGACCTATGGCTTCCTGCCAACATGTGTCCAAACCAATCAACTGTGGCCAGCAGACAGTAGGAGTTATCACATCTGTGACTCAGAAACAACATTTCTTGGTGCTCCCCTTCTGGCCTACCCGCCTGGTCAGCTGTGCAGGGCACGGGAGCAGGGGCTTGCCTGCTGCTGGGGTACTGAGCATATCCGACAACCCTGCATTTGCCTGTTTACCACCACGGTGCCCTAGGAGAGGTCTTGTTATCCTGAGCTGACATAGGACAGATGAACGCCCTCGGCTTGCAGATGCTGCTGCCTGCAGAAAAGCATATGCCGCGGCTGGCCTGCCGACAGCCCGAGCCAGCTGACCAGCATCTAGCTGCTATTTCTTTCCCAAACACCACTGAATAGACGTTGATTCCGCTCTTGGGTTAGGTTCTGGTAGAGAACGTTGAGGGGGGGGGGGGGCATCAAGGAGTGATCCTAGAAAATGATTCTTGACATAAACCAAGTCATGTTCTGTGGAGCTTTAATAACTCATGAGTCCTTATGTGTTCAAATCCTCCATGTCTAAGCTCAAAAAAAAGACAAAGCTTTTTTTCCCAGGGGGAAAAAAGCAGGAAAGTAAAATTGCTGGTAATGTCATATCCAGTCAAAAAGGAAGGTCCTTAGGCTCAGGGCTGAAGGTTCCCAGAGCTGCAGCTGAGCCAATCAGAAAAGCGTCCGACTTTCATTTGTTTCATCTCCTCCAAAATTACCATCCAGAAGCCTGCTCCCTAGCCCACATGGACAAGAGGAAATACTCGATAAACACAACAAAAACTTGAGAAACATCTGAAATGCAGAGGAATCTTCATTCATTATTGGTAGGAATAAAAAGTAGTGTGGCAAACTTTAGAGGACAGTTTGGCAGTTCCCCAAAATGCTAAACACAGACTCCACATGATCCCACTCTTCCATACTTAGATTCTTACCCAAGAGAACCGAAAACATATGTTCACACAAAACTTAAACAAATGCTGATAACAGCATTATTCAAAGAACCAAAGATTAGAAATACCCAGATGTGCACAAATAAACAAGGTATGCTATATCCATAAAATGGAATAGAACTTTGCAATAAAAAGAATGAAGTACTAGCTAGGCATGGTGGCACACACCTTTAATCCTGGCATTCAGGAGACAGGGACAGGCAGACCTCTTAGTTCAAGGCTAGTTTGGCCTATGTGAGTGCCAGGCCAGTCAAGGTTACAAAATAAGATTCTTGTGGAATAATCTGTTTGCACACTGTGAAGATGTGTCATTCCGATTGGTTTAATACAAAGCTGAGAGGAAGCAGCATGAGCAGTGCAGAATAAAGGTAACCAAGCCACGTCCAGATTAAAGGATTAGGGGTTAACTGAGTTATAAGAGCTAGGGGACAAATCTAAGCTATCGGCTGAGCTTTCATAATTAATATGTCTCCGTGTTGTGATTTGGGAGCTGGCAGGTGGGACAGATGAAGACTCCCTACATAAGATCCCCTCTCCAATAAACAAATAAACAAACACATAAATACATAAATAAAATGAACAAACCAATCAACAAACAAACACAAAAAGAATGAAGTATTGATACATGCCAGGCCATGGATGAGCCTTCAAAAACAGCATGATGAAAAGGCTAAACACAAAAGAGCCAGTATTACATGGCTCCATTAATTGAAACCGGCCTGAACTGGCCAATCCATATACATAGAAAACATGTTAGTGGCCAATCCACATAGACAGAAAACATGTTAGTGAGCCTGGTACCGGCCTGGGGCAATTCTGTTCAACTAGATAACAGGAAATGAGGCTGCAACTCTTACCTTAAGGCAACATGCTGCTTGACCACAGTTAACAGCAAAGTATCTCTACCGGTGAGATGACTACCTTGGCTGCCAAGGCTCTCAAGGGCCAACTAGGTCAGCAGTGCCCAACTTTACCAAAATTGGAAGGAATTTAATCAGAAAACGCTTACTACCATCCCACCCCGCTTCAGAAGAAGGTAAACTTACCCACAGCCACGGAGAGGTCCCCCCCCCACACACACACCAGCTGAAAAGCAGCCACCTAACCCAGCACTCTTGCAAACCCTTTCCAGACATCTGGTGTCCTCCTGGATCAAGTACAGCCCCAGCCTCCAGAGGTAAACAAGCCAGGGAATAGCGGGAACTTCCCGGGGATATTTAGCTTTGGGCTAGCACGCCAGAAAGGAAAGGCAGCCCAAAGTACATGAGGCATGCTAAAATCCCGTGGCAGCATGGTTTCCTGACTGCAGTACAGAGCTCCTGCTGAGTCCTGAAATCACCCAGGAAAGAAATGGGCAACTGAGCTTGAAATCAAGACAAGACAACGTTATATCACAAGCACAATAGGGAAGACATACCACATTGGGGAGATGGGGGCGGGGCATCTTTCGACCTATTAGCTCTTCACTATTTTATAAGACACTGAAAAATTTTAATGATAATAATAAGCTTCACTACCATCCACTTACCCTAAACAATGAAAGAAGACCACTCTAAGACAAGATAGACATTTACAAGTGGAGTATGCATACCTTGTAACCCTTGACCCAAGCATGGAAATAGGTTTGAGTTCCCACCTCTCCAAGGTAGACATTTCTGCTTTCCGTATCAGTACTTGCTGCTCTCACAGCTGAAGCTAGGGTCAGTTTACATCCTCCTGTAGTCTTAGCAAGAGCAGCAGGCAGAGGGAGAAATAGTGGCTGGAACTCAGATAATCCTGGCTTCAAGACTATCTAATAGGCGAATGTCTAAACCCTCCAGGTACTACATCCAATCAGGAAGGATTCCCAGCAGTTTCTGACACTGCTGCTTCCTCTCGCTTCCTTCCTTTATTTTTAAGTCTTGTGTGAAATCCTTCACATACATGAAATTTCATGGAAGCCCCAATAGGTATGTAAGAGAGAGTGAAAGAAAGACAGACAGACAGACAGACATGATTTGAAGCCAACAAGCAACTTCATGCTGGACACCAGAGGAAGGAAGGGTCTCCCTAGAAGCACCTCCTGGACAGAATATTGAAATTCTATAGCACATGGAATAAAAAACACTGACCTTGTCTCTAAAATAGAAAGTTAACTGCTTTTAATACAACACTCTTTAGAATTGTAACTGAAACCAAGGAAAAATGACCCAGGTAGAAAGTAACAGTTCCTAACCCCAGTCCTAGGGGATGGTGGAAGAAGAGACATTAATTAAGAAATATTAAAAGAGGTTCTGAATTTGTATGTATATAAACATTTCCTACACATAGGAATGCTTATTTTTCCATAAATTTATATGCTGTGATTGGAAAAAATAAAAATGCATTAAAGTATTACTGACTTTGTGGCCATGTGGGGATCTGACTTTATTTTTAATTAAAAAAGAATTATCCTACTCTAAGAGATTGGGAACAGCTGAAAAAAAAATCAATATTCCACTTGAATTAAATGGGGTAAGTTGATCAATTCTAATGACAGCTTTTTTTTTAAACTTTAGTTTGCCACTTCTAATGCCAAATCACAGATGTCGCTGGACTACTTGCTGTGGCTCAGAATGTGCTTAGAGGAGGGCCTCAGACCTCAGGGAGGCTGGGACGGCGAGAACGTCCTGTCTGACAAGCGAAGGCCTCAGGGGCTTTACAGGCAATGGAAATGGGGAGAAGGGACGTGTGTCTCAGTATTTGACATGCCAGGCAACGTCCAGCAGCCATCTGGGACTAGAGGCTCAGTGGCCACCCAAGTTCTGCCTCACTCTCCCCACACTGTGACACCTGAGAGCTTTCTACAGCATGAGCAGTAACTTGGGGTCTGAAGCTTCAACTTACTTTTGATGGTTTTCCTCACAAGAACGTTCTGTTAAACTCTTTTTAAACAAGCCTCACTTTAAAAGAGTTTAAGCCTCAAGAACGTTCTGTTAAACTCTTTTTTAACAAGCCTCACTTTAAAAGAGTTTATGCCTTTCAACCAGATGAGTGTGCCAAATGAATTATGGCTTTATTATTCTATTGTGTACTATGTCACTTGCTATTTTTAAGCCTGAATATTTAAAATGTTCCATCAATAGAACAAAACAAGCTGTATATTTGAGACCCTCACTAAACACAAACCAAATAGTAACTATCCATCTTTTTAAAAATGTATGACGTAGTATTCTCAAAACTGTGTCAAGCTTGATTCAATGAGACTGTTCTTTTAAAAACTGAAGCCTATATAAAGTTACAAAATATGACTCCAGCCATATATTCTACCTTAACGTTTTGTTTTGTTTGTTTTTGAGACATGGTTTCTTCATGTAGCCCTGGCTGTCCTGGAACTCACTCTGTAGACCAGGCTAGCCTTGAACTCCGAGATCGGACTGCCTTTGCCTCCCCAGTTCTGGAATTAAAAGCGTGTGCCACCACCGCCTGGCATTACCTTAACTTGTATAAGAATTAACAGGAGATATTTGAACCGAAAATTGGCAGAGGAGTGTTTTATATTTCTTACATTGGCAAGTTCATGAAATAGCAAGCTTCTGTTGGAGGAAAACCTACTTCCTTGCGCTACCCCACTCCTCCAAGCCAGGACGGCCAGTGGTTAGGGTCAACAGAAGTGTGCTTGCCTGAACTGAGCCAGCACAGGGCCTTAGGCTCAATCCTTGCCGCTCCCCCCCCCCGTTCCCCCCCCCCAAAAAAAAACAGGAGGAGCCGGGCTGTGGTGGCACAAGTCTTTAATTTCAGCACTCGGGAGGCAGAGGCAGGCGGATCTTTGTGAGTTCGAGACTAGCCTGGTCTACAAAGTGAGTTCCAGGAAAGGCGCAAAGCTACACAGAGAAATCCTGTCTCAGGGGAAAAAAAAAAAAAAAAACAGGAGAGGCACATACAGAGAGAACCAGACAGACATTTCTATTCTGAGTAAGAGAAAAAAAGAGACTTACAAACATTATTTCATTCCATATTTGAGATGTTTACAAGACCCTACCTTTAGCAGGTCAGGAAAACATAAAAATGAAAGGTAAAACATTGTATGGTCCCCCCTCCACCCCAGTGATTTTGTTTATTCACAGGATGTTTTTTCATTTCAGCATTTGGTGGTCTTGAGAACACTGCTGCAGTGTTTGTAACTTTGTAACAAAGCCTACGACACACCTGGGATGTGAATAGTGAATGAATGAATCGTCATCCATCCCACCTTCCCTGGCCCCCATGCCTCTGGTTTCGAAGATGTATTACTGCTTCAGGAGGAACATGCAAACGTGACCTGCTCCTTGACATCCTAGTTCTTAATCCAAAGAACACCCCTGTAACAACCACTATGCCACTGAGTCAATGCATACCTCCCTCCCAAAGTCCCATAGTGCTGCAGTGTGTGTGTGTGTGTGTGTGTGTGTGTGTGTGTGTGTGTGTGTGTGTGTGAGAGAGAGAGAGAGAGAGAGAGAGAGAGAGAGAGAGAGAGAGAACACGCACGTGCTTTAATTTTTTTAATCGAAACAGAATAAAGGCAAATAACAGTATCTAAACAGAATCATAATACTGAAAAGACAGGTCAGATTCCCTGTGGGTGGAAGAAGACATATTCCTGTTTGAGCAATCCTACAACACTTAGGTAAGCAGAAACCCCTTACCCATGGCACTGACTTATGATGTATTGACATAAGGGCCATTCGATTCTGATGGCTCCAGGACCTTGTGACATTTGGTGCTGAACTGCAACCTGGCAGCTATTTTAGCGACGCATGTGGGTCTCTGCTTTACAACACCATTTCTAAACAAAGTGTACCGGGATAAACCACTGTAATATAAACGTCTCCCTCTCTCCTCATAATATTTGGATTATTTCATTGTTCTGCCTCCTATTTGTCCAGACAAGTACAGTCCAATGGAAAAACTATATGTCATCCCCCAGCTTGCCATGCCGTCAGCACAGCCTCCTGCGGCCATCCTCCACGAGAGCAAACCACTGAGAACCAGAAACCAAGGCAGCCTCCAGGAAAGGCACACTGGTGATAGACCGCCAGGAGCTGGCCTGGTACCCTTCAGATAATGGGGAAAGAGTGTGAGGATGACTAATTAGAGAGAACTGGCGCCTGAGACCCCTCTTCACTGGAAAATATCTTAGGTCCTTTTATGAGTACCCAGACAGCTTATAAGTATCCTTCTCATGGATTTCAGGATTCCTTGCTGCATTTATGAAAAGATTATAATTAATCTCTTTCATGGTCAGCTTTAAAACATTGAAATTTGGTGGGCCTCCTGGTACAGGGGTATAATCTCAGCTACCTGGAGGCTGAGGCAAGGGACTCACAAGGTCACAGCCTGCCTGGACGGTCTCAAAAAAAGAACCCAAAAACGATTTAAGATCTAGCTCAGTGAAAGGCACTTACTCAGCATGCACAAGGCTCTGGGTTCAACTTTCAATACCCAAAATGACTTTTTAAGCAGTTTTTTTTTTAATTAAATAGGCAAATTAGTAAATAGATAAATGAGTAAATCTTGGAAAGGAAAAATATAAATGACCTCTGAGAGAAAGTTTTATTTGACAGAAACTTCATATGGAAATGAAAATACAATGCAGTAGTGTTTGCCAGCTGTTACCGGCAGACAACTGTGAGATCCTGATGTGCGCTGGGCACCAGCCACACTTTCACACCCCACGGTTATCAGCAGATAATGCCTTCCTGAAAAATAGCTTAGCAGGAATTGAAAATAGTCAGACTTTAAAATATCCAAACCCTTGAACCTTTGCCTTTTTCTAAGTTTGTTCTGAGAAAATGAACTAAAACTTGAAATAAACTAATTTTAATGAGAGCTATCATGAAGCCAGGGATGGTGATCTCATTGTAATCCCAGCACTGGGAGGCAAGGGCAGGAGGATCACCCTGAGTTCAAGCCCAGCCAGGACTATACAAAGAGACTCTGTCTCAAGAAACCAAGGACACCAGGCACAACACACAGAGAGGAAACTGCCACCTCAGAAGTTTTCTTTTCAAGAATAAAAAACGTTTCCGACATTTACGTAGAGAAATGAAGTACTGTCAAGTACTGTCTCACGAGGGCAGGCAGTAACAAAAACATAAGATTGTCCCTAAAGTTGTGTGTTTTCACTTATCTTTCACGTTTTTGTTGTGTTTTTGCTGTAACAGGGCCTCCTGTATTCAAAGGCTGGCCTCAAACTCCTGATCCCTCTGCCTCTGGCCTCCCACACACTGGAACTACAGGTGGATACCAGAACAATTGGCTTTGTTTTTTGTTTTTCCCACTTTTTATCACAGTGAGCCTACATTAATCTTATAACAAAAATTGAAAGTACATTTCCCACTTAGTCTCAGATTAGCTTTGAAAATTCCCCATGTTTAGCTAGGAAACATTTATCAAAGAAGGGCTACTGTGAGGAAGAAAAAAAAAGCTTTCCAAGTAGGCAAGCAATATTGGGTATTCTCTCAGGGAGAGTGGGCTGTGATCTGACACACCCTCCAAGAGTCACCTTTGACCTTTGTGTTGTTAATGAAACCAGTGGTCTCCAAGCATGTTCTTTTTTTTTTTAACTTTCTTTTGTTTATTTTTTGTGTCTTTCGTATCGTGCATCTCCATCCCATTCATTTCCCTGTCCTTTCGTATCCACCCCCAGACCTTGCAACCTTCCTTGCCCCAAAATAAAATAAAATAAAACGAAAACAAAAAGAGGAAAGGAAAAAAAATCTCATTATGGAAGCTATAGTGTGACTGAATGAGCCACACAGTACACTCTTTCATTCATTTATCTTTACTGCAAGTGTTCACTGCAGAGTCATTGGTCTGCGTCGAGGCCTCTGGTTTCTGCTGCACTGTCGATGCTGGGCCCTCACTGGACTCCTCTTGGATGTCCTGTTGTTGCCCAGGTTGTTGTGGAGATCCTGCAGCTTTGGGTCTGCAGAACCAGCCCCTTCACATGCTCCAGAGGATCACAGATGGGGTGGATATCGGAGTGGGATAACTCATAACCCTGGTTCTGGGCCTGGGTAGTTGCAGGGTTGGTCAGCCTGCCAGCCCTCTTGTCCTCACCACCAGGGTGAGCTCTCCTGCACTGCCCTGGCTAGCTCACCTCTCCAAGTGATGAGCAAGGGGCAAGGGATGGGGCCAGTTCTCCAGCTTTCACACCCTCAGGGTCAGGTTCTCCCACACCTACACCTGCAGGGCCAGCTCTACTGTGTTGTCCAGGCGAGGTGTAGGGGCCACTCTCTGGAGTGCTGCAGCTGATGAGGGGCAGGGACAGCTCTCTCGGTCTTTTTTTCTCTTTTTGATTTTTGGTTTTGTTTTGTTTGTGTTGTTGTTACTGCTGTTGTTGTTTTGAGACAGGGTTTCTCTGTGTAGTTTCGGAGCCTGTCCTGGAACTCACTCTGTAGACCCGGCTGGCCTCTAACTCACAGAGATCCACCTGCCTCTGCCTCCCAAGTGCTGGGTTTAAAGGCGTGCGCCACCACCGCCCAACTGGCTCTCCCACTCCTATGACCTCAGGGATAGCTTTCCCACCTCCCTCAGGAGTTGATGGGGGGAGGGGGGACAGGGACAGACAGACATCTCTCCTCTGCCCATGCCACCAAATGAGTAATGGGGACAGGCTCTCCCATGCTCACAACTTCAGGGTCCAAATATGTTCTTGGAGAATGACAGATCTTTCCACTGTGAGCTCAAAATTAACTACATAACAACACAAGGCCACTATTTGTAATTGTAATTTTCACTTTCATTCTCTCAACAAAGACCCATAGAATTTTCCAGAACCTTCAGTGCTCATGATTAAGTCATCACTCAGATGATATCATGAAATGGGTTTCATTATTGGTATTTTTAAGTGAATAACTGCATGGTTTTAAAGCCTGGCTATTCTAACAAGATATTTATATTAATAAAGCAAACCTATTTGACGTCTTCAATTTTTAATAGGGTCAAAGACTCTTAAAACTGAAAATCTTAAGAACCGGCTGGACCATGTAATCTCACAGCTCTAAGGGGACAGGAATTGACTTACAAAAAAACATAGTAACACAATGACTCCTATCCATAGTGAAACAAACAATTTCATCTGGGAGCCATTCCATAGCTTTCCATGCCTGACACACATGTAAGATGGCATTTTAGGACCCTCTAGGCCATTAACCAGTTCTGTATATACTAGCAAATATATTTCAGCATTTCTGCATGGATATAGGCATATACCTGTTTATCCAATGCTCTATGATCTGGTCCTAACATCTTACCAGTTGCCTCATTAATCAGTAAGCTAAACAAAATTGTTGGCATGTGTCTATAATTTTGTGAATCTAATTTTTATTTTGCTCTTTGGAAATTATTCTTTCCCACCAGCTAACTACAAGTAGATCTAATTTGGGAGGCCATAACACTAATAAAAATTAAGGAAAGAGACTAATTAGATCATGAATTAAATTTTGTTTTTAAATAAGTATGATCTATGACAATGAGTTTTACTAGTTCAACAAACAGAATCAGTCAAAATTCTACTTTTATTCCTAGGTGTACTATTCAGTTCTAACCGAAGATAGTACAAACTGAATTATCACACACGCAGGAACCAAGACTTGATTTCAACAAGTGACACTACCTGATTTCTGATGAGGTGCTGTCCTGATCCACCCTTTCAAGTTGGGAATACTGTATGCTGAAATGCACTGGATATGCAGCGCCTGCAAGCGCCCTGACTGAGTAACAAGCACAACAAAGACACAGAATGAGGCTGACCCTCGCCCAGGATCTCTGTTCACACCGACTACACACCATCAGCAGAAAACAGAACAGCACATCTCGCTAGCCTGGAAAAAGATCAACCTTCAAAGTTCAAAGTACACTTTCTACTGGACAGGTATATTGATTTTACGCTATCACTGAGTCAGAAATTTGCACATGAAGCCAGCACGAGGCTGGAATGGTGTGACTTCTTCCTGGTCTCTTCCTTGAAGCAGTTAGATTTAAGCAAGTGTCTGCAGTTAATAGCTTACATTCTGGGAGCCCTGCTCTTCATTCCTACTTACTGGAGTAAGAGCAGAACAAGGTCAGCATCTTATTTTATAGACAAAACAGCTAGAAGCACAAAGACTTACAACCTTACAGGCACTGGAGAAGCTGGGATCACTTCAGGTCCTGCATCTTCACAGGCGGAAAACACTTCCGTCTCCCTCCTCCTTTCCTCCATCCCTCCTCCCCTCAGGCTCTGTGTCTGCTCAGGCTGGGCCTTGTAAGCATTCACACATTAGCACACACTACTGGGAGTGTGCCACAAGCTGAGATGCTGCCGAAGTACATTAGTGTAAAAGGTGGTTTTCTGTTGAATTATTGACTGCATTTTTATATCGTGATAAACTTTTTGTAAGTTTATAATGTTTCCCTTCAAGACCCTACTTAAATACTCACAATTACAGATGAAACACTACAGATACATACGTTGTGTGTGCATGTACACACGAAAGTACACGTGCATAATTTCAACTAGTCAGGACAACAAACATAATTTTCCTAATGAGTCCAGAGTCTTCTGAGGCCGTGTTCTGCAGACTCCTCACTTACACTGTCATACCAGCCCAAGCCGTCATCACTTACACGTCATACCATCTGTTTACGTACTATCTGTGGCGCTCTGGCTCAGCAATGGTAGCCACACAGCTCCCGAGGGCAGCGCAGGCTAAGAAGCCTAAACTATGTCCCAGCTGCCCTTTACAGGCAAGTTTCTATTCTCTATTCTAAGCTACTGTGCTCTCTTTTACCTCGACTCACGGGTATTTTCTTCCTAAATGAAGTTTAAATTACACTGCCTCATCTTCCAGTGATTGTCATATAAAATGAGTCCATTAACACAAATGCTGTGTCTTTAAAAGTAAGTATCTGTCATGTCCCTGAGAACAAAGGACATGTGTGTGCAGAGCCTACAGATACCCAGCAGCTAGCAACGCCACAGTTAATTGTAAAAAGCAATAATTTTATGACCCCAACTTTCAAGACCCAGCTCCTTTGCAGAACTCAAATCTGAAATCTTTTCTGCTGCAAGATTTTCTATTCCCTTACCAAGACGCTAAAGTCTAATTCAACAAAAAACACTTGGGCCAGACAAACAGCTAAGCAAATGGAAATAATGGAAACATCACTCCATCTCCCCATGATAGACTGGAAGATTCTCAACTGACCCATACACTATCCGCACATAAACACTACACTGTTCTTGACACTAAGAATCAGAGGGAAGGAGGAGCAACCTGGCATATTTGCTTTTCTCCTCCACGCGCTCACTTCTCTCAATGTCTGTTTACACATGAACCTCTAAATGATGCCCTCACACTGCTTAGCAAGCAGCTTTCCCACTTCCATAGCGAACAGATGCGCAAGGCATCAATTATTTTCATTTTAACTAATGTACCAGAACTAAAGGTAAGGGAAACAGACTGAACCATGAGTTCCATACATGGAAAGTCTGTAGAATAGCTGATAAAGTTCTCACAAGCGGCAAAGTGAAAAACTGCATGATACTTACACAGGGGAGCATGTGTGTGTGTGTGTGTGTGTGTGTGAGAGAGAGAGAGAGAGAGAGAGAGAGAAAGAGAGAGAGAGAGAGAGAGAGAGAGAGAGAGAGCTCTCACACACACACACCAAAAAAAAAATGTTTGTTTGACTCCAGAGTTGAATATATATTTTAAACAGAGAAAAACTTTAAACTGATTAAATGTTTGGAGAATTTTAAGAATTAATATGCATTATCTTAAATATAACTTTAGATGTGATCATGGATTTTAGTTGTTTTTAAAGATTCATGTGGAGGATGGTAGAGGTAGGTCATTGGAAACATGCAAAACTCTTGCTGCATGTAAGTATGCAGGCCTGAGTTTGGATCCCCAGTACCCACATAAAAGCCAGGTGTGGCGATATACACCTGTAACCCCATCGCTGAGGAAGCAAAGACAGACAGATCTCTGGAGTGCACTGGTCAACCAGTCTAGCCAAATTGGTGAGTTCAGTGAATGGCCTTGTGTCCCAAAACTAAGGTGGAGAAAGACTGAGGAAGACACCTGACAATGGCCTCTGGCCTCCACATACACATGCATGCCCAGTGTGTGTGTGGGGGGGGGGGGGGTTGTCTTGGACTCTTAGACATGTATTCTAAAGTACAAATTTATTTACAGATGTTATAATTTGCTATCCAGAATTTATGTAGAGCTGAGCTATTGAGGATAGAGATAAAAGATTAGCCATGAGTTGGTAGCTAAGCCCTGCCTGTGTGGAAGATTGGCAAACTACCTAGTCTAGTTTTTTCTGTTTAGGTATGTGTTTGTGAAAAAATTATTTTGGTATCACTTATCTTCATGTTCACCCCATTTGAAACAAGAGAATCAATGGGAATCAGTAGTTCTGAGAGAGAAGCATCTAAGAAAACAAACATATAGCATACATTCTAGAAGCCATGCCATCCATCCTGGAGGCTTTTAAATTGTATGTTTCCATTTTTATAATCATAAAGAGTATATTGCCATGATTTCTGATAGCCGAAAAAGAACTTAAGTTAAGTCCCCTGGCCTCATTTTCATGATTCCATAAGTGAAAGCTGTGATCATGATGAGCTCTCACTATCATGATGGTGCTAAATTCCATGGTCCAAAGAGATTCTCCACGATGGGCCTGACCTAATCACTTGAGCCCTTTTCCTATCAACCTTCTGTCTGGTTATTGCATTTTAAAAAAGGAAAAGAAAAAAGTCAGAGAAGTTTGCCCTTGCCAGCATGGAAGAACGCAAACAATCTCCCAGTGAACTGCCAGTGTGGGCCTGCATGCCATGGAACATGGATGGGACCCTGTGCACAAAACATAGTCCAGAACTAGAAAGCGGTCCTTGGTCCTTTATCACAAGAAAATATACTATGCCAACAACCAGTGAGCTTAGAAGGCCCCAAGCCCCAGATGAAAACAGCAGCCCCAGCTGACACCTGGATTTTAGCTTGCCAAGATGCTCCCCGGAGAACCCAGCAGGGAAAACCCGGACTCCTGACAGTGCTGGGTTAGGCCACTAAGTGTGCCCTAAGTTACTAGGCAGCAATAAAACCCACGTGCCCGGAGGACGTCTTTGAGCTAGCTAACACCACCGTCTTTCGAGAGCTACCTTTGCACATGGGCTCCATTCCCAGTGGCACAGAATAACTCCCCACACATTTTGCCATTTTTACATGTGGGGTTTCTCAAAGTATAATGAATCCAAATTCAAGAAACCTTGAGCTTCATGATGCCTAACAAATGAAATGTATCTTATCAACACAAACAGCATTACAGGTAAGAGTACCTACTAGAATGGTTTTTAGAGTGTGAAAATCCCACAGTGGAAAAACCTTGCAGAATAATCAGATGGAATAAGTCTAAAGCAAATGGTAACTCTAGGAAATTTATCATCGACTCCATCATTGCAATGGGTGTGAGACAGACAGTGACCATAGATATGGAGCAGGTCCCCCCACAGCAAGAACGTCTTCTGTATTTCAGATGATCTATAAATGTTAAGAAATGTCCATGTCTTTGTCCATGGTATGCATCTGCTTAGAGGAAGGATCAAGATACATGTAACAACAGCAACAACATTAAGTAGTGTCTCTGAGATCTCAAAATGTGTCTCTAAGCTTCCCCTCACAGGACTGTTTCTAGTTTGTCTTTTAAAGACAACTTCACTGTGATATCATTTGCATTCCCTAAAATATCTGTATAGTGCTTAGCTCAGGGGGTCTTGCTGTACTGATAAATCATCTAACTTTTACTGTTTCCAGAACACTTCATCATCCTCCAGAAGCCTCATGCTCTCTTTGGCTCTCATTCCTCCTTCAGTACCGCGTCACACTAACAAGCCTCTAGAAACCTCCTTAGAAACTCCTGGTCATCCAAGACTCAAACTCTGCATTTGTGGAAGAACTGCAAGCATAACAAATACTTAAAAACCTGACTTGAGATTGAAGAAGAGTGTTTCCTGTAAACATGTATTGTGGGATAATCTTCTGTACACTGTGAAGATGTGTTACTCTGACTGCTTTAGTAAAGAGCTGAATGGCCAATAGCTAGGCAGGAGAGGCTAGGTGGGATTTCCAGGCAGAAAGAGGAAGTCAGAGGGATGAATCTATGTAGCAGGAATCTTAAAAGTTCTTATTAATAAAATCAAACCTGTGAGCCAGGTATTGGTGTGAACACTGGAAGATCAGAGAAACAGAACAGGCCACAGTCACCTCACCTTGCCAGTTCCTCAGGTGATCCTGTTTCCTCAGACTGGATGCTTCTGTGTCCTCATCCAAATGGGTCTCAGCTGAACTGCTTCTCGAAAGCCTGAATGCTTAACCAGCCAAAAGCTTAACTAGCCAAATGCTTCTAGTTCCTGGTCCTCACTCCTTATATCCCTTTCTGCTTTCTACCATCACTCCCTGGGACTAAAGGCTCGATTTCTGGGATTAAAGGCATGAGTCACGATGCTTGGCTGTATCCTTGAACAAATGGATTTCTGCCTCTGGAATGCTAGGATTAAAGGCGTGTACTACCACTGCCTATCTTCTATGTTTAATATTGTGGCTGCTCTGTCTCTGACCCCAGATAAGTTTATTAGCATGCACAATATTTTGGGGAACACAATACCACCACAAATCTAGGCACATGGAAGATGCCCAAGTTAGGCATACACAATGGAGAAGATGTTAAAAAAAAAAAAAGCCATATGGCAGAATGTTGATTTAAAAATACAGATTAATTAAGTTATAAGAGCTAGTTGGAGACAAGCCTAAGCTAAAGGCCAAGCTTTCATAATAAGAAGTCTCTGTGTCATTATTTGTAGGCTGGCGGTGCCATAAAAGGAGTCAGACTACAAACATCGCTGTGGCTGTTCCTTTGAAATGATGGGAATGTGGGCCAGGCAGACGCCTCAGCAGGTACGGGTGCTGATGGTCTAAGTTCCATCCCTGGGATGAGAGGACATGGTAAGAGAGGACAAACTCCTGCAAGTTGTTCTGTGACTTTCACATGTGACACACACACACACACACACACACACACACACACACACACACACACACATATACACATACACACAAAATAAGTAAAAAGGAAAGCTGGAAATGTTCCAAATAAGCAAAGCATGAGACTTCTCAGAGTGGAAACCACCCGTCCACTAAGAAATGCCCTGCTGCACAAGGTCATCCATTTACTTTAGAAACCAAAGACACAAGTTTGATTAAGTAGAACAAGACTTCTGTATTACAAAGGGAAAATGAGGCCGTCACTCTAAGAACATAAAACAGCACTCTGAAATGTCCACAGCCAGCATCAAAAACATGTTCTACACAACACAAGAGCAACGATGTTTTCAGGTGTTGCTTCCACAGCTTAGAGTGGAGCCCATAAATTATTATGCACATTATTCCTAAAAGCTAATTGTCTTCTTGTCTCTGCTATGCTTGCTTAAGAATCTGAATCTGAAAGTTCTTTTCTTAAAGCCATGTTAGGGCTAGGGAGATGGGCTCAGTGGCTTCAACTGTTTGCCACTGAGCCTGACAACCTGAATCTGATCCCTGGGAGCCACATCGTGCAAGTAGAGAACTGACTCCCACAAGCTGTTCTCTGACCTCCCAATGTGCACCATGGCACACACATGCGTGTGCCCCCACACACAGAGACACAATCAATCAACCAATGACGCCGCCGCCGCCGCCACCACCACCGCCCCGCTTTGGTTATTATAACTCTGAGACAAAGACAAGATCTTCCATGGGGATGTAGTGCTGGAAAGGCATGAGCTCAGGAAGGAAACAGCAGAACCAGATGTGCCCCGCTCTGTGGAGCCAGAGCAGAGTCATCGAGGAAGCTCTCAGAGCCCCGTGAGCTGTGAAATGACTAAGTGCCTTTCTAGATGACTTCTGAGCCTCTTCTAGAACAGGGGCTAGGAAGTGCGCTTTGACTACCCTCCTGCCCAGTTGGATTTCAGAGAAGCTCAGTGATAGGCATTTGTGACCAGGTGGTTTCTGTTACCTTTTCCTATAAACGATGGGCTAAACTGTACATGGAATTCTCCCAGGGAAATATTTTGGGGAAAAGATATAACTTCCACATACTTACAGGTTTTTTCGGTTACATCTGCCAAGATACCATAAAGCTCCAAGCTAATAGAAGCAATGGGTCCAGCATATCACATGATATGCACTACACCACCCACAAAAAAAAAAAAAAAAAAAAAAACCTTCCTCACACATGCAAAATTCTAAGTAAAAAAAAAATTACATCCTTCATACAAAATGAACGCAAAATTCTTAAAGCTAGACATTTAACCCGACAGACAGATAGCCTGGCACCCAATATGCAGTTAGACCTAAAGTTCCCAAACCCAAGGTCTTCCGGTCTTCTCATATTGTCATGGTAGGACTACCTGGAGTAGAAAACTAAAACAGACACAGCAGACTTCGAGGAGGGGTCCAGATGCCCTCAAAAGTCCCGCCTAGCCCTGAGAGGGAACTATGGTTGACTTGTTTTTAATTCTCTGTTTTATGTGTATAGTATGTACTTAATCATGTGGGTAGGTGCACCTGTTCGTGTGTGTGTGTGTGTGTGTGTGTGTGTGTGTGTGTGTGTGTGTGAGAGAGAGAGAGAGAGAGAGAGAGAGAGAGAGAGAGAGAGGGAGAGGGGAGGGGGCAGAGGTCAATGTCACTTGTCCTTCTACATTGCTCTTGCCTCATTTTTTTTTTTATTGTTTTTTTTTTCCCATCACAGGCAATTTATTTTGTTCTATTCATTCACAGTTAATACAGAAAATACTTGGAAACATTTCCATATAATGTTTGACACAGAAATCATCAAATAGAAGTATACAATGTTGACAGGAGGCAGTACATTTATAATTTATAACCCCAAATGTATTTATAAATTAGAAATGGAAAGATCTACAAATGAAATTATGAAGGTTCACCAAAGTCATTTAATCTGTCAGTTTCTCATTCATTTTTATGTCTTAATAATATTCTATTGTATGAATAAGCCACATTTTATTTCTCTCCAGTATTCGATAGCTATTTGAGTTGTTTTAACATTATTTTAAGACCAGGTCTCTCACTAGATCTGGAGTGCACACAGAGATTCCCCTGTCTCCACTTCCCTGGCTGTGACTACAGGTGACAACCCCGTGTCTGCCTTTTTAGGTGACTGTCAGGTTTTCAAACTCAGGTCCTCCTGCTTGCCCAGCAAGCCCATCATCAACTGGGCTGGCTCCCGCAGCCCTGGTTTACTGTTTAACTAAACCATGCCTCCTCACACATTATCTTTGCATCAGCTGCTCAAGAGAGGATCTTGGGTCAGTTAATTAAAACCTGACAGCATTTTCACTTTGTACTCCAAATGACAAGTTTAGGAGGTGCCAAAGCCTAAGTTTTAGAGTCAGGTTTGAACGACTTCTTGTCTGATGGAGAAAAATTAAAAAAGGAACATCACTCTGTTAATTCTTTCCAGGGTTCTTCCCACTCTGCTCATCTGGGATAAGCTGTCGTTTCTAAAGGCTAAAGTCATTTTGAAAGCATGTTGGCCTTTGTCAATGACAGCATCGGCTTCTCCTTTCCCCAAAGCCTTATCTTCCTTACCCAGAGATAATGTAACTGACCTTCAAACCCGGGCCATGGGCTTCAAAGCTGTTTACTCACTGGCTCTGGTGGGTTTACCCTGACACAGCAACAGTGTCTCACAGGGTCCCCTGTTGTGCCCAAGGACACATCCTTAAAATGTGGCTGCCTTCCCAGGCTGTGGTCATGGAAGAATGGAAAAATGACCCCGATGGGGCTAATCCACTGACCTTTGGTTGGCTTTAACCAACTGCCCCAATAAACAAAACCAGCAGGGGCAGCTCCATTCCCAAACGAAATCGATTTATCCCTAAACATGAAAGACTGGTTCCATGTTTAAAGCTCTTGGACCATCTAAAACCTGCCAACTCATTCTCCACAAGGGCAGTTTCATCCTCGAGGAGGCACTTGGCTGGCCATGTCTGAAGACTTCCAGGGTTGTGTTGCGACACTGGAGAAGGGGTGCCCCACAGGCATCTGCTGGATACATGTCAGCGGGGCTGCTGCGCTCCGCACAAGGCAGATCTCCCTCACAATAGCATTATTCAGCCAGTTTTCAACTGTGCTGAGGTTGAGAAACAAGGGGTCGGAGAAGAAAGGACCATTTGCCAGAGTACCACTGGATAAACCTTTGAAGAAACTCATCTCAGTGCCACTTGGTTTCAAATAAGAATTATACACCTGGGCCAGCGAGATGGCTCCATTGCTAAGAGCTACCTGCCACTAACTAAGATGGCCCCACGGGTAAGCGCTACACCTGCCACTAAGGTGGACGACCTGAGTTCAGTCCCCAGAACACACATGATGTAAGAAGAGGACTGACTCTCGCAAAAGTTGTCCTCTAACCTCCACAGTTCACATTCACATTACAGAATTTGCATTTGCATTCAAATTCATTCTCTGCTCTCTCCCCTGGGTTCCTCTCTCCAGTAAGCTTCAGCTGTCAACTTGACACAGCCAATAGACAAGTCTCCATTAGGGGGTTAGCGTCTCAGTCTTGACTGGCCTGTGAGCACGTCTGTAGGGGCACTTTCTTGATAACTGATCACTGATGTAGGGGGCCCAGCCCACAAGGGCGCAGTACCACCTCTAGCCAGGTGGTTCTAGGTTTGATAGAAAGCTGGCTGAGCACTGGCAGGAAAAACCAAACCAGGAAGCGGCATTCCCCCATGGTTTCTGCTCCAGCTCCTGCCATGAGTTCCTGCCTGGCTTCCCTCAAACATACACTATGACATGGAATTATAAGATGAAACAAACGCTTTCTTCCCCAAGTTGTTTTGGTCATGATGTTTATCACAGCAACAGACAACAAACTAGAACACACACACACACACACACACACACACACACACACACACACACACTAAACAATGTAAGATACTTTTAAAGAATTACACATTTTTAATGTTAGCAAGGCCAAGGAATAAAGAGATATCACTGTATAGTAAACAGTCACACATGAGACAGGTCATGGTGGGATCCGTGATGATCAGAGAAGAGATGCTCACGAAAGTCATTCAGTGCTGAAGGGCACCACTGGGCTGGGCATGTCGCTTGCTTGACAGAGTGCTTGCCTAGCATGCACAAAGCCTTGGGTTTGATCCCTAGCACAGGGTAAAGCAGGAATGCTAGCATACCCTAGTAATCCAGAATTTCTGAGGTAGAGAAAGGATAATTAGAAATTTAAAGCCATACTTGTCTATATAGGCATTTTAGGCCAGCTTTCGACACAGGAACCAACCCTGTGCAGGAGAGGGTAAAAAAAATCCACTACTGGCTAAAACATTCACAGGCAGTATTAGCCTGTGGAGTACTGTTGGTCTTACTCTAGCTTAAAGAGATTACCAATTTAACTAGGACAGACTATCACCCAAAGACATTGCCTAGCCTCATTCCTTATATCCTAAGGAACTTCCTGTGGTTTAGACCTGGAGGAGGGGGTTCTGTCCAGCAAGGAAGAGGATAGGATCTCAGGTCCATGTCTCAGGGCAGAAGGCAGGATGGGAAACTGGACAAACCCAGCGGATGTTATTAAACCAATATTACACAGTGCCATAGAAACTAGGTCATTACTGTTCTGCTGACACTCCATTCCTAACGGTGTATCATTTCCACCCAGGAGGGTTCCAGGGGAACATGCTGCCGTACAAATGAGGAAAAGGAGGCCCCGGAAGTTTAAAGGAATCACTGGGATCACCCAAATCTGAACGCCACAGCAGATGGCTTTTTTTCCCCTCTGTGTGACTGCAAAGCACTAGCTGGTAGAAAGATTCCATTCAAGGTACCAAACATTCATAGCTGAATTCCTGCCAAATATAAGTCATGTACAGATGTTAAATTTAAACCTTCTTTTGATTATCCGTTTCCTTTGGCGCCTATAGATCTATCCCTGAGTATGTGCATTGCATATACTGTTGGAAGCCCTGATAGGTCTGCCCCTAAGTGTGTGCATGCGCTGTGAAGGCAGCATATCCCTGAGAATGTGCACGAGGCTCTGTCAGAGGAATTCCTGGCCCAAGAAGACAGTGTAAACAAAGGCAATCCAGAGGGAAACCAGTGATAAGATAAATGGAATCCAATAACTCCTGGTCCTCCCCTCCACCTACTTCCCTCATCAGAAAAACAACCTGAGCACTAGTGGGAGGACTACAATGTGAGCTGTGCTCTCAGAGGTCACTCAGCTCCCTGTGCTGGGCTGCACAGTCAGGGTTGGAGGGTGGCTTCCTCAGAAGATCAGCAGCTGGCTCCCTGATACTGAACCAGGCCGTGTGAAGAAGAGGACAAAAATGGCCCTGAGAATAGGACAGTGTAGCACAAGAGGAAACTGACTGGATAGATGGATGGATGGATGGATGGATGGATGGATGGATGGATGGATGGATGGATGGATATGTACAGATATAGACAGATGATAGATTGATAGATAGATAGATTATAAAATTTTAATTTTAATCAGCCCTTGACAGAAAATGTCACAGGCAAAGGAGTTCCACAGACCGAGTGTTACCTACTCACAGAATCTGAAACCTTAACTGGGTCACAGAGTCTTTCTAGTTCAATCTAGTCTCTATTCTTCATTTCAAAAATACAAAAACAGGGCTGGAGAGATGGCTCAGCAGTTAGGAACACATGCTGCTCTTACAGAGGACCTAAGTTTGATCCCAGCACCCACATGGTGACTCCCTACCATCTGTAACTCCAGTCCAAGGGATCTGATGCCCTCTGGACTCCAGAAGCATCTGTACACACGTGGCGCACATAAACTCATGCAAACACACATAAACAAGTTAATTGGTTTGTATTAGTACAAAAGGATAGAAGCAAGCCTATGTATTTACCCTTCAAAGAACACACTGCAGTCAGCCTCAGCCATTGGCTTTAATTTCAAGCATTTATTTGCTCTTCATCCTTCCTGATTTTCAGTACACATCACCACTGAGTGCTAAGCAATGCAGGGAGCGCTCTGGTTCAAACATGAATGCCACATGCAAAACAGGATGGGGGACTAAAACAGAGATGTTATTGTGAGATCTTTTTTTTTTTTTTTTTTTGCCACCATCATCCTGAATCAAAAGCCACTAGTACTGGATTAACTATAGCTGTTAATCCAATGTCTTTTGTCCTTTTTTTTTTTTTAAGTCTAAATGCTTGCCTTGAACACAAACAAAGTTGTTCATGTTCATTCACGACGTTATCTACTTCCACCTTTACCTGTGCTCCAGGGTTGGAACTCAAGTCTTCAGGCTTTCTGGCAAACACTCTGACCCACTGAGCCATCTCCCCAGTCCAGTCTTTTAAAAATACTTCCTAACGATCATTTGTAGTAAGTTCTCGGGATTCAGGAGGGCCCTTCCTGTTACAAAGCCGCAGACTTCAACTTCACCTGTGTCTCACATTTCACTGCTTGGTTTTGTCAAACTGCTTCGAAACAAGCATCTAAGCCTAGGCACACAAGAACAGTCTAGCCCGTCTGGTAAATAGCACTAACCACTCTTCCTCTCATGTACAAGTCTGCAGGAGCTTTATGGGACAGCAGAGTGTGCTGAGCAATTTCTACAGACCCAGGGAGCTCAGAAGGGAAAGGAAAGCCCAGAAGCAGCACAAAAACACACTGTTAATACCTGCCATTCCTCGGCAAAGGAAAAATACAGACTGCGGGCCTTGGCAAACTTCTAGAGAGCTGTTTCTAGCTCTGGCCCAGTTTATGCACAAGGACAACTAACACAATTCCTTGGCAAACTCTTGCCTCCAGCTTACAGTGTCTGTAGAAACTCAACTCTGTCCGTTCATTTTATGATATGACACTTCTTTTGCCCCTGGCCGTGATGGTGTGCTCTGAATAGCTGTGATGTACTGTCTAGTCTTGGTCTCTTTTGTAGCCCAAAGTATGAACACACACACACACACACACACACACACACACACACACACACACACACACACCATGACTAGAGTTACAGGTGCACAGCTCAAAAATAAGGCGAATCGAACCACATTCTAGACTTGGTCTGTACATTTCTAACAACAAAAGCTAGCCTACAGCTAGACTATAACAGTCTCTGAAAGTTGGGTATCCACATCACTCCAACAAAGCTCAAAGCTGAGACGGGGCTATCTCCTTTTGGAAGTCTAAATTCAAAGCGCTCATCAGACAGGCAATGTTGCCAGTCACACTGCAGGTATTTTCTTCTGAAATAAAAGGGACAAACACCAGCTTAATAGGTGACCCTAACTGTATGCCTGGCTTTCAACCCCCAAACCTGGTGCAGTTTATAGAAGGAATGAGCTCAGGTTCTTGCTAAAGGTGAATGACATACTTAAGAAATGTAGCAAGACGGATGGGGTGGGGGGAAAAGCTTCCCCAGTCCGTGTCTGGCAACGGAGTATTATGTTTCAGGAGCCTAATGGCAAACAGGCTTTGTGTTTGCCTTTTCTCTTCCTAGCAATCTCTGCCATTACAGTGCAGCTTGCCCATTATCCCTCTAAATTACCAAGTTTCTGCTTTAGTCGATTGTCTACATCAAATATTGTCCGTGTTGCACAATATTGAGCTGTATGCCAAAAGAGGACGTCAGGAAGTCACACCAACTCCACTGGAAATGAAACACACTTCCCTAGTTTTCCACATTTAATTCACAATGGTAGCTACGGCTTAAGAATTACAGCTGTTTACTTGGCTCCAAATTTGCTACATTATAATGAGTCTCTTTTGAGGCGGGGAGAGAGGGAACGGGTTATTGTAATGCCTAAGGACATTCAATATCAGATTGCATGCTTAACTACTGCTAAAGTTTTTTTTTTTATTATTTTTTGTTAAAAGAGCTTTCACAGTTTACCTTAAAAGGGAAGGAAACTGAGATGTTGGGGCCCCTCTTAACTGTTAAAGTAGGCTTCTGTTGTCCTTTACTAGGTGAGAAGACTGTTACCAGATGAAAGGATTCAATCCAGCAAAAAATTAGTCTCACAAATAGGGTCTGAAACCAAACAATCTCCAAAAAGATTTAAATGTAGAATATAAAAATATTTCCATTTTTCAGATACTCTGTCTACATGAAATATATGTCTATATGAAATATAGCAAAAAGAAAATTCAAAAGCTTTATCATTCAAATGCTAAATGTGGGGTTGGATGTTGTAGCTCAGTGGGTAAGGTGCCTCTCTGGCATACACAAAGGCCTTGTTTCATACCTGGCATGAACCAGGCATAGAAGCACAGGCCTATAAGCACTGCACTTGGGAGACAGAGGCAAGAGAATGGAAAGTTCAGACCTGTCCTCCACTGTATGTGTTTAAGGCCAGCCTGGGATACATGAGACCCTGTCTCAAAACTTGGGGGCACAGGTGAGGGGGTGGGGACAGGCTCTTGTTGCTATGCTCTTAGGATTCAACAAACTCGATCCATTCTTACACTAGGAAAGCCAATTCCCTGGGAGATGCTCTGTTCTCTGCTCCTGGGACAGCAGGAAGGATACCAGAAATGAAAAGGTGGACATCTCTCTCTGCCATCTGCTGGGCGGAATATAGGTCACTGAGATCAACTGGCATCTCTTTGCCTGCCCTCCTTTCGGTGGAGATGCTAAGGAGCTGAGGACATGGTCTCTACCGCAATATATATAAAAGACAGTGCACTCACTAAGTAACTTCAGAATTGACCTCCCCACCTCAGCCTGCCCTAGCTGCTCTGCCAACCAGACTTACTCCAAGCTACAGACAGAAACCAACGACCACTGAAATGGTACCGATGCAATCCTTTGAGTTCCTAAAGAAAGGATGTTGTGAGTATTTAACTTAGATACTAACTGGGAAGCTTTCTTCCATTACCCAGTTAACACCAGAACAAGTGATAGCAATTCATAATCCTTATCCCAAGAGAGGAAAAAAAAAAAGCACTTTCCTATCGACTGAAGTGCCCTGCAGAGAAAACAAGTTTGGCAACCAAAATTGGCAAAGTTTTGTTGTGTTTTTTTTTTTTTTCTTAGACTATTAGAATATAGATCTAAGACTTGGAAACACGAGACTATTGAATGCTAGGGAAGACCCCCACCCCAGTGGGTCATTTTCTGAACCAAACGCCTGACACTCAGTGGTACCCAGCTTTGTGGGAAAGCTGTGTTCCCCCTGATGCTGTAACTTCCAAGTGTTTTCACAGAAGAACCTAAGAGTATCGAGCTAAAGCCGTACTCTAAATATTTACAAAATGAAACTGTTTCAGTCTTAACCTAGTTTTGTTTCTAAGCACCTATTTGTCCCAGGAACCATATTAGCAACATTAAAGGCTCTTTTTAAACAAAGTAGCTCAAATAAAACTATCCACAAGCACATTCTCAACATTCAGAACTATCCACCAAGGATAGATAGGCAGGATTCAAATTCCACTCAAAGATGTGACTGACCCACCACACTTCTCTATCACCCTTCTTCTCAAGATGGCTCACACTCCAGACCTACAAGATAAATCGACCACCGCAAAACAACACCTTTATCAATCCCAGACAACCGTCCTCTCTTGGGGCTGGCCTGGAACAGACCCCTTTCTAGAACATCTCTGCCCCAGATGACAAGACTGCCAACTCTCAGCAACTCCAGGAGCCACTGTGGACTGGCAGAAGCTTTTAGCTATCTTTGCCTTCGTCTTTCTCCTCAGTTCCTGCCGTACACCTTCTGGGAAAACTATCTAGGCCAAGGAGAGTGCATCTAATAAAAGTATCTAGTTTAGTGTACTAAGAGATAATAACAAGAAAAACAACAGCCTATGGATTCCAAAAGTAATTATAAAGTAACAAAATGTATCATCTTTACACCCATGGAAAGAATTGTAGCAAGATGTGTGGACAAAAAAAGAACCAGGGACTATTACAACAAATTACATAACTATCAGGAGACAGAGCACAGGCCTTGGATTTCCAATCCTCCTTAATATCCATCTAACAAATGCTTATTAAAAGACCTGTTCCAAATTCCAGGAAGACCGGGAAGACAAAGAGCTGCCTGCAAAGAGCTTAGCACAGAAAAGGAAAGACAAATAAGCTAATAAATGAAGGACATTTTCTCCTTATGATATAGATCCTAGGACAAAAATATACATACATACATATATACATAATAAATAAGTGATAACTTCTGCTATTGCTGCCCCACAGGGATGTAACCACCAACTTAAGACAAGATGATGAGTGTTAACCACTTGGCACAACAACCCAAGTATTAACCTGTACATGAATGCACTTGCATAGACACTCCTATGTACGTACACCACCCCCCATTTCTGAGAGATAACGCACTCAGAATAGAATGCAAGCAGACGATGAGAAACAAGCATCTTAGTATAGCTTAACTGCCTTTTGTTCATTTAAGTTACAAAGAACTACACTCATCAAGAATCTGCAAACCACAAAATCTAAACAACTAATTGTGACTAAAACATAAAAGTCCAGATGCTCAAGATAATAGTAGTAACAAGTGTATCATAGATTTAAAAATAGTACTAATACCTTGTCCATTTTTTAATAGTACCCCCCAAGGATCTTGGTTTTGGGGTCGGCAACACAAACTAAAAGCTACAATTGTCAGAGCTGGGTTTAAACCTTGTGTTATTTGGAGGAGGGGTGATTTTCAGGGTTGTAAGACTTTACACCTAGAATCAACAACGTTAGGAACTCTTTGCACTGGTCTGAGCACACTATCTATGGATGAGATGACAGGTGGCCCCAGAGGTAATGGGTTAGCCCATGGCAGGGTAGCACGGAGCGAGCGCCGGCACAGAACCTAGGGTCCTAGTTTCAGCATCCAGAGCTTCACTTTTAAGGATCTTCTGCAGCTGGAGTTGAGATTTTATGAAGATTATTTTGACGATTATGCTCCCACACTTCAACTTCAGTTATTAATTGCTGTCATTTTTTCAGGTAATGGCACCCCAGGGCTAATTGCTGACCAGGGAGCTGTGTAGGCCTGGGCAGGGTGACCTTGTTAAGAAAACTGCCTCCAACACTATTGACTATGATCATGGTGGAAAGATACAGTTCACTTGATGGAGGAAAGACATCTTCCAAATTTAGTTTGCCTCAGGACAAAAGCCCCAGATTTTGAGATGATGTATCGGCATGAGGGAAGGAAAGGGGTCCAAAAAACGGTGTCCAAGCTATGTAGGAGAGAATAGGGGGAGTCCCAGAGCTGCCAGGAGGGTGAGGAAGAGGGAGCAGCTGGGCCTAGGGCAAACATTTGACCACACACCCCCCGGCCACGCCCTCCCAGCTGCCCGCAGAGCCACAACGAATTGAAACAGCAGTGCGAGCTGTTAAGATTCCGAAGGCACAAGTCGCCATGGCAACCGGATTCGTCGTGGAGGCAAACTACGCTTCAATTCACTAGGTCCGGCTCAAATCTCGAGAAACTATCAATTCAATGAGGGCAAAACGGTCACGGGCAGCATTTGCTGTGGATGATCTATGGAGGTTGATGGTGGGAGAGGGGGACTGGAGAGCAAAAATCTATTCCTGAGCACACTAGAACATTTTATGCGGAGGGGACAGAACACCCCCAAACCTTGGCAGTAAGCAACGTGCAAAAGACCTTGGAAGGATTTGATGAATATGTGAATAAACGAACGAATGAAGCTGACGGAAAAAGAGGAGAGACTTTAGAGTTGTCGGGCCGGGCCTCTCCTGGGTCTCGTCTCCAGTCAGGAGACAAGCCAGTCACAAACAGCTGGTTTGGGGCACCAGTTGGATAAACCCGATTATCCAGCCCTCCTGCCCCCACAGCGAACCTGATTATCATTAGGTTACCCGCCACCCCATCACCCTCAGGGTACTAGGGAGGGCGTTTAGCCCCCGCCCAGGTGCCCTTTGCAGGGCTCGATTCGGCAGAGTCAAGACTGAGATGCGCCCTCCGAAGCAGGGACGCGGGGAATCCGGGTCCGGTCCCCGGGAAGGCGCATCTCCCCCACGCCGCAGCCAGGCGCGCCGGCTCGCGGCCTCCGCAACGCCAGGTTTCCCTCTCCTCTCGGCACACAGTAAGCACGGACAGACACTGCCCGGATTGCAGTCACTCCCTCCGTTTTGAGGACGGCTGGACGTGAAGGTGCCAGGGACGGTGGGGGACTGGCGGCCACCGCGGTGCCCCCGCGATCAAACCGAGCCAGCGGCCCAGGAGCGCCGCCCGCTGCCGCAGCTCCCGCAGCCCCCTGGCCCCGGGGAACCGTCGGCCGGGAAGCGAGCTCTACCCGGCCGGTTCCACTGCCACGGAGCGCTTAGGAAAGAAAGAAGGGAGGGACCCCATCCTCGGGGACGCCTTCCTCCAGGCTCGCCTCGCTCCGTGCCGCGCTGCAGCCATTTTCCAAAACCTTGTTTGGCAGCCCGTGGCAGTCTCGGTCCCGTTCCCACCCAGACTCAACCTGAAGGACGAGTTTAATATTTACCTACTGGCCCGGGAGCTCCGGGAAGCAGCGGGAGGGAGCGCCGCGAACAGCGCGAGGACCAGCACGCCCACCCCGGCGCCACGGTGCGGTGCCGCTAATGAATGAGTACGGCGGGCGAGCCGAAGCGTCCCCTCACCTGAGCAGCTGCTGCATGCTGAAAAGGCCGCTCTGCGCTCCCGGTACAATGGGATCCGGTTAAACAGTTCCCTTCACCGCCGTTCGTAGGTTACCAACTCGCAGGTGACATCACCCACGCCTCGTCTGATAGGATACAATGTGGCGTCCACTGCGCATGGACGCCCTGGCCGGGCCCTTAGGCTTCTGGGAGTTGTAGTCTTACTGCTCACTTACTCGCGGACAGAGGCGAAATTGCCTCTCCGTCCTCACCCGCAAGAACTACATTTCCCGGGGTACCTCTCTTCCCCTCGGTGCCCGCCCCTCCCCGCCCCTCCAGACCCGCCCCCTCCCCGCCCTCCAGTCGAGCCGTGCCGGTGGTGGTCGTTCGGAAGCCGAACAGCAAACAGCTTGGCCGAGAGGCAGGGCCATCCAGCGGCCGTGCCCTTTGACTTGACCTCTGTTCCTGCCAGCGAGCGGGTAGGCTGCGGGACCAAGGGGCGTCCTGAACTCGCGCACACCTACTGGGCACTTCTGATGGACTGGGCTCTCCTGCCCCCAGCTGGGAAGGGTCCATAAAAGCCTTTCTCTGCCTTCCCTACTCAAAGCCACTAATTCATAGGACTCCAGGGGTTCTGGTTTGGCATACCGAGCCGGTATTTCCCCCTGTCCCCAAGGATCAAACAACGTCCGCCGCGAAAAAGAGGAATCCCCTTGCACCACACTCGGTTCAGTTTCACCTTTCTCCCCTCTTTCCTTCTCGCCCTTTTTAACCAAGACGGAGTAGCCAAGAAGAAAGCTGGGAACAGCTTAGTCGGCTGACCCGAGAGGAAAACCGGTGACTGTCACGAATGAAAATGCAGTGTAATCGAAGACAGAGACAGTCACCACAACCCTGCGTCCGCGAGCCTGCTGCTGTGGAGATAATACTATCTATCGCACAGCCATGCTTTTGTTCGTCCCTGAAGGGGCTTCCCGCTCCGGTGGCTCTCAACTCCTCCGAAGACAGCATGCACGTCTAAAAGTTTTAGTTAATTATGCATTCATAAAATTTAAAATCTGCAACACTCCCTCGCTCCCCACACGTTTCCTTTTAAATAATAAAAATTTTTAAGCGCGTACAGCACACAGTGTCCTACAAGGATTGCCCTGATCTTCAGACGTCTAAAATGTGTATTAAAAGGTAAGCAAAGAGGGTGTCATGGAATTCTGACCCTTCTGGCAGATTTTGGTTTTAATACATAAGGTTTTCTGTGTGTTGTTGTCTCATTCAATGAATACCAAACATGAAAAAGTAACAGGGGGAGCAAATCTCCAGGTGTCTTTTTACATGAAAAAAAAATTATTTATTCAACTTTCAGTGGTACTGCCGTGATCAGCTCACATGCCCACTTCCACCAGCAAAATTAAGATTTCACTTCTCAGGAAATGAAGATTGACAATTAAGATTTCCAACAACTCTTCGCCTAATTGCGGATAGAATATCACCGCTCATCTCCCCTTTTCATCTTGAAACACTGAGGTTCAAGTGAAATCTATTCTTGGAACTAGATGAGGATCTCAGAGGAGAGGGGAAGTATTGTTTTGTAAAAGAGGAGGTTTACTGCCGGATTCTCATTTTCTTTTGACAAACCTGTTCTGTGCAGACCAGACCCATTTTCCTCCATGGAAGCAGGATAACTCGGTTGCTTTTCTGACCTACTCGGTCCATCTCAAATATTATCTTAGACGGAACCCAGACAACACAAATGTTCCTTTGCCCATCAGACCAAGGGTACAAGCAGTGATGCTCTAGCTAATGGGTAGCCTTAATGTATTGCACAGTTCACTGTGGGAAAATATTCAGAAAGAAACCCGACCTGGCATGATGCTAAAGGCTCCCCCACCCCCCATCTTATAACTGTGGAAAGCTTCTAGGTGGAAACATAAGCAGTGAGCTTGAAATTTCCCGAGTCAATAAATTGAACTTGGAGCCTTGCTATCAGGCAAGGTTTATCCTTGTAGATGAAAGCATGCTGTTAAGGCATACTCAGAGAAATCATTTTCTAGAAAAAAAAAAAAAAATCGCCTTTCAGCAAGCTCATTTGGTTTGGAGCACTAAGGAAAAGGAGTATAGGCCCTTGCCGAAAGCAAAAGAATCCATTCTCTAGAACAGTATTACAGGGTGTGTCATGTAGCATAGCTGATCTCCGAATATAAAGGACAGTCTGCCCAATAGACAAGACAGGGAGTGTGGTGTGTGTGTGTGTGTGTGTGTGTGTGTGTGTGTGTGTGTGTGTGCTTTCTATCAATCAACTCTAAATATAGATAATAGAAGGCTTGGTGTTTGAAAATGGTTGTCTGGAAGTGGTGATGGATTTAAACGGATCCCGGCACACTGTTGCACTGGTAACCAAGGGAAACAAGATGGCTCTTTAGCATCAGAAATGCTGTCTGTAGACCTGAAGTCAGCAGATAAATACTTCCATTATTCATAGTCTCTCTCTCTCTCTCTCTCTCTCACACACACACACACACACACACACACACACTTTCACATACTCATTGTATATGTCTGTATTTAATTCATTCTTTGAGATTAACCTCAGAAAACATGAAAAGCACTCATTCTTTCTAGCATAATTCATATTCCGAGTCAAAAAGGTTTCTCTACTTTCTCCATATTATTTTTAAATAACTGATCCCCTCCTGGAATCATCTTACAAAAGACCCCATGTCACTCAACAATCATGGACTATTAATTAGGGACTCTTGGAGCCATTGAGAATAGACTCTCTTCTATGGAGAGGGTAGGAAACAAAGGTATCAAGGGGCATGTTGCTGATGTTTCAAAATAACAGCTCCTGCCTCTGGTTACAATGTTTTACTTCAGGGGAGGAAACAAGACACCAACTGAGAAAAATGACCGTCTAGCACCTCATGTGTGTTGTCGCAGAACAGCGTGGTACTTCACGAGGCTTCATGCTGAGCCTGGCTTTGCGATTGGGCCATTTCACTGTTTTCAGCCCTGTGACTGTGCTTCTATGTGTTCCTTACTTTCTCTGTTTTCTTACTCGTAAAAGAGAATTAGTAAGACTACTTCATGCTTTTGCGTATTAGATGAGGCACGTAGAAACACTTTTGAGGGGAGCAGAGTTGGGGTTGAATAAAGATGTTTTAAAATCCAGTTAGGCTTGAGGGTTAAGAGAAAGGCAGGCTCTCAGAAGAAAGTAGGACACGCCTGAAAGCCCGGGCCTGGGCTTTGTAAAGAGCCGCAGAAAGTAAGGCTTTCTCAAATGTGAGTGCAGGATCTTTAATAGGGAGTTGCCCCAGGCTGTTAGGAGTTGCTTTCCACAGACTGATGATAAGAGCCTATTGCTGAAGACAACACTTACACATCTTGTTGAACACAAGGAAGTCAAGCTGGTGTCTAACGAGAGCCTTCACACCTACTGATTAATGTTCATAGTTCTGGAAGGTCCTCTGCATGCTACCTGAGGAAAACGGTAAGCACCAACTTGCAAAAACCTCCCATCGACAATGATGAGCTGCCTGCAGGATATGCTGGTGCAATGGCGGTATAAACATTGTTAGAGTAACCAGCCACTGTCTGATTGGATTCCAGGCCCACTCCGCGAGATGGAACCCATGCCTGACACCGCTGTAGTGGCCATGAACCTGAAACTAGATAGGCCATAGACCAAAGGAAAACCAAACTGTTATTCTGCCAAAGAAACAGAGCAATCAGGGCTGGAGAGATGGCTCAGAGGTTAAGAGCACCGACTGCTCCTCCAGAGGTCCTGAGTTCAATTCCCAGCAACCACATGGTGGCTCACAGCCATCTGTAATGAGATCTGGTGCCCTCTTCTGGTGTGCAAGGTTACATGGAGGCAGAATGTTGTATACATAATAAATAAATAGCTGGGCGGTGGTGGCGCATGCCTGCCTTTAATCCCAACACTCGGGAGGCAGATCTCTGTGAGTTCAAAGCCAGCCTGGTCTACAGAGTGAGATCCAGGACAGGCACCAAAACTACATGGAGAATCCTTGTCTGGAAAAAACCAAAAAAAAAATTAACAAAATGTATAGTCCGGGAGGGGCGGAGCCGGGCACAACTCCAATCTCTGCGCCGGCAGTGGAAGGAGGAACTCGGGTCCAGCCACCAGCACGGATTAGGCGCTGGCAGAACAGAGACGCTGAAAAAGCAGAGTCCGGAGAAGATCTTCCTGCAGAGGAAGATGCCTAGTACCGGCCTTACTTGGAGTTTCAATAAAATAATAATAATAAATGAATGAATGAATGAATCTAAAAAAGAAAGAAAGATAGCAATAAAAATGACCCCAATGACATTCTATACCCAGTGTCTCACCCAGCCGTCATCAGAGAAGCATCCTCCCACAGTTGATAGGAACTAATACTAAGGCCCACAACTGGACAATGCGCAGAGAATGAGAGACCTTGGAACACTCAGTCCTAAATGGGATGTCCTCTGGAAACCCCTCCCGTCGGGGCTCAGGGAACTATGTGAAAGAGGAAGCAGGAAGATGGTAAGGGCCAGAAGGGATGGAGGGATGGCGGCCATGAAGGAAACTGTCTTCCAGACAAAAGAGGACTGAGGAACATAAGGACTCTCGGAGACTGTAGCAGCAGGGACAGAGGTCCCGCACGGGTCCAAACCCAGTCCGGTCCCAGGGCTGAGAGAGAGAAGTGGACATGAGCTTCCATCTCTGACCAGGAAACGCTCTCTAAATGACAACCACTTGCAAGGGGAAAATCAGTTTTTTTCAATAGTGTCTCACTGGGTACACAAACCACACTTGAGGGCACACCCTTGGCCCAGCAGTAATGCAAAATGAACTCAATGGCATTTTTGTAGACTTTTTTTTTATCTCATATTGCTTTGTTTGGGCATTTTTACCTTACCAGTCTTTTGCTTATATATTATGGTTTCCAATTTTGTGTTTTTATGGTTGTGTATGTGTGTGTGTGTGTGTGTGTGTGTGTGTGTGTGTGTGCCTGTCTGCATGTATTTGTATTTCTCATGCTTTTTCTTTGTTATCTTTTGTTTGTTTTATTGGTTTTTTCATTTGCCTGTTTGTTTCCTAAAAAGAGAATTCATGGAGTTGGAAGGGTAGGGAGGTGGGGAAGAGATGGGAGGAGATGAGGGAAGAGACACTGTGACCAGAACATATTGTATGAAATAAACTATTTTCTATAAAAAGAAGAGAGAGTTGCTGGAAAAACACTTCTGAAACTGAGAACCATAAAAATGTTAGTTCTTACAGTCATCTGCAATTTTCCATGCTGGACCTAATTTTAAAATAGTTAATAAAAACTCACGTAAGTCAATTCTTATTCATGACAACACATGATTAGAAATTGTGTTCTATGTACACCCTACCTTCCTCTAAGCCACAAGTAGGCAAAGGGAACTTGGGGAAAAAAAGAGAGCGAAAATTCCAAAGTGGAATAGGACTTACTGTTCCTTGGCTCACTCATAGATACGTAATTTCTTCTTCCACAGGGCCCAGCTGTCCTTGGTCTCAGGAGGAGCCTTTCCCAAGCTTCCCAGCATGGAGAGGTACTTCTGAGATTGGAGGCAGAAGGAGGGGAGAACTTCTCCCTTTCTCCTCCTCCCCGGAGAATCTGGGTGATGTTTCAGTGGGATGTCACGGCATTTCCCTTGTTAAAGTTTCAGCTTCTTCCCGGTCACCCTGGCCTCTCTTAACAGTGCTTTCTCCTTTTGTTCCTCCAGCCTAGGAATGAGGATGGCCTCCTGGTGCTGCTAATTTCTTGGATCCATTTCAACATCTGAGGTCTTTTGTCACAGTTCTCTGTTCTAGAATTGCTCTATTTTTAAAAAGCACAATGGTTTGAGCGTTTTAATGAAACACTAGTATTCTCATGTCTTAGTTAAAGCTCCTTCAGAGACAGACAACAGAAACTTTCTGTGGGTAGTTTATGCAAAGCAAAGAACTTGTATAGCGATGTCCATCTGAAGGCACAGGAACCAGGCTAGCTCTAGGGCCTATGCAATGGGGATTTCCAGACCATTCCCGGTAGCCTTGTCTCGGTGCCGCTTTGTTTCCCATGTAGAATTCCTGAGCGGAGCTGACTGCCCAGGCTCAGAGCAACTATCCCTAACTTCCTACCCACAGCCATGGTTCATGAGGTGTGGATCCTTAGAGCAATAACACTGCCATCATTTCAGAACCCGTGTGTACAAATGCCACGGCCAGCAACCACGGTCTGCATTCCCTAAGTCCTCCAGCTGTTTCTAACAGACATGATGGTGCTCCAGGACCTCCTCTATGGTAAGGAGACGGTGTGACTCAGGTATGACAACTCAGGGCCTATCTCTGTGTGCTGGGAGCCTTCCCAGAAGGCCAGCGGCATTGTGAACCTCACAGTGACTGCAAGTGACGCTATGTAAAGCTGGTAAATCTGTCAGGGTCTTTATGGTAAAATATGATCCCTGCCGAGGCAGGGGGACTTGGTAATGCTCTGGACCAGCAATTCAACTTAGCCTCTGCAAAGGTATGTGGAAAAGGTTCATTTGACTGTGAATGGGGACCTAGAAATGCTGAAGGATGGAGCAAGGGAGATGGAATCACACGGAAAGATGAGACCAGCCAGTCATAGTAATTCCGTCAGGCACAGAAAGAGGGAGAAGAAAACAGCTTCGGTCACCCAAAATTGTGTGACCAGTCTCTGAATGGTCCCAGGACATTTGGGAAGACGTCCATCCCCCCCCGCCCCACACACACACCCTTCCCATAACTCAGCTGCCCTCCTTGCCAGCTGCTTCACATCTGGCTAACTCATCTACAAAACCTATACTGCTTACGTTTTCAGCAACTGACGCTATATGGCTACTTTACATTAATTAAAATTGACAAAAGGGACTAGAGAGATGGCTCAGTGGTTAAGAGTGCTGACTGCTTTTGCAGAGGACCCAGGGTTTAATTCCCAGCACCCACATAAAAGACCATGGCCCTTTAGAACTCCACTCCCAGGAGATCTGATGCCCTCTTCTGGCCACTGTAGGCACTGCATGCATGTGGTGCACAGTTGTACATATAGGCAAAACACATATACATATAAAATAAAATGAATGAAATATTAAAACTGTTCCTCTGTAAAAATAGCCATGCTTTCATGTTCTCAATCACCACATGAGGCCAGTGGCTACTATACTGGACCTAACAGAAGTATTCTCATCATTTCTAAAATGGATAGCACTGCTCAACATCCCTTTACCCCCAGATTTTTTTGTTTTGTTTTTTTGAGACAGGGTTTCTCTGTGTAGCTTTGCGCCTTTCCTGGAGCTCACTTGGTAGCCCAGGCTGGCCTCGAACTCACAGAGATCCACCTGGCTCTGCCTCCCGAGTGCTGGGATTAAAAGCGTGCGCCACCAACGCCCGGCAACCCCCAGATTTTTAATCTTACCACACTCCTTGGTCTTTCTCAGTAGAGAGAAGGCAATGGGGAGGGGAGGAAAATGAAAAAAATACAGCTTATCATTTTAAACTATACCATACGTAAATCACTGACCATAAATCACTAAAAAGACACATACCGCCAAAGGAAAATGGCCAATGTTTTTGTGCAGGCAACACACACACACACACACACACACACACACACACAGAGAGAGAGAGAGAGAGAGAGAGAGAGAGAGAGAGAGAGAGAGAGCTACTGTACATATTCAGAGGTACTCAAGCTTAGTTGGAATTATAAAGACCCAATTGGATAATACATAGGGCAAACTGACGTCATAATGGAACAAGCTTAGATATGCCCCATACAGCTTCATTTGAAAATAATGGGCTGCCTTACAAGTCATAGTAACCAGGCCTTCCTATCCAGAAATTAAAATTGAAAATTAACAAGTGAAATTCCTATGAAAATGGGTGGACTTTCTAAAATGATGTTGAATAAAGGCTAGATATAATATGATTGGACTTACATAAAACAATTCAAAGAAGCAAAAGTATCTTCGGGGAATGTGTAGAGTGGGGTGCACGAAGGAGGTCTCTGAGGTGCTGATATTTTTCAAGTTTTTTCATTTGAAGTGCTGTTTACATTTTATAAAAATCCCTTATGCTGTACATTTGCAACTTATCCACATTTATGTATGTCCTTGGATGAAAATAAAACATTACATAATCAAAACCAAGTCAGACTATTTTAAGACTATTCCCTCAAGAAATTACTTTATGGAAAAGCTAGGTATAGTGGCATGCCTGTAATCCCAGCCCTTGAGAGACTCAACCAGAATTCCAAGTTCAAAGCCTGTCTGAGGTAGAGCAAGACCAGAGATAGAGTCAAGGAGAAGGAGGAGGAGGATGGTAGGGGCACAAGGGGAGCAAAAAGAGGCAAGAGCAGGAAGAAGAAAATTATTTCATGGATCCAAGGACTGTGCAGAGTCCAAGAGAGCCAGTAAGTCTTGCCACTGGGAAAATAAAGGCCCCCAAATTCCAGACAGTGTGAGAGATTGGCTCAGGGACATCTACTTTGAGTCTGCCATGTACAGGAATGATTTCTCAAGACTCTTGATCCTCACGTTCATACTCTTTGCTGCAGAACTTTGGCCACTCAGGAACTTGACTGGCAAATGGCCTTATGGTACCTCAGCCGGGGGAGGTAGGCAAGTAGGCAAATAGAATCCTTGTGCTGTACCTAAACCTTTCAAAAACCAGCAAGTATGGTGTTCTGTAGCCTCCACAGGACATTCCTTTAGAGCAGTAGAGATCGACTCAGACGGCACCCTGGCCTTCCTGGACCAGATGCCACTGCTTTTGAGTCTCCCCCAGATCTCACCCTCTTCCATTGCTCCTGGCACAGTAGTTCTTTAAACAGTCCCCAAGTTTTTGCAGAAGAGGATCTTGGTTCTTGTCCCTGGAAATAACAATGGTGTTGTAGGAAATATTTGAAATAAAGACTGCCTATTGCCCACGCACAAAAACTATTTTCTGCATTGTGAGATCCATGTTTATTGGGTTTTCCTAATTATGGTAGTTATTTGTGTTCTTTGCAGAGAATTTAGAAAATGCTGCTGCTTAAGCTTTAAATCATCCACAATCCTACAAATCAGGGAGAAATATGTCTCCCCATCCCTTTCATTGATTTTAACATAATTAGTCCTTGACTCCTACATGGCATCTTAGTATGTGAAGGCCATCTCTTATAAAATGAACTATTTCTAACTTTTGGGCATTATCAATAATTTTGTTATGTATCACATGTCAACTTTTTTGTTGTTGTTGTTTTAAGGTAGGGGGTTAAGTAGCCCAGATAGCCTCGAGCTCAATATGTAGCCAAGGATGTCCGTGAACTCCTGAACTGCCTGCTCCTACCTCCTAAAATGCAAGGGTCACAGACATGTACCACCATAGCAAGCTATGATTTGTCCTCCAAAGCAGAGATCCAGAGTAACAGCAAAGCATTTCAGTTTGAAAATCTGTTGCCCAAATACCCAGCTATTTGCTGCATTACTTATGGATGTTAAGGTTGATGTGCCCATTACCTTACATGGAGGTTCAGTGTCCTCTCTGAGAGAACTGAGTCGTGCCCCAGAAGAAACATAAACGGAGACAAATTGTAATGTCAATTTGAGCGGCTGAGAGAATAGTCAGGGAGGAAAGGATGTCCAGGAGAAAGGGAAGAGGCCTAATTTCCTGGCCCTCTCGGCCCTGCTGGTGTATTGGTCTGCCATGGCTGGGAACCAAAGCACCATGTAATATAGCCACACACAGTCAACGCCTGTCCACGGGTAGGTCCTCCTGGGGGCTGGGAGGCAAGGCTAAGGTGTGTCCTTTCTCACTAGTTCATGGCTGACTATACCCTCTATTCATTTCATCCCACTGTCTCCTCTGCGTGTATGTCCGTCTCTGTGGCCAAGTTCACCCCTTTTACAACGACTCTAGTTCTATTTGTTGACTCGAACTTAGCTACCTTTATTATTCACGATAAGGTCATTCGTTCTAAGATCTGAGAAACAGAAGTTAACCGGCAACACCCCAAATCACAATGGTGTAATCTCAAATCACGATGGTATGATCCCACAGATGTTTGAGCCGTAGGGTCTTATCAGGAAGTATGAGATGATCTCAAACCAGAAAACAGCCGCCTAAAACTTCTCATAAAAATAACACACGTGGGAAGCGGCACAGTGCACCCAGACGATGTGGAAGCTGGAGGCCGAGTGTGAAGGGTTTGAAGGTGGAGGTCTGCCCTCCCGGCACACAGTCCTGCCACCCCTGGTCGGGAGTCCTCTGATGAAGCTCAGCTGAGCTTCCCGTGGTGAAAAGTCCCTGGCTGTACATTTTAAACAAACCATTCCAAGTTAGCTTTCAAAACATCCCCTGCCAAGAGTGTCACACACTTTTCATTTTCTTTTTCTCTTGAAGCATCTAGCCTCAGCATGAGCTCTTTAACCCTACCATGGACTGTCTGTGTGAGGCAGAACTTGGAATACAAGTTAAAGATGGGCTGCGCTTGTGGAGGAGAGAAAGAATTCTGTTTACTTTTGTTTGGGTTTTTTGTAATTCTCTTTGCTGGGAATTATCCTGGCAGATGTATTCAGCTTTGTGCAGAAAGTATTACAGTGTGTAGGATTTGTAGGAGAGCCATGTTTCACAGCGGGTTACGCTAGCATTTAGGCACTGGATTTGAAGATTAGGGGCGACTTTAGTCCTGTCCTACATGAGAACCCGATGATGGGGAATTTCTCATGGAAAAGCCACACTTTAATACAATATGTCACAGCGTATTATCATCATGAGAGTATTTTCTCTTCACCAAACTGTGATTGTAACCTTTCCTCCTGGGATTGTCTATGCCCTCTCCCTGAGTCTCAAGCTCCTAAAATAATATTTTGGATTGTCAGAAGACCAGCCATCCAGAGAAAGAGGAAGGGGCGGGCTTTGGAATGCTTTATTCTGGCTCTGTCTGCTCACAAACGACAGGTTTTCTGCTCTGGGATTTATGTTATTGTTTTAGAAAATTACTCCCCTTTAAATCTAAACATGGTCAAATCAAGCAAATACAACCTCATTACTTTTTACATATGTGAAACAGTGATTCGGAATAACAGGCTCATCTCCCTCTTGACTTCTGCATGTACATTAACTACATCTGAAGCTGTGCTACCTCTGGCAATGAGCCTACCAGCATTAGACAGTCTAGTAGCTTTGAGTAAGGTCAACACTAGGGTGGGAATTTCCCAAGAAAACCCAGATGGTTCAGAGATGAATATGGGTTTTAAAGAAAGTTTGGTTATGTCCTAGATCTGGCAGTGACAGATTCTGTATAGCCATCATTTCAGGAAGTCTTTTCCGATACAGATCCCTACTTAATCTGATGTTAAGAGAGTTCCCTGTTCAAATCAGATTGGTGTTAATAGACCACTGGTTTATCATGGCACTGGCCCATGAAGAGCTATTGTCAAATTTCAGGAGATTTGTGAACCAGTTGCTAAGGAAATCAAAATTAAAAATTAAACAAATAACCAAGTAGGAAAACACATGCCTGTAAGCCCAGCACCCAAGGGGCAGAGATAAGAAGATTGAAAGTTTGAAGCCACCTTGTGCTGAATAGTAAGACCATGTCTTAAACAGAAATCATGGAAGGGAAGTGAAATCTCTTCAGTAGAACATTTGTGTGGGCCTGGGATTAAATCTCCAGTTTTTTGATGATGATGAAGGTGGTGATGATGATGATGATGACGAGCAAGGAGAAAGCTCAGTAGTGAAGTCTTGTGTCCTAGTCTGCTTTCTGTTGCTGTGATAAACACTGTGACCCAAAGCAACTTGGGAAGGAAAGAGTTTATTTCAGTTTGCAAGTTCCAGTTCTTTATTGAGAGAAGCTAAGGCAGGAACTCAAGGCAGGAACTCACTCAAGGCAGGAACCTGGAGCAGAAACTATGGAGGAATACCACTTACTGTTAGGCTTGCTGTCTACCATCCATTTGCCTGGACCCTTGCCCAGGTATGGCACTGCTCAAGTGGGCTGGGCCCTACCCCATCAATCATCAGTCAAGACATGGCCCTAGGCCAATCTGATCTAGGCAACCCCTCAACTAAGATTCCCTCTTATCCAGGTGACTGTTGTGTTGCGTTGACAATAAAAACTGAACAGTACACCTTGTAAGCACAAAGACCCAAGTTCAATCCTTAGGATTTATAGTTAAAACAAAAAGTTACAGGTTTGTAGCCCAGCCCTAGGAAGGAATTGAATCGTGCTGATTCCTGGGGATTGCTGGCTAGGCAGTGTAGCCTATTTGGTGAGTTCTAGACCAGAGAGAGACTCTGTCTCACGCAAAACAAAACAAAAACCAGGTGGAAAAGTCCTGAGGAACAACACTAGACATTGTCCACCAGCCTCCTTACACATGTATACACTCACGCACACACACCTGCACACACACATACAAATAAACATAAACACACACAGTAATAATGATGATAATAACAATTATATCTATCAAAATCAGAAGTAATAAATATTCTAAATTTGTTACTTGATCGTTGTTACTACCTTAAATGTTACCTAAGTTTTTGTGTTCCTTCTGAATCAGATATGGTGAAGATAGATAAACAATGTGCTGTGGCAGTCTCTTAGAGGTAGTCACCTTTACATTCAGTGACATTACTTGGTAGTACAGGCTCTATCATGACTAGGATAGTGACATCACAGAAATCTGTAAAGGCTACAAGTGAGGGTTCCCCTCAGACCCACTGCTGAGCATTACTGGCCTCTGATCCCCAAACTTCTAATGAAGAGTATAAACCTCATCCCATTGCAATGCAGTTATCTGCATTTTTCTCTTATGACTTCATTTGGCCGTTGATGTGTAGAAACGGAGATTCCAAGAATGTGTCACTGTGCATGACACATGTGGGCAGAAGTAAGGGTGACATTAGATGAGGTACCCAGAGAGCCCAGTTCCTCATTGCGTTTAAAAGATCAGATTTTTATCAAAGGGAAAAGGAGAGCTTAGTGATGGGTTAGCAGAGGTTGTCGATTTCAAACCAGCCAGAGAAGTGAGTCAGCTTGGGGGTGATGCAGGTGGGTATCAGACTGAATAGGGGATGAATTCTGGAATAACTATAACTCATTGAGCGGTGTGCTCACACAGCAGCTTAGAAAAGGGCTCACAAGCTGTGCTTAGAAATGTTTTCATTATCATGCAAATAGCGACAAAGAGCATGAAGAGTTTTAGCAAATGAAATGTTTCCACTTAAAGGACCATTGTTTATTCTGGGACAAGCTAATTACCTTGAGTAATAAAACAACTTTACAAGAAGTTGTGGTCTATTGGAGGATGCAATTATATAACCTATTTATCTATCATTCATTTTAGCTTCTATCCTAAAATTGATTTTCTCCCCAAAATCCATTTTGAGCCCATTTTTCCCTGTTTGTATTATTTTCCTTCTTTCTTGAAAGAAAAAAAGAATGAAAGAGAGAGAGAGAGAGAGGGAGAGAGGGAGGGAGGGAGAGAGGGAGGAAGGAAGGAAGGAAGGAAGGAAGGAAGGAAGGAAGGAAGGAAGGAAGGAAGGAAGGAAATCAATGTTATAAATAGTGGTCAAGTTCCCAGGCCAGACTAGAAAAGCACATATATCCCAGGACAGAATGGAACTGTTAGCATTGATTTGGTTACCTTGGAAGTCTGGTGGCAGGCACAGGTCTGTCCTTGAAGGAATGAAAGGTCAATGAAAGGACCTGGTGTAGGTTCGCCCTCACTCGAGACAATACATGGTGCCCTGGGAAACTTCAGGCAGGTGAAGTTTGCCCTCACCACCTCTCTCACCTGTCTTCTGGCTTCTTTTCTCAGCATCTGGTAATGTCGGCATGGTTGAAAGCCAAGGTCATGGCCATTTGGCTCTCGGACTTTTGCTCCACAGCCCCACTCTTGTCGTCCTTAGAGACCTGCTCTCCCAGTGCTGTGCATTCTCCACTACAGCCCCAGAAGGTTTGTCCACACTCTGGAACTTACGCTACTCCGGGGTTTCAAAATTGCTTGCTCCCTGCTCTCGAGTCACCCATCCATTCTTCCAACACAGCTCATCCCAGGTGTCATTGAGCAAATGTATACAAATGTTTGAATGACAAATGCCTTGTTTTTTGGAACCATTTGATATTTTTTAAGGAATATTGCAGGCATAAATAGTCTTTAATTGACAATATGACAGGAGATTTTAAAAGCTTCACAGACTTCCATAGCTGTTTGTAGGGCAGATCATCTTCATCTCTATGGCCTCACTGTAGGGCAGGCAGATCATCTTCATCTCTATGGTATCACTGTAGGGCAGGCAGATCATCTTCATCTCTATGGCCTCACTGTAGGGCAGGCAGATCATCTTCATCTCTATGGTATCACTGTAGGGCAGGCAGATCATCTTCATATCTATGGCATCACTGTAGGGTATAGGCAGATCATCTTCATCTCTATGGCATCACTGTAGAGCAGGCAGATCATCTTCATCTCTATGGCCTCACTGTAGGGCAGGCAGATCATCTTCATTTCTATGGCCTCACTGTAGGGCAGGCAGATCATCTTCATCTCTATGGCCTCACTGTAGGGCAGATCATCTTCATGTCTATGGCATCACTGTAGGGCAGATCATCTTCATCTCTATGGCCTCACTGTAGGGCAGGCAGATCATCTTCATCTCTATGGCATCACTGTAGGGCAGGCAGATCATCTTCATCTCTATGGCCTCACTGTAGGGCAGGCAGATCATCTTCATCTCTATGGCCTCACTGTAGGGCAGGCAGATCATCTTCATCTCTATGGCATCACTGTAGGGCAGGCAGATCATCTTCATCTCTATGGCATCACTGTAGGGCAGATCATCTTCATCTCTATGGCATCACTGTAGGGCAGATCATCTTCATATCTATTGCATCACTGTATTAGTTCATTCTCTCCTGTCCCTTTCTTGGCTCTTCTGTGTAATGCCCATCTCTTTGCTACTGATTTTATTTGTTTAATATTGTGTCCATGGGTGCAATTGTGTGTGTGTGTGTGTGTGTGTGTGTGTGTGTGTGTGTGTGTGTATGTGTGATGTAAGTGTGGGGCATGTCACACTTACATCATGGCAGTCAGAGCATCCCTTTGTGGAGCTGGTTCACTCCTTTCTCCTTTACCTGGGTTCTGGAGCTTGAGCTCAGGTTGCCAGGCTTGACATGTGCCTTTTCCTGTTGAGCCTTGTTCTTTTTATTTGTTGTTTATTAATTTTAATGTGCATCAACATTTTGTCTACAAGTATGTATGCATACCACATGTGTGTCTGGTGTCCACAGAGGTCAGAATAAGGGTGTTGGATCCTCTGGAACTGGAATTATTAATGGTTGTAAACCACTTTGTAGTTGTTGGGAACAGAGCCCCAGTCCTCTGCAAGAACAAACACTCCTAACCACTGAGTCATCTCTTCAGCCCCAATATGCATGTTGTTTACATATATTTTCTAGACTAGACACCAAGGGGCAGAACTATTGGGTCCTCTGCAACACTACTCTACCACTACTGAATAATCTTTCCCGCCCTGAGCCTCATATTTTGAAACAAGATCTCATTGTGTAGCCCAGGCTGGCCTGGAACTTGAGGATCTGCTCCTGTCTTAGACTCTTGGAGCCCCAGGATTAGAAAGCTGTACCCCTCTCACTCAGCTGTTAGACTTCTAAGTGCTCTTCAGTAATGAGATGTGTTGAGATTTTGATGAACATAGCAAATGAAATATTGTGATTTTCCCCAGAATATTATACTATGGTGTCTATCTTTTTATTATGTTTTGTTTTATGGAAATGAAAAGAAAGCCCACAAAGCATTTTGGGGGAAAGAATATTGGAATAGTGAGAAGTGAAAGAAGTCCCACAAAGTCACACTTTTAAAGACTTGCTTAATCCTTCAAAATACACGTGTTTGTTATTTTTTTTTTTTAACAAATTCCCTTTGACCCACAGATTTTCTATAACTGACCAAAGCTGGATTTTAGCTAATCCTTGTTTTGATAATAGCCCACTGGTTCAAGCAACCCCAGAGGAAGAAATATTTCAAAGTTAAATATTGTAATCTCATAAGCCTTTTTAGGCTTATACTTTAAAACCTCCATAGTCCTCACAAAGATTTTTTTTTTTGTAGGAGCTGGAATGCTTCTGGTCAAGAAGGATGGATTAAGTCAAGTTGTGTGTGTACATACAAAGGCTGGAGGTAGATTGCAGATGTGTGCATGCATGCACGCTTGACCTACTGATCATTGAGGAAGAAGAGTTCAATTTGAAGTTAAACATACAGAGTTATAACAGGTTTTAGCATTACCCAGTTTAGAACATGTCTTACTGATCTCTACAATCCATATTCAGTTGGCAGAGTGCTTGTCTAGCATGAATAAAGCCTGAGTTCGATCCCCAGTGGTGCATAAAACAGGTGTGGTGATGTGAATCTGTTATCCCAGCACTCGGGGGGAAGAGCAGGAGTATCAGAAGTTTCAAGTCATGAGATATATGGGACCTAATCTATAAATGCACAAATAAATAATCAATCTATATTCACATCTCAAATTCTTTCTGTCCAGATTTCCCTTCATAGACCAAGGTTTTTCCTTGTGGTGAACATTGAATGTATATTCTATTTATAATTCTATTCCACTGCTCCCTTTCCTTGAAGGAAATACACTCACTTGAAGTTTTCTGCAAAGCAGAGTGTCTTTGATACTGCACTTCCTTTAGCAGCATTGTTCAGTGATAGCCAGAACTCTCTTGTTCTCCCTGGGTCAGCCTTCACTCTTTAGTAATGTGTTCATCAATTAGTGGTGATAGCCCAGCTACAAACACCAACACTAGTGAGGCTGCACAAGCATTGATGAACAGGCGCCAGGTGTAGCCGGCAGAAGGGAGCTGGCATTGATGGGGAATGTGATGGTTCATCTCTGAAGGAAGCTAGAGCTCCATAGTGGGCAAGCTGTCATGCAAATCACAGACCGAAACACAGCCCTGTCCTTGAGGAACTGAGAAACTAAGAAGATCAAAGTGAGAGTCTCTCATTACACCACAGGGAACTCCAACAGAGAAATCTGTTAGCCACCTCAGTGAAAGTTAGACAGAGGTATTTTGAAAATGGAAACTATCCTGTTTAAAATAGATTGAGCGTGACTTAGAGCGTGACTATCTGATAGAAATATAAGATACACCGATGCCTGTGTACTTCAGTGTTGTTGGGGTTTTTACTCTTTCGGGGGACCAGCCACCCAGCTCCCAAATATATCATTCACGGAGGCTTATTCTTAATTATCAATGCCCAGCCTTAGCTTGGTTTGTTTTTAGCCAGCTTTTCTTAACTTAAATGATCTTATCTACCTTTTGCCTCTGGGCTTTTCCGGTTCTCTTATTTCTGTAAATCTTACTCTTACTCCGTGGCTTGCTGTGTAGCTGGGTGGCTGACCCCTGATGTCCTCCTCCTTGTCTGGCTGCTTCTCTCTCATTCCTTCTCTCAGAGTTCTCCTTCTTTTTATCCTCTCTACCTGCCAGCCCCACGTATCCTTTCTCTTGCCTTGCTATTGGCCGTTCAGCGCTCTATTAGACCATCAGGTGTTTTAGACAGACACAGTAACACAGCTTCACAGAGTTAAACAAATGCAACATAAACAACAGTAGCACACCTTAAAATAATATTCCCCAACACTTCTTTTGAGGCGTCTTATCTAAAACCGTGCAAGGGGAGTGAATGGGGGGAATTAACTGGACAGTGGCCACTAAGCTGAGGTTAGGATCGAAGAGCCCTAGTATGCCATAGCAGAGTGGTGACAGACAGTTACGTGCTATGAATCACAACAGGCTGGAGGAAAGGATTTTCACTATAAAGAAATCACAGGGGCTGGGGAGAAGGCTCAGAGGGTAAAGTACTCGCCAAGCAGGACTGACAACTCGGGTTTAACCCACACAGAGGAGGAAGGAAAGAACCAACTCTACAAAACTCTCCATACGCACATCATGCATACAATAAATGCATACAAAAAACCCACATGGCACCTTACAACTGTGTGTTACTCTAGTTCCAGGGGATCCAGCATCCTCTTCTAGGCTCCACAGGTATTGGGCATATTGATGTATTTATATACACACAGAAGAGGCACTCATGCACATAAAATAGAAATAAATAAAATCTTAAAAGCTAATATTGCAACTTGTTTCTCTAGCCTCAACAAATATCTGAAGTTTGCCCTATTGTTAAATTTTTAAAATAGAGACAATTAAAGTAAGCTAATAATTTAATTTGAAAATGTGCATACAGGAGAAATCAACTTTAATGTATTTTAATTAGTCATATACATGATATTATTTTAAGAATTAATAATTTAAGATATAATTTAAGAATTAATAACTAGATAATTCACACTTTTATACAGTCTTCAAAATTAATACATATTTTATAATTACAACATATCTTACTTCAGATTAACCTTATCAAGGATCAATAACTACAGGAAACCAGTATTACCATGGGGAGCAGGGCCAATGTAGAATATTCAACCCAGAGGGGACTGTGTGTACTACAACTCACACTTGCTGAAGATTTGAGATATTTCACTTACTCCCTTTCCACCTGCCACAACCAGAAACTGGTTACAGAGAGGAAGGGACCAGTTTCTTTACACCTCAAAAGTTTTCAGTCTTCCGAGGATCGGTTGGGCAACGCTTGCTATCATCTAAGGAATTTAGGGACCCAAAAGGGTCCTTTGTTGAAAGCAGCCTTTCTCTGTGATGGATCAGAAGCATTCTTGGCATTCTAGGGAGTCCGATCTATGTTCTCACGTGCTCATCGTCCATTCGGGAGGCCCGGCCTGGCTATTGGCGTTGTCTCCTCTGTGGTTTGGACCAGGAGGCATTCTCCGGCCCACGCTTCTCTTTCTGTCTGGGCCTACCTGAAATGATGTATTCTGGCAGCATTTCCTTCTGCTCTGGCTTTCTTTCACAGGCCAAGGCTCTTCCTCAGCAGTGGAAGCAAGAAGAAGAGGCTCCATCTCTCTGGTGTTTGGGCTTTTCAAAGCCAACTCACGGGCACCTTGCACACCATACTTGGCAGTCTGCTGAGGTCGGCACTTTAATGAGGAGGAGCCCACCGAAAAGACCACAGAGACCTGATGGTTAGACTCCGACAAAGGTTTTCCCATCAGTGTGCAAAGGGATTTGTGAGGGTGCCTAGCCCTGGGCGAGCTCCATTTTTCAAAATTAATTAATTCATTACATTTATTTCCGGAGATAGGATCTTGTTGGGTAGCTCACGTAGTCTGGCTGTTTTTGCTTTCTGTTTTTGTTTGTGATTATAACACAATCTAGAGTTATCTGGGAAGAGGAAACTCAACTGAGCAAACGCCTCCATCAGACTGGCCTGTAGGCAACTTTGTGGTGCTTTTTCCTGATTAATGGTTGATGTGGGAGAGCCAAAGGCACTGTGGGCAGTGCCACTCGTGGGCGGGTGGTCTTGAGTGAACAAGCCAGTGAGCAGCATTCCTCTACGGCCTCTGAATTGGTTCGGACCTCCAGATTCCTGCTTGGAGTTCCTGCCCTGACTTCCCTCTGTAATGGCCAGCTGTGAAATGAAGTAAAAATTTCCTTGATATAGTCTTTATCACAGCAGTAGAAATCTAACAGGACACTGTGTATTCTGTGTAACACAGACACCCTTGAATTTATGATCTTCTTACCTTAGCTCCTCCTCCTTCTCCTCCTCCTCTTCTTATCATTATCAGCAGCAGCAGCAACATGAATTTTTTGAGACAGGGTCTCACTGTGTAGCCCAGGTTGGTCTGGAATTCACTATGCTAATGAACCTGCTCTCAGACTCACAGGGATCCATCTGCCTCTGGCTCCTGATGCTGGGATCAGTTTAAAAGTTTGTGCCACAGGTCTGACATGGAGGTTCATTTTTAATAAACATTTCTGCTGATTCTGAGCCACATGGCCTCCCTCTTTAGACTTCAGAAATACTGGTGAGCACTGGAACCCAGGTCCCCAGCCAAGGAGCCCATAACTTTGTGCCTGGCCTTGCATTTTACCACAAACTTGTGTTCAATTTCTTTTGGCCATTGGAGGATTTGTCTGGGCAGCATGGAATTCAGAGTGTCTGCCTGTGGGAAGGAAGAGCCTTTGGGCAAATATTTATAAAGTGAGAGCAGTGTGTGTACAAAATGGAAAGCCCAAGCACCACTTGGGAAGGTGAGTTTGCTACTGACCTTTCTTTTCTCTGCATACTCGAGTTTTTAGTTTGTTCATAACTTTGTTTCATCGATGACGTTTTCTTTATATAAGTTAGAAAATACAGATAAACGGAAAGTTACCCATAAACTAATTCCTCAGAAACGCTTTTGAATGATCCACTAACATAACCGTTGTTTGTACCTGCCTGTCTTAAACTTTAATAATTACCTCAAACTTTACTGTAAGCTTACAAACGTCTGCCTCTATTTAGCTTTTTAAATTATTCGTGTGTGTGTGTGTGTGTGTGTGTGTGTGTGTGTGTGTGTGTGTGTGTAGGCATGTGCATGTGAAAGTCGGAGGGCAACTTCCCAGACTGGTTGACACTGTACACCTCACTGAGGCAGGACGATCTTGCTCTCTGCCACTGGGCTGTGTGCTCCAGGCTAGCTGACCTAGGGCCTTCTGAGTGACTGTCTCTACTTCCCACCTCGCCTCAAGATCCCTGGGCTTACAGACACATTCCACCGCCTCTGCTGCTGCTGCTGCTGTTGTTATGTGGGTTTCAGAGCCTGAGCTCTTGAGAGGCGGGTGCCCTTTGTGTAACCTGCTGCCCTGATTTCCACCCCTGTCATCTTGGCCCTGCCTAGAATCACCCGCAAAAAAGAGTCTTAATGAAAGAACTGTTTTTTATCTCGTTAGCTGTTGGGCAGGTGTGTGAGGGGTAGTGTTAGTTGGTGACCTGTTAGGAGGGCCCGTGCGACCGTGGGTGGGACAGCACGTGGCCCTGGGCTGAAGAGAGCGTCTGAGTAGGATCCTCAGCCAACTAGGGAGTGAGCTAGCTAGCACTTTGGATTTTCTTCTCTAGGTTCCTAGTTAAGTTCTGAAATGACTTCCCTCAGTGATGGACCGTGACCTTGACCTGTAAACCAAATAAAGCCTTTCCTCCCCTAAGCTGCTTTAGGTCAGAGTGCTTCACTATAGCAACATGGAGGACACCGGGACCCCTGCTGGGCCATAGCCCCCTCCCTCACGTTGTTTTAGTAGCAGTTTTCCTATGGTATAATTTAATTACCCTCCGCTTTAGAACCTTTAAGAATTTTCCTCATTTTCTTGGTGCTGTGGAGTTAAGCCAAGGCCTGAAACATGTTAAGAGTGTGTTCGGTACCACTGAGCTCCGTTATATTACCTTTGTGTATAACATATGTGTTATAACATTTAAAAACAGCTTGCACTGTTTTACAGGAATCATATTGTTCTGCTCACACCATTCCATAATTTGTTCTTCTTATTCAGTGATGTTTTTACATCTATTTTCATTCAGTTATCTGTAAGTCAATTTCTTCCCGTGATATTATGACTTTACTATATCTCTTATTTACCAGTTTCCTACATATGGAAAATTTAACCTGCTCCTTGACCTCCTACAATGGATTTATGTATTACAAGTAATATGCAGATATGCGTGCCCTTTTAAAGATACCTTTGAATTTTTTAAAAAAGACTTCTTTATCTTATTTTATGTGCATGAGTGTTTGTATATATGTCAGCGTCCTACATGTGTGTTTGAATCCCCAGCAACTTATGGGTCTCAACGTGTGTCTGCAGAATTGAACCCGAGTCCTCTGTAAGGATAAGCGCTCTTCTCACTAGCCATCCCTCTGACCCCAATGTGCATATCATTTGTGTTTCTTTGTGAATGCATATATTCTTCTAAACACCCAACGACAGGACAAAAGTATTGAGGAAAAGAGTTAAATATAGCAATTAAAAATAGATGGTATCTTATTTGTCTTCCAATCTGTGTATTTAGCTTTCTGTCGGTAATATAAATTATATGTCTCATTTCCAGAGTTTTGCCAAAGCTTGCTGTTGGAAAAATAAAGTTGTTGACTTCTAGATAAAAGATAGCATATTATTTCACATTATTGGTTTGTAATGGAGATAAGTTTTTCAATTTTTATTAATGAGTTTTTCAATTTTTATTAACTAAATATTTACTTCTATACAATTTTCTAATTATAATCTTAGAATTAGTTCCTATGCAGCCAAAGACTACATTTTAAAGCTTTCAAAAAAATTTAGAAATTTCCATTCAAGAATTTTATAACTATTTTTACTTCTATAAAGCTATGATAAAATAATCTACTTTCCACGTTATCACAAAGCTCTGATTACTCATTTTAATCTTATTATTACAAGTTGATCAGAGAAGTGAAAAGTATATACTGTTTGATTTTTTTTTCATGTTTACTGGCAAGATTAGTTTTTTTTATAATACAGTCATACTTTATAGATCACACTTCATGTTGGCAACATTTTTAAAAGATTTTATTTTCACTTTGAATTGTATTTGTAGGTGTGTGTCTGTGTGTGGTTATGTACACCCATGAGTGCAGTGCCTGAGGAGACCAGAAGAGGATATTGGATCCTGTGGAGCTAGAGTTCTAGGCAGCTGAGAGCTGGCTAGCAGGGGCACTACAAACCTTTGCAAGAACAGTACATGCTCTTAACTTCTAAACTATCTCTCCAGCCCCTTAATGCTGTGGGATGGTCTGTATGTCAAATGTGTTGCTCTGATACTTCAATAGGAAGTATAGGCGGGACTAACAGAGAGGAGAATTCTGGGAAGTGGAAGGCTGAGTCAGAGAGACACTGCCAGCCGCTACCATGACAAGCAGCATGTGAAGATGCTGGTAAGCCACAAGCCACGTGGCAAGGTTTAGATTTATAGAAATGGGTTAATTTAAGATATAAGAACAGTTAGCAAGAAGCCTGCCACGGCCATACAGTTTGTAAGTAATATGTGTCTGTGTGTTTATTTCATAAGTGGGCTGTTGGACTGCCTGGGCTTGGCAGGACCTAGAGAGAAAACTCCAGTTATACCTTAACACTTTAAAAAAATTAATCAATTATTTAGTGTGCATGTATGTATGAGTACAGGTGTGCTTGCTTTTGTAACAGTGCATTGGAGGCTAGAAGACAACCTTCAGGAGTTGGCTCTCTCCTTCCACTATGGATTCATGCCTCCAACTCTACCTGGTTTGGACTGCAAGCACCTTTACCCTGAGAGCCATCTCCCCAGACAACTTTAACAACTCTTTTTTTCCCCTCTCTTTTTATTTATTCTTTGTGTCTTTCACATCCTGCATCTCCATCCTATTCATTTCCCCATCTCCTTGTATCTGCCCTCTGCCCTTGCAACCTCTCCCCACCAAAATAAAATAATAAAATTTAAGAAAAGAAAAAAGAAACAGAAGGAAAGAAATCAGTCTCGTCATGGAAGCTGTAGTTTGACACAGTGAGTCATGCAGGAAACTCTTTTATCCAGACATCTTTCCTTGCAAATGTTCATTGCAAGAGTCATTGGTCTAGTTTGAGGCCTCTGGTTTCTGCTGCACTATTGATCCTGGGCCCTCACTGGGACTCCTCTTGGATATCCTGTTGTTGCCCTGGGTTGTGGAAATTCTTCAGCTTTGGGTCTGCAAGACCACTCCCTTCACATGTTCCAGAAGATCACAGATGGGGTGGATGTTGGGATGGGCCAACTCATAATCCTGGTTCTGGGCCTGGGCAGTTGCAGGGTTGGTCAGCCTGCCAGCTCTCCCTTGTCCTCACCACCAGGGGGAGCTCTCCTGCATTGCTCAGGCTAGTTCACTCCTTACAGTGATGAGCAAGGGGCGGGGTCAGTTCTCCTGCTTTCAGGTCCTCAGAGTCTCCTACACCTTCAGGGCCAGCTCTACTCTATTGCCCAGGCATGGTGTAGGGGCCACTCTCCTGAGTGCTGCAACTGAAGAGGGGTAGGACCGTCTCTCCCATGTTTATGACCTCAGGGCCAGCTCAGGTGTTGATGGGTGGGGTGGGGGTAGGGTGGTTGGGAGAGGCATCTCTTTCCCCTGCCCATGCTGGGATATGACAGATGAGCAATGGAGGCAGCTCTCCAGTACTCACAACTTCAGGACTGGCTCACCCACACCTCTGCGCATGGGGTTGGCTCTCCTGTGCTTCCCGGGCGAGGTGCAGGGCCTGCTCTCCGGAGGGTTGCAGCTGGTGGCAGGCAGGAGCAGCTTCTCCCACCCTTATGACCTCAGGGCCAGCTCTCTCACCTGCCTCCGGCATTGATGGGGGCACAGAATTTTCACAGTTCTTGGGTTGAGAAGTCCTTTGTTCTACTTACCCGCTATCACATAATTGACATATATTTCCCCAGTTTTATCTCTTTTAATTCTGTTAATGTCAATTTTACTATATATGTTATAAGCTCATAATTTCATATTTAAGTACTGAAATATTGATATATTTGTCCTAGTACTCCATTCAGGTTAGGCAAACCCTATCATTGAACTGTAGCCCCAATTTTATTTATTCTTTTGAGACAGAGTTTGGTTAATTGGCTCAGACTGACCTTGGACCCAGTCTATAGCCCAGGAAGACCTTAAATTTGCCATCCCTTCTGCTTCAGCTTCCAAATAGCTGAGATTACAAGTCCGTGCTTACATGCTTGCTTTAATAATAACTCTTATTTCTTTTCTCAACAAGAATATTCATTATGAAAAATGTTAAAACAAAATTAAATTAAGAGAATAAAATAATGCTTATGTAATTTTACCAACTAGAGATAATTATTAACATTTAATGTATATCCCCCCCAGTTTATGTCTATGCTTTTATGAAGCTTACAGAACACAGAACCTAACTATATTGTTTGATGTTTAAGTGACAGCATTCCAATGATTCTTAACTATAACAATGCATGATACTATTTTTAAGGGTTTACCATCATTTATCTAGCCAATCTCTTAATTTTGAACATTCAGATTCTTTCCAAATATAATTACTTTGGCAAGAATGCGTGGTTCCTTGTCAGGGCAAGCAATATTTCACACAGAGTCCTTTCCCAACGGGAGAAAGTGGTCTATCTTCAACAAGCGTCAGTTCATTCCAAACCTGAAGGTGTGTGTTGCTATTAACGTATCAAGCTGCCTTACCTTTGTGCTTCTCAGTCGTAAGGGAAGGGTTTGGGGCTGTGGCACTTGCTCCACTCCCCCCCCCCCCCGCCCCCGCCGCCCCCGAGTCCTCAGTCACCAGGACTATCAATGTCTACCCAAGGGTCACAATCAAATCAAATCCCATGTGCTTTCTGTCTTCCAGTACTCGTTCTGATCCTGTGATTCATAGAATGATGTTCTAACTCCAGGCTATATACGAATTACCAAAAAGGTCTAGTCAGAACACAGACGGCCTGCTCTCACCCCATGACTTCTGATCCATCAGGTCTTGGTGGTACCTGAGGGTTTGCCTTGCTGGCAGCTTTCCAGATGCTACAGATGCTGCTGGGCCTGGGGACCAGGCTCTGAGAACCAGTGGCTTAAGCTTTCTCCCCGCAAACCAGCACACGGCAGTTACTTCCCAGCCTAAGTCCTTTTATGGTTTCCTCCTGTCTACAGGACAAAGTCCAGACTCCTTGGCAAGACACTCAAGTCTTTTATGCTCTGGCCTTGAGCTGTTTTTCTCCAGATCTTCAGGATTCAGTCAGCTCCTTGACTCTGTGCGGCAGGATGCTGACCTGTTCGCACATTGTCAACGGGCCTTTTGCCTTCTGGGAAGGGCAGGAAGAAGACGGTAGGAGAGAAAGAGGCCATCGTCTGTTTTCCCTGGGCTCCTTGCCTCTGCTATTTCACAATGATGTTATTCCTCAGATCCATACAGACTGGGCTCTTCCCTGCAGTTACAGTACTCACCGAGTTCTGGTCATTTTCTGCTTTATTAGTTCTACCAGGCCAATGGATCATAATGACTGAGGCTGTTGCTCTTTCCAGGCAAGCTTTACCATCCCTTTTGGGTCCCCCTTAACTCAGCTCACACCTCTATGGACAATCTATTAGATTGTCAATCAAGTTTCTCCTCATCAGTTGCTTTTCTCTTGCTTTCAAGCCTCTGGCTGATCCAAGCCTTCATTTTGCTTCCCAGTTCCATTTGCACCAACCTTCCGGCTACATCACATGCTGGTCACGCGCCTCCCGAACACCAGGGGGTTCACAGGCCTAGCCTTTTCATCTTTCTTCATGTGGAACTCTTCTCTCCACGCTTTAATACGCAGATCGAATGTCAGTTGCTCTGTAATGCTTGCCCGCTTCTCATCCAAACGTACCCCTTGTTTCCGGTACTCATGTACAATACGCTTTGAGAAATGTCACACAGAACTTAAAATTCACATGCTTAAAGTGGCTTTTAGCCACACAGTTATCGCTGTGATCTCATCTGGCAGCATTGGAGAAGTCCCATCCACATTAGCACTCACTGCTGACTCTATTATCCCTACCCAAACAGTAACCTCCCATCTACTCTCTTTCTCTGGGCTTTGGCTATTGTAGACATTTTACAATATTCTGTGACTGACTTTATTTACTCAGCACAGTATTTTTGGGGTCCATCCATGCTGGACCAAGTTTCAACACTCTAGATGTTCTGGCATGTGTTTATCTTCTCCCTAGTTGACGGACATCACGGTGCTTTCCACTTTGGGGCTATAACGAACAATGTTGGTATAAACACTTGTGTACAGTTTTTGTCTAGACAGATGTTTTCATTTATTTTGTGTAAATATCTAGGAGTGGAATTTCTGGGTCAGATAGCGACTCTGTTTAAATGTTTGAGGAACTGCCACAGCTCCTCAGAGTGGCTGTACCAGTTTCCATTACCGCCACCCCGCATGCCCCGGTAGGGTACAAAAGCTCCACTGTTTCCACATCCTGTCCCACAGTTGTTATTGTCTGTTTCTAAAATTAGAGCGACGCTATTTGTGTGATGCGGTATTGAATTAGGGCTTTCATTTGCTGTTCCTTGATGACTTGAGAAGGTCAAGCATCTTTTCATGTGTTTATTGGCCATTTTTATGTCTTCTCTGGAGAAACATCTGTTCAGGAGGTCTTTACATATTCCAGATACAAATCCCTTGTCAGAGTTACATGCTTCGCAGTTCCTTTCCTTCCATTGTGTGGGTTGTCATTTCGCTTTCTTGATGACATCCTTTGGAGTACAGAGATATTTAATTTCAATGACATCTAACTCACCTGTTTTTTCCTTGGTTACTTGTGCTGTTGTTGTGATAACTAAGAAGAATTGCTTAACATAAGACATTCGTCTTCGAGGATACCATCACAAACTACTAGAGGCTGGATGACTTAAACAACATAAAAATATTTTCCCTGGGTTTTGAGGGCAAGGGCAAGGAGCTAGAGCAGAGCTGGATTTGGGTATGACCCTTCTTTGTGGCATTTAGGTGGCTATCTCCTCACCCTGTTCTCACAGGACCAAAGTGTGTACACCAGAAAGGTATCTTTGGGGGCTCTTTCTTATAAAGACATCGATCCTCTCAGCTAAGGCCCTGCCCTACAAACTCATTGGATCTCATTTATTTCCTTAAAGGCTCTACTCCAAATGCAGCCAGAGAGGGAATGAAAGCTTTGTGATGGTTAGTTAACTATCAACTTGACAGATTCTGGCTTCATGTAGGACACAAGACTCTGGCACACCTGTGAGAGACTAAATAGGTTAAGTTGCTCTCTGAGCATGCCTGTTGTGGGTTATCTTGATGAGGTTCATTGATATAGGGAGAGTGATACCATTCTTTGGGCTGAGATTTTAGAGGGAATTTCAAGAGTAACATAAAGCAATGAAGACTTACTCCTGTGCCTTCTGAGAGTTTTTACAGTTTGAGCTAAGACATTAAGATCTGTGACCACTTTTCAGTTGATTATTTTATATGGTATGAGATAGGAGCCCAATTTCCTTCTTTGCTTTCAAATACTCATTTGTTCCAATACCATTTGTTGAAATGACTTTTTTTTTTTTTTCTGAGACAGGGTCTCAGTGTGTAGCCCTGGCTGTCCTGGAACTTGCTATGCAGAACAGGCTGGCCTCAAACTCATAGAGATCCACCTGCCTCTGCCTCATGAATACTGAAATCAAAGGCACTCAATACTACGCCCAGCAGATGATGATTCTTGAATTGACATGGTACCTTGTCTGAAAAATCAACTGAACACAGAGTTAAGGAGTTCTGGGTTTTTCTGTGTGATTTCAATATGGCTCTCATCCTGCTGACTTTGTTCAGTACGATGTAAACGTCTCAGATTGCAGAACACAACACTTCTGATGATAGCTGAAGGGCTTCATGCTCAACACAAAACAGCACTCAACACATACACAGCATGTACATGGATCTTGTTTTCTAATGTTAAAACAGGAATGATCTTTGGGAAATGACATCATGAACCATTAACACGAACCAGTTTACCCAACTGAAAGGCAATAGGAATTGTAGAGAAGGAAACACAGACAAGCAGGTTTCATAGGAGAATTGGGGGCAGGAAGTACCTTCGACACTTGGACTACCTGTGCAGAACAAGTGTGCAACAGTGCGCAAGCACTTTCTGGTGTTAGACCCTTGAAAATCATTTCCCTAAATAAGAATATAGAGGAAGGAATTGAGGGAGGAAACACTCATTTACCAGTCCACTTTGGGGAGTGCCAAAACCAAAGTTATTATAGGAGATTTGGTTGTTTAGTTAAAATAAGACTGTGTGCTTGGGAACTACTTGGTTGTCAATCTAATCAAAATTAACACGATGGTTTATTTTATGTGTCAACTTGACTGGGCCATCTGGTTCAGTTACTTGGCTAAATACTGTCCTGGGTGTATCTGACGGTATATTTAGAAATGTTGGTGTTTGACTTGGTAAAGGAAGTAAAGTATATTGCCATCTACAGTGGTTGAGTGAGGCAGAGTTCACACTCCATTCCCATGGGACCTCTGAGACTCTGGAATTTTGTGAGCCATTTACAATGTGTATGTGAGGTTGGGTGGGTAGGGGGGTATCTTGTTGGTTCTAGTTTCCTGGGAAGCCTGACTAATATAGAAGTAATGACAAAATTTAAATCAGACATAGATAGAAATATGATTAAAAAGAACCAGTGTTCTATCACAAATGAAAACAACAATACAATTTTAACATAATGCACAGCTATTTAGTTTTGAGATTCAGGTACTATAAACCAAGACAAATAAAATCTACTTTCTGGGTTTGCCCTTCAAGGTCATTTCTACAGTGCCGTCTTCTGGACACGACACACATGGCCTTTGCATTCAGGAACTCGGTGCAACTATAGTTACCTGCATACGACCTGTACACGGCCAAGCTAGTAAGATCTGTCAACATTTCAACAGGCAGCCCGAATTGGACTCAGTGGTGACCGCAAAGGAGAAGGAGAAGACATGAAGGGGTAAGGGGAAAACATTAGAGTGTCTGGGGACAGTGGGAGTGGGGGGTTGGGGCTGCACGTGAACAAAACACATTTTTCTATGGATGAAATTATAAAGACTACATAAAAGCGTTCTTTAAAATGAATAAATAAATGAACCCAGTCTTTCACCAAATGACCATTTGCACAGTCCTTCCCTCACTGTAAGTGTGGAGTAGTTTGAATTCCCTACTGCTTCCCTCATTAAACCATCAATTAAATAAATGTTTTCATGGACTTGCTTTATTTTTGTATGAGAGTTATGATTCTGTGTTCTTGCAAAGACACAGATTCTGTGTTCTTCAATACACACACACACACACACACACACACACACACACACACACACACACCAGAAAGAACCCCACACCTTTTGGTCATATAATTTCATGCATTCAAAGCACTCACGGGATGGGGAACAGTAACTTTCCCATCTAGACTGATGAAAAGGAATTTAGTCTTATCTTTCCATTTTTCTCCCCACCCCCTTTCCATAGGGTCTCATTGCGTATCTCACTTTCAGCTGTTTGGGCCTTGGGTATATTCTTCTTAATATCTGTAGATATTTAAGGAACTATGAGAATCTATGTCACAGGAAGGGGCTTCATTCAATTTTGCCCTAATGTGAGATTTTTTTTTTTTTTTTTTTTTTTTTTGGTTTTTCGAGACAGGGTTTCTCTGTGTAGCTTTGGTGACTGTCCTGGATCTTGCTCTGTAGACCAGGGTGACCTCGAACTCACAGAGATCCACCTGGCTCTGCCTCCCAAGTGCTGGGATTAAAGGTGTGCACCACCACCGCCCGGCGTGAGATTATTTTTTTCTCTTTAGAATCTCTTAACTCTTGTGGGTTTTAACATCCAAAAGCACGTAATGATTGGCTTTGTAAAGACTGGCTGCTTTTCTTCACTGAGCCAGAGAAGTCCTCCAAGTGTCTTATAGAAATGGGCATAGTTTTATCCTTATAGTGACGCTATGTCATGGTTTGGTGATTCTTTTTCTACTCAGCAAAGATCAGAAGAAAACATCAATAACTGATAAAATATTCAGCAAGTATTGATAAGCAAAAGAAGAGTTCTCATACTTATGTGTCCATTCAAAGCAGAAAGATAAATGAGAAGGGATCAAGACTGATTAGCAAGGGCCCAGTGCTAAGTAGGTACTTTTTATTTTTGGAGTCATTTCTAAAAAAAACCAGTCCATTGATTTATAGAGAAGAAACCGAGGCGCAGAGAGATTAAGCAGTTCATCTAAGATCACAATTTTTTGTTAAGATTAGGTCTCTCTGAACCCCAAGTTTGTGCTTTGGTGTTCTCTGGAGGATCAAATGGGTAGTATTCACCAGGCAGTGGTGGCGCACACCTTTAATCCCAGCACTCAGGAGGCAGAGGCAGGTGGATCTCTATGAGTTTGAGGCCAGCCTGGTCTACAGAGTTCCAAGACAGCCAGGCTACACAGAGAAACCCAGTCTCAAAAGAACCACACCAACAAGAGACAGTATTCAACTCTGGATGTTTGATACCCAGCTCACCTAACTCCCCCATCTTTGCAGTGAGAAGTTTTTGTTCTTAGGATAATGTTCTGCTTTGGAGTCCAGGCTTTCCAAAGAGCCAGACTCAGTAAATTACTTGTCAGTGAAGTCCTTGACATGGATTTATTTGCACTCTGATAAGTGTCTAAAGTGCTCAGGGCATAGTAACTTACAATGTCAGCTCCGTATTTTTTATTTATGTACTTTTTATTTTATAAGACAAGATCTCACTATGCAGCCTAAGATGGCCTGGAACCGCTATGTAGTCTAGGCTGGCTTCAAAATCACAACAATTCACCAGCTTCTGCCTCTTTGGTGGGATTAAAGGACTGGGCACAAGTAGTACCAACTTCGTTTTTATGAGCACAATTCTTAGCTACAGTGATCAATAGACACACCCTCCTTTGTCTATGGCGGCAATCAATGCCATCTGCTCATCTTGATTCACACTGAGAAATAGCATTGAACTAGTCTACAAACTGATGAAAGTTAAGAAGGAGAAGGAGAAGGAGAAGGAGAAGGAGAAGGAGAAGGAGAAGGAGAAGGAGAAGCAGCATTTCCACAGCTGTACCTCTTTAACTGCTGCTGTTATTGCCCTGAACTTATCCCAACACGGCAGATGAAGGAAACAGAATGGGACCCTTTGGTACCTCACCTTGCCTGGGCCTTACGTGGACATTGGCTATGGCACTAAACTCACACATTCAACTTTGCAGGCCTAAATGTTATAAGCAACACTTCAAACATGCAGAAAAGTTCCAGAAACTTACTCCCCCACCCCAAGCTATATCTCCATGTAGCTGGACCAGGGCTCTCATTCATAGAATGGAACTCAGGAGCACTTGTGTTAAGAGTCATATTTTTTATTCCCACATCATAGGGCTTTGGGTCCGACTTATTTTGAAATGGATTGTAGTTAAGATATTTGTTAACTAAGCGATATCACACATGTTTCCACATCTGATTAATGAATTATTGCCTTACGCATAGTAATTTTTTCTCAAACCAGTAATCATTCAACCTTTTCCTCAGGCATGAAACGGGGTTTATTTCAGGGCTTCTTAAAGGCAAAGGGTATTCTTTTGACAGAGTTAGTCATAAAAGCGAAAATGTATTCATCCCCTTTTCAATTTGTAGATTTAATCCACCATCGAACATTCCTTTCATAAAGAAAATAGCCATGTTAAAAGCAAATGTTATGAACGTAATACTTCCTCTGGGCACGCATGCTAGCCAAAACACCAAACTATCCTTTTAAAGAAACACATTGAGAATGACTAGTTTGTCATTCAGCTGAGGGTTTATGTATAAAAATAATCCCACCCCAGGTAAAGTAAAGGATAACCATGCTACAGTCCACAGACCCAGAGAGGCTAGGTAACAAGGAGGGCCCAAGGGGGGTGAGGGGCACATGGACCTCCCTGGGAAGGGGAAATAGAAGAGATCTCCTGGGTGGACTGGTGCTGGGTGGGGGTGGAAACTTGAGGGATCAAGTTGGGGGGAGTGGATGGAGGGGAAGAGTACTGAAAGACGTGACTGGAATGGGGGCGGGGCATTTCAGGGTCAGGTAGAAACCTGATGCAAGGGAAACTCCCACAAATCTACAAGGGTGACCACAGCTAAGACTCCTAGCAATAGTGGATACTGCAGTCTGAACTGGCCATCTCCTGTGATCAGATTGGTGAATACCCCAACTGTCATCAGAGAGCCTTCATCCAGTAACTGATGGAAACAGATGCAGAGACCCACAGCCAAACATTAGCCCAAGTTCAGGGAATCATGCTGAAGAAAGGGAAGAAGGAATGTAAGAGCCAGAGTGGTCCAGGACATCACAAGTAAACCCATAGAAATGACTAACCTGGCTCATAAGACCTCACAGAGTCTGAACTAACAACCAGGGAGCCTGCATGTGACTAACCTAGGCCTTCTACATATATGTGACAGTTGTGTAGCTTGATCTACTTGTGGGACTCCTAACAATGGGAGCAGGGGCTGTCCCTAACGCTTTGGCTGCCTCTTGGGGATCTGTTCCTTATACTGTATTGCCTTGGCCAGCCTTAATACAGGGAGATAATTGTGGGTTGTTTTTATTCTTTCACTCTTTGCCTCTTTTGGGGGGCCCACTACCCAGCTCACAAATAAATCACAAATGGAGTCTTATTCTTTCTTACGAATGCCTGGTCTGAGCTCAGCTTATTTCTAGCCAGCTTTTCTTAACTTTAATTATCCCATCTACCTTTTGCCTCTGGGCTTTTATCTTTATCCTGTGTACTTTTCTTTGCTTCTTACTCTGTAGCTGTTGGTATATAAGCTAGGTGGCTGGACCCTTGAGTCCTCCTTCTTCTCTTGCTCCTATATCTCTCTCTCCCCAGATTTCTTCTCCAATTTATTCTCTCTGCCTGCCAGCCCCGCCTATCCCTCTCCTGCCTTGCTATAGGCCGTCCAACTCTTTATTGACCAATCAGGTATTTTAGACAGGCAAAGTAACACAGCTTCACAGAGTTAAACAAATGCAACATAAGAGAATGTGACACATCTTTGCATCATTAAACAAATGTTCCACAGCATAAACAAATGTACATATCTTAAGATAATATTCTACAAAGGGGAGGTGCTTAGTCTTACAACTTGATATGCTATGCATTGTTGATACCCATGGGAGGCCTGCCCTTTTCTGAACAGAAACAGAGGAGTGGATGGGGAGGTGGGGATAGAATGGGAGGAGAGGAGGGAGGAGAAAATGTGGTCAGGTTGTAAAATAGATAGATAGATAGATAGATAGATAGATAGATAGATAGATAGATAGATAGACAGATAGATAGAATTTAAAAAATATCCCAGCCTAGGCAATATGTCCTGTAATGCATTGGCATGTATAGTGTCCCAAGAAAGAGATGTTTTGGGGGGGGGGGTGCTTCTATCTCCCTCAGTTGGGAGATGAGCTACTCATTCTCAATCACTGGAATTCTGAGAGTGTGCTATTAGGATTCTGAGTCTTGGATATACTTTATCAGTGTCCCTTTATGTTGGAGAAACGTAACTGCCCAAATGTAGTAGTCATCCCCTATCACTTCTCTAGTTTGAGCATGTGGCACTTATTTGCTGTAGAAATCAATGAAATACAGTATTGCTGAAGACTGCTGCCCCAGTGTATTTCCTGTACATGGTGCCCCTCCGGCTTTGCTCTCATCCTCTCTGTTTGGGTAGCAGCCCATACTTGAACAGTCATCTGTTCTCTTTCTGTCTAGATGTAGAAGTCACACTCCGTCCCTCCCTAACCCAGAAAGGTTATAGTGAATTTGTGACCAGGCCATGGTAAGACTTGACGCCACCCCTGCTTACGGAGGGGCACACCTCGTAACGATGCATCAGCTGTTGCAGGCCCGCCTCTTTCTTCGCCAGCAGAAGGCAGAGTGAGCCGAGTGTACTGAACAACATGACACCGGCATCTTATGTTTTTTTTTTTTTTTTTTTTCTAACAGGCAGGTGGCCCAAATGCAGCCTGTCTCTAGCCTGCCCCTGTCTTTTTGTCCCTACAGATGTTGGTCTGTCCTCCTCAAGCCACACACTAGTCCCTTGAGGCTTTGGGGTGAAATATGATGCAAAAGGAGAAAGGAAAATCTTAGATGTGGAACAAAGCCACTTGAGAGCTGTCACATCAGCCTGGGACTTTGATTTGGTGTGTTTGTGTCTTAAACACTGGTTACTATAGCTACTGCAAGCCATGAATACAAAGGAGCCAGGCAGGGGCTTTGGGGGAGACTCGTGTACCATTTTTTTTTCTTTTAGCATTTTGCTTGCACTGAATGTCAAGTCAAGGACCACCTACTTAACCCATGATTAAACTGAGATTGAAAATGCCACCTAATTAGGCACCTGACAATGATGCTCAGAATGAACCCCAGAATGAGCTTCCCAGTTTTCTGCAGACGTAGAAGTGTGCACGAAGCAGAACTAATCAGGAGGAGCATCTCAGAAGCACACTGTAAGCTTATTAGCATCGCCACTTATTCATTCAGGTTTATTAATTTGAATTAACAATGGATAGCAATCACCCTTTCTACCTCTTAAATGATTAGGTGAACATTTTCCCATGTCATTAGACCTTGCAAAGGTTTGAGTGCAAGCTGTGGAGTATCAAGGAGGAGGTATAAAGACCAGGCAAGCTGAAAACCAGCCTGCATGACCTTGAGGTATTGCTGTATTTTATAACTTAACGTCTCTTCAGTGGCCAACACACTGTCTTAAAAGCCACCACAAACTCCTGGCTTCCTTTTCAGTGAATTGCACTGCACCAGGACCAGAAGCCATACTCTGCAAAAGCCAAACACTTGCTTTCATAAAGCCTGTACTGAAAAACTGAACGACAGGGGCAATTATTAAAGACCTCAGTGTTCACAGAGAAGCAAAAAGCAAAAGGGCCACCCTGGCCCTGATGGAAATGATTACCAACTTAGGAGTTCCCACCGAGAATCCTCTCTCCATGATGTGTGGAAAACTTTCCAGAATATAATCTAATAATAGCAAAATAAATAGGAACGCTAAACAAATACTCCAACAAACCCATTGCTCACATTAGTAGTGGAAACTCAGAGTGCTGACACTATCTGAGATTTTCCTGTGACCCAGAGCATGTCCAAGCTATATACCCAATATCGGGATGTGGAAAGACATTGTGCTTTTCCATAGAAAAGAGTGTGGCTTTCTTGTGATTCTTTGCAGAGGTGAGTTGCATATCGATGCTAGCTGAGGCTTGCCCTCCCTTTCTGTCTCTTGTCATATTTTGCCTGTCTGTGTACTGTTTTTTCATAACTCTTATTATGCTTCCCTTATAGTCATTAAGCCTACTATGATGATCAAAAGTTTTTATCTTTCAAATAATTAAAATCTGTGCAAGGATATGTACTAATGACTGAAAAAACACAAACCATAGTCCAGAAAAAAAAAAAACAACTCTAATTATATCATTTGCCATTTTAATTTTGAAATAGTCTTGCTATGCAGCCTGGATTCTATACTCACAAGGTAGTCCAGGTTGGCCTTGAACTTGGAGCTATCTTCCTGTTTCAGCTTCCCAGTCCAGGGAGCACAGGTATGGGCCACCATGCCCACATTTCATTTGCATTTTCATGATGCTCTTTTAGATAGTTTTGTTATCATATTCATAGCATACATAAAAAAACATGAAATTTCATTCTTTTCATAAAGACACTGTCCCACATATCATTTTACACTCTTACGTTTTACACATATGGATTGCTAATATGCAAATGTATTAGTAAATGTGCTTCTGCAGCTTTATTTTTAAAAATAATTTTAGGTGGCATTTTTGGAAACAGAATCTTACCGTGTATCTCAGGCTAGCCTTGAATTTGAGTTGCTCCTGCTTTTGTCTCCCAAGCGCTGAGACTGCGCATGAGCACAGACACACTTGGCCACAATTTCACTTTTCATCACTAAATGGTGATCTATAACATAGAACGCAATGTTTAACTAGTTCTCTGTGTGTGTGTGTGTGTGCATGCGTGTGTGTTATATGGTATGTATGTGTGTGTGAGCATGCACGTGTACATGGCTAGAAGATGTTGTTGGGTGTCTTCCTCAATCATGTCTCCGCTTTATATTTTGAGACAAGGTCTCTCAGTGAGCCATAGACTGGCTGACCAATGAGCCCCAGGGAGTCTCTTGACTCCACCCCCCCATCCCACCCCAGCACAGGACTTACAGACCCAGGCAGCCATATAAGAATTTTTAAGTGGGTGTTGGAGATCTGAATTAAGGTCTTCATGTTCGCACAGTAAGCAATTGACCCCCTGACCTCAGCCCAGGTCAAGAAGTTCTTTATGTTTTCCTATGTAGTGGAAATATTGAAGAATACACTTTTACTATCGACATTTGCACATTCTTAAATACAAATCGGTGATTATTGGTGGGTCAGGGCTAGTCTAGTGGTGTCACATCTTCTGAAGGCTCTCTCCTCTCTCTCTCCTATGGCATTACACACAGAGCTGACCTTGACCTTGGGCTTTGCAGTCATTTCTGCCTCAGCAGTCTCCGACAATCAAGAATTGAGCCTCCACTAGAGATGCGAGAAGAAGGACCGAAAGCTTTGGCTGGGTAAAACATTTTTATTAATGGAAAATTCCAGCCCTATTCCTTGTAGTGAATTCTCAACAAAAATATGCTCCAGACACCAAAGTGACAGAAAAAATACTATTCATAAGAAAAGACAAATTGTGGGGAATAAAGCGTCAAGGTCAGATGATTTTCTAAGAAGGTATACGTAGAAGGAAGCCCCTCCCATGAGAGACCGCTGTCAGCCCTGAAATCCAAAAGTTCATGGGACACCTCAGGTCCTTCTGAGATCTGCAAATCTCCTTGATCTTTCTGCCTGCGGTGTTTGGAGATGTTTACAGTAACTGTAAAGCAAGGCTTGCCTTTCAGGAAAGGAATACGCGGTAACCTGACCCCAGAAAGCTTTCTGCACTGGGCTTTTAAAAGAGCGAGGAGGAGTGCCCCCCCCCCCACGTCATCTCTCCAGGAAGGGAAGGAAGATGGGAAACGCATTCAGTTACTTTGTAAGGGGGACCGGGCACTGCAGTGGGCAGTCCCCTGCAGTGGGCAGTCCCCTGCTGCTGTCTCTTGCTTCTGCCCAACCTCATGGCAGGTTCATTAGTACCCAGTTTTTTTTTTTTTTTTTTTTTTTTTTGGTTTTTCGAGACAGGGTTTCTCAGTGTAGCTTTGCGCCTTTCCTGGGACTCACTTGGTAGCCCAGGCTGGCCTCGAACTCACAGAGATCCGCCTGCCTCTGCCTCCTGAGTGCTGGGATTAAAGGTGTGCGCCACCACCGCCCGGCAAGTACCCAGTTTTACAGAAGAGGAAAACAGAAATTCTGAGAGCGAGAAAACCTTACTGCTAATTATATAGTTAGCTGATGACAGACTAGCTTTACACAGTTCTGTCAGACTTTAAATCCCATATGTTTTCTTCTAGACTTACACATTTGAAAAACTTTCCCTAGGACTGTAGTACCCAGATCTGGATAATTATTCTTTGCTATAAAGCTCATGCCTTGACTAGCTAGACAAAGGTGCGCTTGTGAGTCCTCAGATTCTAAACACAAGGTCGTTCCTGGCTTGAATAAAATCCACCTGGACCAGTAACTGCAAAGCAGGTCTCATCACCTGTGTACTGTAAGGTGGGATCCTTAAACTAGAGGCTGTTTATTGCTCAGGCCTTCTAGAATAGTAGGTTTGGTTGGTTCCGTAATTGGGTAGGGTAGACCCTCATTTTCTATTGCTAGAAAGAACTTAGAGATGGCACATAAAATTCTGATTCAAAGGGGTGTCAAATAAGAGTGAAATGTTGTTTCTCTGCATATTCCAGTATTCTAATCAAGCGATGATAACAATGATGATGAAAATATCAAAAAGTGACGATAGAACTGAGGTTTACTTAGCTCTCATCATGTGTATTACATGTCTTGTCACTGTGACAAAATTCCCTGACCAGAGCAACTTAAGGAAAGAAGCATATGGTCCATCAAGGTGAAGAAGACGTGGGTGGCTGAAGCTTGAGGCAGCTAATCACAATGTATCCGCTCTCAGGGGCAAACAGAGAAAGCCAGGTCTTGATTAGACTTTCTCTTTTCATTCAGCCCAGGACCTTAGACCCACGGAATGGTGCTGTCCACAGTTAAAGAGGGTCTTCCCATGTCCGTTAACCTAATCAAAATATCCCTCACAGGCATGCCCAGATGTAGAGAGCAGTCCTCAGAGGCTCATCTTCTAAGTGATCCTGTCAAGTCGATGACTGATATGAACTATCACATGACAAATTAGATAGTTTCTAATGTTTCACACATATTCTGGCACCAATCAGGGCACTGCAGCTCATTTCTACCACCTAAAAATTGGTCCCAAACTGACAAGGTAAGGGTTCACTTCTCCAAAAGGCTCCTCTAAATTCAGATGCCAGCTTTACTTTGGGGACCTAATCTGCCCACACTTCTTGATGACTTGCTACAAACTTGGGGGTTCCCATGACCCAGCTGGTTTGATATTCATGAGAGCAGCTCACAGAATTCAGAAAAGCCCTGTGCTTGGGCCTATGATTTTATTATAAAGGATACAAATCAGACTAACTAAATGAAGAGACACAAAGGACTAACTGGGAAGGTTTTGAGTGTCGAGGTCCCATGTACACTCCCTGTGGAATCAGGTGTGACATTCTCTGGGAACATTAATGTACTCACCATCCAGGAAGACCACCAAGCTCTGGTGTCATTACCTATTGAGTTGCTGAATCTGTGACTGAATTTAATCTTGAGCCCCCTCCCCACCCTAGAGGTCAGAGGGTGGGCTGATAACCAGAGGACTCAAAGAAAGCTACCCCTCTAATCACATGGCTGGCTTTCCTCACAACCATCCCCCATCCTCAGCCTCTACATCTCACTACTATAAACTCATGTATGACCTGGGGGAGGGGCTCCTGTATATGAAGATATCCCAATCCCTTAGGAAATTCCAAAGATTTTAAGTAAATCCTATATTTTCACAAAGTAAATAAAACTTTAATTTTTCCCTTCAAAGCATACTATGAGGTAAAAAAATTAATTAAGCATTAAGAAAATTAATGCTTTCAAGATCTAGAGATATGATAATCAGTAGAACTGGACTCAAACTCAGATTTCTTTAACATCAAAGACTACACTTGGTCTGTCTTAGTCCTTGATATTATCTCACATGTGAGCACCCGATAATTCTAAAGAATGCTTATACATGAGCACATGTGTAACATGTGTACATGTGTTCTGAAGCTTATGATCCTTAACTACTGTGGGAAAGATTGTTGGTTGGACCCCAGTGTCCATTGTCCTTTGCCCAGGGATGCCATTAAGCTGTCTTGTCCTGTCCAGTGTTAGAATGACATTTCCCAGAAGCACAAGCAAATGCACTACATGGAGTTTCGGGAAGATGCCCATGCTCAAGAGACTGAATCCCCTCTTCCCAAAAGCTGGAACGGGAACTGGTACCAGTGGTGGGTATACCACCAGTCCTAAGGTGAAGAGCTATGTTTATACACAGTGGGTATGTGCAAAATCAAAGCAATAAGTGTTAGGATCCTGCTTACACTCTTCCGGGTTTAACATCTTACGTCATCAGCGGGCGACTGCGTCTCCTCCTTAAAAAGCGCCCCCCCCCCTTCCTGTGTTTCCTCTCTGCCAGACCTGGCTCTCCCCCCCCCCTTTTCCTCCATTAAAGCTCTAAAAACTAATATTGGGTTCTGCCGTGACCCGTGACTCTTCCGCCGATCAACCAGCGCCGTTCATCCTTTCAATATGGCCTTGGAGCAGGGCCCTCCCCTTAGCTCAGGACATTCACCTCTCCTTGGGCCGAATTGAGAGAAAGGAAAATATTTCCATCTTCTCCAAGGCACTGTGTTCTAACTAGCACTATTGCTAACGTGAAGATGTTGCTGTAGGCTTGTTAGTATGGCTAGTCATAGACACAGTGCCACTCACCAGTTCAGCTTTGGGATCAATGCAGTCTCTACAGCAGTGGTTCTCAACCTGTGGGTCACGTCCCTTTTGGGGGTGGCACATCAGATATTTACATGACAATTCCTAACAGTAGCGAAATTACAGTTATGAAGTAGCCATGAAGTAATTTTATGGGTGGGGGTCACCACAACATGAGGAACTGTATTCAAGGGTTGCAGCGTTAGGAAGACTGAGGACCTCTGGGCTAGAGTAACTGTGGGTTGTTGGTCCTGATCTGCCCTCTTCGTGCCTTGAAATGCCTGTGTGCTGACTTGCTAGTCTGTAGGGTGAGGTTCTTATTCTTCTGTAGCCCTGGAAGTCTGCCAGATGACAGTCAAATTCTCCTGACAAATGTCATGGCGGCGGCAGCGGGAGGTGGGGGGCACTGCCATAAATTGTCCTGTCTTACAGTATTTCAGACTAACACTTAAAGGCTGCATGGCTGACCTCGATTTGTACTCGGATCACTCAGTTTCATGGAATGTCTCTGGAGCAGGGTTTGAGCCAGTTTTGCGACTCTTGGTGTTGATGTTTGCCTGGGACCAGCATCAAGGTCCTTTGTTTTTATTTATTTTTCTATAGATTCAAGCTCATTTAAAACTAGGCTTTACCCAGCATGAATATGTCATTGGGAGAGAAAGAGATTGAATGGACTTCAGTTCGAAATCATAAAACTTGCAACGTCTGCCATGAGGACAGCAACAGACTCTCAACCAAGAAACAATTGCTTTGATTTCGAAGTTAAACAGCATTCTGTTTGCTTCCCAGAAGTTCTGTGCATTAAAGATGGACATTAACAGCATGCTCTGGCTGTGTGTGTGTGTGTGTGTGTGTGTGTGTGTGTATGTGCATGCGTGCATGTGTGTTGGTATGTGCACATGTGTGTACAGGTGCTTGCGCCTGTGCATTCACAGGGGCCAGAGGAAGACATCGAGGTCATGCTCTATTGTTATCTACTTTATTCCCTTGAGACAGGGTCTCTCCAGAATCTGGAGTTAGGCCAGCCTCCAGCAAGTGCTATGATCTTTGTGGCCCTAACCCACAAACAATTGTCAGGTTATAGGCATGAGTGCAGCCGAGCTTGGCGTTTTGTGGATGCTTAGATCCGGACTCAGGTCTTCATGCTTCTGTAGCAAGCACTGAACCATCTTTCCAGTGGGACTGCTTTCTGACTGAAGACAATCAAAGACCTAGACACACTCACAAGGCTGGCCTCTGCTTAAGAAGTAGTTTTTTTTTTTTTTTTTAAAGGAATCCTGTGTGTATGGTGCACACTTGTTCACATGTGTGGATGCATGTGTGTGCAGGTGTGTGTGTAAATGTATAGATGTGGATGTCAGAAGTTGACATTGGGTATCTTTCTCAATCATACTCCACTTTTATTTACTGGGTCTGTGTCTCCTACTGAACCCAGAACTAACCAGTTTGCTTTGGATTCCTCCATCCCCACCTCCTGAGCACTGGGATTAGGGGCAGCTTGATATGGCTGCCCAACATTTTTCTGGGGATGCTATGGATCTAAACTCCAGTCCTCACAGTTGGCTGGCAAGAGCTTTATCCATGGAGTCATTTCCCCAGCCCCCAAGAAATCATTTAAGGAAGTAGTTTAATTTATCTATAATTGGAACTTAGAGAGGAGTGTGGTTGCTTATATGGCTTGGGACTCTCAAGCTACCTGTAATATTAAAAAAAAAAAATTCTTATGTGTGTAAGAGAAGATGAAGTGAAGTTAAAGATCAAAGCTATATCAAAGCGTTCTCACCTTCTGTTTGGGTTTCCGAGAGCACTTTCATGGGGGGGAGATGAAAGAGCCGCTCTCCCCGGGGTCCACATGTAAACCCATCAAAGCACTGTGTTTACATTTGGGAGGCTGAGAGTAAAGAGACTGTGGATTGGAAGATATGCAACTAACAAGAAGAGGAAAGGCAACTTAAAAAAAAAAAAAAAAAAAGACAACCCCACCAATTCATGTATGCCTTGGGAACTTGGTGCACAGTGTAGCTTTGGAGGGAGATGGCGCTTAGCAGCCGGTAAATGGCCATGGAGGCTCCATCCTGATAAACGGCTTAGCATGTTGTCTCAAGAGAGGGCCACTTATTGCTAGAGTGGTTTCTCTTCCATGCAGCTCATCCTGGGTTCCACTCTCCCTTGCTGGCTCCTTCTCGCCTTCCCTCTTTCCGCTCTGCTGCCATTGAGTGCACCCGAGCTAAGCACCTGCCAGTGGCCTCTCTTTGGATTCCTTAGACTCAGAACCATTAGGGAAACATACTTCCATTCTGGATAAATTACCTAGTCATGGGTAATACGCAATAACCATGACAACAACAAAAAATGATGAAGACACTCCCATTTATCCATCATGTGGAAGTGGCCGTGGAGAGGGCCACTGAAAACCTTACTCATATTCTCTCTCTCTGTCTTTCTCTGTATCTCTGTCTGTGTCTGTCTGTATGTCTCTCTGTCTGTCTGTCTGTCTGTCTGTCTCAGGTAGCACAGGCTGGCCTCGAACTTGCTATGTAGCTGAGGATGATCTTGGACTCCTTCCTGATCCTCTTGCCTCCACGTGTCTGGTGCTGCTCTTATTGTGATTATAGGTCCATACCACCATGCCTGGCTTTTTCCCTTCCTTTTGCATATAACCAAACACATTCTTCTTCTGCAGTGTAACATTAAAATGAATGACTTTAATCAAGCCACACTATTTAGATTCCTAAGTAAAGCGAGTATTTTGAAATGGAGCGGGAACTGTGATAAGGCGGCGTCTTATCTATCTTACTTCATGGGTACTCGGTGACCGTGGTGGCCTGAGAACCTGTGTGGAGCCTTGACGAGAGGCCTTGCACACAGAGGGCACAGGTTCTGTGCAGACAGTGTCGCACAAACATCAGCTGAGAGGGGAGCAGACAAGCCGCCTCCTCCAGTGTGTTTTACCAAGCGTCTGGTGGGGTCAACAATCCCTGGCTTTGCCCGTTATTATCAAACACCTTCGCCTTGACATCAACTAACAGACTGTAGTCTGGGAGACTAGCATCCATAGAATACATGCTCAGCCTGCTCAGGGCTCCGTGTTCAACCCCCAGCACCTACCATCCCTCCCGCAAAGGAAAACAAGCTACCTGTAACGATGCAGAAAAAATCGGGAAATAAGCTTACATGTATAACTATGAACTTAGCATTAAAACAGATTCTGAATGCAGTACTGTTGAGCAACAGAACAGAGTGACCTTGAGTGTTCAGGCCTGACCACCATGCTGAGCAGGTTCCTGGGCCCATGCAACCAAGAACCAGCCAAGAATTGGACTCAACAGCCAACATGTGGGGTCCTAAAGGTGCCATGGGGTATTGTGAGTCATGGACAGGCAGCTCATCCTAGTCTGGGTGCCCTGCATCAATGGCAAGTTTAAGAAGGATGATTAAGTAGCCGACCCTCTCTAGGTCTCCATGGCTTCACACCACAGGGTACCTTAAGAACAGCCTGCCCAGGTCTGTGGCACAGACCTTACAGTACCAGTGGAAGGCTCTATGTTGACAAACACTTGACATATCTTGATGCCTGTCTCATTAAACAGCGTTTTCATACTTGCAAACAAACAAATAAACAGGTTAATAAGACACAGCAAATGCTGGTTTCATGCAGTCTGGTGAATGTGTGGGTTTTGTGTGTGTGTTTGTGTGTGTGTGTGTGTATGTGTGTGTGTGAATGTGTGCATGTATGTGTTTGTGCACACATGTGTATGAGTGTGAATACATGTGTGAGTGCATGTGCATGCATGTGTGCATGTATGTATGTTTGTGCACACATGTGTATGAGTGTGAATACATGTGTCAGTGTGTGTGTGCATGCATATGTGCATGTATGTATGTTTGTGCACACATGTGTATGAGTGTGAATACGTGTGTGTGTGTGTGTGTGTGTGTGTGTGTGTGTGTGTGTGTATGTGTGGGGACAGAATGACCCTACACATGCTAAGCACAGGCTTCACTACTGAGTTCCTTCCCCAGCCCAGGCTAGTTGTCATTGCTGTTAGCAAGAGCTGATCCAAGGAAACCGAACAGAAGCATCGTCTTTGTGAGCCATGCCACAGTGATGGCCTGACCTTACAAAGTGGCGGATGAAATGAAGGAAAACACCCCGATAGGATATTTTCAGGAACTATTTTGGAAGACCAATTGGCTAATTTGGGCTCTCTCTGCTTCAATGACTTTGGCCCCCTCCAGGTGTGAGCTCAGTCATCCTGTCAACCCACGCATTCTCTCAGTTTCCCACCTTTGGCTGCTACCCAGAAGGCTTTGCCTATAACCAGCCGAGAGGCATCTGTGCCCAGAGAACTGCCCATCATCACAACACACTAGAGTATTTACAAGTTCTGATGCAGGTTCTAGGACACTTGAGGCAAACCATTTGAAAGGCACTCCTCTATACTCTGCGGGTGCTGGTCTCTCAACCTTGGGCGAGAACGTATCAACGTTATCAAAGATTTATTTGGGACCCACAACTGTTGCTTCTGCACGCGGCCCTGTCCCCGCTCTCTGGTGGTTAAACAGAGTTGGAAGTTCCTTCTCCCAGTGACAATCGTAAAAGTTCATTGGGGAGCTGAGCTCTGAAACAGTGTCTTTCCATACCCACACCTGTTGATAACCTAGATTGCCAGTGGTCTATACATACTTTGAGATACCCTGATCTTGTGGATTGAAAAGCAGGCAAGAGTGATGCTACAAATGACCATAGGAATGGCATGTCCTTGGAACACGATGCAGACCAAGTTATGAGAGCAAACCTGGAAAGCAATGGGAGGAAGGGTCCAATGATCTCATTTCCCAGGCTGAGGCTAATCTAGCCATGGCGAGGGCGGTGATAAGGAGCCAGGAGTGACCTGAGTTCTGGGCACAGTCTCTGGGAACCAGGCAGCCAGGGCAATAGGAAGAGGCTGGAGCCTGGATGGAAGAACCCCTGTCTTGGGTTGAATTATGTTCCTTCCAAACATATGCTGAATTCCCAATCCTCAGCACCTCAGAATGTGGCCTTCTTTGGAAGCATGGTTTATGCAGAGATTAGGATGAAGTCATTATAATGAATTTAATCTAGCCAGCATCTCACAAAAGGGCATTTGAACACAGAAAGACAGCTGTAGAGAAGGAAGAGTCTGGGGAGGCATGGGCAAGAAAAGTGGGATTGTATTGATGTACTCAAAAGCTGTGGAGCATCACAGCCTGCTAGAAGATCCCAAAAGCAGGTGAAGCCCTTGCTGAACAAGTGTGAAGACTGGAGTTTGGGTCCCTAGAACCCGCTGAAATGCTGGGCAGGTGTGGTAAGCTCTGAAATGTTGGGCAGGTGTCGTGAGCCCTGAGATGCTGGGCAGGTGTAATGAGCCCACCCTGTCTCAACATTGGAGTGCGTTGGAGGAAAACATTTTACATCAACACCTGGAATCCACACATGTGCACACACATACACACACACACACACACACACACACACACACGCACGCACGCACGCACGCACGCACGCACGCACGCACGCACACAGCCCCGCCCCCAGAAATCCAGAAACTAAAGGAAGCAATAAAGAGTCCTCTGCTCAAGCTGCTGGGAGGCAGCACATTCCTGTCAACGCCTCGGTTTCGAATTGTACTTTGCGAGGCCCTCAACTCCTTGTGGCTGAGCCATCCTGCTGATAGCAGTTTGTCACTGCAGCTTTTCAGATGACTACAACTCACACGCTTCCTCCGTGCCCACTGCCACCAGCAGGGCCCGAGACCTTCTGCCGGATGAACGGATGAAATCGTTCTCTCCTCCAGCTGTGCTTCCCCTCCTCTGCACTCCCAGCCTCGTTCCCAGAGCTGTCTTTCTCTTGCTTCCACTCCCATTTCTCTTAGACCAGAGTCCAAATCCCACACCATGGCCGTGGCCCTCTCCCATCCGGTCCTGTCTGTGTCTCTAGCCTCAAGTCTATTGACTCGTCTCCCATGTTTCTTTTCTTCAGTCTTCACATCCTGCCCTCCAAGACTAACATTAAGATATTGGGCTATGGCATGCGTTCTTTCCTTTTGACATTTGAGATGCTGAGTGACCTCACTAGGAGTTCTTTCCCCTATCTACTCTTTGCCTGGCTCACATCATGCCTTACAGCTCTGTGCGCTCTAGACCACTGAGGAGCTGATTGGGTCATTTGGCTCAAGTTCAAAGACCTGGGATCCAAGGAAACCACTTTTATAACTGCAGTTCAAGCCAGCGGAGGCGGGGTGGGTGGAAGGCTTGGAGTCTACAGGCCAAGAGTTAAGAGCTCTGATGTTCTTGGATGGATGTCCCAGCTCAATTAAGAGTTTACCGTTGTTCCATCTGTTTGCTGGATCTGGGCAGGATCTCAAAGGATGATGAAGCCCATCCACAGTGGTGAGCTTGGATCTTTATGTAGTCTACTGATTCAGATGTTGATCTCATCTAGAGATATCCTAACAGATATATTTAGAAAAAATATTTTATCAGTTACCTAGGTATCTTTTAACCCAATCATGTTGAGACAGAATTAACCAATATAGGACTCATCATAGATACCATTTTTGTGGATATAATGCCTCTCTTGAATCCACTGTTTTGTGTCACTATCAGAGGACCAGCAGTATTGGACCATCACTGCCAGCTTGCTTGTTGGTGTTAAGCTTGTGTAAATTCCCTGAGGACAGAGATCAGACCAGCAGTTGCTCCAGAATTCCTGTAAAAGATGCTTTATAAAAATAAAGTTGGGAATTTATTTGTGCTAATAGAGGTCGTAGGCCAAAACCTTCCCAAACTATCCTTGGCCTTTCCTTACAGAGGGATTATGCCACTGCTGTATCTGCTCTATAAAATGTACCCCAAACACTGACTAAGTGAATGAGTGAACACGTGAGATGTTCTACCATCAGTTCTTATGCCCAAGGTCAAAACCAAATGTATTGACTCTCAAGTGGAACTAAAACGTCTTAAAATCCTTTCTGCCTAATATCAGACTTGGCTGGTTGATAATAGTCCCAACTGTTGGAAGTAGAAAGATTCAAAGACCATGAGCCAGGCTCAGCTCCACCATGAGAAAGACTGACTAGTTACTCCTCATCTTCCTTTGATGTCAGTCCTTCCTGGTGCTCACCAAGCACAGCTGTCACTCTCTGTCAGCTGCTGTTTTCTCTCAAAGAGCACCCTTTCTCCAGGATAAAAGCTGTGGAGGAAGGATCTTATTGATCTCTAAAGATACTGCATAAGCAACACCTGCTTTTGGTTTATGAGTGGATTGGCCTTTGGCATGACCATTTAGTATCCCAGGAAACGAAGTATCATTAGTATAACAACAGCTGAATTAAAAAGGGATGTTAAGTTAGAAAAGGATTGGAAGGGAGAAGAAATGTAACTGAATGATGCTCAGTAAAAACGAAGTTGGAGGAAGAATTTCTGTTGATCTTGAAATAAGAGTAGGGCTGACTAATTAATGCACACTTCTGATAGTTCCATTGCTAGATGTTCAACAATGCCAAATACCTTAAGTGGTTTTTGAAATTAATAAGACATGGAAACATGAGGATTTTCTTTCTTTCTTTCTTTTTTTTTTGAGTCACATTTTATTTTTCATCTTTCACCCACACACTCCCAGCCTCCTGTTTGTATGTTTTGCTTTTTTGTTGTTGTTGTTTGATTTTTTTTTTTTTTTTTTTGAGGCAGGGTTTCTCTGTGTAGCTTTGCACCTTTCCTGGATCTCACTCTGTAGACTAGACCAGGATGGCCTCGAATTCACAGAGATCCCCCTGCCTCTGCCTCCCGAGTGCTGGGATTAAAGGTGTGCGCCACCACCACCACCACCGGGCTGTTTTTATGGGTTTTTGTTTTGTTTTGTTTTTATTTTTTGCCAAATGTCATTTATGGAAGGAGGGAGGAGGTCTTAAATACAGGCTTACAGCACAATGAGAGAACCCCAGGGGGCAGAAGTTCCCTGATGTTTTACAATCTTGCATCTAAGCTGTTAATGACCATTATGCAGGATACACAAACAAGGAACTTTCCTTAAGCATTCAGGAGGGTGGAACCCAGCAGGAAATTAGCATAGGGAGAATATCAAGGTCAAGGTCAGCAAGCAAGGCAACAGTTATCCAAAACTGTTTTTGGATTTTCAAAGGCTTAATAGATTGGTCAAATAATGGAGGGGGAGGATGGAGGAAAAAGGCATCAAATGTACATAAATGTACCATCCTTGCCCCAGATTACTGATAGAAAGCTCTAAGTATTCTCAGGAGATTTTTTTTTTTTTTTTGTTCCCACTGTATATTCCTTAAAAAGTCTTAGGTTTGCTTTTTTTAAAAAATATCCTTCTGATGGGATGGAGGATTTTATCTTCTAGATTGAAGAATAAGAGGTTCAATACTATGTTGGTTAGTTTTAGTTGTCAACTCAACACAACCTAGAATTGCCTGGGAAGCACATCTTAATGAGGAATAATGTAGATCAGGTTGGCCTGAGGGAATAGGGGGCTGTCTTAATTACGACTTGATGTAGGAAGACGAGCCCACTATGGGCAGCACCATTCCTGAGGCAGGGAGTACTAAACAGTACAAGAAAGGAGAAAGCTAGCTGCAAGAAAGAGAGCAAGTAAGACTGCATGCAAAAGGACCAAGCAGATGCCATAACAGGCTGCTCAGTCTTCTCTCAGAGATCAGACCTCCATTTCAGTTTCCTGAGACTGAGCAAGCAGTCTCTGGGAGGGCCGTGAACAAAAGACATACTCCTTACAGTAGCTCCCTTTCTGCATGTACTCTGACTAATAGACTAAAATATGAAATGCATGTGTTCTGCATTTCATATTTTAGTCTATTAGCTTTTTTCATCCACAATCTAACACATAAGACAAGCTAGAGACTAGGGGTGTAGCTCAGCTATAGTGCTTGCCTACCATGCATAAGGCCCTGGATTCAACCCCTGGCACCACAAAAGAAAAAGAAATAGCTTAAACAATGCCTGTCATCAACTACTAGTGATGAAAGAAAAAAGGAGACAAAATTATTTGAGAAATTTTAGAGAAATGTACATTCTCAATCAATATTGACCAAAGTGCAATTTGATATAATTGTTCTTGAAAACTAATAAGAATGTCCACCAAGACCCATCATGTTTTTCTCCTTTCAGTTAATACTCTTAGTTTATTTCATTTAATCGACACAATCAACTATAAATATTTATGTTTAAACATATGTATATATCTTTATATATCTCTATATATAAATATATATTTATATCTTAAATATAAAGGTATTTATGCATGAAAACACATAAAATACGTATCTTTATATTTTAATATATTTTTTTGTAGCAAGGTCTCATTATGTAGGCCAGGCAGGCTTTGAACTTTTCATCCTCCTGTTTCAGCTTCCTGAAGGCTGTGATTGTAGGCATAAGCTACTATGCCTAGCTCTAAAGACATTTCACATAGCTTGTTTTGTAATGGCAAAAAGTTGAAAATAACCTAAACATTTAGCCAGATAGGGTTGATTAAACAACCAATATCACAACCACTCAACAGAATAATAAGGAAAGACAAAAATCTTCAAAAGTCATTTGTTTTTTAGTGCTGATATTCTCTGGTGAATAAATAGTAGCGGTTTCAAAATACCGTGGGCAGTTCGCTTGCAATTTCCTGATTGTTTCCTTGAATATGCTTTTCAATGGTGTTTTACACACACACACACACACACACACACACACACACACACACACACACACCACCCCTGAAAGGAAATAAACCGAATTTCAAAAGATGATATTTATACTTATGAGTGAATTTCCTTTATCTTAATTTTTCTGTAGTTTTTTTTTTTCCTTCATGCTGAAATATAAAATAAAGAAAGAAGATAATTGCTTCTTGGAAATTCACCCTGTTACCTCTGGGTGGTCTGGTCTATCCATTCGGCTCCAGCTAAGGCTGATCAGCGTTCTTTATTACAGGCTGTTATTCCCACCTAGCTTGCACAAAGCATGTTACAAATGATTTTCCTGTCTGATTTCTATAGACAAGGGGTTGAAACATTGCAGAGAAAGAAGGGCCATGAAGAAGTAGGGCAAAAGCAGGCTGCGTGCTGTTGGCAAGACCTTAAAGAAAATTCGACTCTGGTTTTCAAGCCCCAAACTCGCATGCCTTCACCGCATTCTGCTCTATTGTTCAAGCCATTTGGCTGTCACAAAGCCTTCTCATCAGTTGGGATGTGGCCTTTGCATAATTGGAACATGAATGAAAAGTTGGTTTCTCCTGCTGTCCCAGCCTCTGTTGTGGAAGCCTTCTCCTCTAAGACCTCCAATGAAATGTTTTGCCAATTTTAAAGAGCCCTCCTCCCTTTCCAAGACTCGGAACTGCTTGCAGCTGGGCTGCCTTCCACAGCTACTCCGTTTGCCGTCAGTGTTAACTTTGTTAACCTGTTCATGTTGACTCATTATGCGGTTTATTATCTACTTTGGGATTATGTAGTTTTGCAGTAACTAGATTCTGCTAGTTGGAGATCTTCTAAGATTCATTGTCTTAGTACTTTCTCCCAATAAAAAACGATAAAGCAAGAACCTCCTTAAAAAGAATCCAGACAACACAGTTCTATCACATGGGGAGAGCCAGTTAGTACAGAGACATTCTATCTGCGGTAGAAAAAAGAAAGAATTAGGGTTGGATGCAGAGGCATTTGTCCATTCTTTGTCTGATTTAATCTCTGTCATGCTCATAATTCAAGTTGTTCTTTTCACTTTCTCAGAGACCCAGCATCTCAGTTTAAAGCAGAATAATATATGCCTTCTACATAAAACACGTGATTGGGTCAACAGCCCAGTCAAAGGGAAGCTAGCTCAACGTGACACACATAACTCACAAGTTGAATCAATTTCTTATATGAATACATTAAATGGCAAGATGTCATTGAGTGACTAATATCTCGATTAAAGACAATACAATTTATATTTGTATAATACTTGTATTTGAGACTGTATGATAAATAAAATGTGCCTGGTTAAATGAATCAAGTATAAACTTCTCCAAAGCCCTTTCTACCAATTAACATAAAAAGTGATGTTAACGTAATAGATGGATGCGTTTGATGTGACTTCAAGTTACATGCATCTAAAATAGTGTGGTATACAAATAAGGTTTTCGGTCTTCAAGACTCTGTTACTGCTTTAATGGTGAGAGTTAAAGAATATGTTTTAAGGACACAGATTCCACACATGTTTAAATTAAAATGACGATACATGAGGGGGGTGCAGATCTCTACAGAGTTTATTGAAAAAGTGGACCTATGGAAATGAACCTTTCCAGTGTTGATCATTTAACTCTGTCAGGTGTCATGTTGGGGTCACTGAGAGTCAATGGTGCTGGCAAATCTCTTCCACTAAAATAGAGTTTTCTTTGATGCATACAATTTGTGCTAAAAATTGGTCACAAGCAACGTGGTTTCAAAACTGGTGTGTCCCGTGGGCCATTGACACTCTCTCCTGGCAAGTGTTGGTTCACTTCAGCTGGTAAATAAGAACATAGGCTGCTCTTTCCCATCGAGGTTAGTTCTCAATGACATGAGTCTTGAAATAATGTAGGGATGGAATTAATCAAGGGTCTCTGAACATACGTCATATGCTTCTGTTTTGCCAAAGTGATTTGGGGATATGAAAGTCCTATTAGTTGCTTATTATCATATGCAGACCTCGTATTTTAGGACTTTGAATTTAAATAACCACTCGGGAGGAACCACTACTAATATTTTGAATCCAGCTAAGTGTGTAGCTCTGGATTTTTAGGTACAAAAACCACCTGTCTTTTAGCACGAGTCTTTAGTTTGTTGGTTGGTTTTGTTTCAAGACATAGTCCCTGGTCCATGCTGATGTGGAACTTGCTCCACAGCTGGGTACCTGGCCCAGCTTGTACCTCCAGGGTGGGATTCAACGGGCCTGTCCTGCCTTGCCTGTTTTATGCCATGCTGGGGACCAAACCCAAGGCTTAGTTAGTGCATGCTAGGCAAACACTGTGCTAAACTGAGCCACATTCCCAGCCTACATACATCTTTTAATAGTCGCAGTAAGATGCTGACAACCTTTTTTCCATTATGAAAGCGACTTATTCTCAGTCCCAGAGGACTGAATAGCACGAGAGTCACCATAGTCGCTCGAAAATGACATTCATCGACTCTAAAATGACATTGACTTCTGTTGCTTCACATACTTGCTAATAGCTTCTTAATGGCTAAGTGCAAAGAGCTAGCTCAGAGCCTCTCCTGCTTGGCTTCTCCGCGTGTTTTTCTGCTTGGAACCCTGAGGCCCTTTGTCCTAGGTTCCGCTCTCCCCAGGCCCCCTCCCATCCCTCTCAGAGCTCTGCTTCGGCTGGCTGCTCTTTTTCTCCCCCAGCCTTAACTGCTGGTGTTTCACGGGGCTCTAGCTATTGATCATTTTCTCCCCTAACTCTTCAATCCTTCGTCGCCGTTTACCTTAACCTCTCTCAATATGGCAATGGCTCCCATAATTGTCTTTAGCTCTACACTTCCACCTGATGGATTGCAGGTACCAAGTCAGATTTATTGTTTGCTCTGCCCTTGGCCTGTCTTCCCGGATTCCTTCTCCCATCAGTGGTGTGGCTCAGGCTTGAAGACACAAGTCCAACCACGGTGACTCCTTTCCCCCTACCCTCTACTATGCATTCTCTCAATTATAGTACGAATATATATTTTAGGTTTGATTCTTCTTCTGTCTCCTCTGCCAGAACATCGTGAGAATTCTCCCTCATGTCTTAGATTATTACAGAAGCATCCCAATAAATCTAGTTTATCAGTTTACCAACCTTGCCATTCTTTGTGGGATTGGACGCAGGCAGGAAAGGGAGCTATGGTAAGCTTTGCTTTGCAAATGTGTCTTAGCAGTCACCTGGCAGGTGGATCCAATTTTCTTACCTTGTGAAACAATATGTCATCTACAAACTCATGCTTGAGACTCCGGGCAGTCAAGTTAAAAAACAAAAGCTTTGTAACATTTGAAATCTACAGTTCTGTGTTGGACTGCATTCATAGCTCCCCTGGGGTGCATGCAGCCCAGGGGCCACACAATGCATCCACCAGCTAAGGTTTCCTTTCAAAGCCACACCCAGCGAGTAGTTTTCTCTAGCAAGACAGCATGGGACTGTGGGAAAGCTCTGGCTCTGGGCTTCTGTGTGTGAGGTGGTGCAAAGCACGTCCTCTCTCCAGCCTGCCAGTCCACCCTCTCCCTGATCTGCAGGGTGGAAGCCTGCCTCCCTGAGACCGTCCAGTAACACATCTGCTTGGGAGAGTTCTCTGCTCCTTCCTCTCATCTTCCTCCCCTTTGGTTCTCTTCCTTGTTCTCTCCTTTTCTCCTCCTCTTCCCTTTTTGTTGCCTTTTTTTCATTTTGATCTTTAAAAAAAACCGTAATTTTATGTATTTTTATTTTATGTGTATAAGTGTTGTGTCTTTCTGTATGTAAGCATAGCAACACCTGGGTACAGTGCCCGACAGCCCAGAAGAGGGCTTCCGATCCCGTGGAACTGGAGGCTGCAGCCATGTGTCCACGCTGGGAACCCAAAGCGGGTCTTCTGCTAGCACAGCAAGTGGTCTTAAGCTAAGCTACCTCTCCAGGCCCTCACTTCAATCTCTGGACACTTTGTCAACAGGTTGGCTCTTTTGTCAGCTGTACAGATGATTGGTTATGGGGTGCAAACCTGGCATGTAAAGCTTTCAGCGAAGACGCTGCCCAACCAAATGTACTTCATCATAGAGAAGAAAATCATCTTCAGATCAACGGAATGAGGAGGAGGCATCCATCGCCCCGATGATGTGAACCTCCACCCTGTCTTTCCAGTCACAGTGCAGAAGACTTCCTGAGGTCAGAAAATTTCATATTTCTATTTATAACTTTCGGAGGGCCTTCACAGTTTCGCAGAGAACTCGAAGCGGTTTCTAAGTCAGGAGTTCTCCTTCCCTCACTCTGCTGCCAAGTAGATAGATCTCTTGTAGATAGCTCTCCATCATTAATCATCTTAGGTGTCCCAGGCCTGGGGCCCCCAGAGTTGTGTAGTTCATCACCTGAACGTAATCTGAAAGCTCCTGGCACCGCTCCTCCGGCTACTCTGACCTCTTCTTTGATGTCCAGAAATTGGTGTCTCCCTGTGTATATTCTCCATGAGTCCCTGTTTTCATTGGACTGGGGTGGAGGGGTGGGGGCTTATAATGTGTTTGTAGACCAGTTGTATTTCTTTTTTAGTAATAGTTTTTATTCATGGGATATCATGGGAGGCATGGTCTTTTAATGAATCGAATCAAGCTTAGAGCAAAAAAAAAAAACAAAAAACAAAAAAAAAAAAAAAACAAAAACAAAAACAAAAACGGCAGAGCTAGACTCTTTGGAGAATGTCTTGTGCATCCCTCTGCCACCACGCAGTTGTTAAGCCTTTTCCTTTGGAGCAAACTGGATGATTGATCTGTCTCCACCACACCAGAGTAGTGAATGGTTTAATTCGGGGGTGGGGGGGCTTAATAGACGTGTAAGATAAGATGTGCTTTAGTCAAAGAGAAGGCAATGCACGTTCTGTCAGAGGTAATGGATGCTGGGGGTAGGTGTGCAGATACTAGGGAGTCTGGTCAAGATTCCCCAGGGTGGGCTGGAATGCCAGCCGCTCGCGGTCCTGTCAGAATCAAGTGGCTGAGAGAAATGGGCTCCAGGCTCCCTCACTGCAGATGCTGGTCGGTGTTCAAACAAGAATGACTGGGACTCTATTTTCTCTCAGGTACATTGTCATTCAGGAAAGAACGTCATGATTATTCATCATTGGTTTGCAGCTTCAAAAGCAACAGGTGTACTGTGGAGAAAATGAGTTTGGTTTCATGGGGGAAAGCAGGCCTTTCTGGGAAGGAGAATGCTAACGGCCCCTAAAACACATCGTAAAAGACAGCAAATTCACCAGCCATATGGGAGCAGTCAAGGGAATCTGATTGTTTAACAAAGGTCTCCGTGGTGACAAGTTTGTTCTAGCTGACTGGGCCTCTGGTACCTGAGGCCGAGGGCTTTTATGCCCATCTTGCAACATGTGCCATCTGCCTGAGCCTGTGTCTTTGGAGTTAATTTATTTCATCTTTCGTTAGACCTGAAAGAAACCTGAGAGATCATCTGGCCTTTTGGCACCAATTAATATACCTTGAGCAGGCAGACGTGTGTGTGTGTGTGTGTGTGTGTGTGTGTGTGTGTGTGTGTGTGTGTGTGTGTGTGAGAGAGAGAGAGAGAGAGAGAGAGAGAGAGAGAGACAGACAGACAGACAGACAGACAGAGACAGACAGACAGACAGACAGACAGACAGAGGGGGTAGGGATGGACAGCAGGGCACACACGGTATGTGTGTCTACATGTACCCAGTGCCAGATCAGACCCATTGGCCACAGATTTTCCTTTGCTAGGTCTTTAATTGTCTTATTTTACAGAGGGTGAAACTGAGTCCACCCGTAGAGTGATATCCAGACTGGGGATACAATTTTCCTTCCATCCTAGAAGAATTACTTGACTCCAAAAGGAACTTAAAAAGGCAAGTTTACGAGGAACTGGCAAATTATGAATTGTGTAGCTTCTTATACAGTTCTCTCTCTCTCTCTCTCTCTCTCTCTCTCTCTCTCTCTCTCTCTCTCTCTCTCTCTCTCTTTTAGCATCACTCGCTTCTGAGTCGGATGACCAGAAACAGAGGTATGGGATTAAATGAAGGGTGGCTCTCAGCAGCTCCAGCTACTAGTGAGGGCCAGCCCCTCCCTTCAGGCCTCACTTTTCAACACCCAAAGTGGGCTCCTTCCTTTACTCCTCACCCACTGTGGGGTGACGTCTTTGAACAGTGGAGGAAAATACTCCACTATTTGAACTCCTGTGGATAGGGAGCACTAAGTGATGTAGCTGGTCTTCGCAAATACTAGTGTTTAATTAGTATCAAAGGAACGGCAAGCATTTCTGGACCATTGTTCGGAAGAAAATAGCTTTACCATAAAACCGTTCTGTGTTTTTCGGAGGCCTGCTGTCAGCACCCCCTCCACATAGGACTAGGACGTGCTATTTGATGTTCCGACCTTTGTCAGCATGGATCTCTGTAGTTCCGGATCTGACCGCAGTGTGGTTACACCTCCTCCAGGGCCTTAGGCTTTTCTCTGCCCACCACTCCAACTCCCCCCTGGGCAGAGGACGTCTGGCTGCGTCTACTGGCTGCACGTCACTGGGAGCTCCCTCTGAAACTTCTGATGGGGACAGCCATCAGCTTGTGCAGACACACTCTGGGATGAAGGATGCTTCCGCTTACGTAAAGAATGCTTCTGAAGTGCTTACTCTCCAGGGAACTCCGGCAGAGGTCTTGCTTACAGAACCTCTGCTCAGACCCAGACCCCACATTTGTCCGTCTAGCTGTTTCTCTCCTCCGACTGCACCGGCTGAGACGGGCTGGGGAAGCTGTCACACTGCAGGCTCTTGTCATCGCTAGAGTTCTGTGGTCCCCAGCCTCAGCTGGGTGCTGGATGCTGCTGCCCACGTGGCTACCACGTTTCTTCATGAGCTGATCCTGCCCAGCCTTTCATAATTACTCCAAATCCTTCACGCTTTCTCAGTTTTATTTTCGAAATGAAATAAAAGTTCCTCCCATTTTCCAATGCAGTCCGCAAGCCTCCTTGCGGGGTGTCTACTCTTCCCTCCCTGTCCAGCCGAGGAGGCAGGTCCTTCCGTCTGAAGCTAGCCCTTCCCTGTGCTCTCTAGCTCGCCTCCCCTCCTCCTCTGGTCCAGGGAAGGTCAATTTAGAATTTCAAAGATCGATATATGTATTTTTTTAATTCAGTGAATTTGGCCCGTTTCACACTGTTGGTTGCTGCCGCGTGTGTGCCTGTGTGCACAGGTGTGTGTTTGTGGGGGTCAGGGGTCAACATGGCATGCCCTCCTCAATCTCCCTCCGTCTTATTGTTTGAGACAGGGCCTCTCAGTGAACCTCACTTGCCAGCGAACCCCAAAGATCTTATCCCTACCTCCTGCACACAGGCATAGACCACTGTGGAAGGCTTTTTACGTGGGTGTTGGGGATCCAAACTTGACTTTTCACGCTTGCCTGGCGAGCCCTTTATTGGCCAAACATTTCCCAGCCCCTTGCTCTCTCCTTTTCAGTGACTCTCCCCTTTTCTGTCTTCATTTGTGTCTATGCCAGTTTTTTGTTCTTTATTTTTTTGTGAGGTGTTTTTGTTTGTTTGTTTACTTTCCTGCTCCTTCCTCAACGCCGGTACTGGACTTTCTTATTCTATTTTGCTTGCACTATGAACTTTCTCTGAGCTCCGCCCTGCTATTTTATGCTCTACTCATCAATTTCTTCATCCTGACGACATTGTACTATCATTTACGTATTTGCGTGCTTATTATTATTACAGAAACTCGAGTGTGCAAACGACCCCCCCCCCCCCCCGCCTCTACCCCCCCCCTGCGACAGAGTCTCGCTATAAGTGTCTCTGCTGGCTTTGAACTCATGGTCTTTCTACCCCAGCCTGCTCACTACTGGGATGACAGATGTGTGCCTCTATGCAGGCATGACTTTATTTTTAAAACACTTCTTGTTCTGATTTTTGCTGCTCATAATAGTTCAACCATTTGGCTCAGGATTTCTCAGGGTCAATACTATTCACTATTCACATTTGGGGCTAGATAATTCTTGGTGGTGAGTGATGTCCCGGGCAGCATCCTTGGCCTCTACCCACAAGATGTCAGCCGCCCACATCTTTCAGCTATGGCAGTCAGGAAAGACTGAAGATGTAATTTATCTCCCCCTGGTTGAGAACCACTGCGTTTAGTTCTCAGCCTTTTTGTTTCCTGTTTCCTGTTTCCCCTATCCTTTCTTTCCTGTCTTCCCTTCTTCCACCTCTGGAGGAACAGCTGGGGCTATGAGGACTCTATGTGTAATCTTAGCATCCTGTGGGAAACCTCCGGTATGCAAATACTTACTTTGCCGCTGGCTCCTACAGCCCTGTGACTCCACGCCTGCTTCCTGCTGAGCCTCTGGGACTCAGAGACCTTTTCTCCGCTGACACAGGCTGTCCCCTCCCCAAGTTCACTGTTGCGGACAGTTGTTCTCTTCGGCAAGGGCGGTTCAGTTCTTCCCACGCTTATTCAAACCTCAGGCCATTTGGAGGCTCCCTAGGTGTGATATCCTGTTCCCAAGCACCTGCCCCGAGGAAGTCTTTTGTGGCGCCCACTCCAGGTTATGAGGAGGGACCCTGGAAACTCGACTCAAAGTTTCCCGATGTTGTCTCCTCTCACATCCCCTTTTGAGTTCCCATCATGTTTTCTTTCTCAGAGTTTTGGACCAAGAGATAGTAATGCTTGGAAACTTCTCAACGGGGCTGCAACACTTCGTCTCCCTCCGTTCAATCTCGCAGCTCTGTCTTGCTCCCGCCCTAGAATTTTCTGTTTTATTTTTTGGGGGTGGGTAGTGGATACTGGGGCAGGGGCAGCCAAGTAGACATTGGCTTTATTCTGAAACTCCATGTTCGTTTACTCCTGGCATCTAGAATCAACTCCCCCGTTCCTACCACCCCACCATCGTAGACAGAAGAACCCCTTTTGAAGGAGGTCGATTTAAGTTTCTGAGCTTTGCACTTAGAGCAGTGTTTCCCCTTCACAGAGGCAATGGGCCCCAGCTCCAGCCTTAACGTTCAGCATAAGGGATAGAATGACTGAGAAATAAAAAGAAATTACCAAAGGGGAAAGGTATAAAATGTAAAATGTCTGGTTGCTGAACTTCCAGGCTTCTCTTTGCCAAAGACTTGCAAGGCTCCCCGGACATTCATTTGTCTCGGACCGTAATGTCTTTGGAGGTAGAGGCTAATGCCGGCCTCCAAGGGCGGTTGGGAATAGTAGGGTCACAAATCGCTTCACACTCTCCCCTTCCTCCAGACTCAGGAGTGGATCTTGCCATCGGGTGCTTCCAATACTTCAGGAATCAGAGTTGAGAGGTACCGTTTGGTGGAAGACTTGCTGTCTGTGTGGACATGGCCAGTAAAAATTGGAAAGGAGTGTAAAGGACATGTATATGTGTTTTAAAAGTTATTGGCAACGGCTGGCTGTTTCACTGCCGGTAACGATCACTCATTTTTTTTTCCCCCTCTAATTCTGTTCAGCTTTGTGCTGGACTGGTTCAAACAGGAAGCCGACACGAAGTCTACCAAAAATCATTTTAATCTCCGAGTTCCATAAAACAATATATGACACTCGTATAACTCAGGTTCCTGGAACGGAGCTTGTACAACCAAAGGCACTTCCAATTTTATTTTTAGAAACTGGTTCATGCGTTTTACATCGAATTAGACTCAGTTCCTTTCTGTCTCAGTTGGGGGGTGTGGGGGGGAGTTGTTTCCAATCACAGCCAGTGGGTAAAGAGTAATTTGTTTCTCATCTGCATTTTTTGCTTTGAAGAGACCATCGACTCTATTCATAAAACAAATGCCGTTTTGGTTCCCTCGAGGAGCGACAGCCTGCAACATCTCTCCTTGACAATCAGACAAAACGCATTCGGTGACACAGATTTTGTAGTACAGTGAGCCAACCTGACAGGGAGTCACAGTTCTAAAGGGTCACGATGACAGAGACTGATGCCAGAGCTGGCCGCGTGCTGCTTTGTGGGTCCTGCCTGCTGTGCTTCCGAGCTGGGTTCAAAGCCCCTGCTGACCTCCAAGCAGCCTTTGGAAACCACTTACAGTCCAGCTGGTGCCTGAACCCCAAAACTACTGCCCACAGACAAAAGTCCATGGATGAAAGAGAGGGAGAAAATGGGACATAATGAGTGGTACCTGCTGATCGTTGTGGGTGTGTGAAGAGTTTATTCCGGTTAAAGGGACGATGCCTCCTGAAGATTCAGTTCTTTGCTGATAGTGTGTGTGGGTGAGTGCCCATGCACATGTCTGGAAGCCAGATCAGGGTCATCCTTGGGTGTTGTTCTACAGAAGCCACTTTTCTTGTCTCTTGGGACAGTTTTTTACTGGAACATGGGATTCTCTGATTAGTGGGGCTCTCTTTTAGGCTAGGCTGGCTGATCCGTGAACCCTGAGGATCCTTTGGTCTCCATATCCCCAGAGCTTAAATATACGTCGAGGATCCTGTACCCTGCTTTTACTACAGGTTCTGGAATCAAACTCAGGACCCACACTTGCTCAGCAAGTCCTTTACCTGCTGAGCCCTCTCCTCAGCCCGGGATTAATTTTAAAGGTTAAGTGGCCGTTAATGATAGATTTCAAGACCTCACCGGGAAAAAAAAAAAAAAAAGAAGAAGAAACCCCCCCAAAATACATTTACACGGGAGGTATTTTAAAAACTATTTCTTGAAAGACAGGCTAAATACTGACTATCATATTCACTTTAAGTGTTGAGATCAGATAACAAGTAAATCTTCGGTAAACCCCTCACAATCTGGAACGGGCTCAGGAAAAATAGAAAGGAGAATTTAGAAACAGCCACAAAGATGAGAGATGTGGGCCGCTGGATGACAAGCTCTGAAGAGTAACCACCAAGGGGGTTTCTCTGCAAACCTCAAGCTGCCTGGGGTAGCTGACTGACCCTCAGCGTGGGGTGCCCATTGATCAGTCATTTACATTCCCACCGAGGACTCCTCTGCAAATTATTATTGTTGTTTTTAGGCTTGTTTTTATTTCCTTCAACTTTCTGTTTTGAAAATTTTCAGTCCCGTAGAAGTGTTGAAAGACTAGGAACGAATCGTTTCTAAGACAGTGGCAGATAGTCGGCCCTTTTGCCCTAAATACATCAGAATATAGCTTCTAAGTGAAAAGATGTCCCTCCCACAAAGGCACAATTCCGTCACTACACCAGGGGTTTCCACATCATTGTGACATGGCTGTTTAATTACACAGAATCCACATTTCCTAAAGTGTCTCCTATGGTTTCCCCTTCCCCCCAGACTAGGTCCAACAGGAATCATACACCATTTGGGGACATTGCTTGGCTGTAGAGTATCTAGTATGCCTAAGTCTTTGTTTGATATAAAATTTGTAAGGAAAAAAAAAATCATACACTGGCCAGGCATAGCGATGTTGTGTGCTTATAATGTCAATAACAGAGAGACTGAGGCAAAGGGTGATAAATTTGAAGCCAGCCTGTACTACATAGCAAAACTGTGACTCAAAAGCCCAAATAATAGATCTTATAAAAAACAAGCAACTAAAACAAACAAATAGAAAAGGCTACTGTATTTGATTGATCTGTATCCTTAGTCCTTTAATCTGGAAAAGGGGTGAGCTAACGTTTTCTGTAAAGGGCCAGGTATAAATACACATGTTTTCATACACAACAACATGATAGTAATATAAATATTTTAGGCTCTGCAAGGGATACTATATACGTTCCAGCTACTCAAGTGTGTTGTAACACCTGATCCCAGGCTGCAGACAGTACAGGAAGGAATCTCACTCATTGTGCCTCAACAAGTTTATAACATTTTCAAGTACCATAAATATTCGTTTCCTTTTGGGTTTTTTTTGGTTAGATTGAGACAGGCTTTTATGCAATCCAGGAATTCACGACTTAGACAAGGATGACCTTGAACTTCTGACCCCCGCTGCTCCCATCTCCTAAGTGCTGGGATTACAAGCATGAGTCAGCATGCTGAGTTTATGTGCTTTGGGGGATCGAACCAAGAGACTTATGCATGCCAGGCAAGTATTGTACTAACTAAACTGCATCCCTACCTCTCTTTGGAGTTTTTAAAATTTTTTTTCAATGATTTAAAAGTATACAAATTATCTGCAGCTCATAGGTTGTAAAAAAAAAATAAGAGTAGGTGGCAGGGCTTGGCCCTTAATTAGCTGGCCCCTTATAAAGAAAACTATCCTGTCTTTTTAAGTAAGGAAACTTTTGTTGAGGTATATAAAAGTGTGTATAGTTTGAAGTGGACACTCAGATACCGTGGGAAACAATTGTAGCTTTGTTTTATGAAAATACAGCCGTTTATTCATGTTAGTATGCAGAGCCAAAGGTGGCTAGCACCAAGTCTAAGTGTGTGATTATAGTGTGCTTCTAAAAATGGGTTTTGCCGTGTGAGTGTGAGTGTGTGTGTGTATGTGTATGTGTGCGTGTGCGTGTGCGTGTGTGTGCGTGTGCGTGTGCGTGTGCGTGTGCGTGTGCGTGTGTGTGTGTGTGTGTGTGTGTGTGTGTGTGTGTGTGTCTGTGCGTGCGCGTGTCACACTGGGGATGGAACTAAGGCCTGACACATGCTAGGCAAGTACTCTACGTCTATGCTACCATCCCATGTAGATGTAACCAACCGTCTTATTAAATAAGAAACACAAAACCAATGCAAAGAAGAAAGCCAAGAGGTCAGAGCTAAGAGCTAAAAACCTTACCCTTCCTCTCGTGGTGGTCCTACCTCTCTGAAAAAGAGACCTACTTCCTGTGTGTCTGTCTTTATAAAGACTTTCTGTTCTGCCTTCTCATTGGTTGTAAACCCAACCACATGACCTCCTCGTCACTGCCTGTCTGTACAGACCTCCAGGTCTTCTATGGTTGGTATTGAGATTAAAGGCAAGTGTCTCCAATGCTGGATGTATCCTTGAACACACAGAGATCCGCCTGGCTCTGCCTCCCCAGTGCTGGGATTAAAGGCGTGCACCACCACTGCCTGGCTTTTGCTATGGCTTGCTATTAGCTCTGACCCCTGGGCAACTTTATTTATTAACATACAAATAAAATCACATTTCTGTACAAATAAAATATCACCATAGTCCCAGCCCTTTGATGTTGTTTTAACTGCTATTATCAGAGTTCTTACAAAGCAAGAATATGCAGTATTTGAATATCTGTCATGACAAGTGACCCTGCCTGTCAGGCCAGCCTGGTGAGTCTATGTGACAGCCATGCATTCAGAACTGCCTCTGAGGATGCGATGACTCCTGCACATTCCATTAGCCATGTCAACTCTTCCTATCAAGCTCTACCCCAGCTTGATCCAGGGCGTCAGCCTTACTTTTGAAGGAACAGACTCAGGGAAAGGTAGGAGTCAGCAGGGCCAGGAATCTGTGGGTCTGGACTAGTGAAGTTGGCCTTTATCAGCCAATCTCCCGGTAGTATTGTAATTTCCTGGGGCTTCACCTGGCTGAAGAGAGAGGCCTGTGCATTGTCAATGGCAAACTGGCCACGAGACGAATCAAGGCAGGCCTGGTGTCTTGTCGGCTGCACTTACTCACCCTGGGTGCACCATCATCGGGTTTTGTTGGAACAGAAATTGGAATGGCATCTTTCGGCTCGAGAATGGTGATTTGTGACTCACGGGATTGCCTCCTGAAATACCAACGGGCCATCTCATTGGTTCTTGCCAAAAGGCTCCAGCTCCCCTAGGTATTCTAGGCACCTTTATTTTGTCTACAATATTCCTAGATAGGATCTCAAACGTGAAGTGAGGTGTAATTCATGCTTTCAGGACTCAAAGCTCAGCATGGCTGTACTTCTCTGAAGACAGCAGGCTAGCCAGTCATCTTGGAGGCTCATTTAGGAAAGAGGTCTTAATTTGGGACATGTCCAATCAAATGAATGATGGTCCCCTGCTGAGACTCAGCCCCCCCCCCCCAGACCCTCACTATTGTATGGGAGAGTCTGTCACTAGAAACATACTCCCAGGATGACATCTACATTGTCGATTTGTAACGTCCCTCCAGTGACTGTCGCACGCATGTTTTCAATAAAGATTCCTCTGTCAGCTTCAAGCTGAAGAAGCCTGCACCGGCCGTGAGGAACTGAACACGCTTGGGGATAACAGTATTTCTGGGGTTCTCATCCTTCTCAGATTTTCCCACTTCTCAGATCAAATGCTATGCTAATATCCATTCTATTAGTTAAATAAATTAACCTGTAGTAGCAATAATCACCAGTAAAAGAACAGAATCCGTTTGTAAATGTATCCATCACATTAAGTTTATGTTGCCATTTATTTATGATAATATCTCTCCCCTCTGTTAACTATTTTTACACCACTAAAGGCATTGAACAATCAGCTTTTCTAATTCATTGAAAAGGCGCTTTTTTTTTTTTAAATGGAAAAAGAGTACTGAAATCCTGGTAATTTATTCTTTTGAAGATTTTCTTTCTTCATGCATTTTGGAGAAAGCTAGAATTTTATTTTCATTTACAGGCGGGGTGGCTGTTGGTAGTTCAGCCCCTCCCTTTCTCTGGCCTTCTGTCTAGCTCATGTTTCCATGCCCAGAGCATCATAAATAACCAATGAAGTAAAAGGCTGTCTAAACACTGGGGCTCAATTTCCATAAACGCTCATGTTAAAAATGCATGACTGGTATGCAGTTTTAATTTTAGCCACAGTGCAGTTTCTGTCTGTGGTCAGTTCTCTCGGCATGGCCTGCCTTAGCCGTTAACTCTGAAGCCCACTGGAGATGAAAAGCAGGCATCTGCGGGGGGCCAGGTACAGGTGGTAGCAGCTGCTGCAAAGCAGATTTGGGTCTCTCTCGACAGCATTGGCCTCCGGGACACGCTCAGAAATGAACTCCAGTAAAAGGATCTCAAACCAGAGGCGATGGAGAGGCGTGAGCAGGAGGTGTGAACGGAAGATAGCCTTTGACCTGTAAACACAGTAAAATGATACGACAGGCACCCACCCTCCTCCTACAATAGATGAGGTAATGTGGTTTCCATGATAGATGAAGGTGTGCCGGAGCCGCTGGCCTCCGTGGCTGTCCTGAACCAGAGCACACGTGGTGTTCTAGCTGTGACTTAATCTCAACTGAACGAGAGCCTGGGACAGGCCACTGACTCTCATCAGTGCTGTTGATGTCTAGGAAAGCTGAGAACGGTCGAGAATAGTTTCTGTTCTTTCCCACAATGCATCAGTAAGTATGTCAAAATGTGGTCTGTGGAGCGGATAGAACTGTGGGGAACAGAGGCAATGAAAGCCCCTCTTTGATTCTTCTTTCATTTATTTTTTTTTCTTTCAAATCATTGCTAACACAATTTTTGTTGCCTGTGAAGAGGATCCTGGGGTCTCTGTAGGAAGTAGACTGTTGACAGACACACCTCAGGAGAGCTGCTACTCTTCAGCCAGGGTCCTCACAGGACCTCAGAGTCCTGAGCTACACGGCCATTCAGGAAAACAAACCATGAGGAAATGTCCCAGAGTGAAGGGCTGGTTCTTTGTCTTCATCACCACGAATGTACAGTGTTGAGACAGTTCAAGTCAAACAAAAGAGTGAAGTAAGATGTGGCCACAATAAGTTAAAGATGAAGAAGAGATCTATGGGTCACGTGGGAATTGATCAGCTTGGTGTCCAGGAGGCAAAAAATGACTCAGAAGCATCTAATTAAATTAGAACCAGAATTCCAAGCACGGGTATCCTGTTGGTTTTATGAACATAGTTTTTCTTATGTGTACCCCAAATTTCTTAAGGCCCCAGGTCCTTTACTTCAGTTTCCTGTGCAGAACTTCCAGCAGGAAAATTTGCAGGGATGGCTTAATACGATTGTCGACTCATGTTGGCTTTTAAAAGAAAAATAATGTTTTTGGCCAATTATTATGAGTGAAATGGCCAACAAAGTCAAGCTACACTCTTTATTGGAGGAGGTACCTGTGGATGAAGAATGGAAAGTTGAGAAATAGCCTCGCAGAGTCTTCAGCCCCAGCTTCAAGTGCCAGGCAACCCGAGAGATGTTTGGAAAAGCAACACTGCCACCTGCTGGTAGAGTCATGTCATTGTCCCCTTTGCCAGCGGATGGTGCTCTCTTCCACCCAGAATTGGTGCTCCTGTGCGGAAAGATCTAATTTGATTTGAAGCTTTGAAAACTTTAAGTCTAGACGACATTTCAGACAATTTGGTTAAGCTCAAAGAGGTTGAAAACAGAGGTCCCTTCACTGATTCTTTTGTGAGAGAGGGATGTGATTTGGGTATCAGTGATCTTACCTGAAGCCTTCCTGGCGTTATTTTTCAAATCTGTTACTTATCCGATACACAAGACTCTGCTTCCTGTATCCCAGGCAGACCTGGGACTCACCGTGTAGCTAAAGATGACCTTGAACCTCTGGTTCTTCTGCTCACTTCTCTCAAGTCTGGGATTTCAGGTGTGGACCACTACACCCAGTTTATTTGAAGCTGGGGTTTGAGCCCGAGCTCTGTGTATACCAGGCAAGCCCTCTAGCAACTGAAGAAACCTCCAGTCTATTTCCCCAGATCATTCTAACAGATTTATAACATGACCCATGTCCTAGGCGACGGTAAGGGTTCCTGCCACGGAGGTTCCTGAGGTGGCCCTGGGGCTGCCTCTTTACTGCTCTGAACTTTGACTGGGCACAGCCAGCCTAAGACTCCTGCTCCAAGTGAGTCAGAGGGGGGGAGGGCTGGCAGGGTTTTCCTTTTCTGTCCAGTGGAGAGGAGAGAAGGCCGTGGGGAGGAAAGTGGCCCTGGACCTGCTGTTATGAAAGACCAGGAGCCCCCAAAGGTGATGAATCCTCTGAGAAAAGACCCAAGAACCTCGGGCCCTAATAGGAAATCCAGCCGGAATGAGACATCACCGGCCTTGTCAAACAGCTCTGCTCTATCTGGCTGCAGCAGCAAAGGTCCGTCCTCTACCATTGGCTGAAAGGGCCAACTGCAGTAAACCAGGTGAGCCGGCTTGGGCTGTCAGAGGATTGCTTTAGCGTGTCCACAAGCAGAGCACAGGCAAGAGGAGGAGCAGAGGCTGTCGGGCTGGGTGAGGAGAAAGCTGCTGGAAGGGAGCCTTCCCCACCCAAAGACTGCCTAGGCTTCAAGCAGGGGCCAATGCAATCACACTACGTCGGTGGAAAACAAGAAAGCTTTGTGGTGGTGTTGTGTTCCCTGAAATATTGTGCACTCTAATAAACTTATCTGGGGTCAGAGGACAGAGCAGCCACAATATTAAACATAGAGGTTAGGCAGTGTTAGCACACGCCTTTAATCTTAGCATTCCAGAGGCAGAGATCCACCTGGATCTCTGTGAGTTCAAGGCCACACTGGAAACAGCCAAGCATGGTGACTAACGCCTTTAATCCCAGGAAGTGATGGCAGGAGGCAGAAAGGTATTTAAGGCGTGAGGACAAGGAACTAAATAGCTAGTTAAGCTTTCAGGCTTTCGAGAAGCAGTTCAGCTGACATCCATTTGGATAAGGACTCAGAGTCTTCCAGTCTGAGGAAACAGGACCAGCTGAGGAATTGGCAAGGTGAAGAAGCTGTGGCCTGTTCTGTCTCTCTGATCTTTCAGCATTCACCCCAATACCTGGCTCTGGGTTTGTTTTTATTACTAGGAACTTTTAAGATTCATGTTACAAGGCTTAGCTAAGTGGTGATCACACATGACAGAGATGCATCTCACCGCTGGTCTTGCCGACTGCCCTGTGTCACATGAGGAAAGACAGGCTGGGGCAGCTGGTCCACAGGAAGAAATGTATCTCCATTGCTTTCATGGGTTAACTCAGAAGACAGAGGTATTCTGGCTAAGCTGGAGGAAGCTATAAAAAATGAGCAAGTACTACAGATACAACAGGAACTGTGGACACCTGTGAGACAATGTCTGGGGTTCAAAGCCTGTCATTGCCAGGCTGGAAAAGGCAGTTAACCAAACTGGGTTAACTGCACACTGATCAGTTTCCTGTACATAAATAAAACCTGCTCTTCTGTAGGAATAAAAAGCACAATGAATATTCTCTCCTAAGGGTTGGGTGTGATGGGAAAGTGAAGGAGAGTATGTCTTTGTTTTTTTTTTTTTTTTTTTTTTTTTCCATCACAGGCAATTTATTTTGTTCTATTCATTCACAGTTAATACAGAAAATACTTGGAAACATTTCCATATAATGTTTGACACAGAAATCATCAAATAGAAGTATACAATGTTGACAGGAGGCAGTACATTTATAATTTATAACCCCAAATGTATTTATAAATTAGAAATGGAAAGATCTACAAATGAAATTATGAAGGTTCACCAAAGTCATTTAATCTGTCAGTTTCTCATTCATTTTTATGTCTTAATAGTATTCTATTGTATGAATAAGCCACATTTTATTTCTCTCCAGTATTTGATAGCTATTTGTGTTGTTTTAACTTTTTTACTATTAGCAACACACTGCTGTAAACCTTCATGTACATGTTTCATAGGTGCACATTTTCAGTAGTTTGAGGATATATTCCTAAGGGTAGAATTGTTGAGTAACAGAGTAACAATGTTTTGCATTTTGACCAACCACCAAACTGTTTTGCCAAAGTGGCACACCATTTTACAATCTCACCAAATCCTTGTTTTTAAGGTTCTGATTTTTGTACAAACCAAACCAGGACCAAACCAGGAAAAGTAAGCTATAGTTCAGAGCTGTTCTATTCTATTTACTATGCAAAGCCATTCTTGGCGTTTGCAACTCTCAGCCCTTTTGAGTATTCTTGCAGTGTTCACCTTTTCCTCCACCACTTTTTTTTCTTCTTTTTTTCTGGTTTATTCCTATCTATTACAAATGTATAAAAAATCCTCCATCAACGCTGCTGATAGCAGCAGAACCTTGAGAAATATGCCTTTGGTTTGCCTCAGAAAAGGAACACATATTGTACTGTAAAGTTTATAAAATTGGCGCAAAACATTGTGATAATGTTACAGTACCAGTTTTAAGAGTTCAGTGACTAATGGGGAGCCGATGGGATACATGCAGAACTGTGAAAGCGATCTCACTTAGCCAGCTGTACACGTAGACTGTAAATCTACATTCAGATCATTTCTGATCTAAGACTATCATCTCAGTTTATCTGTTGAGGTCAACCAGGAAACCGTAGAATATACCTTGATTTTTGCAAAAAACAAAATAGGGGGAGGGGTTTCTTCAGCATTTCAGTCTACGAGTAACAGTATCCTAACAGGCAAAGTGTTCTCTCACTGTCAACATAGAATGAACTGCTGCTGGAGGTCAACTTGGGCTTTAATTTGCATTAGCGCTTACATGCATAGTAGTCCAAGTTGTTGACCTCATGACTTTAAAAAGTAACTCTAAAAAAGTAAAATGGCCCTTCTTGGAAGACTAAAGAAAGACATCCAGCCATAGTTGTAAAAAGTCTCAGCAAAACAATATACCCTTTTATGAATTACACCCCAATTAAAAAAAAAAAAAGTAGCCCCAAATAAGAAGCAGCTCTGAAAAAGAAAATATAACTTAAGATATTTGAAAAAAACAAGGTGAATACAGGTTCAAAAATAATTAAGATACATTTTCTTAAGGCTACCTAGAATTAGGCTTTAAAGAATTCTACCATTTCAAGTTTACCACTAGTTACTAGATACCTATTTACAAAGAAGATGTTCACCTTTTTTGTTCCTTTATCAAGAGAAAAATCTACCTTCAGATTATGAGGGTGGTGATGGGGAGGGACTAGAAAACAAGATTCAAACAATCCCATGTAAATATCACATTTTTCAAATGGAAGAACTCCAAACTGCACTAGAAGATCCAATCACTAAGACACTTTCCATTGAAATGATTTAAGTACAACTGCATGGCACCAAGGTTTAGGCCTAATATAGGCCTGACAACCAAGTCCTTGTTTTCTGGAAGAAAGGCCTCAAAAGTCCCACTCAATTCCACATAACAATACTTCAAAGATCAATTAAGTTTTCCTTTCCTTAATATTTTTGTTTTTGACTTCTAATCTTAAAGACTAAATTAAAATTTAGCTCATTTCCCAGAAGGCATTGCTTCCCTTTGCTCTATGAAAGAGTCCACCAAGACCTCTTCCTCAAAACCATCTAGCCCCCAGCCTCCAGCCTGTGCTTTCTCAACATCCTGAAAAAGTAATGTAGGTAAAATATGCTCATGAACATTAAAACTAGTTGTTAGAAAGACGTAACTAGCTTTATAATTTAAGTTTTAGAACATAAATACTTGCAGCTTAATCTGCACTGACAATGATTGTCGAAGCCTAGAATTCAACATTTACAAATTCTCATTCACATACACAAACCACACTATTATCACACAACTTATGTCTTGAGAGAATCTTCTGCTTTTTAAATCTTTGGCCTCCCAGTCAATCCCAAGTTCAACCAACTTTTCCGAGTTCTGGTAGTTACCTGGACCACTGAGGCATTGCCACAAGACTTCTTCTCTTTTGAAACATCCTTTTTCTCTAGATATTAGGATAGCTACGCCAGCTTGTTTCTTCTGTGGTATATGTTGGTGTGGGATTATCTATTGCTTGATTTTTCATGGATGTGTTTAGCTTCTTTGGGTTGAATTTTCCCTTCTAGTGCTTTCTGTAGGGCTGGGTTTGTAGACAGGTATTGATTAAATCTGGTTTTATCCTGGAATATTTTGTTTACTCCGCCTATGGTGATTAAGAGTTTTGCTGGGTATAATAGTCTGGGTTGGCATCCGTGGTCTCTTAGTGTCTGCATGAGATTTGTCCATGATCTTCTAGCTTTCATAGTCTCTATTGAGTAGTCTGGTGTTATTCTGATGGGTTTACCTTTATATGTTACTTGGTCTTTTTCCTTTGCGGCTCTTAATATTTTTTCTTTGTTCTGTGTGTTTAGTGTTTTGATTATTATGTGGCGAGGGGACTTTTTTTTTGGATCCAGCCTATTCGGTGTTCTGTAAGCTTCTTGTATCTTCATAGGTATTTCTTTCTTTAGGTTAGGAAAGTTTTCTTCTATGATTTTGTTGAATATATTTTCTGTGCCTTTGAGTTGGTATTCTTCTCCTTCTTCTATCCCTATTATTCTTAGGTTTGGTCTTTTCATGGTGTCCCAAATTTCCTGGACGTTTTGTGTTACAACTTTTTTGTCTTTAGTATTTTCTTTGACTGACGAATCTATTTTCTCTATCATCTCTTCAGTGTCAGAGATTCTCTGTTCCATCTCTTGCAATGGGTTGGTTATGCTTGTTTCTATAGCTCCTGTTCGTTTTGTCAGGATTTCTATTTCCAGCATTCCCTCAGCATGTGCTTTCTTTATTGTCTCAAATTCATTTTTCAGATCTTGGAATGTTTCTTTCATCTGTTTAATTGCTTTTTCTTGGCTTGATTTGATTTCTTCCCATTTTTTGTTCGTTTTTTCTTCCATTTCTTTAAGGGAGTTTTTTATTTCCTCTTTAATGGAGTTTTTCATTTCCTCTTTAAGGGAAGTTCTTATTTCCTCTTTAAGAGAGTGTTTCATTTCCTCTTTAAGGAAAGTTTTTATTTCCTCTTTAAGGTAGATTTTCATTTCCTCTTTAAGGAAAGTTTTTATTTCCTCATTGAGGGAATGTTTTATTTCTTCTTTAAGGGCCTCTATCATCTTCTTAAAGTCATTTTTAGGGTTGATCTCTTCTGTTTCTTCTGTCATGGTATGTTTAGGTCTTGCAGGTGTAGAATCACTAAGTTCTGATGTTGCCATATAGGTCTTTATGTTGTTGCCTGTATTTTTGCACTGGCGTCTACTCATATTTTCCTCTGTGCGGTGCAGGTGGTGTCTGTGTCTGAGAGTGCCTCTCTTGTTCTAATTTTTAGTCTTGGTTTAGTAGGGGTTCTTGGTTAAATTGGTGCTATTGAGCTGTTTCTTCAGGGACAGCTGATTTCAGTCGGTGAATTATATACTTATGATTCTGGTGATCTGGTTTGGTGGCTGGGTAGCGCCTTCTTCTGTGTTCCCAGGTCACGTTTTGTTCATTTGTCAACTCCTCAGCTGATCTTGTTTCTTCAGACTTCAAACTGTAGGCATCTGAATCCTCTCCCAGATGGGTTTCAGCTGAGCAGGGTAGTCTCACCAACACCTCCAAGTTGTTGGGTTTCACAGGATCAGCAGTTGGGCCCTGGGTTGTCCCCAAACGGAGTGCCCAGACTTGCCCCGGCTCTGACCCACGGAGACAACCTCCTCCCCAGGCATCGGGGCTAGGGGCGTCCCCGTTCCAAGCTGCATCCGCCCCTCTCCGTCCCGGGCCTGTCCACCCCTGTGGCCCACCGCCACAGGCCCACCTGAGTCTACTTGTCTCCGCCGCAGGGGCTGTATGTCCCTGTCAGGTGCCGCTGGGTCTGTCTGCCTCTGCGGGCCGCCAACGGGCCTGTATGTCTCTGCCGGCTGCCACCACGGGCCTACCTACCCCTGCCCGTCACTGCTGCCGGGCCCATCCACCTCTGTGAACTGCCACCAGGCGTGTATGTCTCTGCCGGTTGCCGCTGGGCCTGTATGTCCCTGTCGGCCGCTGCCACCGGACCCTTCCACCTTCGCGAGTCGCTGCGGACCCACCTGCGTCCGCCCGTTTCCGCCCAGTGGCCTGTCTACTTCTGTGGTCTACTTCTGTGGGCCGCCGCCGCCGGGCCTGAATGTCTCTGTTGGCCGCCGCCGCCAGGCCCGTCCACCTCTGTCTGCTTTTCTCTGCCGCAGGGCCTGTCCATCTCTGTGGGCCGCCGCTGGGCCTGAATGTCTCGGCCAGCTACCGCCGGGCCTAAATGTCCCTGTCGTCCGCTGCCGCCGGACCCATCTACCTCCGCGGGCTGCTGCCACAGGCCTACCTGCGTCTGCTTGTCTCCGCCATCTTGAATCTCTGCCTGTCTTTGTTTTTTAAATCACAGATAAGTTGCACAGCTGTGGAGAATATAGCTAAGCAAGTTGGTCATAAAGCTGCCTAGGCAAAAAAAATAAAAAAATAAAAAATAAAAAATAGGCGAGTGGGAATTTTACTGTTATGTTATTCCTTCAATTGTGGTTAAGTATTTCCAAATGACTAGTTTACTGGAAATCCAGAGGGGAACCATTGCTTTCCATCCAGGATGTTCTTCCATGGAGATCCAGGTGTGCAGTCTGTCTTAAGAAGAAATAGTTACCGGAGGGTTGCCAAGGTGGTTCTGCAGGTAAAGGCACTTGCAACCAAGCCAGATGACCTGGGTTCAATCCTCAGGACATATGTGGTGGAAAGAAAGAACAGATGTCTGCAAGCTGTCATCTGATTATGGTGTGTGCACATTTGTGCACACACACACACACACACACACACACACGTGCTTAATATAGTTAAAAAGAAATGGTGGGAATGAATGAAAAAATACATTTATTTTTATATTTCATTTCTGAAATGCCTTGCTGGGACTGGCCTATGAGTAAACTTCCGTTTGCCACCCCACCACACTTGATCCAAACCCCGTGACAGCCTCTCATAGCAAGAGAAGTGCTCACAGAGCAACCCTATTCCTTTTCTTCTACTTGATCCATGGAAGAAGATATGGAAGGCACTTGAATAAACAAGCAAGATGAATATATTTTCAAAGTCATGCTGTGGCCTCCGAGGACTATCTGTGTATGTGAATATGTATCTTCGTCATCGACTAGGCTGTTTCATAATTCTGTAGCAATTTAACATTGGCATGTAGAAAACTGATATGCCTATGGGTATATAAATAAACCCAAGGCCAAGGAAGGGTAAACCGGCTTCCTTTCCACTTTGGCTATGAGAATTCCTCATCTGTAGATGCTACTGCTGTCTGTATATGGCTTCTGCTGTCCTCTATCTGTTGGAATGGAAACTTACTTTCAAAACCACCAAGCAACCACCACCTTTATCACCTATTTAATGGGATTTCACACTGAGTGGCCAATGGGCTCTGACTCTGTTTTTAAAATTACATTTTAGAATTAATTCAATGTGTGTGTGTGTGTGTGTGTGTGTGTGTGTGTGTGTGTGTGTGTGTGTGTCTGGACACATGCCGTGAGCTGCATGAGGAGGTCAGAGGTGATCAGACTTGCCCTCCTGCCATGTAGGACACACGATTGAACTCATGTCATCAGGCTTGGTGTCAAGCTCCTGCAGAGTCATCTCTTAGGCTCCAGACGGAATCTTATTTGAGGATGTCATTTTCCCTGGTCTCTCACTTGAGAGATTAATGTCAGTTTAAAATATACTTGTGAATCATGACTATATTGTTTTCCTCTCAAAGACCCTTTAGCAGCAGTAAAAAGAAGCCAAGAGAGTCATCTTGGAGCCTTGTCCTGTTTGGGGTTTTGGGAGGAAGTCGCACCAGAAGTAAGGCAGTGTTGAGAACCTTGGCCCTCCCTGAAGTGGAGAAAGCAAATGAGACTGAGGATTGAAGGTCTCTCTGGGATGGTTTCCCCTTGGCTGGCTCCATGATCACCTACTGGTCCTGCCTCTTTACAAGCAACAGGACTGTTCTCCTGGAAGAATCTTTAAAATCTACACATCACCTTAAACTGGCCCTGAGTCTGCGGTATTGTGTGAACATCAGTAGTCACTGGCTTCCGAGTGGGTCTGCTCTGCTTCTGGTTCCGGCTTTGCCCTGACTAGGATCTTGTGGGCTCTAGTGATGTTGTTGGAGGTTTCTGTCTCCTCCTTGACAGAGCAGAGCTGCTGTGAAGACAGGCTGCATAGACTAATGCATATCGAACGTAACAATTGCTGAGAAGTCATAACTAGGTTTTGACCATTGTGTACAGTTTTACTGATTTTGTTTTGTTATTGATGCTTAACTTCAGATATCCAGTAGAGGGCATGAAAGGAATTGGTTTTGTTTGGCTTGCTACAGACTATAGGAGGGATTGAGCAGCGAAAATGCAAAAGGGAATGCTTGAATTCTGCATTCCAGTTCTTAGACAGGGAAAAACACAATTATTTCAAACATCTACTTGCGATAGATTGCAACTTTCTGCTGCTTCTTTTATTTCTGGCCTTTGCTTAAAACACTCAATTCATTTCTCTTTAAATCAGTTGACAAAACACACAGGAAGCTTTAAGTAAAATCGGTGATGTGTATAGAGATTGATTGGGGTCTGTGTTGGTTAGTTTCCTGTTGCTGCGATAAAACTCCATGGCCAAGGCAACTTATAGAAGAAAGCGTTTATTTGGACTTACGGATCCACAGGGATAGGAGTCCATTGTGGCGGGAAAGCATGGCTGCCAGCAGAAGACATGGAGCAGAAGCTGTGGACTCACATCTCAAACCACAAGCAGGAAACACATGGGGAACCGCTCAAGTCCTTAAGCTCTTCAAAGGCAGCCTGAAGTGACAGTCTTCTTCCAACAAGGCCACACCCCTAAGCCTCCCCAACAATGCCACCAGCTGGGGATCTGGTATTCAAATGTTTAAGACTATGGGCACATCTCATTGACACCACTGCCAGGACAAGCCTGAAGAAAACACGGATATAAGCACGTAACACTGTACCCACAATAAAGCAAGCCTCCTTTGAGGGAAGCCTTCAAACCATTGCATTTCCCGTAGCGGAACCTCACCATCCACTGGACTTCCAATCAGACAGGGTGTAGGGTGAGAAGATTTCACCAGCAGTCTAGAGGCTAAGTATGACTGAGGACTGGCTTAGCAGTATCGATGAAATACATGTGAGTATGTTTTCTATTTGTACATCTAATAGATGTGCACATTATATGTGTTTATGTACATGTTTCTTTCCCTCTTTTTTTGGTGTGATCTTGAGACATACGTACAACAGCCCAACATTCAACAGGTGTCTATAATGTGCTACTCTCTATATTTAAACACAATTTTCATCTCACAGCCTCCCTACAAAGATGACTGTAGAGGTGACCTAGTACCAGGGAACAGCTCTTTGTGGATCTCTCATGTTTCTACATGTTTTAGGAGCAAAGTGTTGATGGTCTTTTTTTCTGGCCTATGTTCCAAGCAAGTGCACCTAGCAGTTTAGCTTGGGAAAATGGAGAGCATGTTTGCTTCTGGAGCAAAGGCAGCATGCTTACTATCTAACACAATAAGATTTAGGGTCCTTGAATAGAGAGTTTCTCTTCTAAAGTGCAAATAGTTGCCCCTTTCAACTTGGTAGCAAGAGGAACTGATGTCACTAAGCCACACTTCTGTTGCTTGCTCTATGATTACTGTCTCTGACCTGGATCTCGGGCCTCTTGTCAGCATCCATGACTTTGTGACAAGCCACCTGTTTAGATGTCAAGGAGGAAAAAAACGTCAGCTCTATCAAGGTTCTTGAAACTATGTATAAGAACCTTTAGTGCTGATTCTGACTCCCCCCACTTAGACCAAGTGCAATGACCACTGAAGAGCCTTGGTATCTTGACCAGGAGTCAAGCTGGGCCTGGAGCCTTGAGTTGTCCTTCCATACCTCTGCTCTTTCTTCAGATGGTGGCGCTTGGCTACACATAAAGAAAACTCAGAGAGAACGCAGTTTTATCAAGATGATTAGCCATTCTGTCATGCTAAGAGAATGCTTTGTATTGGAACATTAGGATGTTGGCAAAATCATCGTCAGGCTGATTCATTCATTTACCTGGCTCCTGAAAAGAATGATGGGCTTTTCTTCCTTGGTGGTGTTTTCATAGAAAATGCAACTCCATTGATTGCACTGAAGACATAAGACAGAAGATAAAATAAAAACAACATCACCAACCAACAAGCCTTGGGAAGGATGTGTGTGCTGAGCTGGTACATTGCGCAGAAATTCTTCCTTATGTTGGTTGGTATCTAAGGTTATAGGATCACAGATGGACAATGTGAGAGGCTAGCTTATGTTTAAGGGAGATAAAGATAAGGCTGTAAAACGAGGAGGTAAATATGAGACTTTAATTCTACTCAGAATTCTACTTCCTTATAATGTATCCATTGAGTACATTTGGTCAGCGGAAGAAGAAGTTAACAGAGAGAGGGTGAAGACAGCTGGATAGCATTAAGCAATCACTAGGAGTTAGCAGACCAAGACAACAGAGGTTGAAATAGCTTCTCAGAAACAGAACACTTGATTTAAAGTCCTGTCAAGGAACTTGGCTTTGTTTTGGTCATGGCTCCTACTTACGTCTCAGTCAATAAAACACATGCATATGCTTCATCTTAAAGAGTCCATGTGCCAGTAAACATTCTCTGGAAGGACAAGCAGAATCCTTCTCCAGGACAGTTTGGTCGATTATAACTAGTTCAAGAAGCAGCTATTCAGGCAAGCCTGAGAGGACCTGGAGGCTACAAAAGGTGGCTCTGTTCTAAAATGGATTCCAATCTGGTAAGGGGAGCAGGCGCGTAAACAAATAATGACAGTAGAGTGAGATATGGGTGAGACATTTAGGAGGTGCTGAAGTAAGCCTCGGAGAACATCGCTTCTATCTCAGGGTAGACGGAATAGCTTACCTTGTTTTCTTCATGGACTGAGACCCTCGTCATCTCTCGTTTGGTTTATTATTTCCATTGGATCAAAAATGACATGGCATTCCTTCTTTAAAACACAGATGATCTTTTTCCTCATTTTACTTCATGGAGGAAACAATTGAAATGCCACAGTAAGTTGTTTGCCTCTTTGAGATACTTTTCTGTCTCAGTATCACAAATCAAATAATCTATGCAGATGATGTCATAGCTGCTTATCAATTTTTATGAAGGAAGACAGGCAGCTTGTTGATTTTGTCACAAGTATAATGGGGACCAGCTTGTTTTCTGACCTGAGGTTTGGATCGAGCCTAACAGCTGAGCCACTGGAGACTTGATGACAACGGAGGTCCTGAAACACCTTTGAATCCTAACTGTTTGTTCTGCGTGTACCTGTGATCCCAAGGACCAACGCAGCTTTGGGTCCCACAGGAGCATAGAAGTTGCTGGGTGTTCTTGCCATTGCAGTCATTGCAAACTCATCTTCTGTGTCTTTGTGACAATTCTTAGTCATTTAATAAACTATCAGTTCTTGAAGAGGGGAAACCTCTGAGCAAAATGCCTGTACACTTCCACGTCATTTCTTCTGACTTCTCCAACTTTTTCTTAAGGCTCTCAAATATAGCAAGAACCTTACTTATCTTTCTTCCTACCCACCCCCTTCCTAAAAAGTGACTGTTTTGGTTAGCTTTTACCTCAACTTGACCCAAGTTAGAGTCATCTGCGAAGAAGAACCTCAGTTGAGAAAAATGCCTCCATCAGATTGTCTTTGGGCCACTCTGTAGGGAGTTATCTTGATTGATGTGGTAGGGCCCAGCCCACCGTGGGCAGCGCCATCCCTGGCAAGTGGTCCTGGATGATACAAGAAAGCAGGCTGAGCAAGCCGCCGGAGCAAGCCAGTAAGCAGCACCCCTCCATGGCCTCTGTCTGAATCAGCTCCTCCCTCCAGGTTCCTGCCTCGAGTTCCTGCCCTGACCTCTCACAGTGATGGACTGTGATCCAGATAAGCCAAACAAACACTTTTCTCCACAAGTGGCTTTTGTTGTGGTGTTTTTATCACAGCAACAGAAAGCCAACTAGGGTAGTGACTTTGTCTACTTAGGAGATTGAAGACCCCCTTCCTTTCTGAGAGAACAACCGGGAAGTTCACGGTTAGAGGACCTGAGTGGAAAAGATGGTTCAAAGAGAACCAGGATTCACCTTAGTTTAAGGAAGTGTAAGGAAGCAAAGGACCCAACATTGTAGACAGGAGTTGCAAGGGGCAAGAGAAAAGGGCAGGAAGCTGGGGCCAGAGAGGGAGACAGGGATGACACCAACAGAGGATGGGAGGAAGGGAGTGTGCTGGTGATTTGGGTTTTCAGGATGGCCATGGCGGTGATGCTGTAACTAGATTACACCAAAGGACCTCACTAGGGCATCATAGGGCGCTTCCAGTTCTGTAGCTGAGACAATGAAGGTAAAGAAAATGAGGATGGGAGGCAGCTGTGGCCTTGAAAGCCACATAAGAAAGGACACTAAGAAATCTTCTCCAAATTGACTTAAGAGGTGGGGGGGGCAGATAGAATAAAGGTAGTTGGGTTTCTGATCTGGGTATCTAGATGGCGACTAATGAAACAACAGCGAAAAACCCCAAGCAAACAAGGAAGAGAGGATCACAGAAATACAGGAGGCCAGAAAGGTACGGGCTTGAGAGATAAGCACAAGCCCGTCCTCAACATGGAGGGTCTGCTTGAAGATACTCAGGGCAACCTGGAGAGGACGCAGCCCTGACACTGAGAACCAACCAAGAACTGGGCATCACGCACAGGTGTGGAAACCATTAGCAGGAGAGAGCAGGAGGCTCCACCATTGAGCCGGTCATCCGTTAGGATGCTGTCCCAGACTCGGCGGTTATAAAGCAAGCCTTCAGACGCCATGTTTCTACAGAATACTAAACCTTCACTTGAGAGGCGCTTGCTGGGTCCCCATTGTTCGTGCTGATTGACGTTGAGAACACACGACCACTGGTAGAGGCTGAAGGGATGAGATTCCACACTAAGATGGAAACTGTGGGGAAGTGGAGTGTACAATACAGCACACCCCCTGTGTGCTGGCTCACTTTATCTCAACTTGACACAAACTAGAGTCATCTGAGAGGAGGGAGGGAGCCTCAATTAAGAAAATGTCCCCATAAGATCAGGCTATACTCAAGCCTGTAGAGATTTTCTTAATTAAGAGTGATTGATAAAGAAGGGCCTATCTTACTGTGGGTGGTACAATCCCTGGGCTGGTGGTCTTGGATTTTGCAAGAAAACAGGCAAAGCAAGCTATGAGGAGTAAGCCAGTGAGCAGCACCCCTCTATGGCCTCTGTATCAGCTCCTGCCTCCAGATTCCTGCCTTGTTTTTGAGTTCCTGTCCTGACTTCCCTCAGTGATGAACGGTTAGCTGGAGGTATAAGTGAAATAAACCCTTTCCTCCCAAGCAGCTTTTGGTCATGGTGTTTTATCATAGCAATGATAAGCTTAACTAAGACACTCTGCTCTTTGACCCCAGTGAGATCCCTTTGTCCTTTACTGCCCCTGTGTGTCATTACAGTAACTCTACCTTATCTCAACCAGCTGTATAATGGAGAGTCCACCCCAGGAAGAGAGTCAAGAGAAGAGGAGAGTCTTCTCAGGGAGTCTCCTGTCTCCACTGTGCCTATCACCACAGGAGTGCTGGGATCCGGGCAGCAGAATACAAGTGTCCTCTGGTCTACACAGCAAGTGCTCAACTCACCGAGACATCTCCCCAGGCCTGTTTTTATTTCCCTCATCAGTTCTCAGTTCACCATTCACAAAGCTTTCAAGAGGCTGTGCTCCATTCAATCCAATAAGCATTTCTGAGTACTGGGTGTGATGATCAGTGTGGTAGATACAAAGATGACTAAGCCACGTAAAGCAGGAGAGGGCCTTATAGCGAGTGTAGTCTGATCAGTTACTACTACGGTAAAATGGTTCATGCAGGTGTCTCATCCACAGGCTACAGTAGATAATAAGAACAGTGAAGGCTAGTCTATATTCTTTGAGAGTGCACAGTAATTTTAAGACGAGATGAGGGTATAGTTCAAACGCAGATTGTTTACTTAGCACAAGCAACACACACCCCCCCCCCACACACACACACACAAACACACCTAATGCCACAGGGATTGCATTAAATCTGTAAATCAATTCAGTAATATTGATGTCTCAACACTACTAAGTCTTCCAATCCACAAATAAAGGATTTCTATTTATTTGAGCCTTTAATTTCTTTTAGCAATACTTTGTATTTTCTATTGTATAGCCTACCTCTATTATTCTGTCATTTTAAGAATGTCACAGGTATGGAGATCATCTAGTACATAACTTTTCATAATTAGCTTTTAAGATACAGCATAATTCTTTTGAAAACAGTTACACTATTCACCAGGGTTTATTTACTTGTTTATTCATTTATTTATATTGCTGAGTAGTGCTTCATGGAATGAAAGTACTATATTGTAACTGTTACCTGTTGGAGGTATTTGATTTGCTTCTGTTTGGCGCCCAGATCTAAGCTGTGCCCCCACTTTCAAGCTGGATAGCCTCCAGGTCTACAAAGTCTAGAGCTGCCCTGGTGGGTCACCACTTGGGGGTGTGAAATATCCGGCAATGTCAACTGTTTCACATAGACGTTGTTTATGCCCCATCCCCCCCCCCACTTGGAGTATAAATACGTTGCTTCTTTGTCTCCATTTGGTGACAACTCTGACAGCAACTGGTCTGGTTTTACTTTGATTGAATATGGCAAGAACTTGCACTTCGAGAGCTCTGCATGGTTTCCTTGCTAGAAACTCTTGCTCAGCTCTGATTTTTCCACAGGTGCTGCTACTGCATCTCCTCAAAGCTTTGTGTCTAGCCATTACTAATGTGCAACTTTCCCTCTGGTCCCCAAAGTCTGTTTCAGGTAAGGAATATCCCAAATTTCTCATCTGGAAGAATCATTTCCTCTTAAAACCACACCAGTGTCTGTTGTGTGATATTTTGTGTTCTGACAAATAAAGCTTGCCTGGAGATCAGAGGGCAGAGCTAGCCACTAGTTAACCATAGAAGTCAGGCAGTGGTGGCACACATCTTTTTTTTTTTTTTTTTTGGTTTTTCGAGACAGGGTTTCTCTGTGTAGCTTTGCGCCTCTCCTGAAACTCACTTGGTAGTCCAGGCTGGCCTCGAACTCACAGAGATCCGCCTGGCTCTGCCTCCCAAGTGCTGGGATTAAAGGCGTGCGCCACCATTGCCCGGCGGTGGCACACATCTTTAATCCCAGCTCTTGGGAGGAGGAAGCCACCCTGGGCTACATGAGACTGAACCAGTCTAAAAGAGAAACAGAGCTGGGAGGTAGTGGTGCACGCCTTTAATCCCAGCACTAGAGAGGTGGAGATAGGAATATAAGGCAGGTGGAGACAGGCTCTCGGCCCCCCAATTTGGTCTGAGGATTCATAGAGGTGAGACATTTCTAGTGGCTGCTACTCTGCTTCTCTGATCTTTCAGCTTTCACCCTCGATGTCTGACTCCAGGTTTTTATTGTTAAGACCAGTTAGGATACCATCTTACAAGGACTCCAATTTGCAGTAAGGCTCATTAAGGAAGGGAATGGCTCAGTTGCCTTTGGCCTACTGGCTATGGGTGGGTTAGGACTTCTGTTGGTCTTTTCTGTATTGAACACACAGACTGCAAGCCCAGTGCCACTTTGAGATCTTTGGCAGCAGTTAACTCTGCAGCTCACACATGGTTGAGCCTGTATGATAATGAGTATTCAGAGATGGGTAATGCCTGGGGGGGCATTCATCAACCTAAGACAGAGCACCTGTGTGGCCTGGGCATGCATCTCCATGATGGGTAAGGTGACTTACATGCAACCTAAGTCAGAAGCTCATTTTCTAGTAAAAGGGGGACCTATAGGGCCCTGACCCCCATTTTGGGTAACTGTTGCCTTGCTTGCTGACCTTGACCTTGATATCCTCCCTATGCTAATTCCCTGCCGGGTTCCACCTTCCTGAATGCTTAAGGGAAGTTCCTTGTCTGTGTATCCTGCATAATGGGCGTTAACAGCTTAGATGCAAGATTGTAAAACATCAGTAGCGAACTTCTGCCCTCCAGGGTTCTCCCATTGTGCTGTAAGCCTGCATTTAAGACCTCCTGCCTCCTTCAATAAATGGCATTCAGCATTAAAAAAATAAAAATAAAATAAAGTGAAACTTTAACTTAAAAAAGCTTGAGATAACAGATACAATTATAAACCTACTATAGCTAGCCAAAGGGAATCAAAATAAAATCTTTCCCCCTTGTTCTATGATTTTCTTCAAATAAAACAAATGTTTCAAAATTTGAAAATAAAAAAATAATAAAAAAGTTTGTCTTAAAAAAAAAAAAAAAGACTAGTTAGGATCACGCTTCAAGCCTCAAGTGACCAGGCTGCATCAAGTCTCTAGTTTTTGCCATTGCTGCCTACAATCTATTGTGTTTAAGTACTTTCTTTGCAAAACACCACTGATGACAGCAGATCCTGTCAGAGGAAGCTCCTGAAATATTCAAGACACTTTTGGTTTTTTTGGGGGTAGAAAGTTTGGGAAGTGTAGTGTGCTGTTTCAACATGTGTATGCATGTGGAATTGTTGAGTCTATCACCTTAAACACCTACTGTTTCTTTGTGCTGAGACCATTTGAAATCCCCACTTTTAGTTCTTTTTCTACTGTGTATTCTAGGCAAAGCTATGAGAGATTTGGGTTAAGGTAGAGTTATAGAGAAGGTGATGAATTAGCATCATGTAGAAGTTAGAAATGGCAGGATTTGGTATTGACAGAAAGGGATGTGCTGAAGTACTGGTTTTCCTGTTTATACAATTTTCTTTGACAAAAGTCAGTTTCTCTACAGTGTAGTAAGGTGACTGGAGTTCACATTTTATCATATGTTTTATAAAACAACTAGAACTTTGAAGATCCCAATACAAAGAACTAATTTATTATTATTGTTGTTGTTATTATTATTATTATTATTAGTGTGTGTGTGTGTGTGTGTGTGTGTGTGTGTGTGTGTGTGTGTAGGTGGCTGTGGAGGCCAGAAGAAGGGGTCAATTTCTTGGAGCTAGAATCGTAGGTATATGTGAGCCACCTGCTGTGGGTAGGTGGATCCAAACTCTGGCCTTCATGATGAAGCAGCAAGCTCTGAGCCACTAAGGCATCTCTCCAGCCCCAAGAAATGATGCATGTTTAAGAAAGAAACGCCAATTTCCCTGAATTTTTCATTACATATTAAATACACATGAATTATCATACAATACCCTATGAATATGTAAAATGATTATTAGTCAATTAGAAATGGCTCTCAGTTGCCCATGCTGAAGTCTCAGGAAAGGACAAAGAGTTGGCAGACTTTGGGAAATACCTAAGAGGAGAAATTAAAATGAAGAGCCCTGGGATTCAGCTTGACATTCAGAAATGAGGTGGACAACGGCAAGAAAACCGTCAATGGGTAGAAGCCTCCAAGTGGTTGAAAATGGCGACCAAGGAAACAGGGATTTAGGCCCCAAGAAGGAGAGGGGATAGGAAGAAACACAAGTCTCTAAATTAGGACTTTAAAACATCCTCGTGTGTGTGTGTGTGTGTGTGTGTGTGTGTGTGTGTGTGTGTGTGTGTGTGATATGTGTGTGTGTGTGTTGTGTGTGTGAGAGAGGAGGGGTGCACACATGCCACAGCTCAAGTGTGGAGGTCACAAGACGATGCCCAGGATCAGTCCTTGCCTTCCCCATTGTTTGAGACAGAGTATCCTGCTCATCGGCTATGTACACCAGGCTAGCTGGCAGACAGCTTCTGGAGAGTCTCCTGTCTTTGTGTCCATTTGCTGTAGGAGTGCTGGGACACTAGTGCACCCAGCTTTATGTGGGCTCTGGGGATCTGAATTCAGGTCCTCACCTTACCCAGCAAGCACCTTACCTACTGAGCACATCCCCAGCTTAAATGAGCAAGTCGTGACAGTAGAACCCTTTCAGCTGTTGACGCCATGCTGTGTGAGACATGTGCTGTGACTGGCTCCAGTGAGGTGGTGGCAAAGGTTTATGGGAGATAGGAAAACTCAGAGACGTGATTGCAACTGGGGTCTCTCTGGATACTGAAGTCCCTCGAGATGAAAGTAGGAGACAGATAAAGAGATGCCAAGGATGTGACCAAGGCTGGCACTGAATAACAGTCATGGAGACATCACTGGATTAGGGTCAAGAGGTAAGTCCCTGCCTTGGTCACTATGCCTGTAACTCTGGGGGAGATGCCAATCACCTCCAAGTTTTTGTTTGCTCAGAGGGAATTTCTTAGAAGGGATTTTTGGACTGTGCTCCTCTCTAGGTATGAAGACGCCCCTCTCCCACCATCTGGTTATAGTAATCTTTTGCAGCCTGAGTTCGTCACACTTCTCTCTCCAATTCTTGGCAGGCTGTCAACTGCAAAGAGGAACCCAAAAACCAAAACAACAGCTTTACTGCTGATGAAGCTGGGCTGGAGGCTGCAGGCTCGGAGCGGGGTTGGAAAGCACCTTCTGGGCCCTGGGCCCTTGTTCTCTGAGCTGCGTTGACCAGCCTCATCTGGGCAAAGTAGGTGGATGAGCACTGGCCTTTCCCTACAGGGCGGGCCTTTACCCAGAATGCTGACAGGTAGAGAAAGGAGACCAGAAAGAAAGACAGAGACCACACAGAGGCATTGGTTGCTGACACACTGAGCCCTCCCCAAGACAAGTCAGGTCTCCTTACTAGTATTAATCACTCTTCCTCTCTGGGACAGCAAATGAAGGCAAGGAGGACACACGAGGAGTTTCTTTCCAACATTGTCTATTTAGTGAGAGTGCTGCCTTATTCTGGGGCAGGGACTTGGGAAAAAGAAGGAAGTAGACCCCCCCCCCCCCATAACACACAAACGGACAACCAAAAGGACACCGTCTCACATTACATTTCTGCAGTTGCACATATGTGTGAGACACATGCAGAGTTAACGTGGAGAGAGAGTTCTCTGCATGATGACAGGGTTCCAAGAGCGTTTTCCCGGGGTTTGCCAAATGTTCCATTTGTAACTTGGATTCAAATCAGAATCATAGGGTTTCTAGGCAACATCACCAGAGACAGGAAACAGGCCCCGAGTCATTACTAAAATAAGTTAAAACAAACACATTTCTTGCCTCCCTTGCTCTACCCAGCTCAGCGGAGGTGTGGATCTCACTGCTAGTGGCCCGCTTCTGCTGATGTGAACAACTTGGACAATCACGAGAAAAGCCAGGCTGAGAGGTATGGAGGAAAATGTGCGGGCGTGAGCCCACAGGCCCAGCCCCAGCTCTCCGGCTCCTGGCTCTTTTCCGGGGCACCGTGTTAGCTGACATGGGGCTACCCCTCATCCTGAGACTCTGTGTACAAGACTGACCCTAGAACAGCTAGCCAAGTGGAACCCAGGACCTAGCAAGCTGACAACTTTGCCCAAACTCAAGGAATTCTGTGTAGATGAACAATCTTATCAAATAAGAAACACAGAGCCAATTGCAAAGATGAAAGCCCAAGAGGTCAGAGCGATAGCTAAGAGCTAAAAAACCTTACCCTTCACTGCCGCTGCTGTCCTCCTCAGCAAGAGAACTACTTCTTGTGTGTCTGTCTTCTTATAGACTTTCTGTTCTGCCTTCTCATTGGTTGTAAACCCAACCACATGACCTCCTCGCACTGCCCATCTATACAGACCTCCAGGTCTTCTTGTGGTTGATATTGAGATTAAAGGCGTGTCTCCATGCTGGCTGTATCCTTGAACACACAGAGATCCGCCTGGCTCTGCCTCCCCAGTGCTGGGATTAAAGGTGTGCACCACCACCATCACCACCACCACCACCACCACCACCACCACCACCACCACCACCACCCAGCTTCTGCTATGGTTTGCTATTAGCTCTGACCCCCGGGCAACTTTATTTATTAACATACAAATAAAATCACATTTTAGTAAAAATAAAATATCATAATTCTGTATCGACTCTGCAGAGCTGGCAGACTCTGGCAGGCCTTCGTGGCAATATGGGGGTGGGGTGGCAGGAAAGTTTCATTTCCATTCAGACTTCTTTGCTTGGGTTTCTAGAAGTCCACCATCAGGTGCTTATGTAGTAGGAGTTACTGGGGGTGCTAAAATACTATGGGAGTTCCTATTTGAATTAGTCATTTGGGAGATTGTGCTTCTACAGAGTTAAAAAAAATCTTTAAAATCTTAGTGTGAACCAGCTTCGGTGAGTCACATTCCCAGGGTCCCTTGCTGATAGTGGCTTCCCAGAAAAAAGGAGCAAGGTGACGTGTGTGTCACACGGTGGTGGTGTGAGGATGGCACAGGAGAACAGGAAATGGACTCTAGAGGTTTCCACCTGAAGGAAGAAAATGTCATGGAAACCAGGAGATGGTAGCTCAACCTGAGGGTGATGACTACAGCAAGTTGGTTGAGGAGGCCAGAGGACCTCAGTGGTCCTCTCTGCTGTACCCCTGACCACTCTGTAAAGATGTTCTGATGCTTCCTGACACTCAAAATAGCGCCGTGCATCCATGCCTGCTGCTGGTGTCCGAGTTCAACAGGTCTGTCCTGGAGAGGTAGCCTTCCACCCCCAACTCTGGGGCCGATTTAAGTTCTCTCCCGGGCATTCATTAAACACACACTCTCCACGTACACATATGTACCAGAAATCATAAGAACATACAACAGAAATAGTGATGATCTCAGTTTAAATCTTAATGTGGGTGTGAAGCTTCCTGGATGCCAATCGAGCCATGGATATGCTAACAGATGGTGCTGATTGAGTTCAAGACCGGTGCACAACTAATTCTCATTTACTAAAGCCTGTGGGTGCTCCCTCTCTGGTGTTCTCTTCTGCCTCTAGTTTGGGGACGTTGTTCTCTTTTATCTTGTTCTGCAGACGGTTGACACACAGAGAGACCAAAGCTGAGGACCTGGGAATGCCCCAGCGACCTGGAGCTCAAGCGGGCACAACTTCCTTGCCAAGGGGACACTTTTCCTACAGCTTTAAGAACCTGTAAAACATCCACACACATGGATGTAGACATGCAGGAAATAGTGCTGGGGCAACTCAGCAGTCGGGAATTAGTGGGCAAGCGGGCTAGCTGACTTCCGAGTGCTGGAGAAGACCTGAGGACGCAGATCTACCCACACTCGTCTTCTAAGGACATTTTGGGCCTTGCTGGTAGGTGAGAGATTAATCCCCCTGTGCTACTAAATGCAATTTCAGAAACAGCTAATTAGCAAGCACTGGACCAGGAAAACAGCTCTTGATAACAAAACCATTTAATAAGGCATTCCCCAGCCGACCCAGAAATAACATGATGCCCCGTTCTCCGAGTGCTTCAGCTAATTGCAGTTTTACGGATGAATCAGAGCTGGTTTTTCCTTTCTTCCACGTATCACTGCTAAGGCCCGTGTAGAATGCATTCATTTGGAGGACATGGGGAAGTCCCAAGAGACTAAACAGCAGGCTGCAGGGAGGAAGGCAGTGGGGCTGAATTTCTGCGTCACTTAATTCTTCGAGTTATTTCATTTTGTGTCTTAAATAGGGAAACCATCGTGTTATTTAGGCAACTCTGGCAGGCAATTCAATCTCACTGTTCAGTTCTGTTGATGTTTTCCTCAATTGAATTACGTGGTCCCGTGTAGAGTGCCTCCCACTCCAGCCCTGCTGTAACGTTCAGTAAGTAAAGCTCCAGTAAGTAGTGCGGCCTGAGCACCAGCGGTCTCCGCTGGAATCTAGATTCCCCAGAGAAGGCAGTAGATTGGGCTCAAACTCAGTGTTTTGGGTTACTTTGAATTTTTTTTTTTTTGCCACATTTGACATCAGTTATATTCAAAACATTTCTAGAAAAGCAGAAATTATAGAAACTTAACTCATTGGAATACTTCTTGAGGTTTTCTCCACAAATTTTCCCGTCACTCTGTTTTTGATACTATCGTGGGTCCCCCAGACACCTCCATCTCAAGGGTCTTTGCGGGGGAGAAAGTGTAAACACCAGATGTTTGTCCTCTCTTCCTCGAAGTTCAAGCCCTTTAATAGGATGCTGTGAGGAGAGAGAGAGAGAGAGAGAGAGAGAGAGAGAGAGAGAGAGAGAGAGAGAGAGAGAGAAAGCTGAAGATGGACACAAGCAAAAGAGCTTCCTGGGAAATGGAACAGAACAGATGGCCAGGGTGTAGCACACTGCTGTTTGCCGTGCGGCTAGATAACCCAGTGGCTTTGCCTCTTGGTGAGTGAGAAGCCGAAGAAGCATGGTGAGCCCTGAAAGAGGGAAGAAAGATTTATTGACTGCAGAAGGCAAGCACATCACAAGAGTTGTTTCCAAATGCGAAGCTCTTTCCAAGTAAAAAGAGAACAGTGATTTGATTTGGGGCATCAGGTCACAGTCAGGTAGGAAGGTACTCTAGGTGTTGGCATATTCCTGAGTATGCTCATTGTATACCCAGGTCATAATTTAAGAATGAAAGATGATAGACAAATTTGGGATGTGCCTCAATCAAGGACATGAAGCACCTATTTAAAAGCTTCAAATGAACTGGTCACAACGGCATAAATCTATTATCCCACCACCTGGGAAGTGGAGGCAGGGAGATCCGAAATTTAAGATCATACTTGATTACATAGAGAGTTTGAGACAAGCTGGTCTATGTGGTGATATTGTGTTCCCCAATATATCGTGTACCCTAATAAATTTATCTGGGGTCAGAGAACAGAACAGCCACTAGACAGACATAGAGGCCAGAAAATGGTGGCACACACACACCTTTAATCATAGCCTTCTGGAGGCAGAGATCCATCCGGATCTCTGTGAGTTCAAAGCCACACTGGAAACAGCCAGGCATGGTGACTCACGCCTTTAATCCCAGGAAGTAATGGCAGAAAGCAGAAAGGTATATAAGGCGTGAAAACTGGGAATTAGGCTGGTTAAGCTTTTAGGCTTTCAGCAGCAGTTCAGCTGAGATTCACTCTGGATGAGGACACAGAAGCTTCCAGTCTGAGGAAACAAGATTAGCTGAGGAACTGGCAAGGTGAGGTGGCTGTGGCTTGTTCTGCTTCACTGATCTTCCAGCATTCACCCCGCTACCTGGCTCCAGGTTTGTTTTTATTAATAAGACCTTTTAAGATTTGTGCTACAGGTCTATATTAGACTTTGTTGCAAAGAAAAGAATGAAGGAGTTGTGGCGGGGGGCGGGGGGTACAAGAGAACAGCATTTAGTCAATGCTCTTCAATGGGCAGTTACATCTAGTCCATGTTCTTTAATGGGCAGTTACAACTAGTCTGTGTTCTTCAGTGGGTAGTTACATCTAGTCCGTGTTCTTCAATGGGTATTTTCATTTAGTCCATGTTCTTCAATGGGCAGTTACATCTGGTCCATGTTCTTTAATGGAGAGTTACACCTAGTCCATATTCTTCAATGGGCAGTTACATCTAGTCTGTGTTCTTTAATGGGTAGTTAGATCTAGTCTGTTTTTATTAATGGGTGGGAGACTATTGTATCCATTTAACCATAGGGAGGAGAAGGAATTGACTTACTTCAAGAAGAGGCACAGGATAGTTAAGTCAAAACACTCCTGTAGAGGTGGTACTTCACAAACTCCTTCCTCAGAGCACACTAGTGTGTATGGGTAGTCTGAGTAAGAAAGCCTGGTCCATGGAAGTCAGACTGGGTCCTAGAAAACCTCAACCCCCAGCCCAGTGAGCTCTCATATTTCCTCCATCCATGTTTCATATTGTTATTATTGACGAAGATATATGAATAGACGCACCAACTATTGGTTTATTTTCTTTGACCCTGGAAGAATTAAAGTCAGACTACCCTCTACCGCTTAGTGAAAAGCTGTGGGTGTTTGCAGAGGTCCTCAGGGACCAGATGACCCTCATGCTATTAGGTGTGTCTTTCCTGCTCCAGCTTGAGAAAGTTCAGTTGATTGGAGAAATAAACACCCAGGAACTGATGACTCAGAAGAGTGAAGTATCTTCCCAAACTGAAATAAGATGTTGATGAAAATTCAACTGTCTTGCCAATGAGGGAGAGAGAGACAGAGAGACAGAGAGAGAGACAGAGACAAAGAGAGACAGAGACAGAGAGAGAAACAGAGAGAGAAAGAGAGAGACAGAGTAGGGAAAAATAGGAGTGGGTGGGCCTTTTCCAAATTACTGGCATTTTCATTTTTTTCCCATAATACTGAAAGCCAAATACATCCCCAGAGAGGAGAGTCTTGGGTCTGAGGGAGCAGTAAAGACAGAATAATGAAATTGATGGTTTCGGAGGGGAGCGATTCTCCAGCATTTGGCCTGAGAATCACTAGGTTCAGACCATTACTTATGAACCGTTCTTCCTGCTGCTGATGAGCGTTCTGTGAGCCAGAGATCCCACCCATGGAATTAGGAATTGTCTTATTTGCTTTTCTTATCAGGCAGGGTAGTGAGGAAGAGGTCTTTATGATCATTAACATGGTAAAGAAATAATTGTGGATCTCGATGGGAGAAAGGACCAGATGTTAGTAGCAGTTGTAAGGAAGCCTGGCTGAGCATGTGTGTGAGGCAGAGTCTAGCCTGCCAATGTTACTCTTGGCAAGAGGGGCTTCAGAGCAGCAAATTAGGGATTTCAAAGCTTTGCTTGCAAGTAGGCAAGTAGCATTTTGTCTAAATGTATGGGAAAGGAAACTGTTGTATTCAAAGATGTTCTTCTTTTGTCCCTGTATTTTATATTACAGAAAGATACCAACCACGAATATACAGGTAGGATTGGTTTCCTATTAAAATGAATCAGCTGTCTGAGGCAACATGAATGAGAGGATTTTCTCCTAACTTGGGATGCTGACTGAAGACAAATATTTAGTCATAAACCAAATGGAAGAACTTTGCCATATCAGAACAATGACAAGGATAATTGCTTTATGGTGATTTGATCCAGCTTCCTTTAATAAATGATGTCTTGTGGCCACATTTAGGTTCCTTGAGCTTTCTTTGGTGATGTAAAGGTCTTAACCACATTAGGTGGGACTCCTCAGCCTTTCTTTTCTTTCTGTCCTAGGAATTAAACTTAGGACCTCACACTCAAGCATGCTAAGCAAGTGCTCCACAACAGGATCACACCTTTAGCTGTGCCCCTCACAAATTTTTTTACACTTTTTTATTTATTTTAACGCGCGCGCGCGTGTGTGTGTGTGTGTGTGTGTGTGTGTGCATGTGTGCGTGCGTGCGTGCGTGCGTGTGCACGTGCGTGTGTGTGTGTGTGTGTGTGTGTGCGCGTGTGTGTGTGTGTGTGTGTGTGTGTGTGTGTGTGTGTGTGTGTTTGCACACAGGTGCCACACCATGCATGCAGAGAGCAGGTGGATTTGCAGGTGTCCGTTCTTGTATCACGGAGATCCTGGAGCTCAAACTCTCAGTTCATGAGGCTTGGCAGTAAGAACTCTGACTCTGGAGCCATCTCATTGTCCCTACTCTTCAGTTTCATAGAGCTCTGTCCATTTTCCCCGTGAAATGACTGATATGTGATCTAGGGGGGCAGACTTCTCAGGTTTACTTTTACAATGTATGTATAGAATTGAAAGTTTTATCTGCTTGGAAAGAGCCATGGTGAGTTAGTTGTTATTTGAACGGGATCAATGGCAGGACTGAAGAAGTAGAAGCAGTAGAACCAGGGCATAACGTGTGCTCTGGAATGTGTGACCTCCCTGACTTTCCACAGTGATCTCATTTCTTGGGAGATCTTATTGCTCTTTGATTTTTGCTGAGCGGAAGAATGATTTCATTATCCTTGTGGATGCCCCCAAGATGCTGCTCCTGTTTCAGCCAAAACCATCACTTACGTTCACTGTGCTAATGACTGAGGACCAGTTTCCAAAAATAGAGCTAGACAATAATAAAACTTAGAGAAGAACAGATGACGGTAACCAAAAGTGCTCCGAGTCACACAGCACACAGAGACATTAATGTTGGGAGCAGCTCTCCCTTACATAAAACACAAAGCACATGTCATCTTCTTAGATTTCTGTCATTTTAGGATGCCAGCATCCCACAAATGAAGTGTATTCCAGGAAAGTTTGAGTAGAAGCAGAACTTAGTGTTTCCAAAACACATTCTGAACCATTTCTGTCAATATAAATGTCTACCCCACATATGTCCACAACAGCAAAGGACGCAGATAACAAAGTAACTAACTGCACAAGCAAATAGTTGAGATTCCAGGGAACTGTGGTGACTTTGGTTATCTGAAGTGTGTGTCTTCCTGACAGTCCTCTCACATAGACCTGCCTGATCCAAACAGTGCCTTCCTGTGTCAAGATGGATTTTTATCTGTTTACCAGCAGTCTTGATATAATCAATGCTCAATTAAGAAAGCACTATTTACTTTATCAGTCTTTCCAGTCAATACTGGGTTGGGATCCTTCCTCTCATCAGTTAGATTGTCTCCCTACCTACTTTTAAGAAACGGTTGCCTTTAGAGATTCTAAAACAAGCCCAGTGAAGGCTGTTAGTCCGGTTCATTTGTTGTAGTGGACAGGAAGTGCTGAAAAGCATGCCTTAGATGAATGAATGGATGAAGTTGATCACTTCCAAACTAGCTGGTCAGGCTGTAACTTAAAGAATGTACACAGTAAGACTTTTATGATGTTTGAAACAATTAGAGTGCACTTGCCTTTGCTCTATTCTCTAGTACTGAGGCCAGATAGAAAGACAGGAAAAAGGGGGTTGGGCACAGGAAAGAAGAGGCTCGATTCTCTCATGAAGCCTTTGGCAACTGGGAGTCAAGAGTCTTAAGCAGGACTAGCAATATTTAGGGGGAAGTTTGCCTACACATGGACAATATTCTTTCTATATAAAGATGTTTCAGATACAAATGTTAAAATAGCTAGGAACCAAAAAGATATCCTATGCATAGTAGAAGGTATCTTAGCTGTCTTGGGCTGCCTTTGTGGCCCATGTTGTTATCTGGCTGTAATCTTCCCCAAGGCATTCCCGGAGCCACTCCAAGTCACATTCATCAGAAAAGAGGGAAAAGAGAAAAGTAAGTTTCTCAGTAATCCTTTGAGGGGTAATCTGAGAGTCAGCCCTGGCTAGGATACTGAAGCAGGACTCATGTGTGGGTGTGTTTTATTCTTTCCCAGAAAACTTCTCTTTCTATGAACCCCTAACCTTAAATCTATACAAAAGTCTCTTTTTAAACCCCTGCTCCTGCTTCAAAACTGACCATGTACTTGGAAACAAAGCTAGTTGTGTTTGGGTGACATGTTCTGTAAATATCTGTTAGGTCCATTTGATTTATGACATTATTTAACTCCAACATTTTTCTGTTTAGTTTTTATCTGGCAAAACTGTCTAGTGGTTAAGAGTAGGATATTGAACTCTTCCCACAATCAATGCATGAGGGTCAATATGTGATTTCAGCTGTAACATTGTTTCTTTTATGAACTTGATGCCATTGTGTCTGGTGCATAAATATTTAGAATTGCAATGTCCTCTTGGTGGATTTTTCCTTTGATGAGTGTGTAGTGTCCTTCCCTATCTCTCCTGGTTAGTTTTGGTTGGAAGTCTATTTTGTCAGACCTTAAAATGGTTACACTTGCTTGCTTCTTGAGCCCATTTGCTTGGGATATCTTTTTTCATCCTTTTCCTCTGAAGTGATGTTTATCCTTGATGTTGAGGTGTGTTTCTTAGATGCAGCAGAAGGATGGATCCTGTTCTCTAATCCAATATGGTGGAATAATCTTTTTGTACACTGTGAAGATGTGTTTCTGCCAAGGCACCTTCTGATTGGTTTAATAAAGAGCTGAAAGGCCAGTAGCTAGACAGGAGAGGATAGGCGGGACTTCTGGGGAGATAGAAGAACTTGGGAGATGAATTAAAGAGGCGGGATTCTCCAGCCAGATATGGAGGGAGTGGGTTGTACAATATGGAGGCAAGGTAACAAGCCGTGTGGCAGAACATAGATCAATATAAATGGGTTAATTTAAGTTTTAAGAGCTAGTTGGGAATAAGCCTAAGCTAAGGCCAAGCTTTCATAGTTAATAAGAAATCTCTGTGTCATTATTTGGGAGCTGGAAGTCCAAAGAAAGACCCATCTAAAATCCAGTCTGTTAGTTTGTGTCTTTTTATTGGAGAAATGAGACCATTAATATTGAGTGCTATCAGTGAGGAATGTTTGTTGATTCTTGTTTTGTTGTTATGATGTGGGTTGGTTTTATCCTTCTTTTTCTATTTGTTGGTCTGGTATTATTCTTTCCTTGTGTGTGTGTGTGTGTGTGTGTGTGTGTGTGTGTGTGTTTTGGGGGGGGTGAGGTTAACCTCTTCAGACTTGTTTCCTTCCAGTGCCTTCTCTAGAGCTAGATTGGTAAACAGATACTTCTTAAATTAGCTTTTTATCATGAAATGTCATATTTTCTCCACCTCTTATAATTTGAAGTTTTGTTCAGTATAGTAGTCTTGGCTGACATCTGTGATCTCTTAGAGTCTGTAGAACACTTGTCTAGGTCCTTCTGACTTTTAGCATTCCATTGAGAAGTCAGGTGTTATTCCAATGGGCCTGTTTTATATGTTTCTAGGTCTTTTTCCCTTGAAATTTTTAACATTGTTTCTTTGTTCTGTATGTTTAGTGTTTTAATTTTTATGTGTCATGAGAATTTCTTTTCTGGCCCTGTCTATTTGGTGTTCTGTATGCTTCTTGTACCTTGATAAGTACCTCCTTATTGGCCTTTTAATCATGTCCCAAATTTCCGGGATGTTTTGTGTTTGGATTTATTTTAAATTTAACATTTTCTTTGACCAAGGTGTCCATTTCTTCTACCTTGTCGTTGATGCCTGAGATTCTCTCTTCCATGTCCTGTACTTCCTTGGTGAAGCTTATTTCTGAGGTTTATATTTTAATTTTTACTAAAATATAAATAAATATAATACAAATTTTCATTTCCATTTTTAATCTCAGTTTGTATTTAATTTTGTGATCCTATTTTTTTGTTAAATTTTGCTTTCATGTCATTAGTTGTTTTAATTATTTCATTCTATTGTTTATTTGTGTTTTCTCAGGTTTTATTAAAAGATTTATTCATATCCTCTTTAAGGTCCTTGGACATATTTGTAATTAATTGCTGTTGCGGGTCCTTGTCTTATGTTTCAGCTATATTACACTCCTTAGACCCCGCTGTCCTAAGGTTCCTGGTTCTGATGGAGGCATATTGTCTTGGCTGTTAATGTTTGCATTTTTGTGCTGGCCTCTAGGCATTCGGAGTTAGGGTGACTGAAGTAATTCTCGGTGTTGATAGTGGGTCCTGTCTTTGTTGAGGGGGTTGCTTCAGGAAAGGGCTAAGAGGACTCTGTCCACACCAAAAGGGAGGATCCCTAGGGAGCTGGAGGCATGGTGGGAAGGGGGGTCCTGAAAGTAGGTGTCAGTAAGACAGAAAATGATCTGGAGAGACAGGGATGACAGGGCTAGAGGGACCCTGGATCTGTACCGGGAGTTGGGACTCTCCAGCAGATGGAGCTGAGGTGAGAGGAGATGCACCTGTAAGCATGCTGCTTCAGGGCTAGGGATGTGACAGGCAAGATGCTAATGGGAGACATGAGGGAGAGTGGAAATCACCCATCACCCGAGTCCAGGTCCAGCGTGGCCACTGGGGGTCGCAGCTAGATAATCACTTTTACATATTCTATCTTGTGAGTAATGCTGGCTTCACATGAGTATGCAGTGCTTCTTGGAGAAACTGTTTTCAGCCTTTCTGTGTATAGCTTTTGGGGGTCCCAGCTTGAGTTCCCTGAAACCTCCAAAGTAGCCTTGCGCAAACCAGCATGAAATTATTTCTCTCTCTTTCTTTGATTCTGGTTCCTTTAAAACCACAAAAGTGTTAGTGAATACCGGGGCCCAGAAGGCTGTTTGGACCCTTTGTTGTCTTAAGACAGTGTGGCTCTGGATCATAAGGACTCAGCAGCTCCTGTGCTGTTCAAGTCTTGAATACATTTCTAGCCATTCCAAGAATAATGAGAGATGAGAGCTTCAGAAGACTTTGGTGTGATCAGAGAGACTTGGTAAACTATAACCCCTCTTTCCATCTTATAAGAGTACCCAAGGGAAGACGTTCCAGAGATCCACAGTTTGTGTGAGGTAATCTTCTTAGATTGTTAGATTAGCCTGAGATTCCACATTTGTGGTCCATCCCTATGTTATAAAGTATGATTCAGTTAGCTCACAACTGTGCATGCTACATTAGCAATTACAGGTTATAGTTTTAGTGTAAATGCTGATGTCTTAGTTGGGGTTTCTATTGCTGTGAAGAGACACCATGGCCACCGCAGTTCTTATAAAGTGAGACATTTAATTGGGGCTGGCTTACAGGTTCAGAGGTTCAGTCCATTATCATCATGGTGGGCAGTGTGTAGGCAGACATGGTGCACTGAGTTCTACATCTTGATCTGCAGGAGGCAGAAGTAATCTGTGTCCACACTGGGCATAGCTTGAGCATAGAAGGCCTCATAGCCCACCCTCCACAGTGACACACTTCCTCCAACAAGGTAATACATACTTCAATAAGACTACTCCCTGTGGGGATCATTTTCTTTCAAACAACCACAGCTGATAAACATGAAAAATATAACGCATCTCAGTGTGAGCCTAAAAGTCACTGCATAATACAAGAGACAGATGAGTGGTTCTATGCCTGGGAGAGTGTGGAATTACCATTTCTTTCCAGGAGTGTGGAACAAGCAGGTGATCCCATAAGTCACTGGGCATTGGGCATGCCATAAATACTATGTTGCCTTTCAAGATAATTTACCTAGACCTGGATTTTAGTCCTTCACAAATGTGTCAATACGTGTCCTTCAATGTTCCTTTGAGGTTTTGCTCATGGCAAGGGGACTGAGCAGAGTTATCACACAGAGAACAGGCTGAGTGGTACTGCCAAACACATAGAAAGTGTTCACTGAAAAGAATCTGCTGAACTGGATGCAGGCCGGTGAGAACCAATGGTATGTTAGCATTATTCCCAGCTTTGGCCACAAAGGTAGAACAGATAAAGTCTTCAGGCTTTAAGACATGTCAGTGAGCATTTGGATACTGTGACCACAGTTCTCAGATCCTGTTTCAGTTAATCAGATTTGGGGTTTGTATAAACTTATTGTTTTTAAGGTCTCCACAAAGACCCAAAGGCCATGGGCTTGAGAGTAAGGTTGAGTGAAGAGTCGGAGAAGAGTCTCAGTGAGGGCGACTTGATCTTCTCCCCTCCCTCCCTCCCTCCCTCCCTCCCTCCCTCCCTTCCTCCCCCCCTTTTTTTTTTGGTTTTTCGAGACAGGGTTTCTCTGTGTAGCTTTGCTACTCACTTGGTAGCCCAGGCTGGCCTCGAACTCACAGAGATCCGCCTGGCTCTGCCTCCCGAGTGCTGGGATTAAAGGCATGCGCCACCACTGCCCAGCTACCCCCTTTAGGAAGAAAACAATATTTTCACTGCCTTAGAATGGACTTAGAGATAGTGTGCAGGGGGCAGTGTGCCTTTTCAAACAGCAAACTACATGTTTAATGTGAATGTCTTCGGGTTTCTGTTGCTTCGATGAAACATCATGACCAAAGGCAAGCTGGAGAGGAAAGGGTGGATTTGGCTCACACTTCCACATCACAGTCCATCACTGAAGGGAGTCCGGACAGGAACTCAAGCAGGGCAGGACCTGATGCAGAGGCCATGGAGGGATGATGCTTACTAGTTTGATCCCCATGGCTTGCTCAGCCTGCTTTCTTTTAGAACTCAGGACTACCAGCAAGGGATGATACCACCCACGATGGACTGGGCCCTTCCACATCAATCACTAATTAAGAAAATGTCTCAGCTGGGTCTTATGGAGGCATTTTCTCAACTGACATGCCTGTTCTCTCCTTCTAGACAACCATAGCTTATGTCAAGCTAACTAGCCATCACAGTAAACCATTACAAAAATAGACTCTTAAAATGACAGCAAATGTTTTCCAAGGCCATCGTGACGTGCTAAAATCACCAAATTGTACGCCAAGAAACAACGAGGAGAAGGTCCGAGTGACAAGTCTCGTGTAGGGCACCCATAAGGAAGAACGGAAAGCTGGGCTCTGCCTCTGGTGCTGATGCAGACCTCCCCAATCTCTTGCAATTTCTTGAGAGATAAACTCCTAAGTATGTCTGATATTCAGGGTTTAGTTTTTGGTACCAGATATGGAGTCCCTGATTCTGTGCAATTTCTCCAGTAAAAAGAGCAGCTTTTCTTCTAACGAAGTGAATCTTAGCGGCTCCTGGATTGGATCATCAGACAGGCCAAGTTATAATAAATATTTAGCCCCACACCCTTCATGCCCTCCTTCAAGAAGGAGGGGGGGGACTAGAGATGAGGCTAATAACTGATGGTGGCAGTGTGGTGAGGCCTCCGCAGACACACGGGAACCATAGGGCTAAGGAATCTCTGTGTTGGGGACACATGGAGGATAGTGTCTGAGGAGAGGAAGTCGAGGCTCCCCTTCCTGTCCTACAGTCCTTGGTTTATGCAGCTCTGCACATGGACCCTTTGCATGAACATCTAGTTTATCTCTGGCCCGTGCTTGGTTCTTAGCCTGCAGGTATTCTTGCATGTAATTCTAGTCCCATTGATTTGATTGCACTTAGGATAATTGCCTTAAGATGCAATTGTTGAGTACCAGTGTACATAAAACTTTAAGGTTTGACACATAGTGTTAAGTTGACCTTCAAAAAGAAAGAAGAAAGGAAGGAAGGAAGGGAGGGAGGAAAGAAGGAAGGAAGGAAGGGAGGGAGGGAGGGAGGAAGGAAGGAAGGAAGGAAGGAAGGAAGGAAGGAAGGAAGGAAGGAAGGAAGGAGAGAGAGAAGGCTCATCTGGCATGGCCTCCTGCAGGAAGCAAGAGACTTCAGCTTCCCCTGTGAAGGCTCACCTACACAGCCTGGGAACCGCCTGTATCAGATGAGAAACCGGATTTCCTCAGTTAGGCCAGTCCTATTAGCCCTGAACTAAGCTCCGGGTGCCTCCTACACCAGGCCCAAGTTAGTTTCCGGGAATTATGCTCAGGAGCCGAGCCCCCGTGGCCTCCTGTATCCTGCTTCCCCTGCTCAAGCTCACTCACACTGCAGTGGACTCAAGAACCAGGCACTGGCCCTGGGCCTCCTGCGGATCCCAGGAATGGTGCTCTAGGGACCCAGCCTGCATGGCCTCCTGCGGCAGTCAGAAGACCCTGGCTTCTCTTGCTTACATCTTCTATGCTGTTCCAGAACTTCCTATACCACCTCACATAGGAAGACGGGAATCTCAACATTTCTAAGACTTAGTCCTTTCTTGAGCATTGTAAGTGCCTCCACTGAAAGAAGAAAGAGACTTGAAAGAACTCTAGATATAAAAGCCCTAGTACAGAAACATAAACAACATGGAAAACCAAGACAGTGCATGTCCTTTACAAATCCACTCCTCCGGTAACAATGGTGCAGGATGACAGTGACTGTAAGGACTTCCAGGCAGAGATTTGAAAGGAATGATTGTACATATATTCAACAACCCAAAGAAGACGTGAATATATTCTAGGAGAGCAAAAATGAAGAGTTGAAGTAAGTAAGGGAATCTATCCAGGATATGAAAATAGAATTGAACAAAGAGATAGAAATTGCAGAAGAAAACACAAACAAATGATGTTAGAAATTAAAAACTCAATAAGCCGAACAGAAGCCTCAGTGGAAAGTGTCATCGCCAGTATGGATCATGTAGAAAACAGAATCAGGCCTGGAAGACAAGGTAGAGGACCTTGGAGAAGGTTAAAAAACAAAAACATCATAAATAGAACATGGGAAAGCTCTGGGACATCATGAAAAATCCTAACCTTCAGATTGTGGGCATAGAAGAAGGAGAAAAATAACGTCCTGAAGGCATAGAGATTATTTTCAATAAAATCACAGAAGAAAATTTCCCAGACCTAGAGAAAGAAATGCCCATCCAAGTATAAGAGCCTTACAGAACACCAAATAGACAATAACAGAAGAGAGAATTCCCATGACATATTATAGTTCAACATTAAAAATACAGAATAAAAAAATCTGAAGGAAAGAAAGGTCAAGTCCCTTACAAAGGCAGAATCATCAGAATACCTGATTCTTTTACAAAATCTTTTAAAACCAGATGGGCCTGGAAAAGTGTATTCCAAGTTCAGAAAGACCAAGTTGTCAACCCAGAAAAGCTACATATTAAAATTGAAGAACAAATAAAAGCTTTTCATGATTAAAAAAAAATATTAAAGGAATGTGTGACCTCTAAGTCACCTCTACAGAAGATACTGGAAGGACCACTATGGTCTGAAGAGAAGAATAGACACACCCAAGCAGTCACATGAAATAAACAATTCTAGAAGAGCTAATTAAAGAGATTAAAAAACAGCAACAACACAAACTAATAAATAATAGGACTATATTGTTCAACAATGACTCTGAATATTAGTGTTCTTGATTCCCCAGTAAAGATACACAGACTGGCATATTGCATTAGGAAACAAGATCTGCTATTTTTACTGCTTTCAAGGAACACACCCACACCTCAGAATCAATGATAGACACTACCAGGGTAAAGGGGTGGAAAAAATCCCAGGCAAATGAAATGAAGAAACAAGCAGCCACAGCTATTTTAACAGCTAAAAAAATGTAGATTTCAAATGAAAACTAGTCAGAAGATATAAAGAAGGACACTTCATACTTATTAAAGGAAAACTCAACCAAGAGAATATTGCAGTTTTAAACACATGCACATCAAACAGAGGTGCATCTAATTTCATAAAAGAAATACTACTAGATCTCAGACCACAGAGTAATCCCAGCTTATTGACAGTGGTGATTTCAGTACCCCTTTCTCATCGATAGACACCATCTGAACAAAACTTATCTTCAGAATATTCCACCCAAACACCAAAAAATTCACAGTATTCTTAGCAGCCCATTGAAGCTTTTCCAAAATCAGCTGCATACTCAGACACAAATAAAGTCTCTATAAATACAGGAAATTTGAGAGAGAGAGAGAGAGAGAGAGAGAGAGAGAGAGAGAGAGAGAGAGAGAGAGAGAGAGAGAGACCTGGAAAGCATGGAGTCAGGTTTGGGTTGGTCATCTGCTCCTGGGCGTGAAGTCCACTCTGGAGTGTGGCTGATATCCCCATTGTCATTCCATTGAAGAAAACTTCCCTTCCTTCTTCCAGCTGTTGGAGAATAGCTTCCTGGCTGGGGTGGGACTTTGGGCCTGCTTTCCCTCCCCAGTGCTGGGGTTTTAGTGTAGCTTAAGCCTGTGCAGATCTTCTGTACCCTGTCAAAGTCTGTGAGTTAGGTGTACATCTCCACTGAGGAATTGGGAATAGCAAAGAATATGGTAAATATACTGTATGATCAAAGAATAGTTAAAAATAAAAGATACAGAAAGCACAACTCATGAAACTAAACAACACACCACTGAAGGCAAGTTGTGTTAACGAAGAAATCAAGAAAGAATTTTGAAAATTTCTAGAACTGAATTAAAATGAAAACACACCATACCAATCTATGAGACACATGAAGATAGTCTCAAGGGGAAAGTTTATAGTGCTGCGTCTACATTTAAAAATTTGAGGGAGAGCAAATTAATAACTTAGTAATGCACCTGAAGACTTTGGGAAAACAAGAACAAACAATATCCAAAACAGTGGATGGGGAGAGGTGATCAAAGTCAGGGCTGGAATTAATGAAATATAAAACAGGGATCAATGAAATGAAGAGCTGGTTCTTTGAAAAGATTAACAGAACTGACAAACCTTCAGTCAGATTAATGAAAAGAAAGAGAAAAAAGACCCAAATTATTAAAATTAAAGAGGAAAGAGAGACATCATAGCAGACACCAATGAAATTCAGAGAATTATAAGGACATACTTAAAAAAAATCTACATTCCACTAAGCTGGAAAAAAATCTAAAGAAATGAATTAATTTCCAGATATATGTGACTGACCAAAACTAAATCAAGATGAAATAAATTACTTAAACAGAACTATGGTATCTTGCTGTGGGATGTTCTGTATGTCCTGTGGGAGCCCGTTCTCGGGTTCCTCGTGGCTTTACCCAGCAGGTCCGCATAGAGGATGATTAGGACCATGGGCCTGAGTGCAGGTGTCTGAGATGATCTGCACTTGGCTGTGCTGAGGAATGATCTGTATGGCAAATGTGTTGCTCTGATTGGTCAATAAAACCTGATTGGTCATGGCTAGGCAGGAAGTATAGGCGAGGCTAACAGAGAAGAGAAATAAAAGAACAGGAAGGCAGAAGGAGTCACTGCAGCAGCCGCCAGGACAAGGGAGATGTAAAGCACCTGTAAGCCACGAACCGTGTGGCAAGGTATAGATTTGTGGAAATGGATTAATTTAAGCTATAAGAACAGTTAGCAAGAAGCCTGCCACTGCCATACAGTTTGTAAGCAATATAAGCCTCTGTGTTTACTTGGTTGGATCTGAGCGGCTGTGGGACTGGCGGGTGTCAAAGATTTGTCCTGACTGTGGGCCAGGCAGGAAAACTCTAGCTACAATATCTAATGAATCATTCTCCTTGAATTAACATAGATGTGAAAGTTCTCAACAAAGTACTTGTAAGCTTCCCAAATACTCACAGGACTGGCTGGAAAGACAGCTCAATGGTTAAGCACACTTGCTATTTTTACAGAGAACCATGACTTGTTTCCAACATCATTGGGTGGTTCATAACTGCCTAAACTCCAATCCCAGGGAACTGTGTGTCTTTTTTGGCCTCCTTTGGTACCTGCACACATATGGAGCATCCATACACTCAAGCCCACACACATACACATAAAATAAAAATCATAAATCTTTTTTTTTTAAAGAACACAGCAAAAAGATTATCCACCATAATCAAGTTAGGTTCACCCCAGAGATGCAGGCATAGCTCAATATATATAAATCAATACATACAATCCATCTTATAAATAGACGAGGACAGAAACCATATGATAATCTCATTAGATCCAGAAGAGACCTTTGAAAATTCAACAGTCCCTCATGATAAAAAAAAAAGTACTGTAGAATACAGATACAGGGGACATATCTCAGCATAATAAAGGCAATATGCATTAATCTCACAACCAACATCATGGTAAGTGGAGAAAAACCCCAAACATTTCTGCTAACATAAAGAACAAGACAAAGATGTTTACTCTTTCCTGTTCAATATAGTCCCCGAAGTCTTAGCTATAGCAATAAGATGCCAGAAGGATATAAAGTGGGTGTAAATAGAAAAGAAAGATGTCAAATGTTCTTAATTTTCGGATTATATGATTCCATACATAAAAGACTCCACCAAACATCTTCCACGGCTAATAAGCATATTCTGCAAAACAACAACACAAAATTTCCACAAAAAATCAGTAGCCCTCCTCTATACCAATTACAAACATATCAAGAAAGAAACCAGGGAAGAAACAGTTCCAGTCACAGTAACTTCAAAAAAAAAAATCTCCAAATATCTCTAACCAAGGAAAGGCTTATATAACAAAAACACTATAATACTGAAGAAATAAATTGAAGAAGATACACTTATGGATTGGTAGGATTAATATTGTGAAAATGGCCACCCTATCAAAAGCAATCTACAGATTCAATGCCATCACCACCCAAATCCCATCTCACAATCCATATGAAAACATCAAAGACCCACTCTAGCCAGAACAATCCTAAAGGATAAAAAAAAAAAAAAAAAAAAAAACACTGCTGAAAGTATCATCATCTCTTATTTCAAGTTATGCCACAGATCTACAGTAATAAAAACAGCATGGTGCTGGAATTAAAAAGATAAACTAATCAATGAAATAGAACTGTAAACTCAGATTATGAGACCATACTCTTAATAACCCACCTGATTTTTGACAAAGGGGCCCATGATACACATTGGAGAAAGGATAGCATTTTCAAGAAATAATGCTTGTCAAACTGGATAAATACTTTGTAGAAGAATGAATCTAGATTCTTATCTCTCACTCTGCACAAAACTCCACTCCAAAGGAATCAAAGACCTCAGTTTAAGACCTAATGTCCTGAAGCTGTTAGAAGAGAGAGCAGGGAATGCACGTAACTTACAGGCACAGGAAAAGATGTTCTAACTAGACCTTGATAGGACATGCATTGAGACCAACAATTGACAAATGGGACCCCACAAAACCCAAAGGCTTTGCACAGCAACATGCACCATCATAGGAATGAAAAGAGAGATTACAGAATATGGGAAAAAAAACCTTTACTAACTATACATCTGACAGAGAGTGTCTAGAATATACAAAGAACTTAAACATTAAACACCAAGAAAACAGATAACCCAATTAAAATGTGAGGCATGGAACTAAACAGAGGGTTTTCAAAAGTACAAATACAAATGGCTGAGAAATACTGTTTTCATATATGTATGTATATTCATGTATATATGTCTATGTATATATATGTTCTGTTTCTTTTATAGAGAAATAAGTTCTTTATATATAAAAGAATTCATATTTATATGAATGAAATATTTTTTAAATGTTCAACATCCCTACCCTTCAGGGAAATGCAAATTAAAAGTACTTTGAGATTTCATCTTACCCTAGTCAGAATGGCTAAGACCAGAAATGACAAAGGATGTTTTGTATGTAGGGGAAGAAAACATTTATTCACTGTTGGTGGGAGTGTAAACTGGTACAGCCACATAGAAATCAATGTGGAGGTTCTTCACAAGGCTAGAAATAAATGTATTCCCAAATGATTCAGTGTCCTACCACATCAATGTTTTCTCACCCATGTTCATTGTTGCTTTATTCACAATAGCCAGGAATTAGGAACAGCCTAGGTGTCCACCAACTAATGACTAGATAATGAACATGTAGTACTGTTGCTGCTAATTTTAAGTTAACTTGACACAGGCTAGAGTCATCTGAGACATCTTTCTTAGACAACTGAGAAAAGGCCTCCATAAGATTGGGCTGTAGAGCATTTTCTTAATTAGTGATTGATGTGGGAGGGTCTAGTGTTGTAGAATATTTGTTTAACTATGCAAAGATGTGTTGCATTTTTAAAAATTATGTAAAGACGTGTTGCTGTTTTACCTTGCCTGACTAAGTCATCTGATTGGTCTAATAAAAAGCTGAATAGTCAATGGCGAGGGGGGAGGTATAGGCAGGACTTCCAGACAGGGAAAGTAAGTAGGAGGAGGAGTTTAGGCTGAGGAAAGAAAGAAAAAGAAGTACCAGGGAGACACCAGGGGCCAGACAGACAGACAGAGGAAGCAGGAGAGTAGGACATACAGAACGAAAGAAAGGTAAAAAGCCCTGAGGCAAAACATAGATGAATAGAAACAGGATAAATTAAGTTAAAAAGAGTTAGTGGGACAAGCCTAAGCTAAGACCGAGCATTCATAATAAATAATAAGTCTCCTTGTCTTTATTTGGGAGAAATTTCCAACTACATCCCAGCCCATTGTAGGTGGGGCCATCTCAGGGTGAGTGGTCCTGGGTTCTATAAGAAAGCAGGCTGAGCAATCCATGGGGAGGGGCAGGCCAGTAAGCAGCCCCCCTCCAGGGCCTCTGCATCAGCTCCTGAAACACCACTCCATGGCCTCTGCATCAGCTCCCCTCTCCAGGTTTCTGCCCTGTGTGAGTTCTTGCCCTCAGTGCTTTTATAGAACTGTGAGCAAAATAAACCCTTCCGTCTCCATGTTGTTTTTCATCATGGCATTTTATCACAGCAATAATAACCCTTGCTAAGACAGGTACATATACAAAATGGAATAATATTCAACTATAAAGAAAAATGAAATTACTGAAATTCCCAGGTAAATGGATGAAGCTAGAAATAATTCTGATTAAGGTAACCCAAAGCCAGTAAGACAAATGCTGCCCTGTAAGACATAGGTGAATGCTGGCTTTGGATCTTTAGATGTGTGTTTAACTTGGAGTACCCACAGAAGTTAGAAATTAGTGAGGGACCGTGAGAGTGGAGGGGAATAGAACATGGGTCTGGGGCAGGGGTGAAAGGAAGGAGAATAAAGGAACAAGAAGGGTTAAATGGAGTGATGGATGGGAGAGCAGAATAATAGAGAGAGTATGAGGAGGGATCACTCACACTAAAGACCTTTGGAAAAACTGTATCGAAACATATTATTGTAGAAGCTTCCTAAGCCATATACATATATAAAAATAATTTAAATGGGGTTACCCTGTAAGGGGTCGGGGGACAATGTCTTTCCCGAATACCATAGGTTAGTAAATAAAATCCCCAGTGCAAGAAATGGGTTATCTCCTTTAAGATGTTGGTTAGTGGGTTCCCATAGATTCCCCAAAATATTACAGGCTGTTGACTTTGTTCCTGGTTAGTCTCCAGGACTTGATGGTGAGACCCTACTGCTGAAGACGACACCACACTTTTGAGTCGTAGGCCATAGAGAAATCAAGCACGGATCAACTTGGGAGCTTCATCCTTGCTGGCTATCTCTCATAGTGCTTGGATGGTTCTAAGCAACGATACCAAGGGAGAAAAGTGGTCCATAGCATTACTCAGTTGTGATCCCTGTGAACTACAATAGCAACTGGCCCGGAATGGCCGTGCAATAGTGGTAAAATACATTATAGGAGTGACTAACCACTTTCTGATTGTATTTAAAGCTGCTTCCACAAGATGGAATTCATGCCTGATACTTTTAACTGAGCCAAAAATTTATGACTGGCTAAGTCATAGTTTCTAGGGGAGAACTTAACGCTGCTATTCTGCTAAACAGACACATTCATAAGCTGACTTAAGTTATTTTATATATATATATATATATATATATATATATATATATATATATATATATATCAGCTTCATCAGAGAAGCTTGGTTTTGCCATAGATGGCGACTAACACAGAGCCCCAACTGGTCATTGTGTAGAGAATAAGAGACTGTCTAGTGTGTCGCTCTAACTGGACATGTGTATTGTATTCCCTTCCCTCAAGGCCCAGGGATCATTGTGAAAAAGATTATGAGAGCCAGAGGTAGCTGATATCTGCACTGAAACAGTGTTTGCCAGACACAGCAGTGCCATGACATCTATGAACTCACATCTGTGTGTGGATATGCACAAACCTGCAAAGACTAAGAAAGGCAAAATTCTAGTGTTGGAGGGTGGGTGGGTGGGCTGATGAAGTCCCATCCTAGCTGAGGAGCTATGGCCACTGATGGGTTCTGGGGAGGAACAGTCAGTTCCCTTCTTAGATGTGGCTCCTGAGAGACTAGCCGTGCTCCGCTTGATGGTCCTCAACTGTACATGTACAGATAGCACTAAGTGAGCACAGTGTGGATCTTGGTTCTTTTAAAAGGAAATATGAACTTGGGAAGGAAAAGTGGTGGTAGGAGAATAGGGAATAGACTGGAGGGGAGGGAATGGGTGGTAGATTTGACTGAAACACATTCTACACATGTATGAAATTCTCAAACAATAAAAAAAAGAAACTTACATACACATCCATGCCTTAAAATGAAACCCAAACTTTTCAAATGTAAAAACAAACTAGTTCCAATCAAACTTTATTAACAAAACCCCCTATAGATTATAGCTCCACAGAAAGCATGTGGAATAGTAACACCCATTATGACCTTGGCATATTTACTGTATTTCCCTTTTCTGTTCCAAATTCATCATCACAGGTTGGAAAAGAACCTTCTCTTAGATGCTGGGTAATCTGAACACAGGAAGCCATATGATGGAAAGAACTGTCAGACCCACCCAAGAGGTCCTGGACTTTGCACTTAATAACTTAACTGGATGGTAGTCTGGGAGAGTTCTCTACAGGAAAAGGTGCTTGCTAAGTCAAGGACACTGGGCTGTTAGGTGATTATGAGGGTGGTCTGTGAAAGATGCCATTAGCTTTCTCCAATATCAATTCTATTCTTAGAATGAGTAGACTTTTTACCAGATCTCGATGAAAGGGAACCTTCTGTGTACTTAGATGTGATTGTGAGACTAAGTCCTGGCCCAGAGTAGCATTGCTGTGCACAACTTTAGATTCCTGTCACTTTTAATTCCTTTTTTCATTTTAACCTTTATTTTTTATTTTTTGAAATTAAAATAAGATTACATCCTTTTCCTCTTCCCTCTAATCTTTCCCAGGTATCCCTTGCTCTTTCTCTAATTTATGACCTTTATTTCTCTCTCTGTGTGTGTAGTTCTAGACATACAAATACAACCTGATCAGTTCATATACTATTACTTGTATCTATATTATTTCAGGTCTGACCATTTGGTATTGGATAACCAACTGGAGGATGCTTCCCTGGAGAAGATTGTTTACTCCTCCAGAATCCCTTAGTTACCTGCAGTTGAGGCTCCCTGAGACTCCCGGACACTTTGTAAGTATTTATATGTATGAGTGTTCTGCCTGCATCTATGTTTGTATACCATGTGTAAGCCTATGCCCTTGGAGGTTAAAGGATGGTGATGGATCCCCTGGAGCTGGAGTTACACGTGGTTGTGAACTTCCTGATGTGAGTGCTAGGAACTGAACTCAGGTCCTCTAGAGAAGGGGCAAGTGTTCTTACCCACTGAGCCATCTCTGAGTCCCCAAACTTATCTCTTTGAAGTGCAAGTGGGCCTGACTCCACATTTTTCCTACCTGGCTTCACTTCAGGGGAGGATGTTGATCTTCTATGGACCATGGTAACGAAGCAAGCATTCTAGAGATGGTGCAAAAACAAGATCGGCACCTGAGTCCTTTCACACTTTAAAGGTCAAGTCTCCTAAACCATCATCACACACCCCTTATCCCGGACTGACATACAAGGGCGAAATAAACTTCTCCCTAACTCAAAGCAAACAAACTCCAATTTACACGGTAAGATTATATCTTAATGTCGATTGGCATGCCATGAGCCTATAAATGCGCAGGAATTCAGTTATTTTTCCTATAAATTTATGGTGAGAAAGAAATGTATTGATTTAAACAGTTTATTATTGTGTATTCAATGAACTAATTAGGAACTTATTCCCAAACTGAAAAAATATTATGTGTATTTATAAGGGTTTCAGCAAAACCCTTTATATGTATTCTTTCAAATAGGAGTTTGAAAAAAGGAAGTTTATTTCCATTCTGTTATGAATGCAAGGTTTGCCTTCTCAAGGACTTTAATTGATGGCTTGGAATATATCTTTTCCAAACAGAAACATTTCCTTTTCAAAATGCAGAGACCTTCGAATGCCATTTAAAAGACCAAATGGTTTACATTAAATCTACACATTTGGAGTCCCAAGTTTGAGAATTCTTTTAGAACGCTCAAGAAATGAGTTTGCCAACCAAACAACACGAATGAACAAATGCTAAATATAAATTCTTAGTAACAATAGCACATAAAAAAGAAGCATGAAGCCCTCCCTATTTAACTCCAGAGTTTAAAAATCAACCTTTTCTGTCTCATTTTGTGCAAACAGACCCAGAGCCAAGTGCATGCAGGCAGCAGCTGTTTGGCGTTAGCCTGGGTCACTTTCGCTTTTTTGCTTAGGAACTTTGGCTGATCTCTCGGGTTCCACTGCAAGTCCCCGCAGTGCCTCGGCTGAGCGTTTTAAACCAAGGTCTTTGTTGCTTTTGTCACACAGTAAGAGTAAGAAACCCACTCAGTTCTGCTTAAACTCCAATCTCAAGTTCACCCACAAAAAATGAACAGCTCGTTAGGCTCCCCCATTTTTATTCTTGGGGATCTCTGACCTTTGTAGGCACACCATGCCCATTGGGGTCTGAGAAGGAGTTTTCTAGAATCCACTTTCACAAAGGGTCACAAAAAAATGCTTCGATGGCGCTTCAGGCTAGAGACTGGCTTGCCTGGGTGTCATCGGAGAGGGGAAGGTCACCAGCCATACAGGAAGAAGGTCATCAAAATGAGGTTATGCAGCTAGGATTCCACTCTGTAGAGATCCAATTCCCACCTGAGGCAGCCTTTCTAGCCTCTGGATCTGCTCGAGAAGCTGAGCCAGCACTAGTAGATAGGCATCCGGGTCAAAGGCACTCAGAAATGATGCATTATTTATTATGCAAATACGGCCCTAATTCCTAGCCAGGGTCATAAACAGAAGTGTTCGCATCTCATTTGGTGTATGGTAAGATAGAGTCAAACCTTTACACTTGCATTTCATCTTAGCATTCATCTTTTCTTTATTTGAAATCATATCTAGCAGATCTGGATGCAAGAAACAGCAGCATGGCCTAGGACCTGGGTTAGACAGGCCGCAGGCACTCTTCTGACCTGGAGGTATCTTTAAAAGTCCCTCATCTTGGAGATGAGCAACAAGAGGCACATCAGTGAGCGTTCTGCCTTGCTTTCCTTCTGGCAGATGTCATCAGTGAAGGTCAACACCAAAGCACATTACATGCTAGTGCAGGTAATCCCAACAGGAACACAATCTCGTACGCACTTCTCTCTCTCTCTCTCTCTCTCTCTCTCTCTCTCTCTCTCTCTCTCTCTCTCTCTCTCTCTCTCTCTCTCTTTTTGGTTTTCCGAGACAGGGTCTCTCTGTGTAGCTTTGCACCTTTCCTGGATCTCACCCTGTAGACCAGGCTGGCCTCGAACTCACAAAGATTCACCTGGCTCTGCCTCTGAGTGCTGGGATTAAAGGCGTGCGCCACCACCGCCCGGCGCACTTCTCTTTTACGTAGCCACATAGCTTTCCAAGGCATATATAGATGGCCAAACTTCCAATCAATACTTAATTGATTGACACTGCTCTTTCTTGAGAGCGTGTTTGGAGGCTCTAACCATGGAGTGTAACTTCTCATAGACCCTTGACCAAAGGCTGGTCCTCTTCTCTTCAGGGAAGGTCATCCTCTTCAACCTGGCATGTAGCTTTGAGAGGCAGACACGTGGAGGGGGGAGAGAGAGGAAGGGGACACCCGCCTAGCCATCCAGATCAGCTGCATCAGCCAGGTGATCCATGGGGTGACAGGTGTCATATTCAGATCACCGTCACATCCTGTTCTGTCCAGATACATTTGGAAAACAGCTAGCTTGTTCCAGTTCCAAAGCTAGGAATGTCATCAGAGAGCACCAGACCTGTGCTCTTCCCACTTTACAGTCACCTGCTTCCCTGACATCCACACCAATGAATTTGTGTTGGTGACCTAGTGTGGGAATCCAAGGATAATCTACTTTCTTAAATTATGTTATTGGTCTTTGCTTGTATGTATGTCCGTGTGAGGGTGTTAGATCCTGGGGTTACAGACAGTTATGGGCTGCCATGTGGGTACTGGGAATTAAACCGGGTTCTTCAGAAGAGCAGTCAACACTCTCAACCACTGAGCCAACTCTCTGGCCCCATGATCTGTTGATCTTGAAGAGAGTCACCTAGATCAATGCTAGACACTAAAAAAGGCCCTTTTTTGTCTCCTCAGGTGGATGTTATGGGCATCTATGAGAGGGAGAATTGAATGAACAAGTGCTAAAACAAGATGATCTTGTCTACATCAAAGACCCCAGCTTTGATGGAAAGGACCCTATGAATCCATCTTTTCTGGATCCTAGAAATAAGCTGTCTTAGGGTCATGGGACACAAAACAGCATTGGACCCCAACATGCACAAATGTGATAGAACTGTAGACTGAAGTTCCCTAGAAACGACACACCCATACTAAACATCTGCAGACTGTTGCTGATTAGAAGACCTCACTAGTGGAAAGTTGGAATGCTGCCAATCAAGAACCAGGCTATCTTTAGCTCTCTTAATAACCATTCATCACCTACCCCCATGTCTGACCTATCATCCTTTTGACTATTTGGTAATATATTAACTTAGCAGACCACTAGCTTCTCCCAAGCCAAAAGATAAGCATATCATCAGATAGTATCTAAAACCTATAGCAGAAATTTCCCTGTCTTTGCTTACCCTCACCTCTATGATGTTCCACCAATGCATTTAGTAGTTGCAGTGATTTATGACTTTCTTTTACTTTGTGATTATAGACGTTCCTGTAACAGTTTACACAGCACAACACATTCTTCAGGACAAACTGAACCCGTGTTCCTAAGCCATGGTCACCTCTATTTGACTTATAGTAACTCCTACTTCCTTTGCCAGGCACAGGAGTAGAAAGCCAGGGTTGCAATTTGTTCCTATGTGATAAGTTTTTTCTCATTTTCTGCTGATAGTTTTATTATACTGCTTCACTCTGGAAAACCTAAACTTTTAATTAAAGTAGACACACATCATGGCTCCTGTGCACAGTCACAAAACGTGCAGTTGTTAACCATTTACTTCCCAGCCTCCTGATCTCATGTCCACGAGCCTGGTCATCCTCTTTAAATATCCCCTCCCCTCTCTCAGATTCGTTAATGAGAGATTTCATGGTGTTATCAATTTGATTACATTTCAGACGAGTGGTGAAAGAAGATAAGAAAGGTGCTTTCTCATCAGAGTCTATAGTTTCTGCGCTATATTGATGCAAGCTGCATCCGAAAAGGAAATAAGAGTAACACTCACGCTGGTTCTCACTGGGTGTTCTGCTGACCTGGTGTATAATAAATTTGACACAACTGCATTGCCCTGCAACATGGGCTCCATTGCAGTTAGAATAGAAATGGACTGCATCACAAAGATCGCTAAAGAAACTAACACCTATTTATTTGAAAAAAGAAAACAGAGAGAGAAACCCCTGGCTTTAATCTCTTTCCATACAGGTCCCTTCTGGTGGTATAAAGCATTGGTTATCCTTGGCATAATGACTTCAGTATGCACCTTTTTAGGAGTTTCTAGACACTTTGACTATAATTAAATGAGATTCCTTTTCTGATGGAAGAAACTGATGGGTAGATAACACTGCTCTGATTGGGTGTCTCAAGAAAAATCAATAGTCTTGCTGAAGAACTTTCCTGGGAATCTAGCTCATCCTTTGGGTTCCTCGTTGGAATGTTAGAGCAAGGCCTCCTCAGAAAGTTTCGGTTCAGTCATGCTGTGTAGAACAGTGGGACCAGGGAGAAAGAACTGGAAAGGACCTCAAGGTGGGCAGTGCAACACAAATCTTAAAAGGTCTTATTAATAAAAAACCTGGAGCCAGATATTGGGGTGAAAGCTGAAAGATCAGAGGAATAGAACAAGCCAACCACAAGTTCTTAGTGCTAGCAAATCCTCAGCCAAAGAGAGAGCTATTTCCTGTATGCTCATGCTTATATATCTTTCTGCACCCTGACATCTTACTTCCTCTCTCCGCCTAACTCTATCACTTCCTCTTTCTGCCCAGCTCTGTCACTTCCTATCTGTCTGTATAGACTTCCAGACCTCTATGGTTAACTAGTGCTGGGATTAAAGGCATGTGCCACCATGCCTGGCTCTGTTCCCAGTATGGCCTTGAACTCACAGAGATCTGGATAAATCTCTGTCTCCCAAATGCTAGGATTAAAGGTGCGTGCTACCACTGCCTGACCTCTATGTTTAATTTAGTGGCTGGCTTTGTCCTCAGGTCCCCAGGCAAGCTTTTTTTGTTAGAGCATAAATAAAATATCACCATAGGATAGTCCATCAAGTTTCTCAGGTTAAGCAAACCAATTAACCATACATAGTTCAGACCAACAGTAAACATATCTCCAGCAATAAGCTATACTGGACTCACTGCTTCCAATTCTGGAGTGTCCACCCCATGAACATCCTGAGGATCCCCCTCAACTGTCAGGTAGGTAGGTACGCTTATTCTCTTTGTAAACCCCAATGGCTCAGTAGATGATAGAATGTCTTAGAATTATATATGTTTGGAAGTCTATGGCGACTTCAAAACTTTGAACCACAGAGTTTTTATGTAAGTTCTAATTAAATTCCAGACAAACGTGTTAACATCTCTACGATGTGAATCTGAAATGTGGCTTAAAACTCATGCATCAGAAGCTTGGTCTCTGGAGGTTGGGCTGAACTGGAGGAGACAATCACTGGCCGGTGCCCTTGAAGAATATATTAGGGCCCCAGCCTCTGCCTCTCAGGCTCTTCATGGGAAATCCCAGAATGCCACAGGATGCTCTTTCTCCTGGACACAGAAGAGGTTAATGTATGATTACAGTTGTTGTCGAGCATAGCATGTTTAGCTCTTGCCTTCTGTCAATAAAAGGAGGCTGCGGATCCCCAGTAACAGAAGCGAAATGGGACCCCTACAAATTCCCAGAAGATGTGAGCCTATCTGTTAAGAAACCACCTTCAGATTATTATTTTAGAAAAACAAAACAGGAAGAATCTTAAATTCCAGGGGCTCATGCGAGGTCAAATTTCAGCATGCCACTGTGACTCACTGTGACCCCTGGAGAAAGTAATGGCAGAGACCCGATTTCCATCTCCTTTTCCACAGCCTTGCAGAGCTCCCAGACACATGAGTGGATGGTAGCAGGCTTCTTATCACATGAGCCCAGTGAGCCCCTCCAGCTGGTGAAGGATCCAGCCAAGGTATCTGAAAGACCCAATCTTCAGGCTAATTAGGCCCCATTCAGTGGCCCAGTTAACAAGGTTGTGCTGGCTAGTCTTAGGTCACCTTGACACAGCTAGAGTTATCTAAAAGGAGGAACCTCAGTTGAGAAAAATGCTAAGATTCAGCTGTAAGGCATTTTCTTAATTAGTGATTGATGGGGAAGGGTCCAGTGTTTCGGAATACTTGTTTAACTATGGAAGATGGCTTTTATACTATAATCTTGAAAATGGTCCATAAGCTTATTTTTCTATTATTCTTAAAGCAACCCTTTCCGGCTGCGGACCGGGCAGGACACAGGAAAACTCCAGCTACACTTAATTGTTTGTGAGTTAGGAGAAACTGTGAATTTCATATGGTGAGTTTAGGTATGACTTCAGTGGGAACGAACTCCTCAGGCAGAATGGCTTTGACTTACTAAGATGTTTAAAATATTAACCATAGGCAGCTAAGGGAACTTGGGTAAATGCCAAGAAATATTGTGAGACTTTCTTTCTTTCTTTCTCTCTCTCTCTCTCCCTCCCTCCCTCCCTCCCTCTCTCTTTCTTTCTTTCTTTCTCTTCCCACCCTTCTTTCTTCCCTCTCGCCTGCCTTCCTTCCCATCTTTCTTTGTGTCCCTTTCTTCTCCCTCTTCCTCCTTCCTCTGTTCTTTCATTTTTACTTCCTGTTCTTGGGGGATGACATAGTAATTTTGAACTTAGTAGTCACAAGCATAGAACAATCAGATTTATTTAAGTCATCAGTTATTTGTTTACATATGTGTACATGTTTCGTGTTTTCACAACACAATACTAAATTCACAACTTGGAGAAATAAAATTTAAAATGATTTTGTGTGCTACAGAACAGTAAACATTGATGTGTAGACATTAAAATAGAATGTTTAATAATGGGGATTGGCTCATTCAACAACATGGAGAGCATCACTCAAGTTTAAGTCTATGCTAAGTGGCAAATTTTTTCATTTCTTTTCCTTTTCCTCTTAAACATTGTAGCAAAATCCACAAAAGCCATTTCTGAAACTCTAATATGTGATTCTTAATTTTCCACATCATGGTGCATGCTTCCCCAGTGTCTTGAAGACAGTAGAGAATTTTTTTATGCCGTTCTGCCCAGCAATTCCCCTGCAATGTGAGAGAGCATCTCACATTGTTCTCAAACACTTCTTGTTTTCCTGGTCCCATTGTCATTTTCTTGGAGGAAATTCCTAGGTATAAACTGGTTGGATCTTACTGTTCACCTTGTGTGCTGCTGGGGTTTTCATAACAAAATAGCAATGCTCCCTCCCACCTCCCCCCCAAAAAATCAATAGTGCATGTAAGGAATAGTCGTGTGGTGGAGAGAATAAATTCCTGTCTTGTTGTCTATCAGGTTACAGAAGAATTTCTCTCCAAATGCCTACTGGCCAGATAGTCTGTATCACATATGCCTTACTAGGGATCCCTCAAATGATAATACTTTTCAACTTTGCAAATACAATGCATCACTACACCCATTCAGTACAAATTTGGAAACACCTTTAGGATGCAAACCGGGAGAGGTGATGCTCGCTAACTGATGTTCTTACATATGAACTGGTTTACCTTGCACACATCCTTAATAAGCTCTTGGTGAACATATGGCAAAAGGAATATATGTATGTGTTACATAATCTATATGTATATCTATAAATGGGCATGTAATTTTAATGTGCACATGCATATTTAAGTGTAGGTATCACTTGTCTGATTCTCTCTGTATTACTGTGTATTTAATATGCTACTCACCACTCTGATGGGCACCTTGTTTCCAGTGTTTAAGACATGGTCTTGAGTATAATGACTTATTTAACCTTATTAAACAAATCTAAATTGTGTATGAAGATGGTATGTGTTAGAATACTGTGCTGAAGTAGTTGTCCTATTTTTAAAACTCTTAGGTCAAGAATAGAACATTCAGACCAAAGTAACTCTAATGCTGTCATTTTCTTCTTCATAAAACAACAGTTGCTTAATAAAAGACTATTACAGGATATTATAGTTTAAATGCAGTTTTATAGGCATTTTCTTTGCTTCTCTGAATCACCCTACCACGTGAGTTTAAGAAAACTGAGCACCTGAGGTTTCTAGGAGGAGCCTTTCTTGTTGGGTTCAAGTCTTCTAATCCTAGCTCCTGGACTCTTTGATCTCACAGTGCTCCTGACACTGGTAAGGACAAGAAATTATTTAAAACCACAGATTATAGGAAGTCCCTCCAGTAGATACGATTAGAAGAAGCTGTTTGGAAAACTATTAGCACGTGGTGGGGCCAAGTAAGGCAGGAATGACTGGGATGGGCAGCCCGTTCCTGACGGTCCAGTCATCCCAGGTAGGGGTTAAATAAAGACAAGACCAGTCACATGCCGGTTCTTCCTACCACTAGGAAGTGGGTCTTTAGGGAGTCTTGTGGACTGGGCTGTATTTGGCAATGACTTTTCCAGAGCCTGCTGGTGACTGAGATAGGACACTTCTCTGGACTCATGCTTGCTGGTTTGAGAGTGATATCACAAGCCCAGTTTGCTGTCTGTAGACATCAGCTTTTGTAATTATGTCTGGGGCCAAAGGTTTGACTGTTTCATGGAGACTGTCTTTCAAGCCTGCACACATTCACAGTTGTATATGCATCACAGACTTTAGAGACATGCACTGTCATGTCTAAACAAATTCCCCACATGGGATCCTGTCAGTGAACTAGATAACATTAAAAAAATAAAACAAACAAAACAAAAAAAAAACCCAAGAAAATCATATCAGCAACATAGACTGTTTTGAATTAGCCACCACCCCACAAAGTCAAACAGAAAGCTGTTATCACAGAAAATGAAAGTGTTAATATCAATTTCCCCTTATTCGCAACATTTCTTAGAAGTTTCCAGGTATAAACTAAATGTCAGCTCTCTATTTCTTCCAATTTTTTTGCATTTCTTCCTGCTTTTGCCACAAATGTATTTGTGAGTAGTTGGTTTGAACATCTCCAAACATGGTCACAAGTCTCTATTTCCAAAATTCTGGGGCAATAACAAAGTGTATAAAACTTCTATATTTGAAGCAATTTTCAAGTAAAAAGTTTTACAAAAAATTTAGACTTTCTAGGCTAAAGCTTTTTTTTTTTGTACTAAGGTTACTTAAACATCAGCTATATAACACATAAAATTTAGAAACTACTGAGATCCTGTAGTCCAGCATAATAATTGAAACAGGTGCGTGATACAAACACTACAATTTAAGGAAACGTTCATGTATTGTTCCTTTGTATTAGTTATGTCTGCAAAAATATCTGACAGACAAAAACGTTGGCTGAGGCTCCAGGAAGATTTCAGTCCATCCTTGCAGGGAAGGAGGGGTGTCGACTCAGTGGGAGCAGACCTGTGAGGTGGGCTTGCTCACATCACAGCGAACCAGGAAGTAGAAAGAGTTAGATCAGAGCCCAGGGTGGGACCAGCCCTTCCCAAGCCTGCCCCCAGGGACCACAGAGGTAAACACAGGTACTGCTAATACTGGTTTGGTGATCTACCCACCCCACATCCTAGACACCTGCATTCTCTGTGGACAAATTGTCTTTTACCCTTCTTTCTGTTACATCATTAACATCTCCCATGATACTAAGAGGGACATGCACTAAGGTGCTTGCTAAACAAATGAATGATGGGCGAGTATATGCCATTGTGAAAACTCGGATTGTACCATAAAAGGCATGCAATCAAATTGTTAATAACATTTAGAGTTATGAATGGAAGGTTCAGCTTTTTAGAAAGGAAACACATGCATTTTCTCTTGTAACTGGAGGCATCAGACTGTCCCCAGATCAAAGATGATTGATTGGCTTGTGCATTGGTATCCTGAACTTCGAGGTGGTACTTGCCCACTGCATCCTTTCAGACAGCCAGTTGGACTCACAATCAAGGGAGGGAGGAGTAGATAACAAAGCTTCGGATGTAATGAAGACAAAAGAGGAGGGACCCTTTCAGACATGAGATGCGACGAAACGCCTGAAGAGCAGGCGAGAAAGGAAGTAACAAGGTCAGCCATGGAGTTTCACAGAGAAGGTGTTTCAGCAGAAAACACTAGAAAATCACTCCCAGAGAGTGGGAGTCACCACAAAAGCCCTGTGTGGAGGGCTTGTGTAAAGGGCGAACGTCACGTTAGTGGACTATATCCCTGATGCTCTTGGGTGGATATTAGTCCCTGCTCCCTTCCTCTCCCCCTTCCTCCACTTCCTTTCTCCTCTATACTTTCCTGTAATTTTTTTTAGAAATAATTAAGATTTATGTGTTCCTAGTCTTCTTGGTATCTGGCTTCTCATCTCCATTCTGCTGCTAGCAGTGATCTTCATATACAGAGGGATGGATATACCAGGAAGGGTTGTATTTTGTATTCTTCACCTTGAACACCATTGGCTTTGATGACTATGTGATATAGATAAGAACTCAGCACCCAAAGTCACAGCATCAACAGCATTTTGTTTCATCAAAATTTGTATTACATTTGTCTGTTTATTTATTTAACTGGTGTGTGTGTGTGTGTGTGTGTGTGTGTGCGTGCGCGCACATGTGTGTGTGCACACGTGATACTTACCATATAAATGCACAAGTGAGTTTTCTCCTTCTGCCATGTGGGGCCTGGGGACTGAATCCAGGTTATCAGGCTCTGTGGCCAGGGCCTTTATAAAGGGTCATCACAACAGTGTGACAATCTTTTAAGTACAAATATAAAGATAAATACTGCAGTAATTTCCTGGAGAAGGATGGAACCCAAAAATATTTTGAAAATCCCAATCAGTTGCTAACTTATGAAAAAAATCTGAATTAATCATAAATCATAAGAATGATCTTTTCTTCTCATTAAATAGGATATTCATTTCAGAAGGGCCCCCTGATAATTTCCAGTTGGGTTTTAACAGTGGTTAGCCAGGACTGGGATGTAAATGTGGACCTTCTCCTGGACTTATGCAGCTTGTGCTTAGTCTGTAAAGGGAGAGAGACCAGAAGAAAACGCCACCCATCACTAACTTACATGTGATTGAACTTTTGCATTTTCATACAAATTCTTTTGAAATTACCTGCCAATTTCCATCCTCCCCTTGACAACCTACTGTGTCTTCGGTCTTGCTGGTGGGGGGCTCTTCTGTTTGGTTTTCCTTCAAAAGTTAAGAAAAATAAATTGAAAGAATGATCATTTTCCAAATGTTATATCAGGAAGAAAGTTTCACCTGGAAATTTTTTTCATAGTTTGGTTTATTCCACATGAACTATCAAAGGGTAACAAGGTCAAATTATTTTATTTATTTTTTAAATATGGAACACAATGACGCAAAAGAACCACTCCTCCGTCAGCCTGCCATGGAGTCACAGTCATAGCCACTCCAAAGCTTTGTAGTTATGTCTTGTTTTGCAATGTAATAATAAACAAATAAACAAATAAATTTAAAAAAAAATAAATAATTAAAAACACAAAATCTCAACCATCCTCATCAAACCTTTCATTTTTTTCAAAATCCCCCATATTGTTATACTTGATGTATGAAAAAAATAATTTATGTGATCATATAAATTAAAGAAAATTCCCTTGAAGCCATCGTGTGGTTGATGACGTAGGGCTGATGGGAATACATGGAGGCGGGCTGCTTGCCTCTCACAGAGCCATCCTCCTGGCTCTGCAGGGGTAATGATTGCATCCATCCTGCATCCTGCACAGTGACCCTGTTTATTTCCCAAGCTACGTGCCCAGTTGCTGCTGTTAACAGAGGTACACATGGACTCCACAACTCCCTACTCTTGCTTAACTTCATCGGCTCGAAATTCTTTGTCATCCGCTATGTCTTAAGTGACACCACACTGTAGTTTTGCTCTGCTTGCCGTTGATGACGCTAGGGACTGAGATAACATTCCATGCCATCCTTTGATTTTTAAAGAGATGCTACCTCAGTGTGTTTCTCAGTCAATCCTTGAGCTCCTGGACTTAAGCAATTCTCCTGCCTCAACCTCAGTAGCCAGGAACATGACTATAGGCAACTGCCAATGTACCTGAATCCCAACCCTGCTTGTCTCTTAGTCACAAATACTACTGTAAACATTGTAAGAGAAGCACAAGATAATCCAGATGAATTTAGCATCTGTGCCTGCTAAGGCACAGAACACCGACCTGTGTCGTCTGGTACTCTCATCTCAAGGTGGCCACTGCATCCCTATTAAAAAAAACACCTTTTTGAAGTGCTGTGGAGCCGGAGAAGGGAGCTGGGTGCTGGCTGGAGAGAATGAGAGACCACATGGACAGAAGACAGCTGTGACTTAGTCCTGGTGGCTGAAGAAGATGCCATGGTTGGAGCAGACTGGGAAGAATGAGTCACTATGTAGGAGCCCAGCAGGCTAAGACCTGGGGCTCAGATGCCTTAGTGGCCACAGCTTGCAGCTGCATTGGAAGTGGAAGGCCCCAGAGGAAACAAAGTGCATCCTAGATGAGACTCGGCAGCAAGAGTTCAGGAGAGAGGACATCCAGAGGATGCTGTGGTGTTTCAGGTGTGTGGACCACAGGTTAGACTCCAAGGTTAGCTGATGGATGTCTATGTTAACAGGCAGGGGGAACGAGGCCTGCCCAGGGCCCCCAGTGGAACTGTGAAGGGGGTGAGGGATCAGTCAGGCCCCAGCAACCCCTCCAGTTCTAAAAGCTGAAATGATGAACGGATCATGCCAGGTGTTATGGAAAAGCCGCCGCAGCCTTCATGTTCTGGTGTGACCTGGAGTTCGGGGTCTGGACAGTGTCTGCCATGCTTTGGGGCTTTCTTCTCTTGGGAAGGAGACAGTTTTCACACAGAGGCGCCATCAGTTAAAAACCCCTGGGGAAAGAAGGCTCTGTAAAACAGGAGAAGACATGGGAAGAAGGTTTTATTGTGTATTTTTAAGCTAAACCACGTGGTGACGTCTGAGGGCTCTACAGAGATAAGAAGCAGGTTACTATGGTGAGGCAAATTGGCATGTTCCTAGATCACACGGTTGCGCATTCTGTTTTTTTGACATGAGCAGTGGAAATATATTCCTTTCATATGAATTTCAAACATTGTGTGCTCCCCAGGCTGCCCATCAGAGGACCAGGTTGTTCACCTACGTGTCTGCTGCTGTGGATCCTGATTTGTATCTACCATTTCCCTTCCTCCTCTTCAACCCCCAACCACCACTGTTTTAGCCTCTAGCTGTACATTTGGCTCTTTAAACACACACACACACACACACACACACACACACACACACACACACACACACAAGATTATGAAATATTTTACTTTCTGTAGCTGGATTATTTATTTTAGCCTGACATTCCCCAGGCTCATCTACGCTGTGGCAAACAGTGAGACTGAATTCTTTTTTGGGGCTGAATAACACTCCCTTGTAAATATGGTCCAAATTTTAGCCATGTGTCCATCAACAGGCATTCTTTCCATATCATAGTTACTGTGGAAAGCACAGCCATGAACTCGGGGCTGCAGATGGCTGTATTAGGTGGGGATTTTCAGTTCCCCTGTGTACGCACCCAGAAGAGGGGACTGCTGAGAATATAGGAGTTAGACTGGTCATTTTTTAGGGGGGTGGGGTGGGCCCTTGCTGTTTTCTGTAATAGTTGTACCAAGCTACACTTTTAGCAACAGCACAGAAGAGTCCCCTTCCCTCTACTCTCCCCAACATTTGAGTTTTTGTTTTGTTTTCCTTTGTTGTTTTGTGAAAATCACTATCCACCTAGGTATAAAGTGGTGATCTCACAACGGTTTGGTTTGCATTTCCCAGATGATGCCAGAAAAAAAAAATTGTAGGCCTGTTTGTGTGGCCTTGGTACCTTTTAGAAAAATGCCTGCTCAGGCCTTTTGTCCCTTAAAACTTCAGATTATTTCCTTTCCTAGTTGCAGGAGTTATTTATAGATTCCGGCCCACAGCCCTTTATCAGGCGTACAACGGGCAAATACTCTTTTCTGAATCTGTGCGGTGCCGCTCATTTGTTGACTGTTGCTTTTGTTATGTGGACATCGTCTCATTTTACATCGTCCCATTTATTTATTTTTGCTTCTGTGGTCTGAGCTTTGGTGGCACATCCTAAAGAAGCCTCACCAAGGCCAATGACAGACCTTTGCCCATTTTCACTTCCCAGATGCAGGAGAGTTTCTGGTCTTTCCTTTTGGGTTTTTATCTGTTCCTGGTTAGTGTTTGAGTGTCCAGTTTCATTCTTTAGCTTCTGAGACCCCATTTCCCCCACACCACTCCATGAAGACCACCCTTGCTCCTCGCTCCTCATGGTTCTCTTGTGAAGTTTCTTCTTTGTCTCTACGACACTTTTTCATCCCAAGACAGCTTTATTAGACACAAAGCTGATCTCTTTGGGTCAACGTTAACCTGAAACATCTTTTGTCCCTTCATCTTGGAACCTCTAGTAAAGAGACCTTTAAATGTAGCTAGGCGCTCCGGTTAGAACTGAAAACTGTACTGAGCGTGGCTGGCTCGGGTAGAGAGGGTGCTGGCTTCTTTACTGCAAGCCCTTTCTGATAGTTCAGGGACTGGGTCCCAGGACCAGTCGGGGGAGGGTGGCTTCCCCTTCTGAAGCTGCTAGTCAAGGCCTTATGATTGCCTATGGTCAGGGCTGAAAGATCACACACAGCATTTTTGGCCTGGAGCTGGAACTCCTCGGCTCAGTCCTTCTATCCTATTAACCTTCGGGGTTCCATTGTTTTCCCCCCACCCTGTGCATCTTCATCTGTGTCGGGCCTTGTCCTCAGACAGTCAGACCTGTGTTGGCCTGAGAGTGAGACACTGTAGAGCTCTGCAGACCTGTGAAGGGCTCATTCTTCCTGGGCACCCATCCGTGGTGCCTTCTTTGTCCCACACCAAGCTCAGTAGTGCCGTGGAGGAGTATACTTTGCATGTGATCCCCTTTGTGTCTTTGGAATTGCTGCAGGGGGAAAAGGATTTTCATATCCCGGAGAAGGAGTAGGCACCGCACACATCTGTTCTGGATGAGCTCTGGTGGCCCCTCTGGCTCCTGTCTGTACCATCCTTCCTGCTCTGTGCCCCAGCACGCTGCACTTGGGGGGATGGCAGGCACTCTGCTCCCGTTTGCCTTGGTGGATGGGAGTCAATGGAAGCAGATTGGGTGGAGGGGAGAGGGGAATTTCATAGTAGCTGACTTTTCAGCATCACCCATGCTGGACCACCAAGAGCCAGCTGCACTGTTTTACAGTGGTGTCTACCAATGGTCCTCTCTTACAACTAGAGCCACAGCCACACCTATTACAACCACAACTACAATAACTGTAACCACAAGCACAGCAGACGACCAGCATGGCTACTACAGCTTCAACCACAACCACAACTCTTAACTACAAGGGCTCTCTCTGGGATTAAGAATCTTCTCTCGCCTCCCTCCCTTTGCCCCTGAAGTGGTAATTACTCCCCCCCCACTTTTGTTTCAGCATTGGGATCCTTCCAGCTCTTTAAATAGTTCCCTTCTACAAGTCTGTAAATAGTTCCTCTTACTAAATGGCCCTCCATTATCGTAGCTGAACGCAGCGTCCCATTGTGACACTGTCTCCTCCTCACCACCACATTGTGTGTGTTCAGTGTAATTATTCTAATATCACTCATGTGGAAACGGAAGGCGAATAACGTGTCTAAGTTTATTCGGCTAAGACAGGGATGCAGTTAACAGGTCGGTCTAGTTAACATAAGAAATAGGTTGCTTAGCTAGGCTCTAACTGCACGGTGGAAGGCATAGTGGAGTGCTTATGTTTTTGGAGCCAAGAAGAAAATTGGGATTGTCTAAGCAAAAAAAAAGAGAAAAAAAGCTACATCAGATTTTGGAATGACCTCAGCATTTTGTGAAGAATAAAAGACTAAGAGTCAGTGTGTGTGTGTGTGTGTGTGTGTGTGTGTGTGTGTGTATGTGTGTGTGCGTGTGTAAAGCTTGGTGATATGTATGAGGAGTGACAATTATGATTACTGTAGGTAAGAGTGACTAAGGTTTTCAGCTCCATAGTTTCTATCCCATCTACCACATTACACCTGCTTGTCATGTAAGTAATAATGATGCTATGATATCAGATTATATTGCCCACGAGCAGATACACAAAAGGCTCTTAAGTAAGTGTCCATACCTGGTCCACAGAAAAATGCCTGTCATGGTTAATCCCCATTGTCAGCTGGGCTGGGTTTAGAATCACCCGGGAAACACAGCTCTGGATATGTCTCTAAGGCTCTTTCCAGAGAGGCGCAATGAAGGAAGGATGATCCTGAACATGGGCAGCAGCATCCCGTGAACAGGGGTCTTAGACTGAATATCAAGGAACAGAAGAGAAAGCCAGTTGAACCCCAGCATTCCCTTTCCTCGGCGACCTGGTCTCGTGACCTGGTCTCCTGAGATGTGAGGAGTCCCAGTCATTCTTGCCATGGTGAACTCACTGAAAATAAATTTCCTTTTGAAGTTGCTTTTGTAGGAGTTAAGCCCACTGATGAGAAAATGACACACAGACTCCTGTAATAAGTGGAAAGCAAGCAGCTTTGGTCTAAACGGCTCTTCCATGCTCTCCCCACTCGGCAGACAGGCAGTGGCTGTCTTCAGACAGCTGTGGTCAACAAGTTGAGTCAATGTCCTAGTTTGCAACTCTCTTGCTGTGATACAAACCATGACCAAAACCAAGCTAGGAAGCAAGTATTCATTTCAGGCTACAGGTCATCAAGGGAAGCTGAGGCAAGATTCAACTCCGGAACCAGGAACCAGGAACTAAGACACAGACCACAGTGGAACGCTGCTTACTGGCTCGCTCCCTATGGCTAGCTCAGGTCGCTTTTGTATACAACCCAGGACCATCTATCTGTTCAGCTGGAGTACTGCCCCTAATGGCCTGAACCTCTCACATCAATTAGCAACCAAGAAAATGCCCCAGAGAAAGGTCCACAGACCAGTCTGAAGGAGACCATTCTTCAGTTGAGGTTCCTTCTTCCAAGATGACTCAAGTTGACAAAAGCCAACCAGCACAGTCGATGAGTCCATAACAGAAGAAAGTAAGGAGAAATGGAATATAAGAAGAACCTGTAATACTTGTGGTTCTTTTTTAACATGGGGCTAGAAACAAAGAGATGAGAGAATATTGTGTTTGATGATATTTGCTAGTCCAAATGAAATTTTGATTGAAAAATCCACAAATTTTTCCTCTTTTTGAAACTTTAATTGTGACAAACTTAGTTTAACAAATGCCTTTCCCCCCCACTCTTGCTGCAGGAATCATGCCCTTATCATCGAAAGAATTCAGTCCCAGGAGGCACTTATTGGGAGCATTTCATCACTGAGAAACAGTGAAGTCAGCGCTGTCCCCTTGGCCACCTGTAGGAGCCACCAGGGTCAAAACGCTCCGAGTGGGGTTCATTATTTAATCCGGCACTTTTCAAAACCCAGCCCTCTTCTCGTTGGACATTCTCTTTGGCCAAACCTTTACCTTTTGAGGTTGTTTGATCTGAAGGAGCCAAGCTGGCCCTTAGAAGACCAAGCCAGAGCTGAGAGAAGACAAAGACACTTAAAGCAAAGACTCACACTTTGTTGGACGAATGTCCTAAGAGTAGCTGTGGCATCACAGAATGTTCCATCTGGGGCTTTTAAAGGGCAGTGGAGCCCCGAGGCCCCCATCTCTGGAGGCCCTTTGTTTATTTGCAGGCCTGGAAGACGGCCCAGTGGGTAGAGTCCTTGCCGGGTACGAGTGAGGATCTGGTTCGATCCCCAGCATTCACGTATAAGCAAGGTCTTGTAGTGGTCCAACCTGTAACCCCAGCGATGGGTCCACAGACAAAGGGATTCTCTGAGCTTGCTGGCCACCTCGTCTTGCTGAAACTGCTAGCCTCAAATTCAACAAGAGATCTTGTCCCATAAAACAAGTGGAAAGTGACAGAGGAAGACATCTGATATTAATTTGTAGCTCTGCATGTACATACACGTGTGTGATCATATGCACACATACATATACCACACACATATATTTAAATGTTTATTTATTCTTCTCTCATTCAATACATGCCGACAGCAGCTTCCCCTCCCTCCATTCTTCCCAGTTTCCCTCTACCCCCCTCCCCTAAATCCACTCCCCCAGATACCCCAGAAAAGAGCAGGCTTCCCAGGAACATAACTGAACACAGCACAAGATCCAATAAGACCAGGCACAAGCCCTCACATTAAGGCTATTCTAATGCCCAAATAAAGCTATGGCGCTTGAAGTATATATAGGTAGCAAATTCATAGTTTTGAATGAAGCAAAACACTGTATAGTTATGCTATTGGAGAAAGAGTTTCAATATTCACAAAAGTCATTAAGTCATAAAACAAAATGGGTCTGAGACGTCAGTTAAAAAGCTAGAACCTCTATGATGCTGGTCTTTGTCCTTTGATATTACCGGTATATTCCATCTGGAGCTCCACAGTGGAGACCTTTCACAAATGTAGATTCTTCAGGTCTCCATTAAGATAGAGGACAGGGGAGGCCTGACATACTTGGCCCATTAAGACATTTAAAAAACAGGCTTAATGAAAGATGGTGTTTCCAAGACAATCTTGCCTCTCCCACCAGGTCTCCTTCCAATACCATTAGTATACACACACACACACACACACACACACACACACACACACACACACTTCAGTGTTTATAGAGGAAGTCATATGGATCTTTGTTCCCAGTGGGGATTATCAGTAGTGCTCAAATGTCCCAAGAATCTCCAGTGGCCCCCACACATGATCCTTTTTCTGGGAACCTCTGTAACAGTGAGAAATGGACCCACCTCTGAGAGCCCTGGACCTGGAAACTTAGGGTCATGCAGACTTGGGTTCAAGTTCTGCTACCCCAAGAATAGTTGAGCAACATGGAGACACAAGGCTAATTGCTCCACGCCTTCGTCTGGGCTGTAGTGGGAATAGTAACACTATTCCCTCTTCCTGGAACGAAGATCCGGGGAGTGGGCACGAGGCAAACATTAGTTCGCTGCTCAGCCTCTAACAGGCACACTCAACATTTGTTCTTTTCTCTTGTTCCTGTTCAAATTTCCAGAAATAGAGACTGATGTAGAAGTTATAAAAATGTTTAAAACGAACCTTTCAATCTACGTTTTTGATGTGTGTAAGTTATTTGGTTTTCAATCTCTCCCAGCTCTGAACAGCACCACCGCCCTTGTGCAGTGCTCACACGTGGCCTCCAGATGGCAGTATGAACTCGGCTGATGGAGCCAGTTACTCCGAACAACAGGACGGGGCAAGGCGTCTTGCTTTCCTATTAAATCATGCTGTAGAACACAATGACCATTCTTTGATTTTTAAAAGGCAGTAAGCATATTTCTGTCTTTCACTTTGGAAGATGTTTCACTATAAACTTAGTATGGAATATGGCTCTGACACATGACTCTGAATTCCCCAGCCTGAGCATGTTGGATACCTCACCCCCAGATGAAGACAAAATGTGCTAAATTTAACAAGAAATAGAAATATTACCTATGTTATTACAATTTCCACCATATTGATCCCCAGAAGTCATTCAAGAGCACGAGAGACCGTGTCCGCCATTCTTCCCATACCAGACCTGTGCAGCATGTATTCAGACTCATCTCCATTAGAATGCTTCCATGTCTGTCAAAGCCATGAAAGAGTGAATTATTTTAAAAGGTGGTATAGGTGTTTCTATAGAAACAGCATGAGGGATTTTGCTCCTGGAGGCGTTGATATTCATTCAACAACTATTTAGTCAGCTCCTTGTTCAATGAGCAAAACAGTGCTTTCGAGAATAATGCAAGCTACAGATCAAAAGGAGGAGGGGGGCAAAGGGGAAGCATTAAGATACAAATTTAATATGTGCTGCATTCAGAAGAGACACTGAGTAAAGCTGTGAAATGAAGCATGTGCTGGAGGAACAAGGGTATGGATCAGTCTAGAACATTCCAGGCAGCTGGACCCACAAAGGCCAAGATGCAGGGACATCAATAAAGCCAGTTATTGGACAACCCTTCTCTTATTCTCTCCCAGCCTATGGAGGTCTTCTTCTTCTTTTAACAGTCTCTTTTGAGATATGCAGAACAACTTTAATTTTTTAATGAGCACAAAGTATCATTCTTTCATGGGCTACTCATTGGGTAGTAGTGAACATGTGTGAGGATCATGTGCATGAGTGTAAAAAATGTAAAATATTGCACATATTTACATGCCATCCTTGCCCAGGGGCCGTGCTAATATCCCTATCATTCCAACGTTGGCCCAATGTCTGTGCTGCTGAGATGGGCATTTCAATTAGCTTCTGGAAGTTTTGCTTAGCATTTTACATTCTGGTCTGGTGTCCATTCTGAATTTCCTTCTTGGTCTCTTGGTAGGTTCTTCGGTGTTATTTGGTTTGGGAGTATCCCGTTGTCCAGTATCCCGAGTGTTAAAAATAGTCTGTGTTTCCCTTTCGTTGGGACTGCCTTTGCTCATGGAGATCAGCAGGCTGCAGCTATGTGGGTCGATTTCTGAGTTCTCTCCCCTCTCCTTTGGTCTAGCTGTCTAGTCTCTTGTCAGTTGCCTTGGTCACAGCAGCTTTACAGTATGTCTTTGAATGTCAGGTTTTATTATTATTATTATTATTATTATTATTATTATTATTATTATTACTGTTATTATTTTTCCTGGAACTTTTGTTTTTCTATAAGGACTATTTAAAGCTGTCAATGTCTGCCAACTAGCTTAGCGCGATTTTTGGCTAGGACTGCATTAAATCTGTAAGTCTTATGGTCCCCAAGTTGTGGTTATTTTTAGCTTTACAATGATGCAAATGTGATACACGTTCAGCAACACAATACACCTTGATTCTTGTTCTCTCCTAGGCTAGGGATAGGAGCATAGTGCTTGTTCATGAACCTCGAAGGCAGCAGCCACAGCTGCCAGCCAGCCACACAATCATCAGGGCAAACAACCCATACTCCACCATGTATGGACTGCGTTGCTAAGCTGTGGTGTTTGGTAGTTCAAGTGTATTAAATTATTAAATGCTTTTCAGTTCATGATAGCTTTAATTTACAATGTGTTTATTGGGATATAATCCCAGTACAAATCAAGGAACATCTGTAGCTGAAAAGAATTGCCCCCATCCCTGATGTTGAAGATCACACCCAGGCTCTGGCATGGCTTAGGCAAGCAAGCTGTCTGTCTCTGAGCTACATGCCTCCCGGCCCTTGGTTTTCTTTAGACAGCCTCACTATGTACCTGAGGTTGGCCCTGAACCTGTGGTCCTTCTGCACGGTGTGTTTAAAGGTGTCAGCCACCATTTCTGGCATAAGAACGGCCAGCTTATCAATATTAACTCTTCCTACCATGTACGCAGAAATGGGTTACCTCTCCATCACTGATCTTCCTTGATGTCTTCAGAATCTATTCTCCTCCTACAGACCTTGTATTACCTGTGCCGAGGTTACAACTCACTATTCCAGTTACTTGTACCTGTGTTTCCTGCTCCAACACAGCCGATGTTGAAATGCAGCTTCAGTTTTGCTTCCAGTGAAAGACTTTCTACCATCAAGATTTTCACTCTCGTCTCTCAAAAGCTGACGGGGCAGAGCAGAGAACTTTCCTGTGTCAAGCTCTGTATGTGTTAATCGTGAACCACCTGCCATGACTCAGTGATAGATGGGATAGATGGCAGAGAGGTTTTAATAAGCCACAGACATGGTTAAAACAAAACTAAACTGTGCTCCGCAGGCTCCAGAAGGCACAGAGTTGGGGCTTTTGAAAGGTGAATACGACTGAAGAGACCAGAGTGCCACAGCCACCCACACCCCACAGGGTCACTTTGTCTGGAAGTGACTGTGTCTGTTTGTCTTCATATGCAAGAATGGTTGCTCCAGCCTTGAATTGCTTCCAATGCAGAATTCTTCAGCTCTAACCTGTGTGCCCTGGGCATATGACAGATACTATGGATTATAGTGGCAAGTGAGATCGTCATTAAAATGAGATGCTCTTGTTTCCTTTGAGGTGGTTCAGTATTACAGACACACACATCCACGTAACACCTTTTAGTGCCCTTGGCGCCTGATTCGTATCACCTCTGACTTGGTTCCAGTCCCTTTTGAGACTTCTCACTTGCTGGGTCTTGAGGAAAATACTCCTTCTGTTCTGTGTATGTGCACCCAGGTCAACACCATGTTAGAATAGTAAAGTCATAGCTACCATGCTTACTTACCTCTGGGATTATATCTTCATTAGGAAAAAAACCCCCACTATTTCCAGAAGTTTATGTTTGAGAAGCTTTCCTATACTAAGGTATATGGTGTTTCATTTAAAATTCTGGAAAGATGTGAGGGTGGGCGGAGTGGCAGGGGAGTTGAAAGGACTTAGGAAGTGGTGATAACTATTGAGGTTGAGAGGCAGGCAGGAGGGGCCCTGTGTTGAAGTCTTTCCTTTTCTCTGTTAGAACATTTCCAGACTAACTTTTTTTTTTTTTAAAGAAGAGAAGGAAAAGCTCTTTAGAAACCAGCAGAGCCTGGGCTGGAAAGAGGATTCAGCTGGTAAAGCGCTTGCCTCACAGACACGTGGACCTGGGTTTGATCCCCAGAATATGTGTAAAAAAAGAGGGTGCAGTCACAGATTGTCATCCCAGCCCTGGGAGATGAGACAGGAGGGTCCCTGAGACTCACTAGCCAGCTAGTCTGGGCTAACTGAAGAGCTCCATGCCAACGAGAGAAACCCTCTCAAAGGAGGTGGACGGTATTCCTGAGGATGATATCTAAGGGTGTTCTGGACTCCATACACATGGGCACACAGGTCTACCTGCACCCAGGACCACACACACACACACACACACACACACACACACACACACACACACACACACACACACACACAGAGAGAGAGAGAGAGAGAGAGAGAGAGAGAGAGAAACAATAGCAGAAATTTTCGAAATAATTGTCATTAATATTTGCTGTGTATAAAGCTTCCCACATCCTTTTTGCAGAGACGTACCTTTGGGGAGAATCAAGGAATGTTAGGGTGTCAGCAGCCCCGAGTATAGTTTAAGATACAGCTAAGAGAATGTAACTGATGTGACAAACACTGGTTTGAGGGTATCAGTGACTTAAAGACTTGTAAAGCTAAATCCCGCAAGGCTGGAGGATAACATCATCCTACTTGACCAGAGGAGACAGTTATTGCTACACAGCAGATGTTGGGGGTACACATTACATGAGATGGCACATTGAGTCTCCCTGAAGTGCTGTTCATGAGACATTACACTGATTCTTCCTGCACTGCTGCTACTTTTCTGATTTTATAAGTGACAAGTGATTGAGAGAGGACTACCTGCCCGCCCAAGATCACCCTCTCTAAACGATGAAGGCACATTCTGAATTAACACAGTCTCTCAACAGAATCTGAATTGATTGACATTCTATCTGTCTTAAAGACCAAAAAAATAGTGAGTTTGAGTAAGTGAACTGGACACGCCTATGAAGATTTCATCTATGAACCTCAGACAAGTTATAGGCAAGCTTGTGATCATGATTTTGGGAATCTGGGTGTCATACACTGTGAGGGAAGAACAGGGCTAGACTAAGCTCAGAAGAATGAGGTTACACCTGCTTGGGGTGTAAAACCTTGAAGAAACATGTGAAATCATCCAACAGTCAAGAGACATAATTTAATAACACAACTAAGAGTAAAAACCAAAGTTATTATGAATAAAATGTCAAAACCTTAAATACAGAATTGGTAATGGGTTTGTCCTCCATTGCTCTAAAGTCTGGAGCAAGGAGAAAAAAAAAAGGTAAAGCTGTTTTCTCCTTTATTGAAAATGCTGATCTTTTGTTCATTATGGATTTTCGAATCTATTTTCTAAAAAACTGTGTGTGTGTGTGTGTGTGTGTGTGTGTGTGCTTGTGTGTGTGTGTATGTGTGTGTGTGTATGTGTGTGTGTGTGTGTGTGTGTGTGTGTGTGTGTGTGTGTGTGTGTGCATAGACCAGGGCATATTTGTAGAAATCAGATGACAATTCATTGAATTGTTTCTCTTCTGTAACCTTAAAGATACGGGGATCAAACTCAGGTTGTCAGCCATGTGTGAAAGCTTGTCTCTCCACTGAGGCATCTCGTCAACCCTAGTTTTTATTTTTAACCAAGGTATGATGTCTCTTTATTCCTGAAGATTTTTGGTGCCCCCTCTTACATTTTGTGCCAAGAGATTGGACAGAAGTCACAGGCATAAAAAGAATTCGTGGTTGGGGAGGTGCTTAGGTGCTTAGGAGAAAGCAGGGTTTCTCCTTTTCATACCCAAATTATTCTAAGGAATACCAGGTTATGCACGATCCCAAACAAAATTTCCCAAAGCCCAATTGTTATTGGGTACATGATTCCAAATACTTATCAAGGAAATTCTAACTGGTGGTCCCGGCCCAGCAGGGAGTCCCTTCTGGGACAGCTGTGGTTTGGATCGATGTGTCCACGTTGTGGAAACTCAGAGCATCTGTTGCCACAATGATTCTGAAAACCAGTGTTCCACCAATGCCTCTGTAAACATCTCTCACCTGAGAACCCTGAAGAAATGCAGGTACTGACTAATTCTGGTGTGTACCCAAGGAGAGGCACACACCCTCATGTGCTGCTGCTGCTGCTGCTGAGGATGATTTGATGATGATGAGGAGGAGGATGAGGATGATGATGAGGAGGAGGAAGATATAGCAAGCACACTAAAAAGCAAAATTACTTGGGAGGCTGGTTAAATATCTGGACTCCTGGGGATGAACTGCCAGCAATTTTGATGTTGTAGTCTAGTGTAGCTCTTAGAAATGTGTATTTTACAAAGATGTCCCAGGGAAATGAATACAAGTATCCCATGGGTCACAGCTGACAACCTCTATTCTAGCTCTCTGGACAGTTTTTGAACTCTGTCCATTCTGTTAAACAGAAGGGACACTTGACTCTCCGAGCTCCTCCTTCTGTCCCCAGATCTTGCATTCACTCTTAGAAGCCCCAAGAACCCTTGTTCATCTGAAATGAAGACAAGGATGAGGAAAGAAAAGAGAAAGAAGGGAAGGAGGGGAAAGGGCCACTTACACCCCGGAGGCTTTTCCCATCGCAGGCGGCCAATATTCTGTACTTCAGGCAACACCGTCACTTACGAATTCACCTACGTTGGGCATTTGCTGGTGAAGTCTTGGTTTTCAAATTATTAATGAATTTTTCCTGGTGATTGCTGTAGAATGGTTTTATACCTCACCCAAATAGGGCCACAGAGCTAATAAGATTGGGAAGACCTGGATACTTTAACAGGATCAGAGATAAAACAGCGTGACAGGAAAGTTGACACAGATGGGCTGGTCAACAAGGGGACTGATTCCTCAAGGAGAAGAAGACGACTGTCCTTTTCACATGGCAGGCAGCAGGCCAGGCCAGGATGAGTTATTAGGACGGGCTTTTAGACTGTTGCTTTGTCATCTCCTCAAATGTTTGTCTGTTTGTCTCACTGACCGCTGTCTTAGTTACTTTCTCTATAGCTGTGATAAAATACCACTACCACAGAACTCAGAAAGTATGTCCTTCGTCTTGTAATTCCGTAGGGTTAGAATCCACGATGGTTGAGAGAAGTCAATGGCAACAAGACCAGCTGAGAGCTCACGTCTTAAACCTCAAGCAGGAGGCAGAATACACACTGGGAATGGTGTCCGACTTTTGAAACCTCAAAGCCCACACCCAGTGACACACCTCCTCCAACAAGATCGCACATTTTAATCCTTCCCAAACAGTTCCGCCAACTTGGCAACCAAGTATTCAGACATGAACTTTTGGGGACCATCCTCATCTAAACTACCATAACTACTTAGTTAGCTTGCTAGCTAAGTTGGGGGTGAGGATGAGAGGAGACAGAGAACTCTAGTTCCATGGGACCCATTGCCTTCTTCTGGACTCTGGGGATATCTCTACATAAAGCCCAGCCCCAGACACACATATATACCCATAATTTAAATAATAATATAAAAATCTTTAAAACCGAATTAACTTTCCTCATACCAATGGTTGATTTAAGACACACATGAAAAGCAGGCTTCTAGCATGCATTCATCTCAATTCTGATGCTTATTTCCATAAATGAGATCAAAGAAGAGTAAAGAATGGAGGCCAGTGGCAGACAAGAAATTTTTCCACACTGGGAAAGTAGCAAGTGAGTGAATGAGAGATATCTAAAGAACAGTGATAGGAAATCAGTCTATGTGTTGTGCACTCCTGGAGTCAGCCTCAGAGACTAGGCTCAGACACCACAGTCTGAGACGCACACGAGAGGCTGGGCTACAATGGCAGGCAATAGCTGACCATTTAAAAGCAGAGCTTACATAACCCCATGCCTGCTCCAGCCCAACACCGGAAGCCACTGTATATGTATGTCACCAGAGGAACACGGAGCCCCAGAAGTAAAGCTACCCACCCACATTCTGCCAGTAGAGGCTTTCAAAACCCCCCATTTCCCTCAGCCACCTGACAGCAAAACTCAGGCATTTTCTGTATTTGTTCCTAAATGTTACAGCACTGTTGAGGTTAGTCTCCGGTGGTCAGTTTTAGTTGTCAACTTGACACAATCTAGAACCACCCAGGAAGAGAGTCTCAATGAAGCATTGTCTAGATTCGGTTGGTGTCTTCATCAATGTTCTAGGGCTGTGAAGAAACACCATGACTTCGACAACTCTCTTTAAAGAAAGCATTGAATTCGGGCCTGCTTGCAGTTTCAGAGGTTTAGCCCGTTATCATCATGGTGGGAAGTGTGGCGGCGTGCAGGCAGACATGATGCTGGAGAAAGAGCTGAGAGTTCTACATCCCGATCCTCAGAAAGCAGGAAGAAAGGAACACTGGACCTGGCTTGAGCATTTGAAACCCTAGAGCCACCCGCAAGTGACGTACTTCCTCCAGCAAGGCCATACCTACTCCCACAAGACCACACTTCCTAATTTCTGCCAAGTAGTACACCTCCCTAATGATCAAGTGTTCAACTATACAAGCTTATGGGGGCCATTCCTATTCAAACTACCACAGTTGGCCTGTGGGGGGGGGCTTCTTAACTGGGTTAACTGAGGTGGGGAGACCTACCCTGAGTGTCGTTGTGACAGCACAGATCTCTGAGCTGACCAATTGCTGCTGCGTGTAATAGGAACAACTTTGCCATTGAAGGTTGTTAGGTGGCAATGACCACGGTGCAGTGCCAAACAGTGGGACATTTCTAAACCTTTGGAGTTCTGGGTGCTAGCCTACCTTCCTAAAAAGGATGGCTGCAGGAGGCAAACCTAGAGAGTGACACTCAGGACTCTGGGGCCATCTGTGATCATCCTAACGCTACAGCCTGTCATAGTCATTGATTCACACCATTTCTCCAGATCGTGGCATCGGGACAAGATCTCTCTCTGTCTGCTGCGCATTGTGTGAAAACACAAAGGAGGGGACATTTTGCATGGTAGTCATGTCCACACATGAAGATCCTTGTAAACAAGTAACAAAGAGCCTTGAACTTAAAAATTAGAATGGCCTCATTTACTTCGCTGTGGAAAAAAAAAAAAACAACAGATGGTTCATTGAGAAAAAAAAAATGACCCACACAAACAATTGAACATTGGTTGAGCAGAAATATTCCTGTACATTTTAAAATATAAATCATTTTATATTTAATATAAAATCATATAATACACTCAATAAAATGATTCTATCGAAAATAACAATAAAGAAATCATAGAGATCCATTTGAACACCATACACTGACCAAAGCAGTGTAGAAAGAATCAAGATCTGTTAAAGGGACAAAAGGCAAATGGAGAGTCCCCATGAAGCCGAATGGAAACATGATCTGTAGTGCTGGATCCCAGGCTCAAAGGCTTTGTGACAGGTGCCCCTGAATGCAAGGCTTAGAGGGGACCAGGAACCAGAAATGTCTCCCCTATAATTTGTCCAATGATATCAGCTGCTTTCCTTCATTTTCCCCAGCAAGGTTTACTTTTGAAAAGTCAAGTATTATTCATGGGTAGAGGTCTAATGTCATTTTCTGAAAGTCCGCTCCCTCTTTTGGAGACACGACCATGTTCAGTTACATGGGAAAGCCAAGACCAGGATTTTCCTTGTGTGGCAGGAGGAGCCATGAACAAAGAGCAAGACTCTATGAGCCAGGATCTATGGCTGAAGACTGGACCATGTGGGATTATAGCCCACAAAGGAGGAGACTAAATAATTATGAACACACAGCAATGGGAGTAACTGTATTAATCCTTACCCTGTTTCCTGGGTGAGAGATGAGTAACTAGTATCACAAAGAGGAGTAGGAAATCTTTACTATATAAAAGGAAACATGCCTGCGGAGCAGGCAAACTGTTTAGTGAAGGGTCATTGGGAGCAGAGGGAAAAAGCTTCCATTTCAGTCCTCCCCAGTGCTCTGGGGTCAATCAACAAACAGCCCTGACCCCCTGCACCTTATGTTAGAAGAATCATGAAGTAGATGAACACCCAGAAATGCAGCCTGGAGCTTAATAACTTTGTTTTAGGTTTCAACTATTACGTTTAAATCTTTATTCTCTGATGATTTCATACATACACTTAATGCATTTTGGTCATCCCTAGCCTGTTATCTCCCGCCTCTTCCAAATGACTCCTCTCTTTCCCCCATGTTTCCCTCCTCCTTTGGTGCCCTGCTGCTGTTGTTTGTGTTGGTGGGGGTGGGGGTGATGGTATTTTTGTGACTCACTGAGTTTGGTTAAGGTTGCTTTGTATGAGCATCGACCACTAACATCTTTGCTGGTTGTGATCAACTGGGATAGTATACTTTTACTTTAATGCTGAAGTCTGTTCCCATTCACTCTGTAGGAAGTCTTATTGTAGCTAGAGTTTTCCTGCCTGGCCCACAGTCAGGACAAATCTCTGTCACCCGCCAGTCCCACAGCCACTCAGACCCAACCAAGTAAACACAGAGACTTATATTGCTTACCAACTGTATGGCCGTGGCAGGCTTCTTGCTAACTGTTCTTATAGCTTAAATTAATCCATTTCCATAAATCTATACCTTGCCATGTGGCTCGTGGCTTACCGGCGTCTTCACATGCTGCTGGTCATGGTGGCGGCTGGCAGTGACTCCTTCCACCTTCCTGTTCTTTCTTTTCTCCTCTCTGTTAGTCCCGCCTATCCTTCCTGCCTAGCCACTGGCCAGTCAGTGTTTTATTTATTGACCAATCAGAGCAACACATTTGCCATATAGACCCTCCCACAGCATCTTATGGGAGCTGTGAATTTGAAAAAGACTCTGGGGCATGGTGGGGCCCTCTGCGACCTTCACAGGCAGCAGAGTGACAAGGCAGGAGGTAAGGTGATTCGGCACAAGAGGACTCAGTTGTTGGTTCCAACTCTGGGAGTCTGATACGGAGTGCTTTATTTTAGGATTAATTAAGCATAACACAATATGGTAAAAAGCTATTCCTCAGCTTGTAGGAAGCATGTAAGAATCAAGGTGACCCCTACACCCGCACACCCCCCCCCCCCCCCCGCCACACACACACTGTAGGACATCCTTAGTGCAAATTCAAGGCACTAACAGATTGGGTGTTTTGTGAGGGTGTGCTCTCTCATTCATAGATGGCTGCTGATAACTACATCTTCACATTGCTCTATGGTAGTCTCTTCCATAGGGCATTAATCCTGTTAATAAGGACAGAGTCTTCATGAGCTAATTATGTCCGAAGAGCTCTACCTTTTAACATGATCACCTTGGTGACTAGGTGTCAACATGCCAATTTGGGGCTATTACTCAGAACAAGGTGACATTTAGTTATATGTCATTTTTCTTGTCACCAAATATTCTTCAGTGAAATTATTTTTAGGTCATCATATTGATTTTTTTTATTGATTCTTTGTGGGTTTCACATGGTGCATTCTGATCCCATCCATCTCCAAGTCCCTTCATATCTCTACCCTTGTTGCCTCCCCCTCAAAACAAAACAAAAATGAAAAAATAAAATCAGACTAACATACAGAAAAAGTCTCAGCATGGAAGCTGTAGTGTGACTCAGTGAGTCACACGGTACACCTTTTAGTCCATACAGCTTTACTTGCTAGTGTTCATTACAATGAGTCATTGATCTGATTCATGGCCTCTGGCTTCTGCTGCACTATCAGTGCTGGACCCTCACTGGGACTCCTCTTGGATATCCTGTTGTTGTCCTGTGTCATGGAGATCCTGCAGCTTTGGGTCTACAAGTCCATCCCCTTCACATGCTCCACAGTTCATAGATGAGTTGGATGTTGGGGTGGGCCACCTTGTAGCTCTGGTTCTGGACCTGGGTGATAGCTGGGTTGGTCAGCCCACCTCTTTCCCTCACCGACACCTCCAGGGTGAGCTCTCCAGCATTACTCCAGATAGCTCGGCCACTGTAGCCTGCAGCAAGGTGCAGGCCAGTTCTTTTGTTCTCATGCCCTCAGGGTTGGTTCTTGAGTGCTGCTGCTGGTGAGGGGCAGGGCCAGCTCTCCCACTCTGGTGACCTCAGGGCCAGCTCTCCCACCCTCCACAGGCAGCATGGGGTGGGCATCTCTCCCTCACCCACTCCACCATACCATTGAAATTATTTTTAAGGGTGTATTGGATGGGTAAGCCAAAAGTCATCCTTTATTGTTTTATTATTTAAAGGATTGTTAGTTTTTCTAATTTATAAATGAAACTATGACACAAACCATCACACAAATTTTTATAGCTGTGTTTATCATTGAGATTCATTGACATAAGGAAATATTGCCTTTCTTGTTGAATTTTAATCAGATATTCATTCAAAGAATTAACACAAATTTTACAGTAACGATTACTTGATTCTTTTGCTGTACTGTGCTGTTTTGTGAGTTCTGGGATGTTTAGCTGTATGTAACCTTGACATCTACCCAGTATACCCACTGCCCTATTTATTGCTGCCGTAATCTACTCAGAATAGCCAGTAAATGGGATCAGCTTAGACACACATCAACAGGTGAATGGATGTGTGTGGATATGCACAATGGAATTCTATTCAGCTGTAAAGAAAAATGAATTACGAAATTTGCAGGAAAATGGGTGAATGTGGAATTACATTAAAGGGGGTAACCCAGACTTGGGAAAACAAACACCACACGTTCTTTCTCATCTACAGTGCCTAGATTTTGTGTTTTTGTCTCTTTTTCTCTGCCCTTGGAGCTGGGGACTTAACACAGGGCCTCCTGCTTAGTGGGCGATCATTCTACTGCCGAGTTAAACTCCCAACTCCAGATCCTAACTTTCAGTGTGTGTGTGTGTGTGTGTGTGTGTGTGTGTGTGTGTGTGTACACGTGCATGCACTGGAGTATAAGTCATGAAACTGGGAAGGGGACCATGAGAGAAGAAAGGATGGTGCTGAGAAAGAGGGGGAAGAAGGTGGTGGACATGTAGTGTGAAAACAGACAAAAGCCGCTAGAGGTAGAAGGGCATAAGAGCCGGGGGTGGACGATGGAGAAGAATGGGAAAGAGGATCCATGAAAGCAAATAAATCATGTTTGAAAATGACATGATGAAACTCAACACACTAACTAAAAAGATAAAAATACTCTCAAAACAAATAGGTATGTATCTGGGACCTCAAACTCACCCCTGCTCCTTATTCTCTGAGCCTGAATATATAAACAGACAATGACCTTCAATATCTACAACAACCAGCTTGGGAAGCCAAACCACAAGGTCCTCAACAGTCTCCCCAGGATGGCCAGGACTCTATCAGTAACCCCCTACTTCTCTACTATCTGCCCCAGGAGATAGTAACTCAGGACCAACCTGAGCAAGTCAAATCAGCTCTCCGAAAGTAATCACGTAGCTTCTACTCAGCCTGCCTTCAGCTCTGTGATGCCGAAGCCCCGCCCCCCAGCATCCATGAAGCCCTCCCTCGTTCTTCTCTGCCAAGCTTTCCTGCTTCCCTTGCCAGGCTCAGCATCCCTGCTCAGTGGTTAGTGACTTCTTGGCTATGCAGCAAATCCTGACAAAACAGTCTCCATATGTTCACCTTAGAGCTGTCTGCATTTATTTCCACGGTTCTTATTGGTTGGGCAAGAGCTTTAGTTTCTTGGTGGAAACAAACAAGAATGTATCATCTGGCATTCAGGTTTTAGACCCAGACGTTTGGGGAGTTGTTTGGGAAAGCCAGCTGCCTGGTACCTGGAGAGGTCCGGGTCTGTTGGAAAGCTACAGCCCCTCCTGGGACTGAGATGAGGGATAGGAGAGGCTCTCATGGAAGAGCAGATCACACGGTTCCTGCTGCTTTGGTATCCAGGCAACCTGGAATTGATTTCAAGGGGCACTGTTATACAAATATACTTGAAGCACTAAACACAATGCATTTTTGTCAAAGTTGGGCAGGGAAGAGCAGAACAGCTTCCAATAATCCCTTCAGGAGAGCTCCCCAATGACCTAGCCTCTTCCTGTTAGCACCACTGCTCAAAGGTTCTACCACCTCCCTGTTTGCTGAGGACAAAGCCTTTGCAGGCTTTGGGGGACATTCTAGATGACATGATAGCATGGAACACACCATCGAGTATCACACATCATCACTTCTGACCAGGAACCTACTTCTCTGTTAATGAAACGTGACAATGGGTGGATGTTGTGGGAGATGACTATAATCTCTGCATCCTTTACTCGGAAGCAGTTACTATGCAGATTCAGGATGTCGTCCTGCTAATGTAGCAGGTGCTGCACCTCAAAACCCAACCTGGCGCTTTCTATCAAAAGCTAAAGACTACGCCTAAGGAATGGCCATAGCATTTCTCAAGATTAAGGGGAAGGATCTGTGGTGATATATTCTGTGCCCTAATAAACTTATCTGGGGATCAGAGGACAAAGCCAGACACTATATTAAACATAGAGGTCAGGCAATGGTAGCACACGCCTTTAATCCTGGCATTCGATGGATCTCTGTGAGTTCAAGGCCACACTGGGAACAGAGCCAAGTGTGGTGGCACACGCCTTTAATCCCAGGAAATAATATGGCAGGACACAGAAAGGTATAGAAGGCGTGAGGAAACAGGAACTTACTCTCTTTACACTGAGGATTTCCTGGAGGTAGGCCAGTGGCAGCAGCAGTTCAGCTGAGAACCTCAGGGGTGAGGACTCCGAGGCTTTCAGTCTGAGGAAACAGGAGTTGGCGAGGTGAAGTTGGCCATGGCTTGCTCTGCTTCTCGGATCTTTCAGCTTTCACTCCAATGTCTGGTTCCAGGTTTTCTATTAATAAGACCGTTTAGCAAGCCATGTTACAAGGATCTACCCAGGAAATATTTCATAATCCAAAGGGGGAATGTGTCCCTTAGAGGACATAAGGATGGTTCCAGTCCTCTGAAAGTGGAGACATTGAGCTGGTAGTTACGGGATCCACATTTCATCAAGGTGAAAGGAAGAAAGAGGGACCAGGCTTTAGGTTTACTCAGCAGCTCATGACCGCTGGAAAAGTGTGGTTTGTGCTCAGTGATGGGGAAATACTAAAGTTTGGAGCGTCCCTGCAATGGCCAGTAGTGATCACGGGACACAATTTTCTAGTTGGCGCTGGTCTTATCTTAGTCCAGCTCGCCTGCTTCTCCCCGCCTCTTCCTTCCTTCCGTCCCCTTCCCCTGACATCTGCTGGGCCAGCTCAGACATTTCCACTTCGCTGTGTGTGTCACGTTTTGCTCATGTTTGGAAGAGCCACCCCGACTGCACACTTGTTCTTTTCACTGGATCCCCTTCATATTTTGTTCAGCCCCATGTCACGGAAGTGTTAGGAAGCCAACGTGTTCCTGCACGGCCAGTTTTGTCCTCTCTGTAACTTGATCAAATACCCTCAGACTCTGCTTCCAGATGTAGACCAATGAGCTTGTGTGATTCTTTGTTATGAGTTGTGTTTTTGTCCTAGTTACACCCAAGATATTCCCTGACGTTTTGTTTTTTTGTTTTTGTTTTTGTTTTTCAGAGACTTATCTCTGGTAATTGACCGGGCAGCTAGGAGAGGAGAAGAGTTACTTCTGAGTAGAGTACCTATTCCTTGTAGAGAGGAATGAGTTTCTGTGGCATTCTAGCATAGCACATGTCCATGGTCATTCTGGGGAAAGTTGAATGCTTCACCAGACTGAGGAGCACAGTGGTGGAGTGTCACAGGAATTCTGTCACCAGCTCACTAGCCAATTGGAAGGAGCGTCTTGGTCCAAGAGCCGGGGTTCTCATTGAGAATGGATGTGATGGAGAGAAAAGGCGGGGCTGGGAGATGTGCACCCCTTTTCAAAAGTGAAAACTCAAGGGACTATTACATTGTCACTGATCTCAATCCCCTTTAGTTTGCTCTGACTCTTTAAAACCTTTTTAGGTATAAGTACTGTCTCAAAATTTAAACTTTCTGTTTTGATATTAATGATATTATAATACCATTTCTAATCTTAGGCTTCATGTAGCTTCCTGTATGTGATTTCAGGATTGAGTCTAGACAGATATTTAGGAATTAAGCCTGGATATCCCTGATGTATTTAATAGATCATGATCCTTTAACCTCCCTAATATTTACATCATATGACATTTAATGTGTTTAGGTTTTCTACAGTGAATGATAAACTTTCCTAAGAGCAATTTCTGAAGTCTCCAAAACAGATGATGGGGCCCCATAACAATTCTACCTGGATTGTAATAATGTCACCGAACTTATAAATACCACTCAAAGCTCAGCTTGAGACTACAAACTGCTCAGGAAATTCCAAGGTGGCTAGCCGAGATGGTCCACCCTCATGTGCCACTCCAGACAAGACTTCATGTCAACTCTAAACTTTCCCATTACTCAGAGACTAGTGACCAATGATGCAGCTAGTTTTCCCAAGACTTGACCATTGTTCGGTTTTCTCGGGGTCCCCTAAAGATGCTGTTGCCCCCCAGACAGCCAGAATTAATTTGATAACATGACATCAACTTTCCCAAGAGGTGGGATGGGTGGTTTTTGGTCTTTCTCAGGGTTATGGATATTTATCATCTTATAAGGGCATTAGTTACAAGTTGTTATAGGGTATGGGGCTTAACAGAAGAGATTAGATTCAGGAATCTCGTTTAGAAAAGAAAAAAAATTTTATTTTATTTTTATTTTATGTGTACGAGTGTTTTGTCCACAGGACAAAGGGGAGGGTATCAGGGCATGAATATGGTTGAAGTATATGAGATTCTTAAAAGAAAATGCCTTTATGTAACACATCACTACGTATAATAAAAATACACCAATAAAATTAGAAACAAAATCAGCAAATATATAAACCTTTTGTTTGATAGATCTAAAAATGTATAACAATTGAGGAAACATTAGAAGACTAACCACAGTATGCACAAAGAATCGATAGCAATGAAAACAACTCCAGCGAGTTACGTAAATGTGTATGTCTAGCTTTCCTGAAGTGCATGATGGGGAAAAACGGAACACAGCTTTCAAAATCCAGCATGCACATGCCCGTATGACTCCAGACAGGGCCCAGGCCATGGTGGTGGTGGTGGGGAAGACTGTAAGGGCAAAGCTGAGATTTGCAGTGAACACATTTTCAAATGCTAATGCAAAATAGAAACCAATGCAGCCGATCAAATGGAACCCACGTAAGAGACCTTTGGGGAAGCAACTGATGAATTTCCTCCTCCTCTGTCCTAGCTGGACATGTTCAGAGGGGCCCGTGAAAACCCTCTACAGTTTTGGGCAACAAGGTCTTACACGTGTTCTTTCTTAAGGCCTTGTCTCTTTCTCTTCTCCAGCTCTTTTTTCGGCTCCCACATTGGATAGAAGGGCAGTCTAGGCAAAGCCATGGGGGATCCAACCTGACACGACAGTTGGGTGAATTAAGTGCTGATTGTCTTTCACAGGATTTGAAAGTAGAGATGGGAGGCAAATAACAGGAAATAATTAGATGGTGACCTGTCTACATACCCTAGAATTCGTTCCATTCACTAACACCTAGAAACTCGTCTTTATCTTCTTTTAGAATCAGATTCTTTAATCCAAAATTAAATCATATTTAGAATGATACATTCTTATGGAAAAATATAATTTAAATGCAAATGTTAAGATTATTTCCATGTCTTTAAGAACATCTAGAGGTCGAACAATTCCCTTGCTCTCTGAAAATTATTATTTGGAAAACCACATAACAATACTATTTTTTTTTTCCTTTCAGAGCTGGGGTTTGAACCCGGGGCCTTTCATTAATGAGGTCATTTATTTGTCATCACAACTGCTAAGACGTCTTTAAAACAAAGAAAGGAAATACATATAATACCAAATCATTTAAAGTCAGACTCACATTGTAACAAAAATATAGCTTGTCTTACTGTGCCATATAACTTCTGAATTCTTAAAACTATAATTTCACTGGTTTTGTAATTAAAACTCTTGGAAGAAGGAAGAAAACCCTTAAAATCCAATCATCCTAGCCAGCGACTGTAACTTCCACTATTCCCTCCACGTCTTGCTATTTATTTTTTCTGATTGCAGTTGTGCATGTGTGAAGATGCGTGACTGAGGTAGCCTGGACCCTGGAGTAGAAAAGGAGTGTCCAGAAATAAGTATCATAGTGAACACATTGGGTTGTGTCAATGACTACAATTTGTCTGTGCTGTGCTTATTAGAGTATGAAATAAAGGGAGGATGTAAGTTATCAGATATTAAATTATTTAATACTCATCTACAGGCCCACAGACTCCAGACAGAGGAGGGAAGAACTGACTGTGGAAGGTCCTGAGAAGCAGAGGTGGAACTCGAAGGGAAATTAGTTCATTTAAGAGCATTTATGCACACGGAGGACTTAAGAAGTGTCCCAGGCTCAAAAAAGTACATGTCCAGAAAAGCCAGAGAACACTTCTCATGACTAGCTGATTCCTGAAAGTGTTTGTTTGTTTGTTTATTTGGTTGGTTGGTTGATTTGGTTTGTTTTTTTGGTTTTTTTTTTTTTTTTTTTTTTTTTTTGAGACAGGATTTCTCTGTGTCTGTGCAGCCCTGGCTGCCCTGGAACTCACTCTGTAAACCAGGCTGGTCTCAAACTCACAGAGATCCACCTGCTTCTGCCTCCCAAGAGTGAAGGGATTAAAGGTGTGTACCATCACCACCTGGCTTGTGAAGGTTTTATTCATCACTGGTGCTAAATCTAAAACTGTATACAACCCTTGTAATATAATCTGTGTTCACAGAGTCCTAGGCCCTTAGAATCTGCATGCTTTGCACATGTCTTGAAAGAATGCCCAACGCCTGCTAGTTGCAGATAATATAATTGTGTAGCCATAAAAGATCTCAAGCTGTTGCCACTTTTTGAAACCCACTAACCCAGAGACTCCCCACCACACTGCTGGGCATCATCACCTAGACCTAGAAGACCCTTCTGTGGGAGAAATCTCTATTCCATGTCTTCTGAGTGGTCACTCCCAGCTCCTGGATGCTTTCTTGCTGGGGGGTGGGGAGGGGCACTACCCTAAAGCCAATCAGTCAAACCCCAAATAAAGCTTCTCTCACCAGTAAGAGCATCTCCCACCCTGATGAGTCCTGGGATTCCCACACTTGCTCCCAGGAGCTAATGTAATGGATCATGGATTCCTTCTGAGATAGTAGAGTAGAAACAAAAATAAATGAGAAAGATTTGGTAGATAGATAACTTCAATTAAAGTTTTTTTTAAAAATGTTTTTGTGTTTTATTTGTGTGTGCTCCGTCACTGCCCCCACACATCCCTATCTCTACCTCCATGTACATAGCAAAGTTCTCCAGAAGAAGGCAGGACTACTTGGAATAGATCCAATGTTTAAAAACATGATTTCAGCACCAATCAATAAAAATTGGGCATGTTGAGAGACAAAATCATGTAGTCAAAAATCACAAAAAATAAAAAATACAATAATCTCCAGGTATTGCAGATATTAGCACTCAGAAGCAAGAATCCAAACAATTGTGACTGTTGTATTTTAAAATGTAAGATAATATGGAAATACACAAAAATATGGAAAAAATTTCACCCAGAAATTAAAATCCATCAAAAGGGAGGTTGTATAGACATCTTAGAGCTCAGAGGTACAACTGGATGTACACTGTTAAAATTAAATAAACAGAAATCATAAGCCAGGTGACAACTTCATTTTTTAAAAAATCCCAGGTGAAATCTAAAGATAGAAACGAAAAGCGTAGAAAAGCACACTAGAAACATTTAGAATCCAACCAGGAAGTCTAACGTCCTCTTCACTTGTTGCTAGAATTCTGGAAGTAGAGCAGAGAGAGCAAGGAAGAAGAAGCAATATTGAATGGAGTATCTGGGAACATCTCCGTGTAGAGGAAAGAGTTCAACCCAAGAATCTCTGTGATCTTCAAGGAGAGTAACTACAGTGCAAACTGCATTAGAATAGGTAATAGTTAAGTTTGTATAAGAAAAAAAAAACAGAAAAGGATAAAAGCAGACAGAAGGGGGGAAATCCTTACCTCAAAAAGTCAACAATAATACATACAGCTGACTTATGATCGGAAGTAACAGAAGCCAGGCACAAAGTAAATGTTGAAAACAAAAAGTATGACCAATCTAGAAGCCTATGCCACAAATGGTTTATGACCTTTCACTGTGTGCTTAATTCAGAGTATTGAACTCAGACCTCATGTATGCTAGGCAGTCATTACCACTGATCTACAGAAACATCCCTAACTCTTAAGGGTCATTCACTGAACAATGTCTTGGGTTGATGGACCACATATAAAGATTACAATAGAGATGAGATGTCCTTCTGCAGCATGACATCAATGTTACACAAGGCGTTACTTGTGTTTGTGGCAATGTCTGGGCAAAAAAACTTTTCAATCATATCAAGGTATATCTCATATTATTATACACCACATACAACTGTTGATAATGGCAATAAACAACTAACTACACTATGGGAAATGTATTTACCACAATTTTATCATTAGTTCAGAATGTGCTTCTACTTACAAAATGTTTACTGCAATGCAGTGTGCTGTATGCCAGCATCAGCTTCATAGTCCCATGTTTTCAGCGTTTCTTCTTTTTTATTTGTTTATTTATGGTGACGGCTGCAGGGGGGGCAGGGCAGGCCAGAGTACACATGTGGACGTCAGAGGATGACTCGTGGGAGTTGGTTTCTCTTTCCATCTCATGGTTCTAGGGATCAAACTCAGCTCCTCGAACTTGGCAGCAAATGCTTTCAAGTCAGTGGTTCTCAACCTGTGGGTCACGACCACTATTAGAAAACACATATTTCTGATAGTCTTAGGAGCCCCCAGCCATAAATTTATTTTCGTTGCTACTTCATAACTGTAATTTTGCTACTGAGCGGTGCAGTTCAGTTCCTAAGACCATTGGAAATGCGTGCTTTCCAGTGGTTATGACCCACAGGTTGAGAAGCACTGCTCTAAGCCATCTTGTGAGCCATGTTTTCTTCACTTCTTAGTTTCATCAAGACAACCTCAAGGCTGTATCATCTGTGTTTGTGTGACTGTATCCCATAATGCTCACACACCAGGGAAATAACTAAGGGCATATGTCTCCTAGCGTTATCCCTGCTCTTACGTATCATATGACCCTAAGCTTTGATCAGTGATCGCTGTTAGAAGCAAAGAGAGACGTGTATAATGTGGAGATATGAATACAAAGAAAACAGGCTTAAAGGGGATTTCTCCTTCATCTGATCTTTCAAAGAACTCTGTTAACACTCCTATGGATCCTTTACATCTTGCTTCAGTCTGTTTGAAGATCACTACAGCTCACATAGCATATAGTCTCCCAAAGCAATAGTGCTTTATGCTGGTGAATACGTAATTCATTCCTTCCATGTTAGCCCAATGTTCTTAGGACACGAAAACAGTGGTGGTAATGGCACACACAAAAGTGACCCAGTCATAATAAAAAAAAGTCTTCCCCAACCCCAACCCCCCCCCCTTTTTTTTTTCTAAAATGCACTGGAAAAGAGACACAGTGTTAGTGGTTACAGCATATGCCACGAACACCCAGACAAATCGTTGTTTATCCACATAGCAGAGGTTTTTCTCTGTCCCTTCACTGCTCAAAGATCCAAAGGGATTCTCCCTTGGGATGATCTTGTCACTGGGCATATGTCCAGGCTTTATCACTTTGTCATCCCCATTGTTATTTCTTCCTCTTCTTGTTCTTTTCTGTCCTTACAGTCTACCAGGATACTGTGGTAGACATTGTCATCTGCAAAGTGCATGCCTGAGATCCAGGCAAGGAAGAAATATCACAAAAAGTCATTGAACATTTCCTTAAGTGTTTCTCAGCCATTTGAGGTTACTATATTAAGCATTCTTTGTTTAGATCTGTACCCATTTTTTAATTGGATTATTTGGTTTTTTGATGTCTAGTTTCTTGAGTTCTTTATACATTTTGGATATTAGTCTTCAATTGGATATGAAGTTGCTGAAAATCTTTTCCCATTCTGTAGACAGCCGTTTTGTCTTATTGATGGTGTACTTTGCCTTATAGAAGTGTTTTGTGTTGTGGAATAATCTTTTTGTATACTGTGAAGATGTGTCACTCTGATTAGTTTAATAAAAAGCTGAATGGCCAATAACTAGGCAGAATTTCTAGGCAGAGAAGATGTGGGGAAGAAGAAGGGAGGAGGCACCAGGAAGAAGAACAAGCAGCATGGGCATTACAAATAAAATAACTAAGCTACACAAAAGAACATAAATTAAAAGATATGGGTTAATTTAAGTTATAAGTGTAATTTTGCTATATTAAAGTTAAAACCTTCCTTTTTGATTAGACAGAAAAGGGGAGGTGCTGTGGGATGTTCTGTATGTATTGCTCTGATTGGTTGATAAATTAAACATTGATTGGCCAGTAGCCAGACAGGAAGTATAGGCAGGGTGAGCAGATGAGAATTCTGGGAAGAGGAAGGACAGAGTCAGGAGTTGCCAGCCAGACACAGAGGAAGCAAGATGACAAGGCAGAACTGAGAAAAGGTACTAAGTCATGTGGCTAAACATAGACAAGAATTATGGGTTAATTCAAGTGTAAGAGCTAGTCAGTAATAAGCCTGAGCTAATGGATGAGCAGTTATAATTTAAAAAATTAAGTTATAAGAACTAACTAGAAACAAGTCTAAGCTATCAGCCAAGCTTTCATAATTAATAATAAATCTCAGTGTCATGATTTGAGAGCTGGCTAGTGGGACAGAGAAAGACTCCTTACATATGGTGCCCATCATCTGGCCATGTATATCCACATAAGGCCCGAGAAAGCTAAAAAAAAGGGGGGGGTCTCAGGTAGGTTCAGTGTACAGAGACTGCCTGTGGGCTGGAACCAGCCATCAGCACCATGGGTCAGTGCCATGTGCTAAGCTGAGTCATGCTGGTGACTGATCTACCAGTTTAATATTTGTCTTACATGATCAGAGAACACTGAAGATGCTCAGTAAAGACAGATTCAGATGAAAAAAAATCTAAACAAAGTTACAGTGTGTTTAAAAATGTGAGTGTGCTTAAAAAATAAAAGAAAATTGGTATAGATAGTCATAAAAATAAATAGTTTATAAATAATAAGATAAAGTCTTTAAAGAGCAAATAAAATAATATAAAAAGGATAAGCCATGTAAAGATGGGAAATACACAGAGAGTCTGGATCCTATATGGTGTCTTGTTGACTTTAAATTTTTTGATTACCAATGAGCAAACAATTACTGCTAAGAGATATTGGATTATGGAAACTGCTAAATTAAACCAACCTATATATTTTTAAAATGTCTTAACTTCAAAATGGAAGTTAAAAAATGTATTACATTGGGGAAGAGGTTATGCTTTTGTTTCCACAGGAAATGAAAGGCTGTGGATTCTTTCCAGGTTAATATACATTAGATTTGACTGGGGGAGACCTCTTGAATATTTTGGCTACAGACGTGGCAGAGGAAACACAAAAGACTACAGGATAGGTGACGTGTAAGATGAACCCTTTGCATGATAACAGCTCAAAGATAAGATGAGACAAGATAAATCTCATTGGCTACAGAGTTCTCATGACTTATTATTACATGCCATCCTTTCATATGGAATGAATAGAGATTTATATTATAGTTTGGTTATACAGTCCAAACAAACTTATAAAGTTGACAGATGCCTTTTACCTGCTGAAACATAGAACCAAAAAAAATCATCTTTAACTGACTTGTGCACACTGCACATTCCATACTTTTGTTAATACAGATATGTATATTACCTTTAAAAGTTCATGTGTTTTCAGAGCAAGGGGACCCGGCACCAATGAAAATGGGTGGTCCAGGTGATCCAGCCTCTCAGCACACCTCTGTTGCATTTTCCTAGAGTGCTACATAAAGAACAGCTTCAAGGCTGTTCAAGGCTGTTCAAGGCTGAGATGGTCCAGCCTCACAGACTACTTCAGCCAGACTTCATATAAGCCCTACATTTTCCCATAACACCAAGACTAGACAACAGCTAGCTCTCCCAAGACTTGAACATTATCTTAATTTTCTCAGTGTTTCCTCAAAGATGTCATTACCCTCAGACAACAGGAAGCAGTCTAGAGAACACAATGCCTACATTCCCAAGAGGTGGGATGGGTGGGTTTTGTTCATTTGATGGGTTATGGATGTTTGTCATCATTTAAGTGGGTTGGTTATAAATTTTTACTGGTCGTGGTCAGGGAGAAAGATAAACAAATGAGATTATATTCAGAGATCTCTTTTTAAAGGGAAAAAGGGGGATATAATATAGAAGTGATGAGATAAGAGTGGATTGTTGAGTCTAATTTTGAACAACCAATAGTTTGTACATTGTTCTGTGACAGAACCACTACTTTTGATCTCCTTCATGCTCCAGTCTTCTGGGTCTGGCAAGCAGTTAGAATGAATGGTTTTGTCATCTCATGGAATTTCACTGACTAGCTTCACCATGGAGACAGTGAGGCTGATGGCACTGAAAATCCCCAGACCTTGACTCTTACCTACAGGAGTGCTGAACGCTTTCTTGGACCATCTTAGAGGGTTTTTGTTGTTGTTTTTTGTTTTTTTGTTTTGTTTTGTTTTTGTTTTTTGTTTTTTGTTTTTTGTTTTATCAGAAAATCCATGTCATACTAACTGCCCACCATCTCTGCTACCCTTCGAAGTTTCTCTCCAAGGCTTGAAGTATCATTGCTCCTGGTGGGGGGTATAATAATATAAAAGTAAATGACAGGATGCCCTTCTGAACTTGGGTAATTTTCTGCTTTTTAAAGACTAGCATCAGGATCAGAATTCAAATCATTACCACTTTCTCCACAGATGCCAGATGCAACAAGACAAAATAAAATCCCCGAATGCCATGCAGATTGTTAACCTTTAGACAGCTATACAAAAGAAAATGAGCCCCAAGCAGTCACAGAAGCAGAAAAACAATTCTGCTTTACTCACAAGCATCAATTTTTCTTATTTATAGGAAAGGATGGGTTGTGCTTTTGCGGAGATAGGGAAGTAAGGGAGGGTCAAAGGTGGCCAAAGAATTCCTTTACTCTGCCTTCTTAGAGTAAACTGTTTTAGCATTACACGTGGGCTGATGGCCAGCAAACGCTGGCACACACTAATGTTTTACTTCTCCGTGAAGATGCTCTTCCATCAGTCACTTCCTGGTGAGAGCTGTGCAAACTTTGCACCTGTTACACACCCAGGCTGGCCTTCAGAGTCTTTGTCTCCAAAGTGTAGACACTCATAGCTACTTAATGGAATGATGAGAAAGATTCAAAGAGTTTAGTACACTGAAATGAGATCTAGCAAGTAGAAAGCACCCAGCAGGTCTCAGCCAGCAGCCAGAGGAGCACAGTGTAATAGTGATGGTAGGGGAACAGAAGGGGGCGGGGCTTCCAGAGCAAGGAACAGAGGGTAGCAACAAAGCTGTACTTCATTCTCAACATGTATAGGGAAAAGGTTGATGTACTCAAATATACTCCAGATTCTTTCCATGTTTTCTTTGTGTGTGTGTGTGTGTGTGTGTGTGTGTGTGTGTGTGTGTGTGTGTTTTCATGGCTGACCATTTGGGATTTGATAACCAAATGGTGAGCTTTTCCCTAGGGAAGACAGTTTCTCCTGCTCTTGACATTCCTTACTTGCCTGTAGTTCCTTGTGTACAGTTGAGTTCTTGTGGGCTTTTCCTCACCTACTTTGGCTTGTGTCCTCCTTGTTCAGCTCATGCTTGGGTGGCCATGTGGGTGTGGACTTTATGGGTGTGACTTCTGACTTTACCAGGTGATACAATCTCACAGCACATTTCCTGATCCTCTGGTTCTTAGAATCTCTCTGCTCCCTCTTCGGAAGTGCTCCCTGAGCCCAGGTGCAGGAGTGTTTTGTAGATGTGTCCATTGGGACTGGGCTCAATTCCTCATTTTGATTAGTTGTGGTTTTCTGTAATGATCTTTATCTGTTGCAAAGAGAAGTTTCCTTGATGAGAGATGAAGACTACACTGACTTGTTAGTGTTGTGGAATATTATTTTAACTATGTAAAGGTGTGTTACATTTGTTTATGCTGTGGAACATTACTTTGACCTCATAAAGGTGTGTTACATTTGCCTATACTGCATTTGTCTGAGTATGTAAAGATGTATTGCATTTGTTTCACCTTGCCTGTCTAAGGCACCTGACTGGTTTACTAAAAGGCTGAATGGCCAATAGCCAGGCAGGAGAAGGATAGGTGGGGCTGGCAGGCAGAGAGAATAAGTCGGAGGAGAAATCTAGGTAAGAGAGAGAAGAAGAAGGAGAGAAGGAGGGAGAAAGATGGGGACACACCCAGGGAGAGCAGCCAGGCAGCCTTTAGCCAGCCAGCCATGAGACACAGTGAAAGTAGGATATACAGAAGGAAAGAAAGTTAAAAAAAATCCCTGAGGCAAAATGTAGATGAAGAAAAACAGGTAAAGTTGTAAGAGCTAGAGGGACAAGCATAAGATAAGACTGAGCATTCAAAACTAATAAGAAATCTCTGTCTTTATGTGGGAGCTGGTTGGTGACCCAAAAGAGAAAGCCTGTTACATGTTAGTATAAGGACAAACGTTGAGATTGTTGCTAGGAATTACGCTTGTTTAGTAAAGTGTCACAGGCACCCAGACCTTAGCATGACTGATGCCATGAGGGAAATGCTATTTTGGCCTTGGAACCCAGCACATGGGTAGCAACACCTGCCGAAATGAGAATGAAGGCCTAATCCGTCACAGTCCATAGTTCTGAGAAAGTCCTAAAGAGGCTAATCTCATCTTTTGGCTTCAGTAGGTCTTCTGGCTAAGAGTTCTTGCTAACTGAAGTATGTCAACCCAGGCTGTAGTTTCTGTGCCTAAAAGCTTACTCCATGAAAGGCTTGGGACTGCACTCAGGTCCTGAACACCAGTGTAGTCAATGGCCTGCTGATAAAGAGCTATTGGCTTGAACACATGTCTGAGTGGTCCTCTTTGGTGACTAATCACAACAAAAGTTGTGACTGTAGATTCTTCTCCAATATCCATGACTTTACTAGCATTGTGTAGCTAGATTTCTAGTGCCAGGCATGGTTTCACTCCTGTTTGAGTGGGTCTTAAGTCCACGTGGAGAGATGTTGGTTACAGCCAAGATAGGTGTGCCACTACTACATCCTCGGGGCATCATGCCATCCCAGTCATTGATGTGCTCCATAGGCATCATAGCTGGTGGCCTCCTTCCTTTGGAAGCTTACATGGCACCTGCTGACACCATGAAAGCTAGTCCTCAGGGTGGAGGCATTCATGAAACATCATGTTCCAACACTCCTCTGTTTTAAGCAACCAAAATGTATCCATAAACAATGACATAATTAAATATTTTGGCCACAGTTAACATTACCTTTCTGGTCGAAAGTAGTACATTGAATTGCACCACCTGTGAAACATTCAAAATGATCTTACAAGGGAAGAGTAGGACCCAAAGCTTTTAATTTTTATCGGAATAATAATAGTATGTTTTTATCTTCCATTTCTATATGTAATAATATATACTGGGATTGAGAAGACAAGGTGCCCAAGTTAAGTCTACATAGTCTTTCTTGGGTCTCACTGGTTACTATAAAATACTGAGAAGGAAACAATTAAATGTTGTTGGGAACCAGTAGAAAAACATTTTAAATGTGTGCATATTTGGGGCTGTGTTTTACAAGTGGACCATCAATGACTTACAGGGCAAGACTACACTGTGAAGGTTTTAAATTCATCCACATTAATCTCATTTGGAGATTTAGTCTTTGGTAGCTATCCTTCAAGCCAAGGCAATCTCCTCTGTTCCTGTCACTAGAGAGCATGGTCCCACTCTAGTAATGCTGTTTCAGGACGACCCTACTGCCAGACTGCAGATTATACCAGAGGACAGCTGCCTGGGCTTGGGCATTTTTATCCTATTTAAGGGGCTTTGTACCCACCCTGTGGTTCCATCTGGAAACCAGGGTTGGCTTGTTGTACATACGTACACTTCCCTGTTACTACAACTGAAATTGGCTGTTACCATGACTCAAAATCTTTTAGCAACCAAATCTTCTCAAACTGCCTTATTCTTGCTGTAAGCTCCTTCAGACCAACCTGCTTCTACCAGTGTCCAGTTCCCTTTCCAGGGAGTGATGTTTCTCCCCTCCTGTGGCCAACTAACCTCATTGTCTTAGACCAACTCTCTGTATCTCACCTACATTTCTCCGCTCCCTGAACTGCTCCCCCCACACCCCTGATCCACCCCTCCCAGACACCAGCACTCAACACACCTGTGGCAGCTTCTCTGGTCCTCTGTAATCTGATTAAGGCTTTCTGCTGCTGATTCAGTTACCCTCTCATTTGTTGTAAGAGTACAATCGCCTGGAGAAGGTACAGGACAACTTCACCTGGAGAAGGTATGGGACAGCTTCATCTTCTTCACATTTTTTGTCCCCACCCAACATCTTTGGGTGCTCAACACCGCCAAGAAAAGCTGCTTGTAGGCAAGTGAAAAAGTTTCATAATATTTGAATCGTTGACAAGTTCCTCTGTAAATTTAAAATCCTCATGGGTAAAACAAAAATATTACAAAACCATGGGCTTGTCTCTATTGGTTTGTAACTTTTTGTCTGCACTGGAACTCAAATGCAGGGTCTCATGCATGCAACAATGCGCTCCACCAAATGAGCTGTATCCCCAGTGCATGACTTTATTTATGAACCAAGGTTTTTTTGTTTAGTTTAGTTTTGTTTATTTATTCATAATCTTCTTCATTGTCCTATTTTTTATTTAAGTTCTGCCCAAGACAATAACTTCTCAACAAACAGTTTTTATAACTAATAACAATCCTCTTCATGCAGGAAGACTCTTATTGGCAAGTTTTGTAGTTATTTCTCCACAGCATTTACTAGAAAAAAACAAAGTTTGATGAGTGAATTTAAAAATATTATAAGGAACAAGTTTGGAGCCCGAGTCTTGGTGAGATGTTCCTGGATATTAGTTTGTGAGACACGTGGCTGGATCATTTTCTCTGAACTGTGAAGGAAGGAAATGAGCTTCTTGGTTGGCTAATTAATCTTTGGCTGCTAAGAACTAGGAATTAGACAGCTGTTTTGAAAAGGATTCAGCCCTCACATGCTCAGGGATATAGAGCTATCTCAGGTTCCAGGTTCTTATGAACATGAATGATCTAGCCTTAGACCAGTCCTGTGGCTATGCCAGGCTATGTGAAAGGAGGTTACAGTGTCCTCACATGCAAAGAACTGCCCTAGTGTCTTCATGCCAGCAGAGTGCGGCAATTTTAGACCTGGCATTAGCCACAGGGTATTGCTGGACCACACCGCAGGGCAGCTCAAGTCAGCTGGTTCCAGATGGAAGCATGTAGATGCTGTGTGTGCTAAGGAGAAGAAAAGTCAAAAGATAGTGCTTTTTTCACTTCACGATAACAAAAAGGAGCCGAAAGGAAGATGTGCTGAGTGCTTGCTACAACCCAAAGTCACTTTGAGAAACTGGTCTAAGACCATGGAGTTAATGTGACCTTCACAAAACTGAAACTCAAGAATCAATGTATAATCAACCTGATTGATGTGTGCCCTCTCTGCTCTTCACACACTTATTAAGGATCCACTGAAAATCTGCTTGTGATTTTTTTTTAAATAACCATTCCATGGTTGAGGGTATAAATAGTAGACAGGGCCAATAAAGCTCTCATAGAGTTTACAGTCTAGTAGCAGGATCAAATAATAAACAAATCAGTAGGTAGGTAGATGGAGTACCACATGCCAGAGAGCCTTTGAGGGCCTGGAGAGAGGGCCCAGCGGTTGAGAGCTTGCTTCTCTTGTCAAGGACAGAAGTTGGCTTTCCACCTGCTGTGTGTGGCAGCTCACAATCATCTGAAACTCCAGAGGACACACACACACACTCACGCACACACACACACACACAGACATACACACACATACATGTAAATAAAAGTAAAATATATCTCTTAAAAAGACACGTTCATGTAAAAAGCTAAAAACTGTCCTTGGGAACCAGGAACCAGGAGCATCCTGTGTGGGTGTGGGACCTGCTGTTTTTAATGTGTTAGGAAACACGCCTGTACGATGGCGGGTCAGCGAAGATCTAAAGGGTTACCGGACGGCGGTGGGAACCTGGGGATACATTTTCTAAGCAGTGAGTGTAGCAAGTGCAAAGGCCTCAGTGCTAGAGTGCTGTCCATTTGGTTAGTCTGTGTGAGGCCCGGAGGCTGCAGGAGCAGGCAAAGCTGGTGGGAAGAACGGATATGCTGAAACACCAAAGGGGAGAGTGTGGACGCTGTGTGATTCAAGACACCGGGTAGTGCATTTGGGGTCTCTGAAGGAAAGAGGATGAGAGGCAACTGTGCAGAGGATACCGTGTTGTCTCCATGCAGCTGGACTGTGAGGAAAAAGAGCGGCGAGATGCAGCTTGCACCCTGCTGCAGCATGCACCCTGCGTTTGATGGACTCTCCTTGCAGTTTACACCAAGCATGCATTTCAATTACTGTCTGATTAAATGAGGGAATGAATATTCATACAGCTGTGGCCAGGTTCCCACACAGGAATATTTAGTGCTTCGCTCTTCATGATAATGAACTCCTTTCAAAGACGGAATATCCGTGTAAAGAAATGTAAAGGGGACAATAAGAAATATCCACATGTGGACTTGGAAATGGGTCTACGATCAAGGATCCAAGACCCTGGGGTGTGAAGTTTGCATTTTGCATATAATTGATTAAGTATGCTGATTTATTGTGAGTCTATGCATAGAGTGTCTCAAGTGAGTTCATACCATATTGCCCAACAACAACAGAAACTAATTTGCATAATTATGGACTTTTATAAAAAAAATTGGAGCATTCAAATACTAAATGACTAAATAGTAGTTAAAAAATCATTGCAATGATCTATATTTACCATGAAAATGCATGCAATCTATATTTTTAAACTTTAAGTTCCATTTTATTGACTGATTGGTGCTGTGCATAGGGCATATGCATGCCATGATATTTGTGTGGAGGTCAGAGGATAACTTGTAGGAGTTTGTCCTCTCCTTTGAACATGTAGGATCTGGGGCTTGAACTCAGGTCATCAGGTTTGGCAGTATGCACATGGAAAACCATCTTGCCAGTCATATCATATAATGTAATGATGTAATATAATATAATATAATATATTTAAAGTTGGTTAAAAGAAGGTTTACAATGTAGGTATGGGGTGATTTCACTTTTATCAAAAAATTCTAGACAGTAAATTCTATGAAAGAATATTTTTATTGTATTATCTCAAGTGCTAGTAATATTCCATACATCTGGTTGTTATATAATGCATATCTATTGGTTATTGGATGAATAAGACCATACAACTACACACACATACACAACAACAAACAAAAACAAACAAACAAGAAACCACCATTAAAGGTACCTGTCTGCGTAAGCTAACATGTTTGTGTATGTATTTGCTCCTATTCACTTGTATCTGCCCGTTTTTAAAATCAAAATCTCATGTAACAAAATGTTGCTTTCATTTCATATTTATTTAAAGGGTGTAAGTTTCAAGGATGGACGTTTAGAAGATCCCCACCATGAAGAACAGCTGCAGTTCACCATTACCTGCCAAGGATCAACCAGAGCAGAAGGTACACTTGGCGCTGAGGATTCAGAGAGAGGAGTACCCTGGCGCCGAGGACTCAGAGAGAGGGTACGCCTGGCCCTGAGAGAGAAGGGCACATTCAGCCTTCGGCTTTCATGGAGTAGAATGGCAGATTTCACTGTGCCTGATAAGTCTGAAACTGAACAAATTGAAGTTGGTAACAATTCAAAGCTTTTAAATCTCAATGGCTTCCTAGGGTGCTTTTGGACTCTAGAGGAATGCTGGGAGGTGATGACCTACCTATCATCAGCCAGTAATTCCACTTGTGCTGTCAATCTTGATATTTTGACGCTACGCTTGCAAACTGGATGGTGGTCCTGATTCTCAGATACGGGTGTGATCTGTGCATACTTTAGTCGTTACGCGTTCTCTTCTGAAAACAATGCCTTTATTAAGTGGAGCCTGAATTTCCACTGAGGTCAGGACTGAAGAACAGCTGAGTCAAGCTGAAGGCAATTAGTATTTTTCTTTCTTCAAAATGGATATATATGGACATATATATATATATATATATATATGGACATATATGTGGACATATCTATATTTATATACATATGTCTAGAGCAGGAATTCTCAAGCTGTGGTTGCAATCCCTCTGAGAATTGTACCACCCTTTCACAAAGCCCCCCTAAGACCATCAGGAAAAACAGATATCTACATTACAAACCATAACAGTAACAAGATTACAGTTATAAAGTAGCAACGAAAATAATTTTATGGTTGGGGCTCACCACAACATGAGGAACTGTAGTAAAGGGCCGAGGCATTAGGAAGGTTGAGAACCACTGGTCTAGAGAAAGCCACCTTTAGCAGGCCATAGGGACAACCTTCCTTAAATCTCAAACTTACATCTGAGAAGATGTTTGCCTTCTGGGACCCCAGCAACCCCAAGGTCTATAAATGCAGTCCTATAAACCCAAGGTTGCTAGAGAAGCTTTTACTAATATTTTACCGTTTTCAAGTCTGTACCTTTAATGAATTTGTCAGATCACTACATTTGCTCATTTTTATTCTGATATTTTAACTTAGCTATTTTTATGCATTTTTACCTGGTACATAGACACATCAGTTTTCTTTGTGCATCCATTTGCTGGTGTTGACTTTCTAATTATTTTATCTTAACTTTAATTGCCTTAGTTACCTATTTAGTAACATCCATTCTTCATTATCTGATTTTTAAAAGATTATTTTATGCAGTACCATCTTTTAAATGGTTCCCTTAGATAATTTCATCTTACAAAGATGTGATCTCAGCCTTTTGGTTTACTGGTGTAAGACATGATGTTTCCTCTAACTGTCCAGGGCTACTCAGAAGTCTCAATGACATCTTATCTTTGTCTCACTCAGAAAGTTGGCCCCCAGGCCCCACCATACTTGTTGCTACATTCACTAGGATGCTCCGTGTCAACTCTAACTGAGTCTCACAATTAAAAAAACCAAAACAAGAACCTGACTACTGGGTATTTTGCGATTCACAGATGAAACCCCCTTACGGGATATGTTCCACTATGGGCTGGTCTATGCAGGCTCTCCCCCGAGTATAACTGTAGCGAGGAACTATGTAGCCCCATCAATGTTAAAATTCCTCGGTAGCTCACCTCATCCCCGGTTCTAACTGTCAATATTAGACTATCTCCAACTGCCTTCTTGCCCTTCAACATAAGGTCACACCTCGATCCTGTTGTTTCAGCTCCTAGCCTTGGGTTTCCACCCATCCAGCAGACAGAAGGCGAGGGGAAAGAAGGGGGGGGGGAGCCATTACCTTGTTCTACTCAGAAAATCCTCTTGCCAGACCCTCCTTTCCCACTTAATTCTTGGAACCTTTAAGGCAAATAGAAGCACTATTGGGTTAAAGTACACAAGCAGTTAAGGAATACTCCACCTGACTCCCCGCGCTTGAAGCCTGGGTCCTGTGACAGACTTCTATAAAAACCACTTTTAAAGGTACGCTAACTGGAGACAGCCTGATTCTGCTGCCCTCCTGTGGCTTCCCTGGATCCTAACGGGCCAGACTCACCCTTTGTCACCGGCTTCCTCGGCCAGCTGGTCAACCCAGACCCTTGGTGACCGATTCAGAGGCAGGGCTTCAGTCAGACCGGGGTGCCGTGTTAGCCTGGGCTGACTGTCGCCCTTCGGCACATCTTTGACGTGAAGGAAAACTCTCTCCCTCTTTCATGGGAAGGGCACAGCTGAGAAAATGTGAGGGCATTTTAAAGATGACCTCCCAGCCCGTGAGATGGGTCTTTTTCAGCCTAGCCCCAGCATATAACCCTGGAGCTACAGGTGCGTGCTGCCATTCCTGGCTGTTTACATGGATGCTGGAGATCCGAACTCAGGTCCTCATGCTCACACAGAAAGCCATTTTCCTTTAGGCTCAGAAATTGTGTGTATATATATATATATATATATATATATATATATATATATATATACATATATACATATACACATACATATATATGTACATATATATATACACACACACGCACACGCACACGTGTGTGTGTGTGTGTGTGTGTGTGTGTATCTCTGTGTGTGTGTCTCTGTGTGTGTGTCTCTGTGTGTGTGTGTATTTTTCAGGTTACTCATTACTCATGCATTTACATTTAACAAAATTCTTCCAGCAAGAAATTTTGTATGCCAGTCTTAATTATTAATACAAGTGCCAACATTAGTAACATTGGGGATTTGAAATCTGTATTAAGTTGAAACAATACTTTAATTCCTAGGAGTAGAAGCAGAGTTTCTTTATACTTAATGGTATTTCCTGCCAAATCAGTATTCTAAAAAAAATGCTTTGTTTTCAAAACTAAGTATTGGATTAGCACCAGTATTTCCTGAGCAGGCCTCCTCCACTACATATTCTGTGAACATCTCATTACATTTTTGTATCTAAACTGCCAGGAACTTATTTTTGTGGGGCACTAGGGAGTAACTAATTGTTCTAGCAGTGTGACCACGGTAGCTGTGTAAATTTGCGCTTAGACTCTCGGACTGAAGGAGCGGTTTCTACTTAAGACAATCACCAGGTGATGAAATGGTTTCCAGCACACATCAGGCAGTTCCCAGTAGCCTGTAACTCCAGCTCCAGGGGTATCTAGTGGCTCTGGTCCCCAAGGGCACCTGCACTCATGTGCACCCCCCCCCCACATACACATAATTAAAAAGTAACAAAACTAAATCTTTAAATTCTTGTTTCAAATTCATGCTCGAGAGTGAGTGTCCCTATCTTCCTGTCTTTGCCTCCTTGGTGCTGGGATTACAGGCCTCTATCCCTGTGCCTGACTGATGTGGTACTGGGAGGCAAGCCCAGGGCTTTAGGTATACTAGACGAAGACTCGAGCAAACGGCTACACCCCCCAGGCCAGACTCGGCTATTTTTATGGAATTGTGTTTCTGGAAATGATCTTTACAGTTTCATACCACTGCCTTACCAATTATGGTAGAAAGTATTAGTGGACTCCACAAGGGTGGGTACAACCTTTGGTCTCTGGCAAAGGCGAACTGGGACCGTAAATGGAACAAACAACCACTGAAGTAGTGCCCCTGGATTGTGTCACTTAAATTAGAATTACAAGTCCAAATAGGAAGTGCTCTGTAAGGATGTGCTTGTCTTGGTAGATGAAACAGAATGGGAGTCACGGGGCATCTTCTTGTCAAATGAAAATGAGCCTGTGTTTCTCTGGAGACTGATTCCAACTGCTTCTAGCCCTCAGTTCTTGTATTGGGGCATCTGTAGTGAGATGGAAGATCCTAAGTATGCAGGATATAGAATACTTCTAGAAAGTTCCCGCGTTACCGTTCTCAGGCCTTCTGCCCTCCACAGACCATTCCGGTGTCTCTCATTGTCAGCTAATACTTCTGTTGTTATTGTCCTAGTTTACATTTAGAACAATCATTGTGAGATCGACAGACATGTTTTTTATTTGGTTTTTCTTTGGGATCCTTGGGGGTGGACTGGAGTTTCTGCAAAAACTAATAAGGGGGAGAGCAATTAAGGGGGACACCCAAGATGGACTTGTGGTCTCTGTGTACACTCATGTGCATGTGCTCCCTCAAGCACACTTGCACACACCCATTAGAACACACAAACACACACCACACACACACACATGCAAGCACACCATGTACACACACCATACACACCGGCAAATCAAAGTGTTATATTGCAAAATTATTAAGTTGTACTATTTGACCCTGTTTCTGCATTAGTAACAGAAGCCAGGATGCTGAAATATGTAAAACCTAGCATAAATGTCATTATTTAAATATATTCAGTATAATAATTTAACATCGGAACATAAAATCTGTCATATTAATAATACTAAGCTATTTTATTAAATTCATGTATTAGTCTGATTAAAATAAGTGTTGAATAAAACTTGAAAATACAGTTCACTTCTGGTTTCAGATTTATTTATATTAATATAGCATAATAAAATTCAAATAAATGATATAGCTCCTTTAGAAGAGGCTTTACCTATTATTCCAATTTGAGAAATGCTGGTCCAGATTAGCATTGACCCATTCACCAGGACTCATTTTGTTCTGCTTAATTAACCAATTCTCAAGTTGGTCCACAAAGAGCATCGTGACAAGTTTGGTAACTGCCTTAATGAAATCAGTGTATTTTTGTGCCTGTGCTATTTCCATAGTCCGTTCTGTGGCGGTAAAATCACTGAGGACCATCTGAGGGATTCACTTCATCCAACTGGGACTTGATGAAAGACGCCACATTTGTTCCATCTGAACCACTCTGAGGCCTGCTGTTTGCCACAGAAAACGCAGACTTCAGACGCAGTCAGGAGTTGTGGTATTGTGTGACACTTGGGGACTATGAGGTACTTACCATACTTTACACACAGAAGGCTGGGGAAGGACAGAGATGACCCCAAACTGGGGTGCACTCTCCACCTCTTCCTGTCTCCCTGTGTCAGTGTGATGAACACTCTGTCATAGCCTAAGCTCTCTCTCCACCTCAGTCAAAACCACTAGTGACGCAGATGTCCTACCTCCTAGGACCCAGCCAGCCGTACCTTAAATTTCCAGGCTTGAGTCTATGGCAAACCTGAACTTGGACCCCTGCCCCCCTCTGGATGACGATCACTGAAACACTGCCTTTGATTTTGGCATCCTTGGAGGCCCTAGGTCCTCATCCATCAGTCCCTCACCTTACAACTGAGCTACCCAGTTGATCTTAATTCTGCCCAACTTCCAGCCTGCTCTTCCTTGTGGCTGCTCAGAGCCCTGGGAAGAACAGAATCCCTTGTATTTATCACCTCTGGTGTCTGTAGGGCTATGAGGGCGAGACCCTCATTTCTTTGGTTCTCTTTGAGTATCTAGCCTGTTACCCCACAGATTATTGGCTTTTAAGAACTATGTATTCAACAAACGAAGGAGAGGCTGTAATGTGTCCTGACTTATGAACCAGGGCACTGGAAGCAGTTTTGCCTAGGTATAGATAGAGCACAATGACTTTTTTTAAAAAGTCCAGTTTATTTCACTTACATGGCCCCGATCCCATTGCTTCTTTGAATCTGGCTGGTGGGGGAGGGGGGCTCTCCTCACTTGGATTTTTCCAAGTCCAGAGTTGGAGCAGATGCCTCTTCCCAGGGTCTTGGAGACTCCTCAGAAGAGAAAGAGACTGTTGTTCACATAGCAGAGACACAGGCCCCTGCTTTACCTCCAGAATGGGAGGGAATTTTCCCTTTATAAGTCCAATGGGAGCAAAAGATAAGATTTAAAATGTGATTTCTGGGGAGACATTTGTGGTCAGAGTGTTGCTTGCTCTCGGGCCCTGCTTCAGTAGAAATATCTCTGAAATCTCACCTGAGCAAAATACAGCCATGCTGGTTTTGCCTTTGCCTAGAAAATGTATCCACAAGAGCCCTCATTTTAAGTGTAATTTTGTGTAAAGTTCCTAGGGCGAGAATCTGTGCTTAGAATGTAACTGTCCTATTTTTGTTATAAGTTCCCATGACGTCCTAGGAAATGGGCCTTTCTCACCTCAAAGAGCTTCTTCACTGGGCTGCAGAGAAGGTTCAGAGATAAAGAGCATTTGCTGATCTTCCAGAAGACCTGAGTTTGGATCCTAGCACCCACCTAGGGGGACCCTTAACTGCTTACCGCTCCAGCACTAGGGGGTCCAATGCCCTGTCTGACCTCCTTGGACAAACATGTGGTACACACTCCCACACACATATACATAATAAAGTTGCTAAAAAAACCAAAACCTAAAATCTTTTTTTAAAGAGTATATTTATTTTTCTAAATGCTGCACTCTAATTAAACAGGGATTATTTGAATATGGAATTATAAATATAATGATCTACAACTCTTAACTACAAGCTCATCTGAAAATAAAAAGCGATTTCAAATAGTCAGTGCCCATCTTGTGTCACTACGGCCTGTTGTTTTTTTTTTTTTTTAAATAACCCCGGTTCTCCTACATGCCTCCTCAACAAGCTTTCAAACCTGTTTCCCTCGCCCTTGAGACTGATTTAACTGCTACAATGACTAGAGTGTGATAGAAACATACTTTCAAGCCAAAGTTCTTAGAGTTTCAAGTGATTCTTGCTCTGGGGACATTTGCCGGAGAGTGCAAGGACACCACGATAAGCCGGTGCCACATGGCGACAGGCTGCACAGATGCTCAGGTGGGCTGCAGCAGCAGAGGTGTCCCTGGGCTGACAGTTAGCACAGCGTCAGGAGCAGGTGAATGACTAAGCTCCCAGGTGGGTCCAGATCTGGATCGCAAGCCTCCACAGCTAAAGGCAAATGTGACAGAAAGGAGCAATTCCTGCCATGCCCTGCCTAAAGTGAACCCTCGTTAGCAAAGTTAATACCTTTGTTAGTTGAGGCCACTTACCCTTGGGGGTGCTGGTCATATAACAAAAGAGAATAGGAATCACCAAACGCCGTTCTCAGTCCTCATTGTCACTGAGAAGTGAGAACTATTAACTTCTCCTGCCAATAAGCAATCAGACACTGTGCTGAGTCCTAGAGATATGCAGGTGAACATATCCTCTCTTCACTAAGCTTACAGGGCACAATGACTGCCATGATCCAATGGGGACACCATTGACCTTCATTGTATGTATGAGCATGAGGGACCATGCTTTTCTTAGACATTGGCTTAATCTTCTCCAGCAGGAATAAATCAACTCATCTGTTTTTCTTGGCTTTAGATGCAGGGCATGTGTACGAGACAATTGATCATGTTCTTGCATTAAAAGTTTGGGACTGAGTCTGTTTTAAGTTTGTTGGGATATAATAGGCAAATAGAAATTACATGTGTTTAAGGTGTGCACACCAGGGTTTTGCTGAACATATACATTGTGAAATAACTACCCCAGTCAAACTAGTAAATATGCTTATCAATAGTTATATGTGTGTGTGTGTGTGTGTGTGTGTGTGTGTGTGTGTGTGTGTGTGTGTGTACAACACTTAAAGTCTACCCCCTTGGCAAATCTCAAATCCAGATGGCCCCTATTTTATGATAGTTCAATTTAGGATTTTTTCAACTTTACAGTGGTGTGGAAATAGTATACAAAGGAGAAACAATGTTTTTAATTTAGATATTTTAGGGAGCTGGTAATACAAGTTTTGATATTTCCTGGTGATATCTGGCAATCGTAGTGAGCCACTCAGTCATGTGATGACCATGAGAGTGAAGAACTAATGCTCACCAAGATACCCTGTCATTGTAATTTTTAAGGCTATAGATATTCACCTAACTGCACAAGGTTGTCTACACTGTATTATAAAACATATTTGTGTTAGATGATTTTGTTAAACTGTAGGACAATCCAGCTGTCATGGATATGTCCTTAGCAGGCTAGATTAAGTTATCAGGGTCAGTATATGTATTAGTCAGAGTTCTCTAGAATCACAAAACTTATAGAATAAATCTCTCTCTCTCTCTCTCTCTCTCTCTCTCTATATATATATATATATATATATATATATATATATATATATATATATATATATGAATGAATGAATTTATTGGAATGACTTACAGGCTGCAGTCCAACAATGGCTAGCTGTGAATAGAAAGTCCAAGAATCCAGTAATTGCTCAGTCCCACAAGGCTGGGTGTCCCACGAGGCTGGTCTTCTGTATATGCTGGAACCCTGAAGAAGTAGGCTCCAATGCCAGTGAAGGATGGATGTGCTGACAGGCAAGGACAAGCAGCAGGTGAAGAATGAACACACCCCCTTCCTTCTTCCATTGTCCTTCCAGCAGAAGGTGTGGCCCAGATTAGAGTTGTGCCTTTCTGCCTCAAGATCTGGATTAAAGGCTTGTGTCATTCACCTCAAGATATAGATCAAAGGCTTGTTGTCTTACTGTCTCAAGATCTGGATCACAAGTGTGCCCTCCATTTCTGAATTGTAGTCCATTCAAGATATAGGCAAGTTGACAACCAAGAATATATTGGTTGTATATAAGCATATAAGTTGTATATAAGGTATATTACACCCATTTTCAACTTACATTGGGTTTCTTGGGGGTGTAATCTCATGTAGGATAGGGAGCATCAACATATAGTACAGTATTGATAACCACAGCCACAGCACTGGACATTAAGATCACCAGAGCTCATCCCTCCTCAAACGCTATGCTTTCTGAGCTACATCTCCCCCTTCCTCCACCATCACCCAACACCTTCCAACCACCATCCTGTTCTCTATTTCTGTAAGATCAATTTGTTTAGATTCTGCATGTCAGCTAGATCATTGCAGCCTTAGAACCAATTCACAATCCCAGCACCGGTATACGAGTCCTGCTTGCCCATCCCCTCTGCACCACTTACCATTAGCTTTTTTATTATGACTATTCTAACATGTGCAAGTTAACACCCTGGTTTGGGCTTGCATTTCCCCAATGATGAGTGATGTTGAAGCCCTGCTGGCCATGTCTTCTTTAGAGAAATGTCTATTTAGAACCTTACCTTAAAATCAGATTGTTGCCTTATTCTTTAGTGTCCTTATATACTCCTTTTGGATATACGATTTACAAATAGCCCTTCCTATTCCACAGGTTTCTTTTCACTCTATTTATTATTTGCTATATAGAAACTTAAGTTGTATGTAACCCTACTTACCTACTTTTTCTAAGAAACCATTGCCAAGACCAATGTCAAGAACTTTTTCCCAGAAGCTGTCTTCCAGTTTTATAGCGTTAGGTCTTACATTTAAGTCAGGTTGTAAAGTTATTTTGGACTGATTTTTATATACGTCATGCCAAGGTTCAACTTAATTCTCCCAAATTTATCCAGGTGAATTTCCAGTTTGCCAGCACCATTTACCAGGGAAGAGACTGTGTTTCCTGTTTAACACTCTTAGTACCCTTTGGAAAGCCAGTTCAGCAAAAGCATGCAGATTTAATTCTGAGCCTTCTGCTGTGGACTGCTGATCTACCCTGTTACCTTGCTGTTTTGATCAGCAAAGGACTGTGATATATTTAGAAATCAATAAGCCTCCGGGTTATTGTTCTTCTTGTTCAAGATTGCATTTGTTATTCAGGGTCATTTGTAATTCTATATGACTTTATTTCTGTATTTTGGAAACATTTGGTGGGTGGGAAGTAGGCTCTTTGTGTATTTGGTATAATTCACCTGTGAGCTTTCTTGACTTGAGTGGGCTACTCATCCACTATTATGTTTTTATTGCTAGGTTTCTATTTCTTCTTGATTCTGTTTTTGACAAAGTGTTAATTTCTATGAATTTGTTCATTTCTTTTGAACTATCTAATATGGTGCCTGTATTATTCATCACTTTCCTTATGATTCTTTTTATCTGAGGCGTCCATTGCAGTGTCTCCTCTTGAGTTTCTAGGTTTGTCTGTTTGAAACTTTTCTCCCCTTTCCTGGTTAGGCTGGCTAAGGATTTGTTGATCTCTCTTTTATAAAACACCATCTCTTAGTTTTACTGATCTTTTCTATTCTTTACTTCATTTCTCCCTTAGCCTTTATTATTTCCTGCCTTCTGCTCACAATGGGTAGGTTTATTCTTCTTTCTGTAGGTCTTTGGAGGTGCAAATTTAGATTGCTTCTTGGGATATAATCTATCCTGAGAAAGATTCATGTGCACAGGGCAAGCATGTGTATTTTCTTACTGGGATGAAAAGTCCTGCTCGTGTCTCTTCGGTCCACTTGGTTTTAAGGTTCTGTTTCGTTTTCTTATTTGCTGTCTGGATGCCGTGTTCACTCTAGAGGGTGGGGACTGTAGAGTTCTGCAATTATTTCACTGCTGCCCACTTCTCCCTTTATAACAATTAACCCAATTTATAGTTTCAGGATTTGTTGTGAGGTCATATATATTTAGGTTTCTTATAAATTATTGTTGAATTTGCCTTTTAAATCATTGAATAATAACTTACTTTGTCTCTTGTGAGTGAAAGTTTATTTTGACCAGGGTATATCTGCCCTTGATCTCTTTGAGTTTCCATTTACGTGGAATATTACTTTCTATTAGTTAGTGCCTTTAAATCTAAGGTATGTCTCTTATGGAGAATATATACTTAGGGCTGTGGGGCATACATGGGCTGCAAAGAGGGTGCTAAGAGAAATTCAGATAAATAGAGCTTAAGCTTTAAGCTGTTTACGCAGAGAGTGGATACAAATGGTATCAGAGGAAGTTAGTTTAAGCTGTTTGTGCAGAGAATAGATACAAAGGATGGCTAAAAAGAAGTTAGCTTGGGTTGTTTGTAAGGAGATTAAAGACAAATAGTGAGAAAGGAAGTTAGCTATACTAAAAACAGGAGATGATGTCAGGGCATAAACAACTTGTAAAAAGGGAGCCCTTTAAAATGATTGGTTGGTTCCTTCACCCCCTCCTAGGAGTCTGAGGTCTTCTGGTATAAAAGAGGCTTACTGCCCATCAATAAAGGAGTTCTTGCTTGACTTGACTCCCCACTGCTGCTGATTGTCTCCGGGTAAGAATGCCTTTCCTCGGTTCCAGGCCACCTCTCACAGGTGACCTAAGTTCCCGGTGGGGCAGGTCCGCACATAGAGCAGCCAGTCTCTATCATTTGATTGGAGTATTATTTCATTAACATTTAATGTAGTGGTGACAGGTTAGGACCCACGTTTGCTTTTTTGTTGTTTTCTAGTTATTTTATTTCTACTTTGCCTACCCTTTTCTGTTGTTTGATGATTTTTTTGTGGTGTTATCCTTGAATTTTTCCCCTTCAGTCTATCTGCTGTACATTCTGTCCTGTGGTTATCATGAATTCCACATCAAACATTTTATTATGGTCAGCTGTTTTAAGCTGATAACAGCTTCAATGACTCCACCACTTACTCTGTCCACCAGACACACTTTCTGTAATTGATGTCAGAGCTTATTGTCTTCTGCATTGCTTCCCTTAACTTGTGTGGTTATAGTTTTTCTAACAAACTTTTTTTTTTCAGACTTGCACAGAAGTGTTAATGGTGGGTTACAAGTCACCAGTGTGGTGGTGAAATAGTCTTTCTGTTTGCCATTAGCAGTGAACTGTCTGCTCTTGTGCCATTAGCATCAACTTGAAGAATCCTCCTTGGCACTTATTGTGAGTGGAGATAGTATGCTGCTGCTTCTTCTTCTTCTTCTTCTTCTTCTTCTTCTTCTTCTTCTTCTTCTTCTTCTTCTTCTTCTTCTTCTTCTTCTTCTTCTTCTCTTCCTCCTCCTCCTCCTCCTCCTCCTCCTCCTCCTCCTCCTCCTCCTCCTCCTTCTTCTTCTTCTTCACCTGGAGACTTAATATCTCCTTCATCCTAAAGAGCAGTTTTGCTGTTGGGTCACACATGGTGGGCAGAGGTGTGGGTGGGAACAGACTCCCAGGCAGGCAGAGGTTCCTCCAGGCCCATGTGGAGCAGTAAAGGAGCTGAGTGATAGGGAAGGGTTAGAGTCTGCTGTTGGGTCTATGGTGTAGCTCAACTTGATGGGCCTAATACTGGAAATGGACAGACTTAGATAATCCCATAATTCCTCAGAAGGCAGGTCTGCCCCTAGATGGCATCAGAGAGAAAGACTGAAGCCAGATTCCAGTTGGCTTTGGGATATGAAATCTGGTTTAAGGTCATGGAGCCTGTGAGAAGGATAAAGAAGAGGCAGAATCCCTTTCATGCCCCTTGCTAGGTGGGTCTGGTAACAGAGCAGCGGTAAAGCAGGAATAGACCACAGGGAACAGGCTTGCTCTGATGCATGGCTGGGACCACGGTGAGCAGGCCTCCAGGAGGATGCAGGCCTGCCTTCTCTGCTTTTTCTGGGCTGGCTTGTCCTAGAGTTTTGCATCATCTGACTAGTTCCTAAATCTCACTAAGGAAGACTTTTCCCTATGGACAACTGCCAAACTGTTGTTGTCTATAGGGAACATGGAGTGGCGGGGGACACAGGACCTCTTATTTTGCCATTTTCCTGGTATCATTCCAAGACTGAGTCTTAAATTACGGGTTTTTCTTTCTTGTTTTGCTTGGTCCCTTAAAAATATCTTTTGTAAGCTTCCTTGTAAGTCATATATACTTACTGAAAGGAAGTTAGCAATATATTCAAAAAGTAAAATTACCTAAAATGCCAATATATAGAAATAAGCTTTGTGAAATACTCTAGTAAATGTGTTCTGGGAGTTTTCTACATCTATGTATGTGTACAACCCTTTTAAAGAAAAAAATTGTATAATCATACTGTGCTGCATTTACTCTCTTCATAGAGAGCCTCTTTAAGTAATGACTGGAAATGAAATAAAATATTTTGTTACATTTGTTTACTTATTCATGTGTGTGCACACATAGGTTACATTTGCACATATGTACATGCTGCGGTGCAGATGGAAGTCAGAAGACAATTCTCTCTTTTCACTGAGTTCCAGGGATTGAACTCAGGTCATCAGCCTTGGCAGCAAGCACCTTTAACCACTGAGCTATCTTACCAGCCCAAATACTTTCATACATTGTACTTTCATTTAGGCAAAATGCATTCGAGCAGTGGTTCTCAACCTATGGGTTGTGACTCCCTTGGGGTCAAACAACCCTTTCACAGGGGTTGCATATCAGATGTCCTACATATCATATATTTACATTACAATTCATAGCAGTATAAAATTTACAGTTATGAAGTAGCAATGAAATAATTTTATGGTTGGGGGTCACCACAACATGAGGAACTGTGTTAAAGGGTCTCAGTGTTAGAAAGGTTGAGAACCACTGCTCTGCAATATTGCTGAGGGGACACTAGACTAAACTTTTCATGCATGTTTGTAAAGATGCATGTGTGCAGGTGAGAATCCATACAGACACACCTGCATGTAGAGACCAGATGTCAAATGCAGATGTTGTTATTCAGAAGTGGTCCACTTTGTTGTTGTTTTAAATATAAATGCCACTTTATTTATATGCTTTTTCATGAATCATTTTCTTGAGAATTTCATACATGAACATGTTGGGTTTTTTTTTTCATAATTTTCATCCCTTTTCCACCTCCAACTCCTTCCATGCCATCTTGCTACATCCCCCTCTAGATTCATGTGCACACACCACACACACACACACACACACACACACACACACACACACACACACGAGTCCAGCTAGTGTTGTTCATATGTACATGGGCTTAGGTTAAGAGCTGACCACTTAGGTTTGGGTAACCCAACAGGGGGTTGATCCCTGAAGAAAACTAACGGTCCCTCTTCGGCAGCCATTAACACCTGTAACTCATTGAGTAGGGGTGGAACCTTGTGACACTTTCTTCTCTTCACGTTGGCATATGGACTGGTCAGTCTTTGCAGGTTATGTCTGGGCAACGGTGTTGTTGAGAGTTCATGGGTGCAACATTCCTGTCCCATTCAGAAGATACCCTCTCACAGCAGTTCCCCAAGTCCTCAGGCTCTTACTCTCTTTTCACTTCCTCTTCCATGATGCTCCCTGAACCTTGGGTGTGAGAGGTGTGTTATAGACATCTTTTTGGGGACTGGGTCTTCCACTGTCTGCCCTTTGACCCATTGCCAATTGTCTGTTAAGAAAGCTTCTTTGATGAGAGTTTAAAGTTGCGTTTATATATGGGTATAAGGATAAATATTTATTAATTTAGCAGAGCCATAGTAAAAGACTCTCCTCTAGGGTTCATGACCTCTCTACTCATGAGGTATTGACTAGGTTTACAGCACCAGGCATGAGTTTCTTGCTACTGAGTAGGTAAGATGTCTAAACAGATAGCTGTTGGTTGTCCCAGAGATATTAGTGCCACTATTGTATTATTAGGCCTATCTTGTCTTGAAGGAAGGGTATGTGTCCTCATTAGGGTGGCTGTTGCTGTAATAAGACACCATGACCAAAAACAACTTGGGAAAGAAATGTTTTTTGTGTTTATATTTCAAGGTAACAGTTCATCACTGAGGAAAATCAGAGCAGAACTCAAGCAAGCAAGGCAGGAACCTAGAAGTAGGAACTGAAGCAGAGACCATGGAGAAATGCTACTCATTGGCATGCCCCTACTGGATTGATATTTGTTTTCTTATGCACTCCCGGGACCATCTGCCCACAGGTGACTCCACCCACAATGGGCTGGACCCACCTACACCAGTCATTCATCAAGCAAATGTCCTATAGACTTGCCTACTTGCCTATGGAGACATTTTCTTGATTAAGATTCTTTCTACCAAGATGATCCTACCTGTGCAAGTTGACATTAAAAACTACCCAGCACAGAGTGTGGTTTAAACGCCCCATTTGGAACTGAACGCACCACAGTGTCTTATTCTTTGCATGCTGACCAACTATGGGTCTAATCATCATGAACTGCAAGAAGCAACTTCTATGATGAAGGTTAAGAGATACATTGGGGGGCTAGAGAGACAGCTCAGTAATTAAGAGCACTAGACTGTTCTTCCAGAGGACCTGGGTTCAATTCCCAGCACCCACATGGCAGCTCACAACTGTAACTCTAGTTCCAGGGGACCCAACACCCATGACAAAACACCAATGCACATTAAAAACAAGCAAACGAACAAATACAAACCTGGAGGGAAAAAAAAAGAGAGACATTGTTCTAAGGGTATAAGGATAATAGCTTAGGAGGCAATTTATTACTATGTCCATTTAGCAGTACTAGGCTTTTCACTAGGGTCTATGGCCTAGACAGCAACAGGTTTTTAGTCACTTAACAGCACCAGGCATCAGTTTGTGTTAGGTGAGCTTTAGTTGCAATCAGAAAGTAGTTGGTTACTTCTCTAACATTCATGCCACTATTACACCAATGATCTTATCTTGACAGGCCAGTCCTTAACGTAGCTCATAGGTTCGTGGCTGGATTAGACTATTGATTAATTTTCTCCCCTGTGGTGTACATAGACTCTTCCTGCATGATGAAAGCTATCCAGTAGGGATGAAGCTTCCAAGTTGGTACCAGCTTGATTTCTCCATGGCCTATAACTCAAGGATGTGTCGCTTTCAGCGACAGAATCTTATCAAGTTTTAAAGGGTAATCAAAAGCAACAGGTTGTAATATTGGGGGGAGGGATCTATGAGACTTTACTGATCAACAACTAAAAAGAGATATGCCACACCAGGCACTGGGGTTTTTATCCAGTAACCTAGGGTTGGGGAAAACAGTGCCCCCAACCCCTACAGGGCTACTCCATTTAAACTCCTCTTATAGGTGTATGCAATTTAGGGAGCCTCTATAATAACAGGTTTCTGTATGGCTTTTTCAAAGGTCTTTTTTGGCTATCCTGCCTCTACTCCACCTTCCCACCCTACCCCATTTAGCCCTTCTTGGTCCGTTATTTCTGTTCATACCACCCACATCCTCTCCCCGATCCCTTGAAAGTCCTCATTCCACAGGTCCCTCACTAGTTTCCTTTTTGTGTGTACGAAAACTTAGAAAGCAATTCGTTTTCCTTTGGCTTTTCCAAACATCCTTAGTGTTATTTATTCCTCCTGACTTTGTTAGACAGAGCCTCTTGTTGTCCTGGAGTTTGCGGAGGGGGAGACCAGAGAGGCCCTGGGATCTGGCTCTGCCTGTCTCGCCAGCTCTAGGGGCCCAAGTGCGAGCCACCAGGCTTGGCATTTTTGACCTGGCTTCTGGGGATTGAGCTCAGCTCCTGTTGCATGTGTAGCAAGCCCTTCAGCAAGTGAGCTCTCTCTCCAGCCCCCTACCAAACTTGTATAACTCCTCACATTTCAACTCGTTTCCCCAATACTGCAAGTGAAATGGTGGATGCTTAAAATCAAATCCAGTAACGCCAGCCCAGCTTTGGAAAACACCCTGAATGTAGAGAGGACGCCTTTCACATTTTTTTCCTGAGCTTTCTTTTTACCTTAGAAAGATAATATCATTCAGCCATCTACTGTGTACCCCTATTGTTTTAGGACTCACCCCTTTGGATCATGTACTTTTCCTGGACATTTATAATGATCTCAGATGTGAAGGGCTAATGCACGTTGGCTGTGACTCTGAGTCCTCAACCATGAACACTGTGCTGCTCCCACTAACAGAGATCTCCAATGGTAGCCTCTGCATCCTGGCGTCAGCTGATTGTGGCAATCTGGGTTTCGTTATTAAAGCAAGATAAGGTGACAGACTGAGCTGCCTCCCACTATCTGGGAAAGACAGAAGCCTTAAGTATTTGGAAAATGTGAGCACCAAAATATTTAGGGATTTGAGGAGTGCAAGTTATTTGCTGTCTGGGAGAGAAAGGGCAGAAGATTATCACCCAAGCAATTTTGATGTTAGGTTTTATCTCTCTGCAGTGGGCCTTCTGTGATGGACAGAGTCTGCCGCCATTTCCACGAGACTCTGCAGCTCCTATCTCCGGCATCTCTCAATTATGTTGTGCTTCACGATTAGTTACTAATAGTGGCGTCTAGGTGTCAACATGTTTTTAGCTGATGCTGTCCAGATCTGCCAGTGAAAGGCCTGCTGTGGCCATGTTGAGACTGAAAAGGCAGGGAAAGTGAAGAAATGAAAAGGGACTTCCAATGAAGAACTGTCCGCAAACAGAATTCCTAGGCTAGTGCTCAACTATGAATTTCAACTTATTGTACTTAGTGCTTCCCATCCCCACCCCTGGGTTTGTGCAGTCTAGACAAGATCTGTACCACAGAGCTACAGACCCTCTCCCCTGCCCTTCCTCTTTTTGAGACTGAGCGTTGTTATGTGACCAGGTTGGCCTTGAACTTGCTAAGTAATCCAGATGCTCAAATTTTGTTAACCTTTTCACAGTGGTGTCTGGGTTTTTCGTTTGCATTTTCTTGATGATTTGTGATATATCTGTTCATAGATCTACTGATCATGTGCATGTCTTCTTTTGAGAAAAAAATCTCCTCTGATCCTTTTCCCTTTAAAAATTGCTTTCTTATTATTCTTCCGGGTTATTCTCTTTGTATTGGGCTGTGTGTGGTCCTTACATCTTTTTACTATTAACCCCTTATCAGATTTCTGAGTGGCGAATCTTTTCTCTCACTCCATAGGTTGCCTTTTTATCCTGAGGCTTGCTTCTTTGGCCACACAGAATCTTTTTAATTTGACGCAGCTTCGTATATCTAGTTTTTCCTTTGTTGCCTGACCTTTTAGGCTAGTGTGTGTGTGTGTGTGTGTGTGTGTGTGTGTGTGTGTGTGTGTGTGTGTGTGTGTCAGTGGGGGAGGGGGGGACGTGAGTTCCGTTGTGCACGTGTGGAGATCAGAGGACAGCCCTGAGTGTCGTTCCTCACCTTTAACCTTGTTGGAGATGGGGTCCTTGTTGTTTACCACCACCTAGGCCAGGCTAGCCGACACATGAGCTTATGGAGACTCTCGGGTCTCTGGGGTTATGGATGTGTACTGCTGTGCCCACCCTTACATTGTAGAGACCCAGACTCAGGTCTTCAGGCTTGTGCCACTGGCACTTTCTGTACTGAACCATCTCCTCAGCCCAGATTTGGGGCTTTGGGCAATTGTCCAGATCAGTGTCGTGTAATTTATTACCCTTATATTTTTTCTAGTAGCTTCCTTGCTCAGAGTCTTATATTTAAGCCTTTACTTGGTTTGAGTTTACTTTTTTCTAGGATATGATATATAGATCTTCTTCATGGGGTTACCTAGTTTTGTTTTGCTTTTTTCCTAACATCATTTTTCAGAGAGATTGTCCTTTCTCTGTTGTGTGTCTTAGTGCTTTTGTCGAAAATTAATTGACCACAAGCACACGGATTTGTTTCTGTTCCATTTGTGACTCGGGCTGTTAGGCCAGCTCATGCTGCTTTGAGATCAGGTAGAAGATGCCTCTGCCTTTGTTCTCTGTGGCTGAGGCTCCTTCGGCTACAGGGACGCTTTTCTGATGCTGTATAAGTTTAACTATTTTTTTTTCCTGTTTCTGAGAGAATTGTCCCCAAAGTTTTGGTGAGAATCATACAGACTATGTAGGTTGATTTGGACAATGTGAGCATTTTAGCGGTATTAGTTCCTCCCACACATGAACACGGGCTCTTTTTGAATTGAGTGTGTCCTCTCCTATTTCTTTCACCAGCGTCCTATAGTTTTCAATGTCCAGATCTTTTCCCTGCATGGCTAAATTTATTCTCAAGTCATTTCTTTTATTACTTTTGTCGCCTCTGCTATTATGAAAGGGGTGGCGTATACGATCTCCTTCAATAGCTCCTTACTAGTAAATAGAAATGCTGCCTATTCTGTGTTAATTTTGTATTAACGACTTTCCTGAATGCACTAATCATAATAGCGATGTAATAGTTCTTTATGGTTTTTTTTTCCTCTATAATATCATGGCATTTACAAACAGGGACAATTTAACTTCTTCCTTCCCACTATTGAATTAAGATTTTTTTTTTTTGCAGTGATTGTTCACCTGATTCTACAGGGATTTGGATGCGAGGCCAGTGAGTGTGGGTCTCAGCCTGAATCTGCAGAGGCCAACCTGTACAGGCATGGGTATTACGCCTGAGTTTCCAGGAGCTAGTCAGATATTTGGGGAAGGTTTGATATCTGACTATACTGGGATGGATTTGAAGTCTAGTGCTATGGACGCTAGCCTGGCATGAGGTAGGCCGTTGGTGTGAGTCTGCAGAGGTTGGTCTGGGGCCCAGTTCTGCAGAAGCAGGTCCTGGTGTCTCAGTCTGAGGCACTGTGTCTACTGTGACTGGTCTGGACTTTAGGTCTACTGGAGCCAGGACGGAACAGTTCACCTGTGTTTTCTGGAGTATGGATGTTTCAGAAAGCAGCCCAGAAAATGGAGCGACACAACCAGTCAGGAAGTTGGCAAGACTGGAGTCTCTATTTATAAATACTGGCCTAGTGCTAGAGGCCAGTGGCCTATATCACCAGTGTTGGGGCAGGTGCAAAGCCTGAGGCTTGTGTTCTGACCTGGCTTTGAGCTCATTTGGGTCCTGGACCAGGCCTGTCTTCTGAGGCTGACGGGGCTGGCCTGCATGGAGGGATACTTTGAATAGCCAGCTGACTCATATCTTGAAAATTAAATTTCTAAAAAGACCAAGTTTTATTTTCAAATACTGAATTAATCTGCTCCTGGGAGGTGGTCATCCCTTGCTGGTAAACGAAGGCCACACACACACACACACACACACACACACACACACACACACACACACCAGGTCACAGCGAATCTTCCAGCTAGGATCTGTCCTAGCTGCATAAACTGAATTTCCCAGGCTAGAGTCTTCCGAGCGATTGAAGATGCATTACGGAATGTGGAAGCTTCCACTTGAGGTCCTCAGTGCTGGCCATCACTCACACCACATTCTGCATTTAAATCAGACCACCTAAATGGAAGAGAAGCATTTCCAGCGGTCCTCAGCCCAGTTGAAAACACAAAGCCAAAACTGAACAGGCCAAGATACAGTTGCTATTTATATTATCTGCTTCCTCGTGGTGTTACATGCGCATAAATAAGTCCTGAAGAGAAGAGCAGAGAGCCAGAATGAACATCTGGAGAACATACAGCAGCCTGCAGCCCCTTCACCTTCCGCTTCACTCCAGTTCTTTGCACCAGCCCACCTTTGACCACTTCCCACTCTACAGCAACGCACAGCATAAAGCAGAAGGTCATTATCGTCTCTGTAACACGAACTCATGTGGCGAGATTGTAGGAAGCTGCACACGCTGAGCAGAAGAAAGCCAGTCCATTTGGAAGAAAAAAAAAAAATCTGAATGTGTAGTTTAATGACTCCGAGAATAAAGGCCCTTTCTTTTCCCCTTTTGTTTTCTTTTTAAAACTTCTGACCATCAAGAAGTCAAGGAACACTCAGAAATGCTTTTGTAATTACGCTTACATCCTATCATTTCTTGGTACTCTAGAGTATATAGAAAATGACAAAATAATGCTTTCCCGTGAAAAACTGAGATGGAAAAACCTTCTGTTCGCAGGCTCTCTCTGGAATGTAGTGATCTGTGTGATTGCAATCACAGACCCAGCCAGCTAAAATAGCATATGGACGCTCAAAGGCCTTCTGTCGAAATGAACACCTCCCTGAGTCTACCTTCACAACCTAGACTAGCTGTCTGCTGCCCAAAAGGATCTCTAAATGGCTATTAAGCAGCTGCCTAAATTCGGAGCACTTAGAGGCATTTTTAAGGTTTTGAAAGGCTGTTCTAACCTCCCTTTTCCTTTGCCAAGATTCAATGGAATCCAGAAAAGAAGCAGCTGAGAGAATAAGACTGAAGAGTTTGGTGGAAGTCTCCTTAGAGACTTGACGAGTCAGGGCTGTTCTAAAAGTGAGGCGCATCTGTACTCAAAGAGCAACTTCTGAATTTTCAATTGTTATAATTAAGTTGAGGAATGAGATTCAATAATCATAGAACATCCCCCTGGGAAGAAAAGCCTCCCCAAAGAAACCGCAAGCCGTCAGGTGAGGAGACACACTAACCCCGCCTGTCTGTTTGAGGTGCACCATCATTGCGCCACTGTGTAAGCCCACCATTACTTACTTTTTTTTTTCTGTTTTACTCCTGAGTTCCACTTCCATTCCCTACCTTGTAGTCAGCTTCTGCAGCCACGCTTGGAGTGTGTCCTTAAATACCACAGCGTACTTATAAACACGGGGCACATGTTCATTTACACAACACTCATTGTGGTGGGAATACCATTTTGTCTCTTCTTTGGGCAACACTGTACTTTTGAGCTCCGCCCTTGTTATTCTGTGCACACCCAGTGCCTTGTTTCTCACGGCTGCATTAGAGTCCACTGTGAACAACTCCCTTCCTCTACGGCTCCTTGGTTTGGACATCAGTCAAACCTCGGTGAACAACATTGCCTTTCACACAACACCTTGTAGAGCTGCTGTTTCCCTCTCATTTCTGAGGTACCTTCGGGATCAAGGAAGAGTCGAGTTCTAGAAAGTCTCTCAAGTAACATCTTAAACTTTTGCTATGGAAGTGCTGTCCAAAAATGAAAACCATATGCAAAAACTTGATTAACAAATGCAATAAGGAGTTATCCATGGCCTCAATGGTCAAAGGGTAAGGCATTGTCAATGTAAAAGTGGACTTGACCAGGAAGAATATCGAGAGACAGCATCTACCTTCACATTCCTTGAGCGCTAAAGAGATTTCTCTAAATGTGAGTGTCATAATCCTGAAAACCACAGCTTGATCATTTGCTTAGGGTGAAAGTCACAGAGGAGGTAGGTATGGCTGAAAGGATGCTACTGTTCTATCACCCTGTATGTGGGGTCTAGCCTTAGGAAGCTACTGTACTATCCTCGTGTATGTGGGGTCTAGCCTTAGGAAGCTACTGTACTATCCTCGTGTATGTGGGGTCTAGCCTTAGGAAGCGACTGCTCTATCCCCATATATGTGGGGTCTAATCTTAGGCCTATGGAGGCCCGAGGCTGTGAGCCGAGTGAAGAGAAGATGATGGATCATAGCAGAGAAGATCTGCAGCTGGAGATCTTTGCTCCTTCAACACCCAAGCCTGAAAGACACATCTTCTCAGGGCAAAGGAAATGATGGGATTGACAAAATGGAATTTAATCTAAACCTAAGTCAAGATCTGAGCCACGCTTCCCATGCCTGATTGCTCCCATGCTGTTCTTCAATGTGGCATTAAAATTTCATGGAGCAAAGTGTGGACATTAGATCTGTGCATAGTAGAGCTTCTATGTAGAAAGTGGGAAGGGTACAAAGAGCAAAGGCAGAATAGTTAGGTTTTTATCTCAGAGCAGGTACAAATGGTGACCTATTCCTTATTGTGGGGTGTTCAAAATAAACATTTGGTCTTTGTCCCTATTGAATGACACACAAATCCTAAGACCTTCGGAATCTCTGGAGTGCCTTTTGTATTGTGAGGAGGCTAGCTCTGAGGCTTTGGCTACCTTTAGAATGGGGTTAGTCACCAGAAACATCAAATTATGACCAGAATCTTAAACTTCAACCCTCCTCCTCAAAGCCAGCGAAAGGTGTGAGGCCAGAAACGGAATCAGTCACTCACAGCCGAGGATATAAGAAATGGTGTGCATGCAGGGAAACCTCCACAAGAGCTCCTTGGTGCAATTTACAGATTGTGAGCTCAAGGGTTACCAAACTGTGGCTCCCATGGAGAGGGCATAGGCTCCCTTCCCACATATTCCCCCTCCTCTGTGTCTCTCTCTGTCTCTGCCTCTGTCTCTCTGTCTGTCTTTGTCTCTCTTTCTCTCTCTGTCTGACTCTGTCTCTCTCTGTCTCTGTCTCTCTCTATTCGTCTCTCTCGATTTGGCTGTGTTCATTACAAAAAAACTGGCGGATGTGACTAGACTGCTTCCCCGAGGTTTGTAAACCACTCTGCAATTGTTAATAGGAAGGAAGAGTCCATGGGAAATCCCAGATCCTGGCAGCCTGGACCACAGAGGGAAAGCTGGCACTCTGAGGGGTGTCTGAAAGCGAGAGCACTTGGGTGGACTGCGCCCTCCCACAGGCCGAGTCACACACACACACACACACACACACACACACACACACACACACACATACACGCACACACGCACGCACGCACGCACGCACGCGCACGGATGCTGCAGTTATCCACTGCGTTAAATCCCAGGACACTCAGCCGGAGAACTGCAGAACTGGTTGTCCGGGGGGGGGGGGGGGGGGGGGGGGGGGGGGGGTGAAAGTTGATGCATCTGGAAGCGAGCTTTGAGCAAAACCAGCTCATACTCCCGCATTTTGCAGGCCCTGTGCAACTCCAGTCTGGCTGTCCCTTGCTTAGCCAACTCTGTCCCCAGGAAACACTGCCTTTGGTTGTCCTTCTCAGGCACGAGCCAGCCGCTAGAATAATGCGGCCTACAGCTTCATGATGCATATCAGAGTTTTGAAACTTCCTAATAAAGCTCACCTTTGACCTCTCACATCAAATGCTCTTTGGGAACTGAAAAACGTTTCCATGGAAATGCATAATGTGTGAAGATAAATTATTACATTTAGAGTTTCATTTTGTGTAACCAATACATAATGATAATCACATAGATTCAAAATCACAAGGTGATTTGTACACCGATAGACAAATAGGCTTTTAAAGTTAGCATTCTTTTTTAAAGTAGAGTAAAATACACCTAACATGAATTTACTACTTCAGACATTTTTTAAGTATACAGTTTAATGGTCTTAAGTACATCAAGAACATATTGTTCTGGCTGGAGAGATGGCTCAGTGGTTAGGAGCACTGGCTGCCTTGGCAGAGGATCTAGGTTGGATTCCCAGCAACAACATGGCAGCTCACAACTCCAGTTCCAGGAGATCCCACACCATCTTCTGACCTTCTCAGGCACTGTGGCCATGTGGTGCAAAGACAGACATGCAGTACAACACCCATGAAATTTTAAAATTAAAAATAAACAAAGTAATAATAATAATAAGGAATATATTGTTTTGAAATGATCACCACCATCCATCTCCAGAACATCTTACTCTTCCAAAATAGACAGTGTAATCATTAAACAATAAACCCAACTTCTCTCTTCCTTCAGCACCATTTACTAATTGCTACTAAGAATTTGTCTGCCTAGATACTTGATGTAAATTAACCTTCTTAGCATCAAGCAAGTCACATTTTATGAAATCTACTGGCCTCTCTTTTGTACATCCAACACTCTTCCTGTTCTCATACATCTATTTTAAGTCATGACTGGTTAAATGAAACCAGTGATGTTATATTTTTGTTAGTTTCTATTTTTTTCCTGAGGCCAAAGCAAGCCTCTTTCAGATATCGGCACACTAACTCTCACAGAGAGTTTGTTCTGGAAAGTAGAAAGCAAGAGTTACACACACAGAAAAGGGTCATGATTGCAGCTGAAGGAATTCCCTGAGTCTTTCAGGGTTGGGAAGGCTTTATTTAGTTCAACCAAGAAGTAGGTGAATCAGCTAGCCTGAAACCACATGCTGAAACCTTTCTGGTGGGTCAGAAGGCAAGGCACCTGGCTAAGGCTCTCCCCACAGCACATCCATAACTCGGGTTGGAACTCTTGAAAAATCTAGAATTCTCAAGAAACAGTAAGATATATTTCATTTTGGGAGGGTGTTGTTTTAGGTATTTCATTTATTCTTTGACAACTTCATAGCTCTCTATATCATATATTTTGATCACAGTGACCCCCATCTCTCCTTTATCCTCCCATGCACCCTGAACCCCTTCTCCTTCTTGAGTCTCCTACCTGATTCATATTCCTCCACCTTCTTATGACCCACTAGTTTAAATAAAGTCACTCACATGATCATGCATTTGGGATGATTTGTTGGAGCATGCCCCAACTTATCAGTCACTACACCATGAAGAAAATTGGCTCCTCCTTGTACTACTTTATGTCTAGAAACTACCTATACATGTTGTTCAAGATAGCCTTTTGTAGTTGGATTTCATTTAGATCAAATGCTGCAAATTCATAAGCATCAATTGTTTAATTAATCCCTGCAATGTTTCAGACACTGGGGTAAAACAACAGCATATTTAAATTGTTTATAGGGAATAGGATAGATAGATAGATAGATAGATAGATAGATAGATAGATAGATAGATAGATAGACAGACAGATGGATAAGACAAATGATAATAAACACAGAAAATTAATATGCTGAAATGTTAACAATTGAGGAGGTAAATAGCAAGAAGTTCTTTGTGTAAAATTTACAACTTTTCTATAAGCACAAAATTAATATCAAGATTTTACAAAATAACGAGACAATAAAAGGGCCAGTGAAATGGTCCTATCGGTGAAGTCACTTGCTGTGCAGGCCTGAGGACCTGTGTTTAATCCCTAGGGTGGATGGAGAGAACTGACCCCACAGTGGTCCTCTGGCCTCCACATGTGTGCCCTGGCATGCACACTGACATCCCTCCACTATGCACACACACAATGGTAATAAAAATTTAAACTCATAAAAAGGATTTAAAAACATAGAAATATACATATCTCTCTATATATATACATATAAAATATCATACATCCCTTAGAAATTCATGTTATGAGAATGTCTTCAATTCTTGTTTTTTGAGAGGTAATTCCTCTCCACCTAACAGACAGTTAACAGACAGTGTTCTTCAGATAAATGTGGAAAACCAACACTACATACTTCTCTTACACGGTTCCGTGTGCATTTAAGCAGATTCAAGGATCTGATGAGTCTAACTGAGAAACAATAAGAAGGTAGATGAATCTGAGATGCTGGAAAGAACCCCTGTGTGTTTGACCATGCATTCTTTTCTCTCCTAGTAACATCTATTAACATGAAGCTTTCGGACCAACACTGAGATAAGGAACGTTATCTCAGTCTGTGTGCTCTCCCTGAAACGGAGCAACCAGCTTGCACTGCACGCACCACCGAGTTTACACGGATATCATTCTAGCTGTCCCTCAGATAGCCTTTGTGTGCACGCAGACATATGGCCCCTTTGTAATTAGAAACTCCTAGTTTCTTAATGTGGTTTTTATTGAATCTCATGCCGAGATAAATAGTTTGTATTTATGCAGCTTCTCAGGACTAATTGCTGAGTTTTTAGGGTGGCCTTTTGCTAAGCTCCAGCGAGTTCAATTAAACAAACCACTTAACATAAAACAACGGATCAACTCAGTTGTCTATTGTGAATCAGTCGACCTTGAGGGACCTGCTATAGATGGAGGTCATTGGCTTTTTTCCAAACTTGAAAGGTCATCTAAATATCTCTCCCAGTGGTCCTGTATCTATCTCAAATTTTTCCAAGAATTAAAGGTGACTTCACACATAACATTAGACTTTTCTTAATATTAATTAGGAAATCATTGCTACATTCTCACTATATTTTGTTTTGTAAAACGTTACACCTGAATACTTTGAAATTTTCTATAAAGTAGTCAAAAATAATTTTTCTCCCAATAGCTGAGAGTGATTGGCATGTCTTTAATCCCAACACTCAGGATGAAGGAGACTATGTAGTGAGATCTCTCTCTCTCTCTCTCTCTCTCTCTCTCTCTCTCTCTCTCTTCTCTCATATACATATATATGCACATATAAATAAAAATGTTGAAAAGATGACTTATATTTAAATGACAGAAGTGCGTATAGGAAACAGAGCAAGGGAAGCTTGACTTTGAATCCATACATTCAATGCATTTGAGATTTAAGAATGTTTAGATGTTTCTGATTAACTGATATTTTGCCTCCTCTCACATGTGCATTCAGGGCAAATCAACAGCAGCTCATGAAAGCCAGACTAGCAATCCAGTTTTATAAGGACTATAAGGAATACGGCTACAGCACTGTGCACTTACCAGTAGTTCTGAAATGAAACATTGCTTAACAAAATTGGGTTGCTGTATAAGTCAAAGTGTCAATTCAAAGAATGCAATGAGTCTTTTTAAAAATAATTTTGAGAATTCAGCCTATAAGATATTAGATATCATGATGACATTTTTAAACAAAAGGGTAGTTTAGTAGATTATCCTTCCTCATAATCTCTTTCTCATTAAAAAATTATATTATTATTAGCATGTATGTGTGTGTGCTGTGTTATGTGTGGGTTCATGCATGCCATGTGGAGGTCAAAAGACAACGTTGTGGACTCAATTCTCTCTTCTCATCCTTACAAGAGTTCTGGGGAATCAAACTCATGTCATCAGGGCTCTCACAGCAAGTACTTTTACCCACGGAGCCATCTCAGTAGCCCAGAAGATTCTTAAAGAGCAGGTTGATAATGCTCAAATTCTTATTTGCATCAGTGACTACCTTGTTTAAAAAACAAATGCACCAGCTACTTACCTGGAACGCTCAAAGCACGCAGCAGAAACAATGCAAGTCTATGTCTATTCCAGTACTCTAAATAACAGCCAAGTTACAGAATCAACCTTGGAGCCCATGAATGAGTGAATGGTCACAGACATTGTTACAGATGCCACAATTTTTCCATCCATTCATGCATTATCAATATATGTACATAAAACATTTTCAGGACATGGATGGAACTGGATATCACACCTAAACAATAAGGGAACCAGTCCCGGTCTTAGTGTTTCTTCGTAAGCACCCTCAAAGCCATTTACATCAGTTTAGGTAGTCGACACACAAGAGATTCATGGAAGAAAGGAGGAACTGGAAGGGAGCATGAGCAAGCGTAGAGGACCTCCAGACTTCAGTGCAGACCTGATGCTTGGCAGGAAAGATGAAACAAAGAATTTAGGGTGTCAGGCAGGCCATGCCCAGCTCTAATAGCTACCCTGTGCTTGGTCGTTGGCTGACAACAGCCAGGGAAGCATGGTCTGAGTGTGAATTCCATTGCAGTTGAGGAGAGGCAGCAAGAACCAACTGTGGCCACAGTGTGATCCCATCTGTGGTGGTACTGTGTTCATCAAAATATTGTGCACCCTAATAAACTTATCTGGGGTCAGAGAACAGAGCAGCCACAATATTAAACATAGAAGATAGGCAGTGTTAGCACATGCCTTTAATCTTAGCATTCCAGAGGCAGAGATCTACCTGGATCTCTGTGAGTTTAAAGCCACACTGGAAACAGCCAGGCATGGTGACTCACACCTTTAATCCCACTAAGTGAGCCTTTAATCCCAGGAAGTGATAGCAAAAAGCAGAAAGTTATATAAGGCTTGAGGACCAGGAACTAGAGCTGGGTAAGCTTTCAGGCTTTCGAGAAGCAGTTCAGCTGAGACCCATACAGATGAGGACACAGAGGCTTCCAGTCTGAGGAAACAGGATCAGCTGAGGAACTGGCGAGGTGAGGAAGCTGTGGCTTGTTCTGCTTCTCTGATCTTCCAGCATTCACCCCGCTACCTGGCTCCAGGTCTGTTTTTATTAATAAGAACTTTGAAGATTCATGCTACACCCATCACTACCCCAGTGTTTCCGGCGACCCCCAGGATGCAGGGTTTGCCTTCAAGTATCTCCTTTTGATTTGAATTTCTACTCCTATCAACTGAAGTTCCAGATCACCTCTAATGATCCTATCACAGGCTGCCCCTGCACATCTACACCGGCTAAGGTCTGGGAAATTTGCATGTTGAAACCCAACCTCTAAATGTGATGGCATGTGGAGGTATGTTCTTTGGGTCATGAGGGTAGAGCCCTCACTACCTGCATTACATCCTGCCGATAGCCTGAGGAAGCAGCCTTATTCTTTCTACCGTGTGAGCACACAGCAAGAACACATTATCTGTGAACCCTAGGAAGCTAGCCTTCACCAAAAAGCCAATGGAACTGGTGCCTGGATCTTGGACTTCTCACCTTCTAGAAACATGAGAAATAAAGTTCTGTTCTTCATGAGCTATCCAGTTCATGGTATTTTGTTATAGTGGTCTTCGTGGGTTGAGACAACATTTCAAACTTGAAGACAATCCTCCACCCCTTCTGGAAATCACCGCCAGTATGTTTCTGTAACTTCAGATGTGATGATAATAGAGAAAAATAAAAAAGAAGTTCATTTTAGAGATTATCATGCTTAAAGGCCGTTGGCCCCTTCCTGTCACCAGGCAAAGCCCCTTCCCTCCTAACTTGAAGAACTTCTTTCTGTTCCTTTCTTAGGTCAGGCTCAACTCTCAAAGAGAGATACTCCTCCTTAGCATTCCTATGTTGACTTGGACAAATTTTCTATTTCTCATCTCCAATGCTTCCTAAGATGAAGATAGGAGTCTACTTCGGAATAACCAAAGATGAGTCTATTAAAATGTTTGTATTACACACCGTGATCAGGTTTCTGTTACTTTCTTGACTGTTGGTTTGGGACACTTCAGATTTCACTTTTTCTTACAAAAATTATTAAAAATTCCATCACAGACAAAACAAAGGTCATGTTGAAAGAGACAAGAAAACAAGTAGGCATAAGTCCTAACCTTCTCTATACAGCCCTTGCAGCTCTATTGGTATTTCCATCATTGAAAGTAGATGGTGTTTAATAATGGCAAACGCACATTAAAAAGGCTGCATGTCAATTTGTGAACAGATGTAGGCATGTAGCCAGCATGCATAAAAGGAAAATGTCCTAGGCAACCTAATTCTTTGATGTGTAGATCCTTTTATAATTTTTTTCTTTATCTGTTCCAAAGTTTAAAAAATAGCCAAGAGCCCAGTCCAAAGCACAATCAGTCTTTCATGGACAGGACCATGAATGGAAGCAATGTGAAGCAAGTGCCCTTTGATGAAATGGATCGCTACTTAACTTCTCAGTAAATAATCAACATCAAAATAAAAGCCTGCATCTTTCAGGCTCCCATGGATATGGCTTATTTTGGAAAAGCTAAAATGGTACAAGCGTTATGAATTCTGCAGCTTAAATATTTCAAAAAAGACTATTTGGAATATTGTTTAATAATTTTTTTTTAAAGCCTAGTTTTGCTCATGCACCAAAGCTCAGAGAATTGAAAGCAATCAAGAGTCACTGGTCCCTAGAGTTCACGTGTGCCTTTCAGCCTCACCTGTGCTGGAAGCTTGATTTTGAAATTGCCCTTGCCCGTGTGTTTTTTGATATTTCTTTTGGTAGGCGGAGGTCTGTGCCGCAGTGTCCAGATGAGCGGAAATGGGAAGTGGAAGCTCAGTTCCAAAACGTAAGGACTAAGAGTCTCAATGCACTTACTTGTCTCCTTCTGATTCCCAAAGTCCTCGATTCCAAGTGACTGCGTCCTGCTAGACCAGGCTGGTTAAAAATCCTCACCTGTAATTTGCTAAGATTCAGCAGTGGAGGCCTGAGAGGATTGTCAGCCGACCCTTGCTTCCATCACAGATGTCCCTTTAAAAGTCTATATTTTGTCTCTTCCTCCAGGGTTGGGACAATGCATTCTCTTAAGTGGGTTGGAGATCTCTCAACTCCTGCACACACACAAAACATAAAAGTAAAAAACAACAGCTCTGAATACCAGTGGAATTCTAACTGTATAGTTCTTGGAATAGGCGTTAACTGAGAAAAAACACTCTCACAGAGGTATGTCGGCTCACATCCCATTATCTGATGTTTTCTACATGGTTGAAATTATTAAATCAATATTAGACTGTTTACAAACTAGGAGTATTACTAGCTCAATTACCTTTAGAACACCTTTAAAATTAAAATCAAAAGTGCAGAGACTAGGAAGCACTCTTCTCTAATTTCATATTCCATAGTCAAAAGCTTCCCCTACTGCTAATCACACAACAGTTGGCTGTGTGCTCTTCCGAACTTTTCATGCCTTTCTATAGCTATTTACAGTCATCTGTACATGAACTGCCTTGGAAAGTAATATACAAGATGCACAGCCATCCAGAACCTCGAAATGGGACTCTATTAGCCATAAGGCTTTTTGAAGGGGCAATTAAAATAAGAATCTCTAGATAAATCGTCTTTGTTAGAGATGTGTTCTAAAGCAATGTGTTTCCTTGGAGAAAAAAGCCGGGGCCGAGACACCAAGGGAAGGTCACACAGAGACAGGGCGTAGATGGGAGTGATGCATCTGTAATCCAGAGGATGCCAAAGACTGGCTGGAGCTGCAAGGAGTCGGCAGTGAGGTGGGAACAGCCGTGAGTCTCCAGGGGAACCATCGGATGGCACTTTGGTTTACACTTCCGGCCTCTGGAACAGAAAAAGAACAAATTTCTGCTGTTTGAAGGCAGTGAATGTGTGGTAGAAGACGACAGTCCTAGGAAACAGACATGGTCAGAACATAATTGTGGGTTTCCTCGTTTGTTTAACAAAAATGTCCTCTCTGTGTATATGTTATGCATATATGTGTGTATATACACTTGCAGATACATGTGCTATTACAGATGGTTATTATTTTGGAAAGTTTCTCTATGGACTGATGCTTCTCAATGGAGGCTTCACAGTGTCATATGAAAATGTAGGGAGTTGGTTTGGACTTTAAATGATTGGAAGATAGTGTCAACATTTAGTAGGAAGCGTTCACACCAGTCACACAGTGAGAAACCGTCTAGGCTTCTGTGTGACGTTTATCTCACAAGACGTTTTATGTAGGAAAAAAAGATCCATAATTATTTGGAGCAAAAACCTGATTTTGTTATAAATAAATACAAGTAGTTTTGCATACAATTCTTGAAATTTGAGAAATGCCATTCATATTAAGAAAGGCAGTTTTGTATTTTCTTTTTGTGAATGTGTGTGTTCAAATGCATGTGGTGTGTGTGTGTGTGTGTGTGTGTGTGTGTGTGTGTGTGTACCTCTGGAGGTCAAAGGACAACAAAGTGTTATTCCTCAGGTGTTGTCTACCTCTTTTTGAAAGAGTCTCTCACTAGCTCCGAACTCCCCAGGTAGTCTAGGCTGACCGGCCAGGATGCCTGGGGACCCCTCTGCCTCTGCCTGTCCATTGCTGGGATTCTAAGTGTGTGCCACCATTCCTGATTCTTTAAAGTGAGTTCTGGGGATCAAACAGAGGTCCTCATGCTGGCAAGGCACATACTTCACCAAGTTGTTCCCAGGCCCTATGACTTCTGTCCTTTGGAATCATAGCAATGCAATTTTGCTAGGCTGCATTTGTAGATATTGCCACAAAGCATTAGACAGTATTTTATAATTTTGTTATGAATGAGCATTTAAATAAGTAAAAGAAGTATAAGTCATAATTCTGCAGACATATAAACAATAGAAAACAGGATGTGGATCATGCCTTTGTGGATCCCAAGATTCCAGGTCTTCAGGATAAGGTGTGCTGGAGTCATATGCCAGCTGATGATAGGTCCAGCCCAAAGGTTGGCAGTCTTCAACACCAGGAAGAGCCACGGCTTCAGACTGAATCTGAAGCCAGATGATAAACAAAAATAACCAGGTCTCAGTTTAAAGAAAGTCATGTGGGAAGAGTCCTTCTTCCCTGGGAGAGAATTCCTTCTTGGCCCCTACAAGTCAGCATTTTCTCTTTTTAACCCTTCCATCAATTAGGTGAATTCCACATACTTCATGGAGGGTCATCTGAGTGGCCCAGATTACTGACTCAAATGCTGATCCTACGCAGAAACTTCCCTGGGACTCACCCAGAATTGGAGTTTATCAAAGGTCTCCATACTGTATAGCCCAGTTACATTGATACAGAAAGTAACCATCACAGATGTTAACTTATGAATTGATTTTATCTGTACTTCATATTTTAATTAAAACACCATATGAAGAAGGAGAATGTTGCTAGGCGGTGGTGGCACATGCCTTTAATCCTAGCACTTGTGAGGCAGAAGCAGGCAGATATTTGTGAGTTCCAAGCCAGCCTGGTCTACAAAGTGAGTTCCAAGACAACCAGGGACACATAAAGAGACCCTGTCTTGGAGAAAAAGGAAGCATGTTATGATATCTATCAATCGCGATCTTGAATATTTATAAATCATGTCACAATAATAAAGAGGTATTATAAAGATGTCACATCTAAATGTCGGAAACTCTGTTGTAATGGCCTATGAGTCCTCTGCATACAGACATAAAATAATACATTTTACTCATCAATACTTCAGTTATTTCTTTTCATATCTGTTTTTATTACTAAAAGTGACATAGAGAATATCTTTATGCATATCTCTGCCTATTTTACAAGATTTTTTTTTTTTTTTGTATAATTGACTCTTTAAAACAGAATTCCCTAGAAAAGCACGGTCATTTAAAAGCTAAGAGACCTGAGCTCTAGAGATGGCTAATCAAGTAAAGGCTCTTGTTACTAGCCCTGGCTTCCTGAGTTCGCAGAATTCACACAGGGGAACAAAGTAACTGACACACTAATTAATTAATTGATTAATTTTTAAAAGCTTGAATTGTAGGATTTTTTATTAAGTTCAAATTTGCTTCTCTAAGACATTTTAAAGTGTTTTTAAGTTAGGCTACTAAATATGGGTCTCTTTCTGACGTTTTAACAGACGTGTGCCGCTGTCTTTCGTTCTATCCGCCAGACTCATTGCACTCTCCGTACCCCACCTCTCCTTCTGACTCCCCTCCCCAAAGGCTCTTTCTTCCTTCTGCTGTTTCTCTTTCTGACTCCAGTTTATTTGGGTTAAGGTGATGATTTCCGGTTTCACGTGTTTTCCGAAAACGCAATTTCAGTCTTTGTGTATGAATAAAACCCCACTCTGTGCATCTGCCACTTTCTGACCCAATCATCTGTTGGTGGCATCTATTTGGAGGCCATCTCATGGCTGTTGGGAAGTCTGTCTCATTAGTATGATCATGCAAGTTTCTCTATGATATGTGGCCTCGTGGTCCTCTAGCACACTCAGGAATGGTATAATTGGATGATGTGACTGGTCTATTTTTAGATATCTTCTTTTTGAGGATTAACATAGTGGCTGCACCAGTTTACACTCCTGCTGTCCGGGTACAAGGGTTCCTTTTCCCTGGATCCTTGCCAGCATTTGTTTTCTGGATGAAAACCATGATGACTGGGGTAAGATGGAATATCAGTGTGGTTTTGATTTGCATTTCCCTGATAGCTAAGGATGTTTTTTGGTTTTTTTTTTTCATATATTTATTGCCTGGTTGCATTTCTTCTTCAGGGAACTATCTGTTCAGTTCCTTTTCCCCTGTATTGACTGGATGATTCGATTGGTGTTTAATTTTGTTTAATTGGTGTTTAATTTTGTGAGCTCTTTATTCATCTCAGTGATCAATTCATCAGATGTGTAGGTGGCAAAGACTGTCTCTCATTTTGTAGGCTGTCTCTTCCCTCTGGGTCCTTTCCTCTTCAAAGCTCTTTCATTGCATCCAATTCCACTTGTAAATTATTGGCATTATTTCCTGACCTTTTGAAGTCTTTTTCAGAAAATCCTTTCCTATATGTTGACACATCTTCTATCAGCTTCTACATTTCAGATCTTAAGTTGAGGTCTTTTGTCCATTTTAAGTTGGATTTTGATTAGGATGAGAATTTCATTCTGCGACTGTGGTAATTCATTTTGTCCAGCCTCACTGTTGAAGATGCTACCTTTTCTCCTGTGTATGTTTTTGTAATCTTTGCCAAAAATCTAGCAGCCATAGCTGCGTTTATTTATTTATGGTCTTCTATTCTGTGCACATCTTTTTCAAGTACGGCTGTTGTCTATACAGCAGCTCTGGAGTACAGTTTGAAAAGAAGTATTGTGGTGCCTCCAGCATTGCTTTTTCTGTCCAAGATTGCTTTGGCTACTCAGGGTTTGGTTAGTTGTTTGTCTGTGGGTTTTGTCGTTTGGGATTTTGTTTTGTTTTGTTTCTATATTAATTTTAAGGTTTTTCTATTTAGGCAAAGAATATTATTGGAATTTTGATGGATATTAGAGTACATCTGTATATTCTTTTCAGTAATATATACAAATCCTTGAGTTAGAAATTATTTGCATCTTCTAGAGCCTCCTTCAATTTCTTTCTTCAATGTTTTAAAGTTTTCAGTGTAATGATCCTCCATCTCCTTGATGAGGCTTATTCCTGGGTTTTATTTTGAGGCTATCATGATGAGGATTGCTCTTCTGATTTCTTTCTCTGCATATTTGTGCTGAAAGAGGTTATTAGCTCCAAAAGTTCTCCAGTAGAGTCTTTGGAGCCTTTGAAATCTAAGATCATATCTGAAAAATGAAGTCAATTTGACATCTTCTTTTCCTTTTCTTTCCTTATTGCTTAGGCTATGATATCAAGCACTGTGATGAATAAGTGTATAGGGAGTGGGCACCCTTGAGTCTTACTGATTTTCATTTAGCATATTGCTGACTACAGGTTTGTAGTATAGACTTGTCTTTATTATCTTCAGGTATCTTCAGGCTGTCTATGAAGGGACATTGGCCTTTGACAGAGGCTTCTTCTCCATTTATATAATCATGTGGTTTCTAGCCCTGAGTTTATGAGCTGGATTGCATTTACTGATTTGTATATATTGATTCATTCTTTCATCCTTGTCATAAAGCCAACTTGAACATCATGAGTAGTCTTTTATTGACAACTTTTGCCTCCATGTTCATCGTAAAATTGATCATTTGTGTCCTTATCTTGATCAGGTTTGGATAACAGGATAATACACTATATGAGTTTGATAGTGTTCCTTTCCTTTCTGTTTTATGGAATAATCTGATCAGAATTTGTGTTTTTATTTAAAGGTCTGGCACAGTTTGATATTGAGTCTATCTTGTCACAGCTCTTATTTTGTTAATAGTATCTTGATTACTGTACAAGGCTGCTGTTTGTCATACATCTCTTATTTCTGTCCTCTGGGCTTCATTTTGGTAGTTCATATGTGTCTATGGGTTTACTATTTCCCCTTAGATTTTCCATATTTTGGAATATAGGTTTTCCAAGGTTTTCCCTAATGATGTTGTAGATTTAATTGGTATCTATTGTGATATTCCATTTTTCATCTCTAATTTTATTAATTTGGATTTTTCTTTGCCTCTCTTTTCTTTATTGATATATGAATATAATATTTTCATGAGTTTATCTGCTGTCCATGATATTCTTTCTTCTTCTGTGTCTGCTCTACTGCTGATGTTTTCAGTTGTGGTGTTTTTGGTTTGATTTGTTGAGTTTTCCATTCTTGACAGTTACTTTTTAGTTTTAAGATATAAATTTCCTTGCTGAGTTTTTAGCCATGTTGCTGAGTTTTTCATCTGTGTCCTTCAGATCCTCAGTTGATTCATTTCTCTCCTTTATTTCGTCTCCTTTTTGAAGTCATTGACCTTATCAGTAGACTTCTGAATTCTATATCAAACATTTTAAAACCTTTGAATTTGGTGATTGAGTGGTTCTTGTCCTTTGGAGGTATTTCATTGCCTTTCTTCTTTGTGATACTTGTATTTCTGTGTTTTGACTTGGGTATGTCTTGGTATGACTCTCTCTTCCATTTTCCTTTGGTCGTCTTAGTGAGCAGCCTTCTCACTGCCAACCATCACCTGGAATAGAGAAAACAAATGACTGTAACAAATGATCAATAGCATCAGACCAAACAAGATATGGAGATATACTTAAGATTGATGGAAGCCAACTTTTCCACCACCAATGACTATAGGAAGAAAATGGTATAAACCAGGTAAGAGTATGCATGTAGGCCAATGCTGTGCCCAGCATGACAAATCTGTCGTCACTGAAGCAGCTTCTCTCCTTTATACAGCAGTATGCTCTGCTGACCACACTTGACTTTGCAGCCTATGGGCTGAACGGGCTCCCTATGCTTTCCAGTCCATACACACTTGGATGCTGTGCTGGCTGGTTCTACGTCATCTCAGTGGAGGGGATCTCAATCAAACGGCCCATATATGATCAAGCTGTAGGCGAGCTTGCAGAGCATTTTCTTTGGTCATGGTGTTTCATGTCAGCAATAGAAAAGTAACTAAGACAGAAGGCTAATGCATCAAGGGATGTCTTCTAAGTGAACTGGGGAGTGGGGAAGCCAATGGAGCACTGAGATGAAATTCCAGATCTCGATGCTTGAGCATCCTTTGGGAAGAATGAGGCTGCAGAAGTCAAGAACCATGCCAGACTCTCCAAGTTCTCAAACCACCAGCATGGAGCCACACATGCTAGCCTGTGAACATAGAGTTTGGGCCACCCACTAACTTGTGGTTCAGGGCTAACAGTATCTGCAGGGAGCCTCGGGTGATGGAGATGCTCTGTGGCATCAAGTGTGTGGCTAGGAACCACACCCTCATCCTCTTCTCAAGAAGGGCTTCCTGACACTGGAATTTCTCAGTGTGTCTGTAGCCAGCCCTTCCCTTTACCAAAACTTTCCCCCAGGGTCATCTTTCCCCCTGAGGCTGTGGCAGGTTGTCCAACACTCTCTGACCTGTGAGTGTTTTCTTTCTCATACCCCCCAGAGTAACTCACTCATTACACAACAAGCTCTTTCTCAAGAGGGTACCCAGTCACAGCCTTCTAGGACAGAGCAGCGAGCAAATGGAGTGCCTTTCAAATGTCAGCTGGTCACACAAAAGGAGTCACCGCCTCACCAAATCCATCAACTGGAGTTGATACGTCTGAGAACTCTGGGCTTATCTCATGGATAGAAATTCCTGTCTCCTCACTGGGCTGCCTGCAGACCTCCTCGCTGAGGCGGCAGCTCTCTGCCCACTGTCAGGTGCACCCCACTCCTTCTGCCAGCCCCTTCCTGTTCCCCCACACTTCTTCAGTCTTCAATCTTCCCCCTTTGAATAGAGTTTATTCTCTATACTGACTCTTCTCGCTCACCACGTCACACACAGGCAGCTTCTGATCTATGCTGTTACCTAAGAAGCTAAATTCTGTGCTTTTAAAGGATGGTTTGAATGGTATGTGACGTATGCTTTAATTGTGCCATTAAAGAAACAGCTAATAGTGACACTAAGAATCCAGGGTCAATTTTGGTCAGTGTGTAAGATCTCTATCTCTAATTATCCTAACAGATATTGTGTGCACATGAATATGTGGTGTGTGTGTGTGTGTGTGTGTCTGTCTGTCTGTCTGTCTGTCTGTTCTGGGCATTTAACAGGAGTGCTGTATTCAGGTGACAACATAGGAGCCTGTTATAATTGCTTGTATTATTCAATTATGAAAGATAAGGAAGAGAAAATAGAAAAGGATCGATGGCATGCTTCAAGTGTCAGTGAAGCTTAAATATGCCTGACTTTCTGATCTGCATATATCTGGTCTCTGTGTCCAAGGAAGAGTGGACCCATTAGGAAAACAGTTACAATGACAGAGTCGTGGGGTTAATATACAGAGACAACAATATTAATGAAAGTCATAGGAAACATTATTATGTCACGTTTATTTATTACACAGCTTCAAAGCCCAGCTGCATATGTTGTTATCCATGGGACCTTGAGTGAATTACTTCCTGTCTCAGGGCCTGGCTTTCCCCCCATCAGATAACTACAGTTCCTCTCGGAGAATTTCCATTTCCCCACCTTAATCTGAAGGAGACAAGATAATCGAAATAAATAGGCCACTTAAAAAGCGTACACTCTTCCCCTCCCCCCACCTCTCCTGACACAGTCACCTTAATGAGGTAAGGCTGCTGGCAAGGGGTAGGCGAGTCCCCAGGGAGATGAGGATGCAGACTGTGCCATTCTGCTTAAAGCAGAGAACACGGGGAAGCGAGGGGGTGGGATAACGTCTCAGAAGCCCCCCCCCCAGCATCCTGAGGGCTGAGGAGTTCTGACAGAGAGCAACTGCAGAAGACCCGCCTCACATTGAGGGGTGCTCTCTGCCTACAGTGCTACCACATGAGAGCCATTACCTACACATAGGCGTCCTTGAAATATGCCCTTTTACCTTTCCCCTTTTTGGACAGAGGGAAGGCTAAACTCACTCTGTTAACATGTGGATAAATCACCCAAGCTCTGAGTCAAATGTATTCATTTAGAAGATTTGGGGATATGTAAATGTGCCCAGAAAAATTCCAGTGGGCTGTTCCTTTCACACAAATCTAGACAGCTGCCTTGGCGGTTGAACCTCGCCCTGTCGTAGGTTTTGCCTCGATAAATGGGTGCCTTGTTTTCCAACTGGCCTGGATGCTTCTGATTTCACTGGGAAGTAGTGTGAAGCTGAACCGCTCTGAATTCCTGCCTTGTGACTGAAGGTGTGCAAAGCCGGCCCTGTGCCCGAGTCTCTGCGCAGGCTCCAGCCACCCAGGTCCTCAAGGAAGCTGCTTTGAAATTCTAGTCTCCAGAGCAAGCTTTTCAGAGCAGCATGGCGTATGCGAGTATGTGGACCTTTACCACGCTCCTCACATCGTGGGTACAAAAGCTGTATTGAACGTTTAAGAGGGTTTTCCCTCTGGAAAAATAGTGGATAATAATAGAAAGTATGTTTTTGCGTTTTTACCAAACCCTCAAGAGTCCGGTAGACTGAGCCTGATGGAGCCAAGAAACAGAGAGAACGCCAGTTACCACACCATCCAGTTTTCCTGGCACAAAGGCATCGGCTTTGCTCGCTCGGCCTTTAGGCACAGGAACAAAAGAACTCCACGGCTTCCAGCACCCTTTGCCACAGCTGCCCACACTCCTGCTCTTGCTCTGCCCTGAGAGGAGGAGGGGAGAAGGCCGGCCTGGCTGTGTGCAAGAGTTTTGGCAAATCGAGCAAGGAGGTGCTGGCTTCTCTCTACTTCTTCTTCTCTTCTCTCTCTCTCTCTCTTTCTTTTTTTTTAAACATCACACATGCAGTAGATTTTTCTTGACTTTCAAAAATCTTAAACTATTGTAAATTGTTCGACCAGCAAAGGTCTAATTATACGCAGCTTCCAAATGTTCACATTAAGTGAGTTGATTTGTTTCCAAGGTAATCCTGAAGCAAATGTTGACTGCGTTTATTGTTGGAGAAGTATTTAAATGGGCTTGATTTTCCTCCCCATCTGTCTACTTGTAACCATCGGAGCCCAACAGAGAACCCAGTCTACTTGGGGGTGGGGGGAACCAATGCAGGAAATTAGTTACACTGGCGATGGAGAACTGGATGCCAATAGGGCACAGCTCTGCAGCCCGTGAATTAACAAGAGCAGGGGGAGAGGTGAGAGGCAACCGCGTGTTCCTGAGCTCAGAGCAGGCTTGCCTGATGGTCGCTGGCCCAGCAGCAGTCTCGCGGTGCTGAGCACAGGAAAGATGCAGTCATTGCTGCGGAAGCTACCGGAAACTGAACTCTACCCTATGTGATGCTCCCCTCTTCCTGCACCTATCCCTACCTCAGCCCTCACAACCTCTCCCGGCACGTCACACTCCCTAAAGGTAAAAGCCAGCTGGTATGGGAGTCTGGGAATCATACTGAGGTCACAGCTTCTTAACCATCCTCTGACTTAGCAATGTTAAGGAGAAATACATAGAATGTGAAATCTTCAGCATACCTGATAGCAGGGAAGACTTGGTTCTGAAGGGTCGAGTGTGAAAGTGTCGCCGTATCCCTATCTGTTAGCTCAAGCCCACTCGCCTGTGAGAGCATCGGTCTCCGCAGCTCTTCCAGCAGAAAAGGCGTGATGCCCAGCGGGGCCCACCGCCCACCCATCATACTGTCTCATGATTCTTGTGACATCATATCTATATTTTCTCCTTCTCCCTTGGAAACCCCCATGAAGTATTTTTTTTTTTTTCTGATACAGGACTGACAGGGGATACATTTAGCATACCCTTGCTGGAACTTTGAAGCAGAGGAAGACACAATGAAAGTATGGATAAATGGTGAATTATTGTTATCTCTTGGCCTTTGGGAAAATGAAAAGGGTGAAAACACCTTTCCCTCTCTTCCTCCTCCCCACTTTTTTTTCTTTCTTTCCTTTTTATATTTATGGTTGTTAGTCCAGCCTTTAATGGGCTCTCTAGCCCTTTGTTTCCTTTTTAAAGGGGCCAGATACACCCCAGAAAATGACTTGCGCTATCTTAGGGTAGAGACTGAGGATTGTTCAGTAGAGCACAGCTGGAAAGCATCTGTACTAGGAGTGGGTCATCCTGGACTGTTGCTGTAAAGAAGGCAAAATAGCAACCCCTTTATCACCACAGATCCCCCGGGGCCCATCTGTGTGCAACCCAGGACACGTCCCAGCTGCCTGGCGGGGCTGCGCTGGCCTGGCCTGCTGGAGCCTCAGACCGTGGTGGGAACTTTCCTAAGTGCGCATTTGTTTCACATGCGGGGGTGGGGGGGGTGGGGGGTTCAGCCATCCTGGACAAATCCAGTGGAGATAAGAGGCTATCCAGCCCCTGTGGCTGGAGACGGAAAACAATCGTCTGCAGCTGAAATGATAAAACTCACACATATTCAGGAGCTGCTGGCTGCGGGCTGTCGGCTGTCTTCCTCCTCACGGCAGCCAAGTACAGTCACTCTTGCCCTGCTCTTCCCAGTTCTCAGACGAGGATCCCGAGGCTTGGGGCTGTGCTGTTCCCACAGAGTCACACACCTCAAATCCACAGGGCTAGCTTTGCCTTCCCTGAAGCATGTCACTGTGCTATGCTGTCTCTGAGGGACGAGTGGAAAATTGGACCAACAGTTCCAATCGGCCTTGAGACCATTCACTGACCACCACCACCACCACCACCACCACCACCACCACCACCACCACCATTATTTAGGGAAAGCAGGGCGTCATGAATGGCTTGATCTAATACTGGAATACAAATATCTGAACTCCTAATATATCTATTCAGTCTTAACAACTGAATCGTGTGATATTGCTGAGTGTTCTGGAAGCTTCTGAACAGCTCCCACCCTCCATCACGTAGAGGACAGTTGCCATTCTACAGCTTTTCTTCCTAGCTTTTCCCAGCTAGCCTAGTCAGTGAACTCCAGATTACAATTAGAGATACTGTCTCAAAAACCAAGGTGGACATCTCCTGAGGAGCGATGCCAGAGACTGACCTCTGACCTCTGCATGTGCACGCACGTGTGCACACACGTGCACACTCCATACCTGTGCACCAATGTGCAGGTGTACCTGCATGCATTCACACATGCCCCCCCCCCCCGTACATGGACACCCACAAATAAAAGAACATAAAAGCAATATTTATTGGGTTCAAACTTGCAAAGAAGAAGAAAGGAGGAAGAAAAAAGGGATCCACAAACTAACATCCAGATCACCACAGCTTATATTTAAAAACAGCAGAAGGCGTGCAAATGAGTGAGTAGGAAAGTCAAGCCATGTAGAACTGTATCGAATGAGGGGGGACGTCCCCTTTAAAACTTCCTTATGTTTCACTCCCTAGACCATCCACTGTTCTGTTCATATTTTCTTATGCATCTTCTGAGGGGGTAAAAAATCCACTTAGCTGAGAGTAAGAATACACTATGTAGCTCCCTGGCTTTTTGTTGGTTTGTTGCTCGGCTTTTCCTCACTTCCAATCACCTAATTCACTTTAAGCCTCTAATTCTTGGCAGGCTACTTTACCTCTTAGGTTTGCCCAGGCCCCCTTCATGAATGGATTTCCGTTGGACTCCCTGTGCTGGCCTTGATGTCTGCATACTGCCCAGGTCACTGCCCTTTGCTCCAGGGCACTTGAACGTGATTGAGAAGCACCCTTTATGGACACTATGTCAAGAGAATGAAGAGTTGAGATAAATACTTCCCAGAGAGAGACTTTAGGTGGCCCTTAAAAGACAGGATGGATTTTAAAAGGTAGGACAGGGTCCTCCGGGAGGACTGAATGACTTCTCCAGACACTGCAGTGTGAGACTCTGAGTAAGAGAGGTGTTCTCTTAAAACATCGACTAGTCTAGCAAGACTCCCCTGAGCACTGCGTTCATACCAGGAGGAGGGGTTAATGGGAATTAAATTGCAATGAATATTCACAAACCAGACAAATTCTGCAAAACTTCTGAGGGACCACAGAGCGGAGTGATGTAACGATCCTGAGAGGCCCAGGGGCACTGGTGAAAACTAGATAGAGATGGTCTCTTGGGAAGCCTCAGAGGATGGGTTAAAGACTTCATGAAGAATAATGTCTCGTATTGATGGATGAAGAACACCAGAGCAAAACCACTGTGCTCCAATTCTGGCTGCCCGGGCTGGGGGGTAATTGGTGAGCCACGTGGTGATTCAGAGGCTGTCAAACACCAACCCCTGGGTGACGAAGTAACACCACTTCTGCAGTAACACAGTGCCACCGAATTAACCAGTCCCACTTTAGTCTTGTGCCTGAAAGTGTGAGGCGACAATCGAGTTAAACAGTTGCCGGCTCAATTCTGCTTGCCGAGGACCCTGGTGCTCCATAAGAGCTGTCATGGCTACAGTGGACTGTTTCGATGTTAATAGAGTGTTGGGGGGCGGGGGGAACCTTCCATAGACGCACATGTACTTATTCCAGAATTTATGAATGCGATACGTTTCTCGGAAAGTCTTCTGCAGGTGTGATTCGGGTGCACCTTTGGTTCAGAGAGACGATCCTGGAGCATTTGGACGCACCCAGCGTAATCGCAGTGGTCTTTCGAAGTGAGCATGGGGCCCCGGAGCCAGAGTGAGGGAAAGGAGGCTGCCAATAACAGAGCAGGGGCTGTGCTGTGTGAGGAAGGAGCAACAAGCCAAGGAAGGCAGATGGGTTCTCGGAGCTAAAAATAGAAGGCGGGGAAATAGACTCTGCCCTGAGACAATCTGTGTTTAAGCCATGGAGGCTTTAGTATTGAATGTCAGCCTGAGCTGGGACAGTCCTGTGGCCCAGGTCTGACGTTTTCAGTCCTTGCAGGACCCTCTTTCACACACCTCTATTTCTGTCCCTCCAGACCTAGGGGCCGAAGCTGCTGTCGTCAACTGCCACCTTTGGGATGACTTCCGCTCTGGTGTCGCCTTTCGATTCCTCGTGATCTAATAAATCCTCACATTAAGGGTTTGCTGCTAGTATTGTTACAGAAGTGTTTGTGGTTTCTGGCTCCTTACAGGGTCCCCACTGACACAGCACTCATAGCTACACGCTAGCCCCAACCGTGACTGGAGATTACTCTAACGTGAACACCAGTAAGACGCTTCCTAACCCACTTGCCCCCAACACATTTCTACAACTCCAGCTGCACTTCAGAACCCCACTCATGCCTAGTCTTTAGGTTTTGGCCCGCTGGCCCCCTTTTTCCTCTTTCCCTAGTTTTTGCACTTTGCCCCATGAGGTACTTGGGTTTGAGTTCTCCTCCATTCCTAAGACACAAACTCCCACATCCTTGCTCTGGAGCTAGACTGCACCCCTCTCCCAAGTCTGGGCGAACATTCCACATTCTTCTGGGTGGAGATAATGAACATCATCTAAAACTACACACCCAAACTAAATCCCTTAACCAAGCTCTTCTTGTGTTTTCCCAAGCTGGGTAACATTCTACTTTTGTAAGTAGAAAGACTCCAGTTTCTCCTCCTGATGGCTGTAAAGGGAATTCTGTGAAGTAGGTGGGGCACTTACATAAGAAAATTAATTTGTTTGTGAGTTCAGGGTAGCTCAAAATAATTGTGGGCTTGGCTATGCACTGAAAGGATAATTTCCAGGCGGCATATCATCTTCCAATACTCAGGAAATTTTTGGCATGACCACGATTTGGGCTCTGTGCTCTTTTGAAGGGCATATTTGAATTTTGTGTGGCTTTTATTATTGGAAGTAACGCAATAGCACAGTAATTCTCAACCTTCTTAATGCTGCGACCCTTTGATATAGTTCCTCATGTTGTGACCCCCCCCAACTATAAAATTACTTCCTTGCCACTTCATAACTGTAATTGTGCTACTGTTATGGACAGTAATGTAAGTATCTGATATGTGACCACTGTGAAAGGGTCATTTGACCTCCCCAAAGAGGTTCTGACCCACAGGTTAAGGGCTGCTGCAGAAACTTTTTGGAATGCATTATTGCTTCAGCAGCGTCCCTCTCGCTGTGACTCTGGTCTCTTCTCGGACACCTGTTTAGTGCTGCGGATCTCATCTGTCACCACACATCTCATAATTATTAAAACATGCTGTCGATTACTATCGAATTATCTCGCACAAGAGAGTACCATTTCAGTCCCTCTCTGTATCAGGAATCTTTTTTTCTGAAAGACACTTCTTAGAAACATGGGTTCACAACCTAAGATAGACTTCTTAGAAACATCGGTTCACAACCTAAGATAGACCAGAAGTGAGACTGGGAAACTGATAATTGTTTTAAATTCCCTTAGCTTAAAAAAAATTGTAGGAAGGGGGTTTTGGCTGAAGAAAATGAAAATCCTTATCTGTTATAACACGAAGAGCCTCACTGGATCCACACATTTTCAAAGTCCCTAGAAAGCCTCAGGTCTGACCCTTATCACATTGATTGCACATGGTGGCCACTGTCACTTGTTTATGATTTTCCATTCTCCTCAGGAACTCTGCCTTACACACCCACAGGGACTGTAGCTTTTAGATCAAACGACAAAACGTACTATAAAATTAATATAAATTTCCCCATGGGTACGTAAGAGGGCAATGTGAAAATGATACTTGTTAGGACTGTCCAGGACACTGTGGTGTAACGGCTGTACCCACACAAGATGGACAAACCATGCCAGGCACACTCATTCAGTGGCTTTGAGGAAGCTCTGTCCCACTTTAAACACACAGGAGGACAGCAAACTTCTACAAGGGGCCAGAGCCAGTGGTTTAGGCTTATGAGCCACGGTCTTTGCTATTAGAACCTCAGCTCAACTGTATAGAACAAAAGCAACCACGGATCACAGGTAAATGAACAAGCAGCCTGTGCCAACCTGTTTTCTACCAAACAAGCAAAGGGGTCATAGTTTGTAGATTATTGTTCTAGGATTTCCAGGAATAATCTGTAGAAACAAACGTGCCCTACTCACCCCAACATATATTCTGTTTTCCCAATCTTTCCTGTAATACTCTACATGTGTCATACCTATAAAACACATGGGATGCTGCCTCCTTCCTTGAAGCATCTTAAATTAAGGCAATACCCTGTGTTCAGAAAGAAAAATGTGTAGTGGCATTCTGTCATTTCTTATTTCTTAGGATTGTCTGTCAAGAGGAGACATCATTAGTGACCAAGTCATCTGGGGACAGAGACTAAGTCCTAACTCAACCTCTTCCAAAAGCTTAAATAGCTGAGCATTCCAAACCATTGCAAACCAAATAATCCAACAGCAGGTGAAGGCCGAGGCTTCTTGGGTACTAGGAAAATCAGTCAGCCAATAAAAACAGCGCTGACTGTCAGCGCTACAGTGGAAAAGTAGTGGGTGGTTTACAGAAAGGAAAGGAAATTGGGGGTATGTGTGTGGAATGTTTGGGCGAACAGTAAAATTCTTTCTACACCCTTGAGGCAAAGGTTCTAGTTCAGGGCTGAGGTCAATGGCGTTCGAGAAAAGACTTTTTCCAAGAGTCAAATGTCCCGTCTTTATGGGAAGTTACATGCTGGTTTCTTTTGTTTTGTTTTGTCTTGGTCTCTCTCTCTGTCTCTCTCTCTCTGCCTCTCTCTCTGTCTCTCTCTCTGTCTCTGTCTCTCTCTCTCTCTCTCTCTCTCTGTGTGTGTGTGTGTGTGTGTGTGTGTCTGTGTTAAAACTTTGTGCTTAAAATAATTGTACTGAAGTTCCTCTTATTTGGAAGATAATTTTAATAGTTATTCTTTTTAGCATTCATCAGGATACACCCAATTTACAGATGATGAAATGACTCCAGACTGGTAGAGTAATTTGCCCAAGTGCAGGGCTGTGATTTAACAGTGGGGCTGTCTGGATCAGAAGTCTGCACTATCAATCATATTGTACTGCTTCTAACTTATTTTTCCCCTTACTTATTGTTGATAAGTATCAACAATCTCCAATCACAAATTTTGAGAGTAAGTTTTAAATATATGAGACACTAAGACAATATCAAATTCTCTACTCAGCGAGGGCACTAGGTCTTACATTGGATCCTGGTTACTGGTCTGCCAAACGAAGCATGAAAATCTGGGGCTTCACATACTTATTTGAAATTTTTTTATGCTGGGCCAGAAAATAACAAGCAAAGGGAAAATACAGAAAAAGATGAATTTAAGTTTAATTAATATCACTAAGTACTTAAATGAATTAATTTGTTTCAAAGAAGGTTTAGGAAATGTATCTCAGGGACAGCACACTAATGAAAATTAAATAGAAAATTACAGTTGATATAAGACACATGATAGTTAAGATGACATCATGGTCAGACATATATAATGACAATATATGGGGAAGATGGGTCTGGATTTTCCTGGTAAGGTTACTTCCGTTTTGTGTTTACATGAGGTTTTCTGAATGTGTTGTGGCTCCATCAGATGCATAATTTGAGCTGGTAATTTGCAGCACTAATGATTATGGACGTTGTTATTACAATGAAGCAAAGGGCAGTTGGTTGGACATATTGGTCCCAGCTGGTTTGGGTGGGCTTGTCTCTATTGTTTGAGTGGTCACATATCCTGCTCAAACACAGCTCCGAGGTTGCATCAGCCTCCAGCCACGGTGCAGTTTACCGCTCCCCTCCCCCACCCCTGTGTCTATGCAGTGTGCCTTGTTCTGTTTACGACACCAAGCTAGTCTTTCTCGTGACTCTTCATCTTTCCTAATCTGGTGTTATTTCTTCCTTTCATCTTGTCATGCATATCTCACAAGCCCTAACCCTGCAAATTTCATCAGTTCTGCCACTGATCACCTTATTCTTCGTGATGCTTTTCCTCTTGGACAAATACGCCCTTCCTCTTCCTTTTTCTCTCAGAATTTGACATTTCTGTGTACGCCAAGGCTTAGGTCCAGCCTTGTTGCATTTCCACATCTCCATCTGTGCCCTGTAGGTTTGGTTAGTGGTCTTCCTTCCTCCTCCTTGTCCTCAGCTGCTCTTCTCCCTCTTACTATTGAACGTTATGAAGTTAGGGATCCAGAAGTAAGTGGAGCTTCTGAAGGAAGATGGCTTCTTAGGGAGCCTTTGTTATTAGGGTACTTATCTCCCCCTGCTCCCCAAAAGTGTCAAATAAGGAAGTCTGGGGAAAAGCAACTCACTCTGGGACCTTGGCTTCAGCTGCCTTTCCTTGTTTTAAATGAGACCATTTTTTGCCTCTGAGGTTTGGCCCCCAGAAAAGTATCCAGAATTCAGTAGCTTTTGAAATATTAGGCATGTCCCGGGACCCAAAGACTGGAGGAGTTAAACTGTCTGTAGATCATTGGACCGCCCACCTACAGTCCAGACCAGGTCTGTCCAAACCTCTCAGAACACCGAAGCTGCCTCTCACTGTCTTTCTAAACAGCTGCCCAGGAGGCTTTGTGGCTCTTTAGGGCTGCTGAGCTAGTCAAGAATTTCATCTCTCTGGCCCTGTGGCCCTTGCAGGTGGGAGGGAAAGGAAAATTAAACACAAATTCCTCTGATAATGAATAAATGCTGGACCCTGGAAAGCGATCTATCTAAAACCAAGGAAGGGAATTTTGGGCTCCATATGCTTCTGTTTCCATTCTAAAGGCTCCCCCATGGAAACCTTCTACTTAGCAGCAGCAAGATCGGAGGTGAAATAAGAAGGCGGGTGTGTTGAGATTAGCTTTTGATCTCATTTATGAATCATGCAAGCAAAGCACCCACTTTTTTCCTATGCAGTTTCATTTCTTTGTAAATGAAAAAGCAATCATCAGCCACTTTATTCACTAAATGACTTTTGGGTATTTCCAAAAGAGCAGGGACGTTGTGAAAAAGATTGGTTCTCTTAATGGCCTTTAAAAGATCGAAGGCTATGTGTGAGAGCATGGTCGCATGATTCCAAGAGGCACCCCAAAGACTCCTACCTCTCTGCAGGGCTCCCCCATGGCTCTGCTGGCATCACTCTTGTTTCTCCTATGGAGAGACCACACCGCACGGTTTATAGATCACGAGGACTACTTCAAGGAAGTTGCATAGACCAAGTGCATATTTATAAATAATGCATATTTGTTCTAATATTTCTGAAAAATGGACATTCAAGGTCAAATTGGGAGCAGATTCAGTGACTGATACAACTTCCTCTATGGCTCATCTGAGCCATTTCTTATGGGCTCTAGACATGGCAGAAGAAGGTAAGGAAGCTTCCAGAGGTTATCAGAGTACTGATACCACCTACGAGGTTTCTCTGCTCATTCCCTAGTCCAAGGTCCTATCTTCAAATGACAGCATGTTGACAGAATTTTGACAAATGCATTTGGGACTGAAGACATATATACTCCATCCTGCAGTACATGGCAAATGGAGTTTGGCAGATACAATTAAGATTACTAATGATTCGACTTTAAGATAGAGACTACTGGGTGGTCCAGTCTAATTACACAATTCTGTTTGAGAGTGGACCATTTTCTCTGGCTGGTGACAGAGAGGAAGTCAGACAGATTCCAGGCATAAGAATGACTTGGCACTTCACCTCTGGTGTGTAGATGGGGGAGGAACGGAAATGGCCCCTAGATTGTGAGAATCCCCTCGGTTTATAGCCAACAGTAAACTGGATCTGCCAGCAATCCCTGTGAGCTTGGAAGCAGATTCTTATCCCCACAGACTCGAGGTGTGAGTTCAGCCCAGTTCACATATTGACTTTCCCCTGAGCAGAGTACTCAACCAAGCCCAACCAAGGACTTCTGTCCTGAAAAATTTGAACTAATATCAGGCATTATTTTTAGGTCACTAAGTTTATGTTAATTTTTCTGTAGCAATAGAAAACTACTATAGGAGAAGGTAAGGGGAATTCCTGAAGGAAATGAAGAAACCAAAGATGTCCAGAGTAATAAATGTAACTCTGCAGCAAAACCCCTAATGTGAGAAATCCACAAAATCTATTTAATGAGCAAAGGAATTTATTTGGGGGTTAACTCACTACCATGGGAGATTTATCATAGAGTCTAGGAAAGTTGAGCTATGTCCTACCCTGATTTGCCTGGTCCAAGATCTCAGCATCCAATACCACAAGGAGGCAAAGAGGAGAACCGCTTATGTGCATCCCAAGTCTTAAGGGTCCTAAGCAGCCATGCCCCAGGGGCACGCACTTCAAGGTTATCTGCTACCTCACTAGGGGCAGTGCTTCAAGGTCATAGCTAGAACAGCTACCCACTACATCTCCCCCTTTTGTCTAAATAAGAAAGTTCTAAGCTTACACAAAACTATATACAATAGGAATGATTATTAAGTATTGTCCAGGAGAAATAAAGGGTAATGACCTAAACAAAATGGAACTATAACCAACAAGAACAACATCAAATAACAGATACATACTAATATCCAGAGATGTCCAGAACATAGGTAAGTGGAATGTTACAGAGAGACTGCTAGCTCAGTTGGTAGAGCATGAGACTCTTAATCTCAGGGTCAGGGTTCATGCCCCACATTGGATGTCAGATAATGCAAAAAAATCCATGGAGTCTATTTAATGAGCAAAGGAATTTATTTGGGGGTTAACTCACTACCATAGGAGACTTATTGTAGGGTCTGGGAAAGCTGAGCTCTGTCCCACACTAATTTGCCTGGTCCAAGATCTCAACATCCAATACCACAAGGAGGGGAAGAGGAGAGCCACATATGTGCATCCCAGGTCTTAAGGGTCCTGAGCAACCATGCCCCAAGGGCATGTACTTCAAGGTCATAGGCAGGTGTAACAGTTACCTGCTACCTCACTAGGGGGTGATGCTTCAAGGTCATAGCTAGAACAGCTACCCACTACAATCCCCTTCTTGCAACTGGAGTAGAATCCTAGAAGTGGGAATATATTCAGGCAAATGTGTAAACCCTGGGTAGGTTGTTATTGCATTACTTTAGAGTCGTATCTCAGCTGCTGACTTTGAGTCCAATCTACTCCTTCACTCCAAACATACTTTGGTAAGGGGACTAGGAGATGGGGGACATCTCTGGTACAGGCCAGCACTCCCTAGTGGCAGCAGATTATTTCACATATCTGTCCAGCTGTATTTCAGGGCATGAGGGATTTGAGAGTGCACTGTCTTGAATACCTATTCTTGCCATATTAGCCAACCCTGACTGATACATAAGTATCACTAAGCATGTTGACCAGCCACCTAGAAGCAAATGGTCCCCTTGAGGCAGAAGATAGAGTCCAAAGAAGAGAGCAATCTCAGTAGGAGACAACAGATACCGCAAGGGTGCTGAAATTCATGTCCCAGTATCCCTATAGAGAGGCTTCAGGAATTACAATCAACAGTCCAAACCAGAATTGTGCTGGCTAGTTTTATGTCATCTTGACACAAGCTAGAAAATCTGCTAGGAGGGTGCCTCAGCTGAGAAAATGCCTCCATAAGATCAGGGCTGCAGGCAAGCCTGTAGGGCATTTTCTTAATTAGTGATTGATGTAGGAGGGCCCAGTCTATTGTGGGTGGTACTACCCTGGGCTGGTGATCCTGGGTTCTATAAGAAAGCAAGTTGAGCAAGCCATGAGGAGCAAGTCAGTAAGCAGCAGCCCTCCATGGCCTCTGCATCAGTTCCTGCCTCCAAGTTCCTGTCCTGTTTGAGTTCCTGTCCTGACTCTCTCTAATGATATGGAAGCATATGCCAAATAAACCTTTTCCTCCTCATCTTGCCTTTTGGTCATGATGTTTCATCACAGCAATAGAAACCCTAACTAAGACACAGGAGTTAGCAAACAGGGTCATGGACAGGCTGGCCCAACTGCATTTTGATAGACAGAATCATACAAGATTGAGTCATTTTAAAAGACCAGGCCTATTGGACATGGCTCTTCTGTCCTACTCCATGCTCTGTAAGCCTGCCTACTTGAACGTCTTACCTTTCCTCTCCTTGTGTTCAGCATCCCTACAGCATTGACAGTGTCACCTTTTCCCTACTTCTTAGCTGTCCCTGACATCAGTTTCTACTGCATCTCTGGTTTTTTCTGACCTAATCCCAGCAGGAGACAGCACCGTACACAAAGTGTTTCATAAACAATACAGATTCCTTGTTTACACTTCTAAAGGCTAGGGCACCGAGGAGCCGGCATGACTGACTGATTCTCATCAGAACCTTCTTGCAGGCTACAGATTGCCAACACCTCAATCTGTTCTCACATGGTGGGAAACTGGGCTATAAATAGCTCATAAGCCTGTTCTTATAAGGGCACAAGTCCCTGCCACTGGGACTCTACCCTCATGGCCCAAGTGCCTCCCAAAGGCCTTACACACAGAGATTAAACTTCCACATGACTGCTGAGGTCACGCTAACGTTCAGTCATACTATCTTCTCTTTCTGAAATGCCTCTGTCTTCATCCACCTTTCAAATTTGTGTTCTCAAATGGTTTATTGTCGGCTGGCTTCTTACTCTGTCCATACATCAGAGGCTATTTCTTACACTCTAATTGTTTGGGTTCATTACTCACGCATGTCAATAATGTGTAACCTCTCTTCCCAATCCACTCTTACTCAGGAAGTTCTAAATATGTACAATGTTACCATGCCCTAGACATTGTAATGTGGATATTCAATTGGTACCTCACATTCCACAAGTCTATTCTTAAAGTCCCATTCTTTCATTCTGGTCCTTTCTCTAGTTTAACAATAACACAATGTACCAAATATTAAGCATAAAATTTCAGACTGGATTCTAATTCTCACACCACAAGCCCCAAGTTACTTGGGTTAATAATCAATAGTTAACATTTAATGAGGAACCATCGACCAATTAGTCCTTGCCTTTGGGCAAAATACATCCAGCCAGAAGAGGGAAGATCTGTGTCAGGGGTGTGGGTGAAGGGTTTCCTTGATCTTACCTTCATGCCAACAAGGACAGAGCTCTCACTGGGCTCTGAGCAAGGCACAGTCTGGTATTGACAGGCTAATCCTCTTCAAAGAATTCTCTCAAATTAACTACCGAGGCTTGTGATTCTCTCTAAGTTGTAAACACTTAGTCTTCTGTGTATCCAAAGCCAAGTCCTGATGTTTTCTTACAGAAACAGCCAAGTCCCCAGCAGTGTCAACTCCCTAACAAGGTGCCAAGATTTCCTGGAACAAATGACCCCCAGACAGCCCCTTTCCCATTTCCTCCTACATCCACTGGTTTCTCTCTTTCACACAAGCCAGAAATATAATTTACACACACCTCTTGTTACTCTTCCATTTAATTATAATATAATCCTACATATGCAAACATGAAAACAGCAATCATGTTTTATTCCAACTCCTAATTGCATGTAGCAATCATGTGCTTTCGCTAAATTATTTCCATCAAGCATACATCGTGCCATTATTTACAGCATGCCAAAAGACCCACCTGCATTCTCAACCACATCCCCACCCCCACCTGCAAAGCCAAACCAAGTCATTGTGCTCCTTCTATATGGTAGAGCGGAACTTGCCCCATAAGTACACACACACACACACACACACACACACACACACACACACACACACATACACTTCCACAATCTAAGTTCATGTGAATTCAGCTGCCCATCTTGCTTTCTTTCCTACCAACACCAGAAGTCCTTGAGATAATCTCAGTTGTTCCAGTGAACCAACCCTGTTTCCCTGATTCAGACACCCATTTCTGTTCCTCACAGACAGAACCCTCACTCATCTTCTTCTTTAATGGCACCATCAACTAGTCTTAATAAGGCTATGATGATTCACTATGAAATGTTCCCTACAGGGTCATGTGCTGGAATATTTGGCCCCCAGACAGAGGCAGTATTTTGGGAGATGGTAAAATCTTTTAGAGAGGAGACCTAGGTGGACGAAATGGATCACTGAGGGCAAACCCTAGAAGGTTATACCTGGCCCAGGTCACTGTCCTGCCCTCTGGTTCCTGTCCAACATGAAGTAAAGAAGCCCCAGCCTCACATGCCCCCATCACCACGATGCTCTGTTTAAGTGTGCGGGGACAAGCACATGGAGTGGATGATCTGAAACCAGGGGCCAAAGGCAATCTTTCCTCTTTTCTTTAGATCTGGCATTTGGGCCCAGCTTTGCCAAAGCAGCAAAGGCCCCTTTTCTCAGCACCCAGGGGCCAGTCTTCTGCTGATGGACGGCAGAACCTTGTACTCCCCGATTTGTACTCATGACGTGCATAGCAGCCCTCTGGGGCTTTGTGGACGACACCTTCAGACTTAAAAGAAGCCCTGTTATCAACTTCTGTGATCTTGCAGTTCCCACACAGCTCGGGGGAGGACTTTTCAGCCCCCATAGCAAGGGAACTAACTCACTGAGTATTCTCTTGCCCTTTTCGTCTCTCCGCTCTCTGTCCTGAACTAAAACAGGGCATCAAATAACAGACAACTTGTGGTTTTGCAACAAAAGGCAGAATCAGAGAGGGAAAGAGAATGATGCCCTTTTTCCTTTGTTCATTCTGGACCTCTTTCCTCCAACTAGGAATAACGTATTTCTGCCTGGTTCTTTCCCACATCACATTTATTGGTAATGAGCTTTGAAATGAGTTGTAACATAAATACAAAAATTAAAACTAAAAACGAAATTATGATGCATAAGGTATGGAGTAATAAGCACTAAGATTACCAAAGTTTGAAGTTTTGTGCTGTTGGGTACATTCCAAACTAGGCTTCAAGTCCACGGCCAGAAAGGGCCATCTCACTAAGCCTTCCCTTTTCCTTTTTTCCAAGGATGTTATCAATCATGCTCTCCCCCAAGGCCCATGGGCCATTTGCAAGGTAAAGGGGGCCTCCTCGGTGGCTAAGGCAAGGTTTCCGTATGCTGCCGGAAGCAAGGATGAACTTAAGGAGGATGCAGCCTTGCACTGTTCTCTGTGCTTGGGAAAGAGCCCCAGAGAGCACTGAGCACTTGAAAACAACCAGCAGGACTTGACCATGTCAAACAAAACCCCGTAGCAGCAGCATTCCAGGAGTGAGTGCGGAGACAGACAACCTTGCGACCCAGCAAGGTCACTCCTCAGGGACTATTCGGTGGAATTAAGAGAAATGGCTTTTAAGAAGTGGCTTCGTCCCAGTGGGAACAGCTGGGACTTTCTCTTTTCTCCTAGGGCTGAGCTCTCTCTCGGCTCCCTTGTCTTAAATGCAGAGGTGGAAGATAAATCAAGTCAGACAAAACGGAATCTGTTTTCCAACTGTCTCCATGTGGCCAGCTGCCAACCTGCCTGGGCCGGGTGGTGGATCGCACACCCAACGTTAACGGAGAGATGGGCCGGCTTGCTTGTTCTGTGTTTTCACAAGTGTTACTCATGTTAGCGGGAAAAGCCTTTGAAGTTCAACCGGAACAAGTAGTGGTCCAGAGCTTGGGGTTGAAAATGTTGTTCTGTTTGGTGCCTGCGAGAAGACATGGGATCTCGTCTAGCTTCATTTTCGTGATTCCTAAAGTGAAGTGGTAATAGTAAGGATAATTATTATGCTCCTGCAAGCTGCCTCTTTTCTACGATTCAGGTCTTGGAACATTCTATCTGAAGTTTCTCCCTCCAACCACATCTCGACTCTGACAAACATTGGATTTTGAATTCCTTCTTCAGCCCTGGTTTTACTGGAGGTGCCCTTTAGTTAGTGTGTATGAATTATGGAAGTAAGATTCTTCCATTTCTTTATTCATAAGCACATATCTATGTCTCATAGGTCCTTCTAGTGGTAACTGGCATTTCAAGAAGGAGAAAGCCAGTAGGAAATACAAAGGATCAGCAGAAGCCTGGAGCCCCTCTGGGCTAATAACACATTAACAAAGAAATAAGGACAATGAAGGAACATGGCCTGCCTAGTATCCAAAGGCGATGTGCTCCAAAAAATGAGATTGCTAAGGGCTGTGGACTCAGTTCAGTGATCCTCAGGACAGTATGACCAGAGCAGGGCAAAGTAAGGGTGTGGTGGGGGAGATGGGGAGAGAAGAATAGAGCTCACAGCAAGACTTCCCATGTTATTGTGGGGGAAATGGGGAGTCCAGATGTTTTAGGGTACAGGAGGGACTTCAGATTAACGAGGCCACCTGTGGGTGCTATGTGGACAACGAATGAGGAAAGGGTTAGTGAAGGCAGCATGGACTGAAGAGATCAGAACAAATAGGTAAGAAAGGCGCCATGGTGGGGTGGGCGGTGGGTCTGTGGAGTGGATTCAATGCAAGGCAAATTGGAAGAGAGAAGCAGCAGAGTCTCCTGACAGGCTTGACGTTCACTGGGGTTGAGAGCGGGATGAATTAAGGGTGCCTTTGGGGCTGACTCAGCCCTCAGGAACAGTACAGAGCCTAAGGAAGGAGGAGGGGAGAGGCAGAGATTCGAAGTTTTGCCTTTAGACCTACAGACTCTTTCTGAGACAAGCCTTAGGAATCATAGTTGACTACATTAGACTGACTGACTCAGAAGTCCATGGGAAGGCAGGCAAGCTGGGAATCATAAGGTTAGGCAGTGTTATCAGTATTATCAGGCACAATATTTAGAAGAAGCTTGTTCAACACTGTATTTTCAGTGCTGGTGGAGTTAGGCACTCAATAAATGTTTGTTTCGTAAATGAATGTTTCTGTTATGAGACTCCAGTAAGATAATGGGAATGGAAATATTTCATTTTCAAACCAGAAATCCCTCTTCATGCAAAAGACTACAGACAATGATCTCATCTGATTGTCTTATAAACAGAAAACTTTTGAATGGACAGCAGAATGTGCAAGAATAAAACCAAGTAAAATCAGAAATCTTGCTTCTAACACAAACAATCCCTCAGATGTGGTCTCCCTTCTTCCCTCTTTTTAAATTTACAGTTGATACTACTTAATAATGCAATTAAGGGCAATAAAACTCCAGGGAAAACTAAACGTAAATAAATTGTAACAATATTCTTAATACTGACTCTTCAAATTGTCAAATGGTCTTTCATTATTGACTTTTCCTAGTTTTAGAAGGACTACTTTTTCAAAAGCTGAGTCTAAAATAAGATGGGTTTCTTGTCAACTCTTAGAGCCCAGTTCACCTCATATCTGTAAATTCAACTGACACCATTTTGCATTTAATAATATAGTTCTGGCTTCCACTTACTTGTATTTTAAGTCTAGTCTGGTATTTTAATTTTTGAAGTTGTTTGATGAATCTTATTGGGGAAACTAAATATTAGATTGGGTCTAAGATATCACTACAGGAAATTTTCTGGACTTTTGAAACAAAAACATAATAGAAATTGTAAGGCACATATTATATTTCTACTGATTGTTGAAATACTGGACATTAAAGGTAGGTTTTCAGTCTCTGAAAGCTAGGCGTTATAATAGAGACCAACTTTTCCTTGACAACCAGGAAAAACAAGAAAGTATTATGGTTATTATGGTTTGAATGAGATTTGTGTGTTAAATACTTGGTCCCCACCTAGGTGGTAGTGCTATTTTGAGAAAAACTTTAAGAAAGTAGGTTTCCAACTATAAACCCTTCAATCATAACTATACAAGCAAGATGCATTAGTGGTACAAAGCTTGTGGGCGTAACCAACCAATCTCTGGTTGTATTTAAAGCCCACCCTATGAGATGGAACCCATCACCAACACTGCTCAGAGAGCTGAGAGCCTGAGACCAGCTAGGCCAGGGACCTAGGGGAAAAACAAATACTCCTGTTCTCTAAGGAAACATAGCAACAAGATGACTTCTGGCAACATACTGCTATACTCATAGCTCAGTGCCTTGCTCAGCCTTCATTAGAGGAGCTTCCTCCTGCAGTAGATGAGAGAAAATACAGAGACCCACAGACAGACAATGTGCAAATTGTGAGAGACTTTGGAATACTCAGTCCTAAATGGGTATCTCCATCAAATTTTTCCCTTCAGGGCACAGGGAGGGTGAAAGATTGTAAGAACTAGGGGGAATGGAGGATAAGGAAAAAAGGTCTTCTAAACACAGCAGGACTAACACACATATAAATTCAGAGACTGTGAAAGCATGCACAGGGCCTACACAGGTCTGCACCAGATGGGGCCCCAGCACTAAGAGAAGTGGACACAAGTCCTCACCCCTAACCCAGAATCATCAATTGATAACCACTACAAATGAGAAATGAGTTTTTCCCAACAGAGTCTCACTAAGGATACAAACCACTCTTAAATGTATGCCCCACACCCAGCAGTAGATGGCCAACACAAAACAAACTCAAAAGCATCTTTGGAAATTCTTTGTCTCATAATATTCTGTCAGGAATTTTTTTTTCACCTTATAGGTACTTGGCCTAGAAATTATGGCTTCTGAATTTGTTTTTTGTGTGTGTGTATTTGTGTGTGTGTGGAGGATTCCTGTGCAGGTGCAAATTTGTGTCTCTGCATCTGTATGTGTTCTTTGTGCTTTTTCTTTGGCTCTTTCTTCTGTTTGTGTTTGTTTTGTCCTATTCCAGTGTGTTGGCTTTTGTTTTATCTTTTTTTTTTTATTTTACTATTATTCTTTGAAGTCTTTTTGCTTTCTAAGGAGATACAGAAAAGGTGTGGATTCAGAGGGAGGGGAAACCATAATCAGAACCTATTGTATGAAAAAATATATATTTTCAATGACAGAAAAACAGAAAAGGAAAGCAGAAGGGGGTTTGCTTGGAGGTGTGGTCACTGGAGGCGTAGGTTGAAGGTTCCTCTTCCTCTCTGCTTCTTGTCAACCACCCGTGACCTCTGCCACATGTGCTACTACCATGTTCTGCCTCATCAGAGGCTCAGAATCAAGGACCAGAGTCGTATGGATGGACCCCTCTTGATCTGCAGGCTGAGCTGAATCTTCTTTCCTTAATATTTACACCAGGTATTTTGTCACAGTGATGCAAAATATGAGAAATAAAAATGGGAATGTGGTGAGCACATGGCTGAACAGGCTGGTGGACGGATGGGGAAGATGGATGGAGATCAGGATAGGATGGAGAAGGGGGGTATATTGCCATGGGAGAGCAAAGGGGAAAACTGAATGGCTTGATAAGCTATCAGAGCAATTCAATACAGCAAGAATAATCTTTTTAATAATATACTGACATGATCACTGCCCATATTGGAAACTGAATTTTGATGCTTGGTCCTATAATGTTCTTTAATGAATCTGAAGTGCAGCATAGATGTAAACTTGAGTGCTAATTTGTAAAACGTCTAGAGGAAAGGATTTTAACCTAGACTTAGCCAAAGAATTCTCATACAGAATGCAAAAACATGAATCAGAAAAGGAGGAAATTGATATATTAAAACTTTATTAATTTTTTTTCCTACTTGAACAACAAAAAAAGAATTGCTAAGAAAGTGGAAAACCCGCACCAAAAACTGCAAAGAAAATACTTCATAAATCCGTCTAAAATGGCCCTTTGGTAAAATAAAGAAATCTTACAGGTCAGGAATGCTAAAAGCGAGAGAAAGATGTGAATTTATTCTTCAGCAAAGAAGATGGAAACCTGAAAAATAAGCATAGAAGACACACACCTCCATCAGGAACCAAATTAAAGAGAAATACAAATTAAAGCCACAACAAAACTGTCCCATACCCAATAGAGTGCCTCAGCCATAACAAAAGCAATGAACAGCATCTACTCTCTGGGGGAAACCATATTTACCCTTCCTGCTAAAAGCTACCAGTTAACTGAGCCAATTATATGAAATGATCATTTTCAGGAACTGAATGACAACTGACACACAATCAGGATCCCTGAGAAGTGGGCAAGCGGCACGAAACTAACAGTCACAGGGTTCCAGGATCCAGTCGAGGAGGAGTGCCCAGGTGGAGCCCAGGTATCTTTCAAGTTGGGGAGGCAAGAACTGGAACGTCAGAAGGTCACGGTGGCTAGAATTTGCAGCTTAGGGTACGTACAGTGGCCTCGGTGAGAGGCACAGTTTGAGAAACTGGCAGAAGGCGCTACCCGAGTCGTGTGATGGGTAAAGAGTAGGCTTTTTGGCAAGAGGCACCTATGTGAAGGTAGAGAAAGAACCATGGTGTAGATGTGTACAGAGCAATTGTAGACCTCCTATGCCAGGCAGGAAATGGTTAATGTTTCACGGGCCAGAGGAGAAAAGCCTTCTGGGTTCTGGACATACAGAAGAAATTTCAGAAGCTTCCGTAATGGGGCAATGTCAATGCAGTAAGTTGCTGTAAACCTGGTGAAACCTTTTAAAGTAGACTTTAACACATGGGTGCTGACTAGTTTCAGCTGTCAACTTAACAACCTAGAATCAACTGGGAAGAGAATCTTAATAATGAAGTATCTACCTGAGGTTGACCTGTGAGCATGTCGGGAGTGTGGGGATGGGGAGAGGGGGGGAATGTCTTGATTTTTAATGTATGTGGGAAGACCAGGCCCACTGTAGGTGACACCATTCCCTAGGCAGGGGATCCTGAACAGTATAAGAGGGGGAAAAGCTGAGAGGAAGCAAACCAGGATCCATGCATTTATTCTTTCTCTGCTTTTGCCTGTGCACATGACGCTTTAAGTTCCCTGTGACGGTGGATTGTAACCTGGAATTGCAGGCTAAATAAGCACTTTCTTCCCTAAGTTGCTTCTTGTCAGGGTATTTGTCATACAACAAACATGAAGGTAAAACAGCCTACAACTTACTTCAAATACTTTAATACATACTAGAAAAAAAATCCAAGACTACTTAAAGGAAAAAAAAAATCTAGCAGCCAAAATTCTGAAACTCGCCATCTATATCACCCAGTCTAAAATTACCAAGCATGCCAACAAGTTGGAAAGACGAGGTCTGATCAAAAGAAAATCCAGTCAATGAAACCACTTGCATAAATGCTAGAAATGATGGCGCTACAAAGGAAATAAACTTTAAAAACTATTTCACGGTTAGGGAGATGGCTCAGTGGGTAAAGCACTTGCTAGGCAAGGGTGAAGGCCAGAATTCAGAGCTCCAGAACCCACGTAAAAGCTAGGTGGGCAATGGGGCTCCCCTTCAATCCTCCGCACACAAAAGACAACAGAGGGAACCCCATAGAGTAACTGCACAAGCCAGAGAAGTCAAAATGGCAAGCTCTGTGTTCTGTGAGAGACCCTGCGTCAGTTTATCGGCGAGGTAGAGAGTAACTGAGGAAGACACGCGATGTCAACTGTGTACCCCACATGACATGTGCACTCACATGCACATTCTTTCAGTTCCTTGAGTAGCTTTAAAGCATCTTGTTTTCTACTCCATCTAAAAAACAGTTCCCTTTCAGGGACAGATTCTGTTGGTTCTTGTTTCTTTTGGATGGATCACATTTGCCTATTTCTTCATATGTTTTGTGATTTTTCTTTTGTATTGTTTAAATCAGGTGGTCTCTCATTTCTGCTTTTATTTATTTTGTGTACATGCATGTTTTGGGAAGGCACAAATGCACACACTCATGTGAGCTCAGGTCACGGCCTACATATGGAGGTCTGATGATAACCTGCAGAAACTGGTTCTGTCATTCCACCATATAGGTCTGTGCTGGCTAGTTTTATGCCAACTTGACACTAGCTTTAGTCACCTGAGGGGAGGAGAGCTCAGTTGAGAAACTGTCTCCATAAGATTGGGTTGTAGGCAGACAAGCCTGTAGGGCATTTTCTTAATTAGTGATGTGTGTGTTCCCAGGCCAGTGTGGGTGGGGCCACCCTTGGGCTGGTGGTGCTGGGTTCTATTAGAAAGCAGGCTGAGAAAGCCATGAGGAGCAATTCTGTAAGCAGCACCCCTCTGGGGCCTCTCCATCAGCTCCTGCCTCCAGGTTCCTGCCCTGTTTGAGTTTTTGCCCTGGCTTCCTCCGATGATGAACAGTGACATGGATGTACAAGCCAAATAAACTCTTTCCTCCCCAAGTTGCTTTTGATCATGGTGTTTCATCACGGCAATAAAAACCCTAACAAAGACGAGGTCCCAGGAATAGAACTCAGGTCACCAGGCGTCAATTACCCTTTGAGCCATCTTACCAGCCCCCCAAAGATGTACTTTAAATAAAAACACATAACTAAACACTAAGTAGGAGAATAAAAGAAAGAAAGTACAAATTGCTAATATCAAGGTTAATAAGGGGGCCATGTCTATAAACCCTGTTAATAACAACAGATTATACTATGTTCACATCAAAGGCTTCCAGCTGCCAAACATTTATTCAAAGGGGTTATTGTTACTGTAAGTCACAGACTATGCAGATGGTTTGTGTATACTTCCCATAGGCCTTTGTATAGATGATTTGGAGTTTATATTTTGTAGATGAGGAAATAGAGGCTTACAGAGGACAACCGACTTGCCCCAAATCACACAGCTTGTTAGAAACAAAATCCTTGACTTCTATTGTACTCGAGTTCTAGGGACCTCTGCAGTCTCATGAGTGACTCAACAAAGTGAATCTAAATGCATTCTAGTATTTTAAAAGGGAAGACTTTAAAAAAAAAAAAAAATACAGCCTGAAAATCTTGAAGGAGTGAAAAAAAAAAAAAAACACCTCACAGAATCACTGCTACCGTTGCCATGGAAACCTGAAAGGAGATTACATACACATCAGTTTTACAACTCCATCTTTTAATAGGTGCAGACTATAACCATAGGCTTCTGATTCCTGGTGGAGATCTACCAGAAAAAAATCTATCCAATAAAAAAAAAAAAAAAATCTCATCAGCTTTTCTAATACAAAAATCCCAATTCTCCGAGTAGGCAGAACTCGCCCAGACAGGGTGGATAACGGTTCTTTTTCCCTGACATCCTGCCCATCCTCTGCCTACCAGGACATGAACCAAAACAAGAAGAATTAAAGTAATATTGAAAGGGAAGGACACTAAACAGTGCACATGGGACCTACACCATGAGGCCAAGTCAAGAGGCTGAGGGAAGGGAACTGTGCACAGCAATTTAAGGGAGTGCCCATCTTACTGAGGAACACACTGAGTGGCCCGCCCCTGGCAGCGAAGGCAGTCTACCTCACTGGGAGTGAGATAAAACCCCACACCCGCAGGGACTTACCTCAGCTGGGGTCTTAGTGGTACTGAGGTACAGCCACTGCCAACTGAATGTCAGCTGTCACACTGAGATGGAATTCTGAAATCCATCAAGGGCGTGGGGTGTGGGAGCCCGTTTTCAGGTTCCTTGTGGCTTCACCCAGCAGGTCCGCATAGAGAGGATGATTGGACCACGGGCCTGAGTGCAGGTGTCTGAGATGGTCTGCACTTGGCTGTGCTGGGGAGGAGGTCTTTTGCTCCACCCCTTGGCGTCTCTATAAATACCCTGGGGCAGAGACAGTCGGGGCTTGTTGGAATAGGTTCCAGGCCCTCTCCAGGCTGTCCTGTATTTTCTATCTGTTTATCTCCACAATCTAAGTCCTTCTATCTAATATTTCCTGCTGCTCACACTCAAGAAAACTCTGGGGAACTGTGGGGTTGGTGGGTAAACGCCCCGCACGTGAGTCTGTTGACAAAGGGGAATGTCCTTGCTCATCTAAGGTTGGATCCTTTAGTGTATCTCTCCGAAAGCAGTTTGAAAAGCTATGAATAAAAATTCAAACAATAATACTAAGGGAAGCAAAGTAAACGGTTTGCTGGAGTTTTTTTTCAGATGACTTTTGACTTTGATTCAGTTAGTAGAAATGATTATGTTGGTTTATTGATTAGGATTGGGCTTAACTGAAGAGGCTAAAAATCTCGATGTAAAAATGCCTTAAGCAACAGAATTTTCTTCCTCTTGGAGAAGTCTGCATAGTGGTCTGGGCTCCTTTGGCAGTTCTTCCAACATGAGAGATCCAGGCTCCCCTGGTGTTTTGCCCCACGCTCTCAGCATGTGGCTTCCAAATCCTGATCCAAGATGGCTGCCTATGCTATAGACTGCATATCCATGGTAACGTCAGAGGAAAAGAGAAAGGGATAAAGGAGGGCAACCCTTTACCCACGAAAGGACACTGACCTAAAGTTCCATATGCTGCTCTGTGTGCATCCCATCCGCCATGTTCTATGTGGTGTGGTCTTTGTGTCCTCGGCAAGAAAGACACTCATGTTGTGTAGATATAACCAGAGATGTTGTTCTTGGAATAATCCAGAGCCATGGGTTCAGGTTTGGGGGATTCATTTATTTGTTCGTGTATTTATTCAAGGCACAATTGTGAGGGCTACTTGTGGGTACATTGTGTGCGAGTACACATGTGAGTACAGCCAGAGGCTAATCTACTCATGGCTAATCTACTTAGCCATTTTGTTTTGAGACAGGCTCTTTCATTGGCCTAGAGCTTGAAGAGTAGTCTAGATTGGCTAGCCAGGGATCTGCCTGTATCTGCCTTCTGGGTGCCAGGATCACAAGCACAAGGCACCATGACAGGGTTTTTAAAACGTAGGTTCTGGAATTAAATTCAGGTCATATTAAAGCAGCAAGTGCTCTGCCTACTGATCTGTCTCTCCAGCCCCTCAAGCTGTAATTACTAATCATGTGGTGGACATCAGGCTTCGTTTTACTCACTCATTCATTATGTGCATGTGTGCTCCTGCAAGAATTTATACATACCACATGCATGCAGGTGCCCACGGATGCCAGAAGAGGACGCTGGATCCCTGGAGCGAGTCATGTGTTGCCTGTGGTGTACGTGCTGGGGACAGAACCTGGATTCTCTGAGGGAGTAGTAAGCACGCTTGATCTTTCAGCCATCTCTTTAGTCCTGCATTAGGGTTTCTTTTCATTTCTGGAAACAAGGAAAAAGCCAATTGCCACACATAGGACAGCAAATCATGTCAACACAGTGTATAACGAATTTCATAAGGTAACAAACGTACCCAAGTTTCTCCATTGCAAGGGAAAGCCTTCAAGGAATCTATCATAAAGAAAATAACATGTCACCTAGACCCTTAAAAAAATAGGACTTAGATAAGGGGAAAAGATAATGGGGGAAAAGCAAGTTTCTGGAGAGTGCTGTAGAATGGAGAAGGCTTTCCCGACAGAAGGATAACCAAATGCAAATGTAAAAAATATGGGCAAGGAGGACGTGCTGGGAACACTTGGCAGTCCCATCAGGCTTGGAATGGAGATCAGAGGTGTGGGGAACGAGCCAGGGAGGAACGAGAGTGGATGAGACGTGAGTACAGGCAGGATCCCCACAATAAAGGGCAGTGCAGACAGGCTGGAAATCGTGCCCATCAGTCTACTCACAGAGGGGTCTGGAGGAGTCTAGGGACAGGACGCCGAGGACACTGTGTTTTGAATACTAATCTGGAGGGCATGTGCAAAGGTGCAGGGCAGATGGAAGGCCCAGCTGAAGGCAGAGAAACTGTTCATTTGTCCAGCATTTTCCGAGCTCCAGCTCTGCCAAGGGCCAAAGACATCAAATCCAGTGAGTGCGCAGTCCGAGAAACCCTCAAGGAGCCGCGGGAAAGAGACACACAGCGGGTGTTAGCAGGGCTCCATACAGTGTGAGAAGGAACGCAGGAGGACGATGGTCACAGGGGGCAGTAGGTAGCGTCTAGCTCTACTGGAATGGGATCCAACCAATGTGCAGAGAAAAGTAGACATTGGTTAGTGAAAGTCAAAATGAAGTCTGACGGAGGGTCAAGAGCTGCAGGTGGCATTCGTGGCCGTCTCTGGTACCTAGAAACGTGACACTTTGTGTACCTGAGGCTCAAGGTCCGAGCACAGGTAGTGACAAAGTGGTCCCCGATGATCGGATTTGGTTAGATGCGTCACCGACTGTCTAGGTTGAAAGAGATGCGAGGGTGTATGAGAGGCGGGAAAACAAGCTGGCGAGCTTTGGGTGTCCGCTTATCCCTTTCTCGTTCACCGTACATTTTTCTCCACTCCCTTCTGTCACGCAGGAACCTCTGCTGTGTGTTCCACAGGCTCGCTTGCCCTCAGGCTCCCCGTCAGATTCAACTAACTGGGAAACGAAACAGAAGATGAGCAAGCGGGAAGCGGGGCGTGAAGACAGTCTTCACACTTAGTTTCCCACTTCTCTGCCTATGGTGTTGCCCGGGCCATGCTCACGCTCCCATCGTCGTCGGATGGTCTTAGCATCACCGAGGGCCTGGGCTGCTTCCTTCTCCTGAGCAGTCACTCCCTTTCATCGTTCTGGACCTCTCAGAAGCATTCCACGTACTTCCTGTTCAGGCTCTGAACTGGCAAGGGAAACCCGGCAATCGACAAAATCATCACACTACCCCTTGTCGTTCCGTACACTATGCTCTTAGTTCATAGTCCCTTTATTAAATTCTCGAGACATCCAAAAAGCATGCCAAACCGTTTGGTGCCAGGATCCTGACTAAGAAAATTACTAAACACCACTCTTGCTTAAATCCCATTTCTTCACAATTCTTGCAGCTTTGATGGTGTGAGCCACAAATATTCCTAAAGGAATGACTAAATCTGAGATGGTTCATAACACTCACCACACTTGTTTGACTTGTCAAAATATCGATCTGATGGGCTCAAATGAACTCAGAATTTGGAAGGGGAAAAAAAAAAGAGCTAAATTCTTGCTGCTAACAAGTTTACAAGTTAGTTAGAGATAAGCTGTAAAGACACAGCTAACAAAAAAGACCCATGGGACTGACCTTTGGCCTGTTTCCTGAGACTGGAATTTAAGCAAATAGTTCAGACTAGATAAAATCCACTGTTTCTAATGCCAGATTCCAAAATGAGGCAATCTGGTGGTGAATCTGGCTATCATTTCTAACTCAGAGCAGATCATAGTACAGGCATGGCTTCCTGGAATTTGGTACTTGTTTTCAGAGAATGAGTAACAACATAGGATGAGAAGACACCTCTAAAAGCATCCATCACCCCTAAAAGCATCCACCACTGAACACATATGCAGCTCCCAGTCAGTGATTCTTTTTTTTTTTTTTTTTTTTTTTTTGGTTTTTTCGAGACAGGGTTTCTCTGTGTAGCTTTGCGCCTTTCCTGGAGCTCACTTGGCAGCCCAGGCTGGCCTCGAACTCACAGAGATTCGCCTGGCTCTGCCTCCCGAGTGCTGGGATTAAAGGCATGCGCCACCACGCCCGGCATGAATACTAATTTTTTGTTTGTTTGTTTTTTTGTTTTTGTTTTTCGAGACAGGGTTTCTTTGTGTAGCTTTGCGCCTTTCCTGGGACTCGCTTTGTAGCCCAGGCTGGCCTTGAACTCACAGAGATCCACCTGGCTCTGCCTCCCAAGTGCTGGGACTAAAGGCGTGCGCCACCACCGCCCGGCCCCAGTCAGTGATTCTTTATCTGAATAATGTCCTCAGGCAGACTGAGATGTATCAAGAAAGGCTAACTGAAAAACAGTCTTACGAAACCGGGTGCTCTTTTTGTAGAGAAGGAATATTCACATATTTACAATCGAATTATATTTCTTTTAGACAAATTGTGCATTCCTCAGTCCCATGATACTTGTGAGGATGGGAGGGGTATTTCTACACCTGCCACACAGCTGGGTCTGAGGACTGCCTGCATCCTCCCAGCATGCTCTGGGATTAGTTTCCATACCAACCAGTATAAGAGTGTTTCCCGATCTACCTAGTAGGGGACAGACACTAACGGAATAGGCATCTATGAGGGACAGTCAGAGACAGGCTGAGTGACTGTAGTCAGTATTTACAGAGCAACTTCTTCTTTATGGTAGTGCTCTGTGACACGAGAGAGTGAGAGACAGGAGTGCAATGTGGTTTTTGCTAAGAGCTCAGGACTCATTCACATATGCTGTGACGTAATCTGTAATCCTTCAGAAAGGAAACGAGATCATACTTTGCAGGCTGGGAAAGAAAGGCGCAAGGTGATAGAATGATCATCAATTCATAGGGTGGAGATGCTAAAGCTGGAATAGGATTCCAGGATCCTGCCTCGAAAATCTGCATTTCTTGACACTTATTATCTCCATGTTTTTATTAATGGCAAACATGGTGGATAAAGGTACCAGAAAGGAAAAGGGCCTGAAGAATAAGGAACAGGAAAGCAAGGATATAATGTTGAACTTGAGTTAAAATATCTCACCTCATTTTTTTTTCTAGGAGAAAGAAGGAATCTCAGCTTTGGAATAACAGAAATGTAATCCACTGTCATGAGACATACTTGTGACTCGGGGAAATAATAATAATATGGTATCTGGGAAGCCAAGATTAACAGGAAGATGTGTCCCAAAGAAACTGAGCTAAGATTACTTTTTAACCTGTCTGGAAGATTCTGCCTTTGGTCCCAGCCTCTCCAGGGAGAGAAAACTATGAACTGACCCCAATGAGGAACAGAAATGCATCTCAGCAGACAGAGGCCGAGGGCTTCTTAAACACTGCCAAAATGCTGATGCTGCTGTTATTCATACGAGATTGTTCTCACATCACTCCATATGAGAAGCTACATTTGGACAGAGAGAGAGAGACAGAGAGAGAGAGAGAGAGAGAGAGAGAGAGAGAGAGAGAGAGAGAGAGAGAGAGAGAGAGAGAGATTGCTCTGGACAATGAATGCAGAAACACCAGAATGTCATGTTATGTCCTTGATAGCCCTTCATAGCTAAACCAATTATTTCAAGTCAACAGCCAGGGACATGCTGGTGCCAAGTGCTTTCTGAACTTGCATCTTGGGATTCTGTGGCTCTGCCACTGCCTCTTGAAGACCAGGAAGCAGCAACATTTACTCACTGTTACCTCCTACATCCAGAATGTTCTTTGCAAAGCAGAATATTGGCTTAGGTCTAAGGAAATTCTTGGCCCTTCTCCTGAGAACCACCCTGTGGTTTGCAGTGCCTGTTGGCCTGGCTAACACAGAGCCTCTAGTGTACCCCATATATTTTTCCAATCCAGTCATCCCAAGGGAGCAGGGATCTGAAGCCAGGCTTACGAGGGCCAGCTGGTAGCTTATGGTGAACATTATCCTGCTAATAGCTCTGCTCCTGGTGGGAAAGGGTCCTCTCTTGACTTCCAATGCTCCTGTCTATAGATACTAGTATTGAATGCCAACCTTCTAGAAGTATTATGAGGAGACATTAACAAATGCTCATTCACAAATCTACAGCGTGGATGATACACACCCAAAGAAATGATTCTATACAAGTATAGTTTAATGAACCAGTGAGCTTGCAATAGGATTGTGGGTCAAGGGCTGCTTATAGGACTACAGGCCACTCAAAGGCAACTGTGTCATTAAGAAGCTATCCCCATCATGGGTAAGGATTCATGAAAGCTGTATCCCTAGAACTTCCTGCACAATTTATAGGCAGTTTGGCCAATGAGAGTCCCCTCTCCCAGCAACTGTTACTGCTCATACAGCCTTAAGGCAGGGCCTTGTGAATCTTGTGACTTCTGGGAGCTTCCTAAGCCTTGTAAATTTCATTTACTTCCTGGGCTTTGTTTGTTGCATCTAATTGCCTAAATTTTATGAGCTCTTCTCCTCCCTTCAGAAGGGAATGTTTCCATTTGGAGGAAAGAGCTACAGGACAGGATTAAGTGAGATAATCCCCACGTAACTTTAGTCTAACACTCAGACCATAGTCAGCACTCGTGACTTCGCTGTTTAATAAATAAAATATTCCCTGAAGTCTGACTCCATGTGGGGCAGAACCTCTACTCATCACGCAAGCCATCTTTCTTCACACTCAGAGACAGTTCACACAGAGTAGAGAGAAAAAACTGAAACTTGTAATAGTGAGACTTTGAAGAACATCATCAGGAGTCTCCAATTAAATCATTTCTAGAAGCACGTGGCGAGGGTCTTTCCTGATAGAATGGGGAATGCTGCACACAAAATAATTCATTGGAAACTGAACTTTGGGAGCATATTTAAGAAGGAACAACACTGACTATATTATAAAAAACAATTTGTAAAGTACACTTAAACATAATGAAGCTTGAATCGAAACTAATCCTCCTTGGCTTGTGAGCACAACATGTCGGTTATCCCTTAACAAACTTGGAGTGCTACTTCATGGAATAAAACAATCAGGTGACAGAAGCCATTTAAAACATTGGTAGTTGTCTTAGTTGTTAAGTTGTCTATTGCTGTGAAGACACACCATGACAGCAGCAACTCTTATAAAGGAAAGCATTTAACTGAGGTGGTGGCTTACAGTTTCAGAGGTTCAGTCCATCATCATCAGGGCATGACATGGCAGCACACAGGCAGACATGGTGCTGGCTACATCTCGATCAGAAGGCAACTGGAAGTGGTCTGAGACCCTGGGCAGAGTTTGAGCATAGGAGACCTCAAAGCTCACTCCCACAGTGACACACTACCTCCAACAAGGCCACACCTCCTAACAGTGAAAGGACCAAGCACACACTGTAACAGGCTGCTCAGTCTTCTCTCAGAGATCAGGCCTCTATTTCAGTTTCCTGAGACTGAGCAAGTAGTTTCTGAGAGGGCCATGAACAAAAGACAATTAATCACTGATGCCCCTGCCAGCGGGGGCAGGGAGATAGGACGCACCAAGCCTGGGCCACTGAACTAGCCCCCACAGTCAGTACATGCTAGGCCAGCCACCTTCCACAGCAGCTAAAGGACAAAGCCTGGGACTTGTCCAAGCCTGCCCAAAAATGGATAACTGTAACCCCCAACTAACGCTAGCCAATTAAAACATGATTGCCACTCGCATAAACCAATGCTGAGTCTGTTCTTATGTAGTCTGTAGACCCCCAAGCCCCCTTTGCTTTACTCCCTATAAAAACCCTGCCCATTGCTACTCAGGGCCTCTCCTGCTCTGCTGCTGCGTCAGATGGACAGAGAGGCCTGAGTTAACTCGCAACAATAAAAAGACTCTTTGCTTTTGCTTTGGATTTGGTATCTCGATGGTCTTTGGGGGACTCTGGGTACCACAGTAGTGCCACTCCCTTTGATGGCCATTTTCTTTCAAGTCACCACCGTAGTAAATCTCTACCATGTTCCCAAACTCAAGCTGACCTAAGCCATTTTACACAGTGTACAAGTAGATTCTCTAGGAGAATACAAACAGCAACTATGCTTAAAGGATCTCAAATGCATCTGAAAGAAAAAAAAATGTATGTATTCCTTGCTGCTTTTGGTGTATTGCTAGGAGCGTGGGTTATCTTTTCGTTATGCTCCTGCCTCATATGGTTTTGTCTTTTATCATGCTGCTGTTCACTTATCTGCCATAAACACAGGTACTCCCCATGCACTGGAATGATAAACTAGCTGTTACAAAGAGCTGGGGTTCCAGGGTGTTACATAGCTAACATAGCTATGTAACATAGCTAACCCAAGTGATTTTCTGTGGCTTAACCTATTTTCAATATCAATTCAGCCACATGCTCATTTCCAACATAAAATTCCTTTCACCAGTTATAAGGAAAAAAAAAATCAGTGAGACCATTGTTCCTGTGGAAGTCCTTGTATCCAGCATGCTTTATGAGGTTGCCCCAGCCTGGCTACACTAAATCCCAAACTGTGTGATTCTGTGAGCACCACAATTATTGACACTGAAATAGTCCAAGAGTGTCTGAGAGACAAGTATCAAGGCACCAGGGTGATCAGTCTTCCTGGCAGAACATGCAGATACATGGAGCATCTCTCCTCCATGTACCCTGTTAGCCCAGTTCCCTCCAAAGCGCCGTTTTCCAGACACTCCATCCTGCAGACTAGTTGGTTTCATATCAGACATCCTGCATATCAGATCTTCACATTACAATTCATAAAAGTAGCAAAATGACAGTTACGAAGTAGTAACAGAACTAACCTTATGGTGTGTGTGGGGCACCATAACATGAGGAACTGTATTAAAGGTCCTCAGCATTAGGAAGGTTGAAGGCCACTGCTACAGACTCTCTGAGAAACCTCTGCCCATCTGCCTGGATGATCATCATGATTCAGACCCCGGAGACTATCTGGCAAAAGGCCAGCTGTGCCTCCGCTTGGGAAAAGGCAGTATCTTCACTTCTGACTCCGGCCACTGTTGTCTCACTACAGAATCAAGAGGTTCAGTTGAAGGCGGAATGGGTAGGGTTGAGTACTGGCTGGCCAGCTGGAAGACCCTGAGCAAAACATTTCACTTTGTTGTTTCCATTTCTTTCACCAGAAGAAACTAATACTCTTACCTCTTTGAGTCTGAGGTAAAAGCAAATGAAATAAGTTTTGGAAATAAGGCCTAGAACGCAATAGGCAAAGAACTCTGGAGATGTAACCTAACTGTCTTCCCCATCCACCTTGTCTCGGTTTCTTTTCTCTTGCTAGGGATAGGACGCCATGACTAAGGCAACCTAGGAATGAAAGCTTATTTGTGGCTTACAGTTTCAGGGGAGAGCACGGCCACAGGCAGGTAGGCATGATGCTGAGAGCTCACACCTTGATCCACGTGTAGGAGGCAGAGAGCACGCACTAGGAATGGCAGGAGTCTTGAAACCCCAAAGCCTGCCCCTCAGTGACACGCCTCCTACAACAAGGCCACACCTCCTAATCCTTCCTAAACAGTTTCACCAACTGGGGACCAAGTATTCAAATGTATGAGACTTATGGGGCCATTCTCATTAAAACCACCACATACCTCAAGCCCTAGAAAATCATCCAAAAAGGCCTTGTCATCAAATCATGCAAAAGCCCAAAGGTAAAAAACTATGTGCTGATATTGAAATTCAAGAAAGCATTCAGTTAAAGAAAACCATTCCCTTCCAACCACAGGCTATATCTTTCCCTAAAAATTATGTCACCAGAATGCTGGCTTCATCACTTAAACAATTGAAAGCCATCAGGTCAGTTAGCGATTATTTTCACAAGAAGATATATACAAATTTCCCATAAATTAAATAAAAAATTTAACCTTATTAAGCATTATATAAATTAAAACCTAGGGAGCATTATATGTATCCACAAAGTAAACACTTATAAATGATACTATGTAACACCATCATAAGCAGCATTAATGATATGTGCTAACGAGAATGGATATTTCTAGATGGTATCTTATTAACATAGTTCAAGAACACACCAGGAGTGATGTCAGCACAATAATCAAATAGAAGTTCCTGGACCCTTCCCCCGCAGCCCACCCCTCAATGTAAATCAACAACTGCAGTTTGAGCAATGTACGTGAAGGAAAATACAGGAGATCAAAATGGCAGAAATGTTTTAGAGCACAGAAATCCAGGATGACTACCCACAGAAGAGCAAAAAGCATGGTACCTCCACTACTCCACTGTTCCGCTCAGAATCCAGTCAGAACCGAGGAGGACTTCCTACTGTTGGAAAAAGAGAAGCAGGAAGATCTCTGTAGACCCCATCACCTCAGCAGATTCTTGTGGCCTCTGCTACTGGAGACTCCTGATGCCCTTATTGGCTCCATGTCTAGTTGAGAAAGGGTTCCCACGCACCTCTATCTGTATAAATCTCTAGTATAAGATTAAAAGTAAAAAGAATGAAAATTAAATCTATAGTAAGTTGTTCAGAAGTATATAAAATAAAAATATAAAAAGATTGAAATTGCAATATCAAAGACAAAATTGGGGGACCAATGTCTAAACTTGTATGCAACAGAGGTTACGGGGTTAAAATGGTGGATTTAAGTGTGAAGGTGGCTCATTGTAACCACAGCACAAAATACAGCTGGTACCCAAACAATGGAGAGAGAGAGGAGCAATGGTATCACAGACGAAAGAGGAGGAAAGAACAAAGGAGCCACAAAAACAACCAGAAAACAAGTAACAAACTGGTAAGATTCACCTATTAAAACAACCTTGGGTTAAACTTTCTAATCAAAAGACTGAAACAGACCTAAAAAAAAAAAGTGATCCAAAAATATGCTAACAATAAGAGATTATTTAAACTTTAAGAACACACACATACATACACACACACACACACACACACACACACACACACACACACAGTACAGGCAACTGAAAATAAAGGGCACAAAAAAAGATCTCGAGGATGGAACCGTTGGCAAAGTGTGTTCCCCTGACATCAAAGTACCTGAAGGCATGAGCAAAATCGTATACACAAAGGGCGATAAGTAGACAGGACAATAGTGTAGGGATCCTCAACAATGGACATGAAAGCACACAGAATGCTAAGAAGGAAATGCTTGTATAACACTGCTAATCAGAGGGGCTGATGGATGGGTGGAAGTTTCTATCAGCAGCAGGCTACATACTCCTGCCCAATGTTCATGGGATTTTCTCCAGTGTAGACTATATGTTAGGTCTTAACAAATTTAGGAAGATTGAAAAATATCTAATAGGATTTCAGACTACAGGGATATGGTACTAAGAATATAAAACGGATAATGTTTTCCAAAATTGACAAATGTATGAAAATTATTTTTTCTAAAAATTTAAAATCTAAAGCTTTCCTAAAGTTGACAAATATCTGAAACGTAAATGGCATATTTTGAACAACCAATGGGTCAAAGAAGAATTCAAATAGGAAATTTAAAAGTACCTGAAACAAATGAGTATGTAAACACAACATACCAAAACATGTCAGTCGCCATAAGTGGTGGAGAAAGGGAGCGTCCAACACTAAATACCTCCCTCAGAAAGGAAGGCATACACCGGGTAAACAAGGCTACCATTACACCTCAAGGAACCAGAGAAGAGAATAATTCAAACCCAAAATTAGAAGGAAGAATTCTTTCAAACATAAATCAGAGAACAGAAAAATCAATAATACTAAGTTTATTGAAAATATAAACAAATTAAGGAACCCCCGGTGACTCTAAGGAAAATAGAAAAGACTTAAGTCAAAGCTAAAAATCAAGACATTAGAATAGACATACAGGAAATAAAAAGGGCAATTAGAGAGAATTATGAAAGGTTACGTGTCAGCACATTTAATAGCCTAGACCTAGATAAAATGGATAAATTCCTAGAAAAATACATCTTACCAAGATTCTATCAGAAGTAAAAAGCCTGAGAGGAACAATAATAAATAAGATATCAAATAATTAATTTTAAAAACATTATTCAAAAAAAAAAAAACTCCTCTGGACCAGAAATCTTAAGTGGCTGAACAATAAAGAAAAAAAAAAAACCTAATGTATTATATCTAAAATCTTTCCAAAACTAGAACTAGAGAAAATACTTTCCAGAACATTTTACGAAGTCAGAATCATTCTGATACCTATGCCAGACAAAGATAACTCAAGAAGAGAGAAACACAGCCAATCTCTTGGGTAAACAGTGATGCAAATAATGAAATATTAGCAATTGATTCCAGCAAGATGTCAAAATGCCTGAACATTATGACCAAGTGGAATTTGTAATAACCTACAAAACTTATCTAACACATACCAGTCACTGTGATACATCACACTGGTAGAGGAAAAGAGAGAATGAGGGATCAATTGATAGAAAAAAAAAAGTATTTGAAAAAGTCCAACATCCTTTCTCAATACAACCTTAAGGTATAGAAAGAAAATTCCTCAACATAGTAAGACTGTCTATGAAAGCTCAACAGCTCACGTCATAACCAATGAAGAAAAACTGAAAGTTCCTCTGCTATAATCCAATACAAGACCAGCATCCCAACTCCTACCATTTCATTCAATATTGTTTTAGAGATAATAGCAAGTGCAATCAGGAAAGACAAATAAATAGACAAATCAAAATGGAAGGACAATTATATTTCTTTCTAAATGATATAATCACATATGTGAAAATCATCAAAGATTCTATATGAATACACACACACACACACAGAGAGACACACACACACACACACACTCCTGTTAGAACTAACAAATGAATACTTTGTTAGGTTGCAGGATACAAATCAACAGCATTTGTACTGAAATAATAACCTAACTAAAAATTTAAAAAATAGCATTCATAATGGCACAAAAATACAATACCTAGGAACAAATTAAGGGAGTATCTAACTGAGGAGGTTGAAGGGCTGTATACTAAAATCTACAAAACATTGAAGACACAAGTCAACGGCATGACAGTGCATGCTATGGAGCAGGACTAATATTGTTAACATTGCCATACTGACCAAGGAGATATGAAGATTTAGTGCGACCTCCATCAAAATAAAAATAGCTTTCTTTACATAAATAGTGGAAAGATTCTAAAATACAACTAAAGTCATGATATCCCTAAATAGACAAGTAGTTCTAAGAAAGAAATACAAAATTGGAAGGAAAATCACATTCTTTTCCTTTAAACTATATAAAGAAGCTGTAGTTAATAAACTATCAGGGTCTTGGTATAAATATAAACACACAGAACGGTGAGACAAAATGGAGAGCTCACAGGTGAAACCAAACATATTCAGCCTATTAACTTTTGACACAGACACCAAGAAGACACAACAAGAAAATGACAGTCTCTTCAGTTGATGGTGCAAAAGGATGAAAATCGAACCTTATCTAATGCCATATATACCACCCAACTCAATGTGAATCATATGACAGAAAAACCTGAATCTTGAGTGGATACTATAAACCCCCAGAACAGGATGTAGGGAGAGCTTCCTGGACTTTGCATGATTTTTGGATTCCACAAACAACAGCCAAAGTAAACTGGACATTGATCTAGAAGCTTCAATGGCAAGAAAATAATCAGCAAGACCAAACAGGGGCCTGTGGCAAAAGAAGAGTCTAATATGCACAAAAATATTTAAATCCATTCAACTATTAGTGAAAACAAAGATTCTGGTTTTAAAATGGGAAGACACTTTATTAAAAGACAATATGAAAATGCCCAAAGATATATGAAAATGTTTACCATTAATCATCAAAGAAATGCAAGTTACATCCACTGTGGAATTCCACCTCACATCTGTTGGGATTACTATTATCATAAGGCCAAAAGAAAATATATGTTGGAGAGAAACTGGAGAAAGGCGGACTCTTGCCCATTCTTAGTCAGAGTGTAGATTTGTGGAGCCATAATAGTAGACAATATGGGGGTTTGTAAAGAAATGAATAGTGAATCACTATATATCCCAGCAATCTCTCTTCTTCCTATTAACCCATCCCTAAGTGAATCTCAATATTGCTTACATCAACCAAGATATTAAAACATCCTGTCTATTGACAGAGAACTAGATAAGGAAAATACGGAACATATACACAATGAAACCTTACACAGTCTTAAAGCAAAACAAAGACCTTGCCTTTTGCCACAACATAGACAAGCCCAGAAGCTATTGCAAATAAGTGAAATAAATCACACACAGAAATAAAAATATTGTATGATCTCACTTACTTACAAATGTCATTTTTCGTATCATTTTTATTTTCCAGATTTCTTGTAATGAGCATCCATTCATTTTATGATTAAATTTTCAAAACTTTGCATGCTTTGGTTTCTCAGAGATTTGCTTTTATGGATTTACATGTATTTGAATATTACCTTCTAAGGAGATGATAATTTAGCTCTAGAGAATAATCCTAATAGCTATAATTTTAGCTAGGAGAGACACTTGGGTAGTGAGTCTTATTCTTTTTCAAGGATCACTACACACATCACGCAGATGGCAGGGAAACTCTCAAGTTGCCTTGGGGAAGAGACCAGGCCACTATCACCATCAGAGACCAGGTCAATCTACTAAGAAAACTATTATTTATCTCTTTGTACCCCATAGATTCTGGCTGTGAAGTCTACCCCCATTTGTGATAAGAGTGGAGAAGTCAAGTACTTGTCGATAATTTCAAGACACCTTTCTCGTGGATGGCTTGATCTCAGAGAAGACAGAGCAGGAAAATCACTGTTATGCCAAGCTACCTGTTTGCTCAGCACATAGCTGGTCTGGTTGTGAGGGCCAACAACGTGTGCACACTACCCTGAGCTTTCTCAGTTCAATTCTGGAGGTGTGTTCTGGCATCTCGGAGAAACTAGGATATTGCTAATTGCTATTCTTTTGCATTCATAAAAAGAATGTTACTCCAGGGCATCTTGCCAACAATAATTAGTCATTTTCCACATGCCTCTGAAAAGGAAGGTCAACATTCCCACCATCATTGTCCTTTGAAGCACAGGAGAATACTAAGAAAGCTGATAAAGCAGTCACGGGCAAAACAAAAACTCAATGTATTTTCTGGCTTAACAGAAATGTTAGAGAATAACAGAATTTTCTTGTTGGAAGGCATCATTTGAGAGGAAGATAAATAAAATGATTGTGATTTGCTCTCATCTCAGTTACCAATTACTGTGTAGTCTTCTAATTAAGCAATAAAGATTTTTTTCTACCTCAGTCAAAATTGGCCCTAGTGAATTAAAAACAAAAACTACCAGAACTAGGCAGAAAAATATCTAACCCCAGAGCTACCACTGAGAAAATAAATCACAAAGTTTACATCTCACAACTTGCTATCTTTGAAATAGGGAGCTAAGTATATCTCCCCCCAAACCTAGCAGACACATGATTGGTAAGTATGAGGATTTTATAACAAAGAAAAATGGTAACAAAAATGTTTAATGTTAAAATGTAATAAACAATTTGAACTAATTGTATTAACTTAAAATTTAACATACTGAACTATATAGCTTGATGTGTTTTCAGAAATGTGTGTGCCTTTTTTGATTACCACAACAAATGGGCTACAGATCATTTCTATAACCCCAGAAGGCTCCATCTTGCTCCTTGGGAGACTGTTCTCATCATTTCAGGAAGCCACTGGTTTAATATCTCTCAATACATTAAGTACATGTTATATAACTGGCCACTTTAGGAAACTCATCAACACCATTCTGTGCAGAAGGTGCTGACTCCTTTATATTGATGGATAGTTTTCCATGGTATTCATTGGTAAGTATATATCACAATTTGTGGGTACAATATGAGTCAAGGGGGTATATCCAGGTGGAGAATACCATGAATAAATCTGATAAACATCTTTGCGCAATCCTTTTATAGACATATGACATTTCTCTTGAATAAAAACCAAGGAGCAGAACTGTTGGGTCATAAAGTAGTTACAAATTTAGCCTTGCAGGAAACTGTCAAATATCTTTCCAAAGTGGTTATATTTCACCACTTTACTTTTTACACTCCCACAAACAAGATTTGAGAATTTCAGTTTCTCTATGTCCTTGGACATTTGATATTATTTTAGTCATTATAATGGGTTGAAATGCTACTGTGTAGTGGCTTTACTCTGCATACCCTCACATTGCTAACAGTGATGAGAAGCAACTTTCTTATGTTAATTTTCCAACCAACATATATCTTTTTTGTGTGAAGTGTCTACTTAAGTCTTTTTTACTGGTGTTACTGGGTGAAGAATCACCATTTTATTTTTCATCCGTAGGAGGTTTTTTTTTTTTTTTTACATACTTTAGATAGAAATCCTTCATCCAGTATACCTATTAGGATAATTCTTAATATTGGACTCTGGATTATCTTTTCTTTTTATTAATGATCCCTTTTGAAATTTAGAATTTAAAACTTCTGATGAGATCACTCCTGGTTTCTTTTGACTCATCTTAGATGCTCTATAATTTTAGATTTTATATTTCAGTCTGTGATTCTCTACATTCGTCATGGTTATGGTGATGGAGAATTTGAGATTTTTTTTTTCTTTTGGCTATCTAATCATTCCAGCACTATTTCCCAAAAAGGTGCTCTGCTGGGGGAGAAGATGAACACTAGAAAAGGAAACCAGTGTTTTATATAGAGTATGTGTGGACATACATGTTTACATGTGTATGAATATATATTTACGTATATGTTTATTTAAATATGTATATATGCTTCTCTCCTCACAAGAGCTGATATCCTTCAGTAGGGTCCTCAAACTAAACTCACACTCTAAGGGCTCCAGACAGTGATATTGAGCCTGAGAAAACATGAGACTTCAAAACTACCAGCTGCCATTTTGTTGGCCAGTGCCATTCCCAGCTGCAAACTGATAATAGCACAATTCCCATGCAAAATAACCATGAGTTCAGAAAGATTGTCTTTGCATGTGTCCTTCCAGCCTTTGTCCTTATTGCATTTGGCAGCTTGGAACATTACCAAAAGCTCAGCTATCTCCCACCCCACCCCCACCCCCGTCCTTTCCTAACGGAGTTCTCTTTTACCTACACTGTCTTCCACTGCCAGAGAAAGTGGCTTATGTGTCTTGGTTTTATAGGAAGAGCTCGGTATCAGCTCAGCATCTTCAGATTATGTTCACAGCTCTCGTGTAAGATGTACCCCAGGCCCAAGCATAGCTATCCAAGGCAGTCAGTACTTGTTAGTCTACGGTTACTGAGGGCCAAGAGTTCGAGCATGGCTGGCTGTGGGATTCTGGCTCAGGATAGCTCCTGAAGTGGCAGCCATTCTGTCAGCCGGGGCTATAGCAGTCAGCGATGGGAAAGCCTGCAGCCAGCTGTGGCCGAAACAAGGAGGCTCAGCTCCTTGCTGCCTAAGGGTCTTAATTCCTCATGCCATGAGCCTCTTCAGAGAGATGCTCACAATGTGTACTGGATGTGCTCCCCAGAGCAAATGAAGCAAGAGAGGAAGACTGCAGGAGAGCAAGTCAAACGGAAGCAATGTTGTCTTTTGTTACCTATCCTGAAAAACAAAAAATGCTTGGTTCCATAGACCCACCCCAGTACACTCCCAATCCCATGGCTCCATAGACCCTTTCCATTCCTTTTTTGGGAGGAAACTCAAGATGGGCTTTGTACCTGTCATGTTCTGTGGGCTTCATGCACCAATCCTGGTGCATAGTGGGAGGAAACACAGAACCATGAATGTGAAGCATCTGAGGGCCCTTAGGACCACCTTGGCAGCTGGCTACACAGCTTTAAATAACATGATTCATTTGCTCATCGGCCATCTCCTTCTGTTTCAGTGTTAAGCGGGTCTTTCACCTTCTCCTGACCAATCCGCCACAGGACAATAGCCAAACAACTATAGTGAATGTATAGTCTTCCAAAACAACCCCTGCTAAAAAGAAGGAAATAAAATCTAGAAGTTATGTGCAACCCTCGGTCCTGTGTTCACAACTACATCAGCCATAAAACTGGGGGTCTGTCATGTTGAAATCATTACAAGTTTCCTTGCACATTTTTCCTGAACTGGATTTCCAAGAGAAAACACTAATTTGATTCTAACGGTAAAAACCACTTGAAAGGCTAGAAAGACAACAAAATGTAACAGTTCCGACTCAAGTCCAGAGCCAGGAGTGGTGGAGCACACGCCTTTGATCCCAGCACTTTGGCAGGCAGAGGCAGGTGGGTCTCTGTGAGTTCAAAGCCAGTCCTGGTCTAAAGAGTTTCAGGATTATATAGCGAGGCCCTGTCTCAAAACAAAACAAAATAAAAAGCCTCAGGTCCTGGAGATGTAGTGTCCTACGCGCAAATCCATGCCCCTCACTATGGACTTGACTTTGGCCAAGCCTGGCATTACAGCTTTCGTTCCTTACCATACAGGGGGAACACAGCTGGTAACAGCTTGACCTCTGTTCCCTGAAACATGGGCAATGCTTCACCACGTGCTCACGCCATCAGTAGTGAAGCTTTCCTGTCTTCACTGAACCCACACCGGCAACAGGGGTGTCAGTCACTCCTGGGCCAGCCCCTCCGCTCCTCTTCCTGTTTAAGGAAATCCTTTCAAATGCTCACAGGTTTTGCTTGAAGGGTTTTCAGTTTTAATGATTGGAAGCAGCAAGCGGAAGTAGTGGAGCAGATGTATTACTGAATTTTAAAATGAATTTCAAGACTGTCGGTTAAGGTGTTGGGGGCGTGGCCCCGCTGATAGAGGGATACAAAAAGCCCTGGGTTCAATTCCCAGCGTCACATAAACTAGGCCTGCCGCACCTGGACTGCCAACACTCGGGAGGTAGAGGCAGGAGGATTGGAAGCTCAAGGTCGTCCTTGGCTACCTAACAAGGTTCAAGCCAGTCTGGGCTACATGAGATTTCTGTCCCCCCAATTGTAATATGTCCATTAATAGAGCAAGGCATTTTGAAGCTAGTTGTGGACTTCAAAGATTTAGCTCCAGGTTTCCCCCGGTCTGTGCTCCGCCCCCGCCGCCCCCCCCCCCCCGCCCCCAGAAGTTAGCAAATTCGTGACCTGAATCGAAGTAGCAGTTTTCACGTGTACAGCTCCTCCGGGGGTCCCGGGAGAGGTGGGGTGGCTGGAGTGTAATCAGAGGCATCTATCTGTCGCCAGCTGCAGCGCCTCTCTGCTTAAGTCTGGAGCAAGGTCATTACTCCCAGCCTGTCACGCACAAGAGCGCAGCGGGCCCCGCAGAAGGCTCATTAGTACTCGACACATTCCATCGGCTGAAGTTGCCGTTTCGTTTAGAATGCTTCTGATTGCATATCTTTCTTTCTTTCTTTTTTTTTTTTTCATACATTCCCAACCTCCTCAGAGGAACGGATGCCACTATTAGTGAGTTGACAGGCAGTCGAGCACGCGCTGATGCATTTGCCGTTAACTACGGGAGAACGTTCTTAAAACACTTGCCTATCAACCATGAATTTGGTTGGAATCATTTAAGCTACCGAAGTGCCTTTAAACGAAAGAGCTGGTGATAAATAAAGAAAGGAAGATTTGTGGCAAGAGAGAGGAATCATTTAAATAAGTTAGAATCTATTAAAACTGATTTGTCTTTCCTCAATAATTATGCCCATATTAAAGTAAATGAATGCAGATATTTTATGGCTATGAAAACATCCCTTTGACCATTGACATTGACTCCTATTCAGAGCGCAGGCAGCATCATACATTTTGCAAACCTGATTTTTTTTTAAAATTTAAACTAAGTATGTACCTTTAATATGTATGTTAATTATGCTTTTCTCTACATTTCTTAGACGCGATAGACCAGATGACGTTTAACTCACTACCTCACAAAAGAAGTGAGGAGTCCTCTTTTATGGGCTGTGAGAGAGGTGTACAATCTGTGCTTCTCCCAACCGAGCTACTAAAGCATGGAAATTTATGATTTTTGCCCCCTAGAAAAACCTCATTAAGCTCCTTGAAGAAATGCAAACCTCCTGAGCAGTAATCAAAGCACAGGAAACCTCCGGAGCAGCTACCAGAGCCCACTTCATCAGACAATTCCACTGAGGACAGAGTTGCCCGGGGACACGCTTCTTACTGAATTCATTATGGAAACTCAGCTGCAGAAGTCACCACGCCAGGAACCCCCATGCTAGAATGTACCGTAAGAAGGTTTCCTGAGAACACACTGACCTTTTGTTATTGCCAAGTCCCCAGGAATCATCATCATCAGAGGCATATGGAAGCAGCCCACACCAGGCGAGTCCACGGACAGAACGGTCCAGACGCAGGCAACGGCAGGGCCCATCACTAGAGGACATAACGTCTGTGAAATACAAACCCTCCTGTGAGCCATTGTGATTTAGAACCACGGCTTGGGCAGATGTCTGCATGTGGTGGCACCCATGCCTTCTCTATTTCTACTAAAAGAAATATCTGGTGCCTGAGTCTGAATGAAATTACATTTGACGTGAGATGAGGAAGGAGCCCCTCATGAAGAATGTACGAAAACTATTTTGACAATCAGAACACGTTGTGGGGCCATGTTTTAATTACTTTAAAAAAAATTCATGTGTATATGTGTTTGTCTGTGTGAGTGGATGCCACGTGTATGCAAGGGTCCACGGAGGCCAGAGGAGGGCGTCAGATTCCCTGGAACCGGAGTTACTCAGTTGTGAGCCTCCTGTGCTGGGTACCAAACTTTCTACAAAATCAGGAAGTGCTTTTAACCACTGAGCCCATTTCTCTAGGTCCCCTTGTCTTAATCTCTTAGAGCCACTGTGACAAAGTACAATGGGAATAAACCAGCACAAGGGTTGTATGTCATCATTCTAGAGGTGAGACGTTTGAAATCAAGATGCTGCCGGCCCCAGGCTCCCTCTGAAGTTCGTAGTGGAGGATCCTTCCTTTTCTGGCTTTTGTCAGCCATCCGCGGCATTCTTTGGCTTGAGGATGCATCATCCCGTCCTCTGCCCCTGTTGCTCCACAGCTCCTTCCTCTCTGCCTTCCTTTTCTCCTAAGGCCATCAGGGATACCGATTAGCGCCCAACCTTGTTTTAACCGAATAACGTCTGCTAAGGCCCAATTACCAAGTAGGGTCACATTCACAGGTTCCAGGATCAGGACATCAATCTGTCTTTGGGGAGATGCTGTTGAACCCACTACAGACCAATTTAGCTGGAGGAATCTGCAACGCCGCAGGAAGACGACATGAGGTGCAAACGGAGAGAGCTGTGGTTGCCGCAGGCAGAGGGGAAAGCTGTTAGCGGAAGAGCATGGCGAACGGAAGTGGCTTCATCGGGCTAAGACAACGAGTAAAATGAAATCTATACACACCAGATTTTAGCCAGGTGAAGGTCGCTGTTCAGCCTAAAGAAAGCAGTAATGTGTACAGGGGTGAGGGCTAAGGCCACACTGCCGTAGGTGGCAGCAAATGTAGGCTGGTTTCTCCAGACATTTAGCCGTGTAGAGATAAGACGAGCAATAGCTATTAGACAGCCAAGTGTCATTGTAAGCCAGACACCGGTGTTTAGAGTCTGAAAGCACTTAGCGCTCAATGGTGCTTCTCCACAGTGAATGGTTATTGACTCGTATATCGCCCTTGATACAAACATTGATGACAGACAACCTCCAAATTGCTAGGGTAGTAAAGATCGTACTAGAGTGCACAACTGCCCCCATCCTCCCACAGACATCCCCGCCCTGCATCTCACAGGAAGGGCGAAACGAGAGCAAAGATGACTTGAATTGGGGCGGGCTTGCTGAACATGCGCAGTGAGGATGGCGCTTTCCTCTATTGCCTGTTGTGGGGGACTGTGGGAGTCCAGCTCCTACCTTTCCCACCTTTTCTAGGGTTCTTAGGATGAGGAGAAGGATAAGAAAATACTAGAAAAAGAGACCTAGTTGACGAGAAGAAAGACAGAAACGCAGGATAACTTCAGGAGAGCCTGGCTCACTACTCAATGGCCTTTTCCATTTATTCAAAGGGGCTTTTTATAATAATGCCAAGGGGCGGGACAAAAGACCTCCCCCTTGCAAAATCTAAGCACAGCGCACAGCCAAGTATAGACCCTTCCAAATACCTGGTAACCACGCCCCTGGTCAAGTCATCCCCTTATGCAGCCCTGCTGGGTAGGGTAAGCCCAGATTCTCTGACCTTGAGTCATTTGGTCTTCCACAGCTTGTAGAACTTACTTCCGGTACTGGGTGGAGCTAAGCCCATGGTGACTGCCTGCATCGTGGGCCCTGGTAAGGTCTTCTGGGATTTAGAAATCACCTGTCTCTTTCTCTTACCACTCACATTAACCTGGATTATCCGGAGAAATGGAACCAATAGCATGTGTGTATGTGTATTTGTGAGTGTGTGTACGAGTACACACTACTTTATATTTGTATCTATATGTATACATACATGTGTAGACACACATAATATCATATATCACTTAATAACAAGGATATATGCCCGGAATAATTTGTGTGTGATAGGTGTTTGCATGAGTGTGGTGTGTGCACACATGTGTTCTCAGAGGCCTAAGGCACGTGTCAAGCTTCCTCCTCCATAGGTTCCACATTTTCCCCTTGAGACAGAGTCTCTAACTGAACCTGGAGCGAGGCCAGCAGCAGTAAGGCCAGTGACCCTCTTGTCTCTGTCCCCGTCAGCACATTACCTGCACCTATGACCACAGCTAAATGTTTGAGCGGATGCTGGGAACCTGAACTCAGGTCCTCATGCTTTTGTGACAAGCCCCTCTTACCACTGAGCCATCTCTCCAGCCCTGAGGGTGATTTTTATCACCATGTAAGCATCACAGTGTGCACTTACACAAGCCTGAGTCACTTTGCATAGGTTCGTGATGTGATCAAAATATAAATGGAAGACGTGTGAGGTTGCTAGTCGACTTTCACCAACCTGTGCAGAGCTTGTCTGCTGGACCTGGGATCCAAGGACCTCCCCCCCCCACCCCCGGAAAAAAAATGGGGTGGACTACAGTCTAATGCTGTAGACAACCTTATTTCAGTTCAGTGTACTTTTATACATGAATGTAACAAAGAAAGCAGTGATCCAAGGAAGGTTGTTTGAGTTTAGAAAAACATGATCAGAAAAATATGTAAATAAATGTCAGTAAGCACATACTAACTATTAACAGAGCAGCCCTTTCCCAGAACTTTCTCAGGATGGAGCCATTGAAACCCAATTGCCTGGCACATGCTATAGATTATATCTAGGAAAGCATGAAAGCCAGGCAGAAGGCCATATCCAGATTCAGGGCACACTGACCAGATTGGGTTCTAGAGCTATGTCCTGACATCCAACAACATGTCTTACAAATCAAATACAAATGATTGTCACAGGAGGCACAAAATCACATCCAACAGTCCAGGGAACAAAATGCATCTGAGGTAAAAGGCCCTCTGCCTTTTTTCCTGGAGCCTCTCACACAGTTCCCCAAGGTGGTGCTCAGCATGGTCATTCCTTTGACCGTGTTCCAACAGTCATTGAAGCATTAAAATGGTGTATTGTTTGATAATAAGCTTTTAAAATAAGAGCGCATCTAAAACCACAATGACAATACAGGGTGGTACATAAAAGAGGATCCCAGTTGTTCATTATAGAGTAATATACGTTGTTCACAGTGCGCTGAACTTTTCTATAATTGCAGCACAGTAGGTCATCTGGCGTCACAGCAAACATGGGAATGAGGTATTGTTCTATGATGTCAGGATATAATAGGAACTTTTCAGCTGTTATAATTTAAGAGATAACCTTCGTATGTGTGGTCTTATGCTAACCAAAGCATCATTATGCAATGTATAACTGGGTGCACACAAAAGCCGTCTTGTTAATGAGCTGGTCCCTGTGATGGTGTGAGGTGACAAGTTCCACATTTTAAGGTAACCTGGAAACGTAGCCAGGAGTTGAGTCAGTCTTGAGGCAGAAGAATGTCTTCTTTGGAAATCTTGACTTGCATCTGTAGGGCCTCCAGTTGGTCTATGGAGCTCCACACACATGGCTGAAGGCAGTCTTCCCTCAAACCCAATGGATTATAGATGTCAGTCACATCCACTCGTGTCTTCACATCACCACTCAGATTAGTGTGTGGCTAAATAATAGCTGGAAGCAGTAGATGGCCACGCCCACTTGTGAAGCTGATGCTTATCAACTTCTTCCCCACAGCCTGGAGAGGCCACAGATTCAGGGGAGGTTTGTCAGTTTCCGGGCCAGCCCTCATGAATGTTCACAGGTACCAGGCTTGGGCATTCACAGGGGACTGTTCTCCTAGGAAGTGTTCTATGGTAGACGGGGTCAAAGTCACAAATAAAACTCAGTAACACAAGTAGCTCAGAGAACGACAAGCACTTGCATTCCTTCAAAGTGTGAGATTTGAACCATGAGATGTACTGCTTGACTATGTTAGAAAGACGAAATAGCATTGATAGGCATACTGGAAAGATACAGGTCCCAGACTCTGACCATTTTTATCACAACACTGCCTGTTACTGTCTGGAGACACCATTGACCTCCCTCCACCTTGGAGTAGAGTTTTCTACATTTGGATCTGTCTTTCTCAACATTCAATAGAACACTTCATTATCAAAGGATCAAAGCATCTTGTTTCTAGGTGGGTGTGTGGCACAGACACAAATGGTAATATGAAGGATGACATGAAGTGCAATTTCCTGAAAGAAAAGGCAGTCGACAAAAACTTAGACCCCAAGAGATGACAGCCTTAAAAACCACACCATGCATGTTTCAATTTTGCTGCCCCAGAAAACGCTAATGAAATGACTTACAATAGGAAAATAATGCAAGCCAAGCAGGGTCATTTTTATGTACACACACTGGGCATTTGGGAATGTCACCAACGGTGTCTAGTCAGGAATGCCCAATGCTGTTAATAGCTTGGAGGTCCCAGGCTATTTCTCAAAAGACTATGGGCATCTGTGAAGCCCACATACACAAAGTGGAGCCCCTCCAAACCCCAGCATGAAATGGGGCTGACAATCCTTCTTTCCCTAGCCATGTTCCAATTGCTTACATATGATTTTATTCTCCCAGGAAGGCTTTTTTTTTTCTTAACTTGAAATGACATGCCAGCAGAAAGATGGGAAGCCTACAGTTGAACATACAGTGTTGTCTTTCATAACTTGTCCTTTCAAAGGGGAAAAAAATGGCTCTCTTGCCTATAAAATGCTGACGGGTTTGTTCAGGGGCTAAAACAATACAAACAGCCATTTAACATGAATGATAGAGAGAGAAATCAGGGTCTCCGTTCCTGCTTTCATTTCCCATCTCCAGCCCGAGGATATGATTAAAAGATGTCACTCAATTACATTTCAATTTTTCTGCCAGCTGCCTTCATTATAACATTTCAGGCGTGTTCTGGGAAGAATAACTTATTGAATAAACGTAGAATTTGTCATTAGAAATCGAGAAATATCCAGCAGCACATTTTATTCTTTCTCTAAAATCATTTGTTTTGGCGTGTTAGAATTTTGATAAGTGCACAGTGCTGGAGTCTTTCCTCATATCTCATAAAATATAGAAATCTTCTTACAGTGCTTTCAATAATTTTATTACTGGGTCCTGAGAAGAAAAAAGATGGGAATTATAAAGGAGATTACTTGGTTACATAAATATTTTATAATATCTATTTTCCATTTCTTGCCCTGACACTTTATTACCATGGACTCTTATTAATTCCATGCTTGATATAAATTAAATGGGAGATTTTGATGTGTGTGGTTGCCAGGGCCTTAAGGGCATTAGACGCTCTTCTCTCACATTACAATTGCTTAACTTCTCCTAGGATTAATTTGTCTAACCACAGTCCCCGAGCTACCCAAGGAAGGGGTGATTGAGAACTGGAGTAGCGGGTTTCAGATGTGATAACTCATAATCTCTCCGTGATGCACTTTGTGGGAATTCAAAAGCATAGTTCACCCGGAGACATTTTATAAGGGGATTGTGAAACTGAATACAGCCAAGCGCCTCGCTGCTCAGAAGCTGATCGGTTGTCCAGGGACTTCATTACTTGCTGGCACCTCTGCTCGAGGTGGGGGGTGAGAGAAAAGTAGAGAAACCCACAACACCTCTGGCCCCACTTGTTAGCAGCTCCCACAAAGCCACAACGCGTGGCCGTGGCATTTGAAAGCAGCTCTGCCTTCCTCCAGGATCCGGACAGGCATTCCTTCCCTGCATCCTGATTATCATCATGACATCGATGAGACTGACAGCTGTCACCTTCCCTCGTCAGTCCCGCCCCACCCCCAAGATAAAGGACAAGCACAGTTAAAAATGCCTAGATGAACAGGATGCAATTAAGAACAATGACAATGGCGGAGGATTGGGGGGAAGGAGATAAGACCAGAGCCAGTCGAGAGCAGATCTCAAAATGACTTATGAAGCAGGAGAGTGTGGCCAGAGTATGCAAGTGATTTATAAACCTCCTTCCTTCTAAGGAAAACAATTATCCTTGACCACCCCCACCCCGAGTTAAACACAAGCCACAGATGCATGCAGCTACACGCACATACACACTCCCATGTATGTACACGTATTTTACATTTATACACACATACACACACATGCACATTTCCCACAATGTGAGGTGCCCTTCATGGTCCGCTGAAACGCTTGGTTCATTGATTCTGCTTAAGCTTCCTTCTGGGATCCAGACTGAAGGAGTAATCCCTTTCTGGGATGTTATGAGGCTTGTGCCAGAGGGAAATGATGGAGGGCGGACGGCACAGCAGCTCTGACACTGTCAACTTGAAAGTGACAAATATCACGTCCACCCACACTTTATTTTGTGAAATAAAAGGCCATAGCCAAAATCTTCCAATCAGGAGGGCGGGAAAGTACCGTTTTCCCACAAGAGGCAACCCGGGAAGACAGACAGGAGATACTTTAGGAAAATAAGAGAATTTGTGTATAAATAAAAAAATGACACTAACCTCTTCTTGCCTATAGATTATGTATAAACTGAGACCTGTAGCAATCGTAAATAAAACAATAAGGTACAAATCGGTCCTTAGTATGTTAAATCTCCTATGGACACTAAAATTCCACTCAGGGTAAGAGAAATGTCACAAAGCACAAGGCTAAGGCTGTGTTCCAGGTGTCCATATTACGATGTAGTTAGGCATGCCCTGCCTGCAATGTGACAGGCAAGTGACTAACTTCTCCCTAGAACTTTCCCTGTTGAAGCTGTTATATTCGAATCTGCCTTGGTCTGCTCTCACTGCATTTGACCTTCACGGGGATTGAGCTCATTATTACAAATCAGGCCCACTTGTTCCCACTGGCTCAGGACATTGAACGATTTACAACAACATGGCTTCAACAAGTCATGAAGACGAACACAGTGAAATCTTACGACAGAGGCATTTGAACAATCCGGAACATATGTACATTGCTTTTTGGAGATATTTTTCATTGACATTAAAACACAAAATTCAAGAAAACAACTTGAATGTGACCTCCCTGTTCTTATAAGAATGTCCTTTGGGGACCTGGGGATATTTTGTATAGACAAAATGTAATCACTGGTGAATTTAAAGCCACAGGTTTTTATAATTGAACCTATCTATCTATATATCTATCTGTCTATAGCTATTTATGTCTATGTGGTGAGAAAGAGCCTCATGTAGCTGGGGATGGCCTCTAAGTAGCTGTGTGGCTGAGGATGACCTTGAACTTGCGATCTCCCAGGTGCCAAGATGGCAGACCTGCAGGACCACACCCAGTTTATGTGGTACTGGGGATCAAACCCAGGGCTTTATTTGTGCAAGACAAGCACTCAGGCAACTGATCTACATCTTAGTTCCTCAAATACATTTTTGAGAAAAAGCCTGCTTAAACCATTCATGGGCACCAGTTTGGACACATGATAACAGGCCCAGTAAGGAAAAGTGGAGAGTAAGTACAAATATGGAATGAATGCAGTGAATAATGGGAATGAATTGTTTCATAAACAGGGTAGTCGGCTCTTTTTCCTAGACTCCAGACAAGCCAGTGATAAAGTAACAGTCGAGAACTCGCCTGTCTTTAAGCATAAGATACACAGCCTAAGGTAGGAAAGAAATGCCCTTCATATATATTTGTCATGAGTTCCCCTTAGGTAGCCTACTCTTTCCACAGCCTCGGCCTCTGAGACATCTCTATGCACCATCAAGCCTTACAGCAGAGAATAAGCACCCAAGCCAGGACTGAACTGGGAAATATAAAGTCAGTCAGCTGAGCAGGCAGACAGGAAATGAAAGACAGGGTCAACTCAGGGTATTTCTGACAGCGAGGGAGTGAGCAGCTGAGGCATCTGAATAGTCCATGAGCCTCAAACCCCCGGCCAATCATGCAGAAAAGCCGGTGAGAAAGAGAGAGAGCCGCCTCTGCACTGATTGAATTGTGTCATTAAAATTTTAGGCAAAGAACTGAGTGTCTGTTCCTTGAGAACTTCATGTACATTTACTCAGAAGAGGAAGATGCGACTCTTCCCTTAGGCCAGTGGTTCTCAACCTGTGGGATGCAACCCCTTTGGGGGTGTTGAACGACCCTTCCACAGGGGTCCCATATCAGACATCCTACATATCAGATATTTACATTACAAATCATAGCAGTAGCAAAAATCACAGTTATGAAGTAGCAATGAAAATAATTTTATGGTTGGGGTCACCACAGCATGAGGAATTTTATTAAAGGGGCACAGCATTAGGAAGGTTGAGAACCATTGCTTTACATAGACCCTCCTCACCCCAGGTACCAGCTACTGCCTGGATTCTGATGGTAAAGAGCAGAAGCAGGTAAGTCATCATCTTAGTTAGGGGTTTTATTGCTGTGGAGAGACACCGTGACCATGGCAACTCTAAAAAAGAAAACATTTAATTGGGGTGGCTCGTTGACAGTTTCAGAGGTTCAGTCCATTATCATCATGGTGGGGAGCATGGCGACATGCAGGCTGACATGGTGCTGGCTACATCTTGATATGCAGGTCACAGGAAAGCAACTGAGACACAGGAAAGCAACTGAGACACTGGGTGGTATCCTGAGCATAGGAAACCTCAAAGCCTGCCCCATAGTGACACACTTCCTCCAACAAGGTCTTACCCACTCAAACAAAGCCACACCTCCTAATAGTGCCACTCCCTATGAGATTGTGGGGGCCAATTAAATTCAAACTACCACAGTTGTGTGGGCCTATCACTGACCCTTTATCTAAGCCACCAAGATAAGGAGCATAGTATCTATGTCATGGTATTGTGGCCATCTGTCCCCTATGAAAGTTCAGAAACTCCTGAGCCTAGACCTAGGGAAAAAAAAAAACCACAAAGAACTCCTTGTTAGAAACATTTTGATTTAATGCTACTTGGTGGGTTTTATCTCCTATATTTTGATTCCTGACTTTTCTGAGGTTTTCTGAGATGGAAATTAGAGGTAAAAATGTGGGTTCTTGGCTCCTAAGCCTTGTTAAGGGGGGCATTGAAAAGAACTGTGGTTAAGCTACTAGTTTTCCATCTCACAGAAGGCAGTTCATCTCCACACAAGGGCACACTGTGACTTGGAGTTAATCAGATTCAGCTAGGGTTGAAAGGTAGATTTGACACTGCAGCAGTGTCCAGGGAGCCGAAGGCCTGGAGCAGCACCAGAAAGCCTGCCCCTACCTTCTCAGTGCAAAAGGCCACATGATATCAACCTTGACTATGAAAGAACACTGTTCAAACTCATGGTTGAAATGTAAGTGGGATTATGCTGCCTTGCATAAGCGTGTAAATATTATTGTAATGACATTGTTCTTCTGGAATGTTATAGCCATTCCTTCTTTTCTTCAGTGACATAAAAGACTATCTTCTTTGTTAAAAACAAAAAACAAAACGAAAAACCTCCCAGGACCACAAGACACTTCCACACATCACCTAGTCCCCATACTGCCACCCTAGAAGCCTGAAAGAAGACATTTATTACTGTCTGTGGTGACCCACTGAATCCTGTGATCTTGTGAATGTAGACTTTGACACCTTAGGAGAAGGACAACTGGCAAGAAGTTATTAGCCTTTCTATCTCACCCCCCAAAAATGGTGATTCCAGAGGAGGGGGAATGTGTTGCCAAAATCAACTGAGCACTTATTGGCTGTGGTGTGAGCAGGTCTAGTTGCCATGGTTCCCAGACTGGCATTTCATCTGCTAGGCCAAGTCATACCTTCCAGCGTGGCGCTTCCTGTCTATCAGATGCCACTGAGGTGAATGCAGGTAGTTCCGACAGCCATTGATATTAAAGCTGGAAGATTTTAAAGGAAGCAAACGTACATCCTAAAAGAGACATTTAAAAAAAAAAACTGGAAGTGAATCTATTCAATTTAAGTAATGTGGGTATTTTGATGAAATAACATAGCTGTCATCGTGAGGCTATCACTGTGATATGCAAACATATGAAAAATTACGTGGCTGTGTTTGTTAAAAGTCTTACCTATTAAGTTATATTTTCAATATTCAAGGGGAGCTCACCATTTAGGAGAGGAAGCCTTTGTGTGTCTTTTGTATAAGTATATCCTTTTGATAATGTGAATAATGACTCCCTCATTTAGAGCGTTATATTCTCAGATTCAACATATTTATGTTGCAAGGCCATGCATGAATTATTGGGAAAATAATATTTTGCCCTGGGTCCCTTTTGACAGATGTATGAAGAGCTGAATGTATCCGTGAAAGGCTGTTATGTGCACTGTGGGCATTGGTATGGGAAAGGCAATAGATACCAATGCAGTCTGCTTTTTCCTCCTTCATAAATGCTCGTGAACATATTTTTAGACCATGTCTAATGTGTTCCTATAGCCTTAAATTGTTAGGCATGTGTTGGGGGTGGCTCTTACAGAGTTATCTTTTTCACAGATATCTAATTGGTAGCAGCTGCTAATCAAGCGTATTGTGAATCCTGCGGGGTAGCATTCATCCTAAAGGTTTGGGAGAACTGTTTGCTTTTGGGGTTTCTTTTTCTTTCTTTCCTTCTTTTTTTTTTCCCCAAGGGAACCCATATGCCTTAGGCAGCCTAGGATAGAGTAAATTTCTACTAATCATCCCAAGTTCATGTAATTTGGCCTGAAATGTCTGCCTCAAATGTTTATGTTGATCCACCCTCCTGGGACATTTTTGTCAACTTGAGCAGTTCACATACAACCTAAGAGAAAACATGCCCTGTCCACTCCCTAGTATGGATGCCTGGAGGAATGAAAGGATGAACAGCTTCGGCATCCTGGAGCTTGAATCTGTGTTCTTTCATTAATTCTTCAGGTTACTCTAATCTAGTTAGATACAGTAGTAATAGCTACTTCGCAGGGTTGTCCCAAGGACTACACTGGATGCCAGTTAGGTGTGTGGCATGTGACATATCCTCTATACATGAGGAGCACCATTATTAATGAAGAGGCGGTGGGAAATTAAGTATATTTTGATGCTGGCAGGAATAAACTAAAGGAAATGGTTGAAGAGAAAATATATATATATGACAAAAATGATAAAGTTCTCACTAATTAATCCTAGCTGATTAATTAGTGAAGTGAGAGGTTGGCCTTCACTAGGGGTCTAGTTGGTCTTCATGATGGGGTCTCCTATGCTTTGATAATTGTTGAAGCTTGGTTGCCATCCGCTGTGACTCCTGGGGGGAGGTGGAGCCTAGTGGGAGAAGCTAGGTCAAAGGAGGAGATGGTTGGGCCCCTTGCCCATCCATGCCCCATCTCTCTGTCTGCCTCCATTCAGTTCTTCACAGCCATCGAGTAGACAAATACCTTACCTCTGCCACAAACGGCCATGATGATGTACTGCTCAGCTGCAAGCTGCAGGACAGTGGAACCAACAACAAGGGACCTCTAAAACTAAAACCTAGCACACCGTCCTCCTCCTCCTCCTCCTCTTTTTCTCCTCCTCCCCTCCTTCTCCTCCTCCTCTCCCTCTTCTCTTCCTCTTCCTTTTCTCCTCCTCTTCTTTCTCTTCCTCTTCTCCTCTTCTTTCTCCTCTTCTCCTCCCCCTCTTTCTCCTCCTCCTCTTCTTCTTCCTCCTCCTCCTCCTCCTCCTCCTCCTCTTCTTCTTCTTCTTCTTCTTCTTCTGCTGCTGCTGCTGCTGCTACTACTACTACTATTGGTCATCTTATGTATTTGGCTACACTAACTAGACACTGAATAAAACAGAGTTGATGCTAACAGTCTCTTTTTATCAGAGACATGTGAAGAAAGAACATCTGCTGCTGACAGAGAATGTGACAAGACAAGACAAGGGACCTGAGTAAGATGGAGTGATTGCTATAAGGCGCAGGAGACCGTGCAGAGCAAAGATGACCCGTGGATAACCATCCCCTCGAGGCTTCACTGAGATGGATAAGTCTGAGTTAGCAGCAGCTCTCACTTGCCTGCTGCGGCCCTGGCCACCAGTGGGAATTGTGATCAGTCTTGTTTACTACTCTGTCTGATTTGTGAGGCATAGATTTCCACTAAACATCTATCAAAAGAACAAATTAGTCAGTGGTTATGCAAAAAAGATGATCACAAAAGTTCCATGACCAGTGTGTGGATGAACAGAACAGAAGAATAATCAGGATGTGTGAGAACTAAGGGGACATATAGGGACAATTATGGGTATTGCATAAATGAATCAGACTAGATTGGAAATGAAGGGATGCCACACAACATCTGCCACACTAACAGAGTGGCAGTTCCTTGTTTTATGAGTCTGGAGAAGATTCGGTGGTATAGAGGTGCAAGAGTCCTGACTGACATGGAACCTCAAGGGTGCTGGGCTGCCAAAATGGCTCAGTGCTTGCTGCTCTGGGACAAGAGGTGGGTGGGGTTCCAAGCACCCACAGGGAGGGAGGGATGTCTCACCACACCCCTTAACTCCAGCTACAGGGAAGGTGAGACCCTTCTCACCTCTGTGTACACCTGCTGGCACGCACACACACACACACACACACACACACACACACACCTGCACATGATCTATTTTTCATCTTAAAACTTCAAACATGGAAGTCTTACTGGAAATAGGCTATATCTAAGAGATTGTAAAGTTAAAAAGACGTGGACACAAAGGGCAATAGAGCTGGATGTCAAGGAACCCGTGAGAGCAGAGCAGTTTAATTGTTTCAGTGGTTATAGGACCATGAAACTGAAAAGAAGCCAAGCAGAATCCCCCTCATCCCGGAGACATGTATGTGCTTCCTATCGCATCGGGGTACAGGGAGTGTATCTGTTCACAGATGGGATTCTGTTGAACCAGATGAAAAATGAGAGGGAGTTTCCTAATTCCTTCCACTTAGCTGCACCATTAAGCCAGCGGTGTCAATCAAAAGCAACACTATGAAAATCTGTCCCATTTAACGTTCCAAGTGAGGGTGCCAAATGCTAAAGAAAATAGATTAGCGATTAATTTAGCAGTAGAGATGGTGCTGAGGACAGGCTGCCTCAAATGTTCAGCTCAATAACTCCTTCCTTGAAAGAACTGTTAAACATGAGAGCAAATGTTTCCAAAAAAAAAAAATGAAAGCTTTATAAAAATCTCATCCACATCATGCATCTGGACTGAATTCTCTCCGTCATCAGAGTGTCCGCCAATTGGTCAACATGACTTTCCTGTGGCTAAGTTTCCTCGTGTGCAAAGTGTGAGTAACAATGTCTATCCATCCTCCTTATTGTGTGCCTGCATCATCAAGTGAGACGAGGCTTGTAAAATCCTTAGCAAAATGTGGCTGTGACCTGGCACATAGTAAAAACTCAAGAAATTGCAGGGTCTGGCTATAGTTACTCATAATAATGAGGAAAACCCCGAGCTTCCTAATTTACCTCTGTATGCCATTGTGTATGGCTAATGGATGAATAAGTGCCCCATATTGATTGAACCCTATCTTCCAACATGGTGGACTTTGGAGGTGAGGCCTTTGAGAGGTGAAAACTCATGGAGAAGAGCCCTCACGACACATGGGGTTAACACCCTGACAAAGAGGACCCTGGTGGCTCCCCTGCCTCTTGTGAGACACAGCTGAGGTTGACCATTAATAACCAGAAGGCAGACCCTCGAGCAATACTCCATTCTGTGGCACATTGGTTTTGGGTTGTCCAGACTCTGGAGCCCTGAGGAATACCTGTCTGCTCTTTGGAAGCCAGTCTCTGATTCTGTGACACACTAGTCAAATGAACCAAGAAGAGAGGTTCAGAAGTTCAGGATAGAAAGCATGTATTAACTTCCCCATCCCGAATCATACGAGATCATAGAAAAGAGGGATCAAAAGAGACTCATTCATAAAAGCCCCAAGAATGAAAATGTTCCATTTTGCTAGGGGTGTCCCATGACAGTACACCACAGACTCAGCCGCTTAATAACCAAATTACAGTTTCTTTACAAAGTTGGAGGCTAGAAGCCCTATGAAGAGAATTAATTTGTTTTGACTGCCTCACCTTGGCTAATAGATGGCCATCCTTCCCTTCTGTCTTTGCCCAGTCTTGGCGATGTCTACTAAGTTCTAATCTCAGGGGACACCACTCATACCAGGCTCACTCTAATGACATCACTTAATCTCCTCTTTAAAGATTCTTCCATAGATAACCTTGGTTATCAACTTGGAAAGATTCACCCTGAATGTGGATAATGCTATTTTCTTGCCTGGGGACCCAGACAACACAAAAACAGGAAGAGACAGAGAATTTTCAGCCTTTACACACTGGCTTGCACTTGGCCGCAGTTCAGTGCCGGTTGGCTTGGGTTGTGCCATGGCGCTGCTCACACAGAGATCTTGAGATAGAAACTGGAAGGTCAAGCCCTAAGGAGATTGAGATTTTTTATCATGGATGGAGATTAGTCATCTCCAGTGACTCAGTGTAGGACCCTTTTTACCTGAGAACTGGGGCCACGGAACTGTGTGGCATTCTTTAGCCATGCAGTCTAATGTGAAGGCTATCATTAGACTTTTATCATTAGGCTACCTTTTTATGAACACAAAACTCATAGTTGGTCTTCACATGCTATAGAGAGATTGACTCCACCTTTAATCCCAGCACTCAGGAAGCAGAGGCAGGTGGATTGCTGAGTTTGAGGTCAATCTGGTCTACATAGTGAGTTCCAGGACAGCCAGGGCTAAACAAAGAAACTCAGGAGGCAGAGGCAGGTGAATCTCTATGAGTTCGAGGCCAGACTGCTCTACAGAGCAAGTTCCAGGAGAGCCAAAACTACACAGAGAAACTCTGTCTTGAAAAAACAAATAAATCAATAAAAATTAAAAGTAAAATAAAATATAAATAAATAAGAAAGGTTCGTCATAAATTGGTGAAAAACTAAGAGTTCAGGGAAAAGAGAAATCAACTACAGGCTTGTTAGGGTTTGGATATTGATTTCTCTTCCCAAGGCTGCATTGTAATCTAGTCACCATTATGAGTTACTAATAGGATGAAAATAGAACCTGACTGTGACATTTATCAGATATCAGAGGGGCCTTTTAGGATAAGATAAGGCCATTAAATAGAGTTCCCACGATGGAATCATGGCGGCTTTGTAAGAGAGAGAGACAGAGACCAGACAAACACATAGATGCACTGCCCTGCTTCCTGCTTGGTGTCTTGAGCCCCCTCAGGTCTCTGCCAGCAAGATGGCCAACACTAGGTGAGGCCTCCAGTCCAACACTAGGTGAGGCCTCCAGTCCAACACTAGGTGAGGCCTTCAGTCCAACACCAGGTAAGGCCTTCAGTCCAACACTAGGTGAGGCCTTCAGTCCACTATGAGCCAAAAATTAATTCTCTCCCTCCCTCTCTCCCTCCCTCCCTCCCTCTCTTCCTCCCTCCCTCCCTCTCTCCCTACCCCCACTCATATGTAAAGTAAATAAAGTTGTCTCAAGTATGTCATTATACTTATGGAAAAACAAAGGGATTCAAAGACTTCAAGGGACCAAAGGAAGAACTAAGTTGATGGAAGCCAAGGGGGTGGTGAATTTTAAAGAAGAAAGAAAGAAAATAATAGGAACAGTCAACAATGTTCAATAAAAGTTCACAAAGAAAATGATAAAAACAGAAGCAAAGAATTAGCAGATAAATATTTTTTCCCGAAATCCTAGTCTTCAGACTGAAGAGATCATACAGTACCAAGTACCATAGAAAACAATAGACTCATGGCACTTCAAAGCACCAAAAGTGAAGAGTCCCAATATTTTGAGAAACAAAATCCAGTTTACTCACATAGGAAAAAGAATCAGATTAAACAAGTAACTCTGAATTTGAGAAAAAGGGGTGCCCTAACCTACAAAGTTCCAGAAGAGGATGACTTTGAATCTAACATTCTAGACGCAGAAAATTTTGAATTGAGAATAACAGTAAAATGTAGATTACCAGACACAGCAGACTTTCCCTTCCAGCAACTATGATTGCAAAATGTAAGCTTTGAAAAGAAACAGCCTGGAGAGGTTGTCTCTGAACATAACCCTGATAGTTCCCTCTTCCCCAAGTCTTTAAGTGTGTCTCATGGACAAAGTTTTGGTTGCCAAGTAAGATGATGCATTCCGAAGGCTGGGCTTCTGGTATGGACATCTTCAGAACACCATTATTCTGCCTTACACACTTAATGATAATACCTGTGAATGAGTACATGCTCATTGTAAAAAAAAAAAAAAAAAAAAAAAAAAAAAAAAATTGAGGAAATACGGGATTGTTTAAAGAGACCTGCATGTGGTTTTCAGTTTTTCCGGTAACCTCGTTTAGGTCAGTCTGTCATCTATTGTCACTATAATGCCACCACCCTTCTAATATTCTCAGATGAGAGATTGTCCATATAGAGATCGACTGGTCTCCCCTCAGATCTATGCTAAAATGTGAGAGCAAGCCTCAGTACCCCAGAGCTGAATTCCCCTTAAGCAGCAAGGAGAAATCCTCCCTGTGAGGAGAAATCTTCAGTGTGAACTACAACAAGGCCTTTGCAGCAACAATAAACACATTCTGAGTATTCCCAATGCTGGTCTGCATTTATTAGTGCATTGAGTTCACTCAATCACCTACTGGGCATTGGAGCTGGGAGCACAATACCTCCCAGAATGGCACCGAGACCTGCTGGGCACTTTGACGGAGACTAGAAGGGCCTCAGAAGGAGGTCTTTCTGATTTTGCTCCCTCCCCTTGCTTTCTGCCCTTCTTTCTACTTCACACTAATTTATAGAAACCAGATTTCCTCCTCACCAATGCAAGCCATCAAACCTGGAAGGGTCACTCTCTAACTTGTCCTTTCTCTATCGAATGCCTTCATATGACGGGGTGGCCTGCCCCATATAGAAAATGAGAGAAAATAGAAAACAGGAGAGAAATGAATCCTACACAGAACCCAAGAAGTCTGAGCAAGCAGGCCTCTCGGGATGTCTGTTATCAGTGGTTCGTACCCTCCGCCCAATCACATTTCTACACAGCTGTCCATCCCTCACTAAGTCTAGGTCTAAAATTAGACATTTCCCTGGGGCCTTTGTGCCTTCACCGCCAAAGGCTTTCACGTCACATGAAACTTGGAGTAAACAGATTAGTTGTCTTTCCATTTATTAATCTGTCTTTGCTGTGCAGGCGTCAGCTGGAACCCTGAGAGTGATAAGGGCATGTGTCCCCTGTTCATCTCCATGGGGGCCAAGGTTGTTATCACCCCCACTTACAACTGAGCAGGCTGAGACCCAGTCTGTGTACTTCACCCAGGGCACTCAGATAGGAAACTGCTATGCTTGGGTTTCAGACCCGCTGTTTTTCTTTATCTTCATGTCTCTGGCACCCTTGAAGCACTAAGACAGCTTGTTCATCTAGAGATGGTCACTGTTGGAACAACTGAATCTAGGGTGTTTATGAAAAAGCCCTTTAAAGGTACTGAAATATCATCATCTAGTAATGTTCTTGAGTCTATATTGTAGGCTGGACGAAGCAATGATTTAATCCACTTAATTACTTTGTGAGAAAACATTTATAGATGAAGAAATGGGTTAGGGGGAGTCGCTCCATAACTTGCCGTTGGTCACACAAGAGACAGAGTTAGAACTTCACCCCAAGTCCATCATACTCCTCAGCCTGCTCTCCCGGGCAATGTGTTCACCTGGATTCCTTGCCTAGCTCAGTTCTGCTCAGTAATTTATGCACATGGATGAAGTCGTAAAAGACACAGTGGCCCACAGCTACGGAATTAGAAGGGAGAACAAACCTGGCAGCTTCCTTCCACTAATACACAAAAGGAGAGAAGGAGAAGACTTTAAACTGTAGTCGGGGTCCTCATTGTGATTTTACAGGAAGAAAAGCTGGAACTCACAAGAAGCCTAATGAAATGGAAAGTCACCCCACAGCCCAGAAAAGGAGCGGCCACGTGGAAGATGCATAGTTTTCAGCCGACGAGCAAAGCTATTTGAGAACCAGGCAAGATAGTAAAGCATCCAACTATGGACACTGGGAGCTGAAGTATACATCCCATGAGAGTCCAGGAAAAATGAAGAGCTCAGCCTAGAAGGGTAGGAAATGAGTCAACAGAGAACAGACAGGTGGTGTTTGGAGGATCAGCTACTTTGTTCAAATGGAATTCACTGTACAAAGGTGACTTTGGAACAAGCATTCATCCCTCTCTAGGCTGGCCTGGGCTTTACTATGTGGCCTAGGCTTGCCTCAAGCTCTCCATCTTCCTTCCTTAGCTTCCTACATGCTGAGAATTACAGGTTGGGTGCTATGAGCAGCTTTAATATATGTATAAGGAATTTTGGGGGTGGGACATGGTTGGAAGAGCTGACACAAGGCTCTACAAACAAAGTTGTTCAAATTGGGAATTGTAACTGACAGTTTCTTCCATAGCAGACTCTTCATCCCAGACTCCATGATCAACCTGCAGAGTGACATAAACAGGCAGATGATTATGTGGACTGGTGTGTGGAGGAGGTCAAGAATTGACGTGCTTTCAGTTTTTCATTAAATTGTATCTCTATGGTTCTATTAAAGGGCACCAGCCACAAGAGCCGAGACACCGAAGATCATCAGGACATCAGACATGAAAAAACATGAAGAAGACAAGAAAAGCAGTCATGAATGGCTTCATTTCTAGCGATCCCAGGCTTGCTCTCTGCTAGATTTGTTCAGGGTTTCAGCAACTACATTTCTATCTAACGGTTATCAACCTGCTTCTTAGCTTGTTGACACTTGTCCATGCATGATGCAAGAACATGTCCCTTTGGAAGGATGTCAGGAGTAAATGGGACACCTTGTGGGACTCTCACCAAATGACTCCAGGCTGTTAAGAGCAGGAAACTTAGAAAAGGTGAGGGGCCACTAACGTTGGAAAATAAGCAAAAAAAAAAAAAAAAAAAAAAAAAGTTTCAGAATCCCTGGGACCTAGACTTTGGCTCATCACCAAAATCTTTGTGATGTAGACATTTTATTGGATTTCATGTTTGTTCACTTTGAATAACTACAAAACAATTAAGATAACAGAGTCCTTCACTTAAAGACAATAACTTGCATGCTCTCTCTCCTATGTTTGATACTCCATCGACAGTGAAATGAGTCCCATGTGTACATGTGAATGTATACACACCCAGAATGCCTTCCATATTGGAAACACATGTGGTTACGTTCTCTCTGGTAAGTAACTACATACTTGTAGCAATTGTCTGGTTGGCAGTTCAGGCTCTATGCTTTGTTGGGTACATATTTCCTTTGTTCAAAATGTGCCACATATTTCTGCTTATAGCATGGAACCTGGGCTTCTTGACAAAACAAAACAAAGCCCTGCAAATGTTTAGACCATATGACCTGAGGCCATGCCAAAGTATATTCCTATTAGAACTGCTCTTGCCTTCTTCTTTTGTGGCTTTGGAATCACAGCTTGCCACCAAGTAATTAGCTCAGAAGTCTATTATAGTCAGTCCTCTTTCTTTGTCTGGGTCAGGGACAAGGAACTACATCAAGTGTGGTTCTAACTCCAGCCAAGCCGTGTGTCAGAAAGTCACCTCCGTGGTCACACTTCATGACAGAATAAACAAAAGAATGCCAGCAGAAGTGGTACTCAAATTTGATGGCGACATCATTGCCTCACTCAGCTTATTGGCTGCAAATGAAATGAGCAATAAAGTTATAGGGAAGATTAAATGACGTATATGAAGTATTTCAGTGTTTGGCATGTAACGGGCACTCAGTAGAGGATACGAAGTTAAACACCCTTGTTTTATGCATTTAAGGACTTACCTTTATCACAGAGCTCATCACACTAATGTGTTCTTGCTCTGTTTACTTTCCTGTCACCTTATGCAAATAGGCTTAGTGCCCACATTTCAAGGACATAAGTCAATGGCGTCTGTTGGATCACAGCATGCAGAATGCTTGTCTTTGGCCATTAGCTTAACCATTGGTTACGCTGACACCAAACTCCATCTGTTTCCAAAAGGTTAGCTCTTTTCTTGACCATGTTTTCTATTTATTGGTACAATACAAACACAAACCAGGGTTATAAAAGTTTACCTAGACATGATTGCACTTTTAGAACTCTCAAATTGATGAGTGAAATACATGCCGTGGGACAATCATTCTGGACCTCACAACACCGCTCTGCAGTGACGTGTGTTACGATTGACCTTTTTTGTGGTTCAGGTGGGAAACATTCCCCATGAACCCACAATTCCTAGATGGTGGCAGTGTTTGGATGGTTGTGGAACTCTTGAGAAATGGAAGGTAAGTACAAGAAGTGGTTTACTGGGCGTGGGCTTGAGATTCAACAGCCCTGCCCTGCTTTCCTGCTCACTACTGGCTTCTTGACTTTAGATACGTTGTGTCTAGCTGGCCTTCTGCTGCTACTATGCCTATCCTGTGGCCATTTCTCTCCTGCCACGCTGGAAATGTATCTTCTTGAACTGTAGGTCAAAAGAAGCCTAAATTCCTTCCTTCAACAGATTCTTGCCAGGTCACAGCAAGAGAAGATGACTGACACACACATATCACGACAACCATGCCATCAAAGCACCACAGCAGAGAGCAAAGAATTCAAACAGATTTCTCGATGGTCCCTTCTGGGGAACGGATGGAGACGCAATCCAGGAATTCTACAGAGGCAGGGAAATAGCTTAGTCAGACGCAAATACTCTTCAGTCCTATTAAGTATAATTTTTAGAAACTAGTAGGAAAACTGGAGTCTCTGTAAGGGAAGGGGTCTAAGAATCATTGGCTTGGTCACTCTGTTCTTGGTAAATTCACAACTTGCCAACACTTCCCCCAAAGCAATGTGGTATGCAGGCATCATTCAAAGAGGATGAAGGTTTCTGAGCTTAATGGATGAGTCTCAGCTCTCATTTCCTGAAATACCAATAAAGAGGAACGAAATCTCATAAAGTATGAGAGCTTTGGTGATCCTGGTGTTGAGGCAGATGATGAGAAACGGCGGGACTGAGACAACATACGATCCTGATGGCGCCAATCAAACGCCCACTCCTTCACCATCAGTCTGCTGTCCATCAAAAACTCAAAAACGTGTGTGTGTGTGTGCGTGCGTGCGTGTGTGTGTGTGTGTGTGTGTGTGTGTGTGTTTTCTGTAAACAGAAGAGTTTTAACCAACACTCTTGGACCACGAGTTTCTTATTGACTTCAGACAAAGACTTGTGCCTTTTTCATAGTAACAGTATGGTGTGCACACTGCAGTCACACTCCTACAGTGACACTGAGGCAGACATCAGAGCCTATACAACTGGTGCGTCTACCAAGTCCCAATTCATGAATGGAAAGAAACAGGAAAAAGCAGACGACATTACCAATTAACATATGAGTATCTGAAATATTTTGAAATACAAATGCTCCTAGTATTTTTTTAAATTAAAAAACCCGTGTAACTCCTATTTAGTCAGTCATGAGCTCTCTAATTGCCTCCAACAAAGGGGAAGTTGCGCTCTCAAAATGTAATCCTGAGAGGATTACGGAGTATGGCAAGATGCCAGTATGGCAAGGTGATTGCTTTCCTAGTAACCAGAGCAGTTCAAGACTTGACGTGAGAAATTCAGCTTCCTCGGACTGATCACTCATTGCTACCATTTGAATGTGTAATGTCCCCCACAGGCTCATGCTTTGGGGTGTCAAGGGGTGAACTTACGGTAGTTAATCTATATTGTCAGTTTGACTGGGTTTATAATCACCTAGGAAATTGGTGGGGCACAACTCTGGGGACATATGTGAAGGCACTTCTAGATGGAATTAACTGAAGGGAAAGAAATCCACCATGAATATGACCAGTACCAGCCCATCAGCTGAGGACAAAAGGAGAAAAGTGACTGAGCACTGTGAATCCCTTCTCTCTGCTTCCATGGTTATCACCTCTGCGGCACGCTCTTCTTACCAGGATGCTCTGCCCGAGTGCGTGGGCCCAAGTGACCCTGGACCAAGCCCTGTAAAATCATGAGCTGACACAAGCCTCTCCCCATTTAAGTGATTTCTGTCTGGATTTTGTAACAGGAATGTAAGAAGTCCCTGATGTAGGAGATCATAGCTACAACTTCATGTTCCCAACCTAGTATTTTCAGAAGCAATCTTGGCATGAGAGGTTCCTCTACCAAGTCAGTCATTCCACTTTATAGTTTTCGTGTTAGTTTCTAGTAAGTGTACAGTTTAATGGGTGCCTGTGTTCTGGGAGCTGTTTCTAAATGTTTACCAAAATCTCTAGGTGTAAAAGATTGAAGGAGGAAAATTATTCCATATTCACCAACAACGAAAGTTCTGAGCATGATGACTTCAGGGATAAATTCTAGGAAACACTTTTAAAAGAGTTTCTAAAACTATTCCAAAATGGTTAAAGGGGGCTAATTATTCCACTTTTTTGAAACTACTCCTCCAAAAAAATTAGGAGACAGGGACTCCGCCAAACTATTTTGATGAGGCCAGTCCTGCCCTGATATCAAAACCAGATGAAGATACAACAAAAAGAAAAAAAAATCTACACAGTGAGATTCCCTGGTGAATAAAGAACTCCAAAACTGTCAACAAAACACTTGCAAACAGAATCCAACAGAGCACACCAAGGAGGTCACACACAATAATCAAGTGGGATTCATCCCAAAGATGCAAGGATTTAACTCTTGCAAATCAATAAATTTAATACTCTCATCAAAAGAATGAAGAACCAAAGCTATATGACCATCTCCAATAGATACAGAGAATCTATGGTAAGAATCAACACTCTTTCATAATTAAAAAAAATAACTTAATAAATTATGTGTGGAAAGAAAATACCTCAGAATACAAAAAGCCAGGTGTAAAAAATTCACAGACAACATTATACTGAACAAGGAAAAGCTGAAACCATCCATTTCATCTAAGATCTGCTCTAAGATAAGGATGCCCATGGCCACCATTCTTGTTCAATGCAGTATTGAATTTCTCAGTTGCACCAATTACACAAGAGGAAGAAATGTCCCAGCCCTAGAGAAACCAGGGAACAAGGAGGACCCTAAGAGGGATGCATGGATCACCCTGGGAAGGGGAAATAGATGAGATCTCCTGGGTAAAATGGGGCCAGAGGAAGGGGGTAGAGAGGAGGAGATGGGGGATGGGAACATGAGGGATCAGGAATTGGGGGTTTGGGGGATGTATGGAGAGGGAGAGCAAGGAAAGAGAGATCTTGATAGAGGGGGCCATTATGGGGTTAGGAAGAAATCTGGTGCCAGGAAAAATCACAGGAATCCACAAGGATGACCCCAGCTAAGACTCCTAGCAATAGTGGAGAGGCCTGAACTGGCCTTCTCCTGTAATTAGATTGGTGACTACCCTAACTGTCATCATAGAGCCTTCATCCAGTAACTGATGGAAGCAGATGCAGAGATTCACAACCAAGAAATAGGCTAAGCTCTGGGAATTCCTGTTGAAGAGAGGGAGGAGGGATTATAGGAGCCAGGGGCATCAAGATCATGACAGGGAAACCCACAGAGACAGCTGACCTGAGCTTGTGGGAGCTCAGGGACTCTAGACTGACAGCTAGGAAGCCTGCATGGGACCCACCTAGGCCCTCTGCGTGTGGATGACATTTGTGCAGCCTGGTCTGTTTGTGGGGCCCCTGGCAGTGAGACCAGGGTCTGTCCCTGGTGCAGGAGCTGGTTTTTTGGAACCTGTTCCCTATGGTGCAGTACCTCACTCAGCCTGGATGCAGAGGGGAGGAACGTAGTCCTGCATCAACTTAATATACCATGCATTGTTGATTCCCATGGGAGGCCTTACCCTTTCTGAGGAGTGGATGGAGGTAGAAGTAGAAAAAAAGTGGGGGGTGGAAATGGGGTGGAGGGAAAGGAGAGAGGGGATACTGTGGTTTGTATAAAAAAATAAATTTAGAAAATTTAAAATAAATTTCTTAAAAAGAGGAAGAAATGAAGAGCATCTGAATTGGGGGGAAAGAAAAGACAAATTATCCAGGTTTCAATATGATGTAATTTTATACACAATTTTATACACAGAAAAACACAAATATTCCATCAAAAGATATTAGAACTGATAGGTGAATTCAATGAGGTTGAAGAAAACAAAACCAGCATGGAGAAAACAGTAGCATTTCATGCACCAATAACTTGCTGAAAAGGAGATTAAGGAAGTATTCACACCAGTTACAAGAGAAAATTCAGAAATAAATTTAGCCAAGGAAATGAAAGATGTATACAATAAAAGTGGTATTCTTGCATAAATGAAGGGTGTAGAAATAGAAAAAACTTATCCTATGGTTACAGATCAAAAGAATTAATATTATTAAGATGATCATATTATCCAAAATGATATGTAGATTTAATCTAATCTCCACCAAAATACAAAAAAAATAATTTTCAGCAAAACAAAAATTTCCCAAAGTTCATGTGGACCCACAGAAGATCCAAATTAGCCAAAGCCATTCTGGGAGGGGGGAGATCGAACAGTTTTGAATTGAAAACATCCTGTAAGAACCACAGAAAACAAATCAGGGCCATGGTGTCAGACCCCTGCAACAGGAACACTTAGAAGCAGAGGCAGGAGGATCAGGAGTTCAAGGTCATGCTTGGATACATAGTAAGTTTGAGTCTAGCCTGTGCTATATGAGACCCTGTGCTAAAAAAAAAAATATTAAAGCTCTGAACAGTTATTTCTCTAAATGTTCAACAGGTCTATTTTTCAAATACTCAGTATCAGCTGAGCACGGTGCCGCACACCTATAATTCCAGCCTCAGTAGACAGAAGGAGGGTCACGGCTCTGAGGACAGCCTGGACTAACTCCAGGGTGACATCCAGACCAGCTGGAGTGACACAGTGAAACCTCGCCTCATTAAATAAAACCTACATCCCTCTCTGAAAGAAAAACTCAGTATCACTAGTCCTCTAGGAAATTCAAACCAAAATCATAATTTTGGTGTGGGTGTTAAGGAGCATTCCCATACACTGTTGGAGGGAATGTTAACTAATACCACCATAGTAGAAAATAGCACCAAGACTCCTCAAAAAGCTAAAGTTAGGCCGTGCGGTGGTGGCGCACACCTTTAATCCCAGCACTCAGGACGCAGAGCCAGGCGGATCTCTGTGAGTTCGAGTCCAGCCTGGTCTACAAAGTGAGTTCCAGGAAAGGCTCCAAAGCTACACAGAGAAACCCTGTCTCAAAAAGAAAAAAAAAAAAAAGAAGCTGAAGGTAGACTTCATGGGTGCCACTGGTCCAACTACCAAGTATAAATCCAAAGTAAACAGAACTATGTACAAAAGAGATCTGCACATGCAGCTGTATTTTTTTTTCCAGGACTCTTCACAACATCTAAGAAACAAAAGCAAACAAGTGATCCATTAGCAGACAACTGAGTGAAGAGAATGTGGTCTATGGGAATTCCATAATGGCATCTTATCCAGCCATAAACAGAATGAAAGCCTGTCAGTTGCAGCAATGTGGATATGACCGGGGTCGTTTGGTTGAGTGATGTAAGCCAGACACAGAAAGACTAACACTAGCAGCACTCACTTGTTTATGTAAACTGAAAAGGGAATCTCATTGACTAACAGAGAAACAGTGGCCACATGAGACTAGGAAGGCGGGAGGGGAAGAGGGAGGAAAGAAGTTAGCTATGGGACACTCAAATGCAGAGAAGATGGCTGACTGGGTTTCTATAGTCCTAGTCCAGGAACTGTTTTCACCACCAGATGACTGAGAACTAATGGGTAAACAGAATCTGTAATCCCCACCCCACAGCAGCGGCTAATGTCTGAGGAACCAGAAGTTCTCACCAGCCTGATTTCATCAGCACACATTGTACGCATGTACAGGGTTAGCATACTGGACTCAATAAGAACGTGAAAACAGGACTGGCCAGATGCCCCAGTGATGAAGAGACTTGCTGCCAAGTCTGCCTACCCCAGGACCCACACGGTGATAGAAGAGAATTGATCCGAAGTTTGTCCTCTGGACATCCAAACTAACATCAGGACATGTACATGAGGCATGAGAACGCACGCATGCACGCACACGCAGGCGGAGAGAGACAGACAGACAGACACACACACGGAGAGAGACAGACACAGACAAACACAGAGAAAGACACACACACACAGAGACATAGACACAGACAAACACAGAGAGAGAGAGAGAGAGAGAGAGAGAGACAGACAGACAGACAGACAGACAGAAAAAAGACAGACAGACAGACAGACACACACACACACACACACACACAAAACCAGGCTGTAGGAAGTAATTAAAGAATACAGACAGTTAAGGTGGGGGTGAGGCTAAAAGCTAAAGCTGGTTCTATGTGTTTATTGTTGACTAATGATTTTCCTATCACATAAGTTTTATAAGATTTAGAAAAAAATCCCTATATCAGATACGTACAATAATTATACTACAAAACTGTCATATTTTAATATTTTTAAACTCCATTTTTTTCAAATGTAAAAGAGAGTTTTGCTGGCCTGGAATTCACTATGTAGACTAGTCTGGTCTTGAATTTGTAGCAAATTCCTGCCTCAACTTCCCTAGTGCTGGAATCACAAATGTGAGCCAATGTGCCTGGCTTTCCATTCCTGATGGATGATTGATTGATATTGATTGGTATTGATTGATTGATTGACAGTTACAAACTGCTATGTAGAAGCTGGTGCACAGAGACTTTCTCATTCTTTTGAACTGAGATTTCTCTTCTAGATTATAACCTTTTTACAAGGCTAACGGAAGAGCACAATGATTCAGTGTAGATCTCGGGACAGGACCCCAGCTTTACCTCTTCCTCAAGCATAAACTATGCTCTGGAACACTCAGCCTGTTCTGGATGAAATGGAGCCAGTAATAGCTTCCAGTTTAATAGGATTTGGTAAGAATGATCAAATAACACACGTAAAGTATTTTGTCCTGCACACACATCACAGGAAGCGCTCAATAGTCATTGATAACAGTAATGACGGTAAATGACCGTGGTCACAGAGAGGAAAGCATTAGTCTAAACATTAATGTCCTGACGTTCCTACCTGTAGAACTCTCATCTGGGGTCTATCACAGCACCACTCCCTGTGGTTTAGTTCTGTCTAGCTTTTTTAACTCTTTTTAACATCGGTACCATGTTTCACGTTGACCGATAACTTCCTTCATCTTGAACTGATGTGGCAAAGACCACCTTAACTTAGTGTGCCACTGGGCCACAGCCCTCTTTCGAGGCCTGAGCACCAGGGAGGCTGGGCAAGCATGCCTTCTTCCTGGCACTATTAAGTCGAGGAATCTCCCAGGAGAGTAATAAAAAAAAAACCACACATGGTTGCCGCTGCCTTAATGAGGACATCCTCCGAGCCAATGTAATCTTATAATGTGCTCAGTGCCCTGTGGAATTCGGAGGAATTAGATTTGGTAACAGGAGATCTCCGTTTCTCAAATATTAGCAATGCAATTTGTAGTAATTGTCTCTTGTTTGAGCTGATGACATTGTAAATTACAAGTGTTATTATGGTGTTGTTTGTAATTCGGAGATGCTTCCACAGGAATCTGCTCTTCAGCTGTTGGAGGATGTGTGTGGCGTCTGCCTTTGTTAGTACAGCCCATGCCACATTTTTCTAAAGGCCTTTAATCAGACTGTTACATACATTAGGACACATGCACGGTGTGTTTCCACAGAACAACCTGAAAGGCAACCTCTACTTGACCGTTCTGACATAAATAAAATCCTCATCCCATGTGTTCCCAAAGCTCTCCGGTTGTACAAAATGTTTGCTCTCTATCACACTTCCAACCATCTCAGGAGTAGGACTTCACCCAGGACATGTCAACAGCCATCTAGTCACTCCAGACTGGACACCAATGACCAGGAGGGGATCCTGAGTGAGTTTAGCCTGGTGAACCAGCTTTCTCATTGTCTTACGGAGGCACGCGGGGCTGCCCCAGGCACATCACCGAAAGCCTACCAGCACGCTGCTGACTCAAGTTCTCTGAAGTCTGCAGGCAGCTCCAGGGAAAAGCCTCTTCTCTCTAGCAATTGCTTGCTGCTCAGCCTCAGGGAAGGCCTTTGGGAATCTTGTGACCCTGTGAGCTCCAGTCCCCACCCCACCCCCGCATCCCACCTCCCACCCCACCCCACCCCCATCCACCTTCTTAGGTTCTGTTGGCTCCCTGAGTCTTAAGAAGTACTCACCTTGTGTCCCTCTGCCCTGCTCTGGAAGGGAATGTTTCAACTGAGGAGCCGCACAGCCACTCAAAGGCTGGGATGGCCCTACCATCTTCAAGATTAGGACGGCCAAGAAAGAGAAGTCTGAAATAGAAGACAGATGTTTGGGGAAAACTCACAGATTTCAATTTGCCGGAGCTGCTGTCTTTAGATTTGGTGGTAACGCTGTAATCAGAATACTTCTCCCAAACTCGTGATGAGTTCGATTACCACCACAACAGCACTGGGCAATGGGGCTTTTCGATAGGTGGTTGAACAGTCATGCCCCAGCCTCAGAGCCTTTGCGCCTGTTGTCCCACTGCCCAGAGGTCTTCTCCTGAATATCTTCTGTCACTAGCCCCCTCAGCTCCTTCTGTGTGCTTTTTCAAATGTCAGCTTCTCCATGAGTCTGGCCTGACCGCTCGTTTGACTCTGTCCTGAACCTTGTGCTCATACACAGCCCCTCCTTCACATTCTGCTGTCTTCCGCAGCATGTATTTCTTGTAATTATTGTACGTATTAATTCATTTCTTTCTGCTAGGAGCAGCTCTATGAGAGCAGGAATATATCATCTGCTCTGTTCGTTGGTTCATCTTAAGTACATAAGACAATACCTGGTATAAAGTCGATCCCAAGTAAGTCTGTAAAATGAGTGACTGATAATGCCCCTGATGTCTAGAGGAACACCAGGATACCCAGAATGGTCCATGCACCACATCCATCTCCTTTTCAGTAGGATACAGCATCCCAGAAAGGTTGATAGATGCTAGAAAAGGACCATGTACTAAATGAACACTGAGGAGTCAGTCTAATGGCATCTCTACACTGAGCATCCTTCTTCTTCTCTCCTTGTGAAAAATCAGACAGATGAATTCATTTAGTATGGGGGCAGTTTCCCTTAGGGGTCAGTGGTGCTGACAGTTAGAATCTTGAGTTATTAATATAGCAAAGTAAATTCTATGTTAGCCAAAGATATACACACATTCAATAAATATACATACATATAAATACATATAAAAACAATACCTTAGAAATTTACAAATAGTAATCTTTGAATATCTGAAAACCTCTCATTTCCCATTAATAGTAGATAAAACAGACAAATTGATAGATTTAAATCTTTTCATTTTCTCCACTTATTTTTAAAATTAAATAATGACTGTTTGAAGTCTCTTATGAGATGTAATAACATACAGTATAGAAACGGAAACATCGGAAGGGCTGAGAATGTATTTGCAGATGGTATTTCATATACTTGTCAATAAGTAGCAAACAGTGAGTGAGGCCAGGCATGGGGAGCTGTGGGGTCACGAGCCTTGCACACGTAGGAGGTCATGTTCTCATGGAAATGATCATTCAATGCAGGATTCAGTGTGTATCTTGGAAGAGGAATCAGCAAAGGTCTTGCTTAGACTTTCATACAGTTTGTCCCCACAAACTGGAGAGGAGGGAAGGGAAACTTCAGTCAGTATGTGATATATGGGAGAAGAAGGAGGAGGAGGAGGAGAAGAGGAAGAAGAAGAGGAAGAGGAAGAAGAAGAAGAAGAAGAAGAAGAAGAAGAAGAAGAAGAAGAAGAAGAAGAAGAAGAAGAAGAAGAAGAAGAAGAAGAAGAAGTGATTGGGCCTTTAAGAGGGATCAATGCCTTTCTTGGGAAACTGGATTATTTATTTTTTTCTAAAAAAAAAAAAAAAGGTCAGCCCCTTTGTCTCCTCCCTCTCTCTTCATGTGCTCTGCTAGTTCCTCTGTTCTTCAACTGAGGCCCTCACCACAAGCTGGAATGTATGTCAGGACCTTGCTCTTGGAACCATTTCAACTCAGACCATAGTCCAAAGAAAACAATCTTCGCTTTGTCAATTGCCCAATCTCAAAGATTCTGCTCTAACAATAAGAAACAGACTAAAGTAGGCCTACAGATGATAGGGAGAAACTTCAAGTACCAGCCTTTCATTGAACTAACTAATGATCCAAGAGAACCACTGAGCCAATCCTGAAAGGAGGCAATGGTGCTCACCCTATTGGAAACTTAGAGATAGTTAACCCTAAAATGCCCTCCAGCACCAAAATTCTGCCACTCAACATTTTCTTTATCACACACATGTGATTTCTGCTACTCAGTTTCATCCCACATTCCAATTGCTCACTCATTTGTCCCGAAATGCTGGTTGAGTACATAACCAAGCAATCTTAAATGCTACATCCAATATTAACGTACTTAACCTCCACAAAACCTGTGAGAACTAGACAACACCCAATGCTATACTCCATTTATAGACGTGGAAACAAAGTCACAGACTGGTCTAAGAATTAGCCTGAGCTCACACTGCTGATACACAGTAGGAATATCAGCATTGACAAATTTTTGGACATCACACAACAAACTGTAAAAATAATAAGAATACTGTAGTGACTTTATGTTATATACAATTTTTAAAATCTAAGTTAAAATAGAAGATATAATCATATGTAAAGATGCATTCAGTTTAAAGAATTACCCTATAGCTGAAGACAATTAATCACATGCCTAAAGGCACCAAAAATGTAGCTGTGTCTCTCAAACTTGTCACTCTTGGACAAGAAACTGTTGTACATTCAACTCATTGTGTCTAAGTACAATGAAGGAAATGAAAACATGTAGACATGGAACATAGAAACTTCTTCTATCCAAAGACAAAAAGGGAGCTAGTGAAGGCTGCCTAGAGGAGGTGCCATGGCTCTGGTCTTGATGAATGAGGAACATGTCAGCAGTGGGAAATGGTTAGGGCAATGGCATTGCACACAGGCCGTACAACATAGGCACTGTATAAACACACAGCAGAGTCCTTAAGTGACGTAGTGTGGCTAAGGCCAAATTGTGTAGGGAGGGATGTTAAAGGGGATGCCAATGGCTCAATGTCTACCTTGCAGGCTGAGAACAGCTACTGGAGGATGCTGAGACAGGGCATGAGCCACTTTCCACAGACCATTCTGGAGAACAGTTCTGCAATGAAACTGAGAAAGTGTGCAGAAACGTATACCCCAGCTGCTGCATAGCCGTAGGTCACAGAAACCTTTGGCAAGACCTCAGTGGCTTCCTTGATAATGGAGGGGGAAAGAATTAATGCGAGAGTCACTGGAAGGCACAATAATCAACTGAATGTGGACTAAGGAAAAAGGAAAACACAAGAAACTAAGTTGGGACTTTAAATATAGGACCCTTAAGAGATAACCACATCAGTAACAAAGCCAAACATGACTCACCTTCTAGCTCTAAGGGTTTTCTCTTCAGTGCTTCTTTCTGTTTTCCATACCCTTTTACACAATGTTTTCAAGTCTTCCCCTTGTTGGACCTTTGCTAGGTGGGTAACACCCATGAAGGTTAATCTTGACTGTCAATTTGATTGGCTGTAGAATCGACTACGAAGGTCACTTGAGGGAAGGGATGTTTGTAAGGGTATTTCCTAGGAGGATTAACTGAGAGTGGGAAACCCTGCACGGGGTGGGCAGCACCTTCAAGCGGTGACCTAGATGTAAGGAGGTCCAAGGATGAAGTTGTTGCTTTCTGCCTGCCCACCTTTGCTCCCTGCTTGTAAGAGCATCTTCTCTGTGTCTGTTGCTACCATCCTTCCTCGACATCAGAACACAGTTTCTTTAACCTTCCATCATAGACTGAAGACCAGTCCGGAGTGGCTTTCCAGAAATCCTCCAGGTTTCAGTACCAGGTTGGGACTTGGGACTGCTGAGGCATCCATCACTGTGGACAGACTAGCTACTGGGTCCTCAGGCTCCCCAGTATGCAGCCAGCCACTGTTAAACTACATAGTGCGTATCATGTCAGTCAATCTGATAAATCTCCTTTGTGCTGTGTGTTCATTTGTACTACCAGTTCTGTTCTTCTAGAGCAACTGTTCTCAACCTGTGGTTCATAAACCCTTTTGGGGTCAAAAAACCCTTTCACAGGGGTCACCTAAGACCATCAGAAAACACAGATATTTACATTACGATTCATAACAGTAGCAAAATTACAGTTATGAGGTAGCAACAAAAATAACTTTATGATTGAGGGTCATCACAACATGAGGAATTGTATTAAAGGGTCACAGCCTTAGGACAGATGAGAATCACTGGTGCAGAGAACCCTGACTAAATCAGCGCCAGATTCTCTTTCTGGTACCCAGCCGATGGCTCTAGATAATTTGCCAGGCTCAGACCTCTAACTGCTACAATCACAATTTGGCAAACTGATGTAAAACTGTCAGCTCTGCATCCGAGCACATCAGCTCTTCCTCCAGTTACCCTGCTCTGGGATGAATACTTCACACTCAGTCAAAAAATCGCTCAATGATCCAATTCCACAGTCAATTTGCTGCCAGGGCGTGTTAAGTACACCTATAAATTCCCGTCACCTCTCCCTTCATCCCTTCCTTCCTGTCTCTCCAGCCAGGTCTTTACTGGGTCTTCATCCTCCTCTCACCTCCAAGACTTCCAGAAACACACACTCACCAGAGTACTTTCTTAAGGCCCAGCTGTTCACCAGGCCTTAACCCAATATAACTCCAACCATGGGATCCTGGAAATGCTGCTGACCTGGCCACAGACACTTCACACTTCATCACATGAAGGTGTCCCTCAGCAGCAAGCATGGGACAGTCTCCCAAAGTCCCTGATCTCTTCATTTCTTACTGTATACAACATAAAGGGCATGATGAAGACTGTAGGAAATGTACTTTCTGATCTGAACAAAATGAACCGTTGGACACATGGCCCACCAAAATGTCTACTGTCAAGGTATTTTCCACTTGAACTTTCTTCACAACTTAAAACGGCCCACTGACGATATTCCATTGGGTCTACGCCTTCAATTCCATTTCTGAGATATGTCTTCTCAGGATGAGAAATTATTATTCTTTTAATCAGCAGTAATTGGCAATCATGGGGAAACATTTGTAAGTCAGGAGGAAGAGTCCGTTATTTTCTCTGACACAGCAACACCCTGTAGCTCAGTCTCATTAGCAGACTCTAATTCTGAGCCTCTAACTCCAGGTTTGTTCTCCTTCTCAAAGGCAGCACACACATCTCCCCCCAGCCCCAGGCTGCAGCTTCCCAGCGCTTCATGTTGAGTGAGATATAGGTCAGCTGTGGGAAGTAATTGGATTTCAACACAGGGAGCCCAAAGTGCCACTTTGGAAAGGGAGACTCTTGTTACGTCCAAGTGTGCCTCGGAACATAACGGCATTGTTTCCCCTTAAGAGAGGTCATCTAGACCCCAGGAGGAGGAGAGGAAGCCCCCCCCCTTGCAGCTACCTTCACGGCTCTACTCTTCCTGGCTGCCAATCCGGAGCCTAAGTGTCCCTGAGCTGAGAGCTAGTCAGTCAAAGGCCACGGGGAGCAGCCGGAAAGAGCTGGGGCACTCCGCCGACTGCCACGGTATCGACAGCGGCACAGAGGCCGTCACTGGGGACCTTGTGCACAGAGAAGGCTTTGAAGGAGGACTTCAGGATGACAAGGTGACTCCTGTGATTTGGTCTTCTTGGACCCTGAGACCAAAAGCAGGTGCAGCCGGTTTCAGTGATCCCAGCACACACAGAGCCGCTCTAATGAGGTGCCAGCCTGCTGCACAGTGTCCTCCAGGGGCTGCTTCTGCTCCTCAGCCTGGCGAGATTCACCAGCAGCAAAGACAATCAGCTCCCAGGAAAGTCACACTCAAGGACGATTCCAGTACTGTTCTTGGAGCCACTGTTTCTAAAACTACAATTCAGTCCAGAGTGAGTGCAGAAACTACATTAACTAAAGATGAGAATTTAAGAAATAAAATCTCTGTAAGCCCAAGACCCAGACATACCTATTGAAATATTCTTCTAGTGAGAATATATGCAACTCATGTGCATACATGTGTATGGCTCCCCTGGTATCCCTTTCTTCTGTGATACCTTAATATTATAGTCACATCACTTTATCTCACAATCTACTTTTTTCACTTAGAAACATGTTTCTGTACCACTGAATTTTTCTCAATATTATTTTTAGTGGGTGTTAAGTATCCAAAGGCAATTTTTCCTTTAGAAACATGCTTACATGAATCTAGGTCATGTCATGATATGGTTCCCAAATCACTCACAGCTCAGGGCAATGGATAGTTAGACACTGTTTTAGTTGATGAACCTCAGGATTCAGGTAGACATTGTAACAATTAGCACTTCCTCTGGTTTTTCACATTAGGCAGCAAAGTTCTTCACATTGAGGCCACCAAAGACTTTTTCATAATAAGAAAATAGTGATGTCGTTGGCTTGGATAACTTTTTGCAGCATCCCATGGCTGGCATCGTCCTGGATGCTGCTTATGAGAGGCCTAATTTAATCTCACTAATCCTTTTATATTAAACTATTTAGTTCTCTCTCTCTCTCTCTCTCTCTCTCTCTCTCTCTCTCTCTCTCTCTGTCTGTCTCTCTTTCTGTCTCTCTCTCTGTCTCTCTCTCTGTCTCTCTCTCTCTCTCTCTTTCTCTCTCTCTCTCTCTCTCTCTCTCTCTCTCTTCCCTCCATATTCCCATAAGGAAGCTGGGAAACTGAGGCTTACAAAAATTAACTTAGTCCAAGTCATACTAGCATGTGACAGACTAAGGGCCCTGTCTCAAGTAAACCAGGAAATTAAACACTGTGTAAGGTTCAGTTTTCCCAGTGATTTCTACTCCTAAGGAATGGAAGGGTGAGCCATATAGCAACTAACTAACCCCATTACACATCACAACTGCTCAACAACAAGTCAAGTGTGGGGGAAACTTGCATAGGTCTGTATTCCCATTGGTGAATGGGGTCTTTAATCTTCTGCTTGGAGCTAATGATGGGACAGACAAAAATTTCCTGTTCCGTGTTACTTCCAGGATTCAAAAATAGTCTCATGTGCAGATTTTGTCTCTCTGGATGATGCCCTTCACAAGCTTGCACCGGGAGAATCCCAGCTCATATTTGTGTACAGGCAACAGGGCTCAGCCTCTACAGGGCATGTAATTTATATAAGGCCTAATTGGCCTTAACACTAAATGATTCCTGCTTTTAAAAAAAAAATGGCTTCTATGTACTATAAAAAGCCCTTAATTCCTTGAAGTAAAAGTCACAAACCTCACATTAAACTTAACCCTTAGCATTTTGATTTAAATTATTATTATTTTTGCCTTGTCCTAGAAGAGCCAGCATAAAGTATGGCCAAGATGATCACACCGAACAGCAGTCCTTAATCTGTAAATAATCTCTTTGGCTTCCTGGCAATCAGGCAAACAGTGGGAAACAGCTGGTTTAAGATGAATGTGACAACCTATTAGCATTCAGAGAGAAATGATTTCTCTCATCACCTTTCCTGAAGATGCGGTTGCTGTGGCAACCGGTCCCTGCATTCATCCTGCATCCAGTCGCTAAAATGACAGCGAAGCTGGTCCTGGGAAGAGAAGATCATCCTCCCTGTCTCAGCGGCAGCCAATGGCATCTCTAAGGGAGATTCTATAGAACCACCCATACGAACCCCACACGTGTTATTGTGGTGAAATGCCCCTCCAGCAGGCTTCCCTAACCTGAGTCTTCCACAACGGCTTCAGAATTCATCCATTTCATCGCACCAGCTAACATTTAACTTAAAGAATCGTGCTGTGCCTTGGGGACAGTATTTTAGGTGTTTTTTTCTTCTGGACATTGCCAAGTAAGGTATGTGTATGACCATGGTGTATTCTTCTTGGACAATGATACCCTCCAGCATGGCATCCGGGAATAGTGGGCCATAGCTGCCTCCTCACACTTAGCAGACCCTCCTCAGTCTACAGATGAAAATGCTAAGCATGAAGCCATTTCCTTTTATTTTTTTTTTAATCTTCTGCCAGCAACCCACATGGATTCCAAACATACCCTTAACATCAGTTTAAAGCATAAACTGAGGTACCCTTGCACCTCATGGTGGATGGCTTGCCATCAATGGGCTGTATTTCTTCAAGGTCTGAACACATGAATGCTTCTCAGATGGAGATACCATTTAATTGTATTTTCTGAAGGAAATGCAAAGGAATCGGTCCATCTTGGGTAACTATCTCAGCTAACTTTAGAGCTCTTCAATCGACATTATCTCCTGCATTTCCATTGTGCCCAAAACAGAGAATCTGCATTCGCCATCCTGTTTAAATAATAAACACATACTTTTAAAAAAGTTCCATATGAGATGGGATCTAAATTCCTTCAGGGAAGCATTCTCCTTCACCTGCAAAAAAAAAAAAATTATTTTTCTGCCTCATACTATGGTAGACTTATGAAGAAGAGAAAGGAAATACGTTTTCAAAATGACATGGTCCTCGGTGCCCACTGAAGCAAGCAGCTCTTTGTCTACCATATAGACAATTTCCTCCCTGCTCAAACATGACATGATGAACCCAAATAACTTTTCTGATAGTTCACAACCAATAACCTTCTCAGTCCTGTACCCCGAAATAAAAACCGGCTTTCTTTGCCTTGTGTGAGCGCAGCCCTCGGCAATGTGGCAACGTGGTCTGCGGTTCGCCAGCAGCCGTGCGAACTCGGGCCTTTGTCTACCACCATGGAGCTGGAGCCTCTGACTCGCGGTTTGCTGCTTTGTTAATGCAAGGCTCTCCTGGGCCCAATCATGAGCCACGGAAAGGAAAATTATAATAAACCCATTAGAATTATAGCTAATGGTTGTTCAGGACACAATGAGATGCCATTTAAGACACGATTTGCATGTGTAGTCTCATTTGTTTCCCCCCAGATGTTTTATGAATTAAGCAAATGCCATTATTGTCCTCCTGCCAGAGAAACCCAGTAACCTCCCAACAGAAACCGAAAAACCCCAATCACATTAATGCTAAAACCCGACGCCTCCTTTAATCCTAATGCGTTCCTCGCTTTCTGGAAGCTCTTAAGCACAAAGGCGCCTTCCCCTTTTCCCTCTCCCGGGAAGGAGGCTACAATCAGAGGCAAACTACTCAGTGGGATCCAGTGAGTGTTTCAGATGTGCCACTGCTCACGAGATCATCACTGATGAGGGAAGGCGGCTTTTGATTGCAGATCGAGGACGCTCCTGCCTTTTGAAGCTGTGCTGCGCCGCTGTGGCCCTTCTCAGTTCCAGGCGTCTCTGGGATGCCATGGTCCTCCAGGTTGCTCAGACCGGCTTTCCTAGGTTCTTGTCGTTTATTAAGTCCATTGTATTATTTTAGTAGTGCCAATATCTGTCATATACATCTTATAATCCATAATCCATGATTTATTTAACCAGATTCTCAGCTGTTAAATCTTTAGTTGCTCACACAAATAGTATTTCATAGATGATCCTCTAAGTAAATCTCCACTTGCTTATGTTTTACTGGTAACAATTATTCTATTTATTAAAAGGTATTAATGTTCTAACAGCAGTTCTCAATCAGTGGGTCACAAGCCCTTTGGGGAGGTTGAACCATCCTTTCACAAGGCGTTGCCTAAGACCATTCTGCACATCAGATATTCACATTACGGTTCATAACAGTAGCAAAATTACAGTTATGAAGTAGCATGAAATAATTTTATGGCTGGGGGTTATCACAGCATGAGGAACTGTATCAAAGGGTCACAGCATTAGGAAGGTTGAGAACCACTGTTCTAATGGATGGGGATGTAGCTGAATAGCCAAGCAGTTGTGTAGCATGAATCTTAGAAGTTCTTATTAGTAAAAACAAACCTGGAGCCAGGTATTGGGGTGAATGCTGGAAGATCAGAGAAGCAGAACAAGCCACAGCCACCTCACCTCACCTATTTCCCAGCTGATCCTGTTTCCTTAGACTGGAAGCCTCTCAGTCTTTATCCAGAATGAATCTCAGCTGAACTGTGTTGTTCAAAAGCCCAAAAGCTTAACCAGCTCTAGTTCCTGGTCCTCACGCCTTATATACCTTTCTGCTTTCTGCCATCACTTCCTGGAATTAAAGGTGTGAGTCACCATGCCTGACTGTTTCCCATGTGGCTTTAAACTCACAGAAATCTGGATGAATCTCTGCCTCCCAAGTGATAGGACCAAAGGTGTGTGTGCCACCATTTTCTGGCTTCTGTATCTAGTGGCTGTTCTGTTCTCTGACCCCAGATAAGTTTATTAGGGTACACAATATTTTAGGGAACACAATATCACCACACAGCTGTGTAGTGTCTTGGGAGGCCCTAAACTCAGTCCCCAGTTCTGAAAAGAAATACATGGCTTCAATACATAGTGTTTAACACACAGTATCAAAATGCATCCCAGAAAACTTGAATCAGTTAATGTTTTTACAAAGCACAGTTCAGAATAAGGGTTTTTACTGTTTCGTTTGGTTTTTAAAACTAGTTCCTTGAGAATTGTTTAAATGTGTTTTAATCATATCTGCCCCTTCCCCAACTCCCACCAGATTGCAGATCGACCCCCTTCCCTACCTACCTAACTTTGTGAACTTTTGTGGTTTTGTTTTGTTTTTTAAATGCACCTTTGGAGTTCAAGTTACACTGCCCATGTATTTTTGGATGTGTCGCAGTCTTCCACTGGAGCATGGTCAACCTTCAGGGACAGCACCCTCAAAACCAAACACAACACAACGGACCCCTTCTCTAGCCAGCTAACAATCGCCGATAGGTCCCTGGCTAAGGTTAGGACTTCGTGCCCACTGCCCTCGCCATGCGGGGATTGGGTCCAGCTTGGGTTTGCACAGATCTTGTGCATGCTGTTACAACCTTCATGTGTGCATCTACTCTGCTGTGTCCCTAAGACGGTCTCCTTGTGGTCATCCTCCACTCTGGCTCGTCCACACTTTCCATCCTTTCTTCCTCAGTGATCCCTGAGCCTTGGGAGGAGAGGTGGGATATAGATGTCCTATTTATGGCTTAGCACTCTACACCCAGAGTCAATGTTTTTTAAAAATCAATATCTTATTTATCCCAGAGTCGATATAGTGCTCTTCAATAGCCTCAGCCATTGCCTTTCTCCGTTAACTTTGGTGATCATAACCATAGCCTCGGAAAAGAAAGAAAAGGAAAAGGGAAGGAGGAGTGACAGGGTTGGTGATGTGTTCTTCTATTTATTGAAGCATAGATGTTGGACCAGGGAGGCATCCCCCAGGCACTGTCAGCCTAATGCAGTCATATAACAGGCTGCAGGAGGGCCAGCCTGACTCCCGCCATTATTCCAGGACAGAGCGTGTATTGGTAACTTTTCTCTTGGCTGTGATCAAATATCTGGAAAAAAGGCAGTATCATAAACGAACAGTTCAAGGTCATAGTCTACAGATCATCAGGGAGAACAGAGCAATAGGACCAAGAGGCTGCTGACCACACTGTATCCACAGAACCAGAGTGAATTCCGGACACAGCCCATGGAATGACGCCAAATTCATTCAGTAGCAGTCTCCCCATCTCAATGAACCCAGTGTCGAAACTCCCACACAGACATGCACGGAAGTTTATCTCCTAGGTGATACTAGATGCTGTCAAGTTGACAATAAGAAACTTCACAGTGGATCAAAGTGAGTTAGGGTTAGAGTTAGGATATAATATTCTCAGAGCAGAGCTCACGTGGACCTAGTTTCTACAAGCAGCCAGCCCAGATTTGTAGAGAATCATAAAAAATTAGCAGATGTCTTTAGAATTAATTCAGAGTCTCGAGAGAGCTTTCTTGGTTCTCTAGAGGTTCCCGAAGCCAGTTCCAATTAGTCCAGACTGGTGACGCTGTAGCCATGCAGGGTCAGAGCAGATCACTTCTACTTTCCTGTCCGTCAGTGGACATAGCTTAGCTGTCTCAGGTGCGGTTACTGTTGCTGTGATGAAACACCATGACCAAAGCAACTGGGGTGGGGGTTGGGAGCAGGGCACTCAGCTTTTGCTTCCACATCACTGTTCATCCATCATCACAGGAAGTCAGGACAGGAACTCAAGCAGGGCAGGAACCTGAGGCAGGAGTTGATGCAGAAACCATGGAGGGGTATACCTTACTGGCTTGCTTTCCATGGCTTGCTCAGCCTGCTTTCTTATAGAATCCCAGACCACCAGCCCAGGGATGGCACCACCCACCATGGGCTGGGCCCTTCCCCCATCAATCACTAATTAAAATAATAACTTAACTAGTTAATATTATTAACAGCCCTACAGGCTTGCCCGACAACCTGATCTTCTGGGGGCGTTTTCTCAATTGGAGGTCCCCTCCTCTCAGGTGACAAACACTTGTGTCAAGTTGACACAAACCTGGCCAGTACACTGGCTTGCCATTGGAAATTGCAGATACTCAGAAATCCCCCAGAGTGGACACATATGGGAAGGGGCCACATGCCACCGTATCTTCCTTCAGAATTACCATTCATGCTCTATTGCCGAGTGGTAGAGTGAATTGAAAGTTATGTAGCTCATCCTTGTTCACTAATTCAGTCATTCAGTCATCAAATAATTATTCCACAGAATAGAGAATCTTATTGACATCACAATGCCTCGGTTCAAAAGCCTGACCTCGCTGCTTACACAACTTATTTTACATCTTTGTGCCTCAGTTTTCCCATATGTAAAGTGTAAAAACAGCTAGGACCTTCCTGAGACTGTCAAATGGTTGATTTACTTAATTTACTTATTAAGTTACATCAAATAAAGTCTGAACCAGAAGGGGTCAATAAATGGCAGGTGTTATCTTTACTCCCAGGTGTTCCGGTGCGGGCTAGAAACTAGAGACCTCATGACAGTTTCCTTGGCTTTCAAGAACTGCCTTGCCCATACAGATGATGGATGAATATTTAAACAAATTTAGTGTGATAACCGGACAGGAAGAAAGAACAGAAGGATGGTGATACAAGAAGAAATGAACTCTGTCTGAGGGTGCTGGAGAAATCCTACCTGAGCTCTCCCCTGGGGGCCTGAGCTCCCAGGATCGGTTGTACAGATAGGACAAGAAGGATGTTGGGAGTAGCACAAGAATGGGCCATAAGCCACGGAAGAGAGCAAGGAGAGAGCCTAGCACCAGGTCAGTGTTAATCCTACCAGATAAGAGTAAAAGACCACCAACTCCAATGGCCAGATCGGAGCAAGCTTTTTTTATGGTGCACAGCAGAAGGAGACGGTGGCCGTCTCTGTTAATGCAGGTTTCAGAGAGTGGTCCTGGACATGGGGAAGATGAGGTTTTGATAACTCTGGTGTAGAGGGTTCCCAAATGGGGGATTTGGCAGGCAAATAAGTGAGAATCACAGATGGAGAATATCAGCACAACAAGTTGGTCATAACAACCTCCTGAAATAAAGGCATGGGTACAAACAAGGTGATCATCACAAGGTGACCCTAACAATTTCTTGAAACAAAAGCACGGTTGCTGTTTCCTGGAACAAGCAGTACAGACCACGTACAGTTAAGGTTACAGGTGGGGAACAACCCAGTCCTCGAGAAACAGATTTAATCACAAATGGGAATGAGCCTAGTTTGTCTTTACTATAAGATGGGTTTCAAGCCCAAGATGGAGGCAGGCTGGTTTATCATCAGATGGGCTGAAATGAGTTTGGAAAATGGGTAAGAGAAGCATTGGTGTCAGGAAACATCAGTAGAACTCAGCCCATGTCATCCTTCATACCTCATGATTAGTCTGAACTTCATCTGATCAAGTCTCCCCTTCTCCTAGCTGGGGGCCTCTGGAGGACCATGCCCTGACAGGTGTTTCCAGCCTCACAAACTTACCAACAAATCTTACAGGTTACACCAATTCTTTTCTAGTCAAACACACTTGGCTATTATGGAGCAGATTTCAACATTTACATAAATCTTCAAGGGATTTCAAGGAAATGTAGAACCTACAGCAGCATCACATCCAGGGCCACTCCTCCAGACCCCAGGGGAGGAAAAGGCATCTTCTGTGAGTGGGGTCCAGCAGAGGAAAAAGTAAGAAAAGCTGGCTTGTTTGAGAGGGGCAAGGGACACGTCTGTGTTGTTCACACTCAATGACAGCTTAGGGTAAGCAATAAGGGATCACGGAAGGCCTTGAAGGAGCAAGTATTGTTAACTGCTTCCTTATGAGAAAGACCCCTCTGGCATCAATGTGGTCCTCCAGTAACAACAATAATGGAAGGGATAAAACTAGACGCAAAAAGACCAGGGGGAAGGCTGTTTTCACCACCTGAGCCCAAGAGGATTCAGCTCCTCCCTTTGTTAGTTCCACAGACTGTCCTCTTCTCATCCATTATTTGACACTTTGTTCAGGATCTGGCCATCTCACTAAATGATGATCTCGTGGAAAAAAATACAACCATGAGAAATTTTTACTGATACATCCCTGGTGGCTACTATTAACACCTGCCTTACATTCCCTGTAAACAAATAAAAATAAATGGAATGGATACAGGACTGTTTAATACATATAGCATTCTTTTCTTCTGAAAGAGGCTAAAACATAGAGAGACAGTGAAAGCCCTCTATATGTGTAGGTTCTGCAGCTGTCGACTTCAACCAACCTTAGGTCAAAAACATTTGAAAAGCATACATCTACATGAACACATCAAGCTCCTTTTCTTACTAGTCCCTGAACAATAAAGCGCGGTGTCTTCGTTAGGGTTTCTACGGCTGTGAAGAGACACCATGACCACGGCAACTCTTATAAAGGAAAACATTTCATGGGGGCTGGCTTAGAGTTCAGAGATTTAGTCCATTATTGTCATGGCAGGTGGCATGGCGGCGTGCAGGCAGGACCTGGTGCTGGAGAAGGAGCTGAGAGTTCTACATCTGGATCTGTAGGCAGCAGAAGCAACCGTGTGCCACAGTGAGTGCAGCTTGAGTATAAGAGACCTCAACGCCCATTCTCACAATGACACACTTCCTTCAGAAAGACCACACCTACTCCAACAAAGCCACACCTCTTAATAGTGCCACTCCCTCTGGAGGCTTTTTTTTTTTTTTCAAACCACCACACATAGCAACTATTTACACAGCACTTGTGTTCTCTCAGATGTCCTAAAGTAATCTATGGATGACTTAAGAATACAGGAAGATACAGCAAGTTCTAGACAGTCACTACCCTATGCCTTTTCATATAAGGGACTTGAATATCTGTTGGTTTAGGTATCCCTGAAGGTTCTTGGGACCTATCTCCCCATGGACACCAAGGAACAAATTGAGGTAGATAGAAGGAGAATAGGAAGATATAAACATCTACTTTGATAAGTTGAAGTTGTTGTTTAATTCCTGGATTATGCTAATTATGAAATTACCCTCCTAATATCCATTTCTATTTTTATTAGTTCTGTTCAGTGTTTAAATGGCCACCCTTTTTACAGATGATGTGCTGAGAAACTCAGAGAGATTAAGTGCCTTACCAGCATCATATGGTCAGGAAAGAACAAACTTGGACCTGGGCCTAGTCAAACCCAGAATGGGCCTGGCCTTCTGTATTAACCCTTAGATGGGACAGGGCAACTATAGGAAGTTCTGTGGAGGTCAGGATATCATGTTGGTTCCTAAACTGAAGACAAACATCCACACATTTGAGAAAAGGCAAGACACATCAACTCACACACACACAAAAAAAAACATGACCAGAATCTAACATCAAAAAAATCTTAGTGTCTTGGGAGAAAGTAAGTAAATGAACATAGAATTGAATATGAATATGAATATATACTACATAGAGAGAAAGGAAAGAATTAACCATGGAAACACCATCCAGGGTGCCACTCACATGTAATTCCTGAATCTGGGAGCTGCTGGGGCAGAGGTATTTCATCAGAAGTCAATCTGGGCTACATGGCAAGATCCTGTTTAAAACAAAACAAAAATTACCTAGAAAATCCAATAGAAGAAAATTGCATGAGGCTTGAGCTATCAAAGGCAACCTTGGAAAAGCCAACTTCTTGTGAATTTCTAGACCTTTATATGACCTTAAGTGAACATTCAGATCTATTCCTCATCTCATCAAAAAAGTCATCTAGTTAGTTTTCATGAGCTGACTGAAAAATAAATCTTGACCCAGAACAAAAGCACATCTTTTATGATGGATTTTTTTCCTTCACTTCAAATCTGTGGGCAGACTTTTAAACAAAATTGTTCTCTCCACTGGCTTATGGATCTCCCACTTGCTGAGTCCTCTGCTACTTTGAGAAATTTCTTTCTTCCTGGTGTCTGGCCTTCTCAGAGTCCTGCTGTCATTGATTCCTCGCCACTCGGGGCTTATAATTTGTTGCCTATCTCAATGTAAAGATCTGAAGCTTGATTCTGGCTCCTTGGATCTCAGTCAGTGAGTGAAACTTGATGTATTGGCTGGGGAAGTGGTTTATTCCTCTCTCACTTTACCTTTAAATCTAGACACTCATCAGGCTTGCCTGGAAGGAGATTGCAAGCTAAAATTAGCATCCGGTTGGATGAGGTCTGGGGTACAGAACCCCAGGGTAGCCAGCAGTGCCCCACCCCAGCTGGGAGGACTCTAACATTCAAGTTCCCCTTCTGGAGCCTACAAGATACAGTTGTGTCCTAGACACCCACTGCGAGCCAAGAATACAGGAGAAACTCGCTGTATTCCCAGTGGCACCTGATTGAAACCAGATCGGGCTAGTCCTTTCTCTAAACCCAGGTGAGGGTTCCTTGTCTAGAAGGAAATGTATTTTTCTTGGACTTGGAAAATGTTGCTCATAATCTGCTGCATTTCGACCACACACACACACACACACACACACACACACACACACACACACACACACAAAACCACACACTCACTTTCTCTCTGTATCTCCTCCAAGCTGCCTCCACATCTGACTCCCTTTCGCAGCCATATGACCTCCAGCAACAAACAAGGGTCATTTGCTCAGTGACACAGGCTTTGATGACACTGGACCATTTAGGCTGGAGCTGTGACCTGACTTTGTCAAAAGTCACATATGGTTCGGAGAGAAAAGCAAGGAGCAGGAGCGGACCCACCAAGATCACAAGATCTGTAACTAACTGAAGCCGCCGAGTGTCGAGGACACAGGAGATGAAGGCAACATCGGCTGTTTGGACAAAAGCCCCAGCGGAACACAGGGATGCCCAGAGGCAAAAGCAACTCGGCTTACAATAAATTAGTAAAACTGTCCATGGATTCTGGCTCTGCTGTCAACACAGGAGACAGAACGCAGCTCCACTTGCGGAAAAGAAGGACGTGCAAGCCTCCCGATTTTACACTCAGGCATGTGGCCCAACTCCTGGGACCAGACAGCATGAAATCTCTGGGAGTCTCTTTGTCAGCGGCGGGTTAAACTAGGAACATAAGTCACCCCATCGGCTTTCCCTTGCTTCATGAGAGAATTTTATGTAGCCCACCCAAGGATGGGTTAGCTGGTTTATTAAATTCATAACAAAGGACTAATATCATCTTTCTGAGACTAAACAAGAAAGAGCCTCCAGATTTTTCTCCTTGATGTTGCCCTATGAATGGAAACATGAAATGTTCTTCTCTGTATACTAATATTCACAAAAGCTACCTTTGTGATCCAGCCACCATGCACTGCGGCAGGAGATTAGGGACTGGAGACGGAAGCATCAAGATGAACACGAAAGAAGCCAACTGGCCGAGAAAGGCTACACAGCCATCCTCGCCTGGAATTCCTGTAATGAGCGAAGCGTGTGTGAGAAAAGACCCCGGACCTGCCAATGGGAGGGGCTGGTGGTACTGAATGTCCTATGAAGGGTCGTGCCCCAGAGAGCCAAGGCTTTGGCGGCTTTGGCCCTGAGCTCACGGCCCACTCCCGAGTGTTTGCCTCAGCAAACTAACTCTATTTTTATCCCTAACTATATGTCTCTAGTGAGATCTATGGTCCTGGGACACAGAGCCTGGATTTGGGTGCCCTCAGATCTCAGACCCACCACCACAGTAAGCATGGAGGTTTTGTTTATTTGTTTTCCTTTCTTTTCCTTCTCTTTATCTCTTTTTCAGATTCTCTCTAAAGCTTAAGCATGCTCCTCCATCACCCTGGGATTTCACTGTTCCTCTGTCGTCAGTGTCTATTTTGAAAGGCATGGTTCTCTCTGTGTCTCCGCCTCCAGGAAGCTGCCAGGATTTCCAGTGTTCCTGCCCTGTTTGGAGGGTTTAGTTCTTTGAATGTTTGCTTCCTCTCAAACTCTAATAAACTAGTCCTCCAGCTTCCTGCTGAGTCTGTTCTTAAATCTTTTCATTAATGAGATTTAGAACCCAAAGGGGAACCTCAGTGTCCCCTTAGTAATCCCAATGTCACACGGTTGCAGATGTGTTTGTTTTCAGTGAACGGTTACTGAAGTATTTTTTTGCTGAGTCGTGCATTATAATTTTAATATATTCTATGTTGAACTTCAAAACTTCTTTTGAGGAGTATGAAAGACAATGAAATAGAGAAAACCAGTGAAGGTTAGTGAAAAGTAAGTGGATTATAATCATCTCAAGTCATAATCATTAGGACTAGAAGTCTTTCTTCCTAGGCTCTCACACATGATGGCAGGTGCCCTACCGCTGAGTGACATTCCTAGCCTTCCTGGCCCAGCACTGTTGAAAATACGTTTAAACAGTAAATAGGATACCACACTATAAAGACCTAGAACTGGACGTTTGTATCCTGGGTCAATGCTGTCTATCACATATATATTGCATAAGAAAGAGAAGAGAGGGTCTAGAGAGATGGTTCAATGGTTGAGAAAACACACTGTTCTTCCAGAGGATCCACATTTGTTTCCAGCACCAGGCTGAGCGGCTCACAACTTCCTGTAACTCTAATTTTAGAAGATCTAACAACTCAGGCCTCCATGGACACCTGCATTCATGTGTATACATACATTCACACACACACACACACACACACACACACACACACACACACACACACACACACAATTAAAAGTAATTTTAAAAAACAAGGAGTGCTTTTTGTTGTGTTTTGTTTTTAAGCAAAGGCAAGAGCACAGAACAGCCACCTAGTTTGGTAAGGATGGAGAGCGAGGAAGGAAGGAATGTACAGTTAACCAACTAATGTAAGACCTAATCCAAGAGTCAAGACGGTCCCAACTCAGGGGGAGTGGGAGGAAGTAAGGAAGTAAGTATGCTATGGACAAAGGTCCCAAACAGCCAGAGGGAAAATAAGAGCTTCAAAGTCATCAAGAAAAATGAACAGGGTGTGAAAGTTCAGATGAGCTGGGTTCTGCTCCCCACACCCACCCCCCACCACCACACCTCCCACTCCCGCCTGCTCCAGATTCCCTGGGAGATCTGGATAGCTTCCATGGTCAACAGCAGATGAGAACATTGAAGAGGGGAAGATGCTGGCAACTGTAGGCGGATGACGGAGGAGGACTGAGGCAGAGAGGGGTGGGGTGGCTGAGCAAGAGAAGCTACTAAGCAGGGTGTGCTAGGTTGTCAAGTGTATCTTCCCCTCAGGACCCACAGAAGATGAGAAAGGTCAAAATCTGTCAGCGAGAAAGGGTCTTAGGCAGACACTGCAAAGGAAGATTTGTGCTGGGATTCTTCCCACACAGCCCAGGAAAAGGTACTGCCGCTGAGGCAGAAACCGTGTAGTGTGTCTGGGGTGTGCTCATAATTATCATTTGTAATCATTTAGATTCTGGGAGACAGAACCATTTCTATTCCAGAAGAAATGTGTAGGTCCACAAAAATCATTTTGTGACAGTTCTGTTTGGCGGGTCAAGATTAAATATTTAGTTCTTCAGATGTGAAAATAAGAGCTTCAGGCATTGTGATGTTGTAGGGAAAGTACCAACAATTTTGCAATATATACCCAGTGAATAAATGTGAGAAGAAGGCCGGGCAGCGGTGGCGCACGCCTTTAATCCCAGCACTCGGGAGGCAGAGCCAGGCGGATCTCTGTGAGTTCGAGGCCAGCCTGGGCTACCAAGTGAGTTCCAGGAAAAGGCGCAAAGCTACACAGAGAAACCCTGTCTCGAAAAACCAAAAAAAAAAAAAAAAAAAAAATGTGAGAAGAATTAGAGAAAGATGGAGTGAGCTTAAATACTTGTGAAGTAGCTTTCCTTGGTAAGAGGAGAATGCCAAAATTTCATGACAGGAGAATGGATGGAAGATGGATGGATGGATGGTTGGATGGATGGATGGATGGATGGATGGATGGATGGATGATAAATGATAGATGATAGATGATGGATGGATAGAAGATAAATGGATGGATGGATGGGAGGATGGATGGATGGATTCACTGATATAGACAAAGAGATTGGAGGAAAGGTAGGTAAACCTAAAAGATAAGAACAAATTGGCAAGATGGCTCAGCAGTTAAAGGCACTTGTGTGTAAGCCTGATGACCTGAGTTGGATCGTGGGAGCCCCTAGAGTGGAAAGACAGAACCGACCCCACAAGTTGTTCTCTAGCTTCCACATGCACGCCATGGCATACACACACACACTCACGTGCACACATGCATGCAAATGTACACTAAATAAACCAATAAATGGAAAAATAAATAAGTGTTCAAAGGACAAGGACCGTGTGTGCAAAACTTGTTTCAATGTTGTAAACAAGTAAAGAAATGCACTCATGTAATATCCGTTTAAAGTAGAATTTTATATAACCTTTGCAACAACGAAACTTGAACATATTTATGTAAGCAGTCCAATTCATATCAAAACAAGAAGAGGCCAACACAGCTGGGGCAGTTAACATGAATGAACCAGTGAGCCAGTAACATCTGCCAAACAAATGTGGAGAACACTCCAGAGGCCGTAAACTGAGAAGGCCAAGGGAAGCACATGAGGAAAATAGAAAGAGGAAATGGAATTTAGGAGTGAGAGTGGAGACAGGGGTCTGCAGGTGGAATAATATATACTAACAAACACAAGGGGAACACTAGCAAGAGATACACAGCCTGGGAAATAAAAATTAGATGCATGAACACGTATTATAAGGGCGAGAATTCTTTATTTGAAGATCATGCCAGCCTATGGCCCAGGAAGATGCTGGCTGCCAGCCTCCTTGTTGAGCCCTGTGTATGCTCAGGAGAGCTGATTTACTCAGCTCCAGGGTCTGGCCTTCAGTCTTGCAGGCTCAAAAGCTGAATTTCGCTAACTATGGGCCTGGGTCCAGGGCCTAGGCTCACAAAGACAGATAAACAAGGATATCATTTTGTATACACAGACACGCTTCCATCCTGCAGGCAGTCTTTGAAAGGAAGCAAATAACAGTTGGAAGATCTCTCCATGAAGATGGTGTTGCCACAAAATAAAGTCATGGAGAAACAGAATTAAACTCCTGGACTACAGGGCATATGTCTTTGGCATTTGCTAGCTGTGTGGCCTTGAGCAAGAGATTTAATCTCTGTGTCTCATCTGCTAAATGGAATGTTCTAATATCTACTACTATGGAACAGATCATCCCGGAATTAAGTGGTTTAAGATAACTATCATTTATTTTGTTCACAAATCTGCTATTATGTACTGCACACGGTGTTAGCTGAAGTGATCAAATGTGGACTGGAGGACCTATGTACATGATGTCACATGGGGAATCAGACTCTGGGCTCACCTTCTCACTGAGGGATTGTCTGGAGGCTTCTGAAGGTTCTCTAAGCCATCATGGCCAGATTTCAAGAGCTAGTCTCCATAGAAACAAGGTAAAAGCTGCCAGCTTCTTAGGCTTGGACCAGAAGTTGACACATGTCCTATTCTATTGGCCAAGCAGCTACAGGGCACAGATTCAAAAAGAAAAGGCGTAATGCCACCCATACCTCTCAATACCTCTGCTATAGTGATGGTACAAAACAAGAGTCGGTGAAGGTGGACTATTCTTTAAATGTCTGCGCCACGGGCTTGTTGCATTGTTTGAGACCATTCAACACTGCTTTAGGGGACAAGCAAACACAAGGTGCATGGCGTTCTCAAGCTATAGTAACGTGACTATATGCATCATATTAACACAAATGCACACATACGTGGTAAATATATTCAGACATACTTTCCTAAATTAAAAGGGGAAAGTAAGCTGGGTGTGGTCGTTCCCACTTGTCATCCTAATCCTTAGCAGGAGGACCATGAGTTCAAGGCCAACCTTGGCTGCATAGCAAGATTAGGTACGAAAAGAAATAAAAATTTTAAAAGATAATATGTTAAAAAGAAAAGATGACAGCAGGTTAGAGTTCTTTTAAAAGTAAAGGATAGAAAGAGCAACTAACACTGATATTCGTGATATACTAAAACATGAAACTATCACTATGCATGAGGGTGAATTTAACTATCCACGGGTGACACCCATCTCGTCCCTTCTCATGTCTGCCCACGGCTGCTCAGGGGACTAACTGGCAAGCTGCAGTGGTCTCTTTCCAATAGAGCAAATGTTTGTCATTGAGCCCAGACACCTTCTGTTTGATTGGACCCTGGACTCTAACCTCAGCTCCAGTTTTTGTGGCCATGTGATCCACAGAGAAAGCTAATGTGGTAGACATCCATGGGACCATCAAATGATTCAGGTGGCTCATCATACTCAGATTGCTGACCCCAATTCTTTGTCCTTCTGTTGTCAGGTGAGTTAGGTCCTTCCTCCAGAAATGCTGACATTCTAATTCCAAGGGCTCTGTGGAATCCCAAGGACCTGTGAATATGACCTTCCTTCAGAGACAGGGTCTTTGTAGACGTAATCAGGTTAAGATGACACGGTATTAGATTACTGAGGCATTAAATCTAATCACTAGTGTCCTTCCGAGAAGAGACACTGAAACACACATAGGTAGAGAACATCAAATGGGGGTGTTTGCCACACCTACATGCTGAGAAAGTCTGAGGATTGCTGGCCAGGGCTGGGAGCTAGAAAGAAACAAAGAAACAAAACAAAACAAGGACTCTTGCCCAGGGCCTTCAGGAGCAGGCTAACTCTTTGATTTCACACTTGCAACCTCCCAAACTGTGACAGAATAAGCTTCTATGCAATAAGGCCTGACAGATAGAAGGTAAGATGAAAAGAATGTAAAATATCAGAAAAAAAAAGAAGAACAGAGAGCAAGAACCAAAAGAAGCATAAGTGGAGAAAGGCGAAGAACTAAATCCAAATTATCAACTATAAATCTAGCAGGTCACCAAAACAAATAATGACGTCAACATGGCCGCAGCCTGCATCTAAGAGCATGTGGTGCATCCAGACATTGCGTTGCATGCTCGTCTTTATTTCCTCTAATATTGATAACAACCACAGGTGGGTTTCTGAGCACCGATTAGAAAATCATCCAGGAGACAGACACTCTGTAGTTTACTACGGGTGGCATAGAACAGTGAATGCAGCTAGAGTCAAGTCAGACCTGTTTTGCTCAAGAGTCTTCTTCTTTCCCAGGTTTTCTATCACTCAACCTCCCGAAAACACAAAGCAAACGGATAATTTTTAGGACAGTATATGAATAAGAAATTGTGAGGAAAAAGAAGGACCTAGAAAAAGAATTCCACTGTTCTAACCAATACAGAAAGAAAAGATGGTGGGTTGCTGCTTCCCCTCCTCCTCCTCTCCCTCCTTCTCCCCTCTTCTCTCCTCCCCCATCCTCCTCCTCTCCCTTTCCTTCCTTTTCTCCTCATATTAAACATATTGTGTGGAAGCTTAGTAGATAAGAAAGGTGTGTGTGGGGGGGGGGGGGATACACAAGGCCTTCTGGTTGAACTGGGAAGCAGGAGAAAGCCTTCCCAACTCAATTCCTTGATGATGCTATCAGCAGCAGCAGTGGGAAAGAACTTGAGATGCGTTCTGGAAAAGGTGGCACTACGGGAAATACATCAAAGTGACTCCCAAGTCCAAACATTGAGCCTCCCCCAATAAGAACAGAGAGCTGAAAGGTTGTTTATTTGGCACGTGTGCTGACAGTCTCTGTGAAGGGCGCTGAGCCAAGAAGGCTTGAGAGCTGTAAAATGAATAAAGCTACTTGGTTAGTAAAAAAGGAAATCATTGATAGTGGCCTATCAAAATGAAGGATGCTTTGCCGAGGTCTCTGGCAGATAACCGAATTTTCTTCTATCAGGAAGAAATAAATATATAAGAAGAACGGTCAAGTTGATGAAAGCCCTCCTCCTGGCTTTGGAAGGATATAAGAATGGTGTGACATGTTTAAAAATTGATACAAAGAAAACTCGAGGAAGCTAAAGTCTGTATTTAAAAAAAGTAAATTAATGCTCCTAGCTGTAGTCATATAAAATGCTCGGAGAAATGGGGAGAAGAGGACTGAAGCCTGACAACAGATGAGAAATGTTGGAGGCAGCATCAGGTAATGAGAAGAAAGGGGCTGCGAGAAGAACGGAATTTCTTCCTGTGGTTACCTAGTGTTCAAAGAGAGGAGAAAATAGTGACCATTTGGGAGAGACAATGAGGACTAAAGGCTGGAGGCTGAGAGTATAACATAAGCTAAGGAGGTGGTTCAGCAGTTCAGAGCGCTTGCTGCTTTTCTAGAAGACCTGAATTCAGATCCTTGCATCCTTACCAGGCAGCTCACCATCATCTGTGACTGCAGACCCAGCCGATCCAGCTCCCTCTTCTGGCCTCTGTGGGTACCAACACAGATGCTTGTGCATGTGGGCAACACACACACACACACACACACACACACACACACATACACACACACACACACACACACAAATAATTTTTTAAAATTTAAAAATTTAAAAAGCAAAAGTAGTAAATCTTTGAGTGTTAGACATGTTTTCACCCCAGCTCCAATTTTGAGCTTTGTTATAGTTCAATTTTCCTTTCCTTTCCCCCTTCCATCTGTCTGCATCTGCCTCCCACCTTTCCTTCCATCTTTCATTTTTTCTTTCTACATTTTAGGTAACTTTTTAATCTTCCTGTGCCTCAGTTTCTCTTTAAGTGTAAAATGAAAGGCATCCCCTTCTCTCACCTGGATGCTCTTGTAGAGTAAATGAGTCTTCATTTGAGCCCTAGTTCATAGGAAGGACCTAAATGTCCACAATCATGATTGATTGTGTATGATAACCTTGGGGGGTTATAGACCAGAGAGCCCTGAAAGAGAAACTGCCGACAGTATGCGGGATGTGTCTGAAGAGCTGTTTCAAATATGGAGGTCAGGGGGGTGCCAAGACAGAGGTGGGTTAGTGTGGAGAAACGAAAGAAAACACAGCTCTTAAATAACCCATTGAATAAATTCAACTCAAAAATCATCTGGATTGCCAAAGTGACCAAAGGAAAGGACTCTTGGGTGGAGCAGACTTGGCTTTGGGGTCCCAGCGAAGACAGCGCCGCCTGCTGAGGATCCAGTCTTCAGTGGCACAGAAGCGAGGGCTGTTGTGAGTCCCACAGTGAAATACTGAGGTCTAGTGACAGCTGACTGAGAACAGCAGAAACGCAGTGACAATCTGAGGTCACATCCTAAATGCACGTCTCTCAAGGATAGTTCAGTTACAGTACATCTATAACCTAGGCCACCACTAAAAAGGATGTAATGGTTGTATATTCACTGACAAGGGAAAGTCCTTCCATGGTGTTTAATGACAAAGTGCAGAACACCATGCATATTAAATTACTCTACTTTATGAAAGCATTTTATGTGATTATATGTACATAACCGGACCAGATGCAAGAGCCTAGAAAATGAAGCTTGAGTACGGAGTGGTTTTTCTTTCTTTGATGATTTACCTAGCAGAAGGAAAATGTTGTATTAGTTTTTTTTTTTTAATTTGTGTTGGGGGTTCAGGGACCTTGTTCAGTGGCAGGTGCATGCTTGGCATGCGTAAGTCCCTGGGTTAAATGCCAATATCAAAAAATAAAAGAAACACCAACAACACAGATAAATATTAGCAATTAAAAAAATAAAACAAGCTTGACAGGTCTACTGCTTAGTAAGTAACTTTGATCAAATACTTGCTTCTCTAGTGCCTCAGTTTACCTGTTTATAAAATGAACGATAACTTGACATGGTTGTGAGGAGGATGGATATGATATTTTTTGTTCGTTTGCTTTTTGAGACAGGGTTTCTTTGTGTAGCCCTGGCTGTCCTGGAACTCACTCTGTAGGCCAGGCTGGCCTTAAACTCAGAGATCCACCTGCCTCTACCTCCCTAGTTCAGGAATTAAAGGCAAGTGCCACCACCAGTTGGCGGGGTTTTTTGTTGTTGTTGTTGTTTGGTTGGTTTTTTTTGTTTTTGTTTTTTGGGGTTTTTTTTCGACAGGACCTCAGGTAGATCTGGCTGGCCTAGACCATGCCACATAGTCAAAGGCTGGCCTTGAACACCTGATCATCCTGTCTCCCCCTTATCACAGTTGAGAAGACCATCAAGAGCCGCCATGCCCAGCTCTGGATGTGACTATGAACAGCACAGAAACGTGACACTGAAACACCAGGTTTCCTATTTAGAACTCTGCAGGCCTATGGTATCACACCTCTGTTATGTTCACTAGGTCTATGGTATCACACCTCTGTTATGTTCACTAGGCCTTTTAGCACAAACAGGAGTCATTTCTGAGAATTAAAAAACCCAAATGGAGAAAAACAGAGTTCATAAGTTTGTCAAAGTGAGGAGGATGTTCCTAGAATTCTTTCATGTTGGTTTCTCCAGGACAAGCTCAGAACCATTTCATGAAGTTTTCCTCGAAGTTCAGTAGGTGACTTAACTGTTGTTCTAACCAGTTTCTGGGTTTCTTATAGACGACTTCACACCACCAAACCTGATCCCAAAGCAGCGTATGCCTTTATGTTTTCTCTTGCATTCTCAACCCAGTCCTAAATCTTTTTAAAAAGTACATACACCTGCTCATTTTCTGCTGAGTTATGTCTGAATGTTTTTAATTAATATTATAAATGGAGAATTTTTTTCCCATTACATTTTTAGCCTGATCTAATCTGTATATAAGGTAGCTATGAGGATGAACCCCACCAGATATTAAAAGCTTACCCATGGAGCCACAATAATTAAAAATAGTTTGTTAAAGAAAAAAAAAGATTAAATCATAGACCACAGAATATAAAAATAACTCTAATTCATATGGGGATTCAGTGTATTACAATCAGAAGGGGAAATGAATTAATCTGTAAATTACAGTGTGAAAACTAGTTATCTGTTTAGAGAAATATAGATTCTCATCCTCGGGCTTTACAGCAAGTTAATCTAGATTAATTAGAGACTTTAATAAAACTATTAAATAGATTAATCAGTGACGTGAAAAATAAAGCTATTACAGGAATAAATGAAATTTAAAATTCATTTATTTTAAATCACGTAAAAAGAAATCGTCTGTAGATAATAATAAAACCTAGTCTCTATAAAGGAAAGTTAAGTATTTATGTAGTCAAATCCATCAAAATATGTGTTCAGGGAACAATGTCATAAAATCTGAATGTTAATAAACTAATAAAATGGGAACATCATTGCAGCATGTATAAAAATGCCAATTTTCTTTAATTTACAAAGAATTTATCCTAAAAAAATTAGGGGGGAAATTGACAACTGATTAAAAACTGAACAGAAGGCTACCAGCTCATTAACTCAATTCGTACAGATGAAGTTCAAAAAGCCAAAAAACACTGAGAATAAAAGCAAGGGACTATTCCTGCCAGCTGCAGAGAATCCAGAGAACACAGAATGCTTCCTCTGAGGACAGAGTATGATGGGTCATAGACACCAGTCCATCAACTCTAACATTTCTGTGGTTTCTTTTCTTGAATGGTAATTTGGAACTGCTGCCCTATCCTTCTGATATAACATGATAAACTCTCTTAATCGCATTCACAGTGAAAATTGGAGAATTTCCCCCAACTTCACACTCAGGAGTTGTTCCTCTGTTTGATGCTTTTGAGTTTTAACCTTAAGAAAAAATAATCAGATTGCTGCCCAAGCCAGCTTGGACATCTGCCTTCCTGCACCCTTCTGTGGGCAAGGGCTGCATCTCATATCTGAAAGATTACCTGCCATCTTCATATGCGTCTCTGCCAGGGTGCAGCAAGAAGCCCTGAAACTCTTCAGTTTCCTTGCATGGCCGCTTCCTCTGTCCTGGCACTTCTCCTTTGGTTAAGTATACACTCCCTCTGTCATGGCTAGTGATGGGATGTCTTAACTCTTTCTAGATCATTGGCCTTCATGAAAGATTGAGGCACCTCTGTCCTGATAGCCTTTTCATGTAGGGTCCTGCTTTGTGTTGGAAATTTCTCTCTCAAAAGGCTCTTATACACGGGCGTGCGCGCACACGCACACGCACACGCACACACACACACACACACACACACACTCACACACAAAACGCACGTGCGCGCGCACACACACACCCCACCCCCAACCACACCACAGTAATAAAACAACACAACACTTCAGTCCTAGTTAGTTTTTCTGGTATTGTGACAGAGCAATGACCAAAACCAGCTTGGGAAAGACAGGGTTTGTCTTAGTTTACAGATTATAGTCTGTCATCAAAGGAAACCAAGGTGGAAGCTAAAGGCAGGAACCTGAAGTCAGGAATTGAAGCAGAGACCACGGAGGAACATGCATACTGGCTCATGTCTCCTGACTTGCTCATCCACCTTGTTACACAGCCCAGGACCATCTGACCAGGGAAAGCCTAAGTCTACATTGCCTGCAACCAATTAGCAACTAAGAAAATGCTCCCACAGAAGTGCCCATAGGCCAATCTTATGCCGGCAATTCCTCAACTGAGATTCCCTCTTCTCTAGTATATGGAGGTCTGTTTCAAACTGACATAAACTAGGACACCTTCCTACAGGGACCCATTTCTTCCCCCATAATGAAAATAATTCATTAGTCAATGCTAAAACATTCGCTACTTAAGTATTGTTAATATACATGTCGCCCATCACTTTGTTTTCCTATGATTATATAAATATGGCTATACACAAAATATACACACTGATGCTTCCCAACTTACAGTAGGGTTGCTTCCCAATAAACCCATCATAAGTTGAAAATAAGTAAAAAGTGCACTTAGTAAATCCAACCTATTGAACTTCATACCTTGGCAACACAGTGCACTGTAGAGTGATAAGTTTTTCCTTGTGATTCCATGGCTGACTGGGAGCTGCGACTGTCACGGCCTAGCATCCTAAGAGGAGAGTGCACCATGTGTCATTTAGTTCCTACAGAATGCATGTCTCTTTTGAAATCATTATAGAGTTGGAAAATCTCTTAAGTTGAACTATCAAGGTAAGGACAATCTATAAAATTGACATGTCAAGTAATATATAAATATACATTGTATATGTTTTATAATATCTTTGTACATGTGTGCATGTATAAGAGTCAATATAAACCTATGTTGTGATATTTAACACCTATGAAATACTTAATCTATGATGATCTCTTGGGCATTTATTGCTTCCCAATGAAAACAGTCCCTCTGGAAAGAGGAGAGAGGCCAATATGACTCAGGAAATCAAAGGAAACTCAGGAAGCTCCTGAAAGTTACAAGATTCCCAAGGCTCCTCCCCAAAGTTATGAGAGCAAGTGCTGGAGAAGACCCTCCAGTCAGACCTGATGCCTTTAGGCTGTGCGAGGTGTTCAGAGTTCATGAATCATCATCCACACTGGTGGGCTCCTCATGATGAGCTGCTCTTGCGTCACCCATGCTCCTGGCACCCATAAACCACAGGTTCACCAAGCTAAACTTGAATGGGACCCTTCCTTAGATCCGTTGTCAACCTCCTACCTGGGGTGAACAGACATTCCCTCACGCCTCCCCAGGAAAGGCCTCATAAAAACTGCTGTGTGCTTTGTGTGTGCTGTTTTATTTAATTCTCACAACCACTGATCAAATTAACACTATTATATAGCCCAGCTGTGGCAGATTAAACCAGGCCACAAATTCTTTGGCCTTCCTTCCCTAAAGGGGAAGGTGAAATCATCTCCACCCTGAATCTGTGCAGGGTCTAAGATTGCTTTTGGCTAATAGCTTTATAGGGAAGTGATGTAGTACTAGTTGCCAGAGCCAAGACTTAAGAGCATCCTCCACGGGTACCCTCACTTTTGGACCCTGAGCGTCTACTATAAGACACCACCTAAAAAGGTGCTCTGCCCAGCTCCAGTCATCAAAGTGCCATCCAATGAGGGAAGTCTTCCTGGACCCTTTAAAAATAATAGCTGCCAGCTGAATACTACCAGGGGACCCAGTCAGGCCACAGGGGGCATGAGGAGTGTCAGCAAGTGTCTGCCCAAATGCTTGACACACAAAATCATGAGATTTAGTACACTGGGTATTGGGTTATTTCATTCCATGTTGAAGTAATCGGTACACTGCAGTGTGTAATGGGAACTCCCATCTCCCAGATGTAAATCACAGTGAGTGAAGAAGGACTCCTCTGGATCACACACCTAATTAATAGCACAGCTGAGATTCCAGCCCAGGCAGCCTGCCTCGGAAGCCTATAATCTTACTACTCCATTGAATTCTTTTAAAATGATAATGAACTTTAAGAGACAGCGCAGAGATAACATCTTGATTCTTCTTAGCAGCTACTCTAATTCCTAACTAATGAAGAATCTGTGCCCGAGGCCTATGTCCCCTTCCCCCACCCCCTTCTAATCACAGTGACCTATTCATGCATATTTTCACATCCTTCTGAATTTTAAAACGTGGTTAAGTTCCTTCCATGGATTTGCCTGCATTTAAGACAGTGAGGGAGAAATCCCTGTTTCTCCTATGCCCTTAGCGTCAATCATATCAGCTAATGCTGGTTAATATCAAAAGGGCAACTAATTTTGGGCTTCGGCAAGTTGATTTCTGTGACATTAAACTCAGCAATTTTTCAAGGAAACAGAGACCTTGAGGACTTGGAAGTTCCTATGATAAGCTATCTATCATCCAATTCATATTAGAATGAATTATTTCCTAAAAAGGAGACAGGAGTGAACAAAGAGGAGACTTGATATGACCTTCTTGACAGGCAAATAGATCTGTACCTATCACCTTTCTGGAGCCCAAAGGGTCAGGGGTCAAGGACCCAGAGGAGCCGATCAAATCAAGGGTTTTAGACTAATTAAACGCTGCAGCAACAGTCATGCTGTGTAGACACTATTGTTTCCGAGACACAATAAACAGCATTAGACGGTACATCAAAGGAAGCCAGATCTCGGTGTGTTATTTTGTCGTGGAAGGGCTTTTTCACAACCAAGAGGAATAGCAGCCACATGACCCGGCCTAATTTCCTGAGGGTCGCTTCTAAAACATTTTCATCTCAGCCTCTTGAAGACTCATCATACTAGAAAAGGATTCAAATGACAGACAGACAACATGAAGTTCATGAGCAAAGCACGCCGATAGACGGCCGTGGAACTAATCCTTATGTTTTCTGAAATCTCTGCAAAATCCCAGAATCCTCAGAATGTACAGATTAACCAGTCAAATGGTTCTTAAATAGTAATGCTTCATTGTTTCCCAGTAAAAATAAAAACAGGTAGCAATTGTGGTGTCAACATTTCTGAGGCCCTAAGTTCAATCCCCAACAGCAAATGAAGGGTTAATCTCCTAAAAGACTGAGGTGTACTGCAAAGCTCTAGACAGGAAACTTGACCTCACTGTAGACAGCATCTGTAGGCTGTTAGTGTCTTAGTTACTGTTCCATTGCTGTGAAGAGTAGAAGAGACACCGTGACCCAGGCAACTCTATAAAAGAAAGTATTTATTGGGGGCTTACTTAAAACTTTAGAGGGCTGGTCCATGATCATCATGGTGGGAAGCAGACAGGCATGGTGCTGGACCAGTAGCCGGGAGCTTTACATCCTGATCTGCAGGAAGCTGGGGGGTGGGGACTTTACCCAGGAGAGAGAGAGAGAGAGAGAGAGAGAGAGAGAGAGAGAGAGAGAGAGAGAGAAGAGAGAGAGAATGAGCTTTTAAAATCTCAAAGTCTACACCTCCTCCAACAAGGCCACACCTCCTAATCCTTCCTAAACAATCCACCAACTGGGACTAAGGATTCAAATCTATGAGCCTGATGGGCCATTCTCATTCAAACCACCACAGTTAGGTTCTGGTCCTTCTGATATGAGGACCAACAAACCTCTTTGAGTGTTTCTACCACGTTGAGACTGTAGGAGAACTGACCTGTATAGGTGGAACCTTCCATCCCCAAAGTTCCCCCTTTTCCATCCCATAAAACCCCAAGTCCTCTGTGCCATGTGGGCACAGTCTCCACTTCCTTGGAGAGACCTGAGTTGCTCCAATTAAAAGAACAATTCTGCTTCTAGAGACATCTGTCTGTTTTATTTCCAAGTCACCTCAATTACTCCAATCTAATATTTAGGGACCAAAAAAAACCCAGGAGGGGTTTGGGGACCCTGTACCTCAGCCTCTTTTCTTCTCTCCGAGCAACCTTCCCATTCTTCCTTTACCCATCTCCCTCTCCTTTCTGAGACCCAAACTATGGAGAACATGGCTGCTCACCAAACTTATCATGGCTTAATGGCTGCCAGTCATGACTTGAAGCCTCTGGGGTTTGGTGGGCCATGCAAACTCAATTTGGGTCTTTCCCCTCATCTGCCTTCCTCTGTCTGTCTGTCTGTCTCTCTCTCTTCTCACCTCCAGGTCAGAGGCTCTTCACCACAGACTCTCTCCCCAACTCCAGAGTTCCTCAGCTTTTGCTGCCTGGCTCCCACAAGCAGAGAACCCCGGCTTCTGCAAACCAGGCTCACTCCACCTTCCAACTCTCCAACCCTAGGTGATGACTCAGGGGACCGTAGCCTGCCTCTCCCCTGCCTTCTGAAATGGGTTCCAGATCATCCGTGTCCTTTGGCCTGCCTAAAATTAAACTTCAAAACTTTACATCTCACTGACCTCAGACTCACTTCTCTTACTGGCTCTCCATTAAGATCTGGTCCAGCTGTGGATTAGACAGCAGCCACATCTGGCCTGAATTCAGTGACTTCCAAATCCTTACAGCCTTGGAGAACTTCACTAGGGAAAGTCTTCTCTCCCTCCGCCCCTGTCCCTCTACTTAGTCCTTCATTTCAGGATGTCAGGCTTTTCCAGCTCAACCATCCAAACCCTGTCCCCTAAACTCTCTTTCAAATGCTCATCTGGTTGCTGACCCCTCCCCATCATAAGCAGAGCATCTTAAGTTACGTTAGCACGTGTCCCTGTGCTTTTCACACAGATGCTGACTCTGTGCGGGGTTTGGCTTCCCCACCCAGGACTCAGTGTCCTCCCAACACCTGACCTGGGTCAGGCTGCCCCACCCCTGACTCTGTGGTTGGGAAAAGGAAAGCAAAACATGCCAGTATCCTGGAACTGGGCTGGTACCATTCCTCATGAATTCACTCTTCTGAAGTTCTGGGAGAAAAACCTCACACTGTGATTCTAGCTCATCTATCAATGTACGAACTCAACTTCTTGGGCTGAGACTGTAAAATTCCTTCCTGTTTGTTTATTTTGGTATTGTGGGCATACCTGCCCAGATCATAGGTATCATCTCCTCCTGTAGCCATAGTCATTCGTTATGAAGCAGCCTGTGTTATTCATTAAGTGGGCGCTGTTTACCGTGCGAGAAGAGCCACAAGACACGACAAAACCCACTCTAAGAGTTTACGAAGAGAAGGAACAGAGGGGAGTCCTTAGGCCTATGGAAGTGGTTGTGCAGGGAGAGAGGGGGGAGGGGTCTGTGACCCGCTTTTTATGGAACCACACACACATGCGCATATGGGCTTACATAGCTATGCCACGCATGTGCATAGATTGGGTGATCATGCAGTGCACGAATTACAGGACGTAAGGCCCTGGAATGACTAAGCCTTATGACTAAGCTTGGCTACTGGACAGCGCATGTGCCGTCATTAGCTGGGGGAGTGGCCAGGAATTCTATCAAGAGTAACCTACCTAAATAAAGCGTCTTTTTAAAGAAAAAAGATGTATCAATCCACATTTGGTTTATAAAATGGTGGGTTCCCCAGGGAGTCCACATGATGGGGGATGGGTTCACTATACCATGTAGCTGAGTTCACCTTAAACAGTCAGCAACCATATGGTTCTCTGCTATTTTGGCTAGGGGACCCTATCAAGGTAGAAGCAACCATGTGACTTGGATACCATCTTTACTAACGACAGCAGAAAGAAGGCAAATGCCCCGTGACTTTACCACCATCCTGGTTAATGTCACTACCCGGCACAAGCCGAAATGGCAGCACCCATAAAACGTCATGGTCCCACTGAGTCCTCTAGGGGTCCCTTTTATATTAGACAAAGGAGAAAATATCTGACTTAGAAGATGTTTATTTTGTGATCGTAATGCTTTGTTTTGTGTTCATTTTGATTTAGATTTTACATGATGCATTTATTTATTGGCACCTGAGGAAGACCGGAAAGGTTTCCCCCAGCCACATGCCTATAACACTGGTCTACTGGCAAAGAAAGCTAACACTTCAAGATGGAACCCACAGAAATAACTTACCACGTGCTTGTCAAGCAGCTACCAGTGAGGGGCAGCTAAGGGTAGGCTCTGTTGGGTCTCCATGCTGCTCTTTCCGTCTGGTATCTACAGGCCCATTTTCCTACAAAAAAAAAAAAATGTTCTTTTGCCCCTCACCATTCATTTGTTCCATACACGTCTGTTTTTGCTCCTACCCAGTCTAACAATATGTTTGCCAAGATCTCTATGTTGTTTCCCTATCACAACAAAAATTATAAAAATATAAATATAATCCCAACAAGCAATAATGTACAAAATCTTGGTTTATTAAGATATTTCTGATAAATAATTATGTATATTTAGACTATCTGGCCACATGTGATTATGGTTTGTTTAGGGTTTTTTTTTTTTCCATCACGTACTTAGTACCAAATTGATATATAAATAAATGTTTACATAAAGTAAAGTTTTAACTTAACCCAACTTCATTTTGTTCAAAGTAAAATTAAAATTTAAAACTGATAACGATAAGCCGGATGGCAGTGGCACACACTTTTAATCCTAGCACTCGGGAGGCAGAGCCAGGCAGATCTCTGTGAGTTCGAGGCCAGCCTGGTCTACAGAGTGAGATCCAGGACAGGCACTAAAACTACACAGAGAAACCCTGTCTCAAAAAAAAAAAAAGAAAGAAAGAAAAGAAAAACTGATAATGATAATGGCTAATGGTGCTGAACTTTTCTTTTTAAATTTAAGCTTTTAAAATCTGCTTTTAAGACTAAGCCATACATAATCATACAATTCTGCTCCAAATAAATTATCTCCTTGATCTTTGCTCTGGTTTAATAGTCTAGAAATGACTATCCAGTTCTGAATAGTCCTTACCATTTGAAGGTATAAATTAACCTCAAAGGACGGTAGTTTCTACTCCAGCATACATTTCTCTTATTGAATAATGCCTTCCCTTTAGGTAAGAATAACTCCTGCCTGTGCTTTTAAGTGTGTCTCATATAGAAATGAATGTATATAGAAATACAAACATTTTAAGAGTTTTAAGGGTACTTATGACCACTGTGGCCTCTTTCAAAACAAATAGGCCAGGAGGTGATAGTGCAAACTTTTAATCCGACCACTTGGGAGGGAGAGGCAGGCGGACATCTTTGGTTCAAGGCCAGCCTAGTCTACAAAGCGAGTTCCAGGACAGCCAGGGCTGTTACACAGAGAAACCCTGTCTCCAAAAACAAAAACAAACGTACAAACAAAACAAAGAAGTGAACAACCGTTTTTTTTTTTTTCAAGATCCTTTCTTTATCCAGGCCTATGAAAGAAGAAAAAGAAAAGGGAAAACCCAACAACCAGCTGTCTGTTAGAATACAGGGGTTCTGTCCTGTCCTACGTTAAACAACTGCTGTCTTCATATCTTCAGCTGCGCCAGACTAAAATGATCACAGCAGGACTTATTAAACATTAATACGCTTTCACCAAAGAGATGAACAGACGTCCCAGACAATTTTATATTGAGACAGAAAGGCAGAGACAGACAGAAAGACAGAGACAGATCTATGTGACTATAAAATGTCCTCATACACACTGAGTAAAGGTTCTCCAAGGACACTACTTCTGGGTCTCCCACACTCCCATCGGTAACTCTTACCAATCCCCCGTAATAAGCCCAATTGAGCTCATTGGTTCCCCGGGGTGAGCTGTGGTTTGTCATTGGCACCTTATGAAGAGGGGACAGGCACTGCTTAGGAAAGCCAGTGCTGAGGAGAACCTGCCACAGAAGATGTGTCAACTAGTCAAGGTCTGCTCCAAGGGTTGGTAAGTAGGTCATAGAAAATGCCATACTTCTCTTTGGAAACGTTGTGCCTGTTAAAACATATATTCAGACTAGGACTAAGTGTGTGCACATCTGTGGGAAAGAAACATAATACAGTTGACCAGAAAATGAGCATGGAATCCACTTTATCAGCATTTTTAATATAGCTCTTAAAATAATATCTAAATATAGGCTTTCCATACCAAATTAAAGACAGATGTGCTCCCATATAACATCATGATGCTTGTCTATTTCCTGATGACCCTTAGACTTGTGGGGTGGGTTTCTATTTTCTCTTTGAAACAGATGCCCATCCCCAAACTAAAAATCTTGATCTATACCGAATTCAGACAGCTTTTTCTTCATTCTCTCAAGTTTATATTAGCCAGATTCCTTTTTTTTTTCCAACAGTGATAAATATAGACCACTCTCAAAAAGTAAAATAAAAATACTGCAATTCTTTGGAATGAATGCTGACATTTCAAGCACTGAGATGGAAGTCGTATCCTAAGCACGCTGCCAGAGGCAGCCCAAGAGAAGTGCAATTGTCCATTTTTATCTTCCCAAACTGGGTAGTCAACAAACACAGTTTCATGCAGCTGACCACATAGAGTGACTGGGCTGGCCAAATGTTGCCCAGCAAAAAGCATATGAAGCCTTAATCAATAAGAAGGGCGCAGAGCTCGCACAAGATAGCCTCAGTGTGAGTGACATTAGCCTTGGCAGGCCTCACCTCTAAATGACCATTTCTTAAATGCTTGAGCTTTCTTCACAGGGCAATCACTGTCCTTTGGAATCTTGTTTATAGTCTTGTTAGCAGGCTTTCATTTTCCCTCAGACATCTTTAAGAGGAGAAAAAAAAGAAGCAGCAGCCATCTTCACGACCCCTTTACAAATATCACAAATTCTAATTATGCAACTACAAACCAAGGCATTTTTGCTGTAATGTCTTTATGATGCCTTCTTAGAAAACCATTAATAAATCAGACTCTTTGAGGGGGAGAATGCATTAAGAAGGCTGTTAAAAGAAACCTTTGATCAATCTAAGGATTTCTGACAACACAGATAATCATCTTCTAATGGGCTTGTTTTCTAAATTCACATCTTTCAGATGGATTGCTTTAAAAGGGTGACACCTATTATTTGGTTTCATTAAGATCTTGTACATCACGTTTTGTTTTGGAGCAAGCTTTAGGAATATAAGAAAAAAATTTACTCTATTAAGAGTAATATCCATATTAGAGTGAATTCAGTTTTTTTAAGTAATGTTGGGAAAAATAAAGTTGTGTTGCTATAGACAAAGTGTGATTATAGGAAAAGAAACCATAGCCCGTCATTGTCTTTCCACAAGATTAACTTCATGGTGATGGGTTTTTATTACTAAAGAAGCAGGGGTGCCAAAAGTTCTGGCACTGTCATTGACCAGCAACACCTTTACAAACTAAAAACAAATTCAGAAATTACAAGAAGTAGAATTCCTGTTAACGGAATTGTGACCACATGAAATGATTGCTTCACAGGCAAGAGTAAAGCCATGCATTTTCCTTAAAAGAATGACTGGAATTACTGTGTGATTAGCAACCCTGCTTCCTAACAGCCAGGAGAGAAGAAATCAGGGACTGAGCAGAGGTTTGCATGCCAGTGTTCAAAACGGTTTTATAAAATAACCAAAAGGTAGGAATAACCCAAAAGTCCATTAACAAATGAATAAAGGGCATCTAATAGATATATTAGCTATCCTGATACACACACGAATACACTGTCATACTATTCAGCCTTAAAACAGAAGAAAGTTCTGGACAAGGAATATAGCTCAGACATAGAGTGATTGTCTGAGTGAAGGTTTGATCACCAGTGCCAAGGTGGGGGTGGGTAAGGAACTCTGATTCAGGCTCCAATATGGATGAATTTTGAAGATACTGTATTGATTGAAATAAATCAGATACAAAAGGACAAGCATTGCATGATTCAACTCATTTGAGTTGCCTAGAATAGCAGAGCTTAGATAGACAGACAGACAGATGCATGCCTAGTGCTGAAGGAAGGAACAGTGAGGCGTTCCTTTTTTTTTTTTTTTTTTTTTGGTTTTTCGAGACAGGGTTTCTCTGTGTAGCTTTGCGCCCTTCCTGGAACTCACTTGGTAGCCCAGGCTGGCCTCGAACTCACAGAGATCTGCCTGGCTCTGCCTCCCGAGTGCTGGGATTAAAGGCGTGCGCCACCACTGCCCGGCTAGGTGTTCCTTTTTAATGATCGCAGAATTTTGGTTTTGCGAGATAAAAAGTGTTCTGGAGATGAATGGGTGATAGTCACCCAATAGTGTAAATTTATTTGAAGTCACTATATACTAAAAATAGTTCAAATGGAAATTTTTATATTATGTATATTTTACCACAGTATTTTAGAATATGTGGCATTTTTTTACTCTGATGATAACCAGTGAGCTGTAGCCAGAATATTTCTCCAGTCCCTCCTGGCCCCACTCAGTCCAGAAAAATCTCTCTCACCCACTAGTTCCTCAGCCGCTCAGACCCAAGTAAACACACAGAGGCTTATATTATTTACAAACTGTATGGTCTATGGCAGGCCTCTTGCTAGCTAGCTCTTGTATCTTAAATTCACCCATGTCTATTAATCTATGTAATCTATGTTTTGCCATGTGTTCCATGGCTTACCGGTCTGCTGGCATGTTGCTCCTTGGGCAGCAGGCCTTTTTTTTTTTTTTTTTTTTTTTTTTTTTCAGTTTTAAAGGCTGCTTTTTAATTTAAAAAAATCAAGTTGAAACCACCTATCCTTTGGGTGGAATCCCATTAAAGTTCTCAGAAAAGTGGGCGTGGCATTTACATTTTAGCAGGTAAGAGATGGGGAAGGAGCTGAGGACCAGGCAGCCCCTCTTGTCTCTAAAGTCAGAGTTATCCCGAGAACATTCGAAAGACACAGACAGGTGGAACAAAGGGGGTCCTGCCTACTGTGGCCAGCACCAATCCCATGCCAGTGCCCAGGTTTTCAGACCAGTCAGAACCACCAGTTCAGAACACTGAGCACTTTATCAACACTCAGTTAACAGTCTCCCTGGCCACTAGTCTGTCCAGTCTCAGGAAGCAGAGGGGAGGCAGCTTTGAGTCCAGCGGCGCATGGCCGGCTACAAGGATCTCAACAGACCGGCTTCTGTGCTGGAGTGTGGTATGAGTGCCCCTCACAGTTTGCTGTGGTGAAGAATTAAGAAGGTGGTGATGTAATCCATTGTTGGCAGAGGTGGGGCCCTTAGGAAGTTATTAGAGTGACCCTGCTCCAACTCCTTATAAGAGGTCACACACAACAGCAAGAAGCACCTCCTCCTTTGGGCTGTATAGATCAAGCTCATGGGTGGAGCAAATACCACTACAGTGAGCTTTAAATTAGAGCTGTAGGGAGAGGAAGCCCAAGTTTCCAAAAGTGGTGCCAGCCCTGCCCTGCACAGACAGACAGCCCCCGAGTGCAGGAACACTGGTACTGTCTTGTGAAGCTGGAGTCTGCGGCTCAGGAAATGGTCTCATTTTCTACTTTATCCTGGTATTTTTAGTATTGCTTTGGGGTAGTGAGAATTTGAGAGAACTTAATGATTTTTTTTTTTAACTATAATATGGTCAAGACAAGAAACAAAACCCTTTGAGGGAAAACAAGAAAGGAGGCATTTAGAAAGCCAAGAGCATCATCTCTGCCATGAGTGGACAGTCTAAGCCAAAGGAGAGCTTGAGTGGACACACAAGCTAGGCTAACACTAGAGTAAAGATGGGATCGACATGTAAACACAATATCTACACCTTTAATATCAAAACTGAACAATAGCTACACCTTTAATACCAAAACTGAACAATAACTACACCTTTAATATCAAAACTGGACAATAACTACACCTTTAATATCAAAACTGAACAATATCTACACCTTTAATATCAAAACTGAACAATAGCTACACCTTTAATATCAAAACTGATATTAAACTGAACCCACATTTATTTAAAACGGGACTAATCAAGAACCTTGAATCACGTGGAAAATGAACCTGCTGTGTCCTTATGTTCTCACAGAGGAGAGATGTGAGGCATTCTGTAGCTGAACACTGAGCTGTAACTGAGAAAGTGGCCATCTCACCTCAGAGGGCCATGGAGAGAGTTCTTCACAAACATGTCATGGATCTACATTTGAATTTTAAAGTAATGGACTGAAAAGAAATTGAAAGACGGCATCGCACGTGGGATAATAGCGCAGAGCGTAGGACATAATGTCAGCGCTATACATTGGCGCCCAAGTGTGTAAGGACTGTGATTTACCAAGTGGTTATGGGCTATTTGAATAAATTCTAAGAAGAACAACCTCTAGCCTAACAAAATAGTAGAAATGCAGCTGAAAACAAGGAAAGCAAATTGCAGTACATGCTGATTTAAAACCCCAAAGGACAGAGGAAAATGGGGCTAACTGTAGAGACGGCGTAGGTCTCGGGATCTTATATGGACGGACAGTTTCAACTGTTCACAACCTATCGCTCGGCACCAAAAATCCTGAATTATGTACAAAGCAATGTTGAACCAGTGAGCACAAAAATAGGCTGGAAAAATCTGTACCTGGTGATTACATTAAGCCTGGAATTGACAAAAGCTACCTAGGAGGCCCTAGATTTAATAAACACAGCAGAAAATAGCAATCCCAGGAGCTATCCACAAAATAGGCAAGTACAGGTAAGCGGTGAGCGGTGCTTATTTAGAAGAAATTTCCATATTTTAAAATCTGCTTTAAAAATAATCTTGGAGACCACGAATCTGAAGTGTGTTGTAGCTAGAGAAAATGTAACAGGAACAAACTCAGACCTCTGTTCTAAAGCTGCTGGACACGGCTGGGGAGAGATCGGTTTCTTGGCAAACGCCATTTCCTAAAGAGTAACCTAATTCTTCAGATCTGGCACTGAAAACTGTGAATGCGTAGAACTTACATATGTGTGTGTGTGTGTGTGTGTGTGTGTGTGTGTATTAACCCAGACTGATCTCGAACTCTATATATTGAGAATGACTCTGAACATCTGATCTTTCTTCCTCCCCTACTGGGGTCACAGGTGTGTACCACCCTGCCCAGTTTTATGGAGTGCTGGGGATCAAACCCCAACTTCATGGACTCGAGGTAGGCACTCTACTAAGGGAGCTACATCCCAGTCCCATGTACTATAAACAAAAATAAAAAAGTAAAAGTATAACCTTCAAATTTCACCCCAAATGCAATTCTTAGTTTACAGTAACCCGCTTGGAGGAAAAGTACTTTTAGGACATGGAACAGTAACAGAGCAGCATCAGGCAGTTATTTTAACAAGTTGTCCCAGATAAAAATAACATAGCTGCTCCTGAAAACATTGTAAAAATAGTTCATCTAGGAAACAATACAAAATTATATGGAGGGGAACATTAATAAACATTTAATGCTATCTGAAGCTAATTTTAATTTTCTTGGAAATAAACATCGTTACATAAATTTAAAATTGGGCTAAAGTATTTAAACAAAGGAAATTGATAAATTACCCAGCATCCAAATGGGAAGAGATGTTTGGCAGAAGTTCTATTTGCTCTGGTCTCAATAAAACTCTTATTAATAAGTTGGACTGGGGAGCAAGCATTCGGTTATTGATATCAGAAGTTCTGTTTTAAATGGACGAAGATTGCGCTCAGATACACAAAGAGCTGCAGGGATTGGATCTAAAGCCAGAAAATTGTAAGCTAGAGTCAGCCTAGAAAAATGCAAGCTACCATAGCATGAGAAAATAATTTGAAACTAATTTAATTCCATGAGAAAATATGACGGTTGGAGATGCCAAAGAGACTCTATAAGAAATAATCGGCGGAATATTAAGTAACTACTTAAAGTGCGATAGGAAGGCAAAGAGCCCAAACCGCCCGGTGCCAATTCCATTTGCCACTTAGGGCGGCCAGCCATCAGGAGATGCAAACGATTAGACGGGGGTGTGGGGGGTGTGGGGGGGTTGAGGCCTTTCTGCACTCCCAGCCAGGCCACTTCCAGCTCCAGCAGCAGGAAGAGAAACGGCAGAACGCCGAGGGCGCTGAGCCGGTTCCACGCAGCGTTGGAATTCTGTGGCCCTTAGTAGAAGTTGAAGAGAAACGGAAACTGAGCCTGTGGCTCCGAAGACGATAAGGGGAGACGGGCTAGATGGAGAAGCGAGCCCAGAGCCAAGTTCTCCTTCGAGCACCTTCCATCTCCTCCTTCATGCAACCAAGAGACTGAACCATTAGATTCCTAATAAGCATCCAGCCCTCAGCCTCCGCGTGGTTTCTTGGTGCTTAGAAATAAGCTGCATTTAAACCAAGGAGCTTGCTGTAAACCGATGGAATGTGTTACTCCCGGTGGAAGAGGCTGAATATATGTGTATTTGAGGGGGGAATTCTTCAACTCTTTGGGTTCCTATTAATAATTAACATATTCTCAGTGTTTTCCGTTGTTAGACACGGTGCTAAGTACTTTACATGGATTGTCTCATTGAATGCTTGGAGGAATTCCTTACGAGAGGCATAATCATAAGCATCCCTTTATAGCCGGTCAGGGTTCTAAGTTATAAATAATAAATAAATAAATAAATAAATAAATGCACATGTCACCTGAGGAAGGAACAACAGCCAAAAATCCCACACATGAACACGCACACATGTGCACACACACCATCACACATAAGTGTATCTGCTCATGTACATACAGACACAAGAGGGATCCACAACTACTAAGTGGGAAAATTCCTAAAGTCTTCCTGCTGGCTAGTTTCATGTCACCTTGACACAAGCTAGAGTCATTTTGGAAGAGGAAACCTCAGCTGAGAAAATGTCCCTACCAAACTGGCCTCTAGGCAGGCCTGTGATGCATTTTCTTGATTGGTGATTGATGTGGGTGGGTGGTCCTAGCACAGGAGTGGGGGGGGCGCAATGCTACCCCTCGGCAGGTGGTTCTGGATGGTGTCAGGCTGAGCATGTCATGGGGAGCAAGCCAGTAAACAGTGTTCCTCCATGGCCTCTGCTCCAGTTCCCTATCTAGAGTTCCTGCCTCGACTTCCCTTCATGATGGGCCGAGATTGGGATGTATAAGCTGAAACAAACTCTTCCCTCCCCAAGTTGCTTTTGGTCATGGTGTTTTATCACAGCAACAAAGCCCCTAGGACAGTCTGCAATAGTCCGGGCCTACAGTGAAAAATAAAGACAATGGCACATTGTCCTTGGGAAATGACATCACAGGAGATGTGGCATCCCAGCTGTTACCAATACTCCACACCAGACACAGGCTAGGCACTTCACAAACCGCCCCTCAGCCTTCAATGACACTCTGAGACAGATGTCGTTACCCTGTTTTTGCAGATAAACAAACATGCCAGCCTCTCAATGCTATGACCACACCTGGACAGCAAAGCCCAGAAATGTGGCATTGGAGTCTAGATCTTGGTGCATAAGGAGGAAGAAACACGACCAGGCAAACAAAAAACAAAAAAGCATGCACGTGTTCGTATCCTCATGTTTTGCAGCTCTGTTACAGGGTCTGTGGTTCTCTTGGATTCCTTTTTAGTTGGACAGCCCTCAACTGTCATCCTGCTCACCCTGCGACCTCCTGTCTGGAGGGCATGCTCCTTTGGTATGGACTTGAAAAAAGAGAAACCACTACCTCCTACACCACAGATCCCAAAGGAGGCTGCTTGCTCTGTGCATCTTCTGGGAAGGAGGGCTGATGAGCGAGGCTCCATGTTCACCCAGAACTCTCAATTCTGAGCATCTGAGGAAGGAAAGGGTGGCTGGAAGCACACTCATCACATCTGGGCAGATGTGTGTGCAGCTGCCTGTGGGTCTGCTCTAAGGTCTAGCGTATAGTAGTTCTGTCACCTGATCCTGAGATTTCTGTTGCCTGGCATTTCCAGTCATCTCCTTCTTTGCCTTAGGAATTTAGCCCCAACTCTTCTTACAATGAATATTCTCCTTTATTTAAAATAAACAGCCTGCTTCTGTTGCTTGCAACCCGGAAGCCTAAGTGGTGCTGGCTTAAAGGCAGAAAAGGAGAGAGAGATTCACATAGCACTCACAATCCATCCTTGTCAGAAGATTCTTTCAAGTGACAGCCCTGTCTTCCAGCTTCCCAGGCACTCACGCTCCACGGCTCAGTGTTGGTATCAGGTCACACCTTCACCCCCAAATTCCTCCAATCCCTCTTCTCAACTCCACTAGCTTCAAACACAGATGTCCAGAGTCACAGTGTGATCATTGAATTCTACAGTCTGTGCTGTTTGCCTTGTAGACATTCGACCTTCCAAAATGAAGACTTTGGAGTGATGAGACAATAAATATCTTTCAGATACTGCTCATCCCAGTACAAAAGTTATTTTCCAATATGCCCCTTAGTTGCTTAGGAACTTCTGGAGTTGTCATGGGTTCCCATTACCTCTTTGCTCTTCTCTACACAGAGACACACATAGCCATGCACACACTGTCTTCTGTAGACCTTGTTTATCGCTCACACCAAAAGACAAAGACCAGTCATTGCATGCCAAAAGGCAAGAATTCCCTAAAAAGAGTGAAAGAGAGTTCATTTGTAGAATTTCATACCCTGATATTTCACCTACATCATTATGAAAACAGCCTCAGGCTATTCTGAACTTTTCTTTCTACAGATCTACCTATGAGGAAGCCAGGAGGATGCCTCTTGAGCCCTTGATTGTGGTGTTCTGGAAGACAATGAAGCAGGAACTCTAAGGCAAGTCTTGAAGAGAACTGAGTGATGTCCAGTGGATGCCCCATGCATCTACTGCAGGAGGGCTGGGGAGGTAAGCCCCAGGCCTGCTCATTGTGGTAGTTACCCTAGACATGACTGTCCATGGTAAGCTAGGGAGTGCCTGTGTGCTTGAAACAGAAGTGGGAAGAAGGGATGTCATCTAAATGAGAATGTTCTACGTTCTCTGAAAGTGTGGAGAACAAGAAACTTGACTAATTTCTTTCTGGACATCTTAGTCCTAAAAATGTCATTGGGACATAAAAATGTTCTCTGATTTTCCATGGATTCTAATACATAACCAAAGAAAGATGCTTATATAAACAGAGTGGAATAATATTTTATTCTACATGGAACCAATCCCTTAGAATTAAATAACAATTAAATCACTTACCTAATTGCAACATGAATTTTTTTCTCCTTGCTTTTTCTTATGTCTCACTACCATTTTTTCGGGGGGAGGGGGTGGACAGCAATTATTACAAAGTACTGTATCTGTATGGTGTCCTGTTGGGTAGCTAATATAACCCAGTCAACAGAACGCTTTCCTGATTGTTGGAGGTCCATAAGAAACAGCTCAGAACTGTAGACTCTGTGACTATGATAGTCTAGATCTGGCCCCGATGATTTCTATAACACCTCTAGAAGGCTGTACTCTTACCCTGGTCCCCTGCTGACAGGCCGGCTCTGTCTTCTCTACATGTATGAAGCTAGACACTGTGTGGCTCCATCCTTGGCAGGAACTCTTAAAATCTGCTCTCGGAGCTGCAAATGGGAAAACTGGAATTGGCATGGTGAAGTATGCCTTAGCCTCTCCAGTCCCCTGTGTCCCTGGGGTCCGCCACTCCACAGTCCCAGCCAGTGTGCCTGCCTGTGCTGTCCGTCCTATCTGGAGTCATTGCCCTCTTGGTGTTAAGCAGAGCTGGTTTGCTTTCCTTGACACAAAGCGTTGGTACTGGCCTGCTCCCAGCCCTTACGTCCCATGTTGTCCTTATCATTCTTATGGGATGGATGGTCTTCCGAGCAGGTAATCCTGCAAAGAGGAGTCCTTGTGACAGACATTAGGAAGATGACATTTTCTTTCCTTTACTAGAGGGAGGAAATGAACATAGCAAACCATACTGCTCCCTCCTGCCCCCTCCCCCCTCCACACGGAACATACATCCCAGGATCCCTGTTAGCGTAACAGGTGGGAGCCCATAAGAAGACCAAGCTCACTGTTAGGAGCCCCACAAGAAGACCAAGCTACATAACTGTAACATGTTAAACTTTCATAATTTCTTTATAGCAAGAACATTAAAAACCCTCTAAGGATTATGATATATCCGATGTGTGATTCTTCATTATATATACCTTGTTGTCCCACAGAATACCATTTTAACATAACTGTAACACTGCACCCATTAATTAAACTCTCTCCTTCTCCTGTCCCAGATATCTTCCCTACCTCTCATAAATCCCCATCCTGTTCTCCACTTCCATGAGGTAACGCCTTTAGGTAGCCCACATGAGTGAGAGACAATGGTGTTTGTCGTTCTGCACCAGGCTTACTTCACTTAAAATAACGTCCTATAGGGCTAGAGAGATGTTGGCTCCGTGGTTCAGAGCACCTGCTGCTCTTGCAGAAGACCTGGGTTTGTTTCCCAGCAACCACATCCGGCAGCTCACAGCCACCTGTAACTCCCATTCCAGAGGATCCAACACCCTTTTCTGGCTTCCATGGGCACTGTAGGCATGTGGTACACATATAAATAAGCTAACACACACACACACACACACACTAATAGGATAATCTCCTATCAACCAATACCTGAAACTATTTTTAACTGAAACACAGACCCTCGGCTTTAAGCCATGGTGACCACCTACAGCCACAACTTTATGTCCAATGACTGTCCATGTAGCCCTCTCGACAATGCAAACATACCACCATACTTGTCATTTCTGAAACATAATTTTGAAAGCATTATGGGAAAGATTTATTGGGAATTGAAAGGTAGTAAATCTCCAAAAATGTAGGCACACACACACACACACACACACACACACACACACACACACACACACAAAACAGAGAGTAAAAGATAATGTCCTTAAGACAATAGCACCCAGATTTTAAATAGCAGCACGCTGACTTCTAATTTCAGTGTGATGTGTGCAAAATTCCTTCTTTTCCAATGCCAAATCCTGAATGAAACATGCAATAAAAATCGCTGCCTGAAACAGGGTGATAGCATTTAATCCCCTGGCAGCACATTAGAAAGGCTTTCAGCTTGCAACCCAGGACTGCCATGCTGCTGCTCTGCTCATGAAATTATTTATTCATGCCTTGGTTTATAAAGTCCCTTTTATAAGCTTTCTATCGGCTAATAACGGGCTGGAGCACTTATGTTCCCAGCCTGACAGATCCCACATTTATGAGCCTGAAGTCCGAGCTTGGCAGAGTGGCCGCCTGGAGGGAGCCATGCTGGCTGACTGAGTGGGTTTCAGCCTGCGGAGGCTGTGGGTGTGGGGGCCTCAGGGTGCAGCGCGGCTGTGGCCAGAGGGATGAGATGCAGGGGGTCGGGAAGGAATGCCTTTTGGCAAGCTGGCCCTCAAAGGCAAGGTGGAGTGAGAGAATCGGAAGAGGGCTCAACACAGAAGGACTAAATCTGTCCACCACATGCCGGAGATCATTCATTAGGGACAATATGTGTGACAGCGGGGGCTGGTTTCCCTTGTGACTGTGAAGAGATGGGGAGAGGGGAGAGGCTGACTGAACGCATTAGAAGCAGAAGCAGATTAACAACATAAATTAGATACTTAGACCAAAGTAATTGGGAGTACTTTAATACGTATTTATTCGCACGCAATTCATCTCCTAGCAAGGATAAAGCCACCATGAGGACAGAGGCATTTAGACCCTGATCTAATTCAATCACTAACGCAGACTGCTGGCTCCTAACCCTTGACTAGCCCAACCCTTCCCGGGCTGTTCTGACTGGGCTAATTCCCACTATTAAGAATGGGGCATCTCTGACCCGAGGCAGTCAGTTCCTAAGGAAGTGCCCCTGGAAGGCAGAGCAACGGTGACTTTTACCCACTGATAACCTCCATCTCCCAGACCAGTCAGGACATGGAAGTGGCCAGGTGTGATCATGACCTCTAGGAGATTGTAGCCAGGAGCCCACTAACCTTGGCCTTCTTGTTTGGAGTTAAATGAGTCTTCCTAGCATGGGCTGTCTTGGGTACTGTAGGACGCTGAATACCATCTGTGACTTTTCCTACTAAATGCCTCTAGCAGCCTCCCGCCATCTGTGACAGCCACAAAGGTCACCAGAAAGTCCTGAGTGCCCCTGAGAGGGCAGAACCTTCAGCCGCTGGACCAAGAAACCATGGCTTTTGGATCTCGGGGGTGGGGGGCGTGGAACTGTCTACCTGCTGCAGGCCTTCTGGTTACAGATCTGGAGGGAGCCAGCAGCCTGCCTCTGTTCAATGGCTGCTTCTCCTCTAACCTGCTTCCCACCGAGACCCAAAAGCTTTGTGGACGTTGATATAGCAAAGTCTCCAACTCCCAAGCCAGAGGGTGGCCAAGAAGCGTTTGAAAGACAGATGGCCCTGAGGAGCCATCCCTCAAGCAGGTTCTGAGGCTATCCCCTGTCCCCATGCCCACCTCTGTGCCCCGAGCTCTGTTCCCACACTTTTGTTGCTCTGTTGTCTGTGTGACTGTGTGACTCACTCCAGGTTCAGCAGTGGCTTGCCCGAAGTCCCACATGGGATCAGGTGACACCCGGAATGTTCACTGTGGGGTTATAGGGAGTGGGGGGGGGGGGGCGGGGAGGCATGGGCAGAGCCTGGGTTCCATCTCACCACACACAAGCTGTCAGAAACTCGGCGGCCCCCACCCACCTCTGACGTCCCCGATGCTGCTAATCTCTGCCAAGTGTCCCGTGTGCTCCAGCACCGCCACCTGCCCCCACGCCCTCCGCAAGGTTGTCCAGGCTGTGGTCTCGCATGCTTCTCTTCTATATAATCTTCACCTTCTCATTTTATGGGATTCAACACAGAGTCTACTTATGCTTGTTTGCATTATGGTTAAACTATTAAATTAAGAAGAAAAAAAAAGAGAGAGAAAAAAAAAAGAATTCTCGATGTGCTGAACACAGTAATGCGTTTCCGTAAGCTCACTGCTGGGGAGGCTCAGGCAGGGCCATCGCTTCAAGACCAACTCGGGGCTCCGGAGTGTGGGTGGTGTGTGTGATGCTGGGGTGGTAAGGGTGTATGTGTGATGTGCGTGGCATGTGTGGTGGTATGTGTATGTGAAGAGGTGTGTGGGTGTGGTGTGGATGTGGTATGTGTGTATAAGGGGGTGTTTGGTGTGTGTGTGTGTGGCATGTGTGTATAAAGATGTGGAGGTGAGAGCCTGTGGTATGGGATGTGTGTGGTATGTTGAGGGGTATGTGGTGTGTGCTTGACACGCACGGTGTATGGGAGAATGGAAGAGGTGGTTTGTGGTGTGCGCATGGTGTGGTGTGGTGTATATGTGTGTGGTATGTGTGCTATGGTGTGTGTGTGCATGTGCTCTGTGTGTGTACGTATGTGTGTGTGTGGCAAATATGTGGGTGTATACATGTTTCCGTAAGTACTCCATAAAGGTGTGAAGGTTTGTTTGTTTGTCTGTTTGTATCCCTTTTAACTAGGATGCACAAAGAGCCTGGTACTGAAAGAGCACTATGCACGTCATGAGTCAGTGTCTGCTTATCATCTACTATTGAAATCATCACTCAGTATTGTGATATCAAAACAGCAGTAAAGGGAGGCAGCATTCTGGTAAAATGTTGACAGTTATGGGTAATGTTAAGTCCCCTTTGCTTTTATTAATATTAAAATAATTTTGAAGTGTTACTGATAAAATTCCTTTACAATCGGATTATGTGACCGCAAACGCCCTAAAACATTATTCCAAATGTATGACAATCCACAGCAGGATACCAGCCTCAAACTCCTGGATCTTTACTACTGAGGAAAACGTTTATTTTTTGTGTTTCCATGCAGTTAGATCACCCCTCCACCATCCACCGCAGCCCTTCTCCCGTGGGCCCTCTGCTTCGGTCCACTGGCCTTTGTGCTCACGGGTCATTCCAGGTTGGTCCCACCTTGAACATCTGCACTGGCTGTCCTCATCTTTCATGCCTTTGCTGACCACTCAGCTGCCCCCTCCAGAACATTCCTGGCTTTATTTGCTTTGGGGAACACAGCCTCATCTGAGGTTGTCTTACTTCTTAGCTCATTAGTTTGTAGTCCTGTCTGTCGAGGGCTCCCTACCAAAAAGGGGACTCTATCAATCTTTGCATGTGTGTAGTCCCAATGCCTAACCCAGCGCCTGGAGAGCAGCAGAAACTCGATACATAGTTACTGAATTAATGAAACAGTCACTCAGTGAGTAAGGGATAAACAGAAAGAACAAGGAGCAAATGAAAAACGAAGGCTTGTGGAGACGAAGAGGCTTCACAAAGTCACGCTGACAATCAATACAGAAAAAAAAAGGAACATGGGCCAGCATTAAATTCCGCTGTTCTCTTTTGTTTGCTCTGCTGCTTTGGTAATGTGGAGCATCTCCCAGGCCTTGGAAGATCCTTCCTTTTGTCTGGGATAATGACTCATAAATATTGTGACACACCAAGAGAGCGCAAATGGTATGGCATTTACTGAATGAAATTTGAGGCGTCTAACAAAGGATCGGAATGAGAGGACGCTGTGCTAGATAAAGTTGTAGAAGTAAACAAAGACAAAAGTATTCCTATCCGAGGAGCTATCTGATAGGCATTTACACCTGGCACTGGTGTAAATAAAAGGGAAAACGGATCCTCACTGTGCTATGGTTAAAATGTCTGTATCACTACTGTTATCATCACATTAAAAGCAACATCATTAATTTCAGTGCCACCAAGGCAAACTGAGTAAGTGATTTATTATTCATCATTGTGTTGGTGGAGGGCTTCTCTCCAGGTTCCCCAAGCCCCGCAGTCCCACAATCCACGTATAAAATAATCACTCAGACACTTATATTACTTACAAACTGTATGGCCGTGGCAGGCTTCTTGCTAACTGTTCTTATAGCTTAAATTAACCCATTTTTATAAATCTATACCTTGCCACATGGCTGGTGGCTTACCGGAGTCTTTACATGTTGCTTCTCCTGGCGGTGGCTGCAGTGTCTCTCCTCCTTCTTCCTGTTCCCCCAATTCTCCTCTCTCTTTGTCCCGCCTATACTTCCTGCCTGGTCACTGGCCATCAGTGTTTTATTTATATAGAGTGATATCCACAGCATCATTGGTGGAAGGAAAAGTTCACAACAGGCATAGAAATATTATCAAATATCAAAACAAGTCTGAAAAAACGTAGCAGGAGCACAATCATTCCTTCTTGAAGAGTCTTTCCAATAGATGATTAGGGCCATGCAATCTTTGTTCTGCTGCGATCAGCCTTGGGGTACCTTTACAACCTATAATGGATATTGTGTAGGTGGCATAATTTAGCTCAATAAGGCCTCCATCCTCCAGCTGGGCATGTATGGTATTTGGATACCTCCCTGGGAGATGCGGTGGGCTGGCAGTTAAGAAGACAGACATGAGTTTCTCAGCCCTTCTCACCATTGACTTGCTGTGCTAGATTGTAGATATTAGGGAATTCTCTAAGCCACGGTTTTTCATCTGTGTGGAAATGATACTAATAGAAGCTCCCCCACGGAGCTGTAAAGATTTGGGAAGAAAACACATGCTCAAGGCTCTCATTTCAGTGCCTGGCCAGAAGCACTAGCGGATGCTGTTTCTATGATGCAAAGGCAGAACAGAACAGCAGGAAGACCTGGATGCAGGTGGGCCTAGGGTAGCATCACCAGGCCCCATCCCATTGCTTATTGTTTATGGAACTAAAAAATGCAAAACTGTCTTCTAGGAAGGAACCCTGTAAGCATCGGTTTCCTTCACAGGAGAGAAATTAGAAAACTAAAAACCAGGATGGATCCTTTGAAAGGAAAGTAGATTATCATCCCCGCCCACCCCCCCAACCCCCAATCTCAGCAAACCTGGCAGGAAGGCACATCAGTAGTGCAAAGGAATAGGGAATGTGGTTCAGTGGTTAGAGCACTTGCCTTGCAAAGTCCTGTGTTTGGCCCTCCACTTGAGGGTGGATGAGAACAAACATCCAAAAGGAACTGCAGATGACTTGAGATTTTTTTTTTACCCTATTTGCAAGTTAATAAACCTTTAATAGATGGTAGAGAACACCTGAGTCAGAGACTGGGGGCACTTTATTGATCCCAGCAAGAATGGTAGGTAGAGTACTGCTGTGGTGCTCAAGGGCCAGATCCTTAGCCCCAATTCTGAGGACATTTCAAGAGGGTAGGATAAAGGCCTGTGTGTATAGCCAGTTGCATCCCAGGAGGAAACGCCTGTCCCAGGGCAAAGCTGTTTCTGCAGGTAGTGCATCCAGCCCATCGCATTCCCCAGAGCTTGGTTCTATCCTGACGACGACCCAACAGTAAGCATGCCTGTGTTTGCTCGTGAAGGAGATGATATCTGCTAGACTGGTCACTATGCTAACATCCTTAGGAAAATCACCCGGAACAAGGTTCTCAGTGGCCTCAGGAGCTGATCACCTAGGGAAGTGGAGCCAACATCTACAGCTTTCTTGAAGCAGAAAACATGCCTTCTGATCTGCCACATGGGGTGGTGTAGCTGGAAGGTTTCTCCAGGATCGTCTGGCCGCACGGTCCCTCAGCCGCTTATAAAATAATCACTCAGAGGCTTAATATTATTTACAAACTGTGTGATCTATGGCAGGCCTCTTGCTTGCTAGCTCTTATATCTTAAATGAACCCATTTCTATTCATCTATGTTTTGCCACGTGTTCCGTGGCTTACCAGTCTGCTGGCACGTTGTTCCTTCAGCAGTGGCTGGCATCTCTCTCCGCCTTCTTCCTGTCTCTCTGCTTGGATTTCCTGCCTGCCTCTAAGCTGCCTTGCCATAGGCCGAAAGAACTTTATTTACTAGCCAATGGGAGCAACACATATTCACAGCATACAGAAAGACATCCCACAGCAAGGTGGGGCCTGAAGGTCCGCATCATGCAGCAGCCTCAGCCAAGGTCTTCGGAGTGGGTGAGTGACAGCATGGATGAGGAGGTCATTGACCCTGTTCTCTATCAACACCCAGTGAACATCAGAAGGCTGCTCATGTCACTCTCATCCTAGCTGCGTTGTGCTGGTCTAGAGAGCAGCGTCATGGTCGGGACACCCCCCACAGGGTCACCATATTATCCGCACCTGCTCCCGGCCTTCTGGGAGGGTGACAGGTTATACATCCCTTCCTGTGAAGGGACAGCAGTCATGGCTCCCCTAGCACTTAAGTGTGAGCACAAGGTGAGCCTCCTACACCTACAATGGGCTGTGCTCTTGCACATCAATCACCAGTTAAGAAAATGCCCTATGTGCCTGCCCAGATGGTGACTCATAGTGTCTCTAACTCCAATTCCAGGGGATCCAATGCCCTCTTCTGGGACCAGGCACTCACATAGTACACCTACATGCAGGCAGACACTCATACATATAAAACAATTGAACTAAAAAAAGCAGTAAGGGGTGGTCCATGTCCTGGCCTGACTTCCCAGATAATGTTCTGGCTCATAGCAGACTTCAGTATAGACGATCTCACCACTTCCGATGGAACTGATCCATAAAAACTGGAAGTTAGTTAAACGTTTCCTAACTGAACAAGTTGAAGAACTGTGCAATTTAACATTTATCCCTTCACATGAAACATGTATTCACTGGACTGCTTTTCTGGGGCAAGCACCACCTATGAGCAAAACACATACAAAGAAACCCAAACTGTGTTAGCTTCTCGGAAAAAGCTGCAAGCAAAGCCAGCCTTATCAATTTGAAGAGTGTCGCACAAATTCCCAGACCCTAAACTATCCCTAAAGTCACTATTGATTACATTGTGATTCATCTTTAGCCCAGAGTCCTCAAGATGTCTTCATTAGGCACAGGTAGGGGTGTGTGTGTGTGTGTGTGTGTGTGTGTGTGTGTGTGTGTGTGTTCATGTTTATGTATTTGTGTGCATGCATGTAGAGGCCAGTGGTAGATGTCAGGTATCTTTCTCTATCACTCTCCATCTTATTTTTTGAGACAGACTCTCTCACTGAACCTAGAGCTTTCTGATCAGCTTAGACTGGCTGGCCACCCAGCTCCAAAGATCGTGCTGTCTCCTCCTCCCCAGCACTGGGGATACTGATATGCGCTAACATACCCAGTTTCTTACGTGGATGCTCAGCATCGAACTCTGGCTCTCACGTTCACATGGCGAGCATCTCACTGCATCATCTCCGTGGTCCCAGGACGCACATTCTTCAAGTTCTTGGTCCTCTAAGCCAATAAAAATCTCTCAAGATTCCAATCAAGATATCCCTTTGAAATATGCTTATCTCCAAAAACACACCAAGTTTTGCATAATTTTTTGAGGAGTCAGCCATCCACTTGTATTAAACTAAAGACTTTTTTTTTTTTGTTTGTTTGTTTGTTTTTGTTTTTCGAGACAGGGTTTCCATGTGGAGCATTGTGCTTTTCCTGGATCTCTCTCTGTAGACCAGGCAGGTCTTGAACTCACAAAGATCTGCCTGCCTCTGCCTCCCGGGTGCTCGGATTAAAGGTGTGTGCCACCACAGCCGGCTTTAAACTAAAGTCCTAATTTTCACTTAGTGACTTGTCGGGCAAAGAGAACAAGCAAGGAGCAAGCATAAAGCAGAAAGAGGCCCACAATTCACCGCAGCATTGGGAGGAAAGGCCCAACGCGTCGACTCGTGTGCCACCACGCACCACCATCCCAAGTGGAAAGAACCATGAGGAACCTCTGAGGCTTGTAGCTCTGGAGGGGAGTGTCCAAGAGTTCAGAGTTTGCCTTAGAACTTACAGGACTTTGAAGTGGGTAGAGATCAGCTCCCTTGAAGACCCTGGAGAGCACAAGGCTTGTCATCTTGTGCTGAGTTCTTAAATTATACATTCTCAGACAGTGACTATCTAAGATGTGGCCACAGCTATTTAGAAACACTTCGGAGCATGTGAGCATAATTTCATACCACATTATCAAGGATCTTTATGAAATGATATGATTCATCTCTCTGAACCCCAGGCAGCTCCTCCAAAAACGAAGAAAGCACTCAGAAACTTATCGGTAAGCCCCAATTACTTGGGCTTTGGGCTTTCTTTTAACAAAGGCTCCCAAAATTAAAAGTATCCCTTAAGACCACATTAATTGGCTGCTAGAACAGACGGTTCCCAAATGGAACAAGAAGTGTTGTGTCATTACATGGCTGACTTGACAAAGCACAATGTTCTTTTCATCTCTCTCTTTTCTATCTAGTGTTTTTCTGACTTAGAGATATTACACCTCCTAAATTCTTCTTGTTTTTCTCTCGAGCAACTCCACTCAAGCAGGAAGTCACAGAAGTTGGTTCCTTGAAAACAAACTTCCTCATTAGCCAGCAGGTTGTTGACTGCTGGAAAGCCGCTCACATTGCCTGGTTCAGCCCTACCTTGATGTAAAACCATTTGGATTCCTGGGTCAAGCTAAGGCCAGGACGCAAGAGTCACATAGGAAATCCAGAAGCCATTCTTAAGGAACTCAGTTTAGTCTCCTGGCAAAGGGTTTGATCCCAGATACAGGGAATAAGGTGCTGACCACCCAAGATGGGTCACCTAATACATGTGTAAGAGAAGGGCCAATGTGTCTTGTGCAGTCATTCAGGAACATTCCGAGGGATCCTCTGTTCCCTGAGGATCACCCTTCTGGCTGAACACTGTTGCTCAGGAGGTGCATGCACCAGGCATGTGCTAGAAGCCACTCAGCAGACCGACTCCCCTGCTGCCCCGGGCACTGCATTCCTCCTATGGGGGTGGGGGCTCCCTCTGTTTGTGTCTGGTAGATGGGTCTCTGGACAGTGTGTCGCTGAACACCAATTTATCACAGAGCACAGTGGCATGGTTTTTACTCAACATTTTCTGCACACACACACACACACACACCGCCCGCTCCTCTCCCCCTTTTCTTCTTTCCACTCCCCCCTCCCCTCCCCTTCCCTTCCCTCCCTCCTCAGGATGTTTCCAGGAGCTAAACAATGATTCAGGTCCCCTCACAATTCCACCAATGCTCCTCTTTCACTCTCACAGGTAAAGCTTTGATAGGAAAGGTCTTCCTCCTGAGGGACATAGCTCACAAAATCTCCTTGGGGTTCTGGAAAGTGATAGCCCTCAGGTCTGGCCCCTGTCTACTTCCCCCACACCCCCATTGAAGGCTCTTGTTATCCTTGGTGGTCACTCAGCCCTAAGAAAGTCTCCTACTATTCCCTGACATCGACTTGGAAATCAAGTCATCTTGATCAGAACACATAATAAAGAACAAAGAGAACCGGACTCCGGAGACAGGAGACCACCCAGAGCAGGCAAATAAGCAAGGCTAAGAGAACAGAGAAAGGGAAAACACAGGATGGAAACACGGAGCCGTAGGTTCTGACTAGCACAGAGCTTCCAGGGAAGCATTGGCAAGCGTCAACTCAGCTTTCATCCCTCGCAATGATGCATCAGTCACCCTAGTGAGGCCCAGGCCCAGGCTCCACTCCAGAGCACTTTGCGTGAAGGGCTCATAAACATGATTTTTCCTGCAATCCAGGAAAATCAGGGGAGGGGGAAGGAGAAGGTATATTCATTACACTGCCCCCCCACCCCAGACTCAAGGCCCCAGCAGTTTGATTTTGTTGATTATAACAGGCTGTTGTGTGGTGGTGCGGACAGCTACAGCCTGCCAGCTTTCGGTCCTTTCTGTGGGTTTAATTATTCCCTGGTAATAACTTCTCCCTATTTCTATGAAGAACAGATGATCAACAATACCAGCTCAAGGCCCTGTGTGCCACGCAGGAGGCAATCACGGCCTCTTCCAAACACGGTTTATGAATGTCATGTCCACGTTATTACATTCTCACTGCAAAGCTCTAATATCAATAATAACAGTCTTTCCATTACAAATATTTAAATAAATGCTTTCCATGTGAAGCAGGAGTCATTATTATCAATATTTGGGTGAACAAGAATCCCGGCGACAGCTCCAACAGCTGCGTTCAGCTTTGGCTCCAAAACAAAACACAGAAAAGCTCCCCAGTGGGAAACAAGGCAGGGCTTGATGAGTTCCACTCGGCTCTTCAGTTACAGATTATTAAAAGATGAATTATAAAATTGGCACAATAACGGTCATACGCATTCCTTCTGGCCAGCATCATCTCCAAGGCTCCGATAGTCGCTGAGGAATCTTCCCATCACAGAACGATTCAGGTCTAACACACACAGACAGTGTCTGTAAAGCTGCCACACGCCATTAGCGCGTGTGCTTCCCTGAGCCACGGTATCACTACTTCTCAGACAGGCACGGGCAGTCGCTGACGGCACCAAGACAATTCAGACATCACAAAGGCCCAAACATCACCCTACTCTGGTCCAGGGAACGGGACCTGGGGAGATGCAGGCAGGTAGGCAGTGCTTTCAGAACATCTAATGAGTGGCTTTGGCCTGAGGTGTTTTCCTAGCCAGACGCAGGGTTTGGGCCGTGTGTGATGGTGAAATCTAGGTAAAATTCAATAATATGCCGAATCTCTTAGAATAGTATTTCCAGTACAACACACTAAGCAGCCATTCGATTCCAGAATGCCTGCCTTAGTCAGGGTTTATCAGGAAAACAGAAAGAAACACATACATGGGGGGTGCATATAATATTTATTTTGAGAAATTGGCTCATGTAATTATGGGGCTGGCAAGTCAGAAACCACTGCAGCAAACTGGGAGGCCAGGAAGTCAGTGAGAGTCGATGGTGTGGTCTTGACATTGAAGTCTACAGGCCAGGCTGGGGGATGGGAGGAGCACTCGGGCCAGCCTTGTGCATAGCATTCTTGGAGAATAAACTCTTTCAAAAACCTCAGTCTTTGCTCTAAGGCCATTTTCACTTGTTGGATGAGCCCACCCATGTTGTAGAAGTTAATCTGCTTTACCCAAAGTCTACTGATGGCAAATATCAGTCATTCCTAAAAATAGCAGCACCGAAAAAAATCCAGACTGGTGTTTGACTCATGAAGTCAGTAAACAGAGTCCAGCCTAGCCAAGCTGACATATAAAATTGACCATTACTTTAACATTGCTGTAAATGTATCGGCTGGAGATCGGAGGCGTATATGATGAAAGCCAGTAGCGATGTGCATCTCAGCTGAGGAGAACTGAGATCGCCTGCCCTCACATTTGTTCACACGTCATGGCATCCTCCAGGGCATGAAGACATCAGCTATCCTTCGGAATGGAAGGGAGTGGGCGCACAGGACTTCCGTGAGTGTGCCTGCCTCCCTCCCTCATCCTACACCACTTGGAAGCAAGAAGGCCTTGCCGAAATCCTTGGCCACTCCTTACTTGATCCTCTCTCGGTTCCCCAAGCTACTTTTCCATCTGTGCTCTTCCCAAGGACCCCTAGAAATGAGAAACCTGGTTTCCCCGTGGACGAAGTTTCCCTTACCATCCTAGCAGGGGAAGAGAAGACTTCAGGAAAGGGACTCTCTGCACCTCCTCACCCAGCCCCTCGGTCAGCACTCCTGGGCATGAGGACACAATGGACTCTGAAGGGTTGGAGCTAACTCGAGGATTCCACAACCCAGAAAGGGAAGCAATACTGAGCAGGGCTGGGTTAGTAGCCGCCGCAAGCTCTCAGGCTAACCTGTCTAAAGGATTCTCCTCAGGATGCAGCCCAGTACCCAACCTTGATTTCCTGTCTTCAAATCTACCCCTTTCTTACCCTTTACAGGGTATATTAACTCCTTTTGTGCAGCTGTGACCAAAAGATCTCAGAGAACAGCTGAAAGGCAGAAGGCTAAGTACAGTTTCCCAGGGTTCTTTTGACTGTCTCACGGTTCCTGTGCTTGGGTAGGAACATGATGGCGGGGCGGGGGAGGGGGAGTACTAGTCACTTCCTAGAGGAGAGAGGGCAGAGAACAAAGAAGGTGTTGGGAGCCATGTATCTCCCTTAAAGGTGTGACTCACCTCCTCTAGCTAGGTCCCACCTCCTAACCTCCCTAAATGGCCCCACAGCAAGGGGATCCAGCTTTAAAATTTGAGCCCTTGGAGACATTTCATGGTCAAATCCTCACTGGGAATAGCCCTTCAGCCCTTCCCACAGTGAACTGCCATTCCTCTACCAAGGAAATACACCGTCTTCCACAACCTTTACCAACACCTTCTCGGTCCAGTGTTCCAGGGTAGTGTTGCTCAGTAGCGCAGGCTAGGCTTTGCTATTTCAAGTACGCTTCCCACGGTGACCTTGCCACAGTATGATCTGATGACAGTATGTCTTCCCAGTTCTTTCTCTAAATAACTTTTGAGAAGACATGCACGCATGGTACAGACATACTTATCCCCCAAACAAAAATAGCTCTGAAAAACAGGATGCTCCAAGTCTACGTTAGAAAGAAAAATATTTTCTTCAAACAGAAATAAATCTGCCAAGATTTTCTCTGCCCACAACAGAAAGAGTGCTGTGTACTATAGAGCATAAAGACTTGAGTTTTCTCTTTCAGAGTCTCTCCAATCCTGATGGCCCTTGAGAACCAGGAGGCTGGGTCACATGACAAGGGCGGAGCACAGCACAGGCCACCCTTAACAGCAAGGTCCCTTTCTCAGAGTCACCCCCTTAGAGAGTCTTTCCTGGTTGTGATCACGGTGCATGAAAAGTTCATGGCATGGAATAGCCACACACTACAGTAGGATAAATGGAGGGGGTGGTATGAAAGCAGCTGCTCCCCAGCAGTCTGTCACCCCAGAAAGTGGTGGCTACAGTATCTAAACCGGTGTGTCCCCTATGGGCCATACCCCAGGAGTTACGGCAAATCTAATAGGAAGCTTTATCCATGATGCAAAGGACCAACCCAGTACCACCTCCCTCACGTGCATGGGGGGGGGGGTGGATGTGGGTGTACATGTCACCCTTCCCTTCAATCAAACAAAATTTTTTAGGATGATGAAACTTTCTTCTCCCAACATCTCTGGCAAGTAGAAAGAACAAAATCAGGACAGATTTTTCTCACCATTCTCAGCAAAGTCCGAAGATCTGGGCTGGAAGGCTTGTTTGTTAGATCCGTGTCCTTTATAAGCCAAAGAGATTTGTTCTCTGACCTATTTCCAACTAGAGGAGTTGTAGAGATTGATTACTCTTACGATGGAGGGAAGGGAAAAGCCATCTACCACCTACTGCTCTGCATTCTTCTAATGACTGAGGCAGAGTTGGGCCCCATTAGCACTTGGACGATGTGGTAGTTTGAATTTAATTGGTCCCCACAGGCTCATAGGGAGTGGCACTATTAGGAGGTGTGGCTTTGTTGAAGTAGGTATGGTCTTGTAGAAGGAAGTATGTCACTATGAAGGCAGGCTTTGAGGTCTCATATGAGCTCAAGCCATGCCCAGTGTCTCAGTTCACTTCCTGTTGCCTGTGGATCAAAGATGCTGAATTCTCAGCTCCTTCTCTAGCACCATGTCTGCTGTATACCACCGTGTCCTGCCACAATGATAATGGACTGAACCTCTGAACGGTAAGCCCCTCAACTTAATGTTTTCCTTTATAAGAGTTGCTGTGGTCATGGTGTTTCTTTCCAGAAATAGAAACCCTAACCAAGAGAGAAGTTGGTACCAGGGATATTGTTGTGATAGGCCTGAACATGTGTTTTGTTTGAAGGAATATGGATCTTGGGACAGTGGATTAGAAAAGCAGTTGAACTCTTTAAGCACTGCTTAATGGGCCATCCTAGTAGGAGCATGGAAGACGGTGGTACTAAGTGTGATTTGAACTGGATCAAGAGGTTTCAGAGGAGAAGAATGTGAGTATGTGGCCTAGAGACTGGTCTTGCGATATTTTGGTGAAGAATGTTTTTTGCCCTTGTCCAAAAAGTCTACCTAAGGCTAATATGAAAAGTTTTAGATTAATTTCCTTGGCAGAAAAAGCAATCCCCAAACAGCCTAGCATAGACTCTCTAGAATGGTTATTAGTGGTAACTCTAATGAAGATTTATAATGAAGAGGAGCAAGTTGAACGAGGAAAAACACAAAATGTACAATTTGAGGAGAAAAGGAGCACCAAGAAGTGGAATGGATCTAAGTCCTGTGTTCAAGGAGATAAACAGATTAAGATATGGGGTAAAGGGAGTGGTGACCTCAGGGCAAGATCCACCCAGATAAATTTCCTACTTGTGAAAAGGAATTAAAGAAAAACTTAGAGTCAGGTATGGTGGTGCCCACCTTTAACCCCAGCACTGGGAAGGCAGAGCCTGGCAGATCTCTGCCTTTGAGGCCAGCCTGGTCTACAGAGCAAGTTCCAGAAGAGTCAAGCTTAGGCAGTGAAGGAAACCACCAAAACAGAAAGCTGGTGAAAATGTAATTAACCTAGAGAGCTATGTTCCAGCCCCAGCAAGCCGCAGCACTTGGTAGCTTTGGCCACACGGTTCTGGCTTTAGAATCCAGGAGCAACTAAGGAAAGGCACAGAGGCCAGGCATGTGTCATGGGTTGTCCCTGAATGGAGGCCCAGAGAGGCCATTGTGTGAAGCTGTGAAAGTGAAGCCTGGATGGCCTTGGAGACCCCATGATGTTGGAGATGCCAGACCTGTGGGATGCCTGCCAAGGAGAGCTGCTCACGGGGAGTGGAACCAGCCCAAGAGAAAGAAGTTGTGTTACAGTCAACAAAGATGAAAGGAGTTGGAGATCTGAGGAGCATTTTGACATCAGACATGGAGAGGCAGAGTTTGGAGTTTACCCAGCTGGTTTTCAGTGTTGCTTTGGTCCAGAATTTCCTCACTATGCTCCCTTCCCTATGTTTTGGAACAGTAATGTATACCTGTGCCACTGAATGTTGAAAGTATGTGATCTGGTTTGGTTTGGTTTGGTTTGGTTTGGTTTGGTTTGGTTTGGTTTTTGACAGGGGATTATAGTTAAGAGATTGCATGAAATCAGAAGAGACTTTGAACTTTGGACTTTTAAACATTGTTGAGATTGTGATAGACTATGGGGGCTTTTGAAGTTATTAGACTAAATGCATTTTGCATTATGATATTGTTATAAACTTATGGGGGCCAGGGAGTGAAATGTGGTAGCTTGAATGTCATTGGCCCCCATAAGTTCATAGAGAGTGGCACTATTAGGAGGTGTGGCTTTGTTGGAGTGGGTGTGGCCTTGTTGGAGAAAGTGTGTCACTATGGAGGCAAGCTTTGGGGTCTCATATGTGCTCAAGCCACACCCAGTGTCTCAGTTCACTTCCTGTTGCGTGCAGATGAAAGATGTAGAATCTTAGTTCCTTCTCTAGCACCATGTCTGCCTGCATGCCACCATATCCCACCATGATGATAACGGACTGAACTTCTGAACTGTAAGCCACCCAAATGAATGCTTTCCTTTATAAGAGTTGCTGTGGTCATGGTGTCTCTTCATAGCAATAGAAACCCTAACTAAGACAGATGGAAAAGGGGGAAAAGCTATGATAAATCTAGTAAAATGGTCCCTTTTATTTCACCTGAAAAGATGAAGAACAAAAGCAGTATTTTAGTCATAAACTTCTTGATAAACATGAAAAATCCTGTTACCTGAGCACATTTCACCCCAATCCTCCTTTGTGTTTGTCAGTGAAGAGACTAGTGTCTTTATTGTTTTCCACTGAATCCTGGAACCCAGCATAATGTCTGGCACACAATAAATGCTCAATAAATATTTATTGAAACAATGTGCTCCGCAGATTGAAAGGCTGGATAACTTTGACTGTATTCATCCCAAATTTAGGGAAATGAAATGCATCCCACTTGTCAATTACAGTTTAAGGCGATCAGCTAGCAGGAGGCGGCTTCCCTGAAATATGATTCCAGGCAGTGATCCATCTGTCAACTAATGATACAGATATTAAGAAATAAGAAGTGTCTGACAAAATGGCTAAGTCCTACCTCCTGCCTGTGCAGAGAAGCAGCTGAAGTGTCATTATCTGCTTACACCACAAGACAAGAGTCCTTCAGCCCCTTCTGTTCTCTGCCTTCAGAATCTGTTGAGAAAGGAGATACCCTTGCCCGCCCGGCCGTAAAGCAAACAGCCCCTCATGCTGTTTACACTGGAAGACATCCTGCTGGTCAACTTCTCCCGGCATTCAAAGTGTCTCAAGACTTCCTCGCTATTCTCCTGACAAGAGTCAACAGTTCTCGGGCTGCAAATAGTTGAGTTAGAATAAATACGCCACAGTTAATAGCTTGGTCTTTGGAGTAAATGTTCCCTTTTCATTTTTAATAATTAGAGTAGAATTGAGCTGAGGCTTGTATGTTTAAAATCTTTGACAAAATAAGTTGCTGGAGCAAATACATAGTGTAAATAAGTACCAGTGTTCTGTTAAGATTATAGCAAGCCACATTAATCCTACTGGTAAGAACTAAACTTTGAAATATCTTTATAGTGATTATTTATGAATAAAAGGGTTTAGGTTCTTGAAGAATGCAAATTATTCTTATCAAAGCATGCCGAACTGGATCCCTTCATTCATGCTCTGTTGTCTTCTTTTCATGTTGTTTCCTTTAATAATGCACGAAGAATGTTAATGCCAAATTATTTTTAAAACATTCTTTGACATTTTGTTTTTTGGTGGCAGTTTAACTAAAGCCAAATGAATACATTGCTTTTCTTTGGGAATACTAGATTAAAAACAAGCTTGTGAACACAAATAATATTTCAAAATAAAAAAAAAAAGAGCTTAACAAAGATGAAATGCTCCCTCTACCAAAACACGCAACCCTTTTACAAGCACTTGGTTTTGGCTTGTATCCTTGATTGCGGCCATGGCGGAAGCAGTTGACTGAGCAACACCAAGGAGAAAATACAGAATGGAGGAAACATTTGTTAATTATCATCATCTGAATTCTAACATTCGTCTAGTTTATCGGCTGTTCACTCTGTAGATGCCAAATCACCAAATCATAGAGAAAGGAAACACGAGACAGACTGTCGTGCTCTGTCCATAGAGGTAGCTGGATTTCTGTCTTGGTTTTAAGCTGCCCAGAAAATATTCCTGACTGTACTATCCAACATTCATTAGAGAACACGTGCTGTCTCTGGCTCTGTATGACTCAAGAGTTTTCAACCTTACAATGGTGGAAAGTGTCACGAGTTTAGCATTCTGCACTCAGAAGCATGCTCACTGAGTATGTTGTCAGGGACAGTGGCTCACACTTATAATTCCAGCACTTGGGAGGCTGATGCAGGAAGATGGCAAATTCCAGGTCAGCTTGGGCTCCATAGCAAAACTCTGTCTCAAAAATAAAAAATAAAAAAAGAAAGAAAGAAAGAAAGAAAGAAAGAAAGAAAGAAAGAAAGAAAGAAAGAAAGAACGAAAGAACGAAAGAACGAAAGAAAAGAAAAAGAAGTTTGCATGCTGAGTTCTGTTCGTTTCTTTGTCTGTTTGTCCCTACCCTCGGAGTGACTAGAGGTGTTCTCTGTCTTCAGTCAGCTCTCAGAGGGGGTAAGCACTGTTCAAGAAATCAACGAAGAAGTCTAAACAGGACTGTTTTTATGTTTTGTTTTATTTAAAACAAGAAATGCTTCCTTAATGGTCTCAAATGGGAACAAGCAAAGGAAGATTAAATTGAGCAAAGGGATGAGATGACCTGGCAAAGGGCAGCCTGTACTCACCTTGGATGCGAGATTAACAGTACTCTTCCAGGAAGCTCACAGGAAGAGCAGGAACAAAAGCAAAACCATGTTGTTCCTTTGCACAGTTTCCAACAGAAGGGCGGATATCAGGCAGCGTTTTGTGCCCACCACTACTCCGCTCACCCTTGTTTACACATTCTCTCTGGAGGTCTGTTTTACACAACTCTCTCTGGGTCACGACTAAGCGAGTCTTGAGCATGTCATTCTGTAAATTCCTCACTGATACAGGGGCAAGGTTGGTTCTAGGGGCAGATCGCCCAGCCCCCAGAGCATTAGCTTGAACCCTCCATGGAAAAAGTCCTGGCTACCTCACTTGGGTAACTCTGTAGAACACCATCTCCTGGTTGCTTCCTACAGGATGTTAGAGGGGAAAGTTGCCACTGAGAACCACCAATCGATTTTAACTTCCTACATTCAGTAAAAAAAGGCTGCCTCAAAAATTCAATGAGGGACTGACAAATAAGAAAGCCTCCACAAAGGAAGGAGAGTCTAAAAGTCAGTTTTCTCCAGTAGTTCCGTCTTGAGGGTGATTCTGAGATCACAGAAGAATGTAAGCACAGGGCCCCGACCACCACCGTGATGGCGTTATACTGATCAAATTTCTCATGGGATCATTTCTAGAAATGAAAAATAGATCCATTCCTACACTTGCCCAAGAGAAAAGGGTGACTATGAGAAGATTTGTGAGTTTAATAAGGAGGAGACTCAGATTGGAGATCTTTCCAATTATGACCCCAGTTAAGTCCAGCAGGCACAATGGGAAAAAAAAAGAGAAAAAAGAAAGAGACCATGGACTGTTCAGAGATACAATCTATCCTATCAGGACTAAAGAGTTACAAAGTCTACTTTCTAATCTAGGACATTTAAAAGGGGGGAGTGTTCTGGAAGATTTTCAACAAGGCATAATAGAATCTTAGGCTTTGAATTTTAAAAGCTAAGAATGAAATGCACTCCAGTGAAAAAAATCAGTCCTTGTTTTCTTTAAATTTTGAAAAATATCTGTGGTTTAAAGTAAAAGTATTCATCCTCATTAATTACTATTATAATACAGTTTCAAATGGTGAATATCAAAACTCTCCCTTTCTGAAAAACTATGTGCCAGCAATTAAGTCAATTTGTTTCCCTGAAGGAACACATTTTCTGAAACCAACCTCACCCTTCCAGAGAGCCAGGGAATTAACGCAGCAAGGTCATTCTCCAGACCACTTCTCCTCCAGGAATACTGCTAGAAATGTTCAAATAATTTAAAACACACTGGAGTGTTTCACAAAATTACCAATTCTAATGACAGACTTCTTCTCTAGAGCTGGCAAAAAGGAATGTTCACAAATATGTGAGGACAGCTTTAATGGCCTCTCACCGAACAAAACTTTTGAAAACCTGCTTCTTTAACAAAAAAATAAATAAATAAATAAACAACAAATATCCTTTAGATATTGGCACTAAATTGCTGCTCGAGCAGCATTATGAAAGGCACACCCAAGATGGTTTTAAAGGCAGAGGCTCATAGGTCCCCGTGCTTACTTATTTATAACCGTATGTAAATTAATATATTGAACTTTCAACAATCTACCCTTTTCTTCATGAGCAGTGTAAACAAACAATAACATATGAAAACAGTTATTAGTGACCTAGTCATGGGCTAAGGACTAGGAATTTTAAGCAAGTTTCAATTCCTTTTTTTTGTTTGTTTGTTTGATATCACCTAGTATTAAGCTTTTATATGGTTCTATTTTCAAAGAATCCAAAGGTGAACTATAAACTGTCATGAAAATTTCATTAAAAAGAAAAAAACAAGCATGACTTTAATTCTAGAACTCAGGAGGCAGAGGCTGGCAAATCACTGTGAGGCCAGACTGGTCTTCATAGGAAGGAAGAAAGGATGGAGGAAAGAAGGAAGGGAAGGAAGGAGGGGAAGGAGGGAAAGAGGGAGGGAGGGAGGGAGGGAGGGAAGGAATTTCATTATAGAACCAAGTGTGGTGGAACACAGAGTCAGAAAGATTGCCTAGGAATTCAGTGAATTCTGGGCTAGCCAGTGCTACATAGTAACACTATCTCAAAAAAAAAAAAAAAAAAGAGGAAAATAAGAAGGAAGGGAGGGAGGAAGGGACAGAGGGATGGAGGGACAAAGGGACGGATGGAGGGAAGTGTAGAAAGAAAGAAAGCTAATGTCATCAGTGTGGGTTTGTTCACACGTGTGCAGCTGCCCACACAGGGCAGAAGGGGGCGTTGGATCCCTGCAGCTGGAGTTATAGAAGGCTGTGAGCCGTCACATGTAGGCGCTGGGAACCAGTGCCTGTTCTCAGTACAGCAGAAAGAACTCTCAACCACTGGGCCAACACTGGACCCACCGTGGCTTTCCTACACAGTTTATTTTAGTCATGTTCTCTAGGATACACCATTTACAGAAATTCTGTAAGACGAAGAAGTGAGGCAGATATATCACTTGGAAAGAGCATCATCGTGTCCCCGGCTCCACAGTTCTCAAGTCAGGTTCTACACACGCACTTACACTAGCCACAGTGAGGTGTCTCTCTGCTTTAGTTCCCACTGGACCCTGGGCTCTTGGAGGACAGTTGTAAGGCTCAGTCATCATGATTTCCACGGGTTCTGACTTTTAGCAGGTATTCAGATATTTACTCAGGAAATAAGAATCAGGAAATTTACTTCCTTTTTTACTCACACCAATAGAATTACAGTTAAAAACTTACAAATGAATTAAATGCACATTTTCTGTCTAGAAACGGACTAAGGAAAAAAATCTCTAAACTAACCCTTCATGACCAGGATAATTCACTGATACAGATGATTTAATAATCACCTTCCTAACTCTCTCACTGAGCTTTACATTCTAGATGCACAGAAATAAGTTGAATCTGTAAAATCAGTACCTCCGGGTAATAGGGCTTCACTCCCTAGCACTCCGGCAGATGCCGTTATACAAATTAAAACATAAAAAGGGCTTATATTAGTTTTCAGTTGTATTTCGCTTTCCACTGCCATAGCAGGGGCTTGTGTGGTGGTGTTGTGTTCCCCTAAATATTGTGCACCCTAATAAACTTATCTGGGGTCAGAGACAGAACAGCCACAATATTAAACATAGAGGCTAGGCAGTGGTAGCACACACCTTTAATCCCAGCACTTGGGAGGCAGAGCTAGGCAGAAATCCATGTGTTCCAGGATACAGCCAAGCATGGTGACTCACGCCTTTAATCTCGGGAGTGAGCCTTTAATCCCAGGGAGTGGTGGTAGAAAGCAGAAAGGTAAATAAGGCGTGAGGACCAGGAACAAGAAGCATTTGGCCTGGTTAAGCTTTCAGGCTTCTAGCAGCACAGTTCAGCTGAGAGCCATTGGGATGAGGACACAGAAGCTTCCCATCTGAGGAAACAAGATCAGCTGAGAAGTTGGCCAGGTGAGGTTAGCTGTGGCTTGTTCTGCTTCTCTGACCTTCCAGCATTCACCCCAATAACTGGCCTCAGGTTTGATTTTATTAATAAGACCTTTTAAGATTCCTGCTACAGGCTTGGTAGTTTACGAACGACGGAAGCTGGTTCTGGAGCTGGGAGGTTCACGATCAAGGGGCCGTATCTGGTGAGCATCTTCTTGCTGCTGTAAGCGACAGAACGGCCAGGTCATGTGCGTAAATGGGGGGGACAAGGGTGAACTGAATTTACAAGTTCACTTGAGGTTACCAACCCATCGTCATGCTAACAACATCAATGCTGTCATAAGGACAGAGCCCTTATGACGTAATCGCCCTTCAGTGGTCCCTCCTCTCAACATTCCAAGGACAAGGGAATTTTGCGCTGGATAGCTTTAACTTGACACAAGCTGAAGTCATCTGGGAGGAAAGAACTTTTAAGAAAATGTCTCTGTAAAATGGGACTGTAGGGCATTCTCTTAATGAGGGATTAATGGAGGAGGACCCAGCCAATTGTGGGTGGTGTCACCCCTGGGCTGATGGTTTTGGGTTCTATAACAGGCTGAGCAAGCCATGGGGAGCAAGCCAGTAAGCAGCAGCCCTCTGTGGCCTCTGCATCAGCTCCTGCCTCCAGGTTCCTGCCCTGTGTGAGCTCATGCCTTGGCTCCCTTCAGCGGTGGACTATGATGTAGAAGAGTCAGCCAAATAAGCCCTTTCCTCCCCAACTTGCTTTTGATCGCAGTGTTTATCACAGTAATAGAAACCCTAAGATAAATTTCACCATTAATTTTGGATGGACATTCAAACCACGACAGTGTGACTTTAGGAAGGTTTATGTCACATAAGGACTATAATTGTTCTGTCAATGAGCTGGCTAAATGTTTAGCTATGAACAGAGAGTCCAAATTCCAGGGAATTTTGGAAATAAAAGGATTTGGGGGGTCTAACTCTTCACTGGGGAGACACAAACCCTAAAAACAGTGAGAGAAAGAGGAAAAGAAAACGAATCAAGTAACAGCACACTGGTAGATTTTCCTACAGCACCCCCAAACACACAGGAGCCGGAAAGAGCCCCAACAAGTCACTCAGCAGCCATGCCCATGTGACACAGGAACTTGACCTCTATTGGTGAAGGTCCACTCCGACACCCACTCGATTCCTTGTAACACGATCAAGATCCACAGGAGTCCCTCAACCTCTGCGTCTCACACCGGAAAAGTCCTGTCTCATCTAAATAGAAAAGGAAATGGGAAGTCCGTGAACACGGGGCATCAACAAAGAAAGAGAGTAGGAAACGCAGAGATGCCAAACAATGGGTGAGGTGTGCATCCCGGGACCGCTCCATCAAACCTCATCCAGAGTCAAGCACTTAGGACCCGCTTTCTCCCTGAAGACCAGACGTTGCCATGGCCAGGGAGATCCCATGCAATACAGAAAGATCCTCCCAAGACCTTGCCTCGCTCTCTACATCTTCTCAAGGAATGGCTCTGGTCCAAGATATACATTCTCCTTTTACATTATCTTGGAGAGTTCTGGGCATCCATCCAGGCTACTATTTTTCAGTTTCCCAAAGCTCTTGCTATTTCTAGGTATAGACAGGAACACTTGAATGAATTGTTGAGGTCGGTTTGTTTTCAGAAGCTCTTATCTGTCTTCCTAATTGCACATCTTACTCGGGCAACTCAGACAACATCATTGTCCTTCACCCAGCCTCCTGGCTGACGGTTGCTAATTAAGTCTTTCAGTTAGGTCTAGCCTCCCTGCCAATGACATAAGACAGAGAAGCACCTGTAAGGCCTAGCTCTTGAAAGAAATGAACGACCACAACTTTGAAATTACCTCCTCCCTCTGCTCTTCTATAATACGGCTGAATGTCTGAGAACTGGAACCTCGCAAGTGTCCAGGGGCATTCACTTTTCAACCCGCAAAAACTATATAGACCAACCTCTTCCAGTGTTGGTGTACTCTGGTAATTGTGTGTTTACCATCCATCTCCCACTTGGTGGGGCAAACCTACCTGGGTTGGAGAACCCTACTATTAAGGTTGCAGTCCACCATATCCGAATAGCTCTCGGAGCTAGCTGCAAAATGGAGGACTCCCTTTCTCAGCAGGGCTTCCTCTTCTCTGCCTAACCTTAATTGGAGAGTGTCTCTAAGTTCAGATGCCTGACCTTATTTGGAGGATGACCCTGCACAGAGCTCTTTGCAAATGCTGTATGACTCAGCACTCTTTCCTCCCATCCATATGATAATTGAGTGTGTGTTATGACCAATCAGCCCTTCTGGCCCATAACCCTCAGAACCTTTATATATCTTACCCCAGAACAATAAAATGAGCTGTCTGTCTGAAGCTGACTCCTATCTGTCATACTCACAGCTGTCAGAACCCTGTTCACTGCTTCTGCTCCCTTTACCCTCATGGGCCAGCGGTCAATGACCCCCAAGGCAAAGGTGACTCACACCCCTGTTACCCTGCCACTCACTTGAAAGGTTCCATGTTGACACCCACCTATCCAAATCAGGTCTTCTACTCAGATCCATTTATACAGGATGAGATACGGGCTGAGACTAACAACTGTTTGAGATTTACCTGCCTCTCCCATTAATGATCTTGTTATAATGCTAATCTGTGGTGGTATTGTGTTCCCCAAAATATCGTGTACCTTAATAAACTTATCTGGGGTCAGAGAACAGAAAAGCCACTAGTTAGGCAGTGATAGCACACGCCTTTAATCCTAGCATTCCAGAGATAGAAATCCCTCTGCATCTCTGTGAGTTCAAGGACACATTGGAAACAGCCAAGCATGGTGACTCACGCCTTTAATCACAGAAAGCCAGCCTTTAATCCCAGAGAGTGGTGGTAGAAAGCAGAAAGATATATAAGGCGTGCGGACCAGAAACTAGAAGCATTTGGCTGGTTAAGCTTCAGGCTTTCGAGCAGCAGTTCAACTGAGAGCCATTGGGATGAGGACACAGAAGCTTTCAGTCTGAGGAAACAAGACCAGCTGGGAAGTTGACCAGGTGAGGTTAGCTGTGGCTTGTTCTGTCTCTCTAATCTACCAGCATGGACCCCAATAACTGGCCTCGGGTTTGATTTTATTAATAAGAACTTTGAAGATTCCTGCTACACTAATCCTTCAAGCAATCATTCAACCTTGGAAAATTTTTAAATTTTATTTTTATATTATTTGTATTTATTTGCATATGAGGTGACCTGCATCTGCAAGGATCCTTGGAGGTCAGAAGAGGGCATCAGATCTCCTAGAGCTGGAGTTACAGACAGTTGTGGTCCATTCTGGGAACGGAACCCAGGTCCTCTGGAAGATCAGCAAGTTCTCTTAACCACTAAGCCATCTCTCCAGCCCCCATCTTGGAACTTTTAAATTAAGAAAATCTTTGCATGTTTCAAATCCATTAGACAAGAAAGGTGCAAGAACATTATTACACGGATTATTTTGGTTTGTCTTGTATGTTGACAGGATCTCGTGGTTCCTAGGCTGGCCTCAAACCAGAGGTGATCCTGAACTTGTGGTCCACTTGTTTTTACCTCAAGAGTCCTGGGATTCCAGAAGGTACCACCACATCCAGTGTATGTGGTGCTGGGATCAAATCCAGAGCTTTTCCAATGCTGGACAGGTTACATCCCCAGCCTACGTCTGTTGTTTTTGAAGTTTACATTAAATTAGGTAGAACAATGCCACTACGCTTTGAAGAAGACCCCCAGCATAAAGGAGCAACTCCATGACAGAGTTCACCCAGTGAGGATTTTGTTTCCTTTTTTTTTTTTTTTTTTCTTTTTGGCATCAGACTCTGCTTTTCATCCATTAGCCTCGTCCTTTGGAAGGGCTCGTGGTATCTGTGCATGCGCATAGTGCTGGAGGCTGTAGACCAGTCAGCCACGTGGAGTCATTTATCAAAAGCATCTGGCCTCCACCTACACCCTGATTCAGTCTGAACTGCATCTACGAGTCTGCTGTTGCAAGGAGACTGACCTTCTAAGGTTTCCTTGAAATGTCGATTTAGATGAGTGATTGACAGCTAATGCTTTCCCCCCTTGACCCCTTTTTTCCAGGTGACTCCCCCTCTTCCTCCAATAATAACTCGTTCTGCTCAGTTCCACTGTATCTAAAAGTTTGTGTCTGATGATACGAACACAAGCTGTGACCTTCAGTGACCATTAACTAGAACCAAACTGTAGCTGTGGTCACAGGCAACATGAGAGGTGCAGTTTTACAGACCAGAGAAAGTATTCTAGAAATTAAATACAAGCAGCTAATAAAAAACAATACAGTCAGCTGGGTGGTGGTGGCGCATGCCTTTAATCCCAGCACTCTGGAGGCAGAGCCAGACAGATCTCTGTGAGTTCAAGGCCAGCCTGGTCTACAGAGCGAGATTCAGGACAGGCACCAAAACTACACAGACAAACCCTGTTTCCAAATACACACACACACACACACACACACACACACATATATATATATATATATATATATATATATATATATATATATATTCCTATTGGTTGTTGAGTTACTGAAATACTTGTACACCTCTTCCTGTGGAGCCACTGAACAGAGCTCCTCACTCCAGCTCCCTACTTGCCCACCCAGGTGCCCTGCCACCCCTTACTGAATCTTTGAGATCTTCCCACCATCCAGCAACTACAGAGGGAACTAGCCAGCATTCTGCTCTGGCCTTCAAAGCATCCACCCTGGTCTTCCTTAGCAGGCCTACCCTGGCTTTAAAGCCATTGGAACAGTGCCACCCAAAACATGTATTTAGAAGCAACAGCCCAAATCATGGAGCCCTGAAGAATATCGAGAATGCTCGGAATGGCCGCTCTAGAGCAGATCCTCCGTCCTTCTCAACATCTGTTTCCAGTTTCCCTTGTCACTTAGCCGAAGACCACGAAGTCTTCCTGGCTGTTGTTTTGGCTTAGTTCTCATTTCCAGAGTGTCCATTGTGATTTCAATTCATCTTTCAGGCCAGCATGTACAGCCGTTCTTTGAATATAATGAAAGCAAAACAAAAACCTCCTCTGGATTGATTTAATAGCCTGAAAGAAAGGAAAAAAAAAAAAAAAGCCCATGAAATTTTCTGAAGCTTCCAATAGGAGTATCGAGTATGGGTGGAACAGAGCCAAGAAAAACTTGAAAGAGTGAGGATTTGATTCTGGAAAAAAAAAAATAAAAGCAATATGAAAGGAAGTTCTGAAAGTCTCTCTGAAACTTGGGCTACGGTGCAAAGAAATGGACAAAGACGAGATCAGCTTCCTCAATAATACAGAAGCAGCGGCTCTCTCAAATCTGAACCGTCTCCAGGAGTGTGGGTGGCTGAGCTCACACAGCCCAACAGGTAGAGGCTGCCATCAAGAGAACTAGCTGCCTTCCAGAGCACCTGGAACGTTGCTGTGAGACCCTGTCCCTGTGACATCAGAGGGACATCAGTCTGTCCCTATGACACCCACAGAGCCTCACCAGCATGGCCTCCCAAATGTGAGCCCACAAGGATGACCCCAAGAACATGTCAAACTAGATGGGGAAAATACCACGAGATCTCAACCCTACACAAAGAACTATAAACAATTGGTCAAGCCGGGAGGAAGAGAGGTGGTCCTCCCCACGGAAGAGCACACCAATTGGTTGTCCGGTGCCAAATGATCAGCCCTGAAAACACATGTACAAGTAACATTATGTGCACTCAACAGGTTATATTTGGGAATATTATATATGTACTAATATATGTAATAATATGTATATGATACATATATGTAATAATACATGTGCAATAACAATGAAAAAGGAGAATGGACAGGGGTATAGGGGAGGGTTTGGAGGGAGGAAAGGGAAGGGGAAATGCTGTAACTAAATTACAATCTCAAAAAAAAAAGAGAACTGGCTTCTGATCAGATACAAAACTTACCATTTTTATCAAAGCAGTGCTTAATAGAGTCTTGTTCTCTCCCCACCCCACTCCTGCCCTCTTATTTTCTCTCTCCTTCAAGACAGAGTCTCACTCTATAGCCCAGACTGGCCTAACACTCATGATAATCCTCCTACCTCAGGCTGCAAAGTGTTGGGATTACAGGCATTCACCACCTGGGTTGTAGAGTGCCATGGGTTAAACCCAGAGTTTCATGCATGCTAGACAAGCACTCGACCAACTGAGCTACATTCCCCAGCCCCGAAATAATTTAATATTTTAATTTTCAAAATTGAGTAGTTAAGGATGTGACTCAATGGTTGATTACTGACTTCAGCATGTCCAAAGTCCTGGATTCAGTCCCCGATAAATAAAATTAAAAAGATATACTAATTATTTTTCCTGGTGTGGTAATAAAAATACCTTGACAAGAAGGTGTTTTTAGGGGAAAGGGTTTACTTTAATCAACAGCTCCAGGGTATAGTCCATAGGAGCAGGAAAATCCTAGAGACAGGAACTGGGGTGGCTGGTAATATTGCACCCACAATCAGGAAGCAGAAAGAATGAGTTCTTGTGCTCAACTCCCTTTGTCCTTTGTATTCAGTCCAGGACCCCAGGCCGTGGAACGGCATCACCCACATTCAGGGTAAGTCTCCCTACCTCAATTAACCTATTAGACAATCCCTCAGAGACCAGCTAGAAGCCAGCCTACTCTAGATGATCCGTTAGTAACATGACCAAAGGCTTGTCTCTTGGGCGATCCTAGAGCCTGCCAAGTTAACAATGAATACTAACGATCTCAAGAGGCAGGATAAGTGAGAATACATCCCACGAATGAATTATAAAGAAAGATGTGATGGAGAGTGGCAACAGGTAAGAGGAGGGTACCATCCCAGAGCTGGGGTGGTCTGGGATGGCAAACCTTTGAGACATGACCAAGTTCAACATGTGTGTGCACCTAGAGCACAGCGGTGTGGAAGCAGGTCAGTGATACAGGCAGGAGCCAGGTCACGTATAGCCAGGGAAAGAGTGTGAGCATTATTCTACACAGAATACAAGTAGGTGCCAAAGGACTTCTACAGCATTTTTACTATGGGCTTTGAAGGGATTATAAGGTGCCAGGGCAGAGCCAGGGACTATTGTTTTAAGGAAATGGCAGTCGAAATAAAGAAGTAGGAGAAAACTCAGTAAGATTGCAAAGGTAGGTCTTATGTGGACTGGGCTCATGATTAAATAGTTTATATTCACTATTATATGGAATTTGCAGAGCAATGATCATTAAGACTACCTTCAAGAAAACACTTTAGAGAGTGAGACAAATGGACCCTTGTTGGGGAAGCTACAACATAATAGAGCTAGTATTAAATCCAAGATCAGTTCTGGACCCCCATCCCTGACCAATACATTGCAAGACATAATTCTAGAACAGTTCATATTCCAGTAAAAGTCAAAGTTAAAAAGTCAAGGCAGTATATTCCCACTGAGGACAATAATGCTATTTTTTGCTTTCTTCAAAAATTTAACCCTATGAGTAGGTTTCCAAACAAAAACTATTCTCAGTTATTCTGTGATCTTAGTCTGTTGTGACACCAAATATAACTATGATAATAGCTCATTGCCCATGAGGAATCCCAAGGGGAATGTCCGAACCGTTATTTCCTACCCACATACCTATGATAAAGTTAGAGTACCAATGATAACCAATAAGAAATCAGCGTGGCTATAACAATACGCTATAATAAAAGTTACACGAATGTGGTCTTTCTTTCTCTCAAAGCATCTTACTGTACTTCCACCTTTCACTTGAAGGATGCTCTTTAGGACTTCCCTGTGCTGTATGTGAAGTGCTCGAATCAATATTTATGTCAGTCAGTTTTCCCACTGCTGACAAATGCATGAGAAATTCAGCTAAAAGGGAAGGGACTGAGTAGGGCTCACAGTTCTGATGACACCTGTCCATCATGGCAGAGGGGGTATGGTAGAACAGAAGAGCTCATGTCATGGCTGCCTGAAGCAAAGAGAGCGTGCCTCCACTCTCCAGCTTCCCACTTTGCCCCACTCCATTCCACCCTCCACCCTCCAGGCTGTCACAAGTCAACAGTCAGGGAGGAGCTTTCCTCCTTGTTGAATCCCCTCTGGAAACACCCTGACACCTTTCTAATCTAAGCGCTTCCCAATCCAGTTAACAGCCAAGATCAACCATCGAAATCATCTTGTCCTTTGGAGATACTGTTACACCAATTAAGGGTTATGTGAATGCACACACTGAGGTTTCACAACAGTTAATAACTCAGATGGCTACCAAGTGACTACCAGGTAGGCAATGCATACACTGTGGATGCACTGGATTCGCAGGAAGAGTCACAGCATTCACAAGACAGAGGAGGACAGCGTAAGTTTCCAAAGTACTACTCAGAAGTATAGTTTAAATTCTTTGCGTTTTATTATTTCTGGAACTTTCCATTTTAATGTTTCTAGGAGTGCAGTTGAATATGAGGAACTAAAATCGCCAAAAAAAAAAAAAAAAAACAAAAAGCAAAAAACAACGAACTGTTGATAAAACAAGCACACCTGTAATTCCGAGTTCTTAAAACCTCCAGCTACTCTCTCAGCATCTAAGCGCCAGTCACCTCAACTTTCCTTCACACACATCCTTTCCACCCCCAATTAGTACTGAAAAAACAGTCTTCACTTTCTCACAGCATGCTTCCTCCTCAGGTCAACAGAGTGGATTGCCCGCCAGCCAACAGCAATGCCCAACAGCCAACCAGGCAAAAATCACATCTGTCCAAAGTCACTTCAGTGCTGGCTAAGTCCCTTGTTACCAACTGGATCCCCAATCATAGGCTTGTGGGAGCTTGGTTTCCAAAGCTCCGATTCCCAGAACTCTAACGGAAAGCTCAGAGGAAGCCAAACACGGCGGGAAATGTGAGCCTTGCCGGACCAAGGAAAACCATGAGGCTGTGGGTCCTTCTCATAGATCCCACACTGGGGTGACTGGTGGGAACCCCTCGATGGAGAGTAACCCGGCAAAGCTAAGCTAGCCTCAAACAGAGCACACAGAACAGCCTACTCTCAGCTGTTTGGTGTTGGATTTGCCGCAGATAGTGAGCATCCCTGTGGCTGGGGACCAGCCTCGTTCTAATGATCTGGGAACAACGTCTTCCAATCTGTTAGACCTTTTCTTGGGAGTTTGTGGTAACAGACCGTGTATCACAAGTTGTGAGACACAGTAAGAGAGGGTCCCATCGGCTGGCTGTTGTCAGGTTACACTTCCACGGGTCCTCACTCGAGTAGACATATAGGACGGTACATAAAGTAAAGTTTCATATTCCCCTGCTCAGTAATCTTAGGGAATATTTAACAAGAATTGTATTGCCCGTGGCTGCTGTAATTTTAAAATGTGTCCTTTGTGCTTTCCAACAAAATTAATTATCAGTTGGCAATCATATCCACAAAAACTAAACTATTCACAACTCCTGTTCCCCTGATAGACTCATCAAGTCTACCAAATAATTTTCAGTCACAACTGACATGAAATATTCATTTTCTAAACTTTCCTTAATTTTTTTTAAAAAAAATATGGAATTTCAATTTTCAGTCCCAAGATTTAATTTCATTTAGTCGTGGTACTTATATTTCACTAAATGAATCCAGAGCCCCAGTGGTCAAAGGTATGTTTAAATACGTAGAACACGACATAAATATTTCCACAACCCCTTGATTTACGCTAGTTCTTGCCCCCCCCCCCGCCCCCGCTCCCAACAATTCCTTCACAAATCCCTAAATTTAATCCAGGAACAATGATTGTTTCTAACACAGAGGCATGACTGAAAACAAACCCCCAGTTATTTCAAAAGGAAAAGCCACACAGACACTAACACTAAAGAACGAAAGTAAATAATCAAAATGAGATGTGCTACGGCAGGCATGTGAGGGTCAGAGGACAACCCTGCAGGAGGCAGGCCTCTCTTTCCATCTCCTGGACTCTAGGGATCAGCCTTGGCTTGGCAGACTTGGCAGCAAGTGTCTTCACCTCTGAGGTCAACTCACTGGCCATGCATGTTTGCTTTCTAAAGAATGTGCAAACTGTTTTTCCAGAAGGTTTATAATACCAGCATGCCACCATTGACCCACTTTCTCCACAACCTTGCCTGCCTTGGGTGGTGTCACTGATTTTCATTGCAGCCATTCTCTTAGGTCGATATTAATAGCTCACTGAGACTTAATTTGCATTTTCCTAATAACTGAAAATGAATGACTAGCTCTGGGTGTGCGTCTTAGTGTTTTATTGCTGAAAAGAGACACTATGACCAAGGCAATGCTTACGAAGGAGAATTTAATTTATTTAATTGGGGGCTTGCTTACTGTTTCAGATTATCAGTCTCCATTATCATCATGGCAGGGAGCATGGCAGCACACAGGCAGACATGGTGCTGGAGAGGTAGCTGAGAGTTACATCTGGATCCTGATCCACATGCAGCAGGAAAAGAGAGCCCCTGGGGGTAGCTGGCATAGGCCTTTGAAAGCTCAAAGCCCACCCCTAGTGACACACTTCCTCCAACAAGGCCACACTTACTGCAATAAGACCACACCTCCTAATCCTTCTCAAGTAGTGCTACACCCTGGTGACTAAGCGTTCAAATATATGAGCCTGTGGGGGCCGTTCTTGTTCAAACCACCACAATGTGCTTGTTTCTCATTTGTGGATTTGGGGGATAGGGAGTTCTTCATGTCTTTTGGCCATGTTTTAGTGGGAATTTTTATTTTCATACTTAATTTTCAGAGCTTCAAAATTGTTTAGCATTTAATATTTTGGCTATATAGTCTTCAAATATGTTCTGTTACCATGTGGCTTATATTCATATCCACTATTACAGTAGTTTTCTGATATGTTCTTTTAATGACCAGCCTCTTTCTGTTAAAAAGAGTTTCAATGTAAGAAACTAGCCCGTACTGGCAGAGTAAGAGTCAGTTCTTCTTAAAGGAATGGCCCCTGGTAGGCTGAGCATGCTCTAGTGGAGGACCCAAGCAAATATAGGCGGCACATATTGGATTCAATGGCTTATAAAAGAAAAGAGGTTGTGAAGCTGGGAGAGGGACTAAGAGATGGGTCTGGGAGGAGTGAAGGAGAGAAGGACATGAAGAGGACCAAAGGTCATTGTCTATGGTATGAAATTCTCAAAAGCAAATGAAAAAAAAATGTTTTTTTAAAAATAAATTAGCTAACATAAAAAAAAATCCTTGTAGAACTTCAACTGAAGATGGCAAAGTTGTTCATATAATTGAGAAATTTACATAAAGATCTGGACTCCAACTTCTCCAAAAGCTTTATGTGGCAACATTGGTTTGCATTGGATTGGGTTGCACTGAGACATAAGTAACTAGAATCTACTTCAGACAGACTTTAAGGGATCTAATTTTTACCTCATTATTGCCTCTTGTTTAATACTCGGACTGCTTCAAATTACCTTCTTTACATCCTTGGCCTTGAGAGGCATTCAAGTTTTAATGCTTGACTACCACAAGTTCCTTGAATGACATGGAAGGCTGAGTAATATTCCCCCAATAACACCCACATCCCAGTTCTGAGGACCTGGCATGGACTACCCTACAGAGCAAAGGGAACTTTGGGGTGTGTTTAAGCATCTTGAGGTGTGGAGATGTTCCAGTTGTGCTCAACATAATCAGGGGTGGGAGTGGGGCGGTTTCTAAAGGTGAGGCAAGCAAGTCGAAGAAGAGATGCGGCAGAGCCGGGGAGAGGGATGCACTCTGCAAAGGAAGGCCAAGGCTGCCTTTCTGGGAGGCAGGAAGCCTATGGAAGCAGCAAGGAAGCAGACCTGACCTGGACCACTGGGAGGCCTGGAGCTCTGATGGCACATTGACTTTAAAGATCTTAATCAACGTTCATATCTTCATATTTTCTAATCCACCTAAATGGGGAGCAGGAAGAAGAGGAGGTTGAACAAAGGAGGAGGAAGAGGAGGAGGAGGAGGAGGGAGAGACAGAGACAGAGAATATGAGTCTAATTTATCTTTCTAGAGGATGCAATAATATCCCCATGTGGATGTGTTGGGCATCAATCACTTCAGTATTGATTCAATCATTATCCTAAAATTATTCCTGTTATAATAGGCCCCCCAGAGCTTAGCACAACTCACATCATGATGGAAGTACCATTCAGACCTGGGAACCCAGCACGTAGACAGCACCACCTGCCCAAATGAAAATGTCCTAACCCATCAAAGTCCATAGTTCCGGGAAAGTCTCTAAATGTACTCACCTTGCCTTTTGGGTTCTCCAGTTCTGCTTCTGACTGACTGTCCTTGCTAACTGAGGTGTGTCAACCCAGGATGTGGTTTTTGTATTTAAAAGCTCACCTTGAGAAACGCTAGAGGATACACCAGGGTCCCAAACACCCAGTGCAGTTGCTGGCCAGCTAGTAAAGACTTTCTATTGGCTTCAACCAGTGGCTTAAAGCCAGTCTTCTCTGGTGGATACCCCACAACAATGGCCCTAGTGTTCATGCAACTGCGCGATTTCATTCCTAAAATAAGGAAAAGCAAACTTTATAATCTTATTGAGACAGAATTCAAGCCAAGCATTGTGGTTCTCACCTGCAACCCCAGGCAAGAAGATCAAGCGTTCAAAGCCAGCCTAAGCCATATAGTCAGAGCCTGTCTCAAAAAGCAAACAAGAGCTAGGGAGGTGGTTCAGTGGGTAAAACATTAATCGCACGAGTGTGTGAATCTGGGTTCAGATCCCTAGAACCCAAATAAAATCCAGACACAGTAGCCTGTGTCTATAATCCCATCATTGCTATGTCATGATGGGAGGCAGTCAGGAAGATTCCCCAGAAGTTCACAAGTCAGCTAGGTTGAGTATGCAGCTACTAACAAAAGCCCTGTCTCAAATAAGGCAGAAAGCAAAGACCAACACCTGGGTTTGCCCTCTGACCTCCACACATAAGCTCTGGCACACAGGCTGGCAGAAGCACACACACTCACACAGACCATATGCATGCATACACTCACACATACATACACACACAGACACTCATACATACACACACAGACATACACACTCACACACAGACACTCATTCATACATACACACAGACATACACACTCACACACAGATACACATACACACACATAGACATACACACTCATACACATATGCTCATACACACACATAGACATACACAGACACTCATTCATATACACACACAAACATACATACTCACACACAGATACACATACACACACATAGACATACACACTCACACACAGATACTCATACATACACATAGACATATGCACTCACACACAGACACACATAACACACACGTAGACATACACACACAGACATACACACTCACATACAGACACACGAACTTACACACAGAGATTTTACAAAAACAAAAGATAATAAAGTCTTTGAGGATTCAATGGGAAGATTCTTGTAAAGTACTTAGTTCATGTGTGATACTGAAGGGAACGATGGACATAAGTGTTGTCCACAAAGATAAATATTAATATGTTAATATTAATAAGCCAAGCAGAGCAATTAGATGAGTGCCCATAACAGAAGTGTAATGTGGTGTGATAAATACAGAAAAAAACAATCCTGGATCTTCCACAGTGATCCAGATTTCAACTATTCTGCCCCATTGGCAGACTTAGAATCCAAGGCACATTTGACTATCTTATTCATTGAACACGATTTCCATAACTGCAATAAAAATGCGACGGAAATAAGAGAGCACTGAGGAGGTAACAGAAACTCTTGACTTCACCTTATGCAGTTTTATTGATGAGTTATATCAACATGAAACCATAGCAAGTAAGATAAAACATCAGGAAATCAGGGAATCAGGCCCACCTGCTTCGCCCAGGCAACCAGTGCTAAAACGGTCACAAGAACTCAGTGTGACTTCCTGAAGAAACTGGAGTACTTGTGCTCAGTCCTAAACTGAAGGGAATTTCATGTCCAGCAACAGGTATGACAAGGAGACTGAGCATCATCATGTGTGGAGAAGTCAGTAAAGCTGCAGGTCCAACTTCAGGTTCTGAAATTGCTCTGACCAAGTGGAAAAGACAATGACAAAGTCGGGCGGTGGTGGCACACACCTTTAATCCCAGCACTTGGGAGGCAGAGGCAGGCGGATCTCTGTAAGTTCGAGGCCAGCCTGGTCTACAGAGCGAGTTCCAGGATGGCCAGGGATATTATGCAGATAAACCCTGTCTCAAAAAAAAGACAATGGGAGACAGATTTCTACTATGGATAGAATGATTAAGAGCCATCGTGATACAAGGAGTGAAAATAGTAAGTTTGGAGCAATAGTATTAGCACCTAGCAAGACATCCGTCACTACACAGAGTGACAGAGGGATCTACAAGACGTGGTCAGACAAGTCTCCAAGACGCCTCCTGTACCCCATTGCTGCACTAGGACCTCTATGGCCCTCTTCAACGAGAATCTTTATGTGGGTTTTCTTCCAAGGCTAAAACAAGATGGTGTCCAAGTATGATCAGCAGCCAGAAAAGTCTAGGCATGTGCCTAGAAGAGTCAGGCATGGACACAGGAATAATTTCTATCTTGGTCTAAAGGATGATACCATCTCACACTCTGGGAAGTCATAAGCCACAACCAGGCTCCACGAAGTCCTCACTCACTGGGCCTCAGTAGATTATTGGTGACTTTATCAAAGTTATTCAGGCTTATCGTGTGAAGCCGCATCACGTATCTGAAGCAAACAATGTTATTTAGGTTGGAAAAGCAGCTCAGGTTCAGACGATGCTGGTGGTTCTCGTTGGTCTTTAGGATTCCCAACAACCACTGACCCTGGAGGTGAGTGTTCAGGAAAGCGAACAAGATGTTTAGATGAAGGAAAAGTAAAGGCTGGCCAAAGTGTCGTTGGTTTGCAGATGGGAACCAACAAATGTGCTAGCAAAGTCGGCCTGACAACCTATGAGACTAGGAAACAGCTTTAATGATCCCCGAATGCAAACGGACAAAACCTCCTGACCAGACTATGGTCCTCAGGAAATGAGTATCAGCGAAGACCAGCCAGGCAGAAATGTTAGCCTCTCCGGTTAGGCACCTATAAACAGAAGCTAACATGGCAGCCAGGGGGCACCTGGATCTCTACAGACGGGTGCCAACCAAGCTGCTTCCTAGAACGGAGTAGGGTGTGTTCAGGCTTGGGGGTCGGGGAAGAAGTACATAGTCCCAAATACTGTGCCTCTCCCCTAGAACTTGTTCACAGTAGAAGCCAGACAAAGGAAGAAGTGGCCCCCAAATCAATACTAGGGATTGTCAGGCAGGATACCCAGATGGATATCGTGGCAAGCACCAAGATGATTACCACAAAGATTACCAGTATGGCAACCAAGCTTTGATTGTTAGGGTCCCATAAAGGAACTCAATATTCTGCCCATTGTTTTTCTCCAGTGAGAAATAATGCAGCGTTGAGTTGTTGTTTTTTTAATCCTGTCTTCCTAAAATACCATTATGCTTAATGTTCCTTTAAAAAATCACAAGCATTCCTTTATCCATTTTCTGCCTCTTCTCTCCAAGCTACCTTTCAGCACTGTACCAGTTAAATCCTAGGACAGAACCAATAACCTGCATATGCAGTGAAATGGAATGCTCTGGAAGGAGAGCGCGCTAGGACAGCCAATTCTCTTATCAGGCGTCTGTGCATTTCTACAGTCTTACAGTGTTCAGCTGTCACTCTCCAGCAACAGGAAACAGGCTTCTTGGTTGCTTGAGGAGGGTTGCTTTTATTTTTCTGTTTAAGATATCTGGGTTCTATAAGGAAGACTCATCTCAGACGCATTCTAAACGTGGTCTTGGCCAATTAAATCTAGGATGCAGCATTTTAGAAATGTACAGGTCAATGTCTAGGCAGTGTTTGCTGCTTGCCGTATTTCAACAAAATTAGGATCAGTGTGCAGTTGTGATCATATGCACACTCATTCTCTTAGGTAGACAAAAATCTTTCCAGAGCAGTATGTCCAAAGGACCGTGGACAAAATGACCACAGACACGCAGGTGTGGGTGAGGCAGTCGCAAACCCTGCCTCTGTGTAAATGTATCCATACAGTCACTCTGTCACTCTGTTTCCTTCAACTGTAGTTTGGTTGTTTTTCCGAGACAGAGTTTCTCTGTGTAGCCCTGCCTATCCGGGAACTCAAGTTGTGGACCAGGCTGGCCTCGAACTCACATCGATCAGTCTGCCTCTGCTCCGGCACCCCCAGGGCTGGAATTAAAGGCATGCGCCATCACCTCCCAGCCCTTCAACTGTATTTATTATTCCATATCTCGGCACAAATTATCCTATTGTGTTTTTTTTTTTTGTAAATAAACATGTTTGAATGTTACAAAAATTAAAGAAAAGTTTAAAATGTATTTAAAAAAAAAAACTACTTTCTTTAGCTGCCAATTCCCTCAAGGCGTTAGTTACTCCAGTCAACTCTGCAAAATCCTGGAGGCCTCACAGGCTGAGCCAGGGGCTGAGTGTGAAGTCAGCTTCTCTGTCTGCCCCTGGTTTGATTCTGCAGGTCACTGTTCTCAATTCTAAAACACAGACTTAGGAGGTAGTCCACACCACCACCTCGCTGGAAAGAGAGCTCGGTTAACAGAACTGGCCCCCTAAGAGATGTAAAATCTGTCTGGATTTGGGAAAGATTTTAGCTAATGTTACATAATCACCGATGAGCTGATCGTTTTCGTCTTAAATTTTGGATGTGATTTGAAAGCATCTGGAAGCGAGAGCGAGGCTCCTGTAGCAGATCCCCTCCTGTAGTAAGCAGTAGGCTTGGACCTGCGCTCTAGAAGTCACCAGAGCAAAAGGACGATAAAGTATTAAAGAGCTTTTTATTAGCCAATAATATAAAATAGCAAGGGCTGTCTTCTGATTGTGGAAATAGATGGAGCATGTGAACTGCTGTTCTCCACAATGTGTCGGAGAAGAGAGTGTCCCGCTCTGCCAAGACCAGGAAATGTCTGGAAATGATGCACGGTGAACAAATTTATAGTATCCCCAACCGCTCTTCAGCATTTAGTCTGAAGTAGCTACTCTTGGCAATCCGCAAAGTCTGGCTTTTAGTGGAGTTAACAGCACCACGTAGTCCCAACACAGCCCTTCACGTACCTTTCCCATCTGGCAGTGAGCACAATGCTTTCGATTTAAAGACCATCTTGACTCTGTTCTCTTCGAGTACATTTACAATTCAGTCATTGACTTTTTGTAAATCCCCCAGCTTCCTCACGCGCTGCTGCTTTTCCAGAAGGTAGCTTAAATGCTTACAGTTTAGTCATCGGCCCTGCAGCAGCTGCCGAGCCAAGGTTTGACTGAAGCAGTCCTTGTTAGGAGGCAGCGTAAAGAGTGGCTTAGGGCTTTGTCCTTAGAGAGCAAAGTCAATACAATGAATACAGATCATTGTATTTGGATGTCTATGGAGGCAGACACCCTTGTGAAATAGTTTACGGGGAGGCCACTCCTGAAACCAGTGAAATTGGCAAGTTCCCTGAGGACAATGACTGAAATGCAACTGATAAAAAAGAAAACTCATTGAAACTTAGCTGGACCCAGGCCAAGATGGCTTGGTAATGTTTTTAAAGGTAATGTATCGAACGCTCTGGAAGGAGCATCAAGCCCGATACAAAGAAACCATTTATTAGAAACCCCAACTTGTTGCTGACAGCATCTTTGTTGGGCCAGAGACATTTTAGCCTTCTTAGTGCCTGCCTGGAGGAACTTAGCAGAAGGAGGAACCCTAAGAATGTGTGTAGTGATGAAGGGCGTGCTATAACTTCCGGGCCATTATTTAGTTCTCAGCAATGCTGTCTGGGCTGTCCCAGTCTTGTGAGTTTCATAGTAAGCCCTAGTCTCCCGTGGGCTAGTCATCGCGGTATAACTGACAGAACAGTGTTCGAACCTGAGCCGTTGAAGACCCACTTGTCACAGGGGATGGACGACTGCTCCAGAGCACAGACTCCCAGTCCTGCTGTGGCTGCCCAGCAGCCTCCAACTACGCCGGTTCCTATGCCGTCTTTCAACCACTGGTCTAGAGACCGGTGTTCCTCGAGCTTCAGGGTGCTTTCAAATGAACTGGGCAGCCTGGATAAAAACGCATGCCTCTAAAGTCTTCCAGGCCAACTAAACGCGTTGTTTTGGTTGCACAGAATCCAAACCACTGCACTTTGCTTATCTGTGAAATGAGGGAGTGATGAGCTCATTGTGACGTGTAGGTTTGCTCTCCTGAGCCGTTTATAAGGGGTCGTTTACGAGTGAGGCAGGGCTGTCCTCGAAGGAGTCTGAAGCTGCCTAAGAAAGAGGTGATTGATTAATAATGTCTGCCCTGTGTTTGAGATGGAAGAGACATGGCAGATGCCGTTAACAGTCCTATGCAGTGCCTGGAGAGATGGCTCAGCACTTAAGAGCACTTGCTGCTCTTCCAGGGACTAGAGTTTGCTTCCCAGGGGTCGTGTCCCAACAGCATTTAACTTCAGCTCTACAGGGTCCAATGCCCTCTCCTGAACTCCACTGGCACCCACACACAAATGGCATACACTCACACAGACACAAACACGTAAATTAAGAACAAATCTTTGTCAAAGTCCTTTGTAGAGACTTCCTAAACTTCTTCATTTTCATGAATCTGGGCATTTATAGAATGGTAGACATCTTGAGAACTAGAGACCCTCGGGTGACGAGAACAAGTCAGCTCCAACCTCAGCATTAACATCTATGGGTTCGTACAGCACGTGTGACCTCAGCCATTGTTACAAGCAGACTTGTAACCGGTCAGGTTTTCTCTAGAGAAGATCTGCACACGGCACACACCTCTGGCGTGCTGGCCCCTGCCAGTGGTATTACAGCTTTGTCTGTGTGGTCAGAAGGAAGAGGGGTGTGTCTATCACATTGCAAGTGTCTCCAGGGGCTGCCGTGAAATAAATTAGTTGAATTTCGATGGGACATGGAAGAGATCCAGTCCAAACACAAGGAAGTTGTTGAAATATGGGATGAGTTCCTCCTTTCCGAGTCCCCCCTATTCTTGTTCTTACTCGATTAGATTTAATGCCTATTAAGATCCAGTGGAAACCAGTCATTTAAGGGTCTAGCGTTAAGGCACATCCATTTGGTGGACTCTTTTACAGCCAAAAAATTGTCAATGAAAATGAGTAGTAATGACATCCAATACTCATGATCTAAGATAGGAAGAAAACAATACAAACCCGTGAAATGAAAATAGTCTCCAAATGCTATTATTTTGAAAGAATAAGTCTGTCTACAGATGCAGTATTCTTTAACTTTCCCAGTTTGCTGTAATAAGCAGATATCAATATTGCTTTTATAGGAGGAAATAAGTTACACAGAACTTATGGTAGTTGAATCCAGTGAATATCATTAATGACAGAATTAATACAAACTAGAAACGTGGGCTCACCCATAATCTTGTTACTAGCATTTCACATGCTAATTTATTACTATAACTGTATTTGATGCTCTGAAGTAGAAAGGAGAATAATTATAGATGGTGTGTTGTGCTGTAAAACTCAAAGAGAGATAGAAGTGTCTGCAATTAAAGAATGTTACATTGACTCAAAACAGCTTCAGAATTTCAAAAAAACCTAGAATAAGGATTCAAACTATGGATAAATATATCTCAAAAAAAATTTTGAAGAAAAGGATTCTTTGTTACAGCCCTGAGGGGAAAGGCTTCCCCCAACAGAAGTGTTATAGCTCTGGGGGAGAAAGGTATCCTCGCAGGCGGGACCCAAGGAATATCACAAAGTCACGCCACACAACAAATCTCACACAAGAGATTTATTGGAAGAGACACAACAGGATGGCTGCCTCTGCTTGGGTGAGAAGCAGCAGGGAACTGAGCAGGAGACAGGCTTATGTAAAGTTCCTTGGATTCCCAGTGCGGGGATGGGTGGCATTTCAAGACAAGCCCAGGGATTGGTGGGATTTTGAGCTCAAGGACTGGTGGGATTTTGAGCTTAGGAATTGGTGGGTTTTCAGGTTCAGGGACTGGTGAGTTTTGGTAGGTTTTTTTCCTTTTCTTCTTCTTCTTTTTTTTTCTAGCATGATCAGTCACCGGACAGCCTGGGAATTGAACCCAGGTCCTCTAGAACATCAGTCAGTGCTGTTAACTGCTGAGCCATCTCTCTCCTTTCTAAAATGTGTAGCCCAGGCTGGCCTTGAATTTGTGATCCTCCTGCCTCCACCTCCTGCAGCAAATTCTACCAGCATGTACCACCACAACCGGCAGGTTTTGGTAGGTTTTCAAACCTGGAAGTAGGCTCAGACCTTTTACCTTACAAATTCCAAAGAGGTGGCCCCATGTTTTTTATCTGATTAAATATATAGAAAAAAACAAAAACAAAAACAAAAACAAAAAACCAGTGGCAGATTTTGCCATGTATGAAAAGACAGAATAAGCATAATGGAAATGTAAATCTTACATTATGTTTGCTTGTATTTCCAATATGTAAATGGTCCAATATGTAAATGGCAAGCAGAGGTGAGCTTGGGAATTCAGGTTGAAATTCCATTCTGTGAAATCTCAGGCAAGCCAGTGAATATCTCTGGGCTTCAGCATCACAACCTGTAGATTAGGCACAACTGTACCTTCCTTCTGGGGTATTTGAGAAGAACAAGTTAACATTGGTTGAAAGCACTTGATAAATGGGAAAGGCTGTGGGGGTCCCTGAGCCTAAGTCCCTGTTCAGGGCACCATCTGTGGGAGGCCAGCTCCCATGTTTTTAAAGCGTTCCTATGAGGAGAGAGGAATAGGAAAGGTAGCAGAGATGAGACAGACAGAAACACAGGATAGCTTCAGGAGGACCTGGATCAAAATCCAGTGGCCCCTTCTTCAAAGGGGCTTTTTATAACAATGCCAACAGATGGGCAAAAGACACCCCCCCCCTTGCTAGATCCAAGCACACTGCACAGCCAAGTGCAGACCCTTCCACACACCTGGTAACCACGCCCCTGGTCAAGCCATCCCCTTATGCAGCCCTGCTGGGTAAAGCAAGCTCAGCTCTCACTAGGAAACCTCTGTGGGCTCCTACAAAAGGCCATGCAATTGTACAATGAGGTGCAGGGCGCTGAGTCTTCTGCCCTTGGGCACCACACCACGACCGTTCCCTGTTCTCTTGGTGTCACTGAAATCTCCATCCAACTGATGCTTGCAGACAGTCTCAAGCAAGTCATTTGTCGGTGAGCAATGCAGGGCAGACGTGGGCATCTTGCATCTCATCCCCGCACATGATTCCTGCAGCCAGCTTCTGGCAGGCAGCTCTTCATCTGTAGCCAAACCTTTCCAGGAGCCCCAGTACAGCACTCCACCTCTCCTCTCCACCCCTCCCCCCGTCCGAATTTGCAGGAATTTTGTATCAGTGCTGCTGGCCCCTGACTCCTCAAGCACCCATTGCGTCACACACCACACAGTCCTTGTGCCTCGTTCACTTGTTAAACTGGCTTCAAACTCTCAACTGAACACAGCTATAAACTGGTAATAGTTAACAACAGATACAAGTCCTGCTGAGACCTGGTTGTTCGTGTTTCTTTCCATCCTGACCAAAACCATCTTCAAAGGGTGTTACTATGGTTAATTGATATTGATGCATTTATTTTACCAAAAGAAAACATGTTTGTATTTTGTCCACGTGTGATTTAACCTAAATAATCCTCAAAGTTGGTGTGGCCCAGCCTCTGGTATGAAGTACATTCACATGAAATGCAAACTGGTTACATGGGTTCAGACACTGCTGTCACTGGTTATGTTCACATTTTCAGATGGATCATCTAAGAGTTTTATATCGGGACCGAGCAGAAATTTGCCTGGACATGATCTTTAGGCATCAGTGTCTTTGATTCTACACCTAGGATAAGTGCTAAAACGTTCTCTGTCTCTCTTTCTCTGTCTCTTCATTTTGGGGGGTTACCTCATCATAATTCTCCTCTTTGCTGACTTTTTCTACCTTTCTGTGAGACCTTTCCAAGGAGTCCCATGAAGATGTGACCACCAAGACTTATCCTCTCGATAGGCTCTGGCCAGAGGATTTTCTGTAGAGGACTGTTACCCCTTATCACCCAAGTCCTTTCTCAATCTCCTAGGTCTGAAGCAAATACCATCTAGGAACTTGTCTGGCATTTTTCCATACGTAAACATTGTGGAACATTCTGATGAATAAAATTTTTTCTCTTCACCTTGGTAAGAACATTTCCTAGTCTAAGGTATTCTTGCCTGAGGGGGGTAAAAGTCTCACTCTCTGCACCCCAAGCCTCTAGTCTAAACAACTCCAAGGGAACATATCGCTAAACATAAACATTACCCAGGAGGAAGTGAGCTATCTCCCTTGAAGATGAGGACCCCAGTCTGAAGACAGCAAAAGTCACACCAGACGCCATGTCAAGGAATGGCATCAGGCTCGGGGTTTATTTATTTTATAGAATAGTTTGTACACTAAGGGAAAATCAAGATGTTTTCTTTTCCTTTCTAGAAACAAAGAAGCAGACATAAACATTTTTAGAAGAACAGCAAATGGCTGGTTAAATCAAGACAATGTGGCAAATCCATGGCCAAGTCTGTGATGAAAGAGCTAGAAGAAGTATCAGCATGAGTCCGGTTGCTTTCTTTATGAAGTCCAGACTGCAAGTCCTTACGTCCTACGTATTTACCCCAGTTCAGTTCTATTGCACAGATTCTGGAACAATTATACGAAATTGCAGGAGAGGCCCCAGCCAAGAATAATCTCATCAGTTTTCAATGTCACTCTCACAGCACAAAGCAGAAGGAAACGAGAGTCCACAGAATTGTACAGACTTTTTCTCAAGTTCTAAGTCCCCCATCTAACACAAATAAGAGGACCCCACACTACTTGCTAAGGGCAAACGCCATAGCCAAGAGAGTGAGGGTTCGGAACAGCAGGCCAGAGGAAGTTGGTAAAGCCAACAACCTCAGGAGCCAGTCACATGGGACCAAGATGAGACACCCCCTTTCTAGCCAGGAACCAGGTAATATGCTCACAGTTCCAGCTCAAAGCGAGGTTGAGCCAGGAGGATCACTGGAATTCTGGAGTTCAAAATCAGCCTGCAAAACATGAAAAACCTTATCTCAAAAAGAAAAAAAAGCAAAGAAAGGATAAAGCTGGAAACTGTCCCTTTTCCTATAAATCTGTATAAAATTCCAGGACATCTTTTGTCTATTCAATGACAGGTAGAGAAAAGAAGAGGAATCCAGTTTGAAACATGTATGTCTGTGATACTTACTGATTCACAGGGAGTTCACTTTGTGAGCCAATGTCTGGGCCATGAGGTCACCCCCAGAAGACTTACGGTGCTAACAATTTCTATCAGACAGAACAATGCACAGAGGCTGCCTGTACCCCACAACTTATACAAATAGTGTCAGGCAGGCAACCCTACAAAAGGAGAGAATCCTTCCCTTTCAGTTCCCTGGGGCTTTAAGGAAGAAGTACAGGGAAGCACAGTATTAAATTTGATGGATGTGATTAATAAGAAGAGCTCTTATCAGGCAAAGGGAGGGATCTCCTTCCCAAATGGTGTACACCGAAAACCACAGAAGTGGAGCAGTATTGAGGTGCCCTCTAAATAGGCCTTTAAAGGGCTCTCTGACTTGAAGAGTAGTATTGTGGTTAACGGTCTGGTCTCTGGCTTCAGAAAGCTCCATGTTTGAAACTCCTCTACTTAGTGTTGTCTTTATCCTTCCTAGATTGAGTCATCTTGTGTTAAAAATGGGATTGTGTGAGGATTCAGTGAGAGAGCATGTATAAGGGACTTAGCACAGTGTCTGGCAAATAATTAGCACTCACTAAACAGTGGCTATGAGTATACACTCAAAAGAGATCAATGTCCGTGTACAACAGAGATACATGTGTGCCCTTGTTTACTGGGGCACTGTTCACAACAGGCAAGCTAAGAGATCAGCTGAGGAGTCCATCAGTGGATCGATGGTTTATACACACAGTAGAGTATTGCTTAGCCATCAAGAAAAATGAAATCACACAGTTTGCAGGAAACTGGACAGAACTGGAGATAATCATGTTAAGGAAAATAAGCCAGACTTAGAAAGGCAAATATTGCATACTTTATCTCATATGCATAATCTAGATTTTTTTAAGGCATCAAAGTAGAGAACAACTATTTGGGAAGAGGAGGAGGACCAGATGGAGGAAAGGGTAAAAGAGAGGATAATGGATGAGAATGTGACTCAAGGTACATATGGGCCTATGTTAAAAGGCCATATTGAAGCCTGGTATTTTCTATAGTCAACACAATAAGTTTAAACAAGGCTTTGACAAGACCCACAGGTCCACATGTACTTCTTCCTGCCCTATGCCTTTTATATTCATAAGTTACTCTCTTTCAACTCAAAGAGTATTGCCCTAGGAGAAGCCTGTCCATTCCTCTCTGGAGTTATTTGCTATTATGCTGGCTGTACAAGCAATGATTTGTTAGAACTCACCCACTTCTTCTAGAAGCTACCTCCCCCTCTGCCTCTCATAATAGGTCAAATTCAGACCAAGCTGGGAAAATCAAGCAAAATATAAAAATACATGAAGTCTGCTTTTTTCAGTTATCAATATAATTAATGCCAAGTTATTCCACTTGGGCTGAGCTCCAGTAGGCTACCTAACAAAAACCTCAGTGCCAGCCCAGCAGTGTTGGTACACACCTTTAATCCCAGCACCCTGGAGGCAGAGACAGGCAGTTCTCTGAGTCTGAGGCCAGCTTGCTCTACAGAGCGAGTTCCAGGACAGCCAGGGCGGTTACAAAGAGAAACCCTGTCTCAAACAAACAAACAAACAAACAAACAAAAAACCCTCAATGCTGTGAATGAGAGACCTCTCATCTATTGTCCAATGACTCCCAAAACAATTATGGGCTATTGATCATGTCCTTTGTTGCCTCTTAGAGGCTGAAGGTAAGTTCCTATTGCTGAAGACACCACGCAATTCAGACACAGGACTCAGATGATTGAAGGTGAACCTAAACTGTAAGCCTCCTTCCTGTGGTATAGATTCCACAGTACCATAAAATACTATGCAAGCTGCCAAGAGAAAGAAGCAATCAAAACCCTATCCAGTTGTGGTGCCTATGAACCACAACAATGACCAACGTGGCAAGACAGCTTTAAAGGTGCAACAGTGGCACTCATATCTCGGTAGTAACCAACAACTGTCTAATTGGACATTCAACAAAAGGGAAATCATGCCCAGTAGTAAGTCCTAGCCAACTGCCTGAGCTAGAATAGTCATGGATCTTAGAAGAGAGCCCTACTACTGCCACTTTGATAGACCAACATAATTCCTAACTGCATTCTAAAACGTATCCTTATATCCACAGATAATTGTAGCTCTCATCTCTCACCAAAAGCCTTTCATGTGAAGCTTCTCTTTACAGCAAATGGAGATAATTAACAGAGCACACAACTGGTCACAATTCAGAGATCATGGGGAGCCCAGCCCCGTCTACAGCCCAACTCTAAATACTTGGTGAACACTGCAGTTCGGAGGAGGGAGCAGACCAGGAGGTTTGTTGTGAGAATGCATCTCCTAGAAACGACTACCTGGACAAGTCCTGAACGATAACGACACCAATAGACAAACTGACTCAGAAAGGGGGAGAAATCTCACAGGATCCCACCACCAAACAAGAACCATAGACACCTGTTTTCGTGACTGCTGAGAGAGGCAGAATTAGTCTCTCCCAATGATGAGCTCCCTAAATGGTTCTCCATTACAAAGGGATCAGCCCTGAAATCATACACAACGAAAACAGACGTGCGTGTATACCTACACACTTGTGCTCATGCCTGTAATTAAATAAAAAGAGCCCATCAATGTGGTGATATTGTGTTCCTCAAAATATTTTCACCCTAATAAACTTATCTGGGGTCAGAGAACAGAACAGCCACTAGATATAGAGGCCAGAAAATGGTGGCACACACGCCTTTAATCCTAGCATTCCAGAGGCAGAGATCTATCTGGATCTCTGTGAGTTCAAAGCCACACTGGAAACAGTCAGGCATGGTGACTCATGCCTTTAATCCCAGGAAGTGATGTCAGGAAGCAGAAAGGTATTTAAGGCGTGAGGACAAGGAACTGGAGCCTGGTTAAGCTTTTAGGCTTTTGAGCAGCAGTTCAGCTAAGATCCATCTGGATGAGGACTCAGAGTCTTCCAGTCTGAGGAAACAGGATCAGCTGAGGCATTGGCGAGGTGAGGAAGCTGTGGCTTGTTCTGCTTCTCTGATCTTCCAGTGTTCACCCCAATATCTGGCTTCAGGTTTGATTTTATTAATAAAACCTGTTAAGATTCATGCTACACATCAATTTGAAAGGCTGTAGGAGAAACATTGGAGGGTGATAGAGGTAGGAAAGGGAAGTGGGGAAGTGATGTAATTACATTTTAATTTTTAAAATGTATTTTTAAGTGGTTTTAGCATGACGCACACATCCACTTGCACCTTTTCCTGCCCACACCTCTTCTGTGTGCAAGTTGCTCTGCAAAAGGCCTCTGTCAGCCCAGAGACTATTGCCCTGGGAGGATCCTGTCCACTCCTCTGTGTTTACTATCGTGTTGGCTACAAACGCAATGATTTGACATGACCCACTCCCTTCTAGAAGCCACCGGCCCCTCTGCTTCTCATGATAAGCTGAAGTCAGACCAAGCTAGAAAAATCAGGTGAAATATAAAAACACTTGACGTCAGCTGTTTTCAATTATCAACTTAATACAATAATCGCACCCCCAGCCTCTTTTGTAGGGAGCAAGGAACTTAAGGAGAAAATGGCATATGAAAATATTACGACATGCAACAATAAGAATGAATTTCCATGCTCCACTTTTAGAGGGGGAAAAAAAGGAAACAGAAGAGAGAGTGGAGAACATATACCCCAACCATGGGAAGTGTGGCCGGAGTAAACCAGCATCAGCCGGGGTGGAATTCTAAGACGCAATGCCCGGCTTGTTTGGAAAAGTGAGCGCTGCTCAGCAAACGAAGACCAGCTGGAAGATTGGATCTGAAGCCAATCTGGCCATGGGAAGGGCAAAATCTTAAGCTGCCTCAGAACTGGCTCCATCTGCCTGGCCTTGAACTAGGAGACGCAGGGTGGACCCTTGCACTTCGGTCCAGTTTTATTTTTCTAGGGTTAAGTTGTCATGGGTCCGCTGGGTCCCAGAGCTCAGCACAGAAATACAAAGCCTGTAGATTCAATTTTCCCCGCCTTTCCACCCAGCACTGACTGTTAGGGGGTGTGGCTTCAATGGGAAGCCCCGCTCCGGCTTCAGACTTGACAAGGCTGTGTCACGTGGCCGTGGGTGGTTCATTTCACTGTTTTCTTTCTTTTCCTCCAATCTCTAAGCTCTGGTTTCTGCCAGTCTTAAATAAGCACATAAGCTTGCTGTTGGTATACAGTAAGCACTTAATAAATAAATAAATAACTAATGCAAGATTAGCTATCGTTATTCTAGTTTCTTGCTCTTATTGGTCTCACTATTTCAAAGATGAGTTTGGGATCTTGTTTTCACGACTGAAGAACAATAGGAAACCGTAACTGCTGACCTTTGACCTTGAGCCCCGGCTTCCCACCCGTAAGGAACACTAGTTTCTAATTAATGACTTGCAAATGCTGCTGCAAATCTTGTCTTTGCACTACCAAAAGAGGGCCGGCCGAGGTCAGTGTTCTCAGGAAATAGAAAGTTTCCTCCTTGTGTTCTCAAGCACTGGCCAAGCTTGTTTCTGAGAATTCCCCTCACCCTCTGAACTTTGGGAGGTTTTAGACATCATTCTGTCCTAACGCATCAGGGTGTGGCGTTCTTCACAGACCCCAATGCCAATGATTAAAAAAAAAATGTATTCATGCCCAAATTTCTATTAGAAAGAACCAGAAGAAATGCAAAGGATGTTCTCACAGCCAAACTGCTTCATTTTCACTTCTTATTTTTGATTAAAAACTACCAGCACTCCTGGGATTTACAGAAGCAGTCAACAAAATGTGTTATAAACACCTTCTTCAAAGAAGCCCCCGGAGACCGTCTGTAAAATTTCTCCCTCTGATAATCCTCTCCATGCCGGTTTTGAAACACGTCGGAGCCAGCCTGACATAGAAAATATTTCCCATCCTCCCGAGGAGTGCAGATGGTGGACTAACGCGGCGATGTGCTGGGAGTCCTTGACATGGAGTCTGTGTCAATTATTTTAAGACTTATTATAAAGGCAACGGCAATTTGATAACAAGACATTGGAGTCATGAGGAAGACACATGGTGATCAAAACGTGACCCATGAAATCCAAACTCGATGTAAACAAACAACATTCTCTTCTTACACAATCGTTTTTAAAAGAGCGAAGTATGTAAGATTGGCCTTGCACTCGGTCTCCCACAGCACACTCAGCCCAGCAACGTCTCGTCTCTGCTGATGGACTCGCCTTCCCTCGACTGATGGGCTCGCCTTCCTTTGGCACCTGTTTCCTGCTTTTCAGTTGCTGTACTCTCTAATCTTGCAGGGAAAAAAAAATCGTGCTTCCTATTCCTCTGTTCAGGATTTTTACCAGGGTTCCTGAAGGACTGGATGTTGTGAGTGCACAGCGAGGTAAGGAATGGTTTGTACATTGGGATGGGAAGTTTGTATATGGCAGTGTTATGTCATTTCCAGAAAGTTCTATATCCCCCACCTTGGGCATGCCATAAAATAAGGAGAATGGGCAGGTCAGTTCAGAGTTCCTTACCTAACATCTACCCTGAACCTCTGAGAAACATCTGAGCTACCAATCTGGCTTCTCATGAGTGGTGAAATGTTAGCAGTTTTCTTAGCTTTCCTGTGCTTCTGTGTCCTCATCTGTAAGTGGATCGTGATGATGTGAAAATTAAAGGAAGAACTGGAAACAGTACGTAGCACAGCCACTAGTGTGCAGTAAACAATTTAGAGGTGTTAGCAGGGGTCACGGCTGTGATGAAAATCAGGGAGGGGTCTGTGATAAACAGAAGGTCCAAGTTCTCATACATACAGTTCCTTTTCCAACCCGTCCCATCACTCTCCCAGACAATTACGTCATTCCAAGGCAGAAGGAGCTGGGCAGGTGCACACATACTGAGGCAGAAAGATGAAGTTACCCGAAGTGCAAGGGAGAGCCCCTGGGGAGACCTGAGGTGGCTTCTGTGTGTGTCCATGTGCCTGCCTCTCATCTCCATCTACGCTTGCCTGCTGTGCCCAACACACACACACACACACACACACACACACACACACACACACACACACAGCACTTGTAAAGATAGTCTTGACTTCCAGATAATTCCTTCCCAATCTATGAAAATCGCACTTTCAGCAGAATGACTGGATATGAAGATGGACACAGGCGCTATAAACATCTGCTTTGGTTAATAGGCAATCAATGTCTTTTCCTAATTCTGAACCTTGACCCTGCGGGAGGTAGGCTTGCCTGGCACAAAGCCAAGTGGGTATGGGCAGGAGCAATTCAAGAGCACCCTTGCTTCAGAGAAGCCCTTTACCTCTAGGCTCTGAAAACATTCCCTTGCTCTTCCTAAAGTTGGAGCATAAGCAGAGACCCCCAGCTCCTGCCGCCAGTGGCAATGAGCATGCGTGGATTCGGCTTTCTCACTGCTTCCTGGGCCATGACCTCTGAAGGATTCCCATCGCTCGGTCTCTTCCCTTTGCCATTGCTGCTGTGTGTATGCTCAGGAAGCAAAACAAGTCACTGAAGTTCATGGCTGTTCTGGGAACTGAGGAGAGACTGTAGGTCGGGGTCAGCTTAAGTGAGCCAGGCTGCGGTGATTGATAGAGTAACTCCAGCCTCTGCCCTGCAGTCAGCCTGGCCCCATTTCCAGCTCTTGGAAGAAGGCTGAGTTTCTGAAGAGAAAACTTGCATAGCATAAACACGAAACATGTCTGATATGGCTAAGAAGGGGCACAGTTCCAAGCGCCCACCCCACCCACACACCCACACACCCACACACCCACACACCCACACAAAGAATCAGGCACACAAGATTTTAGCTGCCTTGGGCACACAGTAAGAGAAAATTTAGGAAAATTGGAAAAATCAGCAAGACAAGTTTTATGATTTGGGATTTTTTAACCCCAGGGCAGCAAGAGAAGGCTTGTTTCTCTGAGTCGGGTTTTACAGCTCTGTAAATGAGAAGGAAACTGGACTAAAATCGTCAGTATTTCATGGAAAATTCCAGTCTATTTGGAGAAAAATGTGTTTTAAACTCAGAATGACAGAAGGGTCATTTTTTAGTGATGAACTCCTGACTCTTGAGACAGGGTCATCATTGCTGCTCTGAATATAAAATCATACTGGGGACAAATATTTCCAAGAGGCTTTTTTGTCATTCCCTAAATCTATCACTTAAACACATCCAAGAATGAACCTCTTTTGCAACAATGTAAATAAATACCCACTTTATTTATCTTTGAGTTTCCTGGGAACTGAGCGATGGTCTACAGGCACCAGGAAAACAGATCATGAGACAGTTTGATGGCACAGGACTCAGTCATGGGACTCCGGGGCACACAGAGCTGAGGAACGTATTAGGCACCACAAAAGGGTCCTTGCCATTTAGGGAACCAAAGTCTCCGCTACTCTAAGAAGAGAACATGAGTGGGAGCAGAGGGAAGGGTGAGGCTAGTGGTAGACAGCCTGCTCAGCTCCTGGGCATCAACAACTCTCTCGGAATCACGCTCTTTCTATTCGCTGTGAGTTCACTTTGTCTGCGCACAGGTGAGAGTGAAGGATGGCATACATACATGACCATGCCAGGACTATATTTAGTGGGACATGGAAGTCTTTGAGTAAAATAATACTTATACCCACCATTCACTCTAGAATGAATTCTACAAACTCCAGAACCCCCGGGGGAATCTGTTTCATGGCTTCCAGTAAATAGCACCCCACTACTAGTGAGCGCTATGTCTTCCTGGTTGCCTTCCATTTAGAATTCATGGACGACTGGTTGTTTCTCCTCTCTGTCACCACTTGGAAAAACCCCAATGTTTCACCCACTCTTTTTGTTGTTGTTGTTGTTGCTTTTTTTTTTTGAGACAGGGTTTCTCTGTGTAGTTTTGGTGCCTGTCCTGGATCTTGTTCTGTAGACTAGACTGGCCTGGAACTCACAGAGATCTACCTGGCTCTGCCTCCCAGTGCTGGGATTAAAGGTGTGCACCACTGCCACCAGGCTGTTTCACCTACTCTTTAGTCTGCCTTGGTAGATGGATATCCCTGGGACAGTCTGTAACATTGACAGGTCTCTCTTCAAGTTCTCCGTAGTGTTTAATCCACCTTCTTTCCCAACTTCCCTACAGTTCTCCTATACAATCATCTCACTCCTGCTCAGCCTTCATCTAGTCTTCAATGCTCCTCTTCTTCATTCACAGCCCCTGACCTCACTTCTCAGCTGACAATCAAAACAGAAGCCATCAAAAGAGGACTTGCACATGCCCCCACCATGCTGACCAATTCTCTCCCCTGGACCTGTGTAGATGGACTTTCTTTGTCCCGCCAGCCAGCTCCCAAATAACCACACAGAGACTTGTTACAAATGCTCGACTATAGATTAGGCTTCTTATTAACTAGCCCATACTATTGGTGAAATTATTAAGACCACTCCACGTAGTTAAAAGGGAGATTTATTTAGTGGCATAACTTACAAATGAAGGAATAGGTAGGTTGCAGGGTCTGAGAAAGGCACAGAGCAGTCTTGTGGTGGTAATCTAATTATACTGAAATGTGATTTTGATTGTATGTTAATAAATAAAGTTGCCCGGGGGTCAGAGCTATTAGAGCCATAGCAAGAGTGTGTCGGTGGTGGCACACGCCTTTAATCCCAGAAAGCCAGCCTTTAATCCCAGGGAGTGGTGATATAAAGCAAAAAGATATATAAGGCGTGAGGACCAGGAACTAGAAGCATTTGGCTGGTTAAGCTTTCAGGCTTTGGAGCAACACAGTTCAGCTGAGAGCTATTGGGATGAGGACACAGAAGCTTCCAGTCTGAGGAAACAGGACCAGCTGAGGAACTGGTGAGGTGAGATAGCTGTGGCTTGTTCTGTCTCTTTAAATAGACGAACAGTCAGGAAATAGGGCTCTCATTCGGGAGGCTGGGACACCGCAGGCGGAAGGGTGAGATTTTGGCTCTGAGCTCTGACCTCTCGGCTTTCTCTTTCGCATTGTTTCTGTGTTTCTTATTTGGTGGGACGGTTGGTTACATCTATACAGTCTGGCGGTGTTCTCTGGAGAATTCTCCTCTGTCTACCTCCAGCGTCCACGGTCCAGGAAACAAGGGAGGGTGGCGCATCTGAATCTCGGGTCTTCAGGGCCCTCTCTTGGACCCGACTTGTAGGCATGATAGTTACCAAAGCCTCAGTGGGTATTGGAACTTCCAGACCAAAGCTGGAATGGCTACCCACTACACCTTACAACTTAAATTAACCCATTTATATTAATTTATGTGCTGTCACATGGCTCATGGCTTATTACCTCATTTTCTACACTTCCTGCTTCCTCTGCATCTGGCTGGCAACTCTACCTTTCTTCTTCCCCACATTCTCTCAGTCTGGCTCTCCCGACTAACCTCTTTCTGCCTAGCTATTGGTCAGCTGGCTCTTTATTAAACCAGTGAAAACAACACATCTTCACAGTGTACAAAAGGAATATTCCACAGCACACCTGTGCCCATTGCCCTCTCCTTTGAGGTGAATCAATCACCCATGTCCTGGCAGAGGACTAGGCTTAGGATCCCTCTCAGCTCCTCAAGAATATACCTATATTGTCTTCCTCTGACTTTATTATTTTCCTTCTATGCTTCTAGATCATTTCTATAACTGTATCTTTTTATCTCAATCTCTCTCAGAAAGAGTTTCTGATGATCTCAAATCCCAATGCAATGACATCATTCTGTCCCTTTATTACAACAAAACTACCCCAAAGACTTGAATACGTTTATTCCACAAAGGTTGCATTTTGATACCTAGGGTGTTAGTGAATGAATGGTTAGGCATACAGGCCGGGCATTAAGGGAAGACATCGGGGTTGAAGAAATAAACTTGTCAGTCATCAACATATAAATATCATCCAGGATGGTAAGTGCAATCACCCAGAGATGCAGATAAGAGAAGGGTCCACTTGACCCCCAGTCCCATGCTCCAAAACTGCTTATGAAAATGTCACCAATAATGCTATTGGCAAACCTGATGCTCATTTCTAAGTCTTTATCAGACCAAGCTCATAAGAAGTAAATAAAGTAATTCTTTTTTTTTTCTTAAAACACTGTCTTGATTCTATTTCCCAGAAGATCTTGGTGTCTACTCTTTCTCAGTCTCTTCTGACCCTTTAACATGGGAAGCCCTCAGGCTTCATCTTGATGCTCCATCATCTTCTCCATCTATATCCACTCCATCATCATCCTCTCCATCTACATCCACTCTCTGGGTGATTTCACTTATTACCCTGGTTTAAAATAGTAGCCATATGCTGATGGCTCAAAAAAATCTACTTCTGTAACACCGATGTCATCCATTAATGTCCAGCTCATATTCCCTAAGCATCACTCAGACATCAACATTGAACCTTTGCTTTTCTACAGAGAACCAACTGCTTTCAGTTGTCTGCTTGGCAGTCAATAGCTTTTCCAATTTACCCAACTGCCAGAGCCAAAATCCCCTAAGTCATCTTTCTATCATATCAATCCATCACCAAGTTCCATTAACCCCTCCATCCAGACAGATTCCAAATGTGACAGCTTCTCAGTGCCTTCGCCATTACCACCATCATCCCTCTACACCTAAAAAGCAGAGCATTAGGGTTGGAAGCAGAGCCAGCCAGCAACTCTCAAGTCCCACCCTTATAGCCCTTCCTCCACAGTGGCCTCTTGACTGGTCTCTCGTTTTCTCTTGTATCTGTCCCCTGCAGACTGTACCAGTTGGTTTTCCTGTCAATTTCACGCAAGCTAGAGCCATCCAAGAGGAAGGAGCCTTGATGGAGGAAATGCCTCCATAAGATCCAACTGTAAGGCATTTTCTTAATTACTGCTTGACGGAGGACAACCAGCCTATTGTAGGTGATACCATCTCTGGGCTTGTGGTCCCGGGTTCTATAAGAAAGCAGGCTGAGCAAGCCATGGGGAGCAAGCCAGTAGGCAGCACTCCTCCATAGCCTCTGCATCTGATCCTGCCTCCAGGTTCCTGTCCTGCTTGAGTTCCTGTCCTGACTTGTGTTTGTGATAAACAGCAATGTAGAAGTATAAGCTGAATAAGCCCTTTCCTCCCCAACTTGCTATTTGGTCATGGTGTTTCATCACAGCAATAGAAACCCCAACTAAGACACAAGCTAATCTGTGCCAAAGTATAAGTCAGCCTATGCCACTTCATCCAAAATGCTTCTCTTCAATATCTACATAGTTCACTGTCTTACCTCTTTCTAACTTCTGCTTAAATATCATCTCATCTGTATTGAAAGGTCTTCAGCTACCACTACGCTATACTCCTTTTCTGGGCTCACTCTCCTGTGTAGCAGATAGGATCATTGTTCTGGTTGGAATGTGAAATGCCACCACCAGCACCACCACCCACAGGGGCAGGTGTTTGAACAACTTGGCTCCCAGATAGTAGTACTGTTTGGGAAGATTCTAGAGTCATTTGGATGAGGAACACAGCCAGCAAAGGGTGGGGCCTGAGAGTTACCAGCTAGCTCTGCTTCCAACCCAAACACTCTGCTTCCTGAGAAGTCCCACCTGCACACCTCCACTGCCATGCAGTCTGCCATGCTTTCCCTACTGTGGTGGATGGTCTTCCCTCACTGGACTATTGACACTGTGAAATCAGGGATTTTATCTGTTTATAGATATATATCTAGCCCCTAAAGCAATACTTGCCATATGAGAGGCATTCAATTCAAGTGTTCATTAAATGAATGCATGCAGCCACTCATAAAATATTGAAGATTGTCGTGTCAATACGAGTGGGTGCTCCACAAGTTGCACTTCGAATAGAGAGTTGGGCCACTGTGTAAAATGTGAAGGAAGAATGGTTTGCAAGATGCTCCAAAATGCCTCTTCCAAAATCTTCCTGTCTTGAACCCAAAGGCAGAAAGCTAAAGGGGACTGGGGTCTCTGCATCTTTGTAAAGAACGCCGATCCTGAAAATCTTGTCCAGTTGCCATGCTAGGGGCACCAAGGACCTCCAGCTGGCAACCAGGAGGTCCCTGGTACATTCAGACTGACAAATGGCATATGTGTTTACACAGGGAGGTAAACAATTCCCCAGCCATTCTCTAAATGACCACAGTTTGAGATAATCCAGGAAGGGAGCAGCTCTGCCAGCAGTCTCGTTCTTTCTGAGTCTCTCCATTGGTAGCTTAGATTCCAGGTAGTTGGAGGTCAAAGGTCCTGTGGTTCCCAAGGCCAGAGTCTTCTTCCAGTAGGCTACTTCTGCATCTGGGTGAGAGGAACCAGGATGAAAATTCATTATATCTGTAAGAGGCTGTAAACCAAGCAGGCCATACCCCAGGACCAATTCAGTAATACCCAGGAATGGGGAGAGAGGGGACATCTGGTTTATTGATTCTACAGACTAAAGTTGAACCTAACTGTCAGCAAACTGGCACCCTAATTCACCGCATAAAGCTGGAATTGACCCATGTGATCCCATTGTGACCTTAACCAAAAAAAAAGAAAAAAGAAAGTAGGTGCACCAAAGTCGCATGCATGGTCCCAGGCTCTAATAACAATCAATAAACATGTTTACTTTATGTCATGATCATATGTTGTGTTGATGATTACAAGCAAGTTGAAAAGCTTTTTTTTTTAATTTAGACATACACTTTCCCTCCTCCAAGAATGTCAACTGTATTGATAGGCAATGTTGAACACATGAGGGAATTTTGCATCTTGAAGAACCAAACAACTAACTATTTTTAACACAAATGTAATTAATGTACTAATCTATTTCCACATCATCTAAATTTCTCCCAATTTTTAAACACGACTGTATGAAGCATCAGAATCCTCCATGGATTCTGTCTTAGTTAGGGTTAATATTGCTGTGAAGAGACACCATGACCACATGACCAGGGCAACTCTTCTAAAGAAAACATTTAATTGGAATGACTGGCTTATAGTTTCAGAGGGTCAGTCCATTATCATCATGATGGGGAGCATGGAGGCATGTAAGCAGATGTGTGCTGGAGCTGAGAGTGCTACATCTTGCAGGCAACAGGAAGTCAACTGACTGCCACACTGAGGGAAGGTTGAACAAAAGAGACCTCAAAGCCCGCCCCTACAGTGACACACTTCCTCCAACAAGGCCACACCTCCTAATAGTGCCACTCCCTTTGGGAGCCATTTTCTTTCAAACCACCACAGATTCATTCATCTATATCTCATGCTACAGAGCACTATGCAGAGCTGAGATGTCCAACAGCCTTTGGGTACCATGGGCTCAAAACTTAGCTCTCCCAGGAGCAGCCCACATCTAATGACTGGTAGTCGTAAGAGCGTAGAGGTTGGCCCCTCACTCGGTGAGGAGTTGCCACAGCACAGTTTTGCCTTCCTAGACCCCTGACGTAACTGTTCTGCTCAACTTGCTTTCCGCTCAGTTTTGAGCCTCTCTCTTCATCCCAGATCCTGCTCTCAATGTGTGTTTCCCAGCTAACTTCTAGAATACAGACCAGGCTGCACCTCACGTAACTCACAGACTGAAACACCAAAGCAACACTAACACACTAGTGCTGTGGAGAAACACAGGGAGGAGTGAGGAAAAGCTCTCGATTTAGAAGCTTTCCTGGGAGCAGCCATGCTTGACCTCATTCTGAAGGGATGCTCTCAACTGATGGAAAGGGTGAAGAGTGGATCAAATGCTCTAGGTCAGGCAGATGCAGCAGCCTTTGACAAGTCAGGAAGCTAGGAGAGAGTCTGGCTTGTGTCTAGTCACGGTGAATCTGTCAGTGTGCCTGAAGCATGGAGTGAGGCAAGAAGGAGATAAGAAGTGTGATGTTGAAGCCAGGAAACAGGGCAGCATCATTCTACATGGGACTAATAGAAAACTTAAAAAGTCTTCCACTCTAATCACACTGCCCGGGTATGGATTCTATGATCCTATAGCTTACCAACTAAATGGCTATCTGTGCTTGCCCAGCCTCTAAACCTCAGGTTCCTCATTTGAAAACAAGCATACTTCTAAGAATGGCTAAATTCATAGATAGAGGCATGGAGACTGAATGAAGCTATAATGTTTATAATGTACTTAACACAGAATTAGGCTCTGAGCCAACATTAAAAAAATTATGTGGTTGGTGAGATGATCAGTGAGTGGGTAGGAATGCTTGTCATATAAGCATGATGACATGAATATGACAGCTGGTTTTAGCCCCATGTGTGTGTCACCCTAGCATGTGAGTGGCAGAGACAGGACAATCACTAGATCTTGCTCAGTGCCAGTCTAGTTCCAGTTCAGTGAGAAACCCTATCTCAAGTGAACAAGGTGGATGAGTGATGGGACTGGACTCCCAGCATCCTCTCTGGCCTCCCACACACACGCATGCACAGACATATATACATCTGCATACACACAAACACACACACACACACACACACACACACATACACACACACTCAAAATAAAAACTTGTTTTCCAATGTGGGCCTTTCATTCTAGGTAACAGAGATTACTAGTCATAACTACTGTAACTTGGATCTGAGATTTATCACCCAGTGCATGGTCCAGCCAGGACATTAATGGGAGGCTGGTAGAATGAAATGAGAACACTGGGGGTGTGCCTTTTAAAGGGATATTTGTAGTATGTCATTTTATTTCTCTTTACTCTTAGGGGAGCTTGCCACCCAGCTCCCAAATAAATGCACATGGAGTCTTATCGTTTCTTATGAATGCCCAGTCTTAACTTGGCTTTTTTCTTACTTAGAAGTATGCTTATTTTCTTTTCTTAACTTAAATTATCCTGTCTACCTTTTGCCTCTGGGCTTTTACCTTTCTCTGTTTCTGTATTTCTTTCTTTACTTCTTACTCCATGGCTTGCTGTGTAGCTGGGTGACTGGTCCCTGGAGTCCTCCCTCCTTCTCTTTCTCGTTCCTTGATCTCCTCTTCCCAGATTTCTCCTTCCACTTATTCCCTCTGCCCACCAGCCCCACCTATCCTTTGTCCTGCCTTGCTATTGGCCATTCAGCTCTTTATTAGACCAATCAGATGTTTTAGACAGGCAAAGTAACACAGCTTCACAGAGCTAAACAAATGCAACATAAAATAATGCAACACATCTTTGCATCATTAAACAAATATTCCACAGCATCAACAAATGTAATACACCTTAGACTAATATTCTACAACAGATATTGTGACCTCCATCTCGTCTTTTCTGTCTGCTTTCAAGCCTCCATAAGGGGACCACATCTCCTCCCAGTGTACTCTCCTACAACAATGAACTGTGCTCTCACAGGCCCATGATGCATTGTGCTTTCACTGGCCCAAAGCAATAGGTTCAAGTGACTGTGGTCTGAATCCCTGAAACTGGAGCTAAAATAGATCTTTCCTCTTTTTAAGTGAATTGCTCTGGGTATTTGTCACAGTGGCAGGAACCAGACTAACACCATACTGGTACTTTTAGAGAACAACTCTGGTAAGATGTCTGTCTGTTCTCTCAGAAGAAAGGTCAAGGTTGACAGATATGTTCCTGTATGTGAGAGACTAAATTTTGAAGCAGAAATGGTGGAGACATTGTTTGCTTGTTTGTTTGTTTGTTTGTTTGTTTGTTTGTTTTAAAAAGGCTTTATGTACACTGGCTGCCCAGGCAGCAGCAGACAGAGTTAGGACAAACAGCAAAACAAACTGCCAAGGAAGCCAAGGAGGCCTGGAGTAGAATTGAGGTCTCAAAATACAATGTTTTGGGCTAGAAAGAAATTTCCCAGGGCTAAGTCTCATTCTGAGAGCTGCCATCAAGTATGCAGTGAAAGCAGAAACTCACAGGCTGGCTGACGTCACTCCTTCAAGCTCTACACCCCACGATGCTCTTCTCATCAAATCTTACCACCAAAAATGACTCCCCTCATTCCTAAATACACTGTCCTCCAAAAAGGTTGTAATAGGAAAGTCTACTACTAGTAGTGATTATAATGATTTCAAAAACTATGCATTGATCTCAGCCTCCAGATCACTCAAGGCAAGTACCCATGCTAATTACAGAAAATGTAAATTCAACTTTAAGACCGCATTAGGGATACTGATTGAACCAAGACAGAATTATAGCAGGAGAAAAACTGCAAAGTGATTTTCTAAATTAAAATGTCAATATTTACTTGGCAGGAGATAGAATGGCCAAGAAGATGGCTTTTTGGGGGTGAGGTTCATCCACTGCAGCTGCAATGTGCTGACCTCAGCAATTTCCCAAAATTTGGGGAAACCTGACTGTATAAATTGTGGTAGCGGGAGACTGTGTTGGGGGAGAGGGAAATTTAAAGCTGGGTATGGTGACTTGTGCCTGGGATCCCAGCCCTTGGGAGGCAAAGACAGCAGCATTGCCTTGGGTTGGGGGACAGCAAGAGCTACATGACGAATTCCAGGCCATTCGGGACCACACAATGAGACACCCACTTCAAACAATACATTGTTTTAAAAGACATGCTGGCTGGTGCCTGTGATCCCACCTCAAACAGGCTGAGGCAGGAAGATTACTGACTTCAAGGTCAGGCTGAGATATGTGGTGAGTCCTTGTTTCAAAAACAGTGTTATTAAAGCCATAATGGGTTTGCCTTTATTCATCTACCATCCAGGTGAATAATTTTAAAATTTTTAAAAATGACAACATCAAATGTTGGTAAGGGTGGGTAACAACCAGAATCACCACTCACTTACTGGTAAAGTGTTAAAATGCTAGAATAAAAAACACTTAGAGGCAGAAGAACTTAGCACTTCTTATAAAATTAAGTCTTGAGCCAGGCAGTGGTGGTGCACACCTTTAATCCCAGCACTCAGGAGGCAGCAGCAGGCAGATCTCTGTGAGTTCGTGGCCAGCCTCATTTACATAGTAAGTTCAGGGACAGACAAGAATAACACAGAGAAACTCTGTCTCTAAAACCCGTGTGTGTGTGTGTGTGTGTGTGTGTGTGTGTGTGTGTGTGTGTGTGGTGTGGTGTGTGTATGTGTGTCTATATGTAATCTATAAAGTTAGCAATTCCAATTCTAGATATTTTTTAATACACACAATACAAATGCTTTAACAGTTGTAGCTCATCCCATTGGCCAAGTGGTAGATACCCAGGACTCAGCAGCAATGTCAGCAATCCTCTGAGCCTCTCTTTCTGGCTCCAGTACGGTGAGCACATCACCCTCTCCCATGAGCCTTTCACATTTTGGATGATGGAGCAGCTGGTGTCATCCATAAATTCACACCTGGATGCACTTTCCCTTTGAACTGTCCTGCCCAGCGCTGTGGTTACCCTGGCCAGTTGACAGCCTGCATGCAACTCTGGCAGAGAGCCAGTTCTAGATACTTTAAATGAAAGCATATATGTATAACATGACTGGAACAAGAATATTTGTCAATACTCTGGAGATAGAAGTAGGTGGACTTCTGTGAGTTCATGGCCAGCCCGGTTTATATAGAGTTCCAAGCTAGCTAGGACTAGAGAGAGAGAGAAAGAGAGAGAGAGAGAGAGAGAGAGAGAGAGAGAGAGAGAGAGAGAGAGAGAGAGAGAGAGAGAACAATCTAAACATTTATCCTTATACCCCCAGATAAGTATAGCTTTTACCCTTCAACAAAGGAAATTCTCTTTGCAACAGATGAAGATCATTACTGAAAACAACAACAGATCAAAGGACAGAGAATAGGTGAGCATATGGTGCCCAACCCAGGGTATCCATCTACAGTCTCTACACCTAAGGCTCAGAGAACATCTTAAGAAGGAGCAGAAAGATTTTAAGAGCCAGAGGACCAAGAACTCTGCTGGGAGATTGCATCGCCTAGAAATGCCAGGGAGGTTACATCCATGAAGTCTCATTAACATGGCTACCCGAACAAGACCTGAACAAGATGACGCCAACAGACATGTTAACATGGAACGGAGAAATCTCATGGGGCCCCACCGCTAACCAAGGAACTATAGGGAGCTAAGGAATGTTGAGATCAGGAAAAGTAGTCTTCCCCAGACAAGAGTACAGCAATTGATTATCCAATACCAAATGGTCAGCCCTGAAATCATATACATACAAGTAACTTTAGACAGACTGATCAAGTTATATACATGTATATACATGAATATATTCACACACATATATAGCAACAACAATTAAAGAAATGAAGGCAATGAATTTGAGAGAAGGTGGGGGTTACATGGAAAGGGTTGGAGGGAGGAAGGGAGGGGGAGAAATAATGTAATTATACATTTAATTTCCAAAGATTGGAAAACAACAAAAACATATTCTGCTGACTGAAACAGGCCCTGTCCACGGAGAGCACGATATATGCTTAAATGCATCTAAGAGAAGAGGCAAACACCATCTATAATGGAAACATCCAGAATAGTTGTTGCCTGTAAAGGATCAGAGAGGGAGATGGACCAAGTGGAGACATAGGGAACTTTATTATATCTTCATAGGGTTTGGAATACAGTAAAGTATACACTTGTCCTTTATAAACAAAACAGTTTCCATTTTTGTCCCGAGATCTCATCCTACACCCTCCCTTGAGGAAGCATGAGCTGGGGCCTGAGTGATAGAAAATGCATATGGCAGATGGGCCCCACATGCAGTCGGGGGCAGCTCTCCAGGGCTTCTGTGGGAGACATTGCCCCCAAATGCCAGCGGCATACACTGGGAAGCCTGAGTTTCGCCCTGAAACAAAGGAAGTGCAAACAAATGCTTAAGCCCAGTGGCTGACAGCCTCGATTCCAGACTAGGGGAAAGCACTCAGATGGCTGAGACAGACTTTGAAGTGTGTCAAAAATAAAATGAGTAGATATATTAGAAACCAATTATGGAAATGTGTTAATGGTAGAATCAGTATATATATATATTTCCACCTCAACATTGTTATTACATTTTCACAGGAAAATGTTGAAGAACTTATTTTGGAAAAAAGCCACTCAAATCACAGGAAGAAGTCAGCCTCACAGCCAGACTGAGCTAGATGGTGCTACAGGAATTTTTTTTGAGGGAGGGGGGGTGATTGATGTTGAGCGTGGGAAGGGGTTGGGAATACGTCAACAGAAGGCTTCCCTTTCTTTCTCAACCTAATATTTGTTGGACCAAATAAAACACACGTATTGAGCGCCTGGTATTTGACTGGATGACTTCCTGTTGGCTTCCAAACTTAGACCAGGCAGACAGTCTATGTGCAACTAAAATAAATAAATCAGCCAGCAGCAGTCAGCAAGCCTTTCCGGCGGGGAGCAGTAAGTGGCCTCCACCTCAGCGCAGCAGGGGGCGGGGGTGGGCCCCCTTCTTGTGGTACAGACAGCAGTAACACTGGGAAAATAAACAAATGGATCTCCCCGGCTATTGGGCCTGCTTGGCTAGCGCCTGGGCTCGGCACCCCCTGCCCTGAGATCCCGCCATGTTTGTGGAGCCTGGGTTTCTGTCTAGCAACAGGGTCCTATTTTCCTATCCCAGGGTGCAAGTGGCCGCAGCTGTCTGTAGCTGATTTATGGGAGGAAGCCACCACCAGGAGACCCAGGAGGCTCTCTCAGCCCGGGATGACAGCTATGGGAACTCTGGGTTTGGGGACCAGGAAACCGCCAGGCAGTATGGGCTACTCTACCATCCTGGGAGAGGCCCCTCAAAGAGACCCTAGAGAGTTAAATCCTATGCACCACACACATTCCCATCCCCCGTAGGCTCCAGCTTGGGAGATGTTATTTTTAGCCTTTCTCAAAGGAGACTGTAGGATGGGAACTTGGGACAAAAAAAAAGAAGGTGTTTCTTCCATGTGTTGGAGTACCATGCTTCATTATTACCACACCTTGTGGGCTCAGGTGGCTTTGAACATACACCTAGATGTACTGCTATCTGAATCTTTCAGGAGTGGTGGCCCCACAGGCCTTCCTCAATAGTTACCCCATGGCCCAGGGAATGTGGAGAGAGAGCATCTGCCAGGTCAGCTTCCTGCCTCTGACCTTCTAAAGCAGCCCGCACCTGCGTCTCTGTTAGAGACCAGCGGAGTAAGATCTCCGTGCTCACTAGCTTAGTAAGGCTTCTCTCAGAAAGCCAACAGCAAGGGTGTGGCGCGCTTAGAACGAGGCTTAGGAACCCAGGGCCTAGTCCCCTAGCTGTATGAAATATGTATTTCCTCAGCATTATTCCAAGTAGTCATTAGCATCTCAGAAAACCAGAATGTGCTTATGGGCAAGCATGTACACACACAGACACACACACACACACACACACACACACACACACACATCACTAAGATAACTCGAAATTGAATGAAGGATCAAGCTTTCTGCGGTGTCTCTCGAACATAGATGCTTCACCCCACAGTTTCTACCCATTTCTTAGCATCCTTCCTACTTCCTAATCTACGCCAGCGCTCCGCCACACGCTGTCCCAAAACCCAGCAGCTCTTTCCTACTTCTGCATGACCTGTGCAGCCTGTCTGGGATATAAAGTCTGCCGCTACAACTCAAGAGAAAAACACAAGGAGCCAAGGTTTAGCTTCATGGCTTCGGCAGGGCTCCTGCCACAGACTCAAAATAAAAATACGGATAATACCCAAGGCCATCGCTAGATACAAAGCTAGCCCTAATCGCCGGTGAGTCACAATATACTTTCCAATTTCATCCCCGCACCACCCCGATTCCTCCTTAATTCCCACTGCCCCACCCACTGTCACTCAAATTGCAAGACAAATCCAAAGCCAGCCCTGTCTGGGTCACGATCCTCAGGGGCTAAGTAACTCTTCTTGGCGTCCCTGAACACCATTATAAAGAGACGACATGCATCTTAGTCCTTAATCCTTTTCTGTATAATTTATAACCTTGGTATAAAATTGTAATTCCTTTCCCCCTCCTGCAAGGCAAGTGTTTTGATCACTTGACAGATAGAAACAAGCCAGAGGAGGGCAGTGATATAATCAGTGGCTGGCGATGTCCAGATTCAACCCCAGGTCTGTCTGTCTCTGTCCCGCACACTTGCGGGGACCACACTGCAAGGCTGCTATGCTGGGACTTGCCTCTGCCCTGCTCCTTTCTAGAGGATTCCTTTCCCTCTTGGCTAAACACAACTGTTCTATTGGGGAGCTGCGGGCGGAGGGGGCGGGGCTAACAAGACAGGCAGGTGATAAGACTGTCTCCATCCTCTCCAGAAGACAGGAGGCGGCTGGGCGGCTCCAGGGGACAGGACACAGAGGAGTCAGTCACCCTCTTGTGAGATGGCCTGGGAAACGGCACTCCATCTCTTCGCAAATACAAAGCGGCAAGAGCCAACCTTGGGAGCACTCACACAGGCAGCCTGGCGTTTCATCAGCCCCCCCCAGATGTGGCTTCGTGGGTCTTTTCATTGACCTAAAGTCCAGCATATAAAAATGAGATTTCATGTAAAAATTCCAATTTTTAGATTCTCTTGGAAAACACAATTTAGAAAGACAGGGCTCACCTTCCCAGATGGCCATGCCCAACTGGGAACGAAGCGACAGTCATGGTCAGAGCCAATGCTCATTCTCCATCCAGTCCGACAGAGTTTCTGCCACCCCACCAGCGTAACCCAGATAACCAAGTTCCACTCTTCCGCTGGTCCCAGCAGCATGTAACTTGGTAAGGCAGGCAGATAGGTAGATAGGTAGTAGGTAGATAGATAGGTAGGTAGGTACAAACATACGTACATGCATATATATATATCAAGACACACAAAGAGAGAGAGATACAGAGACAGACAGACATTCTTTCAATCAGCATTTTATCCCTTCGGCCAGCAAGGCACACAACTCCTTGAGGGAAACAAGAGACTTAGAAAGGTGGGTGCCTATTTCCCAGAGGTCTAGTG